>NC_134464.1:81869970-83156845 GCF_047948215.1 Lycorma delicatula | reverse complement strand
AAATAATTTAAAGATTTACCACTTCATTTTATTATTAAACAAATAACCTTGAATATAGCCCATCTGATCGAAGACGTAAACATGTTCTACGTATGTATATTCTATATGCCATCGCGCGTGCGAACAGGGTACATAGAAAAGTGCGGTATGTATTCACATCAGACTAAATAAATAATAACTGTTGTGTAAGAGTACTTTCATATATAATTAGTATGAAAATTTTACTTCTTTGAATGTCTTTAGCATTTTTTTCACTCAGTTTCAGCCAACTATTGACCACATTTAACACTTTTCTTATTGTCCCTCTCACCATCTTTTCCTGCTTGTAGTTTTTAAATCTCTTATAGCTATTTTTCTGAATTCCTCATTTATTGCTTTGGAACTTTTTCTTTAAAAAATTTTTTTTCCCGAGATTTTTTATCTTGATTAATTCCCGATTTTGTAAGCCCAAAATTTCTATTCCTATCTCTTGACTTAATAAGACAATTTTTTTTTCTTTGTAGATAAAAAAGAAGAATTTTCTTTGAAATTCTATTATCATTCTTCTTTAAAATGTAGCTTATAAAAGTCAGTATTTTCTCACGTATTTAAATTTTTTTTTTAAATTTATGGTACAACCTTTTTTGTAAGTTTGAAGTTGATATGAAAAATTCTATGCCTGACAGGGATTCGAACCAGGTACCTCCGGAATTTTACATATGAATTAGAATAAGTGTGATTATATAGAACCAAATATTTTCCTTAAAAAGTTTTCCTTTTTTTGAATTTCTTTTAAAAGTTGATCACTGTCAAACATTCTGTAGTGCACAACGCTACTGGACGAATTACCGCATTCAATTACCGTAATTTTGTATTTATAAATTTGTATTTAAATGAAAGAAAGAGATTTATACATTTATATTGTAGAAATTCATTAATTACAATTTAAAATTTAAAAAAACGCGTAATAATCAGTTTTTTAAACTTATGTTATTATACAGTTTTTTATTAAAAACAAATAATTAAAAAAAAACGTTTTATTTTAAATGATAAAGACGTGATAAAACTTTGAAATGTGTTATGTACGGAAATAGCAAATAAAAGCATTAAAAAAATTTTGAGAGCGGAGAGTACAATCAAGTAAAAAACGTTAAAACTTTTTTTTTTTGGTGATGAGATATTGTTATTTTGGCTGATTCTAGGAATGAGGAAAACGAACTGAAATGGTATGAATTCATTACCATGGAAGAAGTTTGGTAGAACGCAGAACACAATATACCATGTTAGGCAAAATTTTACTATATAGAAAATAAAATTATAAAAAATGACAAAAAAAGAAAATATATTTTTCTAACAATCTTGTACGAACTAGGATACATTTTTTGTAGATAATAAATTTACTGGTATAAAACGTACCTGTTAAAAAAAAAATTACTTATATCGAGCGTATCGCTTTGAAATAATGATACATGTGCTACAGGAAATTTAAAAAAGCAACAAAAAAATTCTTTTGAGATGTAGTGTTATTACAATTGATTGTTGAAAATTGGATGGGACGGTAAAGAGTACGACATGGTTTGTACGAAAAATCATTTTAAAATAGAACCTTACAAAAAGGACAATGATGGTGGTATAAATTAATAAATATAATTTATTAAATTTGTTTAAAGAAAACGTGAAAAAAACCTTAAATAATAATGTTGATTTTTTTAAATTCTGAAAGTTTTAGGAATAATTAATAACTCGGTCCATTTATAGCCACAAAAATTAACGTAATTACACAAGTTTTAGACATTATATGACAAAAACTCTACTGTTATTTTTCTCTAATAATTTTTTTTTTAACTTAATTTAAAATAGGCTGCCTAAAAAAAAAACATTTTAAAATTTGTCAATTTTTATTTAGATCGAAGAAAAAATCTGTGATTTTTTTTTTTTTACATAAAAATGTTGAAAAGATTTGAAAAAAATGTAACCTTTTATCTGCTTTTGTCATTTAGCAGAATCGATTCAACAGTACTTAAATAATAAATTAAATATTTAACATAATTTCTTGTAAAACACTAGTCAATAGTTTCATTATTACAAAAATATCTCATTTAATTTTATTCTACTTTAACTGTAAAAGAATAATTTAAAAAACAAAAAGAATTTTTTTTCCTAAAATGACTGTATATTACAATAATATAGAAGAAAAATGGATTAAAAAACTGATAATTAAACTATAACAGCGACAGATACTTAAAATATAGAATTATATAGACGTCTAATGAATGGAGACAATGAAATTTAGAGTAAATAATTAATAACAATTTTACACAATGATAATCTAATAAACCAGGTCAGTAACATTTTTATAGCACCAGTAATTATCGTTAAAATATTTCAACTTGTACTGCCTCGAACTCAAAAACCGGAATATCGAAATATTCCAATAGAATTGATATCTAGAATTAATCTAAAAAATAACTTATTAACCTAGGTATGTTAATAGGTTGTATGTTATGAATAAAATTCCCGATCTATTCGAATAAATAAAAAATGTGATCAAATTATTACTGTAATACATAGGAAATGCATACAGTGAATACAAAAAAAGTAGGATAAAATATATAAACAACCGGTTTTCACGAAAGAATTTTTTTCTTAGATATATCTATCATTACTTGTTATGTAGTACCACCTACAAAAATTTAACTAATTCACGTGTAGAATTTTTTTTACTTAGCGTGGAAGTCATTTTTATTCTATCGTTTCTTTAATTCTAAAGGATTTGCATATTCATTGTAAAGACTTCCAGTTACCCGGTACCACTATTATACAGTAACTGCATAACATATATAAAAATAATGGTATAGCGGCTAACATCTGTGTTCTCATTCCACTTTTCTTTATGTTTAAAATATTCAAATCGTTTGCAAAATTCAATTCTACATGTCTTTTAGTTACTATATTATTGTGTTATTTACAAGTTACAAAAAACAGAAGGAAAAAATAAATAATATGGTGTATTTCATAAAATTTGGCTCGGGGTTCATCACTTCCAAGTCTTAAATCGAGTAAAAAAACACACAAAAACAGGACTTTCTATTGAAAAATTATACAAATTATTTAAATCTGTTTAACATTAATACACCTGTTTATCAATTCTTGTGCTATTTGTCATAACAATGTTACAAACTGTAGTAGTTTTTTTTGTATACGCTCGGTCGCCTATAGCGATCGTTGACCTTTAACATCCCCTTTTGTTTATGATTTCTTATTTGATATGATTTCTCTCTTTCATTTCTTTTCCATCAACATAGTAATTTAATTTTACGTTAGCTTTATAGTTAAATGAGATCTTGATTACATTATTATTTGAACTTCTTAATTTAAATTATTTAAAATTGCCGATATAATTTTAAATAATGTTCGAAGAATAAAAAAAGAAGAAAATACTAATATACATTAATAAAAAATACTTTGGAAGTTTAAATTTAAAAAAAATTCGATTTTATGTCCTTTCGTTTATTAACAACAAAACTTCGGTAAATAAAATCCCGCTCCGAAATTTTATAAATCAATTTAATTGCTTTATTGGTATTTTTCAAAATCACAATTATTAATCCTACTTGTTTTACAGCTATATCCGGCGATCTTGGGATACATCTTAAATAATTTACTTAACAAATTTTTACAGATTTGTAATAAAAAAACACATAAATTAAATATACAGTAATAAATATTTATTTTTTATACAAATTTACCTTCATTTTAACTTTTTCTTTTTTTTTTAATTTTTCCCGCTGCCAATTTTTTTGCGTTAGTGGTGGGGGTAGCTAAACGATCGGCCGGTTCAAAATTGAATTCATGCGTTCAAAATAGCGACGTGTTTTCAAATTGCAATTATCTCAGCTTCTAGTAGACGAATTTCCATGTTTTTTTGTTTTTTTTAAAGAAGTATCTTTCCAAATCCTTTTAAGCTCTTTCCTTTTTAAAGTTAATTTTGTTAAAATTCATGAAGATATTCGTTTAAAGGCAAAAAAAATTGAAGTATGTTTGAAAACTTTCCTAGGCTCTCCTAATTAAGCGATTTAAATTTTTAAAAATACATTTGAAAGTTTGAGTGCTCTTTTATGTGTAATCAGATTTTCAAATATCTAGAGTCTTTATTTCAGGCTCTATAAAATTTTGAAAAATTGCATTTTTGGGGGGAAAACCTGGATTGCAAAATTATTCTGCACTGTCAGACCGATTTTTTTTGGAATTTGGAGTGTTGCTTTGTCAGATAAAAAAGTTCTTTGAGGCAAAATCTGAAGGTCCTATGTATAAGTACTCGAAAAAATTTCCAAAAAATCTGTTTTTTTTTTTTTTAATTTTTTGACAGTTATTGCTATTTTTACATCAATAATAAGGTATTTTTCGATTTGCAATCGATGATATTGTGTGTAAAATTTAATAATAAAACTTCTTTTTCTCTCCATCCTTTCTCTTAACCGAACAGTTATAGTTATCTAGGGAAACAGGGGAAATAAAATGGATATTATTGGATTTTTTTTACATTTTGTTTATTAAAAATTTAAGCACACCTGTTTCAACGGGCGCATAACGAAATAATCATATCTGATGATACTCCAGAGACATTAAAGCAAAAATTAGCGATCATATAGAAAACTTCAGCATTGAAAAAAAATTAGGGTTCAAATACAGCGATAGAAGAACAATTGCTAACATTTACAGGAACCAAACAGCAACAGTAATAATTGAAGAACATAAGAAAGAAGCCGTAATAAAAAAGGAAGTCCGACAAGAAAGTTCCTTATCCCCGTTACTTTTTAATCTTTACATAGAACTAGCAGTTAATGATGTTAAAGAACAATTTAGATTCGGAGAAATAGTACAAGGTGAAAAGATAAAGATGCTACGATTTGCTGATGATATAGTAATTCTATCTGAGAGTAAAAAGGATTTAGAAGAAACAATGCACGGCATGGATGAAGTCCTACGCAAGAACTACCGCATGAAAATAAACAAGAACAAAACGAAAGTAATGAAATGTAGTAGAAATAACAAAGATGGACCACTGAATGTAAAAATAGGAGGAGAAAAAATTATGGAGGTAGAAGAATTTTGTTATTTGGTTAGTAGAATTACTAAAGATGGACGAAGCAGGAGCGACATAAAATGCCGAATAGCACAGGCGAAAAGAGCCTTCAGTCAGAAATATAATTTGTTTATGTCAAAAATTAATTTAAATGTCAGGAAAAGATTTTTGAAAGTATACGTTTGGAGTGCCGCTTTATATGGAAGTGAAACTTGGACGATCGGAGTACCTGAGAAGAAAAGATTAGAAGCTTTTAAAATGTGGTGCTATAGGAGAATGTTAAAAATGGGTGGATAAAATGACAAATGAAGAGATGTTGCGATAAATAGATGAAGAAAGAAGCATTTGGAAAAATATAGCTAAAAGAAGAGACAGACTTATAGGCCACATATTAAGGCATCCTGGAATAGTCGCTTTAATATTGAAGGGGTAGGTAGAAGGAAAAATTGTGTAGGCAGGCAACGTTTGGAATATGTAAAACAAATTGTTAGGGATGTAGGATGTAGAGGATATACTGAAATCAAACGACTAACACTAGATAGGGAATCTTGGAGAGCTGCATCAAACCAGTCAAATGACTGAAGACAAAAAAAAAAAATAAAAAAAAAATAGTAAAAGTCCAAATATGCTCATTTTAAAAACAGATACCGCGTGGTCTATAACTGTAATCCCGATTTGTAGATTCTACAATACAATATCCTACGTCACCTGTAGTTAAAATACACTCTCATCTGAAAGCTTTTTCTCGTTAAGTTAATAATTAACAAAGATAATAATTTGTTTCACGTCATTCATTTCTTCGAAATAAGAATTGTACATTGATTCAAGTGTTGACAGTTCGAGTTGAATCCTATTACTCTAACAGAGTTGTTGATGATACTTCATTTAAGTAATATGAAGATGGATGATGTTAATATGATTATCTAAAACTTGCGTGTCATCCCGTTATAGTTTATCTACACGTAGGTTTGCGAAAAGATTTCGTTTAAATAATGTCCACGTAATAATTAATAAAATTAATAGGATTTTCAAAATGTATGTTATGATTTCTCCGCACAAGGAATGATGTACATCCGTATCACAGTTAAGTAAGTATATTCTATTTTATTTACTGTATACAAACGTAACAAAAATTTAGGGTAAGAAAATTGATATTAAAAATTAAAAAAGAAAAAAATTAAAGCGAGGTTTATTTAGGAATTAAATTTCCCGTATAGAGCACGACATTTGCTTAGAATAGTTTAAGAAAAAAATAATGCACGAAACTAACTTTCCATAAGCACGTTAAATAAACAATAGTCGTGATTAATAATGATTGATTCATTGTGTAGCTATATTTTACAAGTTGTCCCGTAATACCAGCATAAAAAAATATAAATAAATTACTGCTTTTTAACACGAAGTATTCAGTACTTGGTGGTGACAAGCCAACTGGCAAACCGTGTATCTGGTGAATAACACTTGGTGCTTTAAAAATCTGATGACGTTAGTATATCTTCTAATGATAATTAAAACAATACAGATTTTTAATATTATGATATCTGATTCAGTCATTAATTTTATTATTTATTCATTTTTTTTAAAAATAATGATTAATAACTGGTAGACCTCGCTCATTTCATACTAAATTTAACAAATTGAGCTCCAACAAAAAAAATTACAAAAATATATTTGATTACATATAAAAAATTATTTTGAAAAAAATGTTTTATTTAACTAATATTAATATTAACATTAATAAAAAAGGAAACAAATTAAAAAAACCCTCTAAAAAGTAAAAAATAAGAATTAAATCAAATTGAGAATTTTAAACACAAAAATGGAATATATTAACAAATATAAAAATGCACTGAAAAGTAAAAAATAATTTATATAAATATCTAATAAATAAAAAATAAATAAATGTTATAATTATTAAATTTTCGTAGGGGTAAGCTTAGGGGTAGTGGGTGGGGGTGGGGGTCATATCAAAATGCCGACACTGTAGCATTGTATTGTCATCGAAGTTACATACGTATACCAAATTTCATTGATTTTCATACGACAGTTCATGAGACATAAACATTTTCAGCAACATGCATGAATTTAGTGTAGGGGTTATGCGTGGTGGGTAGGGGTGGGTCATATCCAAATTCTAACACCATAGTATTGTAATTATCATTGAAGTTACATACATGTAGCAAATTTCATTGATTTTCATACAATAGATCAAAAGATATAGCAGTTGCAAGATTTGATAATAACTAAAGCAAGTTAAATAAAAGCTTATAAAAAATAATTTAATTAAGTAAATAAACGGAATTGTTGATTGCAATTGACAATGGAAATTTTTTCCAGTATAAAAAATAATCATTCTGAATTAGAAATATAAGCATTTTTTTCTGTGTAATAGATATAACTTTAATGATGATGATACACTATATCCTCATTTCGATTTACGTTTTAAAATGTTTTAATATTTTTCGAGTTTTTTATAAATATGGTATCCGAGGAGAAGATGGTAAAAAAACAAATCTATATAAACCAATGACAAATAAAAATATTCAACAGTCTAATGAGAAATGCATACCGTTTTAGAATCATCTCCATGACAAATGTTAGACTTAATAATGAGTAAAAGTATGAAAGAATCTTCTGCGTAGCCACTGACATATAAACTGGAAATAGTAAATGTCGCTGTGAGTAAATGGGAGATCACGTTAGTTATCAACAAGCAAATTTCCCCCTCCCTCCACGGACCACTGCATAATTCACTATTTAGATAAAAGAGCAGTTGCCGTTTTTGAACAGAAAATTTTATAAAATTGTTAACATATACGTCATTCTCCCTCTCTCTTTTTCCTGTTTAGCTTCCGGGAATTACCGTTCATGTATTACTTAAGAGGATGAATGAGGATGCTATGTATCAGTGTAAATGAAGTGTAGTCTTTTACAACCTCAGGTCGACCATTCCTGAGATTAATTGAAACTCAACCACCAAAGAACACCGGTATCCACAATTTAGTATTCGAATCTGTATAAAAATAATTGATTTTACAAGGACTTGAACGCTGGAACTCTCAACTTCCAAATCTGCTGATTTGGGAAGACGCATTCACCACTAGACCAACGCAATGATAACGTTGTTCACCTTAATAGTAAAAGAAGTTTACTGACAAAGTTGACATAAGGAAAAAGCGTGCTTGGCCATAACTGTATCACAAACACGTGAAACATCAAAGTAATAACTTTAAACAGGACGGTATTAAAGTAGAAATCTCATTACCTTTTTGATTTAAGCGTTCTACAGTATAGTATATGAATGTGCTTTACATGAGCAATAAAGAATTCAATTATTAAAATAATTTTTGTAATCTGTGGAGTTTCAATAATGAATGAGTCTTGATCACAGACATCCAGTAAAAGAGACTGTACCACTCTTTAAAAAACTATCTATATACAGATATAACTCAAGTACAATGAAAATAGAATAAATGTTGCTTCCTTGTCTTGATAAATGGTATACTCTTTGTTACAATAATGCATGCAACCAATAATATAATAATAATCATAAATAAATTGTGAAATAAAAACTTTTATAACTTTATTTGCCGTTGTTATTTTTTTACAACATTGTAAGTGTATACAGACTTCTTAACATATATTTTATTGCAGAAGATAAAATACGAACAGAATTTTAAATTAAAAAACATTAAACTGATGCCAGTAAAAAAATAATGAATCCATGATAGCGGTCAATACAATCAAATATTAATATAAAAAAGCCGTTTATATTTAAGCAAGTTCCAACTTCATTATGAATTCTTCTTGTGTAGATAATTTAATGCTTAAAAATATAAATCAAACAATTGAATTGGCACATGTAATACATATTTGTGCAATGCTTGCAACATTAAGTTCGATTATAATTATATTTTATTGATTGGTTTAAATACGGTTTACGGTAGCTTTTCAATAATATTTATTTAAGGAGGAGGAGTAAAAGAGAGTGGAAGGGGAGTATATAGAAGGGGTAAGTGAAAGAATGGAAGAAGAAAAGATATTAAGACATAAAATATAAACTGTTTAACAAGCAATATAGTAAAATTTAATAAAATCCCCCCACTTTATGGGCGTCGACCTTTGTTTAAAACTGTGTCACTACTTATTAAAGAAAACCATGAGCTTAGTAGTGATAAGATTAACCAGTCCAGGAACAGACTGTACACCCTTTTAAAAGTATTAAGTTTTTAAATTAAAAACTTTTTTTTTAATTTGTATGAAACCAGTTTTATTTGCAGGTAATCGATAAACAGTTGGTATTTGCTCTACCAGTTTCAAGATATTTTGCTAAATAATTTTCAATGATTACATTTAAATTACCGATAAATATTAATTTGTCAAACGATATAATCCAACAATGAACATTAAAGTATACATCCTGATGTACTATTTTTGTTAAACAAAGTAAATGAAATTGTTGCTTTAATCTATCGTCTCAGTTATTTTATTTTTAAGATTCTGATAATTATTAATTAACTTAGGTACTAGAACTAGAATTATGTAATTTTAAAGTAAAGATTTTCTCTAGAAAGCACTGCGGTGTAAACTAAATGAAGCTGAAACATCTAGGTATAAACACTCCCCCTACATTTTGATTGGTTTAACTTACCAATGTATATAGCAGAATGTTTGGCTTGGTGAAAAAGCAACTGTAAACCACAAAATTTCACATTTCTTTTAGTAACCCTGGCATTAGATAACTGTTATTCTTCGGCACAATTATGCCAGTTTTTAGGTGTAACTTATATCTCGTATTAGATTGCCTACAATCTTTACTTAACGTCCATACTTATTTCTTTAATAAAACTTAATATTTTTATAAATTTTTAAACAAATTTCATGAAAAATATGCCAAAATTTGAAAATTGCAGGATATAAAAATGTACAGTGTTGAATTTTTTGTGAGTCGAGAGCTAATAAAAATATTACACTGCCTTTAATTGTACATCTGACATATATAATAATTTTTCAGAAAACTCAAAAATATTTTTTAAAGTTATAGTTCGTTGTATTGACAAACATTTATTATTGTATATTTATTCATAAATTAATTATGAAATAATTACAAATATAAATGAACCTGAAGAGTTTGTGTAATTTAGTTGGAGTTTTTAACTTACCATACAATTCTGGAAATGGACAAGGGTTTTCCTTAGGGAACCATGAGCCTTTTCTCATGTGTATCTTTAATATCTGAGGAAAAGAAAATATTTTTACAGTAATAACATTTTACATAAAGAATGTAGGCTACGCTAGTCTACAGTAAAAAAAAATTGTAATGTAATTAAAAATAAATAATTAATTTTATTATAATGTTTACAGTTAATTTTATTTTTTCTGTTTTATAAAATACATAATTTATTTTATGCACAGGAAAAAGACAGATATAAACTTTTTCTTAATATTATATAATGAAATAAATGCTTCTTTAATGGAAAATACTTTTGTATTTCTTTTAAAAGATCTACCAAGGCCAAACAGAATGTATGAGCACATAAAAAAGGATTATTTTTATGACATATTTTATAATTCTATAATAAAATTTATGATAATTAGGAAAAAATCCTTATAACTTTTAAGTATATTGAAATAACATTAATGTGAAAAGAAAATTCAATTAATAATAGAAGTGCCGAAGAAGAAAAAAAAACAGTTAAGAATGATATAAAAATATCATAAAATTAGAAAAAATCCAATAAAATCTTCATAAGGAAATTATGAATTGTAGGTAGTAAAAACACACTACATGGGAGAAGGTGGTGTAGAATTAGGAGAAAGAGGAAGGAGGTATAAATGTGAGAGAGAGAGAGAGAGAGAGAGAGAGAAAGAAAGAAGAACATGTGATCATGTGTGTTGAATGAATTTTAAGTTAAAGCTAAAAGCTGAACACACATATGCAAATATATATATATATATATATATATATATATATAAATATTTATTAAACATCATAATAGATTACTTAAAAAAGTAAATAAATAAGTAAAAATCAGTTGCCTTGCTTTTTGAGATGATCTAACACTCCTCAAAAATCATAAGATGCAGTTTCCCAAATTAACAACGACCTAAAAGAAAATCAGAAAACAAGACTTGCAAATTTTCTTCTCAAAAACAGGAAGAAATAAAGACCAAATTTGGAAAAATAAATGTCACAACCCAATTTAAATATTTAGGAGAACAATAAATAAAAATGGAACAGACTAAGAAATTTTAGAAATTTGGAAAAACCAATTAGAAAAATTAAAATTCTTAACCAAAGTAATTTATAACAAAAAGAAATATCTACAAATACAAAATTGAGGCAATACAATACTCTTATTGTATGTGTACAGTAATGTATATGGAATTGAAAAAACAAATCGAAATGGCCTAGAAAATCATCTTTAAACAAATTCAAAATCCTAAGTGAATTTATAAAAGCATCAATGCCAGGTGATCTCCGTTGAATTGTTCACAGAGCTTAATAACTTTAGTATATCGGTATGCCAACTTTTTTAAACTGAAATGAAAATAGGTTGTATTCAGACCTAAAAATGTGTGATCTTTGCCTTGTTCACTGCAGAACTCTTTGAATTACACTTGGAGGAAATTTCTGTTAGTGCCATTCCACTTTTATTTCAGTTTTTCTTGCAAAGCAAAAAATTAATCTGTTCTCCACTCTTTGGGAGCATTTTGTGTTTTTTTGTGCTTTCAGCTAGAAAAGTAATGAATACTAATACAAATTTCAGTTATTCATTTTTACTTCTTAAGATACTAAAAATAAATTAATTTTTGTAACTTTGTGGAATTAAATTTACCAAAAGCAGAAATAAATAACTGTTCCAGTGAGATCATTAAAAAGAATACTTTTCCTTGCATGATATATTAAAAAGAGACTTTGGAATGTGAATGTGCAGCAAAATTAAGATTTATATTTTTTTATTTTGTAGTGGTCTGTAGGAACAGAGACTACATACATCAATATCGTTTCTTTTATGCTTCCTTTCATCTCCTGCATCTTCTTAGAGGGCATTCATTTTTCTCCTTCTACTGCTCTTTCTTCCTTTATCAACAAGAACCTTGCATTATAAATTTATTTTAAGATAGTAGATACTCTATATATCTTCAAATTACTGCATGGATCCACTGATAGTAATTTCCCTCATCGGTGTAAAAAACCTTTTTGAAGAGAGAAAAGGTAAACTTTATTCAAAAACTATGATGATTTGTTATGTAAAGTTGAAATTTTTGAAACAAGTATTTCATATTAAAATTATGGGTGCTATCATTAATAAATTTGTTATATGTATAAATTTAGAAAGTAGGAAAAAAATGTTCCTCATATCAAGGTCATAATTTTTATCTTTGTTTTATTTTAAAAGCATTATATCACAATTAACTTTTTACCTTTTATTTTATACTTACATAAATTTATTAATCCTATTATGATTACTAACGATAATTTTTCATTAAATGAAATGAATATATAAGTATAAATAAAGAGCTGTTTAGCAAAATTTAATCTTTATATTTGTAGAAGAAATAAAATAATCATAATGATAAAACAACGTACAGGAAAATAAACAACCACGACCAAATTATTTGAAAAAGAAAATCCTAATCAACAGAGAATAATTATAGAATATTGATAAGGAGCAGAAATTTGTATAATCAATTGATGTAAAATATTTCTTCCTTTGTGTAATTAAAACTTGTAAAAAAAACACAACATTATTACAATATTTTATTATTACTGCATAATTAAAAATTCAGTTTATGTATGTTCAGTGTATGAAGAATGTAAATGAAGTGTAGTCTTGTACAGTCTCAAGTCGATCATTCCTGAGATGTGTGGTTAATTCCAACCACCAAAGTACAGACTAGTATCCACAATCTAGTATTCAAATCTGTATTTTAAGATTTTTTGTTTTGCTTGATGAATTAATTCACAGAGAAACTTCTTACACAGAAGCTTATACTTGAGAATATGGAAATTAAATTTTACAACATATGAAAAATGCCATGTCTGACCACTAAGTTTCAAACCCAGGACCTTTGAATGAAGGACTGAGATACTACCACTCCACCACTGACAAAGTGGTGGTCTCTCTCTCTCTCTCTCTATATATATATATATATATATATATAGAGAGAGAGAGAGAGAGAGAAAATGAACACAAATATAAGTTTGATAAAACATTAAAAAACTGAACATTATGGAAGTTCACAAGATTTAACTTTTCCTTTTTCCCTTCTTCCCTTCTCCCTATTTATCTTTTTCCATTTTTTGCAAAAATACTTCTTTCACATAACTAATATATATTCTGAATAGAGCCAAATCGAACCATAAATGCAATTTTTCCAAATATCTCAACCCCAGTACCAGCTAGCGTGTCCAAACTAATTCAGAAACCTTCGCGGGCGTGTGCACAACTCACCAAAGTTTCAGTAATGGAATAGGAACGCATACGGGATAAACAAACAAACATTCATTTATATATATATATACATATAAGATATGTACAAATAAGTAGAACAATGCAAAATTTATAATTTCTAATCAAGAAATGATGTGTTATTTAATGTTACAACAAGCAAGTTGTTAATTATAAGAGTATCATAACATAGCTATAACTTATAAATTACTTCATCAGATGGAAATAAATAAATAAAGACTAAGAGATAATTCTATTGAATATTACAATTTCCTTGACTGAAACTGTGGACAGCACTGAAGAGTTACTCTCTAGTGATTAATCAGCCAAGACTTTTTATTTATAAGGGCAATTGAAAACAGATATTAATAATTGCATTTGTAAAGAAAAAATCTACAATTATTTTTAAATTTTGGTTTCCATTTTCTTTTTCTTTCAGAGGTGGGTGAATGAATAACCAAGTCACAAAATTACCGTCCATAACAAAAAGACTAAATGATTAAAAATAATATTAAAATATCCAAGAAAATATATATCATTTATCAATAAATCTAAATCTTTTAAAGGATCTGGAGATCTTGGGTAAAAAAAAATGGAGAAGGAAAAAAAATGGTGAAAGAAACTAAAGGATATAAATAAACGATGGAAGAGAAAGGAAGAACAGGTTGAATGGAATGTAAGTAGAATAGGAAAAGGTGGGATGAAAAAAGAAGTAGCAGATAAAATAGCCTATGTAAAGATGGAAGAGTAAAATAGCAGAATATATTGGTATGGAATAAACCAGAAGAAAGAATACTTGTTGAGAATGATAAATGATAACAGAATGAAGAAGAATAACCGAGATAGAATAAACTCATTTTATAAAAGGCTGTTAGATGTCACAACCCTAACGGTTGAAGATTACAATACACAATGTACTGAATTTGTATTCTAAATGACTTAAAAAAAATTTTTAGAGGTTTTCAGTTCAACCCCTTTGTATGTATGTATACACATTGTAGGTATAAATGATCTGAAGAGCACTTCATTACAACACTCCCAAAATAAATATAACCATTCTCAAGAAAATATTCTATTCCAAGATTATTAGGGAAAGAGAAGAGTGAAGTGCTTCCCATTTCCTTCTTTAGACTCAAATATGTTGTAGCAAATCAGCATACCGTTAGAATTCAGTGTTATTGGGCATTAAAAATAACAGTTACATATTTTTTTTTTTTACAAAAAAGATGATTGTATATTGATCATTATGCTCAGAAAAAGTAATTGATGCTTCCACAACTTCTTAAGTTTTACATACATCATCATCATTATACGGTGAGCTGACCTTTTTTTCCCACTCCCTGTACTTTTTTGCTACCTTTGTATGGATAATTCTCACCAACATCTTTGATAACGCAGCTGAATTCTCCCAAGCAAATTTCCCTTTGTTGCAAGAATTGGTCGCACTTAAACATCATATCCATCCTTTTGCAATACTCACACTCAGCGGGTCTCATTGCCCACCAAAGCAATGCTTTGAGGCAACTGTAACCAGTCTCCTGACTGGTTCCTATCTCCTAGGTTCCTATCTCCTGGTTCTCCTGACCCAGTTCCTACTGGGTCAACAAATATCCCAGTTTCCCAAGCATGCGGTCAAGCCATCTCTGTAGATCTGGGATCAATCTATAGATTTATCTTCCCTATTTTGACTGCTCCCTCTTTACACTTGTGAGCAAATGATGCCTCAATTCCACCTTACACCGTGGTACTTCAAATCCTTCTTTCAAATAATGAGGTCCAAAAGTGCAAGTCCAGCCATTACATAGGCAGCATCACCCTGTTACTTGTCCTAAGGCAGGTCAATTACACAGTGTAAAACCAAATTCTTCCTATTCACAGTTAAATATATAAGTTCCTGACAACTATCAATTCCTCTTAGATCATCTTTGATGTTTACTATTTTCCTTCTGTAAACGTGCTAGAACTGTTTTAATCAATCCATCTCTTCTAATGATATGTTTCAGCCTTATTTCTCTACACTGAACTGCTCTGAAGTAAGTTTTCCTACTTTTATTTATTCTTCTTGTTACTTAATCTCTCAATCTGTTAATCCACAAATTTTTTTCCAATCTCCTCTACACTAACATTTAAAATATCTCAGCCTTTCATCCCTTAATATCCGTATTTAACATCCATTGTACACTTGTTACATAACATTTCATCAATTATGAAGATAACTGATTATTGAAGATAATATAAACAGATGTAAGCAAATCTTCATTCGCTTACATCTGTTTATATTTGAAACATCTTGCTGTCATTTTTTAAATTTAACTGCTATTAGATCATTTTAATGAGTGCAAAGTGAAAGTTGCACAAGTAACATCTTACTCATCAAAATACTGGAAGAAAAAGCAACCCTCTTTCTGATACTTTAAATTAAGTCATAAGAGTACCTAACCCACTGGGTTGATCAAGTGGCGAACACGTCTTCGCAAATCCGCTGATTTTGAAGTTGAGAGTTCCAACGTTCAAATCGTAGTAAAGACAGTTACTTTTATACGGATTTGAATACTAGATTGTGGATACCGGTGTTCTTTGGTGGTTGGGTTTTAAATTAACCACACACCTCATAAATGGTCGACCTGAGACTGTACAAGACTACACTTCACTTACACTCATACATATCATCCTCATTCATGTTTTGAAGTAATATCTGACGGTGATTCCTGGAGGGGCTAAACAAGAAAAAAAAAGTCATAAGAACTAATGAATATCTAAAGAAACAAGTTATTATACAATCCATTACATAAATTATAAGCGAAAATAAAAAGGCAAGAAAACAGAAAAGTGGTAGCGTCTTGTCCTTTTATCTGGAGGTCTTGTATTTGAATCCTGTTCAGGCATGGCATTTTTCATACGCTAAAAAATTCCATTCCCATATACCTCTCAGCACAGGATTCAACCTTTTATGTGGTATAATAAAAAAATTATCTTGAGCAGTAATTTATTGAATTAAGCGGATAGAAAACAAAAAATCATAATATACTCATACTTGACATAATAAATATTTTTATTAAAACTATCATACATGTTATTTTTTTAAATGAATTTTGTATTATAAATTTACAAGGAGATTGACAAATTTTTATTGTATATGTTGAAATTTGAGTACGTTTCCATTAAAAATTCCCATAATATCATTCAAATTATTATATGTAATGAATATAGCAATAACCATAAAAGCTTAATTTTATAATACAATTCTCAATAATGAACTATAAATTCTAAACATAAAACATACACTTTGATATTCTCCTATAAAGATAATCTTCCCCATTTAGCAACCAGTATTTACAACACAATCGTGAATTTATTAGCTATATAAATATTTTATTACACAAAATTAAAAACATGTAAAGTAGTAATATTCATGTGTAAACATTTCAAAATAATTTGCAAAAAAAAGAAAAAGTTCACTGGATATTTTCTAAATCTGTTATTTTATTATAGTTTATAAACATTGCTGCTGTATTTTAATATATAAATAATATAAATCTTCTGATACGGTAATTATTATTTTTCATAGCTTGATTTTAATTCATGACTGGAGTCTGGAATTCTTTATAATTTAATCCATCATAAACTTCTTCAAACAAATACATCCTACTAAATATATATATATATATATATATATATATATATATATATATATATATATATATAATTAAACTGTTCTTAAAATTTAACCGTTTTGGAATCGATACTTAAATTAGGAGTAAAAATAAAACAACCATTATTCCCGCCCCTCTTGATTTGGGGGGGGGGGGGGGGAATTAATAAACAAATTATATTTTTTTAAAGGAAAATTTTGTAAAAGTCTCTTTTATCCAATGTTGTAAAATGTTATTTAAAATAAGCATTAAAGAAACGACGATCTTTAGTATGCCTAAAGAGAAAAAAAAACAACACTTCTTGTATTTGCATAACAAATCTATTCGTAAAATATGCAAGAATTAATAAAAATTAAAAAAAAGAATAACGGGACAACAAAAGAAAGAGATTTTTGTAAAACAGGGGGGAGGAATTATAAATAATTTTTTACTTAACACGGAATAATTAATTAATTTTTCCACGAAAACATTTTAAATATAGGAATTACATAAAGGTTAATAAATAAAAAGCATAAATATGAGTATGTTCAATTTGCCCGTGAAAATTTATTTTTTCAAGAAATGTTTCGCTTACGGTAACTGGAAAAATTTATAATGGCATATTTTTTAATATAAAGGTGATGGACAATTTTTAAGTAGAATTTTTCAAAAAAACTATGGTAATATCGTTTCTAGACAAATACTTTCGTTTTAGAGTTATATGCAATCAAATTTATAAAAACGTAAAAATCACGATAGTAATAAAATGAGGTAAACACTTAGTAGTAACTTTTTTTATTTCATATTGCCTAAGAATTACATCCAAACAAACATTAAGTAGTTAATGTTGAAATTAATAGCCCATTACTAATAATAACAGCCTTCACAATAATAAATAACACTGATAAATGTTCAATTACTACCGCAATTTCTCAGTTTTTGCAATTTTGATTGCTTATAAGTCGAAAACGAAAGCATTTATCGACTAACTGTTTTTGTCATCGTTTTTTCTCGTAACATTTTACATTAAAATCATGTATAAAATGCACCTTCTTTCTATTTAAAAAAAACTTACTTGGATACCACATGACTTCCTTGTACGCCTATTAAATACACATACACATTTTTTTTAAATGTGTAAAAGTGTATAAAATTTTATTTCATTAATAACTTCTGATATTTTTTTTATTGTTATAATTGAATTATTATTTATTGCAATTTTTTTTTACAATCAGAGGTTAATAATTATTAATAATAAATCAATATATTTAAATTACAAAAAAAAAAGTTAAAAAAAGAAGATGAAGTCGGATTTGAGCCGATGTGCCTTCCCCTTGTAAGATCCACATATTTCATTAATTAAAATTTTACTTGGCTATAATTCTGGAACCAACGAAAATAAGTACCACTTACGAAATATAGTCGAAAATCTCTCAATGAGGGTTTATTACTGCAGTTAAGAAAAAGTCAATAATTCATTTTTTGGAAGATTTTGGGCTTTTCTGGATGATTTTGATCCAGTCGATTACAATCAAACGGGGAGGTACACAACTAGATGTTACAATAGTCCTAAACCCAAAATTTCAACATCCTTCGACTAATCGTTTTTGAGTTATGCGAGATACATACGTACGCCGAAACTTCTTTCGTTCTTTACTTCGTACAAGGAAGTAAGCAACGTTTGATTCAATATGACGCATAAAAATCTCAAACCCACTATTAGGTAGTAATTTTCTAACTATGTAGATGGACATTTTTTCTACCCTCTAGCCTACCTCAGTTTTGAAATATGAAGCCGTTTCTTAAATTAGTATCACTCTACATTGCACTCTACGGGCTAAAATGATTTAATTTGAATGACATCATCACACACCCAATATCCAGGGGATCCCTTGGCTGAGGAGGAGTAATTAAAAAATTTTAAATGGAAAAGGTTGAATTGTGACATAATTAAAATTTTTTTCATCGTAAAAAATTGGCATAAAAAAATTTGAACTACGGCAATCCTAATCAAAATAGTATGTTCTTTAGCTAATTACAAAAGTGGTCTAAAAAGTACTGCATTATTTAATAAGTTAAAACTAAATTTATTTCAGAAATAAAACAATCTATTACTGTGATATAATTAAATTGCTTTGAAATGACAACCAGGAAAGCTTCCATTAAACTGAAAATATCAAGAACAAATTTATGAAAGATTTTAAAGGTGTTAAGTAAATAAATATTATCGATCAAACTTAATTCGTACACATCGTAAAGTAAATTTGGAAAGGTGCAATTCTGTGAGAAATTAATAATTCTTTGTGAAGCAGATTCTTTCATTTCTTTAGCTGGTCTGATGAAATATGTCTCATATCGGATAGCCTAGAAAACCGGCATAATTATATTTATTAGTACAATGAAAATCTTTGGTAACTATGCAATATAAAGCGTAAAAAAGTAAATTAATATTTCGGAAAGGGTCACAAAAAAAAATGTGTACGGATCACTTTTTCGACGCTAATATAACAGGCGATACATTATTTGAGATATGTTATTCCCGAGATGTTAAACTAGCAACGTTTAACAATCGTCGTCCACAAAATTGGCAGAAAATCTGAGCAACTTCCATTCGTATTTTTTAAGTTACCAACAATCTACGTCAAACTCTTCTTTGAATAGTTCTGACTTTTTTTTTTTAACCTCCGGGTCCGCAGTCTCAGGTAATTCTTTACGGAGAGGATGAGATGAGTGTTTTGATGTGTGTGAAAAATGCCATGCCTGACCGGGATTCGAACCCAGGACCTCCGGGTGAAAGGCCAAGACGCTACAACTCGCGCCACGGAGGCCGGCACGGACCAACGGAACAATTGCATTTGACACCTTGCTATTTTTTTGTTCAAGGGAACCAACAAAGATATAAAATTTTCTACAAATTCAAATGATCTGGACCGCCTCAAAGTTAATTTTATAAATCTATTGGAAAATATTTATAATTTAATGGGCGGAAAGACGAAAATTTAAACATTTCTTCTGATTTACGAGAACATTAAACGTGAAAATAATAAAACAGTTTTTTAAATGCTTAATTCCCTGCATAGAGCTCGAAGTTTGTACCGTGGGAATATGAAATGGAAATGCTATTCCTGACCGGGATTCAAACCTGGGACCTCTGGATGAACGGTCGAAACGCAATCACTCTCCCACGGAGATCGGCATGTTTATTTTATTTACTTTTTTCAGTACCTAAAAAAAAAAAAATTGACTTTTAGCCTACCGATATATATATTTCTAATTGAGGATATGTCTAATTTGATTCCTGGCATCATAGCTCTAGAACTATCCTGCAAGAATGAAAGAAAATATCCTTAAAAACAAAAAATAGGGTATATATTAATTTTTATTTCTCGACATTACATGAGCCAGACTCCCCCATCAAAAAAAAGAGAAAAAAAGTAGAGGTTATGTTCGTACCTGTGTTGGCCTATTTGAAGCTTAATAATTTTTGATTGGATTAACCGATTTTGGTGAAATTTTGTAGAGCGACTAGTATGTTTGGGGCAATTCTTTTTTGTAAATTTTGAGGTCTATATCTCTAGAGGGTGGGGTAGATAGTTTTACTCCAGAATAGTTGGAGTAAATGTTCTCAGAATTTCGCAAACATATCTCACTTTATATTAAGCTCAGTACAATATGCGTAGATGCTTAACTTACCATTTAAAAATAAAAATTTCTCCAAAGTTCTCCCTTTCTCGTAAATCGAAAAGTTATTTTTTTATTTATTGCATATTTTTAATTGAATTTTTTTTTTAGTGCAACTAGCACCAAAAAAATACTTTGAGGCAATATTGGTGGTAGGGTAAGGAAACCGAATAAACTTTAAAAATATAATTTTTTGAAATCTTTAAAACTTTTAATATCAACAATAATAATAATAATAATAATTCTACCCTACTAAAGAGCATTTGTACGTCTGTTTGTCTGTATGTGTCCGTCCCCGCTTAAAGCCAGCCGAGCTCTAGCTTAGAACCGGAATGTACCGATCACAAACGGAAAATCCCGATTCGTTAGTACATGTCTCATAGTGGTCAGGTGTATACTTTCTATATAATTATATATCGATATATCGCATATGTATATATCAATAGATACGTGAAATATATACTAATAATATACCTTTTTATTTATGTGATTGTTTTTCTACATAAAATAATGAACTAAATCCAAAAAGTAGTACCGGAATAAACCGATCACTATCGGAAAATCTCGATTCGTTAGTATCAATTTCTGGAGTTAAATTTGTAATTTAACTTTCGTTATATCATATTTCATCAATCAAAAAAAAAAATATTTTTGCACAAGAGGAAGTCAATTTTGACCACCTAATAATTCCATTCTGCGACGTCGCCCGCCAGGGAAACCCGCCCGGAGGGCGTGCCTACGTAGCCCCTGCAGCTAGTAATAATAATACTACAATAAGATTTCATCATAAATCATCCCCACGCCAAAAAAAAAATCTCAAGTAATTTATTATTGGTTGTATATGTTTCAGTTGAATTTTTTTTCTTCTTCTATTTAATACAGTAAAAGTAGAATAATAAAAAGATTTTCTTTGGAAGTTATTGTGTGGGTGGAGGAGGAGAACAAAGTAAAAAAAATTAATTTTTTGAATTTTTAAACTTTTTTCATGTATTGTTTTTCCACTATGTAAGAATAAATAATCAGTGGCAGGAACAACTTGTCAGCCTTTTTTTATATGTCTATTAAATCATTTTCCATAGTATTAATAGTAATATTAATAAATAAACTAGAAAAATACCTTTTTATCATAAAAACAGATAATATGGATAGATATTCTTGAAACATTTAAACAATATCATAGTAGTATAATTAAATTTTACAATTCTAAAAATGATGGTCAAAGTAATATTTTTACAAACATCTATACATATGTTCATGTATATAACAAACATACAAATGGTACGCTGTATACATATAAATATCCTACTAGTAAATAAATTACAGACAAATCCTGTTATGTAAATTGTGTATCTACAAACATCAATCGATTTTTCCATTGATTTTATATATCAATGTTATAAAGAATAAAAAAACAAACAAAAAAATTGAATAAAAAATAAAGTAAGCAAACAGACCAAAAATAGAAACCGTTCACTTTTTCACGTCTTGAGAGATTTAAATGATATTATAAACGATAAATATGTTAGAACAAGTTAATAAAATACTCGCGCTTTAATAAATTGCACAAGATGTTAAGAGATTTCCTTAAAAATATAAATCTGTGACCTATTATGAAAATAAAAAAATGGAATGTTTGTATGCAAATTTTTTTTGTATTAAAGTATTAAAATTTTATATTTTATCATTAATGGTTGTATGACATTAATGCGAAGCTTTTTTTCTATTTTTAATATAAAAATACTTCATTTATGTACGTTTTAAATAACGTAGGAGAAATCATCAATAAACTCTGACAGTCCGGGGAATTAGGTTAAATCCTTCTGTTTAAATCGTATTCAATTTTTTTTTTCTGTAAAAATACCGTTACAAAAACTTAGTAGCAATTAGTTATAAATTTATTTAAATAACGGTTAATAAAGTCTTGAAAGAATGGATATGAAAAAAATATACTGAGGAATGGGATTTAAATTCAAAATAACTTTTCCGATAAGAAACCTACCGCTGTAGAGTCCATACGTTGATAAAAATACAAATAACATACATTAACTAAAATTTGTGTGTAAAACCAAGGCAAAATAGTCAGTATGCGGTTTTTTACCGGATGTGACGTTTTGACACCTAAGAAACCCAAAAAACCGGATGGAAATTTTCCGGATGTTAATTTTTGTATGTACGTGTGTTCGGTGTTGGCCTCTGAATCACCTTATATCTCCAAAACTAGTGGACCGATTTTAACCAAACTTGGTCAGATTACTTCTATGTATGGGGCATTGATGCTATTAAATTTTCAACTTCAAAGGTCCAAGGCATGCACCAGCTTGCTTGAGCAAGGTCACCCTCAGTATTTCTAAATTTCGCCTAATTAAGGTCATATTTTTCTTAGGCACATTTGTTAAAGATTAAAAAATAACAATATTTGAAAAAAAACCTTTTTGAAAAATAGCACCCCTATCCCAAAAAATGTTGTTGTAGTCGACTGCTATGTTGTGACGTCACAGGTAGCGGTAGAATTAAATAAATGAATATTTCAAGAGTAAAATAGTAACTCGGTCTGTTACCGAGTCAACCGGTCAATCGCCCGGTTGACTCGGTAACTAGTGCGTTAAGCCTCGCGGTTACACTAGTCTTCTACCGATCGTACAAGGAAAATTTGCTTTATGTAAGTTGTGAAATTAATTACATTAGTTTAGTTAGTGCCACCGTCGCCGCTAGTACTGCCACATCTGCGCGCGCTTTTTTGTTAGAATCATTAAATTAAATAAACGAAAAATGTTATATTTAAATTAAATTGGATAAAATGGTAAATATTTTAAATTGTGCATGCAAGCCGTACATCACAAACAACTCGCTTTGTAAGACTTCGGAAAGTCTTATAACTGAATTGTCAGATTTTTTTTTAGTGAAAGTTTCTATTTTTTAGATAAGATAAAAGGAAAACAAAGGCATTTAATAAAAATATATATATTTTTTAAAACAAAAACCACAATTTCGAAATTATTACGCTAAGAATTTGAATTTTTTAATGTATGTTTAGTAGCATAACTAAACAGTTGGAGAAAATATAACATTGAGAAAGATATTAATGACACAAGAAAATGGCATACCCTTTTGCATAAACAATAAACATTACATGCCAGGTATTCTAGGAAAAATGAGGTGTGAAGTGGTTTTCCACTTTCCTTTTTACTCACTAAAATAGAATTTAAAGTTACTTATCAAAATAGAAAACCCATAGAAATGAAGATTTATAGCATTCCAGAGTTATAGCGGTACAATGGCAACGCAGCGGTCCTATTGTTACTGTAGCCGGGGAGATCGGCATTGTTCAGCGACTAGACCGGATTCGAATACGTGCCCAATTCACAACATTTTCAAACTTTCACAAGCTACAGCTCAAAATGTCGTACAAGAAAATTGTATACATAAAAGTTGTCTGTTTTTTTGAGATTAACAACTTTTCCAAATGCAATACAGACGAAAAACAATTTTTTCCGGTGAAAAAACCCAAAACACGTTTTTTACAACTTCAGCGCCACCTAGTATTTCAATTTCAAATTATACGGCATAACTTCAAAAAGATTAATTGTAGAGGAGAATGTCCTCTACATTTTTTGTTTGTAAAACTTTTCTCTAAAATGTATAATTTCAGAGAAAAACGCATTTCAAAAACTTTTTGAGTTTTTCAAAAATCTATGGGAGGGGGATGTTAAAAGTCTGGAGTTAAGCTTCCCTCAACACCCCTAAATAGGGAAAAAATATCAATCGGTAGGTAAGGATTTTCAAATAAAAATAGAAATTGACTGTACTATAGATATTGAATATGAAACAGTGCCCCATGCTTTTCATTGTGGTCTTGCGAAAACAGACAACTTTATACATATTATTTTCTTGAAAACAAAAATGTTTAAAAGCATGTTTTAAAAATAAAAAATCTCTTTTAACGATATCTTTGACATCTTTTCGCGTAAGTTAACTTCATTAACTTCCAATTCCAGCCAGAATTGGAAAAGGGGACACACCACAATGTGTTTATTGTGAGGAAACAGATAATGCGGAGCACACTATATTTGTATGTCCTAGATGGGCTGAAAACAGGACGGTAATTATAACAAATCGATTAACACCGGATAATCTAATTAATTGGATGGTACAAAATCAAGAAAACTGGGACTGGTTCAGAAGGTTTGCTGGAGAGATCCTGAGAACTAAGGAAGAAGAGGGCGGTAGACTGTGATTAAGTTAAGTAGGGAAGGGTGGAAAGTCTCTCCGTGGAGGGCCCGTATGCCCTGGTATGCGGGTTCCTGCGAAGGGGGAGAACTCCAGGGGAGATGGGAATAAAAGAAAAGACCGAGTCCCGGCCGGCGGTGTGTCTCCCTGCGGGCGTCTAGGCGCTTTGTGGGGTGGGTACCGTCGGTTAGAGGCATAGGCGTAAAGACCGAGACCCGGTTCCCTGCGGAGGGGCTGGGGGACGGCATCGCCGGACCTTGGCCCTAACGCGGCGAATTAGAGGCAGGCAAAAAATAAAACAAAAGATCCAAGACCGGGGGGGCCAACCTGCCGTGCCGGATGTAAAGCCGGCGGGTGGGGGACGCCCCCTTTGAGTAGAAGGACACTCTCCCCGACTGAGTATACTTAAATGGATATCCGGTCGGGGAGAGTAGGGAAACAAAAAAAGTTAACTTCAAATTGCTGTGGAATTTTGTTCGTCGTGCGTTTCAAACAGCGCTGGAGTTCACTTTCCGATCGAACCTCGCGCTCTTCAGTTGACTCTGCTTAACGAATCTGCGAATAACGCTGACGTCTAAGGGTCAATCGAACCTCTCGCCCTTCTGGTGTTTAGTTAGCTTTACGCGTTAAATTCCGCTGGCGTTCGCTTTCAAATCGAGCTTGGAACTCGAAAGAATTTAAAAAATTGGAAAGAATTCAATTTTTTTTATTATCCCCAAAATACAAATATAATTTTAGATGGATCGTTCGTGTATGTCTACCTACTGCGCACGGGTACTACACCGTGGAACGAAGCGAGTTAAAAAAGTCATGTAAAAAAGAATTACACGGAACTCATTAATAAAGTATAATATTTTTGTAAAACAAATTCGCTGTTCCGATTAGAAAATGATTTATCATTTCATGGAAAAAGTTTGGAGTGATGGATGGTATTTTACAGATAAGAGAAAGAAATACTCCACCATTTGCTATGAAGGATCAAGGTAAATCACGAAGGAAAAACCGTGATAAAATAATTCTAACATACGAGTATTACAAGCCTAATAACACAGTTTTTTTAAATGAATTTTTAACATTAAATCCTTCAGTTTTTTAATGGAATAAAAATTCGTTCGCTCCAATATTTAGCATGAAAATGTTTACCTAGTTATCCAATCGTTTTTTACATGAAAAATTTTCCTTCTAAAATAAATACGATATAATAAACTAAAAAAAAATTTAATAGACAAATATAACATTTTCAATCCTTTAAATTTCCAGTTTTTTAAATTAGTGCCAAATTATAAAAAGAAAACATTCCAATAATTAATTTTATACAAATTAAAAATGAATAAATCAGTAATTTTTTCTTTTTGGTGAAACATATAATTATTTTTAATAATGATCGCGAAAAATTTTGGTTTCCAGATTTCAACGGAAATATCCATTTTCACCATCCCTGAATCCATTTTGACTAATTTCAACGTGACGTTTATACATACGAATGTGTATGAACGTATTTTCTCGCATAGCTCAAAAAAGATTAGCCGTAGGATGTTGAAATTTTAGATTTAGGACTGTTTAACATGTAGTTGTGCACCTCCCCTTTTGATTGCAATCAATTTAACCAAAAGTGTCCAAAAAACACTAAAATCCAAAAAAATTGGATTTTGGACTTTTAACTGCAGTTATTAGCCCACATTGAGAGATTTTGCACAATATATCATAACTGGTACTTATTTTCATTGTTTCCAGAGTTTTAGCCAAACGAAATTTTAATCAATGAAATATTTGGATCAAGGAGAAGAAGGCACATTTGTTTGAATTAGACTTCATCTCCTTTTTTTTGTTGATTTTTAATCTAAATATATTGATTTAATAAATATTAACCTGTGATTGTAAAAAAAAATTACGATAAATAATTCAATAATAATAATAAAAAAAAAAGTATGAAAAAATATCAGAAGTTATTAAAGAAATAACATTTTATGTACTTTTCATTTAAAAAAAAAATGTGTATATGTAATTTCATAGGCGTACAAGGAAGTCATGTTATGGTGCACACATCAGATTTTTTATTATTTTATATATATATTTAAAAAAAAATTAATTTAAACAATTAACGAAATTAATTCAAAATGAAATTCATAAATTCTCTGTAGGGTGTATCATGTTTATTTATAAATGAAGAGGGTTTATTTTTCATAAAAGTGGGAAATAATTATAAATTTACTTAATTTTGTAAATTAAGAAAATCTTTTATTTTCCTATTTTACCATACTTTCAAATATTTTTTTTATTTTTCTTAATGTGAACGTTGAAATCAATTCAACCAGTGAACAATAAGCAACCGCCCCAAGGTCCAATGAGATGAGGATGATATGTAAATGAGGTGTAGTCTTGTACAGACTCGGCGTTGATAAATATGCTAAGAGAAAAATCCATACTGCAAAAATGCTTTATCATATCTTTGAAATTATTTTTATAAAGATTTTACCAATTCTATTTGTCCCGTAACTACCAAATTCTTAATGTATAAATAATACAAATAATTTTATATTTATTTTATTAAATTATTTTTTGTGCACTAGTATGTTTGCAAAAGAAAAAAAGGGTCATAAACATGTTATAATTTGGCAGATATATTTTTCTTTATTCAAATAGATACCAAAAGAAAACAATAATTCAAAGATTTTTCAATAGGACTTATATAATTCAAAATGTTTAAAATCGAACTTACAAAAAAGAAATGTTAAAAGGAACGAACTTTTTATAAGATGAGGATCTTATAATTTAGTTTTGAATTTTTGATTGATACAGTTTCATTTTCCTTCAAACACGGAAGAAAGTTAAACTACATAAAAAAAAAAATATAATTTTTTTATGGATATCTTTTTTATCCTGTCCTTAATTAGTAACATAAAAAAAACAATAAAACAATTATTTTATTAAAATCAGATAAATTAAAGCAATGAAAATATATTAATTAACAATTTACAAAAAACAAGAATTTCGATTTGTATGCAAATTTAATTAAATATTGTGCTTGATACTGTAATTTACAAATAATAAAAAACTTACTCGTAAAATAATAATTAATATTAATAATTCTACAGTTATTAATTCAATGGTTGATTAAAAAAAAAAAGGTATACTATATAATTAACAATATAATGTAACATAAAAAGATTATAGTAATTTAACAAAAATATAGGTTATTTTGTTACTATTATTTCATTAATAAGTTTTACGATCCTTTTATGTAAAATGAAAGTAATTTAAGATCTGACATCTATAGATCAAATTAATGAATGATTTGTATCACTGGAACGTTAAGGTTTTCTAGTCGGTATGTATCTTGATTGTCAAGTGTCAGTGTGCATATAACGATTTTTAATGTCGATCAAGTTGCCTGTAGTCTACGATAAAAATGGATTTAATATTCTTTTTTTAAATAAGCCCTACTATTAAGCGAACAGTTTGAACTTCCTATTGATTTTTACTTCCTTGTACGATAAAAAGACTCGGTTGTCAAGATTTCAACGGAAACATACATTTTGACCATCCCTGAATCCATTTTGACTAGTTAGTACGTACGTATATGCGTTACGTATGTATCTCGCATAACTCAAAAACGATTAACCGTAGGACGTTGAAATTTTGGATTTAGGACTGTTGCAACATCTAGTTGTGTACCTCCCTTTTTGATTGCAATTGACTTGACCAAAAAAGTCCAACAAGCCCAAAATCCAAAAAAAATTTGGAACTTTTCAACGATATATAATAAGTGGTACTTATTTTCATTGGTTCCGGATTTATAGTCAAATAAAATTTTAATTAATGAAATATTTGGATCTTACAAGGGAAAGGCACATCGATTCGAATTCGTCTTCATTTCCTTTTTTTAAATTTAAATGCATGATTTATTAATTATTAATCTCTGATTGTAAACAAAAAAAAAATATATATATATTTAATGAATAACAATGTACGAAAAATATCAGAAGTTGAAATAAAATGAAGATGAAATAAAATTTTACGTACTTTTCATTTAATAAAAAATGTGTATATGTAATTTAATAGGCGTACAAGGAAGTCATGTGGTGTCCATATAAGATTTTTTTTAAAGATGGAATGGAATGGAATGCAAAGTTGGCAGGAGTCTATTACTCCCTACTTTATCGCAGAACCTGGACAGAGTCCCTTGCTGCTGGATCATTCTAATCGGGCTTGTTTTTTAAAAGGTTATTTTTTAATCTCGGATCTAATTTTTCAAGTTTTGTCTATTATTATTTTAGTGAATTTAAGACGGATTTAATTGCATTCCAATCCGTTGTTAAACCAGCGTTATCGAACCCATTTCATGGGCCGACCGCGGAAGGCTAGGCTTATAAAGCCTGTCTTCCCGACGTAATTCCCCTTCAGACCGTCCACTGAAGTCCTTTCGGTGCTAACTCTTTAATAGGCTAGCAGGAATACGCCACAACGGGACACTAGCTATAAGGAGGGAGCAATGCGTCCCCTTTTCCGGAGGAGTCGCTATTGCTGGGTTATTTTGTCTTACTGTAAGTTTTGAAATAGGAGAGGTTGTGTAGAAGCTCTTCATCCGCTTCTGGTATGGCTGCCCTTCAGGATGCATCTCTGCTGGGCTCTGTTCCGGACTCCAGTCCGTGATGTTGAGGCGAGTGGTTGGTCTTCCTTCTTCTTCTCCCTCTTCTTCTTCCGAAGACCTCTTCGTTCTTCTTTGGCCTGCACTTTCCAAGAATTGGTAGTAACCGAAGTTACATACCATTAACCTTGAAATTCCCGAGGCCCCGAAGGGCTGAACGGGGGAAAGTGCAGGTTTCTTCGTTCTTCTGTGCTGTCAGTGGCTGCTGGGCAGGTGACTGCTGGGCTTGTGACTGCTGGGCTGATGGCTGCTGGGCTCGTTCCCTCTTTCTTCTTTCTTGAAAGGAAAGGAAGGTAATAGGGAACTTACAAATGGTGATACCTATTCGCGATCGCGGTTTTGGGGCGGCGATTTTTGTGGAAAGAAGTAAACAGTAATTATTCACTCCACGTAATTATTAACCTTCAGACACACTTTTTAAAGAGCACGAAAGTGTTTGCATAATTAAATCACAAACTGGTTGGGTTTGTATATCCCAAATACCATGGTGGAGAGGAAGCATCAATTATTTTTTTATCGGGGTTAAGAATTCATATCCCAATTAGGCTTTACATTCTTTTCTCATGCCACAAAATTAATTTTTCATAATTAAAAAAAATAATAAATAAATAAAAATAAATGGATTAAATAAACACAAAATTTGTTTATTAAATCTTTACTGAATTTTTCATAATACACAAGAATTCAACCAAGAGTATAAGCAAATAACAATAAAAATTGTAGCATTAATGCTCACTTCCAAAAATCTTCGTAAAATTATTCTGTTTTCAGAATTTTAAACTGCAAAAAACAATACCACCTTTTTTCCGCATCCTCAAAATACTCTCGTGTGCTTTCATTTCCCTAATAAAACTTCTTAAAACAAAAGAAGAAAAACACTAGATAGGATGTTAATGCAGTTTAATGCTTTTTTATCACAATAACTATCGTTTTTTCTTTTCCTGTTCAAATAACAAATATATATATATATATATATATATACATATATATTCGACCCCAATTTTTTGCTTTTACATAAGATTTTTCGAAATTCTAAAAATTACAGTTCTGGAACCTATTTTTTCAATTTTTCAGCTCATATTTATATAAAACCATAAAATTTACCCCTTAATTTGTTTCTCAAGAATTACAGACTGGCTTAATTTTACTGAAGGCGCAGAAATCAGGGCGAAATCTTTCACCAGCCGACATTCGCTAACGAAGCGTTTCCGAATTATGTTTATATAAACTTTCTTCTTTATTTTTACCAGTAAAACATGTCCTAAAAGTATGATCTATTCTTTGTGAATCATAGTGTATATAAAGAATTTTTAACGGATCTCAGACCGACTTATTTTTGATTTCTAAATTAAAAAAGTCTTCACAAAAAAAAAAGAAGAAAATAAAATGCAGAAGTTATTCAATTAATCTTTTTTTGTTGTAGTGCACTATAATGATCAGCTATATGTTTGACGATGAGTTGCTGAAAAATAATAGTATAAAATCGAAAATGACCTTCATTCTTTAATAAATTTTCTCTAAATCTGTACAATTTCATTCATTATTGGAATATCTTCAAAAAAATTAAATAATAGCATTCCTTTTCTCACTACTCTTTTTAACCGAGCTTAAAAAATACCCCTATTATTTACTTATCAAATAATCTCCTTAATCGTTATGAATAAAAAAAATTATAAGAAATATGTGTAAAAAACAATTATGGAGATGAAGTGATATTTGTAAATAAAAATGAAATTAAACAGTTCGCATTAGTACAAAACATGAAAGTAATATATGAAATATATAAAATTACTCTAGAAGGGAAAGTATTGTATTCGGTTCAATTTGGGGGGAATACGCGGTTTCACCGGATCTTTACGTTTTGACGTCTAAGAAACCCAAAAAACCGGATGGAAATTTTCCGGATGTTAATGTTTGTATGTACGTGTGTTCGGTGTTGGCCTCTAAATCACCTTATATCTCAAAAACTATTGGACCTAATTTTGACTAAACTTGATCAGATTACTTCTATATATGGGGCATTGATGACATTAAATTTTCAACGTAAAAGGTCAAGGTGGTGAGACTGTAGAACGAGATCCTCAGTCTCTTGATATTTCGGCTAATTAAGGTCATATTTTTCTTACAATTAAAAGATTAACAGTATTTGCAAAAAATTATTTTTTTGCAAAATCGACCCCCTACCCCAAAAAATGCTGTTGTATTCGCCTGTTACGTTGTGACGTCACATGTGAGCGGTAGAATGAAATAAATGAATAACATTTAAATCGTAAAAAGTTGACTCCGCCTCGCTGGGTCTCCAACTCGATCGCCCGGTCGAGTCGGTACCTGGTGCGCGGCTGCACCAGATTGCCGATCAAGCGAAATTTGTTGTATGTAAGTTGTGAAATTAATTAGTTTAGTTAGTGCCGACCGTCGACGCTAGTACCGCCACACCCACGCGAATTAAATACGGCATGCGCGTGCGCTTTAGCTAGAATCATTGAATTAAATAAAAAAATAATTTTATTTAAATAAAATGATAAATATTTTAAATTAAGTTGTGTGTGTGTGTGTAAGCCGTCCATGAGAAACAACCCAAAGTTGTCAGCCTTTTATTTTTACTTTCCTGCCATCATAGCTTTAGAGCTATATGCTGCAAGAAGGATAATATCAGTCAAAAAACGGGTTACGGATTTTTCATTTCTTGACAGTTCATGAGCCATGGACCCCAAAAAATAAAAAAGTGGGCGGTAATGTACATATATGCATACGTGTGTGGCGTGTTTGAAGCTTAATAACTTTTGACTGGATAAACCGATTTTGATGAATCGTCAAAAAAATAGTTAAATAGTTTTTTGGGGTCTATTTTCTCAAACGTTTGCAAACATAACCTCACTTTATGTTAAGTTCAGTACATATCTGCATATTTATCTTACCATTCTTTTAAATATTTTGCCCCAAAATCCCCTTTTACCAAAAAATCAGAAAAGCTATCCTTTAAATTTATTATATATTTTTAACTAAATTTTTTTATGTCTTCATAGACATTATAGTAGTGCAAATGATCCAAAAAAAAAAATACTTTGGGACAAGTTGGAGGTGGGGGGGAGCCGATCAAAGTTTAAAAATATCGATTTTCTGAAATGTTAAAATAAAGCCAATAAAAAAAGAATTTTGATCACACACTGGAAGTTATTTAACTTTACCTTAACACTTTCTAAGAATTAAAAATCATATCTTGAAAGTAGTCGGTCATTCATCATTAAGATTCATACATTCTTCTAGTCGAATTTTTACCTTTTCTACAACACGATGTACGATATCTCCAGAAAGTGCAGTAATTTTATGACGAATTTTTCTTTTAGTTCTACATAGTTTCGTGAGAGTGGATCAGTGATTACTGTACCTTTCTCTTCAAATAATCCATAAGAAACCAGTTATCAAAGAAAAGTTTAGTAAGACTTTCCCGAACTAACTGTTCTTATTAATATTACTTTTCTCTTAATTATTAATTAATTTCTAACAAAGTTATTACCTCTAATTTATACTTATGCTACATACGCTACGTTAATATAATTTATTAATCTCGTATTTTTCCGGTTTTATGGCATAAATTTTTACTTTTTTCAATTATTAAGAAATTAATTTTTCCACCATTTTGAGGTCTAACACTTGATTTAAATAAAAATTTTATGTATATATATTTTATGCATTTAGTAACCTTACATTATTAGGTTTGAACCAACTTGATAGCTCTTACACCGTTATTGCGTAATTATTATTACCAAATTTTAATTTTGGCTGCCATTTTGAAGTGACCTGACGGCCTATCGTGGCCATTAGTGTAATCCTTTAATGCTGCTTAATTCGAATCAGAAATAGAATCAAAATCCCCAGAGACAAAAACTGATCGCACACAAACATAATGAATTAATGACGAAGTATTTGTTTGTTGGGAAAAAAATATTACCTGCGTTAGATCAGTAAATTTTAAGGACCAAGGAATGTTGCCATATCTGAAAAGAATGTAGTACGAAAACGATCATATAACTGTGATCATTAGTTGCCTACTAATGTAACCGGTTATGCTGAAATAACGTATTAGAACTATTTCAAGCGGTAAACAGTCAAAGGATTTGAATAAGTCAACATCGTATAACGACTGAAGTAATTGAATTATACGTATATGAATGTAAATCCTTAAGAATTCGATGGTGTTCGACAAAACAAGAGGAATTAAATAAATGACAACAGCTCTGTAACACTGCACGTCTTAATATGTTTTAATTTTTTCGTTTACCAGGAGGGGTTCTACTTCAACTCTGATTATTTTCTACAAAATTCTGCACCCGTACTTTAATTGTACGGGTTGAAGACATCCCATGATTCCAATATTTATTGACGTGGCGTCAAAACAACCATAAAGCCGTTGTCATTTTTATTGAGTATTTTAATCACAAAGATACACTGACCACCCTCCTTCCAAGAGACGCATTCGTTACTAGATGTTATAGAATCTACTGTTTCCCAATTGTTACCGAACATCCTCTAAAGTTACTGGATATTTAAAACGCCCGTTTCAATGGCTTCCTCCCCCCCCCCCCCAAAAAAAAAACTGCCTTAAGATTTTTTACCACTATTACGAAGGGACTTATTAATAATCATTTTCACTGGCCAAGATATAATGCGATAGCATTGGTTTATCAAAATTTATTCTATTTATTAAATGGCAAATTAAAAATTTTTATCCATATTATTCTAATTACAATTGTTGCATTAGATAAAACATTAACATATTTTAAAGAAACATTATTGCAGCTATGATATGCAACATATTTAACCGAAACGCTTTATGTATTATTTTTTGTTGTAAATAGTATTATAAATACAGGGTCATTCACGCGAACCGGATGTTTTTAAAATAATCATACAAAATTGAATATTTACTTTAAAAAAGTTTGATTGGTACTGAAACATTTGTTAAATCAAAGCATTTGTTACTTACTCATGAATTAAAAATTATGTCCGGCAAGTGATGTCCATTTTGGGCATTGTTGTAGCCTATCACGGTAACTGGCCTCAATTATTTGCAGCACGTCTACATCAATCTGGGTGACGCGATGACGAGTTGCGATCTTTAGGTCCTCCAATGTACGCGGTTTATTGCCGTACACACGCGATTTCAGAAACCACCACAGAAAAAAATCACAACTAAAGTCGGGGGACCGAGGGGGCCAAGGAATGTCGCCGAGTCTGGAAACGATCCGTCCCTGAAAAAAGTTACGGAGAACAGCCATCGTTGCCCTCGCTGTGAACGCTGTAGCTCCATCCTGCTGGAATAACACATTTTGAAAATCGATCCCCCGGTTTCGTAACTGAGGGATGAAAAACGTATTCAACATCGCAATGTAACGATCAGCTGTTACAGTTACGGCAGCGTCATTTTCTTAAAAAAAATATGGTCCAATAACTCCGACCTTTCCTATTGCACACCAGACAGTCACCTTTGGGCTATGAAGTGGTCTGTCGTGAAGCTGATATGGTTTTCTTTCTGCCCAATACCGGCAATTCTGTTTGTTGACGAAGCCATTCAGAAAATGGGCTTCGTCACTCATTAACAATAACAAATTTTCATTTTCTTCAAAAATGGTAAGCATTTGTCGATAAAATTGTAATCGCTGCGTGAAATCTTGCTCGTTTAACTGCTGGACGACGGCTATCTTGTAAGGATGGAAATGCAGATCTGTATGCAGAATTCGTCTTACCGTACTTGTGCTCATTTGAAGCGCTGCTGAATGCCTCTGAATAGACCGGCGTGGGCTTCTGACAATGGCTTCCCTTACTCGTTCGATGTTCTCCGGAGTGCTAGCAGTTCGTCGGGGACCCGGTGGTTTTTTCTTCAATATTGAACCGCTTGTTCGAAGGTTGTTTACCCATCGCAATATTGTGTTACGAGAAGGGACACTTGCATTACGATGGATATTAAACTGACGGCGGAAATGTCGCTGAACAGCAGTTACGGATTCGTCATTTCGCACAAAACTGTCATATGCGTTGGTCTAGCATCCACGGCTCCATCTCAACGACTAAAATGTAAATGCTATGAACAAAGGAAACGTCAGACACCAGCCACGTGCCCCTCCCACCACGAACACCCGAGTACAACCCACTTCAAAAACATCCGGTTCCCGTGAATGACCCTGTATTATAAAACAGATCTAATAATAAAAACAGTAGTAACTTTTTGATAACATGAGCGTGTTAAGTAAATGTGATATTTAAGAAACTATCTTTTCACTTAAACGAAAAATCACTGTTTTCAACAAAAAAAATTCTATGCATTCTTCTAGGAAATATAAGAGATAATACCTATACTATCAGCAGTTAACTATCACATTCAACAATAACAATGCCATAATTATTAAATTTTTTTTTATATATATAAATGACCTCACCAAATGTCAACTTTAAATAGTTAATCTAGTAAAGATATTCACAAAATAACATAACTCTTTTATTTTATTTAATAATAATAAATAAAATTTGTAAGAACATAACTAAATAATAACCAGTTTTTAATATCCTTTTTTAGAAATCTGTATCGTTTAAAATCAAATAACCTCAAACTACAATTGCCACCAGCTTTAATAAATCTAAATTTAAGAAGTATTATTTAAAATTTAAATAGGCTAACAAAAAACAGTATGAAAAAAAACAGTTTACAAAAACAAGGTGAGAAAGCTACTTCTTAATAAGGATAAGAAATGTAATGCAGAGAAACGATGTAAGTATTTATTGAGCACGAGATAAGATACTCTGAAATTCGTTAATTTTTTAAATTCATTAAATACTTCCTTGTTCGAAGTAAAAGAAATATTGTGATCGTGAAAAATTTCGGTTTTCAGATTTCAACGGAAATATCCATTTTCACAATCCCTGAATCCATTTTGACTAGTTTCAGCATGACGTCTGTACATACGCATACGAGATACATACGTCTGTATCTCGCGCAACTCAAAAACGATTAGTCGTAGGATGTTGAAATTTTGGATTTAGCACTGTTGTAACATCTCGTTGTGCAACTCCTCTTTTGATTGCAATCGACAGAACCAAAATTGTCCAAACTTTTCAACGATATATCATAAATGATACTTATTTTCATTGGTTCCAGTTATAGCCAAATAAAATTTTAATTAATGAAATATTTGAATCTTACAAGGGGAATTTTTTTTGAGTACTTATACATAGGACCTTCAGATTTTGCCTCAAAACATATTTTTGATATGATAAAGCAACACGCCAAATTTCAACAAAATCGGTCTGACGTTTTGAACAATAATTTTGTGAAATGCAGATTTAATAAAAATAAAATGCAATTTTTCAAAATTGTCTAGAGGTCCTAAACTCGCACAACGAGTTGATTACCTAGAGTTCTCTGAAAAGTTCGTTATTCGATCCACACAACCTCCTCGGTGACGGGAGGTTTGCTAGGATCTTTGTGTTGTATTATCTTGTATCTTGTGTCACACTTCTTGTATCATTAAACTGTTGATACCAACGTTTAAGAGAATCACGGCCGTACTCTAAACGAAAACGTCTACAAACCGTAAAAAAGAAAAAAAAACGCTTTCATGAAAGCATAGTACACACATTGCTTTTTCCTGTATAGAAGCCACTCCTCAACTGATGACACCCCTGTCGTTACATCGCACCGGGATGTTCATTAAAGGCAACGTGCGCTACACTGCATTTTTCATCTTTTATTAACCCCTAAAATGCGCTGAATAATTAAACATTTATTTTGTGTGTGTGTGTGTGTTTGGTAATAAATTTTGGGAGCCTTAAATAACTACTCAACCATTAAACATATAAAAATCAAATTCAGCAAATCTTTCAACCTAAAAACGATTTACTTTGCTGTATGAGACTATTACAATTAGCCTTTACGGGGGCCTCCCAGTAGAGAAGCAATTCAAAGACTTTTAAAAGAAACGATTATGATACATCATTCTAAAGAGCGCTGAAAATGTCCTTTAAAACTTTAAAACTTCGTGTTACGACTAGACTATCCAAAACTGAGACAATTTTTTTTCAAGCTAGTTACAAAAAACGTTTACAGTACCACTTATAACTGCTTAAAATAAAACAAAAATTAGCACAAAACCTGTTAGCATAAGATTATACAAATTGTGCTAATCTCTAGCATAAATTTGTACTTCAAAACCATTTACTTTTCGGCATAAAACTACCATTAGAGGTGTTCGTAGGCCACTTTTGAAACTAGCTGTGAAAATTAAAAGTATATTAGTTCCCCCACCAGTTGGGACTTACTTAAGTGCTTGGAATATGGCGGTCTCATATCGAAATCATTTCAATATTTCATATTCGATCATTTCAAGGAAGGAACATTTATCTTTTTTTTCAATATTTTTAACCATTGAAAAGTTATTTAATGGTTGTCACTTTAATAACACACACACACACACACACACACACACACACACACACACACACACACACACACACACACACACACTCTCTCTCTCTCTCTCTCTCTCTCTCTATATATATATATATATATATATATATATATATATAAAAGAAAATTCGTTTCAATCTAATTAAATAATATATATAGTTCAGCATTATTATATTTGGATATTTGGATTATATTTGGTGAAAAATACGAAATGTAGAAACTTTATGTAGTCTGTTTACACCTTTTAATAGTATGCTCGTCCTGCGACATAAAATTATTCAAAGATCAACCCAAAAATGTAACAAAAACCTTTTGTATAACACAGTCAATTTTTTTTCATAAAGTACACCCTATTTTAGTGAGAAGAAAACGGTAAAATATTCAAATTTTATATTTTAAACAGTTAAATTCATACTAATAAGGCGAGACATTTAAATAAAAATTTTTACTTAGGGCAAATTTTACCATTATCGCGTAAATCTTAAATTACGACAGTGTTTAAAAATATTAATATAAGACCAAACGGTGACCGCTGTAAAAGAAATCAATTCCTTTCGGTATTAACCATTGAAGAGTAGATGAACGATTAAAACTTTCACCATTTAAAATGCAGTTCCTGACCTAACACATTTATTTTCTGCATACAAGTACAATGAGTCATTCACTGACTATATTAAACAAGTCTATCATACATGTGACCGTGTATCTCAAATTTTTTAATTTTTATATTTATTATTTTAAAATGACCTATAAAAAATGTTTCCACCCACGCGCGAGCGTAATTAAATTTTTTGTGACATTCTAATTGCTTAACAAATTTCATTCATAAATTAGAAGAAATGTTGTATTCATAATTCATTTGTAAATATTTTTTTTTTTTTTTAGAAAACAACCGGAAATTCGTTAACCATTACAAACTTGTGAATAAAAACTGCTTTAATATTTTACAGAATTCTAACGTACCACAATTAAAACTAATCAGATATAAGTAATACATTTGATAAAGCAACTGACTAATTTACTAAATGTACCGGGTTCGAATTTCAGTTTATGCTTATATAAGGATATCTAGATAAATGTTTGGCAACAAAAACATACTTGGGCAAAAAAAAACTAAAATTTTTTTAGCTGTACTGCAATTTTATGAAAATCAACTAAAAACAAGTTTTAACATATTTTCTGAGAATGTTTAAACGATTCTTTTTTCATTAACATTTAATTTAAATGTTAATCTGAAAATGTTAAAATGTTAATCTAAATGTTTAAAATGTTTTTCTGGAAATAGGCTTTTGCCCGTTCTATTTATTAAGTAGGCAGTACCCATACCTATATAGTAAAATAAGGATGTAAGAATATAAATTATGAGTAAATTAGATTTATATTAAACGTACCAATATGTAATGCGATACTAAATGTATAAATCTCCCAATACTTTTGACAATTTTTCTACAAAATTTGCGAGTAATACTCGTAAGGTGATTATTATTTCAATAATATTTTACTGTTTTTCGAATTTCTACAGTATTAACTCAAAAACGACTGAACCGATTATTAACTAAACTTACCAGATGGTTTTATCTTAATTAGGATTAAACACTAGGATATAAATCATTTTCGTGCAATGTATATTTTATTTCTGGATTTTTATATTTCTTATCGTTATGATATTTGATGGAAAAATAAAAAAAAAAATTTTATATTGTCCAAAAACAGTCTGAAAATATAGATATACATGAGATGTACACTTCTTGAAATATATTTTTATTTATTTTCAAAAATGGTTTATAACTTAAAATCATTGAATTTTATAGAATTACTTGAGTATTTTGTGAGTGATCGATTTTATTAATTTTTTGAAAACATCAGACAGGGTAACACGGAGAGGGCAATACAACCTTTTTTCATTTTTTGAGTCCATCAGTTTTATCCCCCCCCCCCCGGAGCCAGATCCGAAACCAAGCATGAACACAGCTCCGAGGGGTGCCACGGCCTCAAACTGACCAGTTGAGAACTGACGTTCCTCCCAGACAGCCGGGACTCGGTCTATAATTAATCGCCATGCCTTTAATGAGGAAACCTTGTAACGATCCCCCACCGAGACTCCGGTCTTGACGCCACGCCTCAAATGAGAAACCCCAAAGGGATCCCCCACCGGGACAACGGTCTTACTTTGCTTCCCTCATCAAAGTTCGATCGAAACACTAAGGGAGTACCTGTCTAATCACCGGCAGTAGGACACCTAAGCGGTCCACCCCTCCTGGACAGGGCTGTCCCAAACCAGGTCTTCCCCAAAACACAGGAATAGCATGTAATTATTTAGTGTTGGGGGAATACAACTTAGAATCTATTAAAAATACTGAAAAACTTGACTCCTGAATTTTTTTAGTTTACAAAAAAATAATTCCGATGCAAATAATAAAAAAATTTAAAAACCAAACGTTCGTAGTCTGATCTTTGAATTTTATAAAATTCTAAAGATGTTCTAGTCATACCGTTCAAAAGATTTTATTAATTATCCCGAGAGAATTATAAGTTTCCAAATTTTATCTAGTGATCTAGTCATTTTGTTTTAAATATTTATACATAATAAGATTTTTGATTAAATAATGAATTTAAAATAATTTAATTAGAAAGCATTTAACTACATTATATAATTCCTTAGAGCAAAATGCAACAGCAAAAGTTATTACATTTTTGAAAATATTTTGTATTTTTATTTTATTTATTTTTTTTGTTACATAAGAACTTAAATAAATAAAACTTAGCTAAGGGTAAAACTGATTTTCTTTTGAGTCAGTAAGGATGGTTAATTTTAATAACAATGCTAATACCAGGAAAATTCAGAAATCACCACTGTTACGTCTTCCTCTATAATTAAGATTACAAAATGTTTTGTAAAATCTTTCGTAATGTATCAGGGAAATTCTCCCGGAATTTTTATAACCTATTCTACTCGTGAAAATAATGGAAAAAGTTCACCATAAACATATGTCCTAAAAATGCTTCGTTTGCGAGTTACGGCTAACAAAAAATTTCGCTCGGATTTCAGCTATCTCGGTGAAATGAGGTTGTATTGAAATTTTTAGGACGTTAATTAAGGGGCAGAATTAGTGATTTATTATGGTTTTTGACCTTAAAATTGAATAAAATAGGTATCCCAGAAGCGTATCTGCAGTAATTTTTGAGAAATCAGGAGTGAAAAATCAATAAACTGGGGGTAATAAACCCCTGTTTTTTTTAAGTTTGACGTACGATAAATTTGTTAAACGGGTAATAAATACAAAAACAAAACTTGTAGAGAATTTAATTTTGAAAAAATGATGTAAGATATGCTAAATAAAACAAAGAAAGGATAGAAAAAAAATCAAATTTTATTTAGAAACAGTACACTAGACCAAAACCCACGTGGTTAGTAGTGGTGAACGCGTCTTCCCAAATCAGCTGATTTCAAAGTCGAGAGTTCCAACGTTCAAATCCTAGTAAAGGTAGTTATTTTTATACAGATTTGAATACTAGATTGTGGATACCGGTGTTCTTTGGTGGTTGGGTTTCAATTAACCACACATCTCAGAAATTGTCGACCTGAAACTGTACAAGACTACACTTCACTTATACTCATACATATCATCCTCTGAAGTAATACCTGACGGTGATTTCCGGAGGCTAAACAGGAAAAAGTACACTAGACCTACGTGTATTATACGTACTAGTTTATAATAAATGTACAAAAATGAGCCCGCCATTTTAAACACATTTCTTCAGCATCTGTAGCATTACCATTATACACACCCAAAATTAATACCATATCTACGTATTCCTCTGCTGTAAATAAGTACGGAATTACTTCATGACAAACCGATCCCGTGCAAACTAAAATTCACAGAAAACCTTCGCTAACGACAGCACAATTCATAGTAACGATATATTTAATGTAATTTACATAACGATTTTAACAGTAATCCAATATTGCGCCTTGTTGATCAGCTGTTGTTATTCTATTTCCAATTTTGAAGTAATAATTTTTCAAGTAATTTATTGTATTTTTGCCTTTAATAAAAAAAAATATTATATACGTAATCTTTATTTATTTGTAGTTTATAATTGTTGTATAATTTTCAGCTTTTTTTAACAGTAAATTTTATTTTTACAAACTTTTCACATCATCAAAAAAAATTTGGTTTTTGTTTCCATCAAATAAGTACTTTTCTGACAAATGTAGCAATGTACAGTTTCAAAATAAAATTCGAATTTTTCAAACTTTTCTTTGTTTTATTTATTTTATCTTATATTATTTTGTTCAGATTAAATTGTATAGTATTTTTGTTTAAAGATTTTACTTGTTTATTACCCATTTAACAAAATTTATTGTACGTCAAACATAAAATTTTCTTTACCCCAATTTATTGATTTTAACCCCAGATTCCTCAAAAACTACTGCAGATACGGATATGAGACCTATTTTATTCGATTTTTAGGTCAAAAACCATAAGAAATCACTAATTATTTTTCTTAACTAACGTCCTAAAAATTTCTGTACGACTTCATTTCACCGGGGTAGCTGAAATCCGAGCGAAATCTTTCACTTGCCGTAACTCGCAAACAATTTGTTTTTCCCCAGGAGATAACAGTTTTAGTATTTTGTATCTAAGAATTGAAGTGAAATATTTTTAATTTAAACAAAATAAAATAATTTTTTTTAAAGTTTACTTATGATTATGATTTATTTGTCTGCAATAACGAATACAAATACATCTTTCTTTTTTCTACAAAGAATTTTAAAAGTAACTGGGCAGGAAAAGAAATACTAGAGGAGTTCATAATACAAACAAATTTTACATAATACAGCTACGATACGACAGATTTGATTTTCACTTAACATCAGCCCATTCATGAGCTATTTAAAATCAACACATTTCAGAAATAAGAGGGTATGATAAACGGTTAATGGATTAAAGTAACTACGAAAATACAAACTAAAATACATTTCAATAACGTAAAAACTGAAAAAGAAAGAAAAAAAATAGTGGAGGAGTTCATAATACATGACAAATTTTACATAATACAGCCCACAATACGACAGATTTGATTTTCACTTAACATCAGCCCATTCATGAGCTATTTCAAATGAACACATTACATAAATAAATGGATTAAAGTAACTAAGAAAATACAAACTAAAATCCATTTCAATAAAGTAAAAACTGAATTTAAATGCACGTTTATAATGCTGAACAATCATCAATATTAAAAAAATATATATATAAATCTCCATCTGTACTGATCGCGTTTTGTCTGTTAGATCTAATAACTACATTGGTTGTAGGCGACTAGATACGAGATAAGTCGTCAAAAATGGACAAACATTCCAAAGAATAAGAAGTATCATCCATATCAAGGTTTACCACGCAATATCAGCATACTAAATCTACAGAAACGCAAGCGGTATTCTGCCCTACATTAAACTCTTTTACCAATACAGATTGGATGTATGTTATTCATCATAATTAAAGCTGTACATCTTTGAGGATTACATAAAGGATTTCGTTTCTTTACACTTCTCCAAGAATAGCGTAAAGGAACAATTTATGCCTTGATTCTTTACGGGTAGTATGACTTGTGTACATGGTTTACTTAGATTTTCATATCAGCTTAGACTATAACTAGCAAGGTAGTTGAATTCTTTAATTTTGAATTGTTACATTTTATAAATAAAAGTAGTTTTATTTATATAACTACGTTTATTACCCGTTCATCTGAATATCAATCAACTAAACATTCAGATTATGTGAAACTAATGATGTCGAAATATTTCTAATATAATTATCTTTTTATAAGCAAAACCTGAAGATTTCATTTCTTTCATAATTTTAGTCAAATTTTTTTAAATGTTATTTTTTTGAAGCACAATTAATTCAAATACAAAGAAAATTAATTTATTTAATTTTTTAAAATAGGAAATTTTAAATTCAATTATATTTTTCATCAATAAATTAATACAGTTTATTAACTCATCAGTTAGATACGTGTATTTATATATAACCATAGATTTGTATTACAATAGCACATTCAATTCTCTCTCTCCTATTCCCCGTCGAGAGAAATACGAGCGATCTAGTAACTACAATTCTTAATTTTCAAATACCTTACTCTATTTCGAAACCACAATGACTGTAGCTTCACACTTATTGTGGTTTCAACAAAAACTATGACATTTATTCGAATTAACCGGATCTTTATTCATTCGGATCGTCGTCCAGTTTAGTTCGAATAAACAAGAGTATACTATAATTATCTCCACTTAAAAGTCGAAATGCGTTATTTATATATGAAAAACATTTTCTAATTATCTAAAAAAAAAAAATAATAAAATATTAGTTTAGTATTGAGATCGAAAAGAACTTCCGTCCCTTGGAAAATTTTTTTTTGAGATAATTAAATATCTGTACAGACTGTTCCTTCAGAAATATAAATAGATATGCTAAATGTCTATAATTAGATTGAAAGAGAGAAAGCCCATCAGCAATTAACTTCTTAATATTCTGTTTCATCCTGTAACAGTCGCCGATAAATGATTTGAAAAAATATCATGCTTGACCGGGACTCGAATCCGAACCGTATGAAAAACAGAAACACTACCACTTTGCAATGAAGACTGGAATTATAAGTTTCAAAAATAAAATCTGAATTAATACAATTATAAATTCAAGGTGCTTTTTTAAACGTAAAAATTTATTATTTTTATGTTGTTTTTTTTTTTTTTTTTAATGTTTCAAGATAACAATTATAAACTGACATGGCAAGTATAAAAAGAAACGCCTACATTTATTTATGACAATAATAGGCATTAAATTATCGGTTCAAGAGAGAGAGTGCGAGCAAATCTAGCATAACAACCAATCCGAAGATCATTAATAAAATATAATAAATAAATAATAATAAAAAAATTTAAAAAAAAGTCATTCTATAGGTTAGCTATAGTTCTTGATTGTAATTTATTAAAACACCGGACCGAAACGAATAAATGAATGAAGGAGAATTCTGTTTGTGAATAGACTTGTTACTAGAATAATGGACAAAAGAAAATAAAATGAAACAAAAGAAACGAAGATAAGTTAAGAATATTGCTGATATAATAGAACAGAATAAAATGAAATAACAGAATGGTGTAATAAAATTTAAATTCATACAGATATTTATGAATGTTTAGGAATGAAAATAAAATAGATGTATAAACAAAACAAAAGATATACGAGGAGTACGTACGTTTAAATAGTAAAACAATATGTAATGCTGTAATAAAACATTACAAGAATTTATATGCACGTTTATATACATATAAATATACAATTTGATTTCGAAGTTAACATCAACATGAAAATAAATATATTTATTATAGAGGTTATAATATTACTGTACTTATACGGAAAAAAAAACGTGAGAAGGTTAAAAAAAAAAATTGCTATATACAAAAATACCTTTACCATTGTAATTGTACGCGTGTACGTCGAAATTTCTTAAAAAAAAATATTTAAAAAAAAAAGAGGGTAACTTATAAACTAAGGCTTAAAAGATAATATATTGTTATTTAATGATTGCATCATCATGAAACACAAATATCTGAATATTTTTATAGAAATATGTTCACAGAATAGTAATTATTAAAAAAATACGCTTAATAATTTAAAAGTTTAAACAAACACAATTATGATTTAATGTACATTTTTTTATATATTAACTCTGCTGCACCGTATTGACTCCAACACAGTGTAAAACGAATTGAACGATGTATGCCAAGAATTGAATCTAATACGTATAAAGATATCAGGACAAGCCCGTATTAAGTAAATTGATAAGTAGTTCATTTTATACATTTTAAAATTATTTTATTGACATAAAATGTCTTTAAAAATCATACCGAAACATATGGTATCAGAACAGAAATTTGCAGCGTAACGAAAAGTACTACATAGTCCTGCCTTAATACCCACCGGGTTGGTCTAGTGGTGAATGCGTCTTCCCAAATCAGCTGATTTGGAAATCGAGAGTTCTATCAATCAAGTCCTACTAAAGTCAGTTATTTTTACACGGGTTTGAATTCTAGGTCGTGGACACCGGTGCTCTTTGGTGAGTTGGGTTTCAATTAACCATACATCTCACGAATAGTCGAACTGAGATTGTACTAGACTAGACTTCATACATATCACCCTCAATCACCCTCTGAAGTATTATTTAAAAGATAACTACCGGAGGCTAAACAGGAAAAAGAAAGAAAGTCCTGCCTTAATAACTCCCTAACTATTAGTCTCAGGGACGTAAATGCGGTGTCATTTTATAACTTACATGGTCAGCTGGCCGATACGACTTTGAGTTTGCGTCACTGGCGAGTTGGTTGTTGGGGAAGGGGGCTCAGCGCAGATCGGGCAAATCTGGCGCTCTCGCTAATTTTCATTTAGTGTAGCTTACGACTTAAACGTGATAGTGCGGTGATTCGTGTGATTGTCGAGATAGATCGATTTAAGTAATAATAAGTGTATATTGTACGATATTTATGTGTAAAAAAGTATAAAAATTATATATGCCAGCTTCAGCCCGCGTAAAAGCCAGCCGGAAATATAAATTACACATTTCGTTAGAAAGGGGAGATTATGGGCCACGCACAGATACCCCAATGTCCGGTGCCAAGCGAGCGAGACTGTTTCGGGAGCGTCACAAAGCCGGCACGCGCGCTCAGTGAACGACGCCTACGGCGCAAGCACCTCTACCACTACTTATTATGCCTTATGTCTCTTATTTCTCATACAATACACCGATGTTGAACAAAACTATCGTCGAATATTAGTCGAAATAAATATCATGTACCATTTAGTGTCGTCTGTTTTATGCTAAAATTAAATTTAGTACGGCAGTCAATATTTCGTTTTTATTTCAATCCAAAGCACTAAAAGTGACTAGCTGACAAACATATCGACCAATTTATCTGTAGTGTTGGCCAAACGAAGGAACTAAAATCTTCTACTGGACACTTTCAATTTTGTTAAAAAAATACGATGCTGGCTCTCCCTCTTATCTACAGATAAGTTGGTTGGTCTGTAGCTCGGAAGAACTTCATCCAAGGTCTGTAACGTTTCGTGTAAAATAAACGGCCGTGCACCCCGACACAGCCCTACCCGGTTTTTTTAACAAATTTAAATAATGTATGTTGATTTCCGCGACTCTAGTTGTCTTATTTGACAAGAATTTTTTTTCATACATTTTTTGAAAAAAATTTTCATAATATTTGAAGGCAATTGAATTAAAAATAACAAACATATTTTGAGGATCCTGTTATTACGATTCTATTCAATATGAGGGATACTTTTGTTGTTTTTTTTAATTTTTTATTTCGTTTTCTTTTTTATATAATTGTTATAGATTGACAATTAAATTACCCGATTTCCGTGGCAGAGTGGTAGAATTTTAACCTTTCATCCGGAGGTCCCGGGTTTGACTCCCGTAAGGCATGATGGCATTTTTCATACGATACAAATATCCATTCTACTGGACAAAATAACTGAAGCAGTCGATGGCCATCTCTCAAAAAAAGAAAAATTCCTTTTTATAACAGTTTTAATTGATTATAAAATATAATATTATATAATTTAAACAATATTAACAGAAAAATAACACAAAAAAAAATTAAGGAATATCAGAACTGATTTTTTATGACTTATAATTAGTTCATCACAGAAGCTTACAAAGAAGAATTGTTGGGAATATGGAGATGAAATTTTATAGCGAATGAAAAATGCCATGCCTGACCGGGATTCAGATCAGGGAACTCCGGATGAAAGGATGAAAGGCTGAACTGCTACCACTCTACTACAGAGATCGGTTACATTAATTTTTAATTTGCAGCCCAACAGTTGTCAATAAATTACTTCTTGCCTTGGCTTTTAATCTTTTACGCTTCGGTACAGAGTCTAATTTAAATTATAACAAAATCACTTTAGGGATGCGGCAAACAACAGCAGCAAGCTCAATTCATTAATACAAATATACAGCTTAAACATTCCTTAGAATGTAGCAATAATTAGCATCTGACTAAACTGACAACAATGTTATTAAATTATTCTTTTTCTTTATGCAATACATACAACAAAATTCTTTTATTGAATGTAGTTTTTTATTTAAAATAAAAACTGCGAATTTAAAAATAAACGCAAAAAAAAATAACCGAATGATTGGCCGTTCGATTTAGGAATAATCTACACCTTTTAAACTTTAAATACACGAAAAAATGCACTGAATCGGCTTTAAATTAAAAGAACAGTATAATTTTTTAACCGTAAAAAATGACGTTAAGAAAGGAAAATAATAATTTATTACAATTATCTCTAAAAAAAAAAGAAGAAAAAATTAATAAATAAATTATATCAATAATTAAGGCTTATTTTTATTGTGTAAAATGTATAACAAGAAACAGTAACGAGAAACCACAACAATTATTTTTAAGAAAATAACTTATTTATTTTGTGAAACGTAAGAAAGATGTAATTTTCAGTGAATAGTAACAGAATATAAAAGAAAAAGCTTTGATAATTGAATGAATTTAACAAAAGGAAATAACACTTTCTATAATTCTCTGATAAATAAATAAATTTAAAAAAAATTACTATAACTAGGCAGTACAAGAATTCATAACATAAAATACTCTAAACAACAATTTAACCAAGAATTTACTTGCGTCGTTTAACTATTATCATCAGGGTATTTGGTAAGTTAAACAACTTATAATATTAAAATACATTTATACTTATTAATATGATTATAAGGTAATAGCTACTGAATGGTACAGAAAGCGGAAGTATAATACGGCAGCTTTCATTCAATAAAATGGCCTCCGAAGTGTGAACAAATAGGTGATTTTACACGTACAGGTACGACGCGTATTAATATTCAATGAAGCTATTATGTTTTTCTATTATTATTTATTACGCATAAAAAAAATACCACCAATAATGAAAACTTATGAAACGTGTATTTAACCAATAAAAATAATAATACGTTTAACTTTGCACGTTGATAAAAATTAGCGTACACAATTTATTTTTTAGTTTATTATAGAAAACGTATACATATTACGTACACGTAATTCGTATATGGGCTTATTCGGGTTATACATTCAAGGTTTATACTTTTTTTATTTTTTTTTAATTCATCAGTTTTTATCCCTTCCCCATTGAGCCGGACCCGAAACCAAGTATAAACACAGCTCCAAGGGGTGCCATCGCCTCAAACTACCTAGTCGAGAACTGACGTTCCCCCCCAGACAGCCGGGACTCGATCTTTAATTAGTCGCCATGCCTCTAATGACGGGACCTCGTAGAGATCCCCCCACTCGGACTCCGGTCTTGACGCCACGCCTTAAATGAGGAACCCCCAAACGTATTCTCCACCGGAACAACAACGTTCTTACTTTGCCCCCCTCATCGAAGTGCAATCGGAACACTAAGGGAGTCGCTGTCCAGTCATCGGCAGTTAAATCTAATCAAAAATTTTAGTCAACTGGTTCAGTTCTAAACAAAAAAAAAGCAGTCGTTCACGTACGACTCGTCCGAATGAAATCATAGCCGGTTAATGAAAGTGTTAAAGAAAATTCTTCCACATCAATCCATCATCACAGTCAACAATTTAACATTTCCAGAAGCTCTCTAACGAATTTTGACGAAAGATTTACATTCGTTCTCTTACAAGATTCAGTTGACACAAGGACTGAAACCATAAGATCATGCAATTCGTCAGGCGTTCGCAAATTGGGTTTTTGAAAATCAACAAGTTGATAAAAGAGTTTCCGAAAAAAATGAGGCACATTTTCTTCTTACAGACTTTATCAATAAAAAAAATTGTCGAATTTGGGGTTCAGAAAATCCAAAAAAGATTGAAGAACTTCCTATGCATCCCCGACGGGTCACGGTTTGGTGCGGATATTGGGCTGGGGGATTGATTGGATCTTACCTCTTCGAAAATGAAAATGGTACTGCCATTACCGTCAATGGAGTTCATCGTGAGATGATTTCAAACTTTTTATGGCCTAAAATTAATGATATGGATGTGGAAGACAAATGGTTTTAACAAGACGCTGCAACATGTTACATTGCCGATGAAACCGTGCAGTAATTACAAGAAAAATTTAATGGTCGTGCCATCTCCCGTTGAGGTGATGCGATTGGCCGCCAAGATCATGTGACTTGACATCGTTGCAATTTTTTTCTTTGGAATTATCTCAAGGATAAAGTGTACATCAATAAATCACAAACAATTGAGGACCTCAAAAAAGAAATTCGATACAAAAATGCTGACATTTTCCAGCAAGTACGTCAAAATATTTGGAAAATTTCGGCAAAAGAGTGAAAATGTGCAGCCAAAGCTGGGGTACTCATTTGTCAGATATTTGTATCACACATAACCTCAATGTCACCACTTTCTAAAAAAGCAAAAATACTATTAATTATCAAATAAAAATGTGTTTTATTAAAAAATTAAAATCTCACCTCATTTTGGGATAATATTTATATACATAATATCAAAAATGTTTTGACATAATTTTAATAATGATTTACTTAATAACATACCAACCTCGAAATAAAGAATAGATTTACACAGGAATATAGAAACTTCTTACCTGAAACATAAAAGAAAAAATCTATATCAATTACATATATTAATTGTAATTCGTTATTCAATTTAACAGCTTACGCTCAATTGTTTTTTTTTTTTTTTTTTTATTATAATGAATTGGAAATGACAGACCTTTGCTGGTAATCGAAACCAAAATCCTTTGAATTAGAAGCCAGCATTCTTATCATTACAACTTTTCGGGCCGTAATAATAATTAAATTACGTAACGAGTAGTACATTTACATGATATAAACAATAAACAACCTTTTATTCTGTTTACAATAATACTTTATACAGATCACGTCAGAAATAGATAGATATGCTATTTCACGTATTAAAACTGTTCGACAATTTGATTGAATAAATAAAAATTAAAAAACTGTGGTAAAACCTTGATGAAAACAGTATTACATAATAGACAATCAATTTTATGATAAAACTTAGATATGATTAAAATCCATATTAATTGTTTAAAATATTAACAAATTAAATACTTTGACGGTACTAAATTTAAGAAAACTACTAGTTATTCTTAATAATTTACTAAATAACTACTAATTTAGCAATTCGTAGTTCAAATGGCGTAATGAAAATTATTAATTATACACGTTGAACGAGATTATCTTTAATATTAATTAAAAATTCAAAGACAGAATATTGTTTACTAAAAGATTTTTTAATTGTATTTGAAAAAAATTGGTTTAGTAATTTATCAAAAATAGCAACAGAAGTCTTCTTCTTTGTAACGCGAAGTATTGTTCTGACTTGTACGAACAGTTCTCTTGTCTGATTTGGAAGAGGAAGTGGATACTGTTACTTTATAAGTGATCATTTTTTTTTCCAAAGATATTCATAAAATAACATTTGACAAAAGAATAAATAACATTTTTAATTTTTATTTTCTTAGTAATCAGTCAAAAAATGGAGTATGTTTTTTTTGCATTTCTCAACGTTTCATGACACAGGTACTCCAAAAAACAGAAAAAGAAGTTGGGTTAATGTTCGTATGAACGTGTGTTAGTGTATTTGAAGCCTAATAACTTCAGGCGGATAAACCAATTTTGATGAAATTAGGCACAGAAACCGCTGTACATGGGGCATTTTAATGATAAAAATTTGAGGTCTATTTCTCCAGGGTTCGTGGTAGATAATTTTTTGGTCAATGTTCTCAAACTTTTTCAAACCCTAATTTTTATTAAGATGCCGAGAGCGTATCGAAAATTGAAAAAAGAAATCAAAGGATTAAAAAAAAGTGACGATATTTTTATTTTCCTATGTGTACGTTGCAGTCTGGACAACTAGTGTACAATAAGCAACCCCCCCCCCTCAAAGGTCAAAGTGATGAAATGATATGTATAACTTGCAAATGACGTACAGTCTTGTACAGATCAGGCCGAGCATTTCTGAGAGGTGTGGTTAAATCACACCACTATACTTATCGGCATGCTTATCTTATCATTTAAAAAAAATATTTGACCCTAAATTCTCTCTAAACTTTCACGTATTGTGTATAAAAATTTTCTTAAATATCCACACGATGCATACTTTTGTTTTAGCCTCCGGGACCACCGTTAGGTATTGTTTTAGAGAATTAGGTGAAATGACGATTTTGAAGCGTGTGAAAATGCCTGACCGGGATTCGAACTCGGGATCTCCGGATGAAAGATCAAAAAGCTATCACTCACGCCACAAAGGATTTATGGACGCTAAACACTGATTTAACAACCAATTTTTGTGTCTTGACAACAACAAACCAATATTAACAAAACATATTTTTTTTATTATACTGGTGTGTAATACTAGGGAGAATGGAACGATCTAGAATTTTTATTATAGTTTCCACTAAACCAGAGAAAAAATTATAGTAATACACAAATATGTAAAAATGTCCCTAATTTAAAATTCAAAGCCTTAAATGTAAGAGCAACCCTTGAGTAGTTTATAAGCCTATTCTATTTATTTTTTACTTTCCCTTTTGTTATTCCTATTTTGCTATAGATTACTTTTCTTTGTCGCATTTAAGCAGGAAATATTGATGAGGCACCATCGCACAATATTTACGCATCACAGTCGCTGAATCGCACAATATTTACGCATCACAGTCGCTGAATCGCACAATCTATGTCTTTTAATTATTTATTTTTGTTTTCCTAATGTGTACATTGCAATCTGGTCAACCAGTGTACAATAAGCAACTTCTCCAACGAGTCAAAGAGATGAAATGATATGTACGACTTGCAAATGAGGTATAGTCTTGTATAGATCAGATCGAACATTTCTGATACGTGTAGTTAAATCAAACCTATCCACCAAAGTACACCGGTATACTTTATCTAGTATTCAAATTCTTATTACAGTAACTAACATTTACTAGGATTTGAACCTTAGAACATTCGACTACGAAAATCAACTGTTAAACAATTGATTTTCGACGAGTTAAGCACTAGACCTCTTGTGATCTTTTCATTATAGCAAAATAAAATTCAATTTTTATTAATAATCTAAAAAAAAATCTCTGCTATATAAACAAATAATTAAAAGGTTCTATATCATACTTTCCGTTTTTTTAAATCCTTTCATTTTTTTCCAATTTTCGATACGCTTCCGCCAACTTCATTGTTTCCGCTAATTTAAGCTAATTACTCTCTCACGCGGTATCCAGTTAGGAAGTATAATAATTCAACAGACACTTCAACCATTTATTTTTATATGCAGAGTAGAATTTTGTAAATAAAACAATAAAATCTTGCGTAGTTATAAGCAAGATAACTGATTTTTCGTTAATTTAATTTAGTTTTAATTAAGATAAAGATTACGATTTGCTGATGATAAAGTAATTCTAGCTGAGAGTAAAAAGGATTTAGAAGGAACAATAAAAGCCATGGATGAAGTCATACGCAAGAACTACCGGATGAAAATAAACAAGAACAAAACGACAGTAATGAAATGTAGTAGAAATAACGAAGATGGACCACTGAATGTAAAAATAGGATGAGAAAAGTTTATGGAGGTAGAATAATTTTTTTATTTGAGAAGGAGAATTACTAAAGATGGATGAAGCAGGAGTGATACAAAATGCCGATTAGCACAGGCGAAACAAGCCTTCAGTCAGAAATATAATTTGTTTACATCAAAAATTAATTTAAATGTCAAGAAAAGATTTTTGATAGTATATGTTTGGAGCGTAGCTTTATATGGAAGAGAAATTTGGACGATTGGAATACCTGAGAAGAAAAGATTAGAAGCTTTTGAGATGGTGCTATAGGAGAATGTTAAAAATTAGATGGGTGGATAAAGTGACAAGTGAAGAGGTGTTGCGGCAAATCGATCAAGAAAGAAGCATTTGGAAAAATATAGTTAAAAGAAAAGACAGACTTATAGGCCACATTTTAAAGCATCCTGGAATAGTCGCTTTAATATTGGAGGGACAGGTAGAAAGAAAAGATTGTGCAGACAGGCAACGTTTGGATTATGTAAAACAAATTGTTTTGGATGTAGGATGTAGGAGGTATACCGAAATAAAACGACTAGCACTAGATAGGGAATCTTGGAGAGCTGCATCAAACCAGTCAAATGACTGAACACAAAAAAAAATTTAGTTTTAATTTTTTTTTTTTAATTTGGTTTATACTGTTAATAATAGATACCGCAGATAAAGAAACGTCAGCGTACCAACTTGCAGTATCATAACGAACCACGCTTCTAACTTACCTCGCTCAAATTTTTTCAACCTTAAATTGAGTTTAACTCAAGAATGACGCAACCAATATTCATAAAATTGTCAGATGCATAGCTTCAGATACACTACAACAGCAAATCTACATTTAAATCAAATAGATCACGTAGTTTTAAAAATTTTCGAGCCACAAAATTTGATCTTTAACATGATCGTTAACCTCAACATGAACGACTCAACCAATCTTTATCAAATTTTCACATCCATAACTTCAGATATACTATTACACGATATATAAATTGCAATGAAATTGATCACGTAGTTTTGGAGATTTTCGAGCCAAATTTTATACATAGATTCCCCCCCCCCGTCACACTATCATTCTCTCTCTCTCTCTCTCTTTCTCTCTCTCTCTATATATATATACACTCATACACATATATGGAAACCCTATTTTAAAATAAATAGTATTTCGTCCATCCAGGAAAATGCTGAGGCAATTCATTTTTTTTCATCCGGGTTGTAGCACACCTACTTATTTCTAACGTGATCGATATAACTTACTAGCCAGTCAGGTTTCGCTTCGCTGCCTTCCAGTCTAGCCAGGACATCCATTGCGTTCATTATTGACACGGTTGGAAGAATAATAGTGATAAATAACAATTCAAATTGTACAAACTTCACAAATATCTGAAAAAGGAACTAAATTGTAAAAGATAGAATAGTAATAACTATAGCAGCTAAAGTACACAGATTTTTGACGAGGAAAATTTCACAACTTCACCCCAAAGGAGCTAAGGGCCTTTATTTAAGGTTAAAAGCTTCTCTGGGATAACACTAATGTATTCTAAAAATTTTAAAGCAGTCAGTCGGTTGGTTCTCCCGTTATGCTGTCGTAAAAGGACAGACGACCCGTCAAAATCTTTCGCATTTGTATATTAGATTTTATGTATCAAACAGAATAAAAGATTTATTTACTTACTTGTGTGTGTGTGTGTGTGTGTGTGTGTGTGTGTGTGTGTGTGTGTGTGTGTGTGTGTGGGCGCGCGCGCGCGTACTCTAAGAAATTATACTTCAAATAACAAATGAAAAACGATGTTTTTTCGATATATATATATATATATATACTTTCTCTTTTATAAAGTATTTTTAGTTGGTATAAAGTAACATTTTTCTGGCACGTTTCTAGTGTATTTGATTTTAAATGAAAGTCGAATTTCTAAATATTTTATCAGTTATCAGTTGACTTTACTTAAATAATAAAATTTGTTGTTATTTTTACCAACCAATTTTTTTTTTAGTTACTATAAAGATGCAGTTTTGCGATTAATTAAAAAAATATATATATCTTTTTTTTAAAAGTAAAAACATAAAAAACTACCAATTTGATCGCAATTTATATCCCCAGAACGTCAAAATAACTTCATTTTACCGTTGAGTATTACCGACATTTTCTTTAAAAGTCGTAAACTCAAATAAACAGTTTATATACCGAAGTTTAAATTACTATTTGTATTATTCCAATCAGAGGAGTACAATTTAAGAAAAAACTTCTGAAACATCATATATATATAATATCTGTTAATTTAGAGTACTTTGTTATTGTGATATAAATAATAATTAAATGGTAGTAAAAAAAATTATTATGAATGAACCATTATTGTGAATGACTAAATTAAGGTTCACAATCTGTGAATTGCACTACAATTTTAGAAATGAATCTTACAGTATCAACAATTAATGCGATTATAATTACATTACTGTAAATAGGTGTGCCCGCTGCGCGCTAAACCTATGAATGTTGCATAAAAATACTTGTGACTGAGATGGTATTTATGACCTTTCACTAAATTAAATTATGCTTCCAATTTGTTTTTTTTTTTTTTATTTTTTACTCTATTTAGATAACGCTGAAGCAACATTATTTATAAGAAAGATTTCTCGTTAACACATTAAAAAGAAAAATTGGCAAAATTTATCTTATGTTTTAATAATGGAATTACCTTCAAGATTCAACAAATAATCTAAAGATATATTTAAAGAGATAAATAGTGTGTGTGTGCGTGTGTGTGTATATATATATATATATAGATGTATGATGTTTCAGAAGGTTTTTGTTAAATTGTATTCCTCTGATTAAAATAATAAAAATAGTAATGTAAACTTTGGTATATAACTGTTTATTTGAATTTACGGCTAGTAAATAATAAATATATATATATATATATATATATATATATAGCTTTAATACAGCCGCAAGTCGGTTCTATGCCCGAGCCCATCTCTTAAGAGGATGGGGAAATGTAGAGGAGGAGGAGTAAAAAAACCTTGTTTAAAAACCTGGGTCCATCTGGCTCCGAATAGTAGTACCCAGTGATAGGGCCCCTGCCCAGGGATACAGGTAAATACTAGTCAACAGCCTGATTGGCAGAAGAGAAGAATTTTCCAACGGCAATAAGGGCTGAAGAACCTGGAGAAGTAAACCTTGGCAGAAAGGTGGTAACAGCCCTACCATTTGACTTATGCTAGAAGCAGTGGAGAATACCGGAAAAATGGAGGAACGCATTGGTGGTACCTATTTTTAAAAGAGGTAGAGAAGATCTTAGTAATTATAGAGGAATAAGTTTGTTAAATTCCGGTTATAAGTTATTTTCCCGGATTTCGATTAATAGAATTAAACCTATTGTAGAGACTGGGCTGCTGGAAGAACAGACTGGTTTCCGGAAGGGACGTTCGTGCACGGGTAATATATTTGTATTAAACAGATTATAAAGAAGAGAAGGGAATTTAACTGCAGTTCTTATATAATGGTTATCGATTATGAAAAGACCTTCGATAAAGTACTGAGAGGTAAATTATAAAACATAATGGCGGAAAAACGAATTCATTTACAAATTATTGAGATATTGAAAACTTTATACCGGGACAAAAGAGAAGCTGTTAGATTGCGAAATGGACAGGTTAAATATAGGAAGGTGAACATGGGCGTAAGACAAAGGTGTGGAATTTTACCTGCATTGTTTGATATTTATTTAGATGACGCCATTAGAGAATGGAAAAATAGGTTAAGATTTTTAAAAATTGACGAAGACATTTCTCAGAATAATTTTGTAATGACCCTTTTATTTGCCGATGATCAAGTTATTATATCCAACACAGAAGATTATCTACAGCGTGGTTTGTTTGAATTGAATAAGATAGGCAAAGAATATAATTTTAATATCTCGCCGAGTAAAACCGGTTTCCATTCCCTTTTCTCTATTAAATCCGCTGAGATGTAAATTAGTAATGGAGGACAAAATCATTGACCAAGTGAGTGAATTTAAATTTCTGGGTTGCAGTATATCACCTTTTGAGAAAATGGATGTAAAGAATAAGATAGAAAACTTTAATAAAATGCGTGGTAGTATTAGGAGAACATTGCGTGGCAGCGTGAGGAATGATACAATGATGAAACTTTATAAAAGCATAGCTGTTCCGGTGGGTCTGTATGCTAATGAAACATGGGTTTTGCGATCAGCTGATAAAAGCCGATTACAGGCTGCTGAAATGAGTTTCCTTAATCTGTTGAAGGAATTACCCGAAGAGATAGAGTACGAAATGACGAAGTGCGACAGTAGCTGAATATTTTCAACTTGAACGACAAAATTATTGACTATAGAAATAATTGGAAAAATGTGGATCGAATGGATAATTGTCACTTTCCCAAGAAGAAAATGCAGTACAGACCGGTGGAATATAGGAATATTGGAAGACCCAAGAAGAGATGGAAAGAAAATTGACTTTTAAGTCTGCAATAGATCGAAAGGCCTAAAGCTTGAAGTAGATGATATATATCTTAATAATGTGCATACTCCGATAGACCGAACTTTACCTTTGCAGGTACTGTAGTCGTGATTATTGTGCAATTCTCAGAAACGAAACGAATTCCGGACTGGACAAAACTCATAAGGAGGAGGCAGAATTCTCATAATATTTATTAAAAAAGAGCGAGAATCCATGAAAAAGATCATTAGACTGGAAATTTCCATGATTTTTAACTATAAAAAAAATTGAATAAGAAAATATTTTAAACGAAATATCTAGACATACTTTTAAAGATAAACAGGAAAATTTTTTAAATAAAATTAAATTCCCGAAGTATTTATTTCAGGAAGAATATGTTACAGATAAGGTAAGTTAAGGGAATAAAAGGTAAAAAATTATGATAATCAACCGTAAACAGAAATCATAAAGCAAAATCAACCATTACAATAAAGTAACAATTTTTAAAATGATCCCTTTACACAATGGGCTGTTGAAACAACTTTAATTTTATTCCAATCACGGTAATTGGAAACGAAAGGATGAACGTCAGTATATTACAGAAATGAAATAAAAACGAAAATATTTCGTTTAAACCGATTGATAAATATATATTGAATTTCTTTCAAAATAAATTAAAAGAAAGATCACAGGTTCCGATTTTACCTTATATTTTTTCCGTTATTTTCTTGAAAACAAAAAATTTAGAGTCTAGACGTCTCTCTTGAATTAAAAGTAAACAGCTGTATTGAAATACTAATTTTTTGGCTTAAGGAGATTCAAGAAATTCGATTTTACACACACACGCGCGCGCACGAAGTATGTTTTTTTTTAAGAATGCACCGTTTTGATATGTCTGGTGTAGCGTGGTTGATGCCGTTTCCCGCACATGTACTAAGTAATTACATCTATTGACTTGGCATTACGTGATTGTTAGTCTTCGTTTACAATTCCCTGTGTGTTTTAAAATGCCTATGACTATAGACAGTGCCGCCCTATTGTGAAATTCGTTTCTTAAATACAAGAGGCACGAAAGCGGCCGAAATTCATCGACCAGATTAGTGAAGTGCACGGGGATAACCTATGAAACGGAATAGACCATTTAAAGAGGGTCGTACAATATACACAATGAGGCATGGTGTGGGCTACTGTCTGTCATTACTGATGACCCGATGCAGAGTTAATGAAAAGGCCCATAAGAATAGACAGACGGTTTACGATTTCATCACTATGAAATAAATTTATTTTATTTCGCGAAGGGTTTCTATAAAATTTTGTGTATACGCTTAAATTATTGGAAATTGTGCTCACGCTGAGTACAAAAAAATGCTGACTGAGTTGCACGAAAACAAACTAGTGTTTTAGTAGGTCTAGCCAGTGCTTTAAATTTTCTCATGAGATACAATAATGAAGGCAATCACTTTCTAAGCCAAACTGTTACTGATAACAGGAAACAGATGTTGCATATCAGAATGAAAACCACAGTCTATGGAGTGGAGATACTCAACATCTTACAAAAAAAAGTGAAGCTCAAACAAACAATGTCACCCCGGAAAATTATGTGCACTGTGCTTTGGGATAGACAGGGGCCGTTGTTTGTTGATTTTTTGTCTTCGGGTGAAACGATAAATGGTAAGACATATTGTGAGACCTCGACTAAATTGAGTCGCGCAATCCAAAACAGAAGGCCATGCAAGGTATAGGAATCATGCTGCTTTACGACAATGGTCGGCCACACGAGGTTCAGCGCGTCAATTGGCTGGGACAAATTGATCACCCACCGTATAATCCTGACCCGGCATCAAGTGACTGCCAGTTACTCCTGGATTTAAAGCAACACCTACGCGGTCAGCGCCACGACGACGATGACGACGTTCAAAAAAGCCGTTCAGCAATGGTTATCTTCTTAGGTGGTAGATTTCTATAAGGCTGGAACGTAGAAGCTTCACACTACACGACAAGTGCCTTAATATAGGCAAAAATTATGTAGAATTGCAGATTAAAATACAGGCTTTCCAGGAAAATTTAATTTAAAAAAAAATGCTTTGTATTTTTATATCAAAAAGGTACTTACTTAAAAAACATGCCTCGTGTGTATGTGCATGTGTATACATATATGTATAATCGAATTGCTTAAATCTGAGGAACACACACACACACACACACACACACACACACAAAGAGAGAGAGAGAGAGATGTTATAAAACTACGGGGAAAAAAGCTTTACAACAGTTAAACATAAAAAAATGAAATTTTGTAAAATTTCCTGCTTTGAAATGATTTATTTTTCGGTAGGAAACCACCTTCCCACAGCCACAGATAGACTTAATGATTTTAAACGAAACGGGTAGGGTTGTGACAAATAATTTTAAAAACAATGAAAAACAAAAAAAATATGACATAAAAACCTTTGCGCTAAAATATCATCCTTTTTAAATAACCATTCTGAAAAAAAATCAATTACACTTGTGTTTTAATATGAACTGGTTTGTACGATTTTTTTCCATATTATAAAATATAGTAGATAAGAATACAATGTTCTTATGCAATATTAAAAATACACTGAAAAAAAAAAAATTACTCGGTAATTAAAGAAAAAAAAACACCATTAAATAAAACTGGTTTTCATTTTATTGCGTTTAGATTTTTAATTATTTATGTGCATATGTATAAATGGTTTAAAAAAATTTACTACTTTATTTAATTTTATGAAATCGTAAAATTTCTCAAAATAAATAGTATAGACATAAATTATGAGCATTTTTTGGGTAATAAAAATGTTCATTTCTGGATAATAGAAAGATATATTTATTTTATTATTAAAAAATAAATAAAATAAGATATATAATAAACAAAAATAATTTTATTACTATCTAAATTAGTTAATTAATTAAAATTCAATAATAATAATAATTTTTTTTTATTACTACACTTTCAGCAGCATGATATTTATAAGTAATAAAATTAATTGTAAATCGTAGTGAGGAATCTTCGCGGTATGCCGAAGTAGTGCTAGAATACTAAAATTTATGGCAAGTAGGGCGAGTAGTTCAAGAATAATATAATTGTTCATGATGATATACTGCAATTAGATAAGAAAATTAAAAATACTATTAAATACCAGAAATAATACTAGTTTGTCAATTAATATTTATTAACTAACTTCTTTCCTTTCCAACGTCTACTGGCATCGTATTTTAATGATATGTTTATTGATAAATTTTTGCTGTATAACATATAGTTTTCATAAACAAAAAATTTCTGTAATTCAGATAGGGAAATTTTTTAAAATTATGTTGATAGCCTCCAACTCAAACGTTTGTATAACAGCAGTTCAAATCACCACACCAGTTTTTGTGTTGTTGCTGAGGTGTTTGATGTATTGCTATGTTCAACTGTTCAAGAAAAAGAAAAGTGCGTTTTGTGGGAGACTGAATTAAAGTCCGTAATTTTAGTTCAACGTCCATTTCGACGTGAATATAGAAAAGAGCCACTGCATGAAACTAATATACGACGTTAGTTAAATAGTTCGAAGAAACTGGATCTGTTCACAAGCGATTGGATATGTTCGTGGCGAACCAAGAGTATCAGACGAAACTGTTGCGAATTAGACAGCCTGCAATCAGAAGTCCTAACAAATCAATCTCTCGTCAAAGCCTCCAATTATATTTTCCGAAAACAACAATTCACAAAGTTTTACACAAAAGATTGAAACTACACGCATATAAAATCCAACTAGTACAGAAATTGAAATCTAATGATGGAGAAAAACTTTTTAATTCCGCTGTCGAAATTGTCCACAAAATTAACGAAAAATAATCAATTTTTATACGGTATAATTTTTACGGATTAAATTACATTCCATATTAATGAGTGTGTGGGTATGTTAACAGATACAATTCACGAATATATGGATCTGAAAACCCAAATGTAATTTTTGAGAAACGACGCGACACCCTAAAGTTACTGTTTGGTGTGGTGTGATGAAAAAAATCATGTAATCGAGCCTTATTTCTTCGCTGAAAAGATTATTAATGGAAATGTTTATCTGGATATGTTATAAAATTACTACTGCTTTCCACAACCGGATGAACTCAACTATCATTTTTGATAGATTTGAATCTGATAGAGATTTTTGAATTAAAACGTACAACTAATTAATTTCCAACAAGATAGCGCAACCCCGCACTTTAATGCAGGCTTTGAACGGAAAATTTTGACATGGATGGATAGATAGGCAAAAGACCTATACCCTGACCAACAAGGAGCCCAGACCTGACACCTTGCGATTTTTTCTTGCGGGATATATAAAAAAAAAACATTGTTTATTTGCAAAAAATACGCGTCCTATATCACTTATAGGAAAGGATTAATGAAGGAATTATAACCATAACAGAAGATAAGTACATTAATTCGGTATGGGCAGAAACTGAGTATCAATTGAACATTTGCTGAGCGACTAATACTGAAATACATAGTGACATACTGAAATTTATTGGTGATATAAAAAAAATCTGATGTGGGCCCCACATGATTTCCTTGTGCGCCTACTAAATTACATACAAATTTTTTTTAAATGAAAAGTCCATAAAATTTTATTTCATTAATAACTTCCGATATTTTTCCATATTTTGTTTTTTTTTTTTATTGATATTATTGAATCATTATTTATCGTAAAACCTTTTTACTATCAGAGGTTAATAATTATTAATAAACCAATATATTTAAATTAAAAAAAAAAGTGATGAAGTCTGATTCGAACCGATGTGCCTTTCCCTTCTAAGATCCAAATATTTCATTACTGAAAATTTCATTTGACTATAACTCTGGAACCGATGAAAATAATTACCAATTATGGATATATCGTTGAAAAGATCTCAATGAGGGCTTATTACTGCAGTTAAGAAAAAGAACAAAATTCAAATCTTTTTGGATTTTGAACATTTTTAGTTCAGTCGATTGCAATCAAAAAGAGAGAAAGAAGTTCACAACTAGATGTTACACCAGTCCTAAATCCAAAATTTCAACATCCTACGACTAATCGTTTTCGTTTTGCGAGATACATACGTACGTACGTACGTACAGACGTCACGCCGAAACTGGTCAAAAATGGAACCAGGGATGGTCAAAATGAATATTTCCTTTGAAATCTGAAAACCGAAATTTTTCGCGTGCACAATACTTCCTTTACAAGGAAGTAAAAACTGTTTGCTTTGACAAAATCAATAAACGAACAACATTAACTAAGTATTTTTGTTCTCATTTAATCCATGTTGAAAACCCCACCATTCTTTTATGAAGATTCTGTGTAAAAGAAAAGAATGCAATGATTTATTAATTAACTATTACTGTTCTTTCTTCCTTGTAAAATTATTATAATAATAACAACCCCTACCCTACTCTTCCTTGTCGTGTGACCTTGACTGCGTGAATGATATGCGCATATCGAGGTTTTAATTTGCATTATTGAACTGAAATAATTTTTTTTATGAAAGTAATAATCCAAAATTTATTATGAAGCGAGAAATTAAAAAATAGATGTAATCCAGCGAAGAGACTGAATTAAAATTACGTAATTTTATTATGAAACACGGTAGACCGTGAACTTAAAGAACATTTATGTTTATGTAAGACTATTTTTGGTATATGGAGATAAATAAACGTAAAAGGAAGCAACGTAGTACAACTAAAAAAAAATTACGTCAAAATTTATCTTATTAAATCTGTAAAAATATTTCTAGATTGCGTATCCTTGCATTAATTTTAATAAGCAAATATAAAAAAAAACCGTAATAATAACCACCTAATTTAAGCTAATTTCTAAAATATTTAATTAAATTAAAAAATACATAATTTACAAATTTTAATACAAGTAAATAACTTATAGTGTATATTGTCCCGAATTTTCCACCTTATTTTACTACACCTTATGTTAAATAGATAAAAATCACGCCTTAAGTCACGTATTCCATTTTAACACACTAAGAATAACTAATGTACTTTATCTTTCCATCTCATTTGGCAGTATACATAAAGCATGACCGGGTAACAAATAAATAAAAGAAAAAAACAAACTATTACAATATAGTAAAAAAATAAAAAATAAAGCAAACATGACGGAGACAAAATAAGGTAGATAATTCTTTTTTTTTGCGTAATACAAGTTAGTACAATATGAAGTAAAATAAACAAGAGTCGAAAAAAATATTACAGTTTTATTTATTAATGTACGTTTATTGTTCTACTGACTGTATTTTCGTGTCATTATTATTATTATTTTTTTATATTATGTAAAATACATTGAAAATAAAATTTATTGTAATGATAAAAATAGAATGTATTTAAAATGTTTCCTTAAATTAATTTAAATTTTAAATTAATTCTTATATATATATATATATATATATAAAGAAAGAATGTTTTTGTTTAACGTACGAGATAACCAGGTTCAGATAAATTTATGTTACATTCAGCTTAAATATATATATATATATATTTTTTTAATAAAGTCTGCGTAGGATGAAATTAAGTAAGCTAATTTATTTAAAAGATAAATTATGAAAAAATTAACATAATAAAAACCTTTTACTTTTGCTAATATACATCAGGAGTGATATGATAATCTGTAATTCAAAAATGGCAGCACCGATCTTCAGAAAGCAAGTTGATATGTATTTGATTCAATCGTATGAATGAAATTAATTCAGAAGATTTATGAAAATAAAATGGCGAAGGATAAATTCCTATATGAATTTATCCTTCGCCATTTTTTATTTTATGTTTAACAATATAAAACACATAAAAAGTGTAAGTTAATTTTAAAAAATAATCATCACCATATATACAAAATGTCCCACAAAGAAACGTAGAAATTTCAGGACATGTTATACTAGTGAAAAATATCTGATGTGGACACCACATAATTTCCTTGTACGCCTCTTAAATTACATATACACATTTAAAAAAAAAATTAAAAGTACATAAAATTTTACTTCATGATAAAATTAACTTCTGATATTTTTCAAGTTTTTTTAAATTTATTGATATTGAATTATTATTTGTCGTAAAACCTTTTTACAAATCAGAAGTTAATAATTATTAATAAACCAATATATTTACATTTTTTTTTTTTTTTGTCTTCAGTCATTTGACTGGTTTGATGCAGCTCTCCAAGATTCCCTATCTAGTGCTAGTCGTTTCATTTCAGTATACCCTCTACATCCTACATCCCCAACAATTTGTTTTACATACTCCAAACGTGGCCTGCCTACACAATTTTTCCCTTCTACCTGTCCTTCCAATATTAAAGCGACTATTCCAGGATGCCTTAGTATGTGGCCTATAAGTCTGTCTCTTCTTTTAACCATATTTTTCCAAATGCTTCTTTCTTCATCTATTTGCCGCAATACCTCTTCATTTGTCACTTTATCCACCCATCTGATTTTTAACATTCTCCTATAGCACCACATTTCAAAAGCTTTTAATCTTTTCTTCTCAGATACTCCGATTGTCCAAGTTTCACTTCCATATAAAGCGACACTCCAAACATACACTTTCAAAAATCTTTTCCTGACATATATTTAAATTAAAAAAACAGAAAGTTTAAAAAAAAGGAGATAAAGTCTGATTCGAACCGATGTGTCTTCCCCCTTTGTAAGATCCAAATATTTCATTAATACAAATTTTATTTGTCTATAGCTCTGGAACCAAATAAAATAAGTACCACTTATGATATATCGTTGAAAAGATCTCAATGAGGGCTTACTATTGCAGATAAGAAAAAGTCCAAAATCCAAATGTTTTCGGATTTTGGGCTTTTTTGGTTCAGTCGATTGCAATCAGTAAGGAAGGTGCACAACTAGATGTTACAACAGTCCTAAATCTAAAATTTCAACATCCTACGGCTAATCGTTTTTGAGTTACGTGAGATACATAGGTACGTACAGACGTCACGCCGAAACTAGTAAAAATAGATTCAGGGATGGTAAAAATGAATATTTCCTTTGAAATCTGAAAACCGAAATATTTAGCGATCGCAATAGTTACTTTACTTCGTTCAATAATGAAAAAAGTTCATTTAAACATGGGTCTGGAAACGCTTTGTTTTTGAGTTACGGCTATCGAAATATTTCCGCCGGATTTCAGCTCTTATAATAAAAATCCCTACTGTAGTTTTTGGGACTCAAATTAAGGTGTAAAGTCGGTGGTTTCTTTTGTAATTTGAGTTGGGAAATAAGATAAAACAGGCTCAGAAATGTAACTCCACTATTTTTTAAGGTATCTGACTTAAAACAAAAAAACATTGTCGGAAAGCAAGTTTTTTTTTAGGTTTGTAGTACAATAGCTTTGTTATAAAGAGCTTTAACATATTTATAAATATGATATATATATATATTTATTAATGGTATTTATGATTCGTATAATTTTAATTAGTAAGCTTAGTAAGTGGATTTATTCTGTTGTCTGTCAATAAATAAATAATTTCAGCGGAATTAGTAGAAGTAAATAAATTATAATTAAAAAAACCCAATACAAAATAAATGTATATAAAAAGTTATTACCAATTACACTTACGAAACAATTAAAAAAAAAGTAAGTTTGGGATCAACTTTTTTAGCACAAGAGCTGTGTTAAAAAATATATATATATATTTACATGCAAAACTTTTGATGCCTTAACCTGTTCTTGAGTAATTTTATTTATCTCGAACAAAAAAAATTTTTACAGCATAAGTATTTGAGTTGAATAATGCAAAATTATTATCAGAAATGTGCTGTTTCCATTTTGGGTGAAAATATTTCGATTTTTTGAAAAATTGTGGAAAGTTGATCGGATACTATTTAAAATTAAATGCGATAGATCTCTTATGATTAATTTGTTTTACTCGTTTGGTTATCCTTTATGATCTAAATTTTTATCTATCCTTTTACCTTTATTCTTTAACTCTTCTCCATAAAACTGTAGTAATAATATTAGATTGATAAATACTGGATTCAAATAAGTGATATTGGATATGCATACATACAAAGTATGTATTCATACTTAGAAAAATTAATACGGCTTGGTGGGAACAAACTTGTTTAAAGACCTGTATAGCGAATTGTTTTAAATCCGGTGATTAAACAAAAATACCGATCTCAGCTTGATTATTTATAGAATAAAATCTGGCGCTAGTTGTAAATAACTTTTAATATGACTTTTTCCAATTGTTTTTTGTCATCTAAAAAATAATTTATAGAATATCTTACCCTACTAAAGGGCATTTGTGTGTGTGTGTCCGTCCCCCTTAGCTTAGCACCGGAATGTGCCGATCACTAGCGGAAAATCCCGATTCGTAAATATACATCTCATGGTGGTCAGGTGAATACGTGTTATATTATTATATATATATATGAAATATATATTAATAATATGTTTTTATTTATGTGATAGTTTTTCTTCATAAAATAATGAAGTATAACCAAAAAGTAGACACCGGAATGAACCGATCACTAGCGGAAAATCCCGATTCGTTAGTATCAATTTCTAGAGTTAAATTTCTAATTTAACTTTAGTTATATCGATTTTAATCATTCAAAAAAAAATTTTGCACAAGAGATAATCAATTTGGTCACCTAATAATCTCATTCCGAGACGCCGTCCGCCAGGGCAACCCGTCCGGAGGGCGTGCCTATAGCACGCTTCTGCAGCTAGTTTATAATTAAAAGACAACAAGAACCATAAATAATGGTTTAATGATAATGATTTTCTCATATGGATTAAGTAAATGAGCTTATACAATTAACCAGAGCAAAAAATAATTTACCACGATTTATTTCAGGGTAAAATTGCTTAAAAATGAGGTACAAATAAAAAAAATTGCACATCATCATACCTAAAACAATATCATTGAGATAAATTTATATAGCGTGTATATAATTACTAAGAATCAACTGTAATGCAGATAATAAATGACACGCCACTTATCAGGGAACGAATTACACAATTCGGAAACTAACTATTAAAAACGAAATAACTCAAATATTTCCCGAAATAATAATAATAATAATTATGAAATTTCCCGAAAATATGAAAACTTATAGTAATTTAAATTTATGAATATTTATAGTATAACGTGCGAGATGACTATTTTCTTCTGACTTCTTCTCTCTATTTTCTCTATTCTCTCTACGTCCCTGTACTTTATGTAGTTTCAGAGTTTCTGCTACATATAGTACTTCTGGTCTAACTACTTTATAATAAATACTTTTTTTTTTAAATTAAGTATTACAAATATATAAAACTGAAAAAAATTTGCAAATTTTTTTTCGATTTAAAAGATCTTAAAAAAATAAAAAAAGTAATTCCGAGCACGTATTTGCCGTTCTCTGATTGCGGCAGTGCAAGAGAGAAATTTTAGCATTATTTATATTGTTTGTGACTATAACAAAATAATTCAGATGAAAAAAGATTTTATGAATCCCATATTAATTTCCACATTCTACAAGTCACAAAGCATGTATTTATTTTAAAGAAATTACAAAGCCTTTAAAAATTAAATGAACTTGAATATATTTCGGTTCACTAATTTACGCGTTTACCTCGTAAAATTACAATTACTGCACAAATTTTCAAGTAACCGGTTTATAATGATTCATCAGATCAAACTGCAAAAATATAATGACGGGAAGAAACATTGCAAAAAGTAGAATGAATTATCTCCAATTAAAAAAATCAAAACTGTTTGAAACTCATTGAGATAAGAAACCAAAGATGAAAGAGATCAACTCTTGGAGGTTGAACGAGCAAATAAATATGAAAGTTTCTCACAAGCATGAGGTTAACGAACGAATCGGGGGTCCAGGGGCTCCACCTCCTGGCTACCGGGCAAGTGAAGCGAGCTTGGCTTTTGATATATATATATGTGTGTGTGTGTGTGTGTGTGTGTGTGTGTGTGTGTGTGTGTGTGTGTGTGTGTGTATAGAGTGTGTTGACACAATACTTTTTTTTTTTTTAATAAAGTATTCGGATAAAAAGGACACAAATGTTTACTATGTCTTATGGAAAAATTCACGCGAATCAGTTTGTAGATAACAGGAAAAAAATAAGCCAATTTTTTTTTTTACGTAAATACTTCCTTCCGGAATTTTTAATATCTAAATTATGATTTTTGGTTAGAGGGGGTGGATGAAATATCATGATCTGTAAAAAAAAACCCGACATGCAAAATGTTTTTACCGAATTATTATTAAAAATAAATAAATGAAGATATACAGGTCAACATTCATCAGCCAGTGACTCCCGATGTCTTCGAAAATAGTCCTTACGATATCAGTCAGATATAACTTGTTTATATCAAAAATTAATTTAAACGTAAGGAAAACATTTTGAAAGTATATGTTTGGAGCGTAGCTTCATATGGAAATGAAACTTGGACGATCGGAGTACCTGAGAAGAAAAGATTAAAAGCTTTTAAAATGCGATGTTATAGTAGAATGTTTAAAATCAGATGGGTGGATAAATTGTCAAATGAAGAGGTGTTGCGACAAATTGATGAAGAAAGAACCATTTGGAAAAATGTAGCTAAAAGAAGAGACACATAGGCCACATATTGAGACATAATGGAATAGTCGCTTTGATATTGGAGGGACAGGCAGAAAGGAAAAATTGTGCAGGCAGGCAACGTTTAGAATATGTAAATGAAATTGTTTGGGATGTCGGATGTAGGGGGTTACACCGAAATGAAACGAGTGGCACTAGATAGGAAATCTTTGAGAGCTGCATAAACCAGTCAAATGACTTGAAGGAAAAAAACGACATTGCTTATAAAAAAAAAATATTTGCCATTAAATAAAGCTTTCAAAATCAATTGCAATTTATTTATTTTATTTTTCACTTTGTTAATTCAGTTTATTTGTGGAATATAATTTGTTAAATTTAGTAAATAAAAATGAGAGAAAACTCATAGAGGAACTTAGTTATTAAACTTTTCCTGAATCTCTCGGTTTTTTTTTTAATCGGTGGACAAATAGTATTTAAATAATAATAAATTAATTCTTATTTATATATTTAAGTGTAAAACCTGAAAATAAATACACGCAAATATTTATTTTTCATGATACATATGGCCTTACATTAAAAAGTAAACATATATTAAAAACTTATATGCATTGTAAAATGCGACAGAAGATGCTTTCACCGTTTGAAGAAATGAAAGGTACCGCACGTCATCGAACACGACACGTGTGTTTTAACGCGTGGGAAAGCAACACGTGATCGTGACCCGGTGACAGTGGCGGCATCTGTTATTTTAATCGTCAAAGACATGGAACTTGACTACTCCGTGTACCTACCACCTTAATTCACGACACGATTGATATACCTCTTGCCCCCCTCTTACACCCCTCCAATCATAACGACTATAACTTTCCATCCCCCACCATATTAAACAACAAATATTGATGCTTAATATTTACTATCTTGTGATAGCAATTGTGGGTGGTCTGAGAAATATAACCTTGGGCTACTTGTTTTAATGGTGTAAATACACTTGATTATAGGTTCATAACCGCATTTTAATTCATTATACATACCTTCAAGTACAAAAAAAGTTAAATATTTTAAAAATTACTACCTACATACAGAAGGAATATAACTATTATCCGTAATACGAAATAATTATTCACACAAAATTCACAATAATTCAGTCAAACCTATGATAATATAATATTATACCAGGATAAAAACGATTTGGACATTTATCTTATATAATATTCGAACTCTAATATCTGATATCAATTACTATTTTTAAAACATCTACATAAAATATTTTCAATCCGTTGTTAGCCTTAAAGAAATCAGTAAAACTGCTAATTAAAATTAAAATTTATTTATTTATTCTTTAACGGATTTACAAACAATTTGTAGAAATCGCTACTGCACCCGGTCAGATTTTCTAACGGGTGTCGGGAAGTGGGGCAACCAACTTTTCTTTTTATTTTGGAATCTCCTGATCACGATTCTGCAATTTTTATATGATAGGGTTTGTATTGGGAGTTGATTCCTAATGGTTTTCAAGCATATCGGTTCTCAGAAACCGGATTTAGAACCAAAAAAAAAGGGTTTTGGGGTACATTTTCAGTTTTTTTCGTTCTACTGGAAGCAATTTTCAATGGATTTTGATGAAACTTGGTAGGACAATGTAAATCTAGTAGAAATAGAAGCCTATTGATTTTAAAGGGAATTGGTTCGCAGGAACCGGAGTTAGAGCCAAAAAACAATTTTAGGAAATATTTTTCAGTTTTTTTCGTTCTACTGGGAGCAATTTTCAATCGATTTTAATGAAACTTCGTAGGAAAACCTAGAAGAAATAGAAGCCTACTGATTTTCAAGGTAATTGGTTCAAAGAAATCGGAGGTAGAGGTAAAAAACGGGGTTTTGGGTAGGTTTTCATGTTGTATCTTGAAGGGTAACATGTTAGAATGAAAAAAATATATTTTTTATATTTCTTTATAAATAAAATAAACATGAATATTGATTAATTAAGCAGACCTACAGGTATCCTTTTATGAAAATAGAAATCACGACAAACATAAAATCATTCACACAAAAGACAATAAGAGACTAAGTACGGAAAGATAAAAGTCATCAACCATTTTAAATACTTAGGAGAGATTATGTGCAGGACAGGAGTAAATAAAAAAGCAATTGAAGATAGAACATCAAAACTGGAAAGGATTAGATTTATTACCAAAGACATCTACAATAAGAAGAATCTCTCCAACGCCGCGAAACTGAGAGATTATACAACAGTATCAACACCAGCAATCTTGTACGGGACTGAAACATTATACCTAACCAACCTCGAAAAATTCCTAAAGCTCGAAAGAAATATATTAAAACGTTTAGAGTAACAGAGGAAGGATACAGATTGAGATCTAACAAGAAGGTCAACCAAAATCAAGATGACCTAGTAACAGTGATGAGGAAGAGAAGGGGTTAAATTTCTTGGGACTTATAATCAGAATGGATGAGCCAAACATGCTAAATAAACAAATCTCTGACAAGTTGTGGAACTTGAAAAGTAGGTCGAACTACCTTAAACAAATGGAAGAGGAGCTCCAATAGAAATAACTTCCGAATAATAATTTACGATACAAAGTTTCTTGTACAGGAAAAAGGAAAACAGGAAGTGGACAGATGAGAAAAAGCGAAGCCGTATCGATAAAATGAGAAACGCATAGAAAAAAAAGAGAGGCTAGAAAGAAATATATTATATTTAATATATTTTCGTGGTCCTAAGTTGGCTTTTCAGCATAAAAAAATGAATAAATTTATTAATATATATATGAAGGATCAATTTATAAACTGTATATAAATAACAAGGCAATTAATTAATTAGTAACTTTTTGCCGGCCTCCGTGGGGCGAGTGGTAGTGTCTCACCCTTTCACCCGGAGGTCCTGGGTTCGAAACCCGGTCAGGCATGGCATTTTTCATACGCTACAAATTTCCATTCGGGCTAAATCATCATAGCAGTCGTTGTCCGCACATCTCATTTAAAAAATAAAAAAAAATAGTATCTGTTGTAAGAAAATAATTTGCCATGATATTTTCTTTCAAGCAGCAATAACAAAAAAATGTTATTTCAGGATCGTTACAGTACTTTTTCCCTTACATCAGTTATTTTTTAATCCCTATAGTAATAATATTTTTTTTTTTATAATTGCTTCACACATTTTCTTTTTTACTTTATTAAAATTAACATAAAAATAATCATTTCTGACTGAATTAATTATTATTTAAAAATTAGAAAGTAACTGAAAATCATTTGATTGAATAAACCCCTAAACTGTGTAAAAATAATGGGAAAATATTACTTATGTCAGTAAATTAGTTATTATTCTTACAATATTTAGGCATGTTTCATACGGATATAAATATTAATTAAGGTTAAAAGAAATCAATCAAATGGGTAACGTTTTTCTGTTATTTGAAGGGAATTACAGTAATAAGAGATTTTTCGTAAAATTATATAAAAATGGTTAAGAGAATACTCTATGGTGATTAAAGTAAGACCATCGTTGATTTTTACCGTTATGAAGCAATTTATTAACCTTCAAAGTCACCGGTAAAGATACAACGAGATTAGTATAGCCTAGTCACATAAATTTTGTTTTTTTTTTTTGTTTAACCTCCAGGACCACCGTTAATAATTGCTTCAGAGGATGAGATGAATAAGCTGTAGCCTGTGAAAATGCCATGCCCGACAGGGATTCGAACCCGGAACCTCCGGATCCTGGGTCACATAATTGGATAATGTATCAAGAACTAATAATCAATTGAAAAGATAAAAATGATAATTCATAATAGATGTTTTTTCTTTAAAAAACCTACTAAACCAGTAAAACACGTGTTACACACACGCACAACACGCGCTCGCGGTTTTTTTTTCTAAGATAACCTACATAATTAAACTACGCTTAAATACTCGATTTCTGGACAATAGTAACCATTCATAAGATTAGTAGTCAAAGGATTAAAGCTTCTTGAGTTAGTGTTATAAGATTACCCATGTGGTAAACATGTTTAACAGACCCGAAATGATTTGTGTTAAGGATAATTAAGTTTTCTTACATCTATGTAAAGATATATAACATAAGAAACACCATTAGCATATAAAATAATGAAAGAATTTACTATTTTTATTTTACGGACAGAGATTCCTTATCAAATATTCTTTGAAGCTAATCTTTTTATTATATTATTTCATAACATGTTTATGCGTTCAATATAAGAATATTTAATTTTTACTTTAACCTTCCTTTCAAATAAAATTTATTTTAATTTAATTAATTAGTGATTTCGTATGGTTTTTTGGCCTGAAAAAATCGAATAAAAGGGGTCTCAGAATCTTAGTAGTTTTTTTTTTAGAAATTTGGGGTGACAGCAACAAAAGCAGCACAGAAACGTGTCAAGAAATGTATTGAAAATGGCGGGCTCATTTTGAACATTTAATATAAACTGGTTATGTATAATGCACTTTGGTCTAGTGTACCGTTACTAAATAAAATTCGTATTTTTCTTTGCTTTGTTCAACTTATCTTAAACCATTTCGTTTAGAAGTTTTATGTGTTTATTACCTGTTTAGTAAAGTTATTTATGTGAAACATAAAAAACGGGGATTTTTACCAACTTAATGGTGTTCACTCCAGATTTCTCAAAAACTACTGTAGATATGGTACTGGAACCTATTTTATTCAATATTTCAAGTCAAAAACCACAAGAAATCACTAATTTTGCACCTTTGATTAACGTCCTAAAAATGCCAATACTACCTCATTTCAGAGAGATAGCTGAAATCCGAGCGAAATCTTCCACTAGCAGTAACTCGCATACGAACCATTTTAGGACTTGTTTATATGAACTTTTTCCATTATTTTCATGAGTAGAATAGGTTATGAAAGTCCCGGAAGAACTTCGTGATACACTCCGTATATTTGATATACAGTGTTTATAAAAACAGTTTCAAGAATTTAGGGAATGGTCACACATATTAAAATAAAGAAAAAACTTTATCAACATATATCCGTAAAAATTTAGTTTACCGGCTATCCGCCATTTTGTACTTTTAATACAAAAATTTATTTCTCGGGAATGGTTAATCGTATCGAGCTGAAATTTCGTATACGGGTAAAATACCAAAAACTTTTTTATATAAAAATAACGAACCTGATTTCTCGATCCATTCCAAAATGTCATCCATGTCAACCTTTTAATTGTTAATGTCTTTGCAACAGCTGGTTTATTTAAATGTATTGTTAACAAAAAATGCTAAAGAGTTTTATGACAAAGAAAATGATACCTTATTTATTCAAATCCGTTCATAAATAACAAAGTTACTGCAAAATTTCTTGAAACGAATCATTCTAGATTAAAAAACCAGTTTTAATTTCCATCCGATTAAATTAAATAACTTCAAAGGATCTCAATTGGAATAATTTATTAATGTCATCATGTAATATATTATAATAATATTGAAAATATTACAACAATGGTTTTTATAATGAGACTATATAAATTGAAAATAATTTAAATTAAATTTATTATTTCCTTAATTCCATTATCACATTAAAATTTTATTTGTTCAATAAATATTTTATTGATATTTTTTATTCGTCTTTTTACTTTCTTGTACGAAGTAAAGGAAGTATTGTAATCACGAAAAATTACGGTTACAGATTTCAATGGAAATATCCATTATGACCATCCCTGAATCCGTTTTGACCAGTTTCGGCGTGACGTCTGTACGTACATATGTATCTCGCATAACTCAAAAACGATTATAACTCAAACATTGAAATTTTGGATTTAGGACTGTTGTAACATCTAGTTGTGTACCTCCCATTTTAATTGCAACCGACTGAACGAAAAATGTCCAAAAAAGCCCAAAATCTAATTATTTTTTGGTATTTGAACTTTTACATCCCCTTATTGAGAGCTTTTCGACGATATATCATAAGTGGTACTTATTTTCATTGGTTCCAGAGTTATGGCCAAATTAAATTTTAATTAATGAAATACTTGGATCTAAAGCCCTCTTTAGGCACATCGGTTCGAATCAGACTTCATCTCCTTTTTTTTTTAATTTAAATAAATTGTTTTATTATTAACCTCTGATTGTTAAAAGATTTTTACGATAAATAAAATTCAATAACAATAAAAAATATATATTAAAAAATATCGAAAGTTATTAATGAAATAAAATTTTATCTTTTAATTTAAAAAAAAAAATTGTTTATATGCAATTTAATAAGTACAAAGAAGTCATGTGGTGTCCACATCACATTTTTTAATTATAGATAAAAAAAGAAGTTTTTCTGATTCATTGCTTTGTAAAGACCTTTAATACGTCTAAATCCTTTTCACCTATTTTTATTGGTCCTAGGATAGATATTTCACCTGATTTCAAACTGAAGATGTATTCTGATGCGTAAAGGCTTTCTCTCTCTCACTCCCTCTCACTCTCTCTCTCTCTCTCTCTATATATATATAATATATACATATATATAGTATAATTCATGAAGAATATAACATACACTCAGGACAACTTCTACTAGTGAAAATAAAGAAGAAAGTGTATAATAAACTTTGATTTGGAAACTCTTCGTTGGTGAGTGTCGGTTGTCGAAAGATTTCCCCTGATTTCTGCGCCTTTGGCAAAATTAGCCCCGACTGTAATTCTTAGGGCCCAAATTAAGGAATACATTTTTTGTTTTTGAAGGTGAAAAACGCTTTCGCGTTATCATCGCTCGAGTAAATTTAATGGTTTTATATGAAATCTGATGTGAGAAGAAAAAAAAAGTCCTATAACTCTAATTTTAGTAATTTTCGAGAAATTTGTGTAAAAGGCAAAAGATTGGAGACGTAAAACTTACTTTTTCATGTTGGCATAAAATAATTATATTAAATAAATTAAATAATATGTACTAAATACATATTAAAAGTTTTAAACAAATTTTGTAGAGAATTTTATTTCAATCTGAGTAAAATGGTATAAATAAGTCCACAGAAAATGAATAAAAAACGTAAGAATTTCGAAGATTATTAAAGACAAAACGTATTAAAATGTGTAATTAATAATTAATTTATCCCAGATTTCTCGAGGACTACTAAAAATATAGTTCTGGGACCTATTTTTTCAATTTCACTGATCAGATTGCATATAAAACCATTAAATTTATCCCTTAATTTGGATTCCAAAAATAAGAGTGGTTTAATTTTACCGACGTTTCAGAAACCAGGGCGAAATTTTCGCCAGCTGACATTCGCTAACAAAGCGTTTCAACCTATGTTAACAAGAACTTCCTTCTTTATTTTCATCACTAGAATATGTCCTGAAATTTTGTTACGTGAATCACGCTGTATAAAAAAATGTTACAGCTTAAACTTTTTTTTAATGTACTGACATAATTTAAACGAATATAGTTTTTTTTTTTGTTTATTTTATAACATTATTATTAATATTAATAATAATAATGATGTGAATTTATTATTATTATATTTAATTATTACATATACATTGTCATTTATTAATTTTCATTGTTTTATAACCACGTTCAATTGCAATGTAATTTATTAAATTTAATTCATCAATTAACTCAACATTATCAGCTACACAGTTAAGAGCTCTATTAATCCAACAACTGTAATCAATTTTAATTTTATAGTAAATTAAATTTTGTCGTTAAGAATGGATTAATTTATTATATTAATATTTGTAACTGGTAATGCTGATTTTGTATACACACCCAATTTCTTAAAAAACAATAAATATTAAATTAAAGAATAAAAATTTTTTCGACAAACCTTAAAATTTTATGATAACCATTCCTTAAAATGTTTTATCTCAAAGAAAATTGTAAATTTTGACTCATCTTTTATATTTAATAAAATACAAAGTGACAAAGCATTTAAAATTATTTTTTTAATTTTTGTTGTGGAGTAAATTCGATTATCTTTCGATTTAACCTTGATCATTATTAAACCGATAATCGGAAAGTGATGAAATTTCGCACGTATATTCCTAATACACTACTAATTATAACAGAATCAATAAATAAAGTTTCTTACTTGTTATCAAAGACGTTCCTTTCCGAGTAATTTGATTAATATTCCAGCCTACATAAATAAAAAATATTTTGTCCTCTACTCACATGCTACTGATAAAACGAAATTTAATTAAACAAAATTTTTAATTTTCTACCATTACCTAAGCATTTCTCAAGTCTGATAATCCATTCTCTGTGAGATAATAAATAAAAATGTAATTAAATATTCCGTCCCAGTACGAGTGAAATACAAAAAAAATTCCACAAGAATACAACTAATTGGTACATCGTAATATGGGAAATACGCTAAAATACAGCTTGTATTTGAATATAATGAAGGGTTTTTTGTTTTTTTTATAAAGTATAGCCTACATTTCCTTTCTGCAGCAATTAATTTAGGATTTACTTTGAAAAAAAAAAATGTTTAAAAAAATCACATCACGCTTGTAACAATAGTTTTTAATTACAATATACGTTTTCTTACTCTAAATTATAATATTAATTGCTTTTATTTTTAAAAAATAACCACTCTTAACCAATTTTTTTTCTTTTAATCACCATTCTCCGTGGTGATGTGGGAGCGTCTCGGCTTTTCATCCGGGCGGGTTTTAATCCAGACCAGGCACGGGTTTTACATATGCTACAAAATTTCATTTCTGTATTTCCAAGTGTAAGCTTCAAAAGCTTCTGTGGTGATTTAAAAAAACCACAAATAGCTTATAAGAAGAAAAGTTGGTTCAAAATGGATGTAATAATAAAAAAAAATCTGACGTGGACACTACATGACTTCATTGTACGCCTATTAGATTACATATACATATTTTTTTAAAAATATATATAAAATTTTATTTCATTAACAACTTCTGATATTATTAATTTTTTTTTTTATTATTATTGAATTATTATTTATTATATTTTTTTTTTTACAATCAGAGGTTCATAATTATTAATAAATCAATATATTTAAATTAAAAATTAAATAGTTAAAAAGAAGGTGAAGTCAGATTTGAACCGATGTGCCCCTTGTAAGTTCCAAATATTTCATTGACCAAACTTTTATTTTGCTATAAAATTTTAGAAACCAATGAAAATAAGAACCACTTATGATATTTCATTGAAAAGCTCTTAATGAGGGCTTATTACTTAAAGTTACGAAAAAGTCTAAAATACAATTTTTTGGGATTTTGGGCTTTTTTGGACACTTTTGGTCCAGTCGATTGCAATCAAAAGGGGAGGTGCACAACTAGATGTTACAAACAGGCCTAAATCCAAAATTTCAACGTCCTACAGCTAATCGTTTTTGAGTTATGCGAGATACATATGTACGTACAGACGTCACGCCGAAACTAGACAAAATGAATTCAGGGATGGTCAAAATGTATATTTCCGTTGAAATCTGAAAACCGAAATTTTTCGCCATCATAATACTTCACATAAAAAATTGACTATACAGTCATTTTTCTGTCATGGGTTATTTTTTCTTACATAGTAGAAAATTATAGTACATGAAAAAGTTAAAAAATATAAATAAATATCGATATTTTTAAACTTTATATGTCTCTCCCACGTCTAATATTACGTCAAGTATTTATTTGAGGGACTATGCTTACTATGCTTAGAAAAACAAAAAAGGTTCAGTTAAAAAGTATGCATAAAATCGTTTACGAATTTTGGGGAATGGGAGAATTTCGGGGTAAATTTTTTTTTAAATGGTCAGATAAGCATGTATCACTATAAAGTGGTGTTTGTTAGCAAAACTTTAAAGAAAATTTAACTCAAAGAAACTATCTACCCCACTCCCTGGAGATATAGACCCCAAATTTTTACCAAAAAATTGCCCCATAACCACAGGTCTCTGCGCCAAATTTCATAAATACCGATTTATCCAGTCAAAAGTTATTAATCTTTAAACACGTCAATACACGCAGTTACGAACATTACCACCACTTTTTTTTTTGGGTCCCTAGGTCATGAAATGTCGAGAAATGAAAAAAAACCATATCCCAGTTTTTGACTGTTTATCATAGTTTTCTTCTTGTAGCATAGCTTAAGAGCTATGACACGAAAAAAGTAAAGTATAAGTTAATTAGCGCATAATTTCAACAAAAAATAATCCCTTTCATACAGCTGTTAAATAAAGTTACAAAAAAGGGAATTTTCGTTTAGTTTTCCTATTCGATTGCATTTTTTAAGGAAATTTTCCTGATTATTATAAAATTTTTTTCTATAATCCATAACAATTATTTCTTCTATTAGCCTTATTATGAACCGTATTATTAAACTAATTAACAAAGATTTAGCGCGACTAGTTTTATGCTCATACCGCACTAAATAAAAAATAAAGCAACCGATTAATGATAACGTTTATGTTTGTAGAGAGGAATCTCATACCAAAGTTTTTGCATTTAACATAATCATCAAATAAAAATGAGTTTTTAATATAATTAAATTTATAATTTTTTTCTGTGTAACAATTTTTTAAGTCTGGAATATTTATTACGTAATGAGCATTTATATATATACCTATTGTTTCATCGTTCACGATTTTTGCGCATCACGATATTCTGAAAAACATATTAATCATGACCGACTAATATAGTTCCAAAACTTTTTTTTAGACCTTTTAGGTTAGCTTGAAGAATATAATTTTAAGAATATTTAAAATCGTTATAATTTCATAAAATTAATTAAAGTTAAACAATTTTACCTTCAACTTCAAAATAGGATGAAAAATTTAATTAACAAAAAAAAAAGTTATTCGAACTTTTTTTCTTACTGTAACAAATTTTGAAACGACGAATAAACAAACGCCTGTAGCCTTAGTAAATAAAAATTAATGATGTATTTAAATATAGCCATAAATTTTGAATTATCGATCGGCGATTTTGTGTAAGTGCATTAAAAAAAGTAATAAATGAAATTTTTAAAAGATGAAAAACCTGATTTATCCATTGCCATTTAAGAAAAAAAAATGGCTAGAAGACATGAACAATTCGTATTAAATTTATTTGATTTGGGTTTGATCAAAGCTAAAGATCCAGCAATCGATTCCCAAAATAATTATAATTCTCTTCAATGAACATTTTATTCTATTTCATTTTCTGAATATATATATATATATATATATATATATATACTAACTCCCCATCACAACTTCGCTCGCGCTACATGGTTACTTGCGTTTCCCGTAGCGGTCATTTTTTTTTTATTTTATGTTTATTAGTCAACCGGGGCAGGTACAGTCGGTCACATATAAAGGTAACGGTAACATATAAACCAACAGTGGCTGTGTTGGTTGAGCCACAGCGCCCCTTAAAAAAATCGGAATTTAAAAAGCCCGAAATGATTTAAATATTTATCTGCTTAGCTGCAGAGTACTTGTAAACCCAATCTATTGACTATCTCGTTTTGTGTAATGGGGATTGGGAAAATTTACAATCATTGTTTAACGATTTTTTTACCTTTCTTCATCCTCTTTCAAGGTCGAATTTCAAAAATCTAGAAATAGATTTATTGACAAGATTATATTCACCAAAAAATCAGGTTGATTTTTTCATTGATTACCGAGAAATTAAAAAAATAACAAGGTTTCGAAGAAAATTCAAAAATCAATTTTAACCCTTGAAATCAATAAAATCTAGAAATTGGTTTTTAGATCTTCATAATCGATCAATTCAAACCAAGCTCATAACAGCGATAGAAACTCACAGTTCACAGTTCATTAAAGTTTGTACTTCAACCGGCAAACCTCCACTACTACATATACATTTTTTTCGAGATGAAATACATCAAAAATCTTCTCAGTTATGCCAAGAAACATGGGTAAAAATTTATTAGCGATAGATTGGGTGGTTTTTTGTAAGTCCTGAACACAGAAAATCCTCTTCCTATTTATATATTAGTATAGATTTACAAGAAAAAAATGTACGAGCATACTGAAGATAAATTGACGAAAATTTGTATACACGTTCTTTTTACGGAGCAAGTGCGCACTAAGAATAAATCTTTTTTAAATTTCCGAATTTAAAGGATTAAAATGGAACATCAATGAAATTTACTATTTATTTTTAATTTCTCGGTAATAAAAAGATATAAATTTGATTTTTAGTTGTGTGAAATCTTCATGTTAATACCTAAAAAATCACGCTAAAAAAATGAAACTAAAAAATTACACAGTATGTGTATGCGCGACTGGCTGCACCTGCCTAAGTAACTTAACCTAAAAACATACAATAAAAATAAAAGTGACCGCAACTGGAAACGTAAGCAGCTATATAACGCGGGCGAAGCCGAGACGGGAATGCTAGAGAGAGAGAGAGAGAGAGAGTGTGTGTGTGTGTGTGTGTGTGTGTGTGTGTGTGTGTGTGTATAAAATGTACAAATCAAAAAAATTTAATAACCTTTAAATTTTTACATGATTGTCAGTTTTATTTTTTAGTTAAATCATAATGTTTTACCTTCATTTAAAGGGAAAAAACCAGACCAGTTCAAGGATAAAATTAAAAATTTTAGGTTAATTAAAAATTTTGTAGAGGAAAAATTTATCACTGTTATTTCGCTATCATTAATTTTTAGATTATTAAAGAAATATGATAATTATTTTAAATTATGAAATTATAATTAAAAAAAGCAATTAAGAAATGATAAAACCAACAATAAAATAAACATATTTTTTTTGTGTTTTAAATTTAGCTGAGAAATTCATCTAACTAATTTCCATAAAATAATTAGTATACATATACACAACAGATAAATGTAGAAAACTTTCTGATTAGTTTTTATTTAAATACAGGAAAAAGGAAGTACGTCAATACAGTTAACTATTTGTGCAATGCTTTGTTAAATACAGATTCTATTTAGTTAAACAAATAAAACAAATTATAAATAATAAAAAAATTCTCACTAAATGTGTTAATCCGCATATGGTTTTTTTTATTTTTATTTATAGAGCGATCATAATCACACAACCCAGAACGAGTAATAAACGTTTAACTGCGGATTTCTCAGGAAGGTAGCGCACATTGCTATGCCTGAACAAGTCAAAGTAAAAAAATATAGATTGACAAAAATCACCCCTTCATCTGAATAACTCCGACAATTACAAAAAAAAAACCTGCAGTCATTTCAAGTACGGTATGAATTTACTATGAAACACAATTAGATTATTATATCATATTCAGATAATATTACTTGAGTATTCAGATATTAGCTAATATCTAAATATATTAGAACAGCAATGGTGAACCTTGCGGATTGGGTTTGAACACCCAAAGGATGTTCACCAATACCCTTCCGTTGTTGGCATGCTATCCTTGTTATTCTTGGATATAAACAATTTTTTTTAATCTTTGGTACTTCAAGTCAGGTCTAAAAATCATCCAAGTACGTATACGCTCGAAAAAAGCATATAGATGTGAACATGCGAAATGACCATAATGTTAGGGTGTAGAAGCCAAACTAAATGTGATAAGCGTAATAATCAAAAATAGTTGTAAAAAATCAATATAGGTTTTACTTAATATAGCAAGTATCGTGTAGCAGGAAACTTTAAAAGAAAATGAGGAGAATACTGGTTTTCCGGTTGCCTTTAACACACCGAACAAAACATACTTCTGCACGCCGACCACCCAAGTCCAACGAAATGCAGATGTTAAGCCCTTAAAATTAAACATTTATCGAAACATTAAAGGGCCTAGCTAGTAAACATATTATTCTTAGAGAATGCAATTATGAAATGAAATCCATCTTTTTGGACAAGTAGTATCAAGAAACAAATCTGTGTAACTTTAATAAAATCCAAGAGATCTTCTGCCAGTATCAATCTTGCCTTACCTAATAAGAAAGGCTGAATAAGGGAATCTTATCAAAGAAAGCACAAATGAAAAATTAAACTCAAAGTTATCTACCGGTAAAGTCCAGTAAACAGGAATTTTTTTTCTAAAAAATTAGTAGAGCTTAGGGAAGTACACGAATGTAGATAAGGGTAAATATAACTTGTTTACATGCGACTGAATAAAATGGCGGCCGTTCAAAATTGGTGAAAATCGGTTTCTAATTTTGTAGGCCAACTTCCTAGGCGAAAAAGTTCTGAATAAAAGTTGTGGGCATTTGCAGTACCTAAATTTAAACCGTTAAACTTTGAATTTCGTTGATTAGTTACTGCAAAAAAACCGAAAAACCGTTAAAACTAGCCGTTTTTTTGCAAAACCAATATTTATTGCAAAAATAACCTTTTTTACTATTAGTATTATAAAAAGTTATGCATAGACAAAAAAAATATATATATATACATACGCATAAGCTGAATTGAAAAAGTTTTAGAAGTAATTTAAAAATTAAATTAATAATATATTTATTACAAAAGAATTTAAAAAGAAATAGTGTATACTTACAACCAACAATTTTCTTTCATATTCATTTCACGAAACACAAGATTCAACAACTGAACGTGTACTCCAACTAATGTTTAAACCGATACTGTACTGTAGCCATGTATATACAATAACGAACTATGTATTAGTGTTGATCATAACTGTTTTTATGTTTATGTTCTAGGATCTTATCACCAGACTAAACATTTCTAATGGATTGCATGTACGTAACAAAAGTTTGCGATTTCATACGTTTTAATGCTAATAAACATCACGCACTACTCATGTTGCTAGTAATAAATAAATTTATAAGTAAATAAATAAAACAATAATTCTGAGAAAATTAGTCTATAGCATATCATAAAGTAATAATAAAAAGTTTAATATTTTTTATTTATTTATGAAATTAAATTAATCAAACATTAATGATTAATTTAAGTCTATAGTTTTTTTCTTAAGGATAATTATAAAATTCTATCGCACCCATACATTGATTTATATATTATATATTGATAATAATCTATTTTAAAGCGTTGTAAACAAAAATAAAAAGATCTCACTGGGATAAATAACGTGACTCATACTAATCTTTTCTCGGCATAAGTTACGAATAATTTATCTTTTTTGTGTAAACATTTTTTTCAATTCATATGTTTACGATTTAAACATATCGGTTGATATAAACATCTCCACATACCGTTCATTATTTTAACGTTATAAAATTATTCAAACAACTTTTTTCGTTTTATAATTTAAGTACCACAAAAAAAAATTAAAAAAAAATTACCTAAATCTTTTAAATTATTTGAAAACCCTAATTAAACGTTAAAGTTACAGCGCTTTCGGAAAGTTGCTGTGCCACTGGAAGTGTAATAACGAAACTTTCTTAATTATTACTTATTTTTATTTCATTATTCTATAGAAACGGATATTACAATAACTGCAATAATTAACAAAAGGTGTTGAAAATGACCTCCTCCGACATATCAATACAACATTGCACACTTTTAAATATTTGTTACACTTTAATCAGCTGATACTGGAGTGTTTCGTACGTATTACGGTTATTCGTTCATCGTGCGTGGTTTGTTGCGATAAACTGCTTACGTCGCTGCTCCCTACCATAGAAAGTATTTTTTTTTCCTGATTAGCCTCCGGGAATCACCGTAAGGTATTACTTAATAGATATGAGTGTAAGTAAAGTGTAGTCTTGTACAATCTCAGGTCAACCATTTCTGATACGTGTGGTTAATTGAAACCCAACCACCAAAGAACACCGGTATCCAAAATCTAGTATTCAGATCTGTGTAAAAGTAACTTAACTTGGATTTGAACTTCAGAACTCTCGACTTCGAAATGAGCTGATTTGCGAAGACGTGTTCACCACAAGACCAAACCGGTGGGTCATAAAAAGTAATAATAATAATTTATAAAAACCACTTACCAACAACTTTTTTATATGTGTTCAAGTATTTTCGGATACCAAATCCACCTTCAGGAACTCAAAAAACTTTTATTAAAAAACGAAAACTCATTTATCGTATGTAAGCCGTTATGTAAAATGTACATCAGTGGTCGTCATGTTTTAAAAAAATTTGTTGACTTAGTGTCCAGTCACAATAAACGTTTCCAGCATTAATGGTGGAAACCTTTATATTTACATAACTAACTTTTATATAACTAATATTTTTTTACATAACAAACTTTTATACATACTAAAGTTACAAGACTTACATACGATGAATGAGTTTTAGTTTTTTTATAAAAGTTTTTTGAGTTGCTGAAGATAGATTTGGTATCCGAAAGTACTTGGAACATATAAAGAAGTTATTGGTTAGTGATTTTTATAAATTATTGTTGTGTAACCATACCAACGGGCCATGTTTGATAAAATTTTTATAAATCATAGAAAGTAATATGGGGGAATCAAATCGGGCGATCGTGCAGGCCACAAATCCCTTGAAACGATTTGTTCACCAAAGACATTTCGTAAAAAAGCCAGTTAGTTGTGGCGCCATTTTGTTGGAACCGACCGTGGTTGATTTCCATTTTGTTAAGAAGCATTTTTAAGTTTGTTAATATAGCACAATAACGATCAGTGTTAACTGTATTTTCATAAAAAGACTGGATCCATAATGCGCGTTCTACTCACACCGACTCAGACTCCAATTTTTGCTTCTTATAAAGATTGCTCGTGTAATTCATGGGGATTAGTTGTCGATCACAGTCGTGAATTTTATGAATTAATTACCCCCCAAGTGAAATCACTCTTCATCTGTTAAAAACATAATGTCAAGGATAACTATGGAATTTTGGTCAACAAAACGTTTAAACCATTGACAGTAATTTAGTCTTGTGGCATGATCTGTAGGTTTCAGATCTTGAACACACATTACTTTGTAGCGGAAAGTTTCAGTTCTTTTCTTACAGCTTTATATGCGGTAGCAAGTCCGCTATCTTGCTACTGTGCTAACTTACGCATTGACTTTGATGGACTTTCGGTCATAACATCCGAAATATCAAGCAGCTTCTCTTTGTTTTATTTAGGTAGTATTCCACTTCGATCAGCGTCTTTAATAGAGCCTGTTGCCTGAAATTTTTCTATAAGACTTCGAATTGCATTGCGGTGAAGGACAGTAGTATTTGGAAACTTTTCAGAAACGTTGTGCTTCACAAAAGACGTGTTGAACAAGAAAAATGCGTTACTCTACCGAAAAGACCATTACGTTTCTCTCAACTATTGACTCCGATTAACGAAACAACACGAAACGAAGCACGTCCAATCACAACTTAACAACTGACGTCTTAGTTTATTACTGAGTAACGCCAAACGAACCCATAGGGCAATCAACCTAACGCTGAAAGAACAGAATGAACCACATAATTCTAAAGCATACTGCACAGCGACTTTCCGAACGCTCTGTATATTATTAACAACAAATAAATACATTACTTACAAATCAATTTGGCTTTCGTAAATCACTTTGTATTATTAAAATAAAAATTCTACCGTATAGTTGGTTCTTTTATTTAAGCATTCGAATAAAAACATATAATCGATTCAGCTTCCTCAATATTTCACAAACTTTCAATAGAATATGGCATCATGGGTTATATCTAAAATTAACAATTTTACTAGGCACCATTTTATTCTGTAATTTTAAAATATTTCTTTAGATATAGGTTTTTACCAACCTAATTATTTTCTTACGCCAGCTGGAGTTCAAATTATATTCTCTTTAAAATTTAAACTATAATTTTTTACTTCTCCGTCCACAAAGACTTGTACTATAAAATGTTACAACCACCCTTTTCGAAACAAAAAACGTTATGAATTTTTCACAACACTTTAAATGTTTTTAAAATCAGCTCAGCAACAACTTTTCTGAATAAAAATAATCTAAATAAATCGCAAACTAAAAAAAAAAGTCTTGTGCAGTTCTGCGTAAGATCGATTTTTCGTAATTTTATTTTGTATAATTTTTTTTCGCAAGAAATATTCAAAACATAAATTTAATGAGAAAACTAGAAGAGATATAATTTTTTTATTTATTTAATATTCAAATATATTTCCTTTTTATGAAAAATTAAATTATTATAACCGTAATTTAATGAAATAATTACATAATAACGAGTAGACCCTACACACAACCATCAAGGTTAAACTCATTTCATAAACGCATACGAAAAATACAGTATTACAAAGTCAATTTAACCTCAAATTGAGGTTATGTTGTCTGTTATCAACCTTACACTGATTGTAACTCAAGAACGACTCAACCAATATTCATTAAATTTTCACACGCATAACTTAAAATACACTACTACAGCATATCTAAATTTTAATGAAAGTGATCAAGCAATTATGGAGTTTTTCGAGCCACAAAATTTTATACGTGAATGGTATTTTCATAGTCCTCATAAATCAAAATGTAAAGAAAATTCATTTTCATACCCCAATCCCACCATCCAACCTAAAAAAATACTTCATATTGAGGTTATATTGTTTGTTGTCGACCTTAAATTAAGACAACTAAAGAATGACTCGACCAATCTTCATCAAATTTTTACATGCACGTCAAATGCACTATTACAGCATATATAAATTTCAATGAAATTGATGAAGTAGTTTTGGAGATTTTTGAGCCACAATATATATATATATATATACGTACATTTAGTAATACAAAAAAATGGAGAAAAAAATAAATAAACGTATTACAATTTAAAAAAAATATATCCGATAGCTTATTATTTTTTTTAATAGAGATTGAAATACTCAGTTTTTTTTTAATAATATTTAAAAGGGGAGGTTAACAGTAATTCAAAGCTCATGATGTATGCTACTAGGCATTAATTTCTAATTATACCTTAAATTTGGGTCGGTTAATATAATTATGTAGCATTCATTTTGATCAATACCTTTAATATGACACTGTAATGCCATATGATTTTACCATTAAATTATATAATATCGTATTGTACCTACAAAAATAATCTAGTTAATTGATAACAAAAAATATCGTAAATAATTTAAAAAATACTTTGTATTGTATATAATTTGAAAATTATATTTTTCAACAACAAAATTTAAATAATACATTAATCTATAAAAATATAATAAAAAAAAAATAATAATGGTGGTAACTTTCAATTTAAAAATATTACAAATAAATGATAAATTAAAATTAAAATAAAGTCTATGGAGGTGTACAAGGTTGTGGGCAAGACTGAAGGTAATAATATTTAATCTTGTTATAAAATAGGAACGTGGGATAACAGCGTGTAAAACAAGCTTTTATATTTGCCGACCGTATCCAAGATTCATAAATATCCACCTTAAAACGCATACACACACAAAGAAGAGGGCTTACATATATCATATTGCCGCATGATTACATATTAATAACAAAATTGACAGAAAAAACAAGCCAGCCGACTCATAAAACCCAGGTAAAAACAATAGACTCTAATTTGGCAAATTATTTGTTTTTTTTTTTAAGAATTTATAACAAAATTTTTTCGTATTTAAAATTTAATAAGTACATACTCTAGTGCTTAATATGCTAATAATTTGAGTATGTTAAATAAACAATACTGTTCAAAGTCTCTGTATTCAAGTATTCCAAACTATTTTTGGTCCAGGCGGAATCTGCTTTAAAATGGGCATATTTAGAATTTTTCTATAATATCAGTAATTTTTGTTTCAATGCCTCCGGAATATCATCAGAAATGATTATTTCGTTATGGGCCAGTTGAAAAAGGTATGCTTAAATTTTTATTAAACAAAATACAACAAAAATCGCAAAAATGTCCATTTTTTCTCCTATATCCCTAAATAACTCGATTACTATTCATTTTAGAGAAAAGATCGAAATGGAAAAAAGTTTTATTATTAAATTGTACACACAATATCATCGGTTACAAATCGAAAAATACGTTATTATTGATGCAAAAATGAAAAAAAACAAGATATTTTGGGAATTTTTTTCGAGTACTTATGATACACGTAGGACTTTCAGATTTTGCCTCAAAGATCTTTTTGATATAATAAAGTAACAAGCCAAATTTCAACAAAATAGGTGAGATAGTTTTTGTACAATAATTTTGTATCACCGATTTAAAAAAGAATGCGATTTTTCCAAATTGTGTACAGCCCTTTGAAATAAAGTTTCTAGATACTTGAAAATTTAACCACATATAAAAAAACACTCAAACTTTCAAATGCATTTTGAAAAATTTAAATCTGTTAATTAGGAGAGCCTAGGGAATTTTTCGTATCATTTAGAAAACCCAAAACAGATACCCCCTAGACTGGTTTAGATTTTAATACCTGTAAAAATTATAGTACAGATACATGTAAATAATAAATAAGTAAAAGAAATATGTCTCGGATTTAATAACTTAATTAATTGATACGTCTATATAAATAAAAATATAAATGTTTGTTTGTTCGAAATCTTAAATCTCCGAAAGTTCTTCACCGCTTGCTTTGAAATTTTGACACGTTGCATTAGAATACGCGCGTGTTTTTATGTACCAACGATGTCACACCTTTGACAGGTAAAAACATGTTTTTTTTTCAAAACAGCGCTATCTGTTGGTCGTAAAAGTAACACACGCTATACTAAATATTTTACGATTCCACTTGCGATATGTGTGTCCGCTACAGACTAAATAACTATTGGACCGATTTACGTGCGGAAAAGGGAAAGAAGGAAAAATCGGAAAAGGGAAAATCGAAAAAGGTAAAAGGGAAGATGCGAAAAATGGAAAAAAGAAAAAAAGGGTAAATCGGTGAAAAGCAGAGAAAAGAAAAGGGGAGAGGGAGGAAAAGGAGTTAAGGGAAACAGAAATGGGGGAAGGAAAGGGAAAGGGGGAGGAAAAAGAGAAATAGGGGGAAAGAGAAAGGTAATGCGGTAAAAATGAAAATGGGGAAGGGAAAAAGGTAAAAGGGGGAAAGGGTAAAAAGGAGAGGTTAAATTTTGTGAAGTTTCGTAATGTTCATTTTGTTAATGTTTTATCAAACTTTCAATTGTGTTCATTTAATTTATATATATATATATATATTCAAATCAAGCAATAGCGAAGCATTACCAGATCTGCTAGTTTTAAATAAAATTTTCTATATATTTATGTTATCGTGAAAGACCGATATGTTATCAAAATGTCGATACTCTCCGGTGAATGTCGATACATAACAAAAACGTCGGTGAAAGACCGAAATATTTGCTTATTCGGACCTTCGCCGGTATATGTAGAAATTCAACATGCACTGATGGTAAAAGTTGAATAATTATTTTTATAAAAACGCTGAACAAAGGGCAAACCATCTGGCCATTTATTTGTATCTTTATCGTTCATCGACGTAGTTAACATATTCTGCATATCCTGGTTGGCCCTTTCAATTTATAAAATGAAAATTTAATTAAATCTTTTTATAAATGCGGTGAATTTGAATAATCGCCTCCAATCCTGGAGAATAACTTATATAATTTGTATATTTAACGTTAATTAGACAAGGTTAGCGAGCGAAGCAAGCGTAGGTTATGTTTGGCTTAAATTTAATTAATTTAAATATAAATATAATTATAATTTAATTAGACGAGGTTAGCAACCTTAGATTACGCTTAGTTTAAATTTAAACTTCCTTTTTTTACGAGGGTTCTCGTATTAAATTTAGGACCTTAGAGATTGGTATTGGGTGATTTATTTTTTTATTTCTACTTATCGTTTCGACCCTCACCTTTGTCGACCCTCGACATCTTTGTCGATATATAACGGCGAAGGTCCAATTGTACAATAATACAAGCAAATATCTTTCTGCTTGTCTTTCACAGACGTATTTGATATATGTCGACATTCATCGCAGAATACGACGTTCTCTAATTTCGGTCCTTCAAGGTAACATATATAAAGAAGAATGTTTGTACGTCCGGTTTTTTTATACAGATCTACAGTTTTATTCCGCTTGAGATGAAATTTTGCACACTAACAGTTCCAAAGAAGAAGAAAATGTTATCTACATTTAATTTTGATAAAAACTACCCCCTTTTTCCACCCTCTTAAGGAAAGTTTTAAAGCGCAGCTTTGCAGTTTTTCACGACTATCTCAAAAACGATGAGAAAATCGACCAAAGTGGAATGTGGTTTTCTGAAAGCCCATAAGATTTGCTACAAATGAGATTTGTCCGGCTCTGATGATAGCGTTCTTATTTCCGAAATTATTAACAATCAAAGCTGAAAATTGGTGGAAAACAGTTTTGTTCTTTACCCCGTTGTGAGTGTGACACCATTTTATCTGCTATCTCCTTAACCCGTTTTCCACATCACTGTCGATCTTACTCGTCCAGTGGTTAGGTTACAAAAAAAAAAAACGCCGCAAGCTGAACTTCACCAGCATCCAGAGTTACCGAAATTGAAAATCAAACGAATGAGCGTCGAAGAGCACAAGAGCTACAAGTAAAGTACGCGAGCGAAGTCGCTGATAGCCGCTTAGTTAAATCGTAAAATAAAGAAGAAAAATTAATACACAACTCGTACAAACTGAAATTTCGGAAATTCTAAATTAATACTAATCTGGTTTGATACTTTTGAAACAGTACAGTACAAGATTTTTACAACGACTTCCATGAATTTTTAACGTTTACAAATGTATAAAAAACCGAGCGAAGTTTGGGAAATTTTCCCGGTGCTGTTATTACGTTCAGCAATTTCTAACATGGAATTAATACAATAAAATTAAATTTCTAAGTTAAATTTATTAATTATTAAAAAAATATTGATGTGGGCACCACATGAAAGCACATAAAATTTTATTTCATTAACAACTTCTGATTTTTTTAATTGTTATTGAATTATTATTTATTGTCAATTTTTTGTATTATCAGAGATTAATAATAATTAATAAATCAATATATTTAAATTAAAAAAAAAAAAAAGAAAAAAGAAAGAAGATGAAGTCGATTCGAACCGATGTGGTGTCTTCCCCTCGTAAGAGCCAAATATTTCATTAATTAAAATTTTATTTGGCTATAACTCTGGAACCAATGAAAATAAGTACCACTTATGAAATATCGTTGAAAAGCTCTCAATGAGGGCTTATTACTGCAGTTAAGAAAAAGTTCAAAACCCAAATGTTTGGAGATTTTGGGCTTTTTTGGACGCTTTTACTCCAGTTTATTTGAATCAAAAGTAGAGGTGCACAACAGATGTTACAACAGTCCTAAATCCAAAATTACAGCATCCTACGGCAAATCGTTTTTGAGTTATGCGAGATACATATGTACGTACAGATGTCACACCGAAACTAGTCAAAATGGATTCAAGGATGGTCAAAATGGATATTTCCGTTGAAATCTGAAAACCGAAATTTTTCGCGATCTCAATACTTCCTTTATTTGGTACAAGGAAATAAAAAGGACGAAAAATACACATCCTTTTTTTTCTTCCAATTTTATTATCATCAAAGAATTTTTTTACCTATTTTCAAAAAATTTATGTTGAGCCAATTCGGAGATATTAATCAGTGCACTAGGCAACACACGTATGTAAACATACGTGTTCGAGGAATTTTTACAATTTTTTGTGCTTTTTGGATTAAAGAGTTTTGAAACGTCAATAATATTGGCTAAACACCGATGCCCAAGATTTTGGACAACTACTACCGCTGTATTTTCCCTTTATAGTGCAGGAACAACAGAGCTGTAACGGGGAAAGTAAAAGATAAAATTATAAGCTTCTGCTGAATTACTTAAAAAGTAAACTTTTTCCTAATTTTAATTTTTGTACGTACGATTTGCGAAAAAACTACAGGAAAAAGCAAAAGGAAAATTTGAAGATTCTATGATTAATTATATAATTACCATTACTAACACCTGAAACGGATATAAAAAAAAAGAAAAAACTGAATTATAGAAAGCATTTTTCTAAATATAAATATTTATTTACTTTTCCTACACAGGAAAAAATGATTTTTGAAAACTTTATTTTAAAATTATTTTCTAGGCTTGAATGGAAATTTAACCCTCCGAGCCTATAAAAAAGTACGCTGATTGCACAGCACAGAAGATGAACGAAGGCGGTTGTTTTTGCTAGTTATTTAAATTAACTGAAATATAAATCTGATAAAACTACTTTAAAGAATAAATAGTTGGTTAAACAAATGTTTACCTAAAATTATCTAAAAATAAATAAAAAAAAAGAAGTGAATTCTATACATAAAAAAAATTCAAAACTCTGAGAGAAAATGTTCAAGAACCGTCTACAAAAAATAAAAATCTAAAAGATGCCCGGTTTTTACTTCTATAAGGAAATGTAGAAGAAGTTTGATAAATTATTTTTATTAATAGCTCAGAATATACTGATGATGATTATTTAACAAACAAAATACGCACCTACCTTTTTTAGATTTTTATTTTTTTTTTAAAAAACCTTGAGCTTTTTCTACGTATGATTTTATTTTAATAAGCTTTTCGCATAATACATTCCATAAGAACTTAACTATATAACAAAAGATTAATGTAATAATAAGAAAGTAGAATTACATTTATAATAATACGAAAGATCAGGAAATCATTTTGAATAAATATGCATCAATTGTATGAAAATCATTATAATCATAGGGGAGGGAGATATGAAACGAGCTAATTACAGTTTAACCTTGTGACCTTAATCATTATTAATTAATATGATTGGGTAATTCAAACACGTACGTCATTATATAAAAGTACTTTTTCTTATTAAATATAAACAGAAAAATTCTATTTTAATTCCTTAATGTTTCTTCAAGAACGTGTAAAGTAAGAATGCGTACGTGAGCACGTGAGGGTAATGATTTACTTGAAAGAGAGATTATATTAGTAGATTTTTATTAAATGATAACTATCTGTTTAAGGCACTTTAAAAACCTTATAATCTTGTGATTAATAAAAAAAAATAGATATGGAACTCCGAAGAGATAATTTTTTTTATACTTCGAAAATAAAAAATTGAATCGATTACTGTACGCAAAATGTCTATGCGTACTTGTATTTCGTTTATATAATTTTATTTATTCATTCGTGTAGAAATATTTTTTGAAAAATAAGAGAATTATCAGAACAGCTAAAACTGTAGTTATTTATACACAATTTTATGTTACGGGAGTGTACTATATATTAAAGCTAACTAGCAAACTGGATATTTGATGAACTAAATTTATTTTATATGAATATTACGACACCAACAAGTTATCTTTTCGTGATAAACAGATCGCTACAGAGAATTTTTTTTAGCTTTAGTTTTCGATACTATCATGTCATTAACTAGATAATTTACTTTATAAATTATTGCAAGTATATTTTTTTAGAAATACTATGCATAGATATTATTATATAATCTAATTTATTCTTGTTTTTCAGTGTAGATATTTTATCACTGTATTGTTTTAAATTAGTTCTAATACAGTAACTTATATCATTTCTTTTATGTTTTAATTATTTAAAATGCCGATTGTAAATAAAATAAAATAAATTCATATAACTTTCAAATGAATAAATTCATTTAACTTTTCAATCTGTACCTAATTTAAAGTATTTAACATTATTATAAGTATTAATATTTAGTATAATATTTTTCTACTTATTGGAAATAATAATTTTTTTATTTAACTTTAAATTCATTAATTCTTATCTACACGGCATACAATGAGCACAAACCTTAAAACAGACAGCCTGCAGAGGCTATTATTCGTTATAAAAATACTTAAAATGCTAACGTTATATTTAAAAATTCCTATTACGCTTAAGTTCATTAGGTGTGATGATGTAATTAACAAATTTTTTAAAAATTTAATTATCTGAAGGAATAATTAACTTTTTAAGTAGCATGTTATTATATATTTTAATATAACTTAAATCTATCTAATTCTTAATTAATTCTTGATTGATTTATTTTTTTATTTAAATTTTTATACAATCTATATTTACTTTTACAGAATTATTAATTTTAAATTTTTTATTACTATATGTACATTATTATGGAATAAAACTTCATTACATTTCAATTAAAATTCAATTCAAGAAAATAAAATGCTAATATATCATATTAGTCGATAAAAAAACTGTTATTTTGCTAATCCGTGTAGTATATTAAAGATTAAAAGACAACCTCATCGTATACATACAATAAATGAGACTCTTCTATTCTTTATAACACTCACTCTTTCTCTGTCTAATAAAATGTAAACATAGTAAATGCTGCTACCCGGTCTAGATACATTAAATATTACTGCGTTGTTATGTTGTCAAAATTTTTATACTTTATTTATATATAAATAAATGAAATTCAACCTTACCAACACAATTGGTCCGCATTTTATTTTCTAGCATTTTCGGTCATTCGACCATCCTCAGGAAACGTTATTATTCAATTTCAGATCATTAAAATTAAATTATGTAAAATGTGAATTTATAAAATGTTAAATCACAACTGGTCTTCATAGTATAACCCACCGGGTTGGTCTAGTGGTGAACGCGTCTTCCCAAATCAGCTGATTTGGAAGCCGAGAGTTCCAGCGTTCAAGTCCTTGTAAAGCCAGTTATTTTTACACGGATTTGAATACTAGATCATGGATACCGGTGTTCTTTGGTGTGGTTGGGTTTCAATTAACCACATATCTCAGGAATGGTCGAACTGAGAATGTACAAGACTTACACTTCATTTACACTCATACATATCATCCTCATTCATCCTCTGAAGTATTATCTAAACGGTAGTTACCGGAGGCTAAACAGAAAAAAAGAGAGGGTCTTCATAGTATAAAGTTAGTCAGTCATGTCTGTTATATAAGAAGCATGTCTATTATGTTTTGATTTTAACGTTAAAATCAAAACATTTATCTCGAGTTAAATATTTAACTCGGATGAATTTTTGGTAAGGTTGTATTTCATTTATTTATATATAAACAATATTATATACCAACTGTGCCATGTTTAAAAAACTTAATTTATTATACTTTATTACGGTGATAAAATTTATAATTGGAAAGCCTCATTTATTTCAAACAAATAATACACATTCAAGTAAATGAGAGGAATATTGTAAGGCATAAATTTTAATAAATTAAATTTTATATATAGTAAAAAAAGTAAAAATTATTCACAACTCTACATTCTGAGTAGAATACACTTTTTTAAACATGGTAAATTTTATTTTTAACATCTAATATTTAATTTTTTTATATTATACATTTTCCCCAACAATGGCTTTATTGGATAAGGAATAGTTTACCTCTATCATTTAGATCACATAAATAAGGGTTAGTTTTTTTTTTTAAATACTCCAAAGTATTTGTATTATTTGATAAGGATTTAAGAAAATTATATCATATTTTAAGACAAATAATCTTAGTATAGTTTATGTAACTAATTTTTATTTCAAATCACTAGAATCAATCCATCATATTTTTAAAAACTATTTATCTTTAGATAAAAAGTAAATAATAATAAATAAATCCGAAGTAAAAATTATTTTCAAATTTCATTACTGAAACAGAAAGAAAGAAAAGGATAAATTTTAAGCTTTATCCAAATATGGAGATATAAGGCAACATCAGTGCCAGAATTTTTGAAATAAATAACTTTAATAAAACTGACTTCACCTTAAAAATAATTCAATATTCTGCATAAAAACGACCAACTGCTTAAGGCAACAACATATTAATGCAAAACTATTAAGGATACTTGCTACAAAAAAAAATTATAAATATGAATGATAAGATAATAAAGATGCTTACTGGATAAAAATTATGTAAATTAATAACTGAATAAATTGCATATAAAAAAAACAACAACGCTAATAGGATCAATAATGTATGGTGGATAAGTCACGCTCAAAGATAAGTATATATATATATATATATATATATATAAAATATTTTGCCGGGTGCAACTAACCATAATGGCGGTGTAAGATTAAATGACAAAGTCTTCAATTATGTCTCATCTGCATTTACAATATATAGAATTTAAGAGCTGGAATTGCCTTTTAGAAAGATAAAAGCTTGCGGCGTTTTTCTAAGTCTTTCTTTATTTTCACAATTAGTATCATTATTACTGATAGTTACATCCGTGTGTGGGTGTCCATAATACAGAACAACCTATCCTTTAAAGAAGAAGAAGAAGAACAACAAGAAATGATGAAGATGATAATGATAAAAAAGAAGAATGCAAAAACTTCGTACAAAAATTTCATAACGTCTTACATTGCATATTAGATTTTTTTTTGTAATGTACAATGAAAAAAAAAATCATAACGTGTAATTTATATTAACAGTACATGTTAAATTAGAATGATATTTAAAATCGTGATTGGCTTTTAGGCTAATAGAGATAATTATGCTAAAAAAAATAGAATAAATAAAATAAAGAATTCATCATGCATTATTACGGTATACAAATTAATATTCTTTAAAATTTAAATTCAATAATTGTGTATATATTTATTATTTATAAATACAAAAATTATACAGCCTTTATAATGATATTCTTATCAACTCCCTTTAATTCAGATATTATTAAGCTAGAAGTCTGCTGCACCTCTTGAATTTGTTCAGTCATTTTTTTTTGGGTCGTCAACATCACTTTACCTCATGGCGTATATTATAAAACCCACTTACATAACCTATCGTCCTCCATTTTTTTATTTTTATATGCTTCATACGATGCTGATGATATTCCGCTATTGAAGTTCTGTTCAACAGATTTCAACCCAAATGATAATATTCCTTCTATCTAGGAAATATGCACTTTCAAAACCGTGACTACTGCAGACAGCTGCATTATTAAAAACTGATAGTTTTTTAACAATTATTATAACCCCAATTCATGTTTAATTAGATTAAACCAAACGAAAATGTTCATCTCCAGTTGTGACAATCTCGCTACACGGTTCATAGTGTTATTGAATAATTCCATAAACAAGTAATTCGATAATAGGTGAGGTAGCATTTAGAAACTCTACGCAAGTTTTCCGTGGTATTTTAATTTTTAAAATAAAATACATTTTTGTTGAATATATCAATATATTTAAAACTAGCCGGCCCATCTAACCAGTACCCGGGACCTCGGGGCTCAGGTCAGCTCAGGAGAATCCCTGAGCCAACTCAGAGGCTCCTCGAGGCCTCCCGGGGCCAAGGAACCTACCCCATGGCCGCAGAGTCCGCTTCGCTCGTCATTCCCAATTTGTCAGGTGGACCAGCGACCTGGACACTTGCAGAGCTTGCTTCGGTCGCCATTTCCATCTACCCAAAGGGCTAAACCTCTTGAACCCCCGTACTGTACGTTATCCTCATGGTTGAGAGAATAATAATTATAGTATTCAAGCTTTATAGAACTCTGAAAAAGAAACTAAATTACAAAAGATAGAATAATATTAACTACGGTAACTAAAGTACCTTTGGCGACGAAAAATTCATGATCTGTTAGATCGAGAGTGCACCTAATGCGTACAAAAGTTAGCCTTCAGCCTACTAACAAACATCCCATTCGAATTTTGAAAATCAGACGGTTGTTTGCAGAGATAGCTTCCCATTGCACCTCCCAAAACAGTGCCTCCCATACAGTGCCCGTTTGTTACCAATTCACAGTGATGATTGGTCTCGCCTCCCATGAGGAGCTCGCATACCTCATCACGATGGATGATAATGAAACGAAATTTTTTGTACTTATGTAAAAGTTATGGATGAGCGGAACTCAAATCCAGTACCTCTATATAAAAGAGAAAGACGCTACCACTCCGCCACGGAGATCGGTAACTACATACTTATCATTATTAATCAGTACTGTGCTACTCCCATCCTTGATAAAGAGTAAGCCAATAACAAGGAATTACAGGCAGAATGATCTCATACAGCCAGGTGGAGAGCCTTAAACTTTCGTTTAGATGGATAATTTGTCACATATATTGTGATTCATCCGAAATTATATTATACTTTTTCAAGATCCACTCCGTTTTCTTTAATCCTTGATATTTTCACACAATTTTCGGTTCGGTAGCTTTAGGTCTAATCCTATTACATTCATACTAAGCTGAAGTTGCCTCCCGGTATATACAGATCATGTTTGGTGCGATCCGCTGAGGAGAGTTACAAATAACTGGTTTTTTTTTCGGTGTCTGGATAATAAGGTTAACGCCTTGAAGTGCCTATCGGATAAACCGGGCCTAGTAATCTTTCAAAAAATAAAATTAAAGTAATAATCAAACTAATTTTACGTAAGTATGACCATTTTTAAAAAAAAAAATGTATATTCCGAAGTTGAATTCATCTTAAATATTTATTATGATTTTTGTAAAATTACTTTTATATTTATATTAAACTACAAAAAAAGGTGAGCCTATAGCCCACGTGAAAATTTTACATGGTTTAAGTTTCATTACACATGATTTTTTTAAATGTTTTTGTCAATTGTAACTAAATAACGTTCATGAATATAGAGTTAACAACAAAAACTTTTGCAACGAAAAGCTTCAAAATCCTGAATATTTTTAGCTGCTTTTTAAGTTATGATTTTTTAACACAGCTCTAACCCCAATGTTTTCCTTTTTTTATCTCAAAACACAAATATAATTTTAGATAAATCGTTCGAGCGAATGGATCGTTCCATTCGCTCGAACTGGGCTGCGCGCAGTTCTAGGTGCACCACCTGGTCCTCTCTACGCCAATAATAGTTAAAATAAAAATCTGATGTGGCACCATATTACTTCCATGAATACCTATTAAATTAAATATACATAACACACATTTTTTTAAAATGAAAAGTACACAAAATATTATTTCATTAATAACGGCTGATATTATTCTTCTTTTTTTTATTATTATTGAATTATAATTTATCATAATTTTTTTTTTTAAATTATTAATAAATCAATATACATTTAAATTAAAAAACAAAAAAGTTAAAAAAAGGAGATTAAGTCTGATTCGAACCGATCTGCCTTCCCGTAACACCCAAATATTTCATTAATTAAAATTTTCATTAGGCTATAACTCTGGAACCAATAAAAACAAGTATCACTTATAGCGTTGAAAAACTCTCAATGAGGGCTTATAAATGCAGTTAAAAAAAAAGTCCAAAATTCATTTTTTTTAATTTTTAGATTTTTTGGATACTTTTGGTTCAATCGATTGCAATCAAAAGGGGAAGTGCACAACTAGATGTAAAAACAACCCTAAATCCAAAATTCAACATTCTACGGCTGTTAGTTTTTGAGTTATGCGAGATACGTACATACCTACGTACAGACGTCACGCCGAAAGTAATCAAAATGGATTCAGTCATTACAATACTTCCTTGTGCGAAGTACAAGGAAGTAAAATTGTGAAGACATACATCAAACAAACAAATCCAAAAATCATACTTTTTTATGGGGAAATATATCCGATTCTTGTAAGTATTCATAATAAAAAAAAAAATATTTGTTAAAATGTGTTTATAAAATAAATGTATTTATAGTTTATAAAAAATGTATTAATAATACTAATAATAATAATTTATAAAAAATGTATTTATTTATTAAAAAATTATGCCCTCTTTTCTAGAGATAATTTTTTATCAAAAAAGTTGAAAAAAATTGAATTAAAGACTTTTTTAAATTTATCTAATATATTGGTATATTTATAGTTATGTAGATTAGTGTTACTGGAAATATTTTTAGCATTAGTAGAAAAGTTCTACTAAAATTAATACAAATAAAAAATCACTCAAGTTTTAATCGCTTTCCATTTAAATAGATCATTCTATTTCATCTGCTATCCGCTATTTCATTAACAGATTATTTTTTTTTTAAACTGACGATAAAAGGATTTTATAATAATGTAACTTTAGGTTCTTAATTAATAAATAAATTCTAGTTAAATGATTATCGGTCAGAATCATTATACGTTTCTCAGCAAGCCTTTTATTAAATAATTATATAATAATGCATAATTAAAATGATTTAAAATTAATATACACGTATACAAATTTGTAATGAAATATTTTCCTGTTTAAAATTCATAAAAAATAAAAATAAAATAAAACAAGTAATAATAAAAGTATATACATACTTATAAAAGTTAATATTTCTCAATATTATTAATTCAGAGTTAAACAGTTAGAAGAGGAGAGAAAGTGTGTGTGTGTGTGTGTGTGTGTGTGTGTGTGTGTGTGTGTGTGTGTGTGTGTGTGTGAGAGATAAGCTTTGCATGTCTGAATCTTATTTAGGAGACTTAAGAGTAACTATGTAAATTAATTATGTATGTGAATATTTCTTTTCAGAAAACGGAGACAGATGACACTTAAGTAGACATAACATATCTAACTTGACTAATTGAATAAAACAAAACATGTAATTATATATATGATATAACGGTTCGACTAGTAATAGATAAGTGCAAAGATTACGTGAGTGACCAACCATTGTGTGATGATTCGACAGTGTTATGCTTGGGAGAATATAGTAATGGTTGTTTTTTGCTCCGTCTGACCGACAAAGAGAGCAGCAAGTCCACCTCCCTACGAATTCTACTGTTCATTTCAAAATAATACAGAATTAATATAATATATACGTGGTATTATCTGAAGCACTAAAACTAATCCAATAAGAAGTATTCTTTCAAAAAATCGTTATTAATATCTAATACACTAATACTAATATATAATACTGTATAAAAATTTTTATACAGAATGTGTCTCACGATTTAACGGAGAAACTTTCAGGACATGTTCTACTGGTGAAAATAATGAAAACATTTCATACAAACATAGATCTGTAAACGCTTTATTAACGAGTTACGGTTAGTAAAAAATTTAACCCGGATTTCAGCTCTTCTAATGAAAAGAAGCCTAACTGTAACTTTTGGAACCCAAATTAAGGAAAAAAATTGATAGTTTCTTATGTAATTATAGCTGGGAAAAAGGATAAAATAAGTCCCAGAACTGTAACTGCAGTAGTTTTTATGATATCCGACTTAAAACACAAAATCCGGTTCGAAAAACAAGTTTTTTTATTTTTGTAGCTTTGTTAAATGACTTCTAAATGCGGAAGATTTAGTAACAAAACTTGTAGAGAATTTAAATCTGAAAAAATTAAAATAAAAACAGCCGATAAAAAGTAAATAAAAACTTTTAAAAATCGTTTTTTTATGAAGCAAATCAGACGAAATATAGAAAGTATTATTATTATTTCTGTACCTAATAAACATTATTCTTAATGTAGCAAAACAAAAAAATAAAATGACAAATGGTAACAGAATAACAAACTCAATTACAGTACTTCTGCGAATTTCCCTTTTCTCAATGTACAAAGTCCTCTGCCCGAAGTAAAATATAAAAACGGACATTTAAAAACCAATTTTTAAAAGTTTTTAATAACTTTTTATTGGCTGTATTTACATTAATTTTTTCAGAATTAAATTCTCTACAAGTTTTGTTACTAAATCTTCCGCATTTAGAAGTCATTTAACAAAGCTACAAAAGTAAAAAAACTTGTTTTTCGAACCGGATTTTGTGTTTTAAGTCGTATATCTTAAAAACTACTGCAGTTACAGTTCTGGGACTTATTTTATCCTATTTCCTAGCTTAAATTACATAAGAAACTGCCAACTTTACTCCTTAATTTGGGTCAAATAACTTATAGTAGGACTTCTCTAAAACTGAAATCTGGGCGAAATTTTTACTAGCCGTAACTCGAAAACAAAGCGATATGAACTTTTTTTTCATTATTTTCACCAATAGAACATGTCCTGAAAGTTTCTTCGTGGAACACTCTGTATAAAGAAATTAAGATTAGAAGCCTGTGCTTTATTCTACGATAAAAATATAAAACTTTCATTCAAAATAATCTAATTTAATAAAAGAAATCTCATAAACGTTTTAAAAAATGAATCGTCAATGTAATGGGCATGAAAATTAAACGTTTCATTTACGATAAGTTAACTATAAATTTTGGGTAAACGCTCAATAGCATTAAGAACATCGATAGCAGACATATGCGCTTAATAAAAACAACTGTACGGCGCCATGCTGTATAATTATAAGTGAATTTATTTGCTGTTAAAGCGAAACAAACCGTGTATAATAGTATAGGTTAAAAAGATCACATTGTTCAACATTATATATATATATATATATATATATGTGTGTGTAAGTATTAATGGTAAAATAACGTTTCCTCTTCGCTTTATATTACTGATGAATTTTATTAATACTAATTAATTTTATTTTAAATTCATCTCAAAAATAAAAATAAAGTAAAATAGCCTCTGTGTAACTTATATATTTCAAATTATCCATTCATAAGAAGTTTGCTTCTCAGTAGTTTAAGATATACAAGATTTATATGTGCTACAGTTTGATATAAAGTATCCAATCGAAAAACATTTTGAACTTAAAATTAGATAGATAAATTATCCATTAAACCATCAAATACAATAAATACAATTAAAACGAAAAATAAAATCTTCTTTAGAACCACTTTATTAGTTGCGATATATCTTTTCTAATCTGAAGGAAGCTTAATAGCTTGCTATATAATTTTATTTATTTTTTTCTATTTTTATTACGAGTATGTACGTCGCACAATCTGATCAACTTATGAATATTAACAATTCATGGCTCAATATGATGACAAAAATATATATGACATATAAATGAGATGTAATCTTGTATAAACTCAGGCCAACCATTCATAACCACCCGGTCTAGTAAACTCGTCATCGCAAATCAGCTGATTTAGTAGTCGAGAGTCTAAGGTTCAAATCCTAGTAAACGCAGTTACTTTTATACGTATTTGAATACTAAATCGTTGATGCCGGTGTTCTTTGGTGGTTAGGTTTCAATTAACCACACAACTCAGGAATGGTCGACCCGAGACTGTACAAGACTAAACTTCATTTACATTCATACATATCATTTTCATTCATCCTCTAAAATAATACCTTACGGTGGAATATACTGGTGTCTATGCGCCTGTTACTCTTTTACGCAGAAACTACTCGACCGATTGAGCTCAAAATTTTGCATGAACATACATTTTATACCTGGAAAGAAAATAGGACTATTGCCGTTGCGAAATGTCTCATCGTTTCAAGATGGTGGCCGTTTTAATGGCTTGCGGTATATTCCTTGTTGATATTCAACTTTACTATAGTCAAAAATTTGATCAAATCGAATTCAGAGAACACTTGAAGTAATTGAAATTAAATTATCTACAAAAAAGGTCTCTTTGTCTACTTCCATATCTCTTTCGGTTATCGAGAAAAGTAGCTTTAAATGTCCAACAGAGTATGGCGCGGCGGCTTAACTAACACAGCCACTGTTACTCACTCTCACTCTCTCTATCTCTGTGTGCGCGCGCGATGCGACTCGCTGTCCATGTCATTAGTTATTTAACTAAACAATTAAAATATAAAATAAAAAAATATGAAAAATGAGAAACGAAGTGCGATCACTCCTGGTGATGTTTGTCGGGTAACACTAAGGACCGTGCAAAATACCTTTTTACCCGTACGAAAGAAGGATAATTTGCTAAAATTACTATCTTTAAGATGAGAGCCGATTATACCCAAACCCGCATCCTTCAGATAGCATAAAGTTTCGAATCCTGTCTGATCAAACTGTTGTGAAGAAAATACAATACTCTAATAGTTTTTATTAATTTAATAGGTTTTAATTGTTATTTATCTGTATTATTCTCACAAGCATGAGGATAATACTCAGTTATTTTCCTTTTTTTAGCCCAAACCTAATAATTAAAAAAATGAAAAAAAAAAAAACAGATTCGTTCAGATAACCTAAATGATAAAATAATCAATTTTTTTTTACATTCATCAAATGAAAAAAAGAAAAATTAATTAAAAAGCGACGGAACGTAATATATACGTAAATCTTATTTAATACTACATCGATACAGTATGAATGATTAAAAAAACTATCATTCATTCATTTTCAATTAGAACATAATATAATAGAATACGGAATGAAAATGAATGAGAAGAAAACAAAACTAATGATGTTAGGGAACAATAAGCCAATGGATTTCTACATAATTGAACAAGTAAAACAGAACAGTTATTTAGGTATGATAAAAGATTACAAAAGTGAAAATGAAATAATAACTAGAATAACAATGGCAAAGGAAGTGTAATCAATAAGTATATTTTTATTATATACTAAAATGGTGCTTGATTTGAAAAAAAAACATCTTGTGAACTGTGATATTTAGAATGTATTTCTAAAATGGAAAAATAGAACCTGGAGACATTAAAAATGTACTGGAGGAAAATTTCAGAAAATTAAATGGATAGACAAAGTGAAAAATGAACATGAAATGAGGGAATTGGTTAAAAATAGAAGGTTATTTGGAATACGGAATCTAAGTGTCTGGAAAATATTATGAAAGGGAAGGATTGATTAAAACAATACTAGAAAGATCAGAGTAAAAGATGCAAAGAAGAAAGGTCAGAAAATAAAAACCGTCATAAATCCTCTAAAAAAAAAAAAAAAAATGGAGTTATCGGGAACTTTCTAGCAGAATGAAGACGAGCATGGTTCGAGGGACCTGCCTAAGGACAGTCAACCATTATCATGATAATCATTCATTACTCAATTTAATAAAAATATATGAAGTTCAATACGAATAAGTAATCAGGAAGGCTCTGGGTTTGAATCTCGGTTGACGTTTTTCATTCGCTACTAATAACGTATAGTTCTGTAAACAACCTTAGAGCTTATTTGGGTAATTAATCGACTAATTTTACTGGATAATTAAGTAGAGTATTTTTTGAAGTAAGTACAAAAATATAAAAAAAAGGAAAAAATTAAGTTAATAAATATGGTTTTTATAAACAGATTTTTCTGTTATAAAAATTTGTTATAGATAATAAGTTACCAAATGATCTGTTTATCTCCTATTAACGATACTATATACATAACATGCTAACATAAAATAATCGTAAAGCTCCGAATTCCATTTTCTGGTTACATAATCTCGTTTTCCTTTAAGTTCCTCTTTTTATTTCATTAAAAAAATTTGTTTAATGAGTTGAGATAACTTATTTAAGATCGATTACGATCAGTCGAGATTTTGTTCATTTTTATTCACCGTCCTGTCTTTTTTTTTAACCTCCGGGACCACCGTTAGATATTACTTCACAGGATGAGATGGACGACCAATTTATAGCGTATGAAAATGCCATCTCTGACCGGGATTCGAACCCGGGACCTCAGGATAAAAGGCTGAGACGCTACCACTCGCGCCACAGAGGCCGGTTCACCGTCCTGTCCTGTTAAATTTTTAAAAAACAAAAAACAAATAACCAAATTTTGATCTAACAAAACAAAATTATAAATTAAATAATAATCGTAATAATAATATTTACGCCTTAAAAAATAAAGAAAAAAGTTACATTTAAATAACCTAAATAGAGCCTCTATCTTCTTTACTTGAATACATAAGTAAAAGTCAATGTTAAAAAAACATAAAAGAAAAAAATACACAACAATGTTAATTATCCATGAATAACAGATTTAAATGATGTTATTATAAACAATAGAAAAACAGTGATAAGTCTTCTGAATTTCCTGGTATTGTAAAATAAACTTAAAAAATATATTAAAAATTCCTTAAATAAACCGCAAGGCAAGGACAAATTGTTTATAATTCAATACTAATTAATAGACTGAAGTATATTTATATAAATAAATAAATTTTGTAAAATTAATTTCTTTTTTTAAAGAAGGATGTATGTTAAACGTAGTAATTAATTTTTTTTAAATTACATTTTATTTTGTCTGTAAAATCTATTTGACAGGAATTATCATTTTTATGATCTACAGATATTATGTTCGATAAATAAAATTCTTTACTTGATTATAAGAATTAAATATATTTCTTAAATTACAATTTCAATAGTCAACTGATTTAACAGTTAATTAATCATTCTAATTTCTAGATCAGCTGATACTAAGTTCGATTCTCGGCAAAAATCAGGCTTTATTATCTTTATTTCAAACAGTATATTCGGATTTATAAAAAAAAACACATTAGAGATATGAAATATAAATACGAATAAAAAGCTACGTTAAATGGAAGTTTACCCCTCTCCATGGATCCCACTCAGCTCTCTCTTTCTCAAGTTGCGTGAATCGGCAGAACTCGAGGCCCTTTACAAAGATATAAGGGTATATACTTATACGTAAAAGTATTTTCGGCGTTAAATATACCATTTTTAAACTTCGACTCCCTCTGCAGGGCCTTCCGATGTTTCAATCGAAATTTCCCGAAATTCGTTACCCTAATTTTTTATGAAGAACCTGAATCAAGTCTCAAAACTCGGAAAACAAATAGTTTGGATTCACCCGAACTGAAATGGTAGAATATTCGGCATAAAGTAATTGGAAAACAATTAATTAATTACGGTCCAAAAAAGTGTACAAAAAATTTTATTTAATCCCAAAAAGTTAGATGTCGTTCTAATTATTGAACAACTAGCAGACTCGGCAATGCTTCGTAAATTACTTATTTAAAAAAAAAACAAATTTTTTCATATCTGCTAAATATTTATGATGTTTTTCCGCTAATACTCAACAAATTTTAAACGTAGCGTATCTCACTTCTGCAACAGTAAAATGAGGCATTATGTGTTGATTTACATTTCTTGTTATCTGTTTGCAGTCATTGTGTTTTTGTTATATTGTAGGATAATACACCATTGACAGTAACAGATGCCTAGGCAGTAATGTCTTTTGATCTAAGCTGGTTCTGCTCATGAGGGTTTTCGGTGTTGTAGTAATTACAGTTATGCCTGCTTATCATACCGTTTAGGTAGAAAGTAGATTCATTTGAGAATACAACACGTTCATGCCAGTCTGGATCGACTTTATGGTGCTTAATAGGCGAACAAAACTCAACTCTCCTATCTGGGTCACCTACCAAACGATTATGAAGTAGACGGCTTTTAAAATATTTTACTTTATTCCTTTTTAATATTCTTTGGACAGTCGATTTTGGCACACCAGTATCTAACGAAATTTTTTTCACTGAATTAGGTTTACCTGGAGATCACAGTAATGAAGCATACACAATTTCTCCTTTTCCTTCATCGGTAGATCGGTTGTATTTTTAACTACACTGCCAGTTTCCAACAACAAACACTTCCAGTTACAGATTGACATTATGATTGGTGGATCAACATCAGGAAATTCAGCTCTGAAATATCGTATTACTGCTAGATTGTCAAATACGATTACCCATGCACAACATTTTTTTTTTCAGTTGTAAATCCAATTTTAACAATTATATATTAACATAGGAAATTAAAGCAAGGTTATGATTAATTATTAACTTGCTTTATTTAATTATAACGGCTGTTTAATAATATATTATCTGGTTTTAATGATTTTTAACAGCTATTTTGTAATGAATAAAAAATATGGTTTATCTGAAATTGATGTTTTAATTTGAAAACCGCCATTTTTTCCCCCATTTTAAACCATATAAGATTGAAATTTTCACAGAAATTTCTTAGAACCTTCTTTAGAAGTCTGTAAAGATTCAATAGAATCAGTGGGAGAGTGGGCGAGTAATAAAAAGCGTATACGTCTTCGTGGGACACTATATTTATATAGAGGTTTTTATAGTTATGAGTATTTCTAGTAAGGAACCATACAGCATATGTTATTATCAGATCTAGCATGTATCAGACGTTAAATTTTTTTTTTTTTGACACGTCGTACAAATGAGTTTTTATTTCAGAACTTCATTCAGATGACTTTAATAAAATATAAATTACATTCTAATTTTTCAATTAATTATAAACCAACAAATAACGCAAAAAAAAACATTAAGTAATATTTATTATCACTTTTTTTTTAATAGAAATAAATTTAGAAGGCTGTGAGAAAAAACCCGTACAGGATGAGTAACATTAAAGAAAATAATTATAATATAAATACCAAACATAGGGTTATATTCTCCGAAGCTAAGTAGGAGGTAATTAGAAATTATTCCATCAGATAGACGTATCCAACGACGGTTTTAAATAAATGAATGAATATCTCCTTAGTATACAATGTAGAAAAAAAATAAAACCAGGAAAAAGAGTAATGATCTTTAGTAAAGCGTGTAGAACACCAGAAGGGTAATGTACGGACAACTTTTTAACGCCTACACTTTCCCCCGCTCCTTGAATAATAACCAACACCCTCCTGACCAACACTATTCTTCTCTTTAGTGTTACAATCATCCGTAGTTTTAAAAACTAATTATTATACTCCATAAATATATTTTTTCTTTGCGTTAATATGTCTTTTGCTTGTCGAATTGTTAGACAGTTAACTGTCTCGACTGAAACAAGAACACTATGCCTGTTATAATAGGTCAAATTTTAATAACAATGTTTTATATACTAAATATAATTAATTATATTTAAATTTTTTATCTAAATAAGAAAATAATTTATAAAAATTATAATTTAAAATAAAATGCTTAAAATACGTATTGAGTTTCATTTAAAAGTGTTATTTTTATGATAATTTTGTTTTCACAACAATCAAATATGAATGTATATACTAAAAAAAATCCGATGTGAACATCACATGACTTCCTCGTACACCTACTAAATTATATAAACACACTTTTTTAAAATGAAAAGTACATAAAATTTTATTTCATCTATAACTTCTGATATATTTTATATTTCTTTTTATATTGTTATTGAATTGAGACGAATTCTTTATTTATATGCTAAAAACACTGATTTGGTGTGTCTAGGGATCATATCTTGAATCATTTGTCGGAAAATTTAGGGAAACGACTTTTCTTTTTAAACAAAAAAGTAATGTTTTCTACAAAAAAGATTTGAAAATATTTTTTATTGCATCATTTTTATTTTTAGTTTGTAAATATGTTACGAACAAAATTCGTTTGATGAAGAAATTGTTTTCACGCCCTAATACTATTAAATTAGCTTGAAAATTTGCAGTAAAAAATTAATACTCGTACATATACTGTTTTTTTTAAAATTGTCTTAGCTTCACGCTACAAGTAATTACGTAACATTATTTGTATTTTTTATTTTTCTAGATTACTTTTAAAATTTTTATCAAGGCAATTACTTTTTACCTATTTGCGTTTCTTGCTGAATGGATATTATTTTTCAAAGAGGCATGAATTTATTATTGTAAATCAACCGGTGTTTCAAATGAAAAAAAAAAATTAGCATATAAAAATAAAAATTATTCAGTAAATCTGCTTATTTTCAACATTTGAATGTGGCATAAAATTAAGAGTTGTGCGAAATTATTTTTAATTTGTTGTAGAAGTTGAGATTTAATGAAAAATTAAATATCTGTTACTTTTTAAATTTTAATGAAGAATATTTTCTTCGCACCAAATAATACGCGTAACAAACTCATTTTGCAAGAAAGTTCTATTTTTTACGAATCCAAGATTATAAATTACATCCTTTACCTATACAAATAGCCGTCCATAAAAAAATAAAAACAGAATAGTGTCTTATACAAAGCATTCTGAAAGTTATTGTGCATTGAAATAATGGAATTGTAATGCCGAAACTTTCTTAATTATTACTTTGTATTTTTATTTCATTATTTTATAGAAATGGATATTACAATAACTAGAATAGTTTATAAAAGGTGTTGAAAATGACCACCTCCAACATCAATACAACACTACACGCGTTTCAATCTGTTTTCAAACACCTTAACCCGGCTGATGTACTGGAATGTCTCGTACGTATGCCGCTATTGTAGTTTTTAATTGGTCAATCGTGCGTGGTCTGTTGCGATACTTGTTTCGCTGATCCCGTAGAAAGTAATCTGGAAAAGTCAGATCAGGCGATCGTGCACGCCACAAACCCTTCGAAATGATTCGTTAACCAAAGACTTTTCGTAAAAACGTCATTGACTCGTTAGTTGTGTGCGCTATGGCGCCGTCTTGTTGGAATCGACAGTGATTGATTTCCAACTTCTGTTAACTGACTAATGAAGTTAGTCGTTCAACGAACTCCGAGGGCAACCAACTTAACGCCGAAAAAGCAGAATGCACATAATTCTAAAACGTACAGTACAGCGACTTTCCGAACGTAGGGTGTATCAGTTGAACACCGTAAAAAAATCTTAAAAATCAAAAATTAATCTTAGCATAATATTTACTTCCAAAATGAATGCCAAGCAGTTCTAATATATATATATATATATATATATATTTATATTTCATTTCCTAAAGTCTAAATTGCAATCTGTAAAACTAGTAAACAATAATCAACCACCTAATCCACAGCCCAATGAGATGAGGATGATACGTATGACATAAAGGAGGGGTAGTCTTGTACAAAATCAGACCGACCATTGCTGAGACGAGTGGTTAATTGAATTCTAATCACCAAAGTACACCGGCATACACTGTCTAGTACTTAAATGTGTATAAAAGCAATTAGCTTTTACTAGGATTCAAACCTTAGAACCTTCGACAATCAACTATTAAATAACTGATTTACGACGAGTTAACCACTAGACAAGCCTGGTTGGCTAAAAATAAAGTTATTATACTAAGTAATTAATACTAATTTTTCATAGATACACCTATTGTACGCTGGGTCGTGTACGTGTGACATTAATAATGTTTAATTTAATAAAACTGTTAATAAGAATGCTTATATTAGGTCTGTTCAAAAAATAACCGAACATGTTTAATTACGTGCCAATGTTTAATTACGTGCCAAAGCGACGGAGATATTTAGTGACGTGCGGTTGGCAGGATTGTGTTCCGCATAATCTTCTCTGTAACCACATGTTCTTAGATTATTAATATCTCGTTTAGTTTTCGTGTTATTGTTATTTGAGTGCAAGGTGTTTAAGGGTTAGTAGCGATTTTTGTAACGTGCGATTGTTTGATGATTGAACTTTTGTCTCGATGTCGTAACCGTAAACCCAGCTTTCGTCTCCCAATATGATCACAGATACAACATAAGATTTTCAGTGAAACTGTGGAAAACTTTCACAGAAACATTTTAACTTATGGATATGATGATCGGAGGGGGGTGTCATTCGCAATGTTACAAATGATTTTCACAATTTAAAAGCGGTCCTCAGTCAATTGAAGATGATCCTCGACCAGAAAGTTTATGAGAAAATTTTTAAATATGAAAATATGACCAGATTAAAACCAATTTTACATGACAAAATAGTAAAGTTAGGTTTTCAATATTTATTTCGATTATGTTATTAAACGCAACAAAAAAGCTTTAACATTTATTTACTATTGACAAAAAAAAGATTAAAGAAATCGCTGATTGTAAAGTTCATCTTATAAATAAAAGACAAAAAGTTTTATAAATTTTATCACGATTTTTCGAACACTTTTTACATATTATCAAATAAAATTTTGTAGTAAAAAAAAGATATGATATTAAATATCTGAGAAATAATTTAAAATGAGCAATTTAAATTGAGCTTAATAGTTTTAGTGAGTGATTTTATTTACAATTTTACCTTAGACTTATTTTATTTTATTTGATGAAATAGTACAAAATGTTTTGGATCCAGAATATATTTTTAATGCATTGTAGTACACATCCCCAATATATTAAAATTGTTTTTTAAAAAAAGGGATTAATGATAGGAGTTTTATAAAAATAATAGATATATATAGGGTTTTAAATAAAATCTTAAAAATATACAAGAGCTATCCACAATTTTATATACAATCGTTTAATCAATTAAAAAATAATGATCTTTTGACGTGTATCGATTATACAGAATTAAAATCTTTTATTTATTCATTGCGATGTAATAAATTTAATATTTTTAGTGTATAAAAATAACAAACTTTACCTTGATTCGAACACAGAACTTTCCCGAATAAAGATAAAGACGCAATTACTTAATAACGGAGGTCGAAATAAAGTAATACTTAAAAAAAAGATGTGACAAAAGGTATAACGTAACCCAAATAATGAATAATAAATTACTGATAAACTGATTAAATTTAGATTTTATGCTTATTTATATATTTTAACTTAACAAATCCACGTAACAAAATGGCATATAATCATGCGTTATCATGATTGCACCACTATGTATATAAACAGTAATTTATAGAGGAAACGATGAAACATCAAACAGTATTATTATTTATCAAATACCATTAAAAATTTCCACATCATTCTTAGAATTTAAGCTTTTCAAACATATATCAGAAACGTTTTCATTGTTTTCTATTTATTAATTATTTTTAATAACACCATACTGTTGTAATGGAAATGAGTAATAAAAAAAATTATAATATGATAATGAATCAAGTCGTAAAATTAATGGAAATTGTAAAATTATTCCACCATTTTGACGTATAATTATTTTTTCTTTTTTTTGTACATTAAATATAAGCTACCCATTTTATTACTACATTCAATAACATAAGTTAATATTAATTATATATATATATATATATATATATATATATATATATATATATATATATATATATATATATATATATATATATATTAACATTTTAAATAAGATATTTATGGCAATGAAATAGATAACCATATTAAAATAACAGTATGTAAAAACTGTAAGAAGAGGTTTAAAAAATATATATTAAAAAAGTCGGTACTTACGTATTAGCCCTTCGACCATAACCATAATGATTCCGTAACTTTAAAAATACTTCAAAGTTATGGGATCATTAACATATATTATATATAAAAAAAAACCTAAGGTAGACACTACATGACTTCCTTGTACGCCTATTAAATTATATATACACATCTATAAAAGTACATAAAATGTTTATTTCACTGACTTCTGATTTTTTTTATTATTGTTAGTTATTAAATCATTATTTATTGTAAAGATCTTTTTTACTATCAGAGGTTAATAATTATTAATAAATCAATATATTTATATTAAAGAAAAAAAAAGGAGAAGAAGTTTGATTCGAACCGATGTGCCTTCCCTTTGTAAGATCCAAATATTTCATTAATTAAACGTTTATTTGGCTATAAATCTGGAACCAATGAAAATAAGTACCACTTATTATATATCTTCTAAAATCTCTCAATGACGCCTTATTACTGCATTAAGAAAAATTTCAAAATCTATTTTTTTTTTGTTTTGGCAGTCGATTGCAATCAAAAGAAGAGGTGCACAACTACATGTTGCAACAGTCCTAAATCCAAAATTTCAACACCTACGGCTAATCGTTTTTGAGTTATCTGAGATACATACCCACATACGTACGTACAGACGTCACACCGAAACTAGTCAAAATGGATACAAGGGTGGTCAAAATGGATCCCTTCAGAAATATCTGGGTGTTATCCTTGATGAGAGACTTCTCTTCAAGGAGCACCTTTAGTATATGGCGAAGAAGGCAGTTGATGCTTTCTTCGGCATCCGTAGAGTGGTCCATCCCGATTGGGGGTTGAATTTCCGTACCATGCGGATTCGTTATAAAGGCGTTTGTGAGGCCATTATGTTGTACGCTGCGCCCGTCTGGGCTCATCATTTGGGGTACCAATGTTATAGGGACATTCTATTACGAGCCCAGCGTCTTCTTTTGTTAGCGGTTGTCGGTGGTTACAGGACTGTCTCGCGAGAGGCAGTAACTGTGATCGCGGGCATCAAACCTGTAGATATTTCGGCTACGGAACGTAGCCAGCGATATGTTGCAAAGAAGGGAGGCCTTCTTACTGCTGGGCGTATGCGTGAGATCGAAGACCAAGGTTTCGACTCTTGGCAAGATAGGTGGAATACTTCTTTGACAGGTCGTTATACGCATGGTGTATTTCCCAATGTTAGAGAGTTGCGAGCGGTTAGCTGGGTATCCCCCAATCGGCATACCACTCAGTTCCTCTCAGGACATGGTGCCTTTAGGGATAAATTGGCAAAGTTTAGGTTTGTTGATTCCGGCTTCTGTCCGGACTGTAGGGTCGATGACACCGTGGACCATGTCCTTCACATATGTACCCGGTACGAAGCTGAACGTACCAGAGTTGCTAGGGAACTCGAGAGAGTAAACTCTATTTTGGATCTACGAGTCAACTGGAGGACTAGTAGAGAGTGGACAATAGTTTCTGGCTTCCTTCGCTTCCTCGCCCTGAGCAGGGCTGCCGGATTTAGTAGGTGATAGAAACCTGGGTGGCTAGGGACCGCCTGGGCAGTTGACTGGCCGAAGGTAGGCGCTTAAGGCAGCGTGCCTCGGTTAGATGTATTGATGGCATGTATTTAATCACACTGTCGGCGGAGTTGCGGCCGTTGTCGGCGGGCGGGATTATTCTTGCCCGGTGGGTGCGGTCGCGCTCCGACGGGGGCACTAATGAGCTAATGACACTGTCGGCGGGGCTTCTCTGGGTACTGCTTTGGTGGTATGCAAGGGAGTCTTGGCGGCGGTCTGCGAAAGATGGTGAATGTCACGCGGGACTCCGTGATGGCGCTGTGCGGGAGTAGGCGTTAATTCTCCTCTCCCGGGCAGACCGGAGCGGAGTCAGATAGAAACTCATTTTGAGTATTAAGCGGGGTTCTTAAGGGAACTAGGTCTAAATTTCGATGTATAAAACTTTAGTGGGAAAGCTTGTTGCTGAGGTTATTAGTACGGATCTGACATTCAGAAAGTGGCTCTTTAATAGTAGAAAGCTGTAGAAATAGTAGTAGAAAGCTGTAGAAATAGTAGTAGAAAGCTGTGGTGCGCAATCAGTTTGAGGGCGAGAAGATGTCCTCCGTTAAAGCCACTACTGGCTAGGAACGGAGGGGGTGGTGTAGCGACCGTACACGCTACGAGGTGGGATCTTCTCCCCTCGGGGGGGAATCGAGATAGTCAAAATGGATATTTCCGTTGAAATCTGAAAACCGAAATTTTTCGCGATCACAATAGTTCCTTTACTTTGTGGAAGGAAGTAATAAGCATTATTGCTTATAGATATAAATTAACCAAACTTTATCTACGCTTGCTTCGCTCGCTAACCTCGACTAATTAACAGTAATGCTTTGATTATTTAAATAATAGATAATTGCAAAAATTACTGAATTTTTTTTGCCTCCGAGACCACCGTTAGACACTGCTTCAGAGGATGATATGAATGATTTGTAACGTGTGTGAAAATGTCATGCCTGACCGGGATTCGAACCCGTGACCTCCGGATGAAAGGCCGAGACGCTACCACTTGCGCCACGGAGGCCGGCAAATTTATTATTTAAATACTCAAAACATTACTGTGTTAATTAATCAAGGTTAGCGAACGATGCGAGCGTAGGTTAAGTTTGGTTAAATTATATTTATAAAATAAATAAATATAAATTGTTATAAAAATGGTAATATAATGGTATATTGGGTGATATTAACAATAACCCAAAAGTTTGTCATTTATTGGTCGACGGGCTAATTCGTAAGTACCAAAAAGTCTTTAAAAATCGTAATAAAAAACAAAAAGTAATACTGTCCAATGTTTTAATTTATGATTTTATGAAGTTGGACCTAATTAAAACCAATTAACTATTGAAAAAATTTTAATTCTTTTTAAAATATGAATATGTTTACAAAAAAGAATCTTCAACCCGTTAAAAATAGGATATCAACATCGTAATATAAAATACACGAGATGAAAACAAGGTTCAGTTCCTACAGCTGTGTTCCTACAAGTCAGTGGGTAAATATTTGTTATTTTCTTAAAAGTGTTATACTTAATTTTTTTATAAAAATAATTACAATAAAAAAAAAGAATGGGTATATTATACCCATCACCATTAAGTTATAACAGTACAGTACATTTAAATAAGTGTTGCTAAACAAATAAAAAAATCGGAACCAATTTCCCCTTCAGCACACAACTTAGAAGGAAAATTAAATGAAACATTAAAGTATGTATACAAGTAAAGAACAATTAAAAAAATTCATTCTACTCTTTGAGCAAAATTCTGAGGTACAGAGAACAACGGTACCCGTGGTCTACCCACCCATTTGAACATTTGTAACACCAAGTTTATAAAATTCGTTTAATCCAGTATGAAGATATCAAACAAAATGATAACTGATATAACAAAATTATTTAATTAGTTCAAGAATGTAGCTTTGAATTCAGGAACGAGAAAAAACAGAAATGGGGGTTTTGCCATGATCTTGGCTAAGATCAAACACCATAAGAACTTATCTTAGCGATCTATGTGGGATTAAAATGAGGAAAAATTGTCCTACCCTTTGAGTAAAATTATAGAAATAAGGTCGGTATTGGATCCATAAGGTCCAAAATTAATTTATCGATATACAGAAAACATCTTGCCAAATTTTATCCAAATCGATCCATTTAATCTGAAGATGTCCAGTAAAAAACAGATCAACAATACCTACGTATATTTAAGGTCGGTCATTCTTTCGAAAAATTATAACTTATTTCTTTGATGTGGAGGCAGAAATATAATAATGAAGTAAAAGGATTAATCTTTTTTTCATTAATGAATATCTTTAATTTTCAATCTCAACCTCCTTGGTTATATATATATATATATAATTCTTTTTAATCTTTTCAATGTTACAATAATTCAATCCTTTTCAATAGCACTGATAGGTCCAAAAGAATGTACCCTCCTTTGTACGTATGCAGTTATGTTTGCCTGTTTATTGTTTGACATCTTCACACTAGCTGGATCGATTTGGATGAAATGTGGTAAGATGATTTCTGTATATGGGTGATTAAAGCAAATTAATTTTAGACCTTATGGGTCCAACATATATATATATATATATATATATATATATATATATATATATATAAAATATATAAATTTATCTGATCTGAATACTTTTGTGACAATATATAACTTATCTTCTGTAAGCAAGATCTTTTCTTGACTTTTTTTTTGTTTTTACCACATATGTTCAAGCTTTATCTATAATTAAATTGACCAATTTCTATAAGCCTATTTTATTGTAACGGGGTTAATTTGATGTCCTGTTGTAAGCTTTTACCCGTTAACATAAGTACAAACATTTTTTAACAAAAAAAAATTATATATGGTCAACGGATTTACAGGAATAATAAGTTATAAACGTTTTGAAAACATTTATACTTTCCTTGTTATAAACAGAGCGTATCACGACGTCCTTCCAGGATGTTCATAACCTATTCTATTCCTGAAAATAATGAAAAACGTTCATATAAACAGACGTCCTAAAACGCTTCGTTTGCAAGTTGCAAAACTAGTGAAAGATTTCGCACGAATTTCAGCTACCCCGGTAAAATGAGGTATTAATGAAATTTTTAAGATTTTAATTAAGGAGTAGAATTAGTGATTTCTTTTGGTTCTTGACCTGAAAAACGAATAAAATAGGTCCCAGAACCGTATCTGAAATATTTTTTGATAAATCTGAGGTGAAAACCAATAAATTGAGGTAAAAACCATGTTTTTTATGTTTGACGTACACCTAATTTTACACCATTTTGTTCAGAATTAAATTCTCTACAAGTTTGTTTAAAGGTTTTATGTGTTTATTACTCGTTTAACAACGTTTCTGTACGTCAATAACGTCTTCTTCTACGAGGGTTCCGCCCTCTGGATAGACGGAAATGGCGATCGAAGCAGCTTTGCCGTGTCTAAGCTGTCTAAGCGTCCCCTTGCAACACGTTAATGGCGAGCGAAGCGAGCTCTGCGCCCCTGTGGTAGGCCCCGAGGAGCCCCTGAGTTGGCTCCGGGGTTCGCCTGGGCCGACCTGGCCCTGAGGATCCAGGTTCTGGCTAGACGGGGCGGCTAGTATATATATATATTAATACCCCCTTATCATTGAAAGTAATAACCAATTTAGACTAGTTTCGTATTTATCTAACCTTGGATTTGTTATAATTTCTAATTAGATTTTAAGTGAGAAATTCTACAAGTTTCTTTATCGAAGTGACATACGACCGTTAGTACTGTAATTTACTCTAAGTTATTAATCGCTTCGTACAAGAGATTTTTTTTTAATAAGGAGAAAAATGCATAATTCAGAAATTACTTATTTTTTATCTTGATTGTATAAGTAAATTTATGAGTTAAAAAAATTAATATTTAATGATTAATAATTAAATCATAAAAACACACAAATTGTTATTACATACTTTTCGAAGAAAAGTACGGTATTAATTTCGGTCGCATGATGAGTATGGGTGGGTGGGGTGAAAATGGATTTTCTGTTCGTTTTTTGGTGTGATTAACACCAAAATATCATTTTTCACTTAAAAATGATGAGATTTCTTTATTTATATATATATTGGCCTATATATATAAAATTTTGTGGCTTGAAAATCACCAAAACCACTTGATCAATTTCACTGAAATCTAGATACGCCGTAGTAGTTTATTTGAAGTTATGCATGAGAAAATTTGATGAAGATTGGTTGAGTCGTTCTTGAGTTACGATCAGTTTAAGGTCGAAAATATTTGAGCGGGTCAAGTTAAAAGCATGAATTGTTATAATGCTGCAAGTTGGAACGTTTACGTTTATTTATCTGCGGTATCTATTGTTATCAATATTGTTTCAATATTATTCATATAGCGTTACCTAATTTTAGGGTCATGTTTGAGCTTCATTGGCTATGTGATTGAGAGGAGTAAAAGGAAACAAAATAAATAACGAAAAGTCGGTCCTCTTGCGCAGAACTACGTAAGAATTTTATTTCTGAATATTTTTGTTTTCACGAAAAAAACATATTAGAAATGACATCCTTTTAATGAAAAAAATCCAAAAAAATGACTGATAAAGAATCAAATTACCACTAATTTATAAAAAAAATAAAATTATATTTTATATATTATAAACTCAGTAGAGTTCGATTATCCGTTATTCTGTTTCATTTGATTTTTACCCAGCTCGTCAATGGCGTTAATTTAGCTTGTATATTTAAAAATTATAATGATAATCATCTTCTCAGAAAAAAAAATGAATGTAACAAAACAGAAGATACATACTAAAAATTAAAAAACACGACTCCCCCCAAAAAAAAACATTGCTGACAAACAATGCTCTTTAATATAAAATAATTACTAATATAGGATAATTAAACAGGGTGCGGGTGACAATTTTGTGTATAGTACAATTTTTACCTACTAACAAATACACGATTATAATTTTAAAAATCGGACGACTGTTTGCAGAGATATTTTAAGAACACTCTATGGCATCTCCCAAAACAATGCCCCAGGGGCAACCAGTTCGTTACCAGTTGATGGTAATGATTCATCTAGCCTCGCACAAGATGCTCGCCTCACCTTAGGAGAAGCCCATTATTATTAAACAGAAATATTTTAAATCTATTTAATATTATTTTCTTTCATTTAACGAAATTTAATTTTGTTATTTTTGTAATATTATTCATTCGATTGATTCGAATCATTCAGTTCATACACAAATCACACAGTGATAGAGGCTCTCAGTTCAATTCAATTCATTAAATTTTGTACTTCAACCGGAAAATATCCATTACCTTATATATATATGTAGATATTTAAATAGCCTATGACACTTCCGGAAACGTAAGGATTCCAACGCGGAATATACTTCTAAATCGGTTCAGTTGTTCAGATGCTTCGGTGGAAAGAAATATACACCTTAAATACATTAGACTCTATTTTGGACATCATGTAATAAAGTATAGATTAGAACACGGACATTTCATCAGAGATCAGTGTTGCAGAATATTTAATTAAAAAGAAGCAGTGAACGATTTTATAATTAAAAGGAAGTAATGATTTTTTGATTCTACTGTTGCAGATACTATTCTAAAACCCAGTTGATTCCCTCGCTACTAGACCCGTATCTGTTCTTCCTATTACATCCCAATGAATTTAAGGTATGTATAAGATTACGGGTCGAGAAGAATTTATCTATTAACAGTCATACGGCTTTAGATAGCAAGAGAAAAAGATGTACCAAAAAATAAAAATGTAAAACCGTTAAAGCCATTGGTAGAAAAGACAGGAGTAGTTGAAGTACGGTTGAAGTACTCTATAAGGAACAGCGTCTTCCTTTTAAGGTTATAGGTACGTAACAACTCTTCACTAAAGATTTGTTGAAGTGGTGATTGCTTAAGATAAATAATTAATCAAAGGATGGTAACTGAATACCTCAGCTTTGCTATATTACGGCGCTGGCATGATAATAAAATAAAAAAGAATAATATACCCGGAAACTGAACGTCAAGGATAGAAATATTCTAAGAAAACTGGATACTAATTTACGTGTTTTGCAATCAAACGACCGGTCATACTCTTTATTGATATTATTTATTAATAACTAGCAGACCCGTCAATGCTTCGCTATTGCTAGATTTGAATATATATATAAATTAAATGAACACAACTGAAAGTTTGATAAAACAATAAAAAACTGAACATTACTAAACTTCACAAAATTTAAACTTTAACTTTATAAAAGTCAGAATGTAAATAAATCCAATGGTCATAACAGCGCTACCCATCGGATTTAATTAAAACTACTCTCTAAACGCAGCAGTCGGTTCAAAATACTCCTAATTTTCTAATGGTATAGGAACCAAAATGGAACCAGAATGGTATAGGAACGCATACGGAACAAACGAACATTAATTTCTACTTCCTTTACGGAGGAAGTATTGTAATCGTCAAAAATTTCGGTTTTCAGGTTTCAACGGAAATATCCATTTTGACTAGTTTCGGCGTGACGTCTGTACGTACGTACGTATTTATCTCGCAATCCAAATTTGGATTTTGGACTTTTTCTTAACTGCAATAATAAGCCCTCATTGAGAGCTTTTCAACGGTATATCATTAAGTACTTATTTTCATTGGTTCCAGGGTTATACCCAAATAAAATTTTAAATAATGAAATATTTGGATCTTACAAGGGAAGGAAGGCACATCAGTTCGAATGCGACTTCATTTTCTTTTTTTTTATCTTTAAATATATTGATTTATTAATAATTAATTATTAACCTTTGATTATAAAAGCTTTTTACAGTAAACAATAATTCAATAAGAATAAAAAAAAAAATTAAAAAAAACAAATCAGAAGTTATTAGTGAAATAAAATTTTATGTACTTTTAAAAATGTGTATATATAATTTAATAGGCGTACAAGGAAGTCACGTGGTTATCCCCATCATATTTTTATATATGTAAATTAATTCCTTTATAACATATACAGAGTGATTCAGGAGGAAAGAGACATAATTTGGGAACTGATTTTAAAACTTGAACTAAGGGAAAAAATTTATACAAACGTATGCCCGAAAACATGACTCAACAAAGCATTAAGAATGCGAGTGAGAAGTTCATCATGTATGTCTCTACTTCTTGCTTGTATACTTCACATTTCAAGCACTATAATTAATTCCAGATTCAAAATTCTATTTAAAAATTCCAGATAATTTCTCCCCGTAACATGTTTTTACAGTATGAAAGGGAGGGGGGCTATTAATAACAGCAATTTCTAATTTTTATAAATTCGTATCTTTTTTTTTTAATTTTGTTTTTAATAATAAAACTTGATTTCTTTGTTGTTTTTTATTGACTTTATTACATCAATTTTCTCGGGATTAAAATCTCTACAAGTTTTAATAATAAAATTTACGCATTTATCAATATTTTAGAAAGTTACTGTACTTTAAATTTAAAAAAAAGATAAACATTTATCGCTATCGAAATTTCCTGATTTACGTTAGATATCATGAAACCTACGAGAGATACAGTTCTGGGGCCTATTATATTAGATTTTGCACGTCAAGAAACATATGACACTATCAACTTTACCCCTTATATAACTGCATAAAAATTTCAGTATGAAATCATCTTATCAAGGAATCTGAAATCCAACCGAAATTTCTCACTAGCCGTAACGCGATAACAAAGCGTTTTCAGACTTATGTTTGTATGAACGTTTTTCCTTATTTCAAACTAAGATCAGTTCGTATTATTTCCGTTTCCTCCTGAATCACCAGTATAATAATAATTACCCTGCTCAATATGGATGGTTTTATCATGCAATGTTAGGTACAATTACCAAAACGGCTATAGCCGATCAATATGAGTAAAAGAACAGTCGTATATCGCTTAAACCCTTCCCAAGATAACAAGCATCCTGCGCTAGGTTTTATAGGGAAAATTAAGCCTCATATATCTATTAAATTCGGTATTGGTTGCTTGTTACCTTGTGAAGGATCTATATCACTAAGTGAATGTTAAGTTTGTTTATGACTGGGAGTGTAATAAAAATCATTACTCTCAGAGAAAACAACTATGATTAGTATCCCTAGTACCTCATGTGTTTTGCGAGTATATGTATCACATCAATAAGAAATACTTTCACATAGTACAAAATAACAAATTAATCCAATTCATCTGTTGTGAAACAATGTACCGGGTGATTCAAAAAGGACTTTACAACTTTAAATACGTTTAAAAATTTACTGAAATAATTTACAAATTCGGTTAAGCATTTCGTAGAAAAACACATCAAATTTGTCACCAACATTCATTTTGGATCGATACTATTTCCATTTGTAATACGACTCCCAACCGAAGTCAATTTCATTCCATTTATTCCAGACTGTAGCCAGCAATTCGGGCGTTACCTCTGCATCAGGAGCGTTAATTAAAGTCTTTGCTCAACAATTTCGGCAGGCGAAGGTTGTACATAACCTGGCCTTTAAAGAAACCCCACAAGAAAAAATTCTAGTGGGGTCAAATCTGGGTAGCGAGGTGGCCGTGTGATCGGAGTTTTACGACCAATCCAGCGACCTGGGAATCGAGTATCAAGAAAATCTCGTATTTCAGGGCGGTACTGAGATGATGCCCTGTCTTGCTGATAGTAATGGCGTCCATCTTGTCATCATCGTCTGAGGAATTAGAAAATTTTGAAGCATTAACGAAATATATATGAAGCATGAACGATATTTTAATATAAACGATACCGTTTACGGTTGCCTCCTAGAAGAAAAAAATGGCCGTTCTGTCTGGAAGAAGAACCACCTGTCTCAACGAAGATATGGTGCCAAGACTATGCTCACTGCCGTACTGTCTACGAAAATTACGTTGAACTACAGTTGCTGACTGCAAATCATGAAGCCAAAACACACAGCGAGCACGTTACGCACCAATAAATGTATCCATTTTTATCAACACTGGTGACAGCGCTAGTGGCAGAATTCGGCACTCAAATTCAACCTCAACCGAATATGTAAGTTATCTCAATAAATTTTTATATGATTTTAAAGTTGTGGAATAATTTTTGAATCACCCGGTATTATGTACTTCGTCTTGACTAAGTAGAGATTTTTTATCTTACTTAAACGAATTTTTATTTAAAACAACATTCTATTTTATAAACTTAGTTTTTAATATTTTAATTTATCTACATGAATTTTATATATAATGCATAATGATTTTTATATAATGCATAGATACATCTGAATGATTCGTAATTGCCGCTTATATATATATATATATATATATATATATATATATATATGTGTGTGTGTGTCCTTCCCTCTCTGCGATCTAGTAAATACAACGGTGCGCAAAACAGCTTTCCGCATTAAAAAACTACAGATATACTATTTTTCATTCATTTAAATATTTCTTAATGTATGTTAATACATATAATTGAAATTTAATAATTTCCGTTATAAAATATTTTAATACGTTGATAAGACTCCCTTATTCGTAATTTTTACATGGTAAATGTCCCTTATCACTTTGTGTATAATGGTAAGTATGAGATAGATTAGGGAAGACAATTCTATGGTAAAGATTATTTCCTGACGTTCCACCTTTAAACACCACAAGCCAAAATCCACTGGCTAACTTATAATTGTGAAGTCATCCATAACGCAAGTCTTTCTTTTCAGTCTGTAAGCTCGACAATTTCCCAACAGGTTTGTCAGATGAATATGATTACGTAATCGGTCCAGGAGCATACATGATCAGTCTTTCTAACCAAATATTACTAATCATTTTACCATACAAATGTTCTTATCCGTTATAAAAAGGTTGAATTTTCCCTTTTTTGGTTTTACACCAGTTTCGTTATTTTTATATTATTATATTAGATATTTTTATATTACAGCTTAGTCTTTTCTTGTTGCTCTTTGCAAATTACTTTTGAATAATCTTTAACCTTTTGAAAAAAAATCACCCAATAAAAAAAATTTTGTTCTCTCCTTTATTTAAAATAATTTTCATAAATTGTTTTACTACCCTGTTAACTCTTATCAGTAAAAATGTATATATATTTTTATGTGAAACAATAACTAAAATATTATAGCAAACATATTCTTTTTTTATACAAAAAAAGCTATAAAGATAAAAAATTACCGTGATTTTTTATTCAATAAAGTATTTCGTTATGTAGGGCTTGAAAATTACAAGTTAGTAAATGCATACACATATTGTTGATTGTTTCATAGAACCCACGCTAATCACCAGTTAACATTACCCAGTAACCTGTCTGTTAGGTCATTTTTCTTTATAAAAAAAAGGAACTACAGTCTGCTGTTATTGTATTGTTATTATTATTCATCAATTTCAGTTTTGGTAAAACATACACGTACGCAAAATAAAAAAAAATAAAAAACTACGAAAAAATAATTGAGATCAAAGTTCAAGTAAATTTCCATTTTATTTCATTATGGACCTTCTTTCTTTTTCTTTTTAGCCTCCGGAACCACCGTAAAGTATTCATTATGGACTTACAATTACATTAGTGAAGGAAAAGTAGCAACATTTTTAATATACAGACTATATTTTTTAAATGTAATATATATATATATATATAATAATAACAATAATAATAAAATAATAATACATATATATTTTTTTAATTAATACTTTAACTTAACCCTTTTAATGAAATAATTTTTCTGTTTATAAAAGCGTTAAAAGATATTAATTAAGGTCAAAGCATGGTTTTTCACTTAATAAAACGATATAAAAATACATAATTAAACATATTTTTATATTTGAAGTTAAAAAAAATTTATATTAAAAAAAAAATCATTTTAGTACAAAACTCAACGTACAATTTCATCATTTAAGTTATATACAATCAACCTTAAGTAGAAGTAATTTATGGTTTATACTATAATAAAGAAAATAGGTTAAGTATTTTCAAGGTCATTTCATAGCAACGCTGAACACCACTCCTACATTAAGGAGGTAGTAGGCCAATCGTACAAAGTTTCACATACTAGAAAAATGTTATTTCGTAAAGAAAAAAATATTATTTAATGCTTTATATTTAACTAATGTTTTTAAAATATTTATTTAACAAATATAATATAAAACCGTATAAACAAAATTTCTACTCTTTATGGTCTAAAACATTAAAGTTTTAACTTGAAATTTCATAATTGTTGATCAAAACCTAAACTATGGTCTTTATCCATTAATAAAATATAAAGAAAGATATATATTAAAAAATAAAATAAAGGTAAAACGTAAAAAAAGTAATATGTTACAGGACGCTCAAAAACCACGAAAAATAAAAAAAAATAAAAATTACAACTAGATCAACGTTTTGACTGATAAATAATTATTATCAGAATATATAGGCGGAATTAGAAAAATGTATATAAATACAATGATTCACGAAGAAAATAACGAACTTTCAGGTCATGTTCTACTGGTGAAAATAAAAAAGAAAGTTCACAACATAGATTCGGAAACGCATCGTTAGCGAGTTTCGGCTGAGAAAATATTACGTCCTGATTTCTGCACCATCGGTAAAATTGCCAGATTGTAATTTTTGAGACCAAAATTAAAGAGTAAATTTAATGGTTTTATACAAAATTTCACCTGAAAATTTTTTAAATAAAAAAGGTCCCAGAATTATATTTTTAGTAGTTTCTCAGAAATCTGGGGTTAAGACATTAAAAATCATTAGTTTATGAATAAAAGTATAACACAGTACGTTCACAAAGTTGCTGTACATTGGAATTATGAAAGTGCTACTGAAGAAACTTTCTTAATTATTACATTGTATTTTTATTTCATTATTTTATTGAAACGGATATTACAATATCTGGAGTAGTTTATAAAAAGTGTTCAAAATACTTCCTCTATGATCAATACAACACTGCACACGATTCAGTTTGTCTTCAAACACTTTAACCAGCTGATGTACTGGAATGTCTCATATGTACACAGTTATTACGGTTTTTAGTTCATCAATCGTACGTGGCCTGTTGCATGCACTTCTTTTTTCGCTGCCCGCCATAGAAAGCAATCTGGGAGCGTCAGATCGGTCGATCGTGCAGGCCACAAACCCTCGAAATAATTCGTTCACCAAAGTAATTTCGTAAAAAAGTCATATTGTGCGCTGTGGCGCCATCTTGTTGGAACCGCCTAAGATTGATTTCCACTTAACTGACTAATGAACTTTGTTAAAACAGCAAAACAACGATCATTATTACCGATATTTTCAAAAAAGATTAGACCCACTATGCGCATTCTACTCACACCGATCCAGACTCTAATCTTCGCTTCGTGTAAAGCTTGTTCGTGTAATTCATCGGAGTTAGTTGTGTATTTTGTAGCCCACCGGGTTGGTTTAGTGGTGAACGCGTCTTCCCAAATCAGCTGTTTTGGAAGTCGAGAGTTCCAGCGTTCAAGTCCTTGTAAAGCCAGTTATTTTTACACGGATTTGAATACTAGATCGTGGATACCGGTGTTCTTTGGTGGTTGGGTTTCAATTAACCACACGTCTCAGGAATGGTCGAACTGAGAATGTACAAGACTTACACTTCATTTACACTCATACATATCATTCTCATTCATCCTCTGAAGAATTATCTAAACGGTAGTTACCGGAGGCTAAACAGGAGAAAAAAAAAGTTGTGTATTTTGTGAATTAATATAACCTCTCAGATGTAACTACTCTTCATCTGTAAAAAAAACGTAATGTACGGAATTTTGGTCAATAAAACGTTAAAACCATCGACAATAATTTAGTTTTTTGTCGGTTAACTATTTTATTAATCATTTATATTACGAGTAAATAAAAGAACTACCACTCACGCTGGCCTCCGTGGCACGAGTGGTAGCGCATCGGCCCATCCGGAACCACCATCCGTAGATGGTGGTTCGAATTCCGGTCAGGCACGGCATTTCACACACTACAAATCATTCATCTCATCCTCTGAAGCAATACCTAACAGTGTCTCCACAGATCAGTTAAAAAAACAAAAAAACAATAAAAGGACAGATATGTTTGTTTTAATAAATCTACTAATAAATGTAATTAATTAATTAATTCGAATTAATAATTGTCAATTAATATTAAATAAGCAGATGTTTCACTAAATCTCATGTAGACACCATATGACTTCCATGTACGTCTATTAAATTACATATACACATTTTTAAAAGTACATAAAATATTTATTTCACTAACTTCTGATTTTTTTTCATTATTGTTATTATTAATTCATTATTTATTGTAAAGATCTTTTTTACTACCAGAGGTTAATAATTATTAATAAATCAATATATTTAAATACAAAAAAAAGTTAAAAAAAAAGGAAATGAAGTCGCACTCGAACCGATGTGACTTCCCCTTGTTAGATGCAAATATTTCATTAATTATAATTTTATTTGGCTATAACTCTGGAACCGATGAAAATAAGTACCACTTATGATATATTGTTCAAAAGCTCTCAATGAGAACTCATTACTGCAGTTAAAAAAAAGTCCAAAATCCAAATCTTTTTGGATTTTTGACTTTTTTGGTCCAGTCGATTGTAATCAAAAGGGGACGTGCAAAACTAGATGCTACAACAGTCCTAAATCCAAAATTCAACATCCTACGGCTAATCGCTTTTGAATTACGCGAGATTCATATATACGTACAGACGTTACGCAGAAGCTAATCAAAATGGATTCAGGGATGGTCAAAATGAATATTTCCGTTGAAATCTGAAAACTGTTAAAAACTACACAATACTTTCTTTACTTCGTACAAGGAAGTAAAAATCGATTATAATGTTGCTGACGAAGAGATATTTGTAAAAAATAAATTGACTATGTACATATTAATGAAATTAATACACACTGGTGTATTAATTTCTTATCTTTATTCACAGCAGCTATATATATATAATCTGTAGTGATACATGATAGTTACAGCGTATCCTTTTAACTGTTAATATAGTAATTTATATGTAATTTTTTTTTTGTTTTCTAATACAATTTTGTTTCCGTCGTAATAATCGTTATTTTTAATTATTATATATAATATATATATATATATATATATATAGCTTTTTTTTTATTAATCGGCTTATCAATAAGATTAAAGTAGATTTTATTTTAAAGTCGATAATCGAAAACGTTTTGTTCAAAAACTTCAAACTGAGAAAAATAATAATAATGAAAAATTATTAGTTGTTAATAAAATACTTATTTATAAATAATGCGAACCCTACTGATCACTACGTATCTTCACAATTTCATCCCTCCAATCTGAAAGTTGTTCTTCTTCTTTTTCTCTACTTATCTCTCAGACTCCATTTGGTACATATAATTACCCAGCACTGCTCCTTCATTCTGGCTATATGCCCGGCCAACTTCCATTTTAAATGGTGTATTTCTCTTGCCAAGTTCCTTATTTTCTTCAATGACCCTTTATTGTTTACCTAATCCTTTCTCTTTACACTAAGTACCATCCTATATTGAGTTAATTATTTCCTTTCCTTTTTCTAATAATAGATATTACGCATTTAAAAAAAAAGTTAATAACAAGGATGCCCTCGTAAATTTTTCCAGTAACGGAACATCTGATTTTATATTATAGCAGACCGCAAGAATATAGTCTACAGCCACATACGGCTGGAAACATGACAATGTTATGAGAAATGTACAACCATTTATGTTAACATCGATTAAGACATAAAACTTTATATTTTTCAAGTCAAATATTTAACTTTTTGTTTTCATGAATTAAAATTTTAAGTGACTTATTTTATCGTCGTTTACCTACGGATATTTAAAAGCAAGAACCATTTTAGTGCAGTCTGTTTTTTATGTTAAAATAAAATGTAGGCAAGATTTTAAGCTAAAACAAATTTTATGTGAAAGGACAATACAAATGCAAAGGATAATTTCTCCCAAAATCAATACAAAAACGGCGTTCCAGCACTAGTGAACCACTGATTAATAATTCGACTACGCTGATGACCTTGATGGAGTGCTAGTGTCTTTATCTTTGATTTGGAGATCCTGGATCCCCGTCAAGCATGGCATTTTTCACACGCTACAAAATTCCATTTCCATATCAATCTTATAAGGCGAAATAAACTAAAAAAAAAAAAAAAACGTTTAAAATACAATCACTTTATTGCATACATGAACGAATAAGTAATGGCTAGTTAACCATTAATATCGTTCTAATATTATTAATACGCAATTTGTGGAATCAAATATCTCAAAGAGAAACCCACAGTAGAGGTTCCACTACTCATAATCAGAACACTGTGGATTGCATTTCCGTATTCCACAATATAAAATAAATTATAATAAATATCTTAATATAAGGTTGAATATGTTTCCTTTTACTAGATACATTTTGAATACTAGATCGTGGACACCGGGGTTCTTTGGTGGTTGAGCTTCAATTAACCACACATCTCAGAAATGATCGACCTGAGACTGTACAAGACTACACTACATTTACATTCACACATATCATCTTCTGAAGTAATACCTTACGGTGGTTTCGCAGGCTAAACAGAAAAAGCGAGATATTTTGAAAAAAAAAATTAATAGAGAACATATTTTAAAAATGTTGTATATTGATCAAAGTCGAAGTAAAGTCATGTTAAGTTAAAAATTAAAACAATTTCTTTTTTAATTTAACTAGTTTATAGAATAAATAAAAGCAACTTATTTATGTAAAAAACAACCTCGATTTATTATCCTTACTATGTAGCTACTTTATTAATCTTCAAGCTTATCATCAGCTTACATTATAACGCAAATGTACGGTACAAACAGGAGGTAATATACAATATTAATAAAAATAAAGATACATTTAAAAAAAAATCATACGTATACACAAGATACAAATTAATCAAGAATAATATTTATAAATACGCAAAAATATTATTAGCCGTAACCTGTTTTACATATAAATGCTTTTATAAAGTTTTTTTATAAAAACAAGTAAATGAATATGTTTTTCAGTGCATAAAGTTCAGATATTAAACAGATGTTACATACTAAGAAATGTCACGAGGTGTTTTGTTTGAAATAGCTGGAAATTAATGACAACGTTATACTTAAAGGCACGTGTACAAATGGACAAGTATAATACAAACTATTATTGTCTTTTTGTACGTGCAAGTACGCTATTCAGTAAACATACGTTTTATATTTTTTTTTAACTATTTCAAGTGTAAACTTTAAACTCAATATAACGACCATTAGTTGCTACTAAATTCTGTTTGTATTTATACTAAGTAGTAAGATATTTAGAAAGTTTGTAGTGCACGTTATTACTTCTACCAAGAAGAAACTATTTTCGATTTTATTTTTTATGAATATTAGCCGACTAATTAATGGTTTGTTTCAGTAGAAACATATTCAAAAATAGATATCATTAATTAAATTTTTAAAAGAAACTTTTTTCTGGTTTCGTTGTCATTAAAATCATTCCTGTACTAATGTACTTTGTCTTAATATGTTTTAAAATTTGAAGCATTTTTTAAAAAAAAATAAACAAAAAAAATTTATTTATTATTATTATAAATCTTTACATATACTGGTTATTTTAATTTTTACCTTTAAAGTAACGTTTTTTACTTCCTTGTACGAAGTAAAGAAAGTATTGTGATCGTGAAAAATTTCGGTTTTCAGATTCAACATATACATCTTGCCATCCTTGAATCCATTTTGAATAGTTTCGGCGTGACGTCTGTACGTACGTATGAATCTCGCACAACTCATAAAACGATTAACGGTAGGATGTTGAAATTTTGGATTTAATACTGTTGTACCATCCTACCCTGTTGTACACCTACCTACTACCTGTTGTACACCTACCCTTTTGATTGAAATCGACTGAACCAAAACTGTACAAAAAAGCCCAAAATCCAAAAAAATTGGATTTTGTACTTTTTCTTAACTGCAGTAATAAGCCCTCATTGAAAGCTTTTCAATCATATATCATAAGGTATATATCTTCATTGGTACCAGAGTTATAGCCAAATAAAATTTAATTAATGAAATATGTGTATTTTACGAGAGGAAGGCACATCGGTTCGAATCCGACTTCTCCTTTTTTTTAAATTTAAATATATTGATTTATTAATATTAACCTCTGTAAGAAAGTTTTACGATAAAGAATAACAATAAAAAAAAAAGAAAAATATCAGAAGTTATTAATGAAACAGAATTTTATGCAGTCTAATTTTCATTTAAAAAAAAATGTGTATATGTAATTTAATAGGCGTACAAGGAAGTCATATGGTGTCTATATCTGATATTTTTAAAAATTGAATTTTGCATTTATAACATCATATCGACACGGTTGTCCCCCGTTATCTTCCCCCCAATTAATTTATGCGTATTTCTGGCAGAAAAATGCAAAACAGTTTGGGAAAAATATTTTAAAAATTCTCTGACTGTTACTTAACATTTTTAAATAATTAATTTAAAATGTGCAAATAAATAAACGTGCAACAAAATTTTTTTAATATTAAAAAAATTTCCAAATTGAAATTTCTAAATACAAATTAAAAAAAGCTGAAACTGAGATAATAATATTTGAAACATAGGAAAACGGATATTTATTGCGTAGGTAAAAAAAGCGGCCAATACTTTCAGAATAGTTTGAAACACATCGCTATCTTAAACATAACACTAAATTGAACAAGTACTTGTTATAAATTTCGTTAACACAATCTTTTATATGTGCAGCAATAAATGTAGTATAAATCGCAGGGTAATGAAGTTAGAAAGACTGGAGAAGGATGACAAACGATGCTACTACAAAATAAAATTAAAAAAAAAAATGGAATTCGTTATTAGGTTGAAACAGTAAAAAGTAAAAAAAAATCTTATTAAGTTTCCCGTTTGTAATATCGTGATTTATATAATACTAGCATCCCCGTCGCGGCTTCGCCCGAACTGTATGATTACTTACGTTTCCGTCGCAGTCAAAGAATTCTGCCCCTGGACCCCACTGTGTTCATTAAATTTAAACTTGTGTGAATAATAGTGATAAATAAAAATTAAAGCCTGTTCAATTTATAAAATATATCAGTGCATCGTAATGTATTCAGAGCAATAGTTAGTTCAGTACAGGACCAACTAATTGATTTTTAAATTAACCCATCGCAGCTTTGCTCGCAAAATACATAATCAGAATTACAAACGAAATTGTTAGTAAATCTCATAAAGAATGATTCAATAGCTGTAGCATAAAACCCCTTAAAATTTAAAAAACCCAAAAATGGTTTTTAAATATTTATCTGAAGGGTATTTGCAAGCCAAAATAGAAAATATCTCGTTTAGTATATTCGGAAATGGCGAAAATTTGCAATCATTGTTCGAAATTTTTTTATCTTTATTACCCGCTTTAAAGAGCGAATTTCAGAAATGTGAACACCACATGACTTCCTTGCACGCCTATTAAATAACATATACATTTAAAAAGATGAAAAGTACATAAAATTTTATTTTATTAATAACATCTGATATTTTTTCATATATTTTTTTTTTACTGTTATTATTGAAATATTATTTATCGTGAACATTTTTTTTTTACAAGCAAAGGTTAATAATCTATACATATATAAAAATGAATGTTTGTCTCTTATGCCTTCCTAAACTGTTCATCCGATAGCGACGAAACTTTGAGGAATGGTTGGACGCTTTCCACGGAGATTTCTGAATTAATTTGGACCCGCTAGGTGGCGCTGGCGTCATATAGATATTTCGAAAAATTTTATTTATGGTCCGATTTGCCTCATATTCAGAATACATGTTACTTACATGCAAAGAATTATCTCTGCAAAAAATGAACCCGCTAGATGGCGCTGGGATTGAGATATTTAGAAAAATTATTTTTATGGACCGATTTGGTTCATATTCAGAATATGAATATTAGTTACGTGAAAAGAAATATTTTTGCAAAAACTATACCCGCTAGGTGGGGCCGGTGTCGAGATATTTACGAAACAAACAAACAAATATACAAACAGACATTTTTATTCTATATATATATATATATATATATATATATATAGAATTAAAAAAAAATTATATATATATTTTATATATATATATAAAAGGCATGTTCGTGGTGTGTCCGCTAAAGACCAAAAAACTAATGGACCGATTTACACGCGAGCAAAAGGGAAAAAGGGGAAAATGGAAAACAGGAAAAAGGGGAAAAGGTGGAAAGAGAAAAGGGGTAAACAGGAAAGAGTAAAAACGAAACTGGGAGAGGAGCGAGGAAGAAGGGTGAAAGGGAGAAGTTGGAAAGGGAAAAGGGGAAGAAGAATAAGTGAAAGGTATAATTTGTGAAGTTTTTTAATTTTTTTATCAAATTTTAAATTCTGTTATACTCTCTCACTCTCTCTCTCTCTCTCTCTCTATATATATATATATATATATATAGCAATAGCGAAGCATTCCCGGCTCTGCTAGTTATCAATAAATCAATATATTTAAATTTTAAAAAAAGTTAAAGAAAAGGAGGAGAAGTCTGATTCGAACCGATTTGTCTTCCCCCAAGATCCACATATTTCATTAATGCTCTCAATGAGGACTTATAACTGCAGTTAAGAAAATATTTTTTCTTAAGTTTTGGACACTTTTCGTTCAGTCGATTGCAATCAAAAGGGGTATTGCACAACTACATATTACAACAGCCCTGAATTCAAAATTTCAACATCCTACGGCTAATCATTTTTGAGCTATGCGAAATACATATGCATATACGTACGTACAGACGTCACACCGGACTAGTCAAAATTCAGAGATGGTGAAAATGGATATTTCCGTTGAAATCTGAAAATCGAAATTTTTTGCGCTCACAATACTTAAAAGAAATACGTAAAAGGAAGTAAAAAGGACGAAAACTACAAATCCCTTTTTTTAAATTTCTTCCAAAATTTTTTAGCATCAACACCACCCACAATGTTGAGGTGCTCACAAATGAAAAATGTATGGGTTAGGATTATTCTCAGGTACTTGTGGAGTTCTCTGGAAATATTACTAAAATTCCAAAAACATTAAACGAAATTCAATTAACTATACACAGTTCGTCACAGCCAGCAAACACATTCATGAAATAGTGGTGTAATAAAAACCGTATCATTAAATTGTATCATTAAAAAAAAACCGGGTTCGAATCCAATAAAAACTGATTAATAACAGCTGATCAACGATGATTTTTAATATTTACAGAAAAATAAAACAAAAAAATGTTAAAAAATGTCTTTCATACAAATTTTTGAAAATCTAATATTCAAAAGAATTTTTTATCACTTCCATCAGTAACAAGAAATATCTATAATTAAAAAATAAATCTGTTAAAAAAAACATTAATGAATGGGTGTTAATTTATATAGCACGAATAACAAATTTTAATGAAGGAAGAAGGTCATCATAAAAAAGAGAAGTAGTTAGAAAGATAGATAAAGACAGAAATTTGTCAATTATTCTCAATTTAGGGTATCAAGAAGTATAAGTGGTGAACATAATAATATTCACACAAAGGTTTTAGAAAAAATTCATCGTTTGCTTATATATAATTACTACATGTAATTTACATTAAAAAAAAAAATAAAAAAAAAAATAATCTCTTAATAATTATTAAATGTCATAGTACATCCGTTTGAATAATTGTCATTTTATGAAATGATAGCGTTTAACATTTATAGACAAATTAGAACACTAAAAAAGAATTATAAGCCTATGAACAATTAATTCTCAAATAATCACTTATTTCACACTAAAAAGCGCGGAAATTAGACAATTTTTTATCAACGCTTTTTAAAATTATTATTAATAAAATAAACCGTATTTGAAATACGGATTGAAAATTAAAATAAAATTCAATGTAAATGTTTAGTACAATATTTTCTACGAAATAAACATTCTTTTTAATTTTTTTTTTTCTTTACGAACTTCGAAGAAAAATACGGTATTACTTTCGGTCGCACGGTCGGATTGGGGAGGTAATATTAAACGTTTTGAGGTATGAGAAGTAAAAAAGTACCATTTACTTAAAATACTTTCTCCTTTTACATATATAGGCCTTTGTATAAATTTGTGGCTCGAAAATTTCTAAAAGTACTACATCAATTTTATTAAAATTTAGAAATTCTGTAGTAGTGTATCTGAAGTTCCGCATGTGAAAATTTGATGAAGATTGCTAGAATCGTTCTTCAGGAACCTCAATTTGAGGTTACGTTGATTCTGTAATGCTGAATTTTCATATGTGCTTTAGCAGCGAGTCACCATGGTGAATGATTTTAAACTTCACGATTGTATGTAGGGTCTACTCGTTATTTTTAATTATTTCATCAAATTACGGTTATAATAATTTAATTTTCTTATAAACAGAAAATATATATTAATAATTATTAAAGAGAAAAAATTATATTTTTAATTTATTTTTTGTATACTTCTTACGCAAAAAATTAAACAGAATAATTATAAAAAATAGAATAACGAAAAGTCTTCTTGCGTAATTCTGCGCAAGAATATTTAATTATATACGACGGCAAATCTAATTTGTTTTTAATAAACAGTATTCCATTTCAGAAAATATTAATAATGAATTTAATTCATTAATTCATCACCGAAGCTTTTTTTGAAGCTTGTATTTGGGAATGTGGAAATGGAATTTTATAGTGTATGAAAATTGCCATGCCTAACCGGAATTCGAATCCGGACAAGGCCGGCTCTAGGCGGTAAGCAGACGCTTACGGTGGCAAAACCGCCTGAACTAGAGCGCAAAAAGATAATCACAATCCATAAAAATATATTTCGATTACTTGAATCTAGAAAATAATATTATTTACTATTTATTAGTATAATAATACTATTATTGTACTAGTTTTGTTTATTGTTTTAAAACTACATTTAAATTATCTCTGAAAATAGTAGGTACTAGTTTTAATTTGTAAGTTCGTTGTCGTTAGCTTGTTAAAAATGTAAATTTTGTTTTTCTATAAATCTGTAAAGGTATTATTGTCTTAATTCAATTATATGTCATTTTTCTGGTTAACATGGTTCTTTTATAAGTGTATTTTTTTTTGAAGAATTTTAAAGGTTTTTTGAAGCTTGAGAGGGACTTTTTTTTGGGTATGCCTATAGCGGCAAAAACGCTAGGGCTGACCCTGATCCGGGAGCCATATTTGAGAACTAAGCTGTTTGCTGTGCAGTGCGATTTTATCTAATACGTTGCCCACAGCGCGGGTTGGCATTGCAATAAACAAGAATGCCGTACGAGAGTTGCATTAAGATGTGGGAATTTGTTTGAAAATACTAGATTGTCTTTTCTGACTATTGCGTGTTTTATTTATTTGTGAATACAACAGTTATCCTCTACTGAGTGGTCGAGCGGAAACTGGATATGACTCAAGAAACTATTGTATTGGAACAATTATTTAAAGGAAATTTGCGTAGAAATACTACAGAGTAAGGCGAATAAGAAGACAGGCGGTCCCGGTAAAACAGTTGAGGTTGACAAGAGTATGTTTTCGCGGCGCAAAAATTATGCCGGTTGAGTGCTGCCGCAGCAGTGGATTTTCGGTGGTTTGTGTGTCGAGGCAGATGAACATTTTTTCTCGTGTATGTTCCCGACAGATAGTTTCCTACCTCACTGAATGAAATCAACAACATTTCCGAGGGATCAGCTAGTTTTAATTCAGATTCTTGGCAGGCTTTCATTAATGAAATTAAGGGGTCTGGTTTTCAACACTTTAAGGTGAATCACAAATATAATTTCGTTAACCCTGTAACTCGTTTTCATACGCAAACGATTGAAAGGTCATGAGGGTCGGTGAAGTGGCGAAATAAGAAATATCGGGATACTGCGCACCAGTCTGACTAAAGGTAATGACGTTTTCGATAGTATTTTGGCGGCTGTAAAGGCTTTTTGACTTTGAAAACAATATGTGCTTCCTGAAATCAAAATAAGATTAAGTTTTTTCATAATGGCAGTTTTTGTTAAAAAAATAAGGTGAAAAAATAGGTGGCGAGCAGATAGCCGACAAGCGTCTTTTTTATTCTTTATATTAATAAAATGTACGTTACAATTTGTTCAACCTGCAAACAATAATCATCCCGATGGCCCAATAAGATGGGAATAATATTTTTGACACTGTAAATGAGGTGTAGTCTCGTATAGACACAAGCCGATTATTTTGAGATTTGTGGTTAATTGAACCCTAACCACTATAATTATAATATAATATAATTACAAATATAATTTATTTATTTATTATGTGAAATGATTATAATAATTATGATTATTTATTAAAGAAATAATCATTATTTCTTTAATTTTTTTTTAATTGTTCAGATCTTTTAATATATTTACTCAGTATCTATTGACAATTGTTTTATAATCCATTTGATCGTACAGTTTTAAGATTAAATAAAATGTTTTGTAAACGATTTTTATGCGGTTTTTTTTTATCAAATTAATGTAATAGCGAATTGCAGTAGAATATTTGAAACTGTTCTTGTGATATAAATTTCTCCCACCTTTTTTTTTAAAAAAAAGGCAGATATACGGAAAAGGAAAGGATATACAGAATTATCTTTATAGAAATTTTATTTTCTTATTTTAAAATCCTGAATTACTTCCTAAATTACGCCTTTTATTCACACTACAATCAGTTTAAGTATTTAAGTAGTCTTATTAAAAGAAACTATAAAACTTGTTTAGAAACATAATATTTTTTAAGTAAAGAAAATTTTGTTCGTCACTTAAACGAAGTAAATATAATTTTTTTATCCAAAATTCCCAGGAGAAGAGTAATGTAACGAGGGGGTGACATTTCAAGTTTATATAAATATGTTACCTCCTACGATTACTTTGTATTATCCGGTATATATTTACATCCAATAGATATTAAAATATTTGCCAAAATCCCACAATTAATACTAGATATGAAATGAATTAGAAAAAATAAATTGTTCATTCCTTTTTTAACGACTTTTTGAAGAAACGTACCGTATTTATTTAGGTCGCATGGTGGGTGTGTGGGGAGGTGAAAGTGAATTTTCTTGACGTTTTGAGGTGTGCGAAGTACAAAAATACCAATCCATTTTGAGGAGTACAATTTAATACCATTAAATGAGCATTTACTTATATTTATAGGCCTATGCAAAACATTTTGTGGTCAAAAATCTTAAAAACTACTTGATCAATTTCACTGAAATTTAGATATGTTGTAGTAGTTTATCTGAATTTGTGCACGTGAAAATTTGATGAAGATTATTTGAATCGTTCTTGAGTTACGCTCAATTTGAGGTCGAACAAATTTGAGCGGGGAAAGTTAGAAGCGTAGTTTATTGTAATGCTGCAAGTTGGAAAGTTGACGTTTCTTAATCTGCCGTATGTAGCGTTAGCAATATTAAACCAACTTAAAAAGAAAAAAAAACATTAAAACCAAATTAAATTAATGAAAACTTAGTTTTCTTGCGAAGAACTGAGCTACAATTTTTTTTTTAGTTGAGAAAACGCACGTTCATTTTTCCCAAAATCCAGAACTGGTTGAAAATGATCAAGTATAGGAATTAAAACAGGCTATGAGCTTGCAATATATTGTATAAAAATATTTCACAGAAACATTTTGTTATAAAAGTTAAAAAAAACAAAACATACAATTAAAGTAATTAAAAACAAATAACGGATAAGAGACGAAATTATTTTCTTTTTTATAAATCGTCGTTTTATTAAAATCGATATACATTTATAAATATTTAACGATAAAAAACTTTTCTATTTAATATATTTAGGCAATAATATTTTAGGAATATTTGTTAAATAAGTTATAATACATAAAAATTATACTACTGGAAAAACTGACGAAAAAATGGTATAGTTAACTCGTAACGCTCCGTAAACTCGTACAGGCTTTTGTTAAAAAAAAAACAAAACAAAACAAAAAAACATCTATTAACAACACAAAAAAGAACAAAGCTTAAAATTTGTTTTTAAAATATATATATATCTTATATATAAAATAAATATGATGTTTAAAATGCCTTAGTCAAGTATTTATGTTAAAATTTTGTTTTAGTAAATTAATAATATTTTGGTACTATGTATTGGTAAATGATTAGAATATTCATAAAAAGAAATCTCCGTGTTCAAATTTCCAACGTACGAACCACGCTAACTTGCCCGCTCAAATTTTTTCTATCTTAAATTGAGCCTAACTCAAGAATGACTTAACCAATGTTCATCAAATTTTTACATGCACAACTTCAGATACATTAAGTCAGCATTCTAAATTTCAATCAAATTGATATAGTAGTTTTGGTGATATTAGCGCCAAAACCTATATATATATATATATATACACATATATATGTTATATATGGAAAACGCAATTTAAGTGAATGGTACTTTAATGCTTCACATGTCTCAAAATGTAAAGAAAATTCATTTTCACCCCCTCCCCACAAATCCCACCACGCAATCGAAAGTAATACCGTAAGAATAACATAGCTTTTACATGCTATAAATTCATTTTTTTTTTAACAAGATATAACCCTTCAAAGATAATATTTCTTTTGTAAACCATGTAATAATTCTGTTTTTTGTTATTTCCAAACAATTTTCTACATATTACTAATATACTATTATTACGACTAATAACTGTGTATTTTAGGCTGTGTATTTTAACAGTAGGTTGATTTTGTAATACTCTGACGATAGGTGGGTTTGTCTATCATAGCCTATAGGCCCACGGAGATTGTCTTAGTCAAAAAGTAATTTAAATTTCTTTTAATTACGAATCGTATTTGTATTTAATCAATATAAAGAATATTAATATTTTACGCGTTTGACAGTATCTAAAAAGTACTCAAAAATTTATATTTACCAGTAAACATAATTTCTATACAATTGGAAAGATAAAAGGAAGTTTCAAGAAAATTACGCAAAAATACTTTTTATTCGATTTCAAAAAGAGAAGTTTCGATCTTAATGTAATTTTTTTTGTATAAGTCTTATTTTTTAATAAATGGACCAATTAAATAAATTTTTTTTATTATAACGACACAACAACTTTTCTATCTGTTCAGCAAGATAACTGAATAATAAGTAAGTAAGATCTATTTGAACTAACATTAAGTAGTCACAGACCCAGCGGCTTGTGACTTAATGAAACAGAAGAGCACTCCATAAGATCAGACTATAAAAGTCACCTAATTGAAACGATAAGGCAAACCACGAATATTGTTCCTCAGCAATCTTGAAAAATCACTGACGAGTGTTATCTAATAAATTGACCGCCAAATAATTCGAGTGCCGATCCAAACGATTTTGATACCGTAGGCTGACCAGAGAGATTTCCTGGAGAACGTTCGCAATAAGGCTATTACTTATGTACCAGTGTATGTTGAGCATTCACCGCAGTGTTTTTGTCTGGTAGTGTTAAATAAATTGAATTAAATAAATAATTCATTTATTATTTTTCTGCTAGACCTGTGGCAACTATTTCCAGGTAACTTAAATGAACGATTTTTTTTTTTAATGAAAAATTTAACCTTTTATATAGATGATATGAAAACATTTTTAATTTTTTTACCCTTCTCATTGCTTAGTGTTGAATTGTTATAGAGTAAGTTTTTTTTTTAAAGCCGGGTTTATTGAAATCGTTTAATTTTTTTTTAAACTTATTTTAATAAAAAATTTTTCTGATGGTCCCATGTAAAATTGTTAGAAATAATTTAAGCAATAACCCTTTTTTGAAAGAAAAAATGAAATTCTCTACATAAATGATTTGACGAAAATTTGTAATTTTTTTATCGTCATGACGAAAAATAACCTCATATTACTCTGATATTTTAAATACTTTAAAGCGAGAAGCAAGAAAATTGGTTGAAAAAATTAAGGGAAAATGATAATATATAAAAAAAATTTTATTTTTTATTTATTTATTTATTTATATATTTTTTTTTTATATTTCCATTCTAGAGAGCCTTTGTTCACATTCACACATAGGTTATTTGTACTTTTTTCTTGTTTAAAAAAAAACACAATATTCTCGCCTTTGCCTTTTTACTTTACCGGCGAACATTGCAGATTAGGTATTTTAAAAGTAAAAATATGATGATCATGTAAAAAATAGGATATCGGGTTTTTAAAAAACGTCACACAGCTAGACCATACGTATGTATATTCGTACTGTACGTCTGCGTGTCGCACTGATTTGGCCTTTTTTAAAATCTCAGGATTGATCAAATCGATTTTCTTCAAATATTGCGCAAATATTTCCACGTATAGAACATTTATCATGTTACTTTTTTTAATTCGTTAAGAAGGTGGGAAATATCCGAAAAAATTAAATTCGATTTTCTTCATAGTTCTTTTAGAGAAAATTTTATTAAAACAAATTTGTTACCTACAATGCATATATTCGCGTAAATAATTCCAAAAAACTATTTTTTCCAAAAATGAAACCCCACTTGAAATATATGTTTTTTTTTGTTCTTTTGCTGTATCTCCCTTAGGTTTAAATATTTTCGAAATTTCTTTTAAATTTTATATTTCATTTATATAGAGCTATCAAGAAATTTTTACAATTTTTTTAAAATTATACAGCCTAGACCTAAAATTCAGAAAAGTTTTTTTGGAAATTTTCATTTCTTATTTTAGCCTTTCTTGAAAGAGGTGTTACATTTAGAAAAAATTTTCAAGAAAGTTTTTTAAGCTTAACCTACATTGAAAATTTTCTTAAAATTTATCCCACCTCTAAAAAATACATATTTCGTTTTTTTTTTAATTTCTGCTCTAACTCTTTTAATTTTTTTCTTATAATAGCCGACAAAGTCGTAAAACAGTTGCCAGTTATTTTTTTAATTTTTTTACAGATAGTCCTGAAATTAAAGGCCACTACTTTTAAATAAACTTAATGATCCTGCTAACTTAATAATAATAAATTTGTGTATCTACATCAAAAACTAAAACAAATATTCACTGCTGTTTTAACATTAATGAAATTTGTAGTGGGTTATATTTATAACACCATAAATAAAAACTAAAATTATAATTATTATTTTTAATATTACAGTAAAAGGTTATATCAATTCAATTAACTGATATAAATATACTCTATATGCATTGATTTATATTGTATTTTTAAAATTAATTAATCTTTCCAATTAGATTTTGTTAAAATGACTACAAAGATAAATAGGGAATGTTTTATAATTACAACCTTGATATTAAACACACACACACGCGCACGCGCGAAAGAGAGAGAGAGATATTTATATTTAACTTATATTCATTGATAAGTTAAAAAAAATTAGAGATTAAAAAAATAATAATAAATAAATTAATAAACCAACACATAAATAAATAAACAGTCCACCCACACTTGAAAAAATATATTTAAAAATTGATACGCCTTCAGAAAATCAAATTATTAAAGTTGATGAATAAATGGAATGCAGGAGGTATGTGTAGTTTATACATGTTCTGCATCGATCAATTATTGGAGGTCATTTTGTTACATATTTATGGTAACTTTCACGTGAAAAAAAACTACTTTCATATATATATATATATAGGGATTAGGCTAAATTAATCACACACATACACTCAACAAATATACTTACAAACAAAGAATAATTTTAAAACTTCAATTTAAAAAAAATTGGGTGAAGGTATATAGTCATGCTTGTCAATTTGATGTAGGCAGAAAATATTTCATCAAATATTAGCTGAATATCTTTAACATTTTCAAGAAAAATAATACTAAATTCTACTGGAAAACTGTGGCTTAAACTCTTTTACCCGCACAATGAAACATGCTTTTATATAATTATTAACGACTCATTTTAAAATTACTTAAAATTTCCTTTAAGAAGCTTTTTCAGAAGATAATTATACACATTTCGACTTATTAAAATTAATTTTGTTACTAATGTAACGACACCCTTTTTTTAGAATTGATAGAAAACCGCGCTTTAGAATATAATCGAATAATAAATTTAATTTAAAGTTAAATGAGTCGTTCATGTTAAATATACTGTGTTAGTAAATTTAATACTATTCAATTGTATGGAGATCCCTGGTATTCATGAGCTTTGAGAAAATTACGTTTGTGGTTATTTTCTTACACCTGTCCTTAGTCAAGTACATTGCACCGTATTCATCTCAATTTTCTTCTATTCCCGGTTATATTTTATTCTAAGATCCTAATAACCTGGTAATTTTTACTCTTTATCTATCTCTTTTCTGAAATATTGATTCTTCATTCATTGTTTTAATCGCTTCTCCTTTCATGAAATATGCTAGTCGATTAGTTTTCCTTTTTCTGAATTGTTTAGATTAAGTTTAAATTTTTGTTAATTCCTTTCGCTATTCACATCATCTAATTTTCCAAATATTCCCACAATTCAAGTGTTTCTACCCATTTTATTTTGTATTGTGTTTCATAAACAAGCAGTAGAACTCACTTTAGAAGGAGCGTCTTCTACTCTAAATTTATAAAAATTGTTTCTTTCTGTTGAATATTATCTTACTATTGTTATTCTTGTTTTTACTTCGTTTTCACATCTAAAATTTTCTGTTATCTTGATGTATTAATTATCTGTACTATTTTACTTACTGAATACTTCCTTCTTTTGCGCATTCATTAGTTTATTGTCTCCTATCATTATTAATTTAGTTTTTTTAGCATTCATTTTCATTTCATATTATTTGATAAAATCTTTTAATTCTGAAATCATTTAATAAATAACCCGTGTTTCACTTCCAAAAAAAACGTCATCTGCGAATCCTATATAATTAATTCTCTTTCTTTTACAATAATCTCTTCATCCTGTTTTGTTTTCTCCAACAGTTCTCCAGATATTGGCGAGTCTGGGTGTGTGTGTGTGTGTGTGTGTATAAGCAAATGCAATTACCGCCACCGGTTTGCCAGGCATAACGTAACTGCAGATGTAATGGCATGTAAGTGTACATGCACCAGTAAATATATAGTCTGGAAAAGACTCAGGCGACCACTCCTGAGACGTCTGGTTAATTGAAACCAACCATCAAAGTTTGGGAACCACTGCACTAGACTAACCCGGCGGGTTAATTCCTTCATCTTATAGAGTAAATTTATAAAGCTGTATTCCCATTTCCTAGATTAAACCACTCACTATGAACATCATTTACTTCTATAGCCGTTTTCTGATTCAAATAAATTCCTTTTGTTTTAATTAATTTCTTTAAGGTAGAGATTTATTTCTTCAATCTGTTTTTTAGTATCAAATTACACGGTTTCACATAATCCAGGATTGTTTTGTTTATCAATATGTGTATTGTTAATTACACACTGTCCAAAACGTAATATAATGTATTTAGGTTGTGTATGTATGTATGCTTTTTCCACCGTACCAGCTCAACGGCTGATCCGATTTATATGTATGACCCCACGTTGGAATACTTATGTTTTATATATATATATATATGTTTAAATAAATAATTGAAAATTTGAAAAAATCTATCAAATGAATGAATCGTTTTTTAATAACTCGCATCTCAACGCTTCAGTCTGAACGATTCTGAAACCTCGTATCTTATACCTGTGAAGTTGTTGTCTTACTGTTGTTTCTACACAATTCCTCGAAAAGGTGTCAGAAAGGAGTATTTTGGGTTTATGCATGTTTGTTCCACAGCAGCAGCTCAACGGCTGAACCGATTTAGATGTACGACTCCGCGTTGGAATCCTTACTTTAACGGGAGTGCCATAGGCTATATAAAGATTTATATATATGTTTATATAAATTTAAAAAATTAAATTATATACAAAATTATCTTATATTAGTAATTATTTTATATTAAAGAACAATGTTTGTCAGAAATTTTTTATTTATTTTGGGAGTCGTGTTTTTTTAATATTTATTTCTTGTGTCGTTAATTATTTTTAATTTTTAAAACGATATAATATGTGTGTAGGATCTGTTTTGTATGTAATATCTTTATTATAACTTACTGCAAGTGGTGTAATTAAAATGAAATAATTATTACATCTGTTTTATAATAAAACTAAAATACTAACCAATATTTAGCAATGTGTTTTTATTTTTAAGTATTTTGTTTTCACGGCTGTACGAATAGGCCTCCATGATTGGTTTTCATTATTTTTTAACTAAAAGATATTTATAATTAAATATAGTTCTAAATAATTAAATTATTAATTTTTAAATAATAAATAAATAACGTAACATTAAAATTTACAACAGACAAATAAAAATAAATAAGAAATGGGAAACATAAATAATTAAATGAAAGCATAATAATTGGCGTATAATAATTAAACGTTATAAATTGAAATAAGGAAAATAACAATATAACTGGCAATAATATTCCATAATATTACTGATAGTATATTTTATTAGTTACACTAATAGTAAATTCGTAATTGTTCGTCGAGACAACTAAATAAATGTTTAACTTAATTTATAATTGGCAATTTAAATGAACATATGCGTGTGTACAATGCGATAGAATAAAATTTTCATTGTTTATATATTACACTGTTTAACAATTGATGTGAATGGCCCACACAGAATTTATACAGTAAAATATTGTATCTACCTTCATTACTACATTGTTTTTACAACAATTTACTATACTATTTTATTGATGAATACAGCTGACGCTTGTTGATTATAATTTAATTATTTAAATAAACTAATTTTTTTTTTTAAATTTAATTCGAAAATATAATAAAATTTATTCATAAATAATTAAACGTTTTTATAAAAGTTAAAACAAAATAGTTTTTAAAAATACCTTTAATAAATAAACTGATATACTATTCGTATATGATAATAGTAAATATTATAATTTACGTTACGAAAGAAAAGGCTTACCTTTAACGAGGATATATCTTACATCCTACCCTACTAAACGGCTTTTGTATGTGTGTCTGTATCCGTCCCTCTTAGCTTAACACCGGAATGTAAACATCACTAGCGGAAAATCCGGATTCGTTAGTACAAGTATCCGGTGGTCAGGTGTATACTTTTTACATTATTATATATCGATAGCACGCATATATATCGATATATATTCGAAATATATATTAATAATATATTTTTTTATTTATGTGATTATTTTTCTTCATAAAATAATGAACTACAACCAAAAAATAAGCACCGGAATGTACCGATCCCTAGCGAGAAATATCGATTTGTTAGTAACAATTTTTAGAGTTAAATTTCTAATTTAACTTTCGTTATATAAATTTTCATTAAAAAATAAGACAGTTTTACATAAGAGGTAATCAATTTTGGATACCTAATAATTCCATTCCGAGACGCCGCCCGCCAGGGCAACCCGCTCTGAGGGCCTAGTGGCGGAGGGCGTGCCTACGGCACGCTTCCACAGCTCACAAAACGAAAAAAAAAAAGAATTTTATATCAAACAAAAACTACTTTACTTTTGCCAATAGTTTATCTAGAACATTTTTTGGGGTGGGGGTACGATTTTGCAAAAACATTTTTTGGAAATATTATTATTTTTTAATTGTTAACTAATGTGTCTAAGAAATATAAGACAATCGGCCGAAATCTCGAGATACTGACGGTGCCTTTGCTCTACAGTCCCACCCTCTTTACTTTTTAAGTTGAAAATTTAAAGGCATCAATGCCTCAAATATATAGAAGTAATCTGCCCAATTTTGGTCAAAATCGGTCGAGTAGTTGTGGATGTATAAGGTGAAATAGGATGCGACACCTAACACCGAACACACACACACACACACGCGTGCGCGTTCAAAAATCCGGATTCTTAGGTTCATTAGGTGTCAAAACGTAAAGATCCGATGAAAAATACATATGCCCAGATCGGACCGATTATCATACTTTCCTTTCTATAGCTATAGCTCTGCTACAGCGCTACGCGGTAAAGTAAAAATTTGGGAAATTTGTTATAGTGATAAAAAGAGCTTTAACTTTTGTAAGAAAAAGTCTTTGATAAATGCACCAGTAAAATTTTAAAATAATTTTATTTTGGCCAATACACCCCATCTCTTTTTCTAATTTTTGCAAAAATTTAATACAATAAATCCCTCTGAGGACGGCATCTTCCTACAAAGTTTGAAGACAACTGGTTTAGGCGTTCAAGTTCAAACTCAGTTTCAAACAAGCCAATACATATATAAAATTCCTTCATAAAATCGTTTGTTTTGGGCTTAGGGATACCGTTCAAATTTCTTTTTTGCAATTCTAATGTGAGAAATGTTTTTTCTAAAATGAGACAACCCCCCCTCATGTGACACAATTTAAAAAAAGTATAATTTTTGATCATTTTTTGAAATCAATTACATTTTATCTTTAATATAGCTACATAAACTATACCAACCGGGAAAGTAAACACTAAATAAATAAAAAATTTGGGTTATCGATTACAATATGGAAATCATTTTTAACTGCGATTTCAGTTATAAATAAACCATTTTTGCACTAAAGATGACTTTAAAAAATAAATTCATTGTAAGTATATAGTTTCAGAAAATTTTATTTAATAATCTTTAAGAAGAAAATAATTTCTCTTAGAACCGCTAAGAATCTCGAGCATCTAGAGTCGCTTCGCGTAAGCGTGAAATGTAGTAATATATGAGCAAAAAATAAAAAACAAACATGATATGTGGTTCTTTACGGAGTTTACATTGCAAAGAAAAGAATAAGTTTTATTATTGTATCAAACTCGATTTTCTTTATCAAGTGGTACGTAAGCGAGGCTATAACTCATGAAAGACTAACTTCTTTTTTGTGATATGTAACTTACATTATTTATTTACATTTCATCGATTATTCTTTAAAATGCTTGCGATAAAAATCGACTGGTCCTTTATTAAAATCTAAAATTTTGTCTGTTAAAAGTTTAATTATCTGATCCTTTAAAAAAATGAACGTCACTCTTTTAGAACTACAACCTTGATTGTTAAATGGTTTTTCGGAAAATTGTATTAGTATTTCTACACGTTAACAGTACTGTTTAGTCAAGAAAAAATTAGCGAGATTTTATAGTCTATTACAAAATAATAACGGATACTAGTTTGCAAGCGGCAACATTTTTTGTAGGAGACGAATTGGTAGTTATCGTAATGCTAAAAATGAATGATATGCACCATAATAAATATTGGAATATTATTCTTTTGATTATATTTGTTAATACATTACTAAATTTAAAAAAATAAATAATCCCTAAGTATTTCTGTGCACAAGATTTCTGTATTAATGAAAAAGATTCTTATATAAAATTTTATAATTAAAAAAAAAATTCACGGTAAGACGCATTTCGAAGTGTATACGTCATCATCAATTGAATAAATCCTACGTATATTTTTATGATAAAATTTATTTTACTTTTCAAAATATTTTACTAATAAAATAAGTACTGATTCAAAACGGTTTTACATCGAGAACAAAAAAAATTAATAATTAAATAAATTAAAATTTTATACTCCTTTAAAACTAAAAGAAATATTTAGATTTAATATTAAATAAATAAACAACACGAATACGTAATATAAAAAATTATTTAATAATAAAAAAAAAACTATGATACTATTTTCCGTTTTGAAATAAAATTTTTAATCTAAAAAGTTTAATATAAACCCAACGAATAATAATTAATAAACTGCATATGAATGTAGTAATTTTTTAAAATTTTAGGAAAGATTCCTGAAAAGAAATACTAAAATATCTACAAATTCGTATAAATCTAAATTTAATTAATATTTAACCCACAATTATTGTATATAAAAAAATTAATTATGTATAATTAATTTACGCAAAATTAATTACGTTTAACTAATAAGATGTTTACAAACTTTATTAAATCGGGCAAATGTTTTATAAAAAAAAAAAACTTTTACGTGAAATTATCTTTATTATTCATTTTTCTAATTTTTACGCTTAGAAAAAACAAATGCTAATTGGTGAAATTAATATATAGAATTGATTTTTATTAGATTAATGAAAAATAATAATTATTTTTTAATATTTGATAGTAACTAATTACCTTTATTATTTATGCTTAAGGATACATCTTTAGGAGTATGCAAGCTTTTTTAAAAATAATGGATATGCAAAACACGTCTTTTTAGCTAATAATACATAACATAATATATTAATATTATAAGATTTATTGTATAACTGCGCGTTTACCTTCGGAATGTCAGTGTTTCTTAATTTATCAATGGCTCTTCGTTAAAGAAAAATTGATTTTTTGGTATTTACTCGATAAGTAAAAGTATTTTATACTGAGGATGTTGTTAAAAAAAGTAATAAAAGTGAAACAAATGGAATTGAAATTCGTATAAAAACATTTTATGAAATTTCCCGAGGCTGTATGACTGAAACGGTAAATCAATTTTAGTAAAATTTTTTTTTGGTGGGTAGAAGGAAAAAATAAATATAATTTGAAACAATTTTCCGATGAAATATTTGTTGAAATTTTAATTTAAAAATTTCTTTAACAATAATAAATAAGAACTAGCTTACATCAAGAGGTACACAGTATTTCAGTTTGTAAGTAATAAATATAAACAAAAATTTTTATTTTTTGAATAATTCTAACAACTTAACCAATAAGTATATTCTGTTTCGTTTCTTTTTACACTTAACTGAATGTAAAAACGATATATATATATATCGTTACATAAGGTTATATTTAACCACTTTATGTAAAAAAAATGTTGTGGCTCAAAAATCTTCAAAACTACTTCACCAATTTCTTTGAAATTTAAATATGCTGTAGTAGTGTATCTGAAGTGCATGTGAAAATTTGATGAAAATTGGTTCCGTAATTCTTCAGTTACGCTCAATTTAATGTCGAAAACATTTCAGGGTATGTTGACTGTGCAGTGTGAATTTTTCATACGCGCTTACGCAGCAAGTTGAAACTTGACGCTTGTGTGTAGAGTCTATTGGTTAATCTAACGTATATAGCGCGTAGTACTCAGAAAATCAGTGCGATTCTGATTGGGAAATAATGAAAGCGTCGGAAACGAGAGATCGGTCATCTTGCGCAGAACTGCGCAACAGTTTTTTTTTTTAAATTAAAGAATATTATTATTTTAAAATTAATTATTAAATAATTAATTATATTAAATTATTAAATAATAATGCAATTAATTAAACAGAAAAACTACTTGAAAAATGTCATTTGGTTTTACGTTAACATAATTAGGTAAAATATTCTTGCCAATCATATGTACAAGTACATAAAAATATACTCAGTGTAATTTAAATATATACACATACGCAGATATAGAAATATAGATTTATTATTTTTTCGTCGTAGAATAAACAAATAGACAGATTGCTCATAAAAAAATTAAAATTTTATATATTTATTAATATAAAATTTAACAGTCCTTAAGATTTAATTTTCATAAGGAATTTAATTACCATGTTACGGAAAAAAAATTGAAAACTAAAATAAATTCCTAATCAACAAGAAACGAATCATAAATCAAATATACTTTTAAATATATATGTTATAGTAATTCCAAGGGCAAAATATTTAAATTCTCTATCTTCTGAAATAAATAAATATTTTTCTTCTTATAATTTATATCACTCTAGAGTAAAATAATAAATTTTTTTCTCTACGTCTAAAATCGTTTCCTTATTTATTTCTTCAAAAATAATTTATAAAACGAACAACAAAATCGTTAAAAACTCCCTTGTATGGAAAATTTTTTACTTAACTAAACTTTTTTTTTAAATTTATAATTACTTTCTAAAAAAAACCTCATTAAATTATTCAAAATTAAAAATAATATTATTTTAAGTGTTTTAAATTATTAAGATTTATTATTTTTTTTATTAAAAACAAAAAAGGACAAATATAATAATCACTTGATAATAATTATGACAATTACGCCTTGTGGTATTTGTATATATACACAATAAAAATTTCTGGTTGGTACTGCGCACTTCAACAAAAACCTACATTAAACATTGTATATATAATGAAAATATTTTTAAAAAAATATTGTAAATAAAAAAAAAAATTACCATTAAAATACTCTTAAAACTAGCTTATAAGATTTTAGACCTGCTACACTGGAATTATTTCTGTGAGAACTGTTAATAATATAAATAAAACTGCCAGAATCTTAACAGAGCTGATGTACATAAAGAAGTACTTTTTTTTGCCATTGTTAATGGTAATCAAAAAACCAAAAAGTTCTGTTGATTTATTATATTTTTTAATGAAAGAATATTTTTTTTAATAAAACAGACCGATTCTTTATCTATTTTGTACAGAAAGGTACTCTACAATTAAAAAATGAAAAACATAAATGTCCTTCTGATTTTAAACATAGACAGCCTTGCCTCACGATCGGTAGCAGTCTCTTTATCATGTTTCTCTATATTCTTTTTCTTATTTTTATGAAAGCGAATATTTCAAACGTTTTTTCATTTCTTGCGAACAGTTTTTATTAAATTCAGGCAATGGTTTTTTGTAAAGTATACGCATATTTTTTTTTGTTATTTGCTCAATAACAATTATAATTGGCCCTCCTGCGCAGCCATAAGTAAGTTTCCTGACAAAAGCAAGTGATAAGAAGGTCCTTAAGGAACCCCCAAAATAAATAATACGCAATAAATAGTTGCAAGAAAACTTAAAGTCAAATATGAAATTTCAAGCTCAGTCATAAATCACAAACCATTAAACCAAAAAAAAATATATATAATAAAATAAATTCTTATACAAAATGTTACAAAATTTAAATACCTCGGTGAAATGTTAACCCCTAATGTTTTAGAAAAAGAAGCAATGAGAGAAAGAGTGAAGAAAATGAATCTCGCCTTTAAGTTAACAAAGAAACATCTACAATAAAAAATCACTATCTTATAACACTACACTAAACATACAACACAATCATTTTACATGAAGCCGAATGCTTCTAAACAATTTCAGATAAAAAGATTTTCAAAGTGGAAAAAATAATCTTACAGAAACATAAATAAAATTTACAACACAATAAGAAAAAGAAGGTTTTACGGCCACTTGTACAGAATGGATCCACAAGACTAAGAAAACAAATCTTGGATAGATTTCATGTTGTAAAAACTAAACTGACATGGTTCTCGGAAGTCGATAAAAACATTAAAAATTAAACATTAACGAAAACACAGTACAAGACCGAGATCGATTTAGAAAACCTATAAAAAACGGTATACACCCAAAGAAAGCTAAAAGACCAGGCATAAAATGGACTGAAGAAATACAACGAGAAAAAAGTAGCAGAATGCGAGAATAATGGAAGGACAAAAAGAATAATTCTATTTGACTTTATGTGTGCGTGGTCTCTACAGGCCTAATCCAAAAAAAAATTAAAAAAATGTTTCTTTAAAAATACGAGTAAAACAGTTTAAAAAATAATAAACACATTAAAAAAAGGTAAAAATGCTTTTTATCTAAATTTTTATTTTTTTAAAAAGTGACTACTATACACCAACTTTTTTGAAGTTACTTAGTAGTAGTTGGTTTTTTAATTGACGCTTACTTAAAAAAATTAAAATTTAACGAACTTAAAACAATATTTTTTTTAGTATTTTTAAATATTTTATTTTTTTAACAAATTTAACGTCAATAAATTTTTTTTATTCTAATTTTTCAGAAAAAAAATTTACTTTACGGGTAATTATAAAAATATTTCTTTTTTTTAATGCAAAAACAAGCATAAAAATGTTAAATGAAAAACCAATTTCATAAAAATATAAATAAATACATTTTTATTAAGATAAATTTTGTAATTTAATTTGAAAGTTTATCAATTGGAAATTAGTCTTTTCATATTAAGCTATTAAGGTAGAAAATAGAATAATTTTATGGTAAATAAAAAATTATTTTACAATTCAATCGAAATATCAGTGATTATAATGCACTGTACTATGGTTCGGCAGGTCCACGACACAATTGCAAAAAAAATATATAAATACATTTTAGCTACATTTGATTTCTCGAGTTATCTTATCTGTACTGCTATCGTTGGAAATTTAATTAACGGGAGTTTCATTAACATTATTATATTATTTACCCGCTTGTATTAACTACTTATTATTATGACTAGATTTTGTCATATAATTTTTTTTTGCATTTACTTTATTTTTTGAATTCTATTTCCATAAAAAAAAAAACAACTATCTAGTACAGAAAAATAAATGAATTTGATTTCCTTTATGATAAAATGTCTTTAACATATTCTCAAATCATAATGATGCTTAAAATATTTTTTTTCCAGTTTTCAAGGATTATTGATTTATTAAAAAAAAAACACACAATTATAAAAATTTCATAAAATACTTATTTAAATATTACAGAAAGTTGATTAAATAATTAGAAATTAAAAAGGCTTAAAAATATTAATAAAAGTTAGACATTAATATTGCTGAACCTTAACGGCATTTTTAATTTAAGATTTTTACCACTGCAATGAAGTTAAGTAATTTCTATCGTAATAACCTTTACTAATTTTTTTAATTAACAAAAATAATAAAAAAAAAAATATTATTTTTATAGCATTTTTAATTAAAACTGTAAAAGATGCAATTATAGTAACTAGAACACACTTAATCAATCCTATGTTAAGATAAAAAACATGTTTTAAAATATCATTTAAAATACTATTTAAAGATACTTCAAGTTACAATATTTTGTAATATTTGTAAGAAAAATTAATTTTATTAAATGAAAAAATATATTCTCTTAGAATAGATAAATTAAAAAAAAATTATTCCCATTTTGATAACGCTATATTTAGAGTAGTTTTTTGCCTTCATTCAATTGACTGGTTTGATGCAGCTCTCCAAGATTCCCTATCTAGTGTTAGTCGTTTCATTTAGGTATACCCCCTACATCCTGTACATCATACATAATTTGTTTTACTTTGAGTAGTGATAAAAATTAGATTTTAGGGGGTGGGGATGTGCAATAATTTTTTTTTTATTAATATTTCTAGTGTTTTTACAATAATACAAATATTATTTGTGTAGTTGACACAAATTTTTCATTAAAATTTTAAAGCATCACTGCCACATGCATATGAATTCACCATACAAAATTAAATTTTATGATTTTAGGTTAATTCGTACCAGAGATAATAAATAAAATAGACGCTTAAACATTTTATATTTAAACTACAATAATTGAAAGTTTATTAAATATTTCATTTATTTACTATAAAAAAAAAAAAAATTATATGAAAATAAAAATACATTTAATTAATAATATTCAATTATAAATTATTCATAATTCCGAATGTGAACATAGATATATGCAAATAATCCGATTGGGCGGTATTTATTATTGTTATAAATTAAGATAATTTTAAAACGCTAATTAATATTAAGAAAAAAATATTTAATAAATTATATACAATTTTAAAATAATCTATTATAAACTGATTATCATAAAAAATATTTATTCCTCGCTTGTTAAAATAAAAATAAAATATTGTTGACCGTAATTGTTGATGCGACTGTAAATAAAAGCATTAAAAAAAACAAAATATATAAAAAATTGAAAATAATATTTTAATGAGATTATGAAGAAAGGATTTTTCTTTTTTCTTTAATTAATTAAAAGAATATTATAAATAAAATAAACTTCATAAATAATTATACCGGTAAGCAACGTATGATTAACGGCGTACAAAAGATTATTCTATTTTTTTTTTAATATTAAAACACTATTTTATTACTAAGTAATTTCCTAAGAGATCTCGTTATTTAAAAAAATGTTATTTGATATAAAATAATATTTATTAAAAAAAAAAGAAGAAAACAATATATTCTTAATTCAGATATAAAATAATATTTGGATAAACAAAAAGAACTATTTAATTTTTAAAGCCAATAGTTTTATATTTTAAATATATTAAAAAGGTATAAAATAATAGATAAAAAGAATGAAAATGGAATGTGTTTAAATAAAAAACATGAACTAACTACCTACATCTTTTCTTAGGAACATGTTCAAACGTGAATGCATTGAACGTATGATGCGGATGTACAATGCAACAATATTACGTAAGTTTAATATTTTTATTATTACTAATAGTTTTATATGTTAATACCCGTGCTAAAATAAACGGATTACGAACGTTATAAAATAATAATAATTATTTACGAAATTATTTTCAGTACAATCTCTATTTAAAAATATCTGATGAAAGAAGTTTACTTAAAGATACAAAAAAAAAATAAATTACCTATTGTTTAAGTTAATTTTTTTTTTTGTTAAAATTACATTTTTTACTATTTATTATTTAAGTTTCAATATTAATAATTATTTATTTATTTAATTATATAAAATTACATTAAAAATTATATAAACCATATTTATTTTGAATTTACAAAAAAAAGTATTATATATAATTCTAACAATTTATTATTTTTAGGCCGAAAAGAAAAAAAATTATTAATTAACAAATATAATAAATTGATATTTTTAACGTTTTTATTTTTCAATTTAACCGGCTTTAAAAAAAAAATAAAATACCAAATTCGACCGCGTTTGAATTTCATTAATTTAAGTGGTTTTATAATAATTTAATAAAAGATTTTACAAACGTATTTTCAGTTTTTATTAATAAAAAAAAAAAAACAATTCTAATTTTATTACATGAAACTTATTATTATTAACAGAACTGCCGATTACAAAATATTAATAAAATAATATTATTACAACTTAATTAATAAAGCTCAGTTTAGAAGAAAAATATAAATATATATATATAAAAAAAAACAACATAAAAATAACAAATAAAACACCGGGTATTTAAATATTAAAACTATATAAAAAAAAATAGTTTTTTTACTTTAAAATACCGGGTATTTAAATAGTAAAAGTATATAAAAATATACGACTTTTTCTTCGTGTATAAAATAATATACATAGGGATTTATAAACGAATGACCTAAGTATGTTTACATTTTTAATATATACAAAACAGAATTACATTAAAAATCTAATTTGATGAAGATATTCCACAAGTAGTTTACTCCATAATGCAGGATTAGCGGACATCGGGTTACAAAGAATTTATATACACATGTACACACACACACACATATATATAGGTAGTTTTTATATAACTAATAGTTCCAATAAGAAATTTGGGTGGCACTAATGAAGTGCAATAATAAAGTTATAAATTATGGTGCGGTTACTGCTTTTACCAAAGAAATATTTTTTAGCTGGAATTACAGCAATGTAAGTTTACCGGTAAAAGTTTTAAGCTAAATAGAAATAAATACTATTACATTTGACAACAATTTAAAAAAGACCATTAATTATTTATAAAATAAGGATTAATAAATCTGAAATGAATATATGAATAATGACAAACGATTACAATCATTAGTTCAATGAAATAAAATTATTTCATAGAAATATATATATATATATATATATATATATATATATATTTGGAAACATCTAAATTAGATTTCACTCCAATTTTAATTGACCAGGTTGTCATATTTTTTAAACAAATCTATGTTAAAAATATTTTATAAAAGTACAATACTCTGCAAGAAATGATATTTATAAGCATTCTAGGCCAGGTAATTTATAGATTAAATATGAAACTTCTTAGTATATTTATTATATATATATATTTTTTTTTAATGAATATACTTTTATTTATTTCTTTAAAAAAATTCCAATTCATATTTTTATATTAATCGTTAAAAAATTATAAATATTCCAGATTGTTTACAAAATATAAACAGGAAATCACAATTGTTTATATTAATTTTTACACGTGTTTATTTATTTATTATAATTCATACATAAAAAAACTAACACATTTCATTAAAATATAAACACAATAAAAAAAAATAATAATAAACACATTTTTTTGTGAGAATAGTACCTTTGTGTTTAGCGCAACGGCTTCGACTAGGAGATGGATCCAGTGCTGATGATGTTCAAGCACTAATACACATGCACCACAAGTCATCGCACGCACGCACGCCAACACACGTGATACGTCCTCACAGTTCGCTCGCGAGCCGCAAACCAAACAATTCTAGTTGCGCGCTTAATCTTATATACCGGCTAAAAATACACTATGATGTCAAATTCTGGACTCACCATTGGCTTAACGTGACGTAATGCTAATCGCTTATTGGTCGGTTATTTCCCACCGAGTTCGCTCTGTCAAACGCTGTATACTTCTAACCTCTACATTATCACTGAAAATTTTATTCGCGAACTTATTAAATAATGTAACCTAACTGTTTGATTGAATACTTTAAAATAAAAAAGTCCTGATAATTGCATTAATTCATCGTTTATTTAAATTTAACATGTGTTTAATCAAATTTTTAATTATAATTTATTATTAATTTTATTTGTTTACTTATTTTGTCTTTGCAGTTGTAAACAATAAAGAATAATAATTTAAATATTTTGGTAATTTTATAAACAGATCGAATTAAATTCTGTATTGTTAATAAGTGTTTTAAAATTTAAATAATTTATTGGGACAGTAAATGATAAAATCTATTTAAATTTTAAAAAAAACTTTTCACCAGTTTTTATAAAACAGTATTTTTATTTTTAAATTCCGCCAATTTAATTTTATGTGGATAAAAGAAAAATTTTATGACTAATTAATTTTGTATAAAAAATACGAATGTTATCAATTTTCTTCCGAGTTTAAAAAAAATGTAACGTAATATATAAGTGGAAAAAATGTTTTGAATTTTCGATCTACAAATAGTTAATGAAAAAAAACACAATTAAATTATTTTTTGTATTTTATTTATGGATAATAAAATACTTATTAAATTTATATAAATTTGATTAAAATAGATAATATAATTAGTAACAAATTTGTATTTAAAAAAATTCTATTTTTTATAATTTTATTATTTAATAAGCATTTAATTTTGACGTAGCGCCAAAACTATAGCGTTTAATCTGATTTATGGATACCTGAAGAAGAATCAAAATAATAAATACACTCCGAAACCGGTATAATAATAATAAAAAAAAAATATTTTTGCAGACTACAATTAAAATAATTTAAAAAATTATTAAATAATCCTACCTTGATTTTTACAAAAGTATTTACTTAAAATTATTGTGTTATCGACTGGACACGTGCAAAATTGAACTGATTTTATATTGTAGTTACATAATAATTGTGGATTACAGTCTAATTTATTAAAACCTAAAAATCTGAATTAATATATTTTTCATAATTAAAAAGCAGTTTTACCAAATCTATTTAAAAAAGGCTAAAAATATATAACCTTAATTTTCTTTACAGTTTTGTTTTAATTATATTAGTTTATTACAATATAAACTAATATAAAATTTTGTGGTAAGATTAAAACTGTGATTTATTGTGTATTGTGTGTGTATATACATATATATATATATATACACATTGTGTGTGTATATATATATATATATATATACACACACACACGCACACAATGTTTAATAATATGTACTAGAAAAAAGGCGGGCCTGTGACCCGTCGGGAAAATGTTACATAGTTTCATTACACATAATTTTTTTAAATATTTTTGCCAACCGTAACTAAATAATATTCATGAATTTAGCATCCTAACAACAAAAAAAACTTTTACTTTTTAACAGCTATTTTTAGCTGTTTTTTGAGTAGTGATTTTTTAACACAGTTCTAATCCCAATGTTTTCCTTTTTTATCCCGAAAACAAAAATACAATTTTAGATATATCGTTCGTATAAAGAAGTATAAATCTTTCGAACGAATGAATCATTCGTGCGCTACCCGCAGCTGCCAGAGGTACCACGTGGCCTGCTCTGCGCCAATAACAGCTAAAATAAAAATGTGAGCACATACATGAAGCAGACAATCCAACGTAGCATATTGTTTTATGGGTAAGAGATTTTTTATTATTTCATCTGATTTTAATAAAATTTAAAATGTTTTTAATCATTAGTTTTTCAAACTTTTTGTAGCAAGATTATCGGGTTGTTGTAGCTTAAAAGTTTTATAAAACGTCAAAAAAATTGTATAACTCCATAAGGATAGCATGTAAATATTCGGTATTTTAATACTTTATTGCTCAGTAAAAACATTAAATGCTCAATATTTTTATTTATAAGTTGCTCAGTATTTTTAAAACATTTGCACAGCAAAATATTCAAACGTTTAAGTAAACAAAAAATTAAATTGAATGGGCCCAGTAAAAAACTTAATTTAGATTTTTTAATTAATTTATCTACTGCACTAAAAGCCAAGTTTTTTTTACTAAGATAACTTTACCTAATTTACCACTAGATCGTGGATATCGGTGTTCTTTCGTGTTTGGGTTTCAATTAACCACATACATCTCAGGAATGTCGAGCTGAGGTTGTACAAGACAACACTTCATTTACATTCATACATCCTCTAAAGTAATATCTTACGGTAGTTTCGGAGGATAAACAGAAAAAAAAACAAAAACTTAATTTAATAATTAATTTATCTACTAATTTTTAAAATTTTTACTAAGTTAACTTAACAAAAGCAATAGATACATAAATTATTAATGTTTTTTCAAATATACACTAAATTACTTAAAGTTCATTCTATTATGTTAAGTATTAAAACACTCAATTAGTTTTTTTTGCTTTTATACTTAAAACTTCTATTATATTATATAAAGTTCTTCTTATTAAAGTATTAAAGTAGTATTAAAGTATTCTTATTTCAAATTTTTATAAGTTTTATAAGAAAGCGCACTTTATATTAATAAATAATTTAAAGTAAATAATTACTAAATACTCACCTAGTTTAATTTTTTTCGTTATTTTTTTACTAAATTTTTAGCATTTTTACTGAGCATTTAACATAATTTTTTACTGGTGTTTAGTAAAATTACCGAAATTTAGTATTTTGCTGAGTATTTCTCGAGTTTACCGAGCATTTAGTATTTTATTGAGCAATTAAATAAAATATTGTGAATTTGTACTTTTCGTTTAGTTAAAATATTACGCATTTAATTTATAGTGATTACTTAATATCTATATAAAGAATTTTTTTTTAAAAATTACAAAAAAAATTAATTAATTAATTAGACAATAGTTCATTTTATAACTTACCATAATAACTTCCATTAGACTGCATGACGCATGTTAAAGCCTCTTGTTAATAGAATGCTTCTTATAATTAAATTTCCAGATAGTGAAACATTGCTGCTTACCCCACCTCTTACAATCCACACCTATGATTGGTCAGTACTACTACCATCGACCAATTCATCTTTTACTTTATTAGCGTTGCAATTGAGAATAAACTACTTAATAAAAAAAAATCTTTATCTTGTAATTTAATATCTTAATTCAGGTCATAAAGAACAATTCTAATCAAAAAAAAAAAAAAATTAATTGATTGAAACGGATTCATGTTTCTTCTAAATAAAAGTTTTATACCTCTAAAAAAAATCGTCTTTTTCTTCTTTCTATTCTTTTTTTTTTTGGCAGATGAAATAGAACCTCCCCAGCCATTTAATAACCAAAAACGTTAATAGTTAAATATTAGGTAAATTTCATTAGAAAGCTATAATGGGCGCCATGATTCGACTTCAGGAAAATTTCGACATATCTTCTCGTTTTACATCCCCCAGATCTCAAAACCACCGTCAGTTCAAAAGTTTATATACATATATATATATATATATATATTTCACTTTCTTGTGGACACGATACCTGCCGTAATTTTGAGCCAGTCAAAATTTTGCGTCGTTAAAATATAACGACGCAAAATCTCGGTCGAGTTCGTTAATGGGAAAAATCGAATCATGGGGGTGGAAATGAGGGCATTTTGAAAAAAAAAACAAAATATCGCTATAACCTTCTTATTTAGTAAAATATCGAATTCGTTTAAAGTTCCTAATATTCTTTTGATAAAGTCCTAAAACCTAAAATGTATTTAAATAAAGACTTTTGGTATCACCAACTATTGACCCAGGAGGCGGAAAAAATTAGGTTTGGAAAACAAAGAAATCATACCTCCCTTAACAGGCACAGTATCGAATCAGTTTAAAGTGGTTGTTAGACCTCTGAACATTACATAAAACTTTTGTTTGAAACAATTTTTGAAATAACTAACCCTTACAGCAAGGGATGACCAAAATGTTGCTGAAATTGTAAGATGGGGCTCGTCGTATGCTAAAAATGTGAAGCTTTTTTTCACGTGCAAACATTGTATTGAGTAAATTTGAAGTTTTTTTTCTTAATTTTAAGGTGAAATCTTTTTTACCCCCAGCACAGCACCCTTGAAATCTACCTCCGCCTTCCGGCGTGCCGAAAGGGATTTTTTTTATTTACAAAAGAGAAATGGTACAAATTTCCGTTACATGTTCAAAATAAAATCATCAAAGTATTAATTTCTAAAGTTATATTTTCATCTATTGTAATGCTTAAATGAATCATATTTTTAAGAAAAAAAATTCACTACACTACACAAAAAAGCGGAGTCATTTTCTTTCTACTATCAACGAACGAAAACTTTGTTATTCAATTCAATATGCACGTCTATAAATATTCTCGTCTCGAATTTAGATTTAGATTTGGATTAAGCATCGTTAGAGGATTACAAAAATATACGAATGGTCACGATGGCTGTCGGGTTTATCTCAAAATGGCCGCCAGAATTAAAATGTTGTAATAATCATTACACAATAACGATGTAAGCTATCATATTAGTTAAACGCACTAATGTAACGGTTTACTTAAACTCATAAAATAATAAATATTAATTTTGTAAATAAAGTGTAAGTCCACAAAATGGCAAAAAAACTTTATAATAATTGAAAAAAAATCCATATAACCGCCAAAACACGAGATAAATAAATTATATTAATTTACCGTCTGTAGGACAGCAATAAAGATTTATTAAAACCAATAATAAACTCATATACGCCACCGGAAGATTTAAAAAAAAAATGTTTAAGTTTAAAACTAGAAAAATACATAACTTTTTAATTGTAACAGATACTGAAAACGAACCAACGTCATGTAAGACTATAAATTATGATTAACATAATATGTGAGTAATGATTTGATCGGCCGCCAAATAATGGTCACATAACCTAAGGTAACCTTTAAAACAAAAAATAATCCCTTAAAGATTTATGTAACCATAATAAACAATAATGACATTACTTAATTAATTATATTATGATAACATATATTAAATATTATAATTATACGTACATATATATATATATATATTTATACACACTCACTCAGATAGACTTTACATTCAGATAAAATAGCAACTGCATTAAATTAGACAATAATACTCATATATATTACACATACATGGAGTATGCAATAGTCTCTCTCTCTCTTTTTCTGTTTAGCCTCTGGAACCACCGTAAGGTATTCCTTCAAAGGATGATATGTATGATGCAAGTAAAGTGTAGTCTTGTACATTCTCAATTCGACCGTTTCTGAGATATGTAATAATATGTAGTTAAATAGAATTTAGAGATAATAACTCTGCTAGAAATGAATTAATAGTTTAGAGAACAGTATTAATTATGTTAGTTATGTTGTTAGACTTTTCATTGATAACTGGTTTTAATTTTTTAAATTGTATCTCCAGTGAATAATTTAAAAAAAAAGGATACATATATTTATTTACAACGGTCATTGTAAAAGTTAAAAATTTAATGAAAATACAAGTTCACACCGTATAAATTGATATTTCCAAGAAAAAGGGTTCATTTAGTTATTTTCATTAAGATACATATTGCCATTATCCAACCGTGGAAAACAGAATACACAGATTGAAAAAAAAAAAAAAATAAAACTACCAGTTATTATCAATATACAAGCGAAATCTTAATTTATATACAGATCATACATAGATAGCGTTCACTAAAAAACATCTACTTACGAAAAATATTAAACAATAAATCACTGAAATCAAGGAAAAATTATACTAAATACTAATAATGCAATACCAAAATAAAAATTAACGTTGTTTTATAAATTTCATTTGCGAGAGTCATAGTCCGGGAAACAAAATATAACTGTACTAAAACTATTGTAATAAAATACGACTTGAACTCGGTTTAAGCAATGCTGATTATTCAATAATGAAGGTATAAACTAAACTAACGCCTAAAATCTTAAAATTCAATAAATTTAGCGGTAAAAGAATCATTAAGATCGTTGAGGTATCAATTCTTGACGTTTAACAGGACATCGTTACAAACAAATGCGGATGTTCTTATATTAATAAGAAAATAACTTAAATATACTGAACGACCTACAACCTCGAAAAGTATTCCGAACATTAAATAAGTAATAAAATTTCCAGTAAATATTTATCCGAAAAAAACTATTTATCTATATTTTCCTGTTTTTTTTCCAACAGAAATTTATATATTTAAAAACCCTGAAGTGGACGCTACATGACTTCCTTGTACGCCTATTAAATTCCACATACACATTATTTTTTAAATGAAAGCTACATCAAATTTTATTACATTAATAACGTCTGATATTGTTTCATTTTTTTTTTGTTATTGAATTATTATTTGTCGTAAAAATGTTTTGCAATCCGAGGTTAAAAATTATTAATAAATCAATATATTTAAATTTAAAAAAAAGTTAAAAAAAAAAGAGATGAAGTCTGATTCGAACCGATGAGCCTTCCCCTGTACGACGCAAATATTTCATTAAATAAAATTTTATTTAGCTATAACTCTAGAACCAATGAAAATAAATACCACTTATGATATACTATTGAAAAGCTGCCAATGAGGATTTGTTACTGCCGTTTAGGGAAAGCCCAAAATCCATTTTTTTTGGGATTTTGGTTTTTTTTGGACACTTTTGGTCCAGTCGACTGCAATCAAAGTGGAAGGTGCACAACTAGATGTTACAACAGTTCTAAATCCAAAATTTCAACATTCGTACGGCTACTCGTTTTTGAATTACGCGAGATACATACGTACGTACGTACTGATATTATGCCGAACTAGTGAAATTGGATTCAGGATAGTCAAAATGGATATTTCCGTTGAAATCTGCAAATCGAAATTTTTAGCAATCTAAATACTTCCTTTATTTCGTACAGGAAGTAAAAACAAATTGAAATATATCAAAATTTTTCAATTATATATTAATGGTTATATTAATTATATATTTTATTGTTTTTTTTTCGTGTGCAAAAATTCAAAATGTGGTCATTTCGAATTTTAATAATTAATTCCTGTGATTATTAGTTCAATAAAATTAGGTTTTGTTAAATATAATCTGTAATATATTATTTTGAACAAAACTACCCTTTACTTATTTTAATATGACTTTAACCAAGCAGAGTTGCAGAGAAATCGTTAAACATATCTACTACGCTACAATTCCAAAACGGGGGAAAAAAATTCAGCCTGAATTTTAAAATGAATTTTCCATTGTAAAAAAAGCACTATAAATAATTATTAAAATTATACTACAAATGAATATTAAAAATTTAAAAAAAAGCTGCCAAAAATACACATTGCTCTTTTTATTCTGATTTGGTTCCATCGTGATTTTGTATTGTACTAGTAAATACCGATGATGTAACATTTCCGAATAACCGTGATTTGTTAGATGGAGAATGTACTTTATTCATGCAAAAATTAGCCTTCAATCTACTAACCAGTTTGAATTTTGAATATCGGACGATTTTTTGCAAAGATATTATAAGAGCACCCCATTGCACCTCCCAAAACAGCGTCCCGGGGCTACCTCGTTCGTTACCAGTTGATGGTAATGATTGGTCTAACCCCGCACGAGGTGCTCGCATCAGCTCACCACATTAGCTTTACACGCGGTAGTTCAATATTATTTTTAAACAGAAATTTGTTAAACTTATTTTATTTTATTTAACGTAAATTTAATTCTATTATGTTTGTAATATAATTCATTCGATTGATTCGAATCATTCTTCAGTTCAAACCCAGCACACACAGTGATAGAGACTCACAGTTCATTAATTCAATTCCTTAAATTTTGTGCTTTAACATAGCCTATAACACTCCCGGTAACGTAAAGATTCCAACGCGGGATCATACATCCAAATCGGTTCAGCCGTTGAGGCTGCTACAGTGGAAAGAACATGCATCCATACTCGTATATACACCCTAAATACATTACATCTATTTTAAAGGTACAATGAATTTTTTTTAAAGGTACAAAATAAAGTTACCGGCCCTCTACGTACTGTTCATTAAACAGTAAATTTTTCAACTAAGAATTGTCTTCATTCATGAATTATTAAATCGTTTTAATAATAAAGGATGATTTTTCTTTTGTTTTTCTTAGACTTTATTACAACAGTTTACTCAAAATTAAATTCTCTACAACTTTTTAGAATAAAATTTACGTATTTATTAATCATTTAACAAAGTTATTGTATTTCAAACTTAAAAAAAAGGGTTTTCGTCACATAATTTTTGTTTTACGTTGAATATCATGAAAAATACGGGAGATACAGTTCTGGGATTTGTTTTATTAGATTTTAAAGCAAAATAACATAAGAAACTATCAAGTTTACCTCTTATATAACGCTTTAAAAATATCAATATGACCTCATTTCACCAGGGAAACTGAAATCCGGGCGAAATTTTTCGATAGCCGTAACTCGATAACAAAGCGTTTTGAGACATATGTTGGTTAAAAGTTTTTCCTTATTTCAAGCTCTAAAATCAGTTCTGAAATTATTTCACTTTCTTCCTGAATCATTCTGTATATATCAGATTAATTATATAAATTATATTTATTTTTGTTTTTAATTATCATATAGACGGATTGAATAAGCAAGATAATTAATTTGTTTGATTCTTTAATGTTCTGGATTCGATTCTTGGCATGAAAATGAATATGTTTCCTGATAGATTACGATTTAGTCCTATTTATAAAATAGTTATTACTATGTAGAGGAGACCTTCTCCGGAATAACGTTCTATTAAGATCACTTAAATATTTTGCTGTTACATTATTTTTATCTGGATTTTAGTAAATTAAAGTAATTATTTTCATAAATTAATTTAAACTGTTTATTAATTTTAAATATAAGAACATAAATATAAAAAAAACATTAAATATAAGAACAAATATAAAATATATCATGTTTGATATATTTTATTAAATATTTTTTATTTAACGAGATTTACAATATAGTGGGTGGCTTCATTATAAAATATTAATATCTAATAAGATAAACAAAATAAAAACTCTACCAAAAATACTTTATCAAATACGATATACATTATAATCAAACCAATTTGTTTACCTAAACGTTTTTAGACTTTTTATCAATTTGCAACTAACACGAGTGATAATTTACAATGGTTACCTACAACAAATTAAACAAATTTGATGTGGACAGCAAATAACTTTCCTTGTACGACTATTAAAATACATATACACATTTAAAAAAAAAAATGAAAAATGCATAAAATTTTATTTCATTAATAACTTCTGATATTTATTCAATTTTTTTTAGCTGAATTATTTATTGTAGAATTTTTTTACTATCAGAGGTTAATAATTATTAATAAATCAATATCTTTAAATAAAAAAAAAAACAAAAAAAAAAAAAACAGTTAAATAAAAAGGAGATGAAGTCTGATTCGAACCGATGAGCCTTCCCCTGTACGACCCAAAAATTTCATTAAATAAAATTTTAAAGTTCAAAATCTAATTTTTTTTTTTGATTTTGGACTTATTTTGCACACTTTTGGTCCAGTCGATTGCAATCAAAAGGGGAGGCAGGTGCACAATTGGATGCTACAACAGTCCTAAATCCAAAATTTCAACATCCTACTGCTAATCGTTTTTGAGTTATGCGAGATACATACGTACATACGTCACGCCGAAACTAATCAAAATGGATTCAGGGATAGTCAAAATGGACATTTTCGTTGAAATCTGAAAACCGTAATTTTTTGCGATCACAATACTTCCTTTACTTCGTATAAGGAAGATAGTATCATTACTCTCAGTAACCTTTCTTTCTTTTTCCTGTTTAGCCTCCGGTAACTAACATTTAGATAATTCTTCAGAGGATGAATGAGGATGATGTCTATGAGTGTAAATGAAGTGTTAGTCTTGTACATTCTCAGTTCGACCATTTCTGAGATGTGTGGTTAATTGAAAACCCAACCACCAAAGAAAACCGGTGGTATCCACGATCTAGTATTCAAATCCGTGTAAAAATAACTGGCTTTACTAGGACTTGAAGCTGTAACTCTCGACTTCCAAATCAGCTGATTTGGGAAGACGCGTTAACCACTAGACCAACCCGGTGGGTTTACTCTCAGTAACCTGAGAGTATCATTACTCTCACTATATTATTCCTTTACTTCGTATAAGGAAGTAAAAAATAGAGGAACGATTCAGCAATACTTTCAGAGAAACCTTCATTTTACAAATCACAGTAACTGATGTACAATAAGTATCATTACTCTCAGTAATAGTAATACTCATCAATATAAATTAAAACTTAGATGACTTACACTCATTACAGTTATAAGTAAAAGTAGATTAAAAAGTATTAAGAAAAAATTAATAAACTGCTTTCTGTCATGACTAACGGATTATATACCACTTACTCAATTCAGAAAGGGGAAATTTTTTTAACTATCTAAAAAAAAAAAAGCTAAAAATTAAATATATTTTTGACTCATATCCATATGAAAAATAATAATTTATTTCTCAATTATCTCTGCTTGAGTACAGGGCCAGCTGGATCACGGCCCGGAAATTATAAAGAAGTGGTAAAATTTTTTTAAAATTCAGTTGATTGGGAAATTTAAATACCCTTGTTAGAAAATACTCTACTTTATTGTATTTACATATAAAACTGCATAATAATTTTAAGTAAAGCTACATTTTATAATATACACCGTCCTGATTATTTTTCATATGCTGTATCATGGGAATATTTTAAATGTGTTCAGAAAGAAAAAAAATTGAATAAATTATATAAAATTAACCCACCTAAGAATTTTAATATGCAGTATTATAAAAAAAAATCTTAATAAGAGATTTTTGTATGAAATTTTATTTTTTGTTTTTTTAAGTTAATTTTACGAGAAGAACCAACCTTGATTTTGGTTAGATATCACCAAAGTATTAAACACAGAATATTTAATTATTGACTAAAATTGCTTCTTAATTTTTTGTAAGATGAACTCTACAACTTTGTATTAGTCAGGAAAATAAAAAAAAGGTAAATTTGAAACATAATTTATTTAATTAAAATAATTAAAAGCTGCATTCCAAACATTTTAGAGAAGATAGCTGACAATATTTATATATGTACAGTGTCCCACGAAGAATTTAGCTTTTAACAAAGCTACTGTATTACAAACCTAAAATAACTTGTTTTTCAACACCAAATTTTGTGTATTACATTGCATATCTTAAAAACTACTGAAGTTACAGTTCTGGGACCTGTTTTACCCTATTTTCCAGCTTATAAATTACAAAAGAAACGATCAACTTTACTCGTTAATTTGGGTTCCAAAAATTACAGTAGGGTTTGTTTTTATTAGAAGAGCTGAAATCCGGGCGAAATATTTCGCTAGTTATAACTCGAAAACAAAGCCTTTCTAGACTTAAACTGTTTATATGAACTTTTTTCATTATTTTTTTTTAATAATACAAGAGACCTCTTGTATTATTTTACAAAGTTTATTTACTAAAAGTATTTAATAAAAACCAACCAACAGAATATTTAACAAATTTAAATTAAAAAATAAATTTAAATGAGTCAAGACTTAATTATTTCAACAGGGCTGAAAAAAATTAATAATGAAAGAAAATTTTAGATATAAGTAAAAATTTATTTTACCCCTTATTTCTATTCTATCATTGGTTCAAATTTGACGTCGAGGAAAAATTTTAGTATTTATAATAACTTGAGAATCACTTACATAAGATTTTTTTTTTTATATACAGGTTGAACAGTTTACAACGGAATCAAGCCGGTTCGAACTGTAGTTTCTCGAGTATTACTGCACGAATCTTGCCTCTCGGTGTACTCATCGTATCATAGAGGTGTCGGATTCATCAGTAAAGTTACAGTATTAAATATTATTAGATAATGTTTATTTTTTCTATTATAAGCTTATTGTTTGTATTAGTATTTTAGTGTATATTTTTTACAATGATTTTGTCCGAATGTTCATATTAATTTTTTATTAAAGGTTTAAGTTTAATCTGTAAGATTACACTATTAACTGAACGATAAAGTTTTCTTGAGAAAGAAAGTAAAATTCAAGAACTAATTTACATTTTTATGAAAACTAGTTAAAGAGAAGAAATGATACATATGCTTCCATGATTGAACATTCATCTTTAACGCTGGTACTACTAGCGTCACTATTGGTAGTATACGTTACTACTCTCACTTATTGTCAATTGTAAATTGTTCGTGCTTCATTGAAATATAGCTTTGTACTTTACAGTCATGTTTTTCTAAAATGCCATATTCAATCAATGAAAGCGTATGTGAGTTTTAGATCCGTTCAAAAAACGTTTCAAATATTAACGAAAAAATTTCCAAATCCCAGCAAAGAGTAGCATGTACTATTTCGTTAAAATGGCGTACAAAGGGGTTGATTTCAAACGTAATAAAATAAGCGACCAGCCGTTAAGATTTCAGAAGTTATAGCCGATATTCAAATAAGAATTTCTGCCGATCCAAAAAAAGTTTATAGCGGTGCAAAATACATATAAAACCGTAAGACTCTTCAAAATGTTAATTTCAAATCGTATACTGTAACAAAGGTGCAACAAATTGAGAGAAAAGATAAACCGAAATGTCTTAATTATTGCGATTGGTTTTTTTAAAATATAGTCGATGGACAAAGACTCAACGTTATATTTAATGTCAGACAAGAATCCATTTATTTGGGCATGTTAATTCGCTATCGAATGATTAAAAACCCTCACCGAGTGTTTGAATGATCACTTGACGATGAGAAAAATCAGCTCAATATGCTATGCTATTTTTGGTAATTGTATAGAGGGACCAATATGTTTTGACTAGTCAGTGAATATAAAAGTTTATCGTACAATTTTCGAAGAATTCTACGCTAAAAGATAGTAAAGAAAAGTACGGCTTCTTCCAAGAAGATTAGTAAAATTATCATAGATCGAACGATTCATGCATTCAAATGGTTTTTACATAACAAACTTTCCAGTAGAAGGCCTCTGCGTTCCCTTGATTCGACTAGTTTTTCCTTTTGGACTATTTGAAGGGTAGTGTTTATGAATCAATCCCTCTCATACTATCGATGAACTGAAGGCGAATATTCAACAAAAAATTGATGGTATTGACAATAAAGTTTTGCGTCATGTGACGCGCAGAGAGTCCATTTAGAAAATCTTTTGTAAAAATCTGATGTGGGCACCACAGGAATTCCGTGTACGCCTATTTAATTATATATAATAAATTTTTTGCTGTACTTCATTTAAATTTCATTTGAAAGTGAGATACGATCCTTTAATTCTTTAATAAAGTGGACATTGTGATGGACACCACATTGCATCACATTTTTTTGTGCTATCCGTATCAGCGTTTTGTATTAGTTTATTTATTAATTTTGTTTCATGTCACTCAGGTAGTAATGTGGTGTAAGTGAGAACGTGTCAGATCCGTAATCGTGAACTCATCGGTTCGAATCAGACTTCATATATTTTTTTTAACTTTTTTTTTAATTTAAATATATTGATTTATTAATAATTATTAACCTGTGTAAAAATTTTTGAATTAAATGAAAAGTATATAAAATATTATTTCACTAATAACTTCTGGTTTTTTCATATTTTTTTTTTATTGTTATTATTGAATTATTTATTTTAATTTTTTTTTTTAAATCAGAGGTTAATTAATAAATCAATATATTTAAATTAAAAAAAAGTTAAAAAAAAAAAATGTATGTGAAGTCGGATTCGAACCGATGTGCCTTCCCCTTGTAAGATAAAAATATTTCATTAATTAAAATTTTATTTGGCTATTACTCTGAAACCAATAAAATTAAGTACCACTTATGAGATATCGTTGAAAAGATCTCATTGAGGGCTTATTATTGCAGTTAAGAAAAAGCCCAAAATCCAATTCTTTTCTATTTTGGACTTTTTTTGCAGACTTTTGGTCCAGTCGATTGCAATCAAAAGTGTAGCTAGATGTTACAACAGTCCTAAATCCAAAATTTCAACATCGTTTTTGAGTTATGAAAGATAACATGAACGTACAGACGTTACGCCGAAACTAGTCAAAATGGATTCAGGATTGGTGAAAATGGATATCTCCGTTAAAATCTGAAAACCGAAATTTTTCGCGATCACAGTACTTCCTTTACTTTGTACAAGGAAGTAAAAAAAAAAAAAGGTAAATATGTAAACTTTTGGGTAATGTAAATATAGAATTTTCCGGCCTCCGTGGAAAGAGTGGTAGCGTCTCGCCTTTTCATCCGTAGGTCCTGGGTTCAAATCCTTGTCGGGCATGGCATCTGCACACGCTGCTTGTCATTCATGTCATGCTCTGAAGCAATACCTAACGGTGATCTTGGAAGTTAAAAAATTTAAGTTTTCATTTCATTGATAAAATTGTAGTAGTGGCAGTTGTGTTTAGTCTATAGCAATTCTATTTTAAGTTACTCACCCAGTACATACGAGAATATATCAACTACTTAACGGCAAGATTTAATATTATGTACACAAATGGGATTTTTATATAGCGTCTCATTTTTTAAATACCCAAATTAAAGTTTATAAGTGAAATATCTATAAACAAAACATTCTACAAATGTTCTACAAATACTATCAACATTATCTCAAAAAAATAATTATAGTAATCTTATTACTTATTATATAATTATAAGTAAGTAATACTAAGTATAATTAAATAGTAAGTATAGTTCAGTAATCTTATAATTATATAATCTTAAACTTATTACATTAGACATAGTTTATTTTAGAATATTCTACACACACACACAGGCGCGCGGACGCACGCACGCACGCACGCACGCATATATATATATGATAGATGAATTGGGTAAGTCATATTTGTACGAAATACGTTTGGAATAGTGAATAAAGGATTAAGAAACAATTCATTCCATATTTTTCTAAGTAATCTTGGAAGTATAAGAGACATTCCATTTTATATTTTTCGAAGTAAGCTTAGAAGTGGACGATTTTTAGACTGAGAGAATGATTATGCGAATTTTAAAAGTGATTTATATATCTGGGATCAGGTCGCCTACAACTCTTTTAGTTATGAAACAGACCTAACACAACCAAATTCGGAAGCTACGGGATATTTCATAGACCACAACCGAACAGAATAGATCAAATGAACTAAAAACATATATTTCAATTTTAAGAGATGAGGGTTGATTTTCTAAAAAAAAAACTTTTTTATATATGCATACATTTTTTTTTTTTTTAAATAACGTTTTCGCTAAAACTCCTCTGAAGAAAATCGAAATTGGTTTTTTCGTGATATCTCCGTTCCCTCTTAACGAATTTTGGAAAAGCTTAATATGACAATGCCCCATATATATATATATATATATATATATATATATATATATATATATATATATATAAATAATGGGGCATATATATATTATATGTCCCATTTATCTGAGGCAAATTTGAAGAAAATTGTTTAGATCAAAAGGCCAAAAGAGACATGATCACCGAAATTTCCCCTATTCTGCTTGTATTCGCCGGGAAAGTAAAAATGGGAAGTCTTATCACCATCTGCTTTTCTAGTAACAACGGCAAAAGTTGGTTGTTTTTTTGTTTTTTTTAAGAATGACTGCAGATCCAACAGATATGAAGTATTTTATCAAACCCAAATTGTATTTTTACATATATTTTTAGAAAATTATCCAGTGATTTGTTTATTAGATTAAAGTAAAGAGATTAGATTTTCAGGTATGTTTAAGTAGGGCTTGCAGTAGACAAAAATGAAACAAAGCTTTTGTTTTGAGTTTGTTTTAAAAAGGTATTCTTTCATCCAAGGGTAAAAAATGCTCGTTCTTTCCTAAATAAGAAAAGAAAAAATTTGGTACATCAATCCTTTTTTTTTCAAATTAGAAAAAAATAACCAATACCAGAGAAATTTTTAAAATTTAATATTAAATTTTCTTTGTACAGTTACAGAAGGGATGAGTGAAAAATTACGAAAAGAAATAAATTACGCACCATTGTCTTTTATAATAGACTGCTGATTACTTTATTTAAAGATCTTTATACCATACACTCTTGAACCTCTAGTGGGATTTGACCTCTAGTGGTAACTTCAGTAAAATATATTATTGTCTTCCAATTTTAGGATAGAACTACTTGTAGAATGAATTAATTGAGTCAGTTTTATTGCTTATATTAATCATGTTGCATGTACATATTAAAGCATGTTCGTTATTATTTTTAAAGTTTGTGGCTGTGATGATTGCAAGTAAATTATTTAGAGCATTTAGCAGATTCAAGAGTATTTGTCCAGATTAATCTTAATAAGATTTTTGTAAATACGCGTTGCAAATATTCGGAAAATGTTTACTAGATATATTTTTCGACTAGAGAAGAAAAGTGTTCCGCTGTATTAATTATTGATAATCTTTTAATCACATGTGATTTGTTTCATGTTAAATATTAGTGCTAATATTAATTAATAGTCGAATGTCAAATTCTAAATATTTTCCTTTATAAAACCTGAGAACTGCTTTGTTATAGGCTAAATAGGAAGATACATTCCACCAGAACTTAGAAAAGTAGTAAAATTTATCGATTAAGTATTTTTTTAAAACAATTAAGCCAAATTTGTTACGCAATTCGTTGAAATTACTTTATAATGTTAGTATAACATGGTTAAAAAACTTATAGCAACAAAGAATTGCTGTATCATTAACAAATATGTCAGTCAACGTTTGAAGTAAAATTTTACGATTGCAGTGGCTATATATCTGACCCTTGAGGAACACCAGCCTCGTATAATAGGGTAAAAGGAAAAGTATATTTTGTTTTAATTTAAAGCAAAATATTTAATAGTAGACTACATTATTGTTTGTTATAAACACAGCAGAAGGATATATTCCATCAGAACAATGAAAAATGATAAAATATATCGATTAAATTATTTTTTTCCATTTATCAAACCAAATTTGTTAAACTAGTCATTAAAATTACTTTGTAATATTAATATAACATGGTTAGAAAATTCATAGCAACAAATATTTACTTCGTTGTACTATATCATCATTTATCATTATGAAATTTGTAAATTAACGCTTGAAGTAATATTGGTACAATTCCAATATAAATAGCAGTGGCTACATATCTGTTCCTTGAGATACACCAACTATAAGATTGTAAATGGAAAAGTAAATGTTGTTTTGATTTACAGAAAATATGCAATTTTAGAAGATATTATTGTTAGAATATATGTATAGTTGAATTTAAGTTTTCTGAGGAGATGTTGGTAAAATTCTACCTTATGAACTAGAAAAAAATATAACGTTTATAAAGTGGTTTATTTTTCAGAAGGATAACCTAATAAACTTTTTTTCTGTTTTAATGAACGACTTATGATTTAGATGCATATTGTTACGCAACAATCAACTTTAAGTTCATATAAATATAATAATTAACATGTACAATTGACAATTGAGACCTTTGTTATTTTTATAATTATAAGTACTAGAGAAAAATATTTATTTATAAGAGAGAGTATTTATGACTTCATAGAAATATTACCAACATTTTATAAAACAATAATAATAATATTGTAGTATATTACTAATTCTTAACATTTAAATGAATAAGTATAAATTACATAAATTTGCATAAAAAATCGTAATATATGATAATATATTTAAAAGTAATTAACGCTTAAAAAAAATACATGTGAACAAAATGTATAAGATGCGAATCATAGAATGTATAAATGAAATATATAATGGATACATGATTTTAATGGAATAATTCACAAGAAAAGTGACATAACTGCGTTTTACTGGATAAAAACTTGTTCCTATTCTTATATAAGGCTTACACATCGTTTTTTAAAAACACTTTTAGCAATATTACTGGAATTTAATTGGTTTTATACGTTTCAATTTAATCGATTTAATTTTTATTATAAAACATAATTTATAGGATTATAATATTACAATTTTTGTTTTACAGTAATTTTATGATAAAAATCTGATAATTTTACTAATTTTTAGATAAAATTTAATGATTTTAAAAGAAAAAGAAATTTCTGAAAACAAAAAATGACGGAAATGTTGTGCACTTCAATTGTATTTACGTAACGCTTAAAGTATTACAATCTTAAAATTTGTAAGTTGAAAATCATCATATTTCATTTGGCCTTATTTATTTTCACTGAATTTTTGCAATGATTTAATAACAGCTGTAAAAAAAAAATCAGGGTTTTAATTTGTTATAATATTTTTTGGATGAGATGTACAATATTGAGTTGACTACATTTAGAATCAAAGAACAAACCTACCGGGTTGGTCTAGTGTGAATGCTTCTCCCCAAATCAGCTGATTTGGGAGTCGAGATTTTCAGCAGCGTTCAAGTCCTAGTAAAGGCAGTTACTTTTATACAGATTTGGTTGGAGGTTGTACAAGACTACCTTCATTTACACACGTACGTATCATCCTCTGAAGTATTTCCTTAACGGTAATTCCCGGAGGCTAAACAAGAAAAAAGAATCAGAACAAAAAGGACATTTTTTGTTTTTTCTTGCTTGATGAATTATTTCACTACATCAGCTCGAAAATAGCGTGTTGGAATATGAAATTTTCCAACACACTTCTTTTTTAGGTTATGAGAATTGCCATGCTTAACCGAGATTTGAATCCGGGACTTCCGGATGATAGACCAAGACGCTACCACTCGATACGGAGATCGGGGGAATTTTAGTTTCACGCAAGGCCGTAAATTGATTCGTTATTTTTTAGTTTGACAGCGCTATGAGCCATGATGAGCGGCACCTGAACAGAAAGTCTTGGGTGTTTTGGAGTTAACTAAAAAATGTAAGTCTGTTGTTACAGTTTAACGTAGGTTCAGTACTCAGCAGAAAGTTTAGTTGTGATCTTTCAAGTGATTAAAACATTCGTCGATGGCATACTCGGTTTAAAATGATCGGATGTCTGTGTAAAGGAAATAGTACTCTGAACTACTAAGGATGTCTGAGGAAAATGTAGAACGTAACAAAGGAGTCTTTCTAGCGAAATCCTCAGAAATTTGTTAAGAAGGCCTAAACAGGAAAAAGAAAGAAAGGCTAGATGGGTTGAGGCAGAGGGCAAGCGTTATACGCGTCGTCTGTTTCCTGATGTTAGTTTGTAGGGCGCCTCTTAGGTGCGCCCGAATAAGTACGTGATTCAATATCTTTCTGGTCTATGGCGCTTTCCGGGACAAGCTGCAGAGGTTCGGCCTGGTGGACTCTGGAATGTGTCTGCAATGCGGACAATTGGACTATGTACATCATGTTCTGTATGTTTGTTCAAGTACGAGTTGATACGCACGGAGACTTTCTGTCGGCTGGATATTATCGGGTCGGCGCTGGATCTCCGTGTCAATTGGCGAAACCAGGCCGAACGGATAATAGTTGAAAATTTCATACATTATTTTGTAAAAGAAAGGATTACCGAGGGTATTTAGGCTGCGCCTGGGATTTCCTGCGTTCTTCTTTTGTTTGTTTTGTAATTGTTAAGTTTTTATTGTTGATTGTTTTATTGTAATCGCGTATTGAACTACTTCTTTTACCGTCGAGTAGGTAGTGGAGTTCAGTTCCTTTCTATATTTTGTTCACTCAATCTTGTTTGAGACCAACGTAAGATGTGTTTTGTTTTTTTTTTTTGGGATAGTAGAACACCGATGGGAATGTCGCGTGTGGCGTTCGCATCGGTGGCATTTGACTGAGGCAAGAACAAGGCTGAGAGATGCCTTTCGCCGAGATTTTGAAGATGACTTCCGGTAAAGCCCATAAGGGCTTGGTACGGAGGGGGGTGGCGTGGCGACCGCAACTGTCACATGGTGAGTGTCTTCTCCTACGCGATCAGGACCCGATACAAAGCTGCGGTGGCCTCAAAGGTCACCCGATTTGATCCCCCCGTCCGATGATTTTTTCCTCGGGAGTTGTATAAAGGATCTTGTGTATGTACCATCCGCTAGCCGGTTTGAGACATAGGATTGAAACGCTTCTATTACTCCAGACGAATGTTGGTTAAAGTATGGGACGAAGTCTCGTATCAGTTGTATGTGTGCCGCGTGACGTCAGGTGATTACGTTAAAATACTTGTAGGGAATAACTGTCACAGTTACTTTTTTCATTACTGTAAATTAAAGTTGACAGATATTAAATAACTTTTAAAACACCAATATTTTTTTGTACAGTGTATAATAAACCACTGAAACGTTATAAAAATTCATAAAATTTTTCCTTAAATTTAATAAAAACTAAAAATAAAAAATATCACTTTAAAATGACAATATTTTGGGTCAGTACATAGGATATATTTTACATTTTGGGTTAACCGGATAGAAAAAACTAATTAAAAAAAAAGAAAAGTTTCAAATTAATAATTAAAACAGAAAAAAGTTAGGAAAAAATTATAAATGACCATTTTCGTAGGTAATAGTTTATTACACATAACAAACTAATAAGATAAAAAAATGTGCATGTATAATATTATTAATGCAGCATCAGAGGAAAGTAATAAAAAAAAGGGTAATTAATTTTTTTTTTTAAAAAAATTTCAACAATGAAGTTAAATTGGGTTAAGAGAAATGATTGAAAAATAGAATAATTTCCTTATAAAATTTTTACTGTTATTGTAGAACAAAATAGGAACCTTAAAACACGTCGAAAAAATAAATTTGCAAGGCTAATACAATTCATATAACGGGCTCGTTTTAACGCAAAGATTACAATGTGAAAAATCTCATTCGTAGAGATTTACAAACAAAACTTCAATTTTATCTTTCTTTGTCTCTTTCTTTCATTCCTTTCCCGTAAAAGAAAAAGAGAGAAACAGGAATCGCTAAGTAAACTTACGTCATTCACCGCCTACGTAAAAAAAAAAAAAATGATAACACGAGTTTAATATTCTATTAAATTTCTAATACACCCGGTAGTTCGATCCTGCTGAGTTAAAAACTGAAGAAATTCTTGGTGTATACTAAATTCGCTTGGATTTAGATTCTAATTGCGATCTTTTTGTAATAATTAGAATTAGTCAGCGCTTAAAATATTACAGTATTAAAAATGATACAATGAAATGGTAAAAAAGCGCGCGCGCACACACAACACACAAACACAAATCAAATCAACTTACTACTGCAGTTGAAAGTTACAAATTTAATTTTTAAACTTTACTCAGCTTTTAAAATATACAAAAAAAAATTAATCAGAGTTAATCGGTAGTTATTTAGTTTTGGACGAACGAAATTACAGATATTTGTTAGATACTCTATGTCTGTATGTACAGAGATATGTCGCTTCATTAAAGATACATTTTTTATAATAAAAGTTATTTCTATACTATTATTAATTTATCCAATAAGAAATGAATATTTATATCTAATGTAATCTGAATTAATATAAGTCTTGTCGTTTAAGATTATATTTTTATGTCCTTGGACGTCTATATATACATGTGCGTGCGCGCGCGTGTGTATATATATATATATATATATATATATATATATATATATGTCTAAATTTAACAGCATAAACCCGTACACGGGGAAGATATAAATGAGTAGTAATAAAAAAGAAGTAGAAGAAAAGGAAACATTAAGGAATGCATTGATAGATAAGTGTGAAAAATAGATAACGAATACCTTCTCCTCTACCTCCTCATCATCTAAGTATCTTTCATAATGAAGAATTGATGTAATCAAACACAGCTGATTAATTATTGGCTGTAAAATATAATATATATATATATATTGTTGATTGAGCAAGGGTCAACACGCCAAGGATTGTTTATATATATAATTATATTACTATTATTATTGTTTTAAAAATACGACTGTAATACGTTGTATTTATTCAGCACATGGCCGTCTTAATGCATATTAAACGAAATAAAAATGTTATGGTACCGTAAAAATTTTGTAAATATACATTTACTTTCCTCGACTGAAAAACTTAGCTTGTAAAATAAATGAAGGTATAAAAGGAATCCATACAGAATTGTAATTTGATTGTAAAGTCAAGAACTACTGGTGAGAGGTGTGCGTAAATAATTAAAATAATAAGTTAAAATTTTTTAGATATGCATTCAACCATGTAATATACGATAAACTTATGGAAATATTAAAAAGTTAAAAAGCATCTTGGTAAAATAGAAGATTAATCAAATAATTGTATTTAAATCACAAAAAGGCTATTAAAAAGTAAAGAATATTCAAACTGAGTGGTTTGATCTAGGAAAATGAAAAGTAGGAAACTGTTTATCATCAATCTTGTTTAATTTTTATGTTGAAGATTTGATTAAAAATAGTATAAAACAGGATGAAATTGTTAGCATAGAAGGAAAGAAAATTAATTCTATATCAAATGATATGATTTTTTAGATAGTTTCAAAATTATAAACATCATTATACAGAGTGTTTCTAAAATGGTGGGCTGGATGTACATTTTCGGATTTTACTTGTAAAACTAAACGAAAAATATCCTAAGGAAAAATGGTAATTTCTTCTTCGTTGTCCCACTGTCCGCCATTTTATTATTTTTATATAATAATTTATATCTCAAGTTCGGTTAGATGAATCACATTTATATTTTGTAAGCGTCTTGGTAATAAAGTTTTAAAATTAGCAAAAAATCAGCACTTCGCAAATTACAAAATGGCGGCCATGTTTATTTTTTAATCCGTTATATCTCCATAAATATTAATTTTATCAATATTTATTACGCCTTTTATTTTGAAAAAAATTACATTTCATTTTTTTAAATCAATCTAGAAAACTGATGATGTAATTTTGAGTCATAATTATTAGGTCTGTTATTGTGAGAAAATTATTACTTAATCTGATAATAATTTGCAATACTAGAATTAACGATAAATTAAAACAATTAATTTTTAATCGAATTGAACGTAAAGTGGAGGAAATGAAAACAGATACAAAATTACAACAATAATTTTCAGCCATAACTCGGCTATTTGTAAACCTATTTATTGTCATTTTCTTCAAAAGCAAATAACATAAATTTTGATAAAACTAATATTTATGGAGATATAATCGATTGAAAAATAAACATGGCCGCCATTTTGTAATTTGCGAAGTCCTGATTTTTTGCTAATTTTAAAACTTTATTACCAAGACGCTTACCAAATATTAATGTGGATTGGTCTATCCGAACTTGAGATAAAAATAACAAAATGGCGGACGGAGGAGAACGAAGGAAAAATTGGCATTTTCCCTAAGGATATTTTTTGTTTTGTTTTATTAGTAGAATCCGAAAAAGTATAGTCAGTTCACCATTTTAGAAACAATCTGTATATTGTGATATGATATGAAAATGAGTTTAAAAAAGAAATTATAAGTTTTTTCCAATGAGAATTTTGTTAAACGGAGAAAGTGATCGTAAAAATTAAAATAATAAAAACATTTTCTTTAATTAAATTTTTTTTTACAGACTACATTTTCTTGCAAATATTTTCTGTTACACTAAAAAAAAAAAACACAATGCAGTTTTATGGTTAACTGAAATAACTTACATAAATAGTTCTTAGTACAATTCAGCTTGGATCAAATAAATTTGATGGCAGTCAAGTAAACACCTTCCGTCAAGCCAACTACGTAAACTCTTGTCTAGATCAATACAATACGCACAACTGGACAATGACTGTTGAAAATTATTACATCTGATCATTCGTAATTTGATTGAAAATTTTTAATTATCAATTTACGAGTATATACGATTTCCGTGCTGGAGTGATCACGACCCTATTGTTAATCGGATGTACTGCATTTGAGTCTCGGTGAGGCGTGGAATTTTATCACACGCTACAAAACATTGATTTCATTATTATCCACGGCTGCTGCTAAATTTAATAGGATACAGAGAAGTTAAAAGCAACTGTTCGGCTTTCTACCCTTCAAGTCATTTGTACGTAAAAACCCTTCACATCTGTTCGCCGTTCGAGGAAACAGATTTTAGATATTTGATTGTGTAGAAAAAATTACATAGTTATATTATTTATTAATTTTAATTTTTTAATTATATTTTCATTATTCTAATTATTGATATATATTAATTTAATTTCAAAAATTTATTAATTTTATCTGTGTTTTAAAATATTTTTTTTTAAATACTGTGGTCTAGTGCAAGGTTGGCAACAAAGTATTTTTTTCTTTATTGCCTATATTTATTAATTATGGGAATCCATAATTAATAAAATACTTTAATTAATTATGGGAATCCAGCCAAACGGTATAATCCACTGATTAATTTATTGTCACAAATCAGTTGTTACAACTGATTTTTGAAGACGAACGTTCTGAGGATTAAATCCTTGTAAGAGTTAGTTACTTTTACACTGATTGGAATACTAGACAGCGGACACCGGTATACTTTGGTGGATGGAGTTCAATTAACCACACGTCTCAGGAAATTTTTCCATTTTTGCAACTTATTGCTTATAACCTGAAAACAAAGACATTTATGACAAAACGGCTTTCGCCATCGTTTTTCTCGTAAAACCTTACATTAAAAACATGTATCATATGTCCACCTTCCTATTTAAAAAAAAGGTTTTACTCAATATCGCGGACCCAAGATGGCGGACAGAAATTTCAAATAGTCCATAAAATAATAATTTTGTAACTTTTCAGACCACCGATTGTTTCTAGCTGCTAGTATTCTTCGGTTTTGAAATATGAAGCTGTTTCCATACTTTAATATCACTCTGTATGTTAGGACATACAATCATTAAGAACATTTAAAATTGAGCAGATGTTTCATTTCACTACTAATTAGCAAATTCAATCGTTTTACTGTAATTAAAAAACGATTAATTTTTTTATTTACGTATGTTATTATTATGGTTAGCAATAATTTCTATTCAGTATTGTTGAAAAATCAAAGATTATTTTGATTTGATCTTTTTAGCGTAGTTTTTTCTCAATATTATCGTAGGATTTGAATAGATGCGCTTCAGTTTTAGGGGAATGAAAGTGTGAGATTGATTCAAAATACTAAATTAGACAGACTACTTTTCACATTGATTTTTTTTTATTTATTATAACTTAACGTTGTTTTACAAAATATGAATATAAATTGATATAAGGAAGGAGTTACTTGCTAATTACCTGAAATATATTACAAATTTTAGAACTTTCAGGTATTTTGAATTAATCTTTTAGCTAGGCCATTGTTCACTACGACAAAGCAAAAGGATTTCTCACCTGGTATCCAATTCAAATAAGTTCTGTGTTGTTTTATACACAGAAATCCATGTGACTCTTACATTATTATTTTTAAATAAATTAAAGTGAGAATTTATTTCGTTTTTTACAACAAAGCAAAACGAAGTAGGCGAGAGTTAAAAAAATACTTTTTTTTTAATTTTTTCCCCCTGTTTAGCCTCCGGGAATCACTGTCAGTTATTACTTCAGAGGATGAATGAGAATGAGGATGAATGGATGAGGGTAAGTGAAGTGTAGTCTTGTACAGTCTCGGGTCGACCATTTCTGAGATGTGTGGTTAATTGAAACCCAACTACCAAAGAACACCGATATCCACGATTTAGTATTCAAAGTCGTATAATAGCAACTAACATTTACTAGAATTCAAATCTCAGAACCTTCGACTTCAAAAATCAGTTGTTAAAAAAGCGATTTTGCGACAACGAGTTTACCACTAGACCACTATCCAATGGGCTAATTATAAATTTCATAATGTTTTTCAGTAACGATTCATTTAACTCAAATATTTTTTGTCCCCCATTCTAACATTTATCCCTAAAATTCCCCCTATTAAGTTACCTTATGAAAGAACCCAAAAGGGGTTCGTTTAATACGTTAATGAAACACGTATAAAATGATATAGAAGAAATTAAAATATTAAATACAATGATGACGTTGTTTACTGGTAAAAAAAAATATTAATTACGAGAAATTTTGAACGGTATAGATTTATTTCTAGGACAATATTTGAATTTGAAAAAATGAAGTTAATAAATGTAATATAAAAAAGGATAATGAGTAATTATATAAATTAAACAACAGTTTTTTAATAATAATATTGATATTTTAAATTTATTTATTTTTTTTTATCGGTTCAGTTCCACCATCCCTTCTAAGTCCCCATCCCTTACCACCGTAGAGGGACAGAAATAAAATGCCAGGCAGCTTTGGAAATTACTATAGGACAAAAGAACAGTGACAAACAGGACAAGACATCTAAAACCCATGGTGTACTGTGTGTTCGCAAAGACTTATAAGAAGAGAAAGTAGAAATAGTTTTTTATGTGTGTGTGTGTGTGTGTGTGTGGGTGTGTGTGTGTGTGTGTGTGTGTGTTTTACTATTATTATTTATTTAAAATTAATCATAGTTCACCCTCCAATCGCTTAATAAACCAATTCTCCTTATATCTCCAGAAATTTATATCTGAAGTGAATCACTAGCAACTTTCGTCTTGTGTTCATGAGGAGATATTTCGCTGTTGATATATATAAATACGTAAAATATTTTATAACATCTTCTAAATTTATTATTTACTCGGTGTGAGATAAGAGCGTTTCCGTGAAGGTTTACATGAAGTAAGCGATAGAAATAACGGAAATTGAATATTGTTCTTTTTTATGTCAAAAATAGTAAATATAAACGTTTTTGAAGATAATAATAATAATGATAATAATTAAATAAATAACAGATCTTCATTGTAGAATGGTACTACTAACTTTCATCCGGAAGTGCCTAATCTGAATCCTGGTCAGGCATTGTGTTATTCATACGGTACAAAATTTCCATTTCATATTCCCACCGCTCAAGGTTTGTTATTATGAGGTGAATTAATCATAAAAAAAACTAAGATAAGTGAGCATAATTCATCAAATGGATAATTACGTTATTTTTTTAAATAAAATTATAAAAGATGGACGCAGTAGTAGAAACATCAGAAGATTAACAGAAGCAAGAAGAGCTTTGATAAGGGTTTTAAATAAGTAAAAGAGAAACGAAATCTAGTAAGAAATAATAAGAGATTCTTGAAAGATATTCGTATGAAGAGTGCTTTATAAGAGCGATACATAGGTAAAAGTAAATGAATAGAGGCCTTTCAAATGTAGTGTTATAGGATGTTACAAATTAGATCGTTTGATAAAATGAAGAGGTCTTAAGATGTAAAAAGGGGGGAAAAATTGTGGGCAGAATCTTTAAAAGAGACGAACTAGGTTGTTCGACTGTGCACTAAGACATCCAGTGGCAATGTATGGACGTATAGAACTGTAAAAGAAGACAGGTTATTACATTTTATACGATATGTTAAACTTAATTGTAAATAATATGAACTAAAATATAAAAGGAGTGTAAAATTTAGAAAATAAATTTTTAACTCCTACTAAAAATAAAAGGGCGGGGCACCACCTGTCTTTCCGGTCCCACCTCCACAATACTACCGGTTCTAATAATATTAAATAAGTCGGTCTTTACTTTTGGCAACGATATGAAATGATGAATTTTATAAAAGAATTAAAAACTTCCTAACGCAATTTAATCGTTATTTTAATGCATTATCATTTTCATAAATACATAAATCATCATTATAAGACTTAGAAAGGATGTACGTTTCATTTTATTTATATATCCTTTTTTTATTACAAACTGTGACTCAGGATCACGCGTTAAAGAAAGAGAAGAACGGAAAACTGACTAAACTTGACGTAATAGCGTACTACTATAGTGTTTTAACTTCCGTCTTCATTTTGCAGTAGTTTCTACGGTTAGGACAATGGCAGTACGTGACTATAAGCTAGTACTGTAATGTACGAGTTGAGTACATTCTGTATTAGATACAAACAAAACTCCTCACTATTCTACACATCCAACTCATTTCAATTTATAAAGATAAGATAATTTTCATGTTACTGTAATGTACCAAGTTACTACATTTCTTTAATCATTTTTTTCTGTAAATTCATACATGTAGTCATATTAAAGTAACTGAAAAGGACGTTTATTATCCTTTATTTAACACAGTTTTATTATGTAGTAAAAAAAAAGAAGACAATTCGTTTTTTGGTTTTATTTTTTTTCCTATCAGACTAATAACTATATCAGACTAATAAAAATCTGAATATCCATTAGTTTTTATCGAAAACGAATTCCTTAAATCTCAGAAACCGCTTTAATAAGATTTTAGGCGTAAAAAAATATATGCTTTACAGATTTATTGTCCAGGTTATTCTACTATTGGATGAACAATAAATTTTAAATCCAAGAACATACTGTATTTAAATGTTATTTTTTAAGTAGTAATCTGACTCGTAGAATAAATTATTTTCTGTAAGAAATAGAAAAATGATTTTGTTTGTTTAATGAATAACTAGAATTTGACTGGTTTGATACTAATCTCGATTCAGTTTTCTTATCTGTTAATCTTTTAACTTCAACATACGAGTATTTACAATATAGTAGCCGGTCAGGGCTCGCTTCGCTCGTCCTTCCCTTTTAACCCCACTGTGTTCATTGTCCTCGTGCTTGTGAGAATAATACTATCAGTGTATTGTAATTTCTTCAGAGGAACAGTTTGATTAGGACAGGACTCGAACTTTCGGGACAGCACCACAGAAGGGTAAAGAGGAAGCGAGGAGCCGCGTGTTTACTGAATGGCAGAAGAGGTGGAGGAATCAAAAGGACATTGAAGCTATATTTTGATCCCAGAGGTAGCTGCGTGGGTCAATAGACCGCATGGGAAGGTGGACTTCTGGACTACTCAGTGGCTCAGGGTCGTTTAGGGTCTACCTCTACAGGATTGGAAGGAGGCGTACAGATCAATATCAGTATTGCGAAGAAACGGACACGGTGGAGCAAACCTTTTTCGTGGGTCCCAGGTGGAAGGAGAATTGCCATGTGACGGTTTGGACTCGCCGGGGAGAGTCATGCAGTTGATGCTCTCGTCCGAAAAGGGTTGGACTATGTATGCTCAGTGGTTTAGAAGAGTGTGCTCCACCAGAAGCTACTGAAGGAAGAACGTGAAGAGGACAGCGAGGATGTCGGTTGAGGGAGGCGCCGAGCGCCAGCCTTCGTGGGCGGGTGGTGGAAGTGCCTCAGCATTGTCGTCACCAATGGCTTCCACGGGACGCGTTCCTGCCGTCTGAGGCCGGCATAGCTGTGCGTGGTTAAGAAGAGTCAAAGTGTATAGTGTATATATTGAGTTGTAAATATGGTGTGAATGTGATGTGTAAATATTTGTATGAATGTGAGGTGTGCCTGTGACGCACGTGGCGCTGAGGTTGTGCTTTACGTCAGTTCCAGCACCATGTTGCGTGAAGGAGTGGTGTTTTTACCCCATTGCAGTAGGCTGTAAACCCCACACACTCACTATGTACGGGCTACTGGGTGTTTAGTTTAGGCAAATTTTCCCACTTCCGACGTAGAAAAAATGACTCGAATTTTGAGTGATCTGAAGTACCCGGGTTTCAGAATAGGCGTAATTTAATTTTTTTATTAGATTGTTTTTTAGTCAAGTAACCGAAAGCAGATGCAGCCACGTACAGTAGTATATAAGTGGTTATGTTTGTTTAACTGTTGTGCCTTTAAAGCTACTTTTCTCGATATCGAAAAAGATATTGAAAACCTCTTTAAAAAAAATGTCAAAATGAGTAACACATAAAAGTTTAAACAAAACTTGTAGAGAAATTGATTTTGATTAAAATGTCACGAATAAAATCACAGGAAGTATAGTAATACAAACGTAAAGATTTCGAAGTTTATTAAAAACAAAACCATATCAAAATGTGGCATTATATTTTACAAAGTTATTTTACGCTAAAAAAAGAATAATGTTTTTCGATCCAATTTTTTGTCTTTACGCCAAATTTCTCGAAAACCTCCAAAAAATACACTTCCGGGATGGACTTTTTTCAATTTTTAAGTTCAATTTATGACCTTAAAAATTTCCTTTTTTCAACCTTTTAACTTTTATGTTGTAAAGAAAGCTTGGAAATGTAAATACAATCTAATTCAAGAATATCATTGTTATTTTTATTTTACATTATTGCAGTATAGGCTTATTTCTTATTATGTATATTTAAATTTTATTTTACGATCGTATGGTAAAGTGTTAGGGGTTGTTCAAACGTCGGTAATGCAGAACTGTCTGAAAATGCGGGTTACAATTATATTACGAATTTGTTAATTAATTTTATTCATTATTGTTAAGTATTAATGTTGTCTTTATTATTATTTTTTTAAATTTTACAGGTCTCAATTGCTGTGGTTATTAGCCCGATGGAATTTGTAGCGTATGAAAAAACCATGCCTGAGGAGGATTCAAACACGAGACCTCCGGATGAAAGGCCGAGACGCTACCACTCCGCTACGGAGATCGGCAGTATTAATATTGTTTTTCTTTATAATAGTAGTAGGTTGATCTAAAATGTGACGTCTGACAAAGACGTTTGGTATTGCAGATAAAGTTATTACAATATCTTTCTATTACTGTCAATACTATTGAAGTTTTAACTACTGACATTTTTGTTAATAATATTTATTTTATTTTTTGTATTTAAAATAGATAGATTAATCGTGATGCTTGCCATAATATTAAAGTTGTTATCAACTACTTTGCTCCAAGCAGAGCAAAGTCCAGAAGTTTGATCATTCCATTTTTTTGGCATTACAACAGTTGGATATTTTAATCATGTTACCTATATTATATTTCGAATTCCGATAGTCAATATCAAACTGATAATTAAATGTTGATTTGAGATTTAATATACTTCTCAAATATTGAACTCGGGTTTCAGCCGACCGTATACGTTGTTCTTCATGTCTCTGAAAACTCTCTTGACGTAAATCGTCTGCGATCATAAATTCTAGTAGCCGTAGAAGTTCTTTTTTCTACCTGTGACTTCGCTGATCTAGGCGTTATGAAAATATTATTACCAAACTGAATGCCAAATTTTGTGTACGTCTCACCCCTTTGGAATTTCTTAATTCAGTATATAAAAATCTTCACAATACTAATTTTTTCGCGGCAGGATGAGTTCTTGCGGGTCACATTCAGATTAGACAATAACATTAGATTTCATATAACTTTTTGAACAAGTCGATCGATATCGAAATTCAATATTCTTCAAATAATCAAAACTCTGTAGTAATATGTAAATGGCAGTCATTCCCTTTAATTTTTTAATCAAACTAATTTGTTTTTATTTATATTACGATAGTAATTCAAATTGTTACTTTATAGACGATGACATTAAATATAGTAAATCATGAAATAATTTACTGAACAAGTGGATATTGATATAAGCAACGAACGATATTGTCATCGAAATTAAATTTAGCAGAAGTTCTAGGTTATTTATTTATACGTTTTTTATATTTATGATTTATGTAGCCGAGTGATTTGCGAGGTTTGAACTGTGGTAAACATTCTGGGTTTATAAGAAAGCAACAGTTAACATTTCGTAATGATTGGTTCAGTAGTTTCCGTGGTTGTCGAGAACAAACGAAATGGATATCTCTTTTTATAATAGTAAAATTTTATATAATTATTATAATATATTTCTAAAATTTTTTCTCGTAATTGATACATTTGTTTTTATTATTTGCATAATAAATTGGTTTTGTATTTTCAATCGATAAATTGGTTTGTTTAAGGCATTTAGTTTATATGCATGCAGGTACATTATAACTACGCACTTAAACAAGAACTTGGGGAACCTGTTGCATGTCCGACACTCTGCCCGTAAATGGGGTTCCTACGACTCGTAAAAAAATAAAAGGTACATTCTAACAAAAAAATACCACTATTAATTTATTTTACTATTATTGAAGTGCAAGTTTATTATATATTATTATTTATGTAATTACGTTTTGTTTTTGTAAGTCAAATTATCATTTATTTTTGTATAGGCTTGTGTTTTCCTAAATGTATATAAATAAAAATGGAAATGTTCGTTTGTTCAGTCTTAAATCTCCGAAAGTTCTTCACCGATTGCTTTGGAATGTGAAACAACGTTGCATTCGAATACGCGAGCGTTTTTATATAAATACTATTTATATACATAAGATGTCACACCTCTAACAGATAAAAACATGCTTTTTTAAAAAAACAGTGCTATCTGTTGGACGTAAAAGCAACAAACGCTTTACTAAATATTTTACGATTCCATTTCAATGTTTCTGATTTGTGTGTCCGCAACAGATTTAAAAACTTCTGGACCAATTTATGCGCGGGGAAAAAGGAAGAAAGGGAAAAATCGGAAAAGGGAAAACTCGAAAAAGGTAAAAGGGAAGAAGGGGAAAATAGAAAAAAGAGAATAGGGAAAAACGGGGAAAATGAAATGAAAAGGGGAAAATATAAAAAAGAAAAGGGGAAAGAGGAAGGGAAACGGGGAAAATGAAATGAAAAGGGGAAAATATAAAAAGAAAAGGGGTAAGGGGAAAGGGGAAAGGGAAATATAATTGTGGGAAGGAAACGAAAAGAAAAATGGTAACGGGTAAAGGAAAGGGGAAACGGGGAAAGGAATGTGGAAAAAATGAAAATTGGAAAAGGAAGACAATGAAAGGGAGGATAGAGAGGAGTAAAAAGAAAGGGAAAAGGGAAAGATTTAAATTTTATGAAGTTCCGTAATGTTCATTTTGTTAATGTTTTATCAAACTTTCAATTGTGTTCATTTGAATATATATATATATATATATATATATATATATATATATATATATTCAATTATAGCAAAAGCGGGGTTTTCCAGTACGTAATAATATATTGATAATATAGGCACAATTATAGATTATAATACAAATTTATATTTCATTTTTTTGTATTGCTTGTTATTTTTATTATTTACCTTTTTTTGCGGGTTTCATTTTTTTTTAATAAAATTTTTAACATTTCTTAGAGGGTCGAATTACTATGAGTATTATGTTCAATGTTCATATCTGTATTTTTGTTGTATGTAATTTATATTAAAAAAAAAAAAAAAATACGAAAACAAACCTGTAATACTTTCTTGGCATTCGTTATTTATTCTTATATAGTGGAGAAAAAAAATGATACATGTTAAGATTTTTACTTTCCCGCCTATAATTATAGCTTTAGAAGGGAAAGTATTAAACGTTCAACCAATAAAAAGTTACCTATGATTTTTTTTGTCGTTGGGGAGGTGGGTGAATTATTATAAAATTTTATTGTAATGTTATTATTATTAAAAATTAAATAAACCAAAAAGTTTTGAAAAATTCAAAAAATAATATTTTTAAATTTTGATCGGTTTCCCTAACCCAGAGTATTACCCTGTATTACCCTCATTGTATTTTTGTTTTTTTTACTCACTTGCACTACTACATATTACTATGCCTAGAAAGACATACAAAAAGATTCCTTTAAATATACTCGTACAGGCTACAATAAACAAAAATAAAGCTTTTTTCGATTTTTGATGCAGGGGTAATTTTGGGAAAAACATTTTTTTTTACGTTGTAAAGTAAGCATGCCCGCATCTACTGAGCTTAATGTATAAAGAAGGGTTTTGTTTAAAAAATTCTGAGAAAAAATTATCTACCCGTCGACAGATACTCATGCCAAAATTTTACCAATAAAATTCCCCACACACAAGGATCTCTGTAAAAAATTCCATCAAAATCGGTTTATCCTATCAAAAGTTATTAGGCTTCAAACACGCCAACACACGTACGTACGTACGAACGTTACCCCTCACTTTTTTCTGGCGTCCCTGGGTCATAAAACGTCGAGAGATGAAAAAAAATCCATACCTCATTTTTTGACTTATTCTTTTAACTTTCCTTCCATCACAGCTCCAGAGCTATGTTGCTAGGAAAGTAAAACACAATTAATATACTTACAGAATGCTTATACTAATAAAGGATTTTCAAAAAGACTTGAGAAAATGTAAAAAAAAAAAAATAGTTTTGAATTGAAATTTTAAATTTTTATTGTAAAAAATATAGAAATTATAAGTGCAGAAAAGAAAGAAATATAAGTGTATAAGGCTAAAAACAATTGCAAAAAAATTTTAAAGTACGGTAAATAAATCAAAAATTAATTTTTAATTAAAATACTTATGAAATACGAATGATTTTCTATCATGAGATGATATTAAAATAATGTAACATTAAAAGAATTTCTTTCTTTTTCACTAAACTTGTGTAGTAAAGATTATATCTATATATAAATGTTTCATGAATGATGTATTAGAAATCAGTCTTCTATTTTTTTTAAATGTTTTTTTGTATTATTATAAATCAAAATAAATGTTGAAAAAAAACTATAACGTAACACACGAAAAAGATAACATCACGTCATAATTTTGCACGATTATCGTTATATAAAAATAGACTGTTGTCTGAATTTGTTACCCTTACTATATTAAAATGAAAAAAAGAGAAGAAAAATATATCTTGAAGGCATAAATGATTGAAGTTAAGTTACATGAAAACGTATAATTTTATTTTTCTCATATTATTACGTTGCAGAAATCTATTTGAATACAATACAAAAATCAAATATTTTTATCATAAATATGCAATATCTTAAAATATTTGATTTAACCTACAATATCTAATTAATTATGTATAAAATGTTAAAAAATGTAATACAACTAAAATACTTTCAAAAATAGTACACGAGGTAGCTTGAAAAAATTTCCGTATTGTATTAAAAAAATAATTTTGGTTTAAATTGTATTTTAAAAAACTTTAACTAACGGGTATAATTGTAAAAAAATAATTAAAGCTTATAATTAATTTATGATAATTAAAGGGAGAATAAAATTCTTGTGCAGTTCTGCGCAAGAAGAAGGATTTTCCGTTATTTTGTTTTCTTTTGCCCGGCTCAAAGATATACCCGCAAAGTTCATCATGACCCGCTAAGTAGGTAACGCTATCTGAATATTGCTAAAAAACGATAGCGCAGTTAAAGAAACGTCAACGTTTCAATATGCAGCATCATAACGAATCCCGCTTCTAACTTACCCCACTCAAATTTTTTACACCTTAAATTGAGCGTAACTCATGAACGACTCAACTCCATCAGATTTTCACATGCACAACTTCAGATACACTAATATAGCACATCAAAATTGCAATGAAATTGATTTAGTAATTTTGGAGATTTTTGAGACACAGAATTTTATATTTAGGCCTATAAATACATAACTAAACCATAACTTAAGTAAATGGTTTTTTTTGTACTTCTCATAGCTTAAAACGTAAAGAAAATTTATTTTCATCCCTACTCCAACTATACGACCAAAAATAATATAGTTCTCGTACTTTTCTTTGAAAAGCCGATAAAAATTGCTTATGCATTTGTTCTCTTGTGCAATTTGTAGCATTTACGAATTTGCAAACCTTTTAATAATTCTAATGTAAGACATAAGACTAGACTAAATGAAACAAAATCTAATAAAATTTTATATAAAACAGATGAATGAAGCGATAGGATGTATAATTTTTCTAGGCTATTTGATATTAACTTAGGTATTTCAGAGCAAATTTTACTTCTTTGTGTTATTTATAGATAAATTTATTATATTTGTTTTGTTTCAAGAACTCATACAAGGAACTATTATTAGTATTTCAATTAAAGTAGTTTATTTTGAAGACAATTAATTAATTACCAATCTTTTTATACGTTCCCCGTTTTCAAAAACATTCCAGAAACCCGTATTTAGAAACCTGTTTCAGCTATTTCGTTTTATTGGAATGTCCTCATTTCAATTTTATGTGAGAAAAAAGTAAAAATCAATTGCTTCTGGAAAATACGATAGATGGATGTTCCAGAGGCGCATTGTGCTATGCATCAAGGTTCTGATGCACTGCCAAAAAAATTAATCCAGTATCTCTTTTCCATTTTCAGGATGTTTTCTTCAAAATCATTCATATGACGAAAAAATATCGAACTGAATGTAATATTAATTACTAACGCTTCTTCAGTTGCAGGTATCGATTAGAAATGCCTTTTATCCCTTAATTTTATCTACTCCTGTTTTTTCCTGCCTTATGATCATAAGTTTGATCTGTAGATTTGGTTACCGGCCAAGCCGATAATTCTATCTATAAATAGCCTAAACGGCTTAATATTGAAAGGGAAAAAGCTGGGATTGACAAAAAAGTTGTAATACTTTTCTGGCATTTGTTATTTATTCTTAAATAAGGAAAAAATAATGATATATGAAAAATCTTAACTAAAATTCAATTTTTGTGGGGGGGGGAGGGGGTAATTTGTGATGAAGTTTTACTGGAAAATTATATGTTTAAATAAACCATAAAAGTTTTAAAAATTAAAAAATCCGTATTTTTTATTTTTTTTTGCTCCCACCACCAAAATCACTTTCCAAGAAATTTTTGTTTATACATTTACTACGTTAAATGGAGGAAAGTAAACAAACTCTACTAAAAAATGTACAACCAGTAAAAGTTACTTAAGATTTATTTTTTTGGAGGGGTTAAAATGAAATTTTATTGCAATACTATTATTAAAAGTTTATTAAACTAAACATAAGGGTGGAGGATAAGCTCCCCGACCCTTAATACTGCTCCCAAGTATTTTTTTTTTTGGGGGGTCACTTGCACTATTACTCTGCCTAAGAAAACATACAAAAAAGGTTAATTATATACAATAAATAAAAAGGTAGCTTTTTTCGATTTTTGAGAAAAGAGGGATTTTGGGGAAAACATTTTTTGCAAATGGTAAGATAAGCACGAAAGCATGTACTGAGCTTAATACAGGTTTTTGTTTTGATTTTTCTAAGTTTACTATCTTAATTGAAAGAAATTAAAAAAAAAATTACATTGAATAATGGAACAACCAATAAAAAATTACTTGACTTTTTTTTTCAGAGGCAAAACTTTCAGGGTGAAACTCATCACAGGCGTTGCATACGTCGACTTATCGGCGGCTTACGCTACAGTAAACCACAGACTGCTTCTACAAAAAATACTTATATCAACAGGGGATCACCAACTAGCTAAAATAGTAGAATCATTACAAAAGAACAGGCGTTTTTATGTTAGCTTCGAAGGAAAGAAAAGTCGCTGGAGAAACCAGAGGAATGGACTGCCTCAGGGCGGTGTGCTATCACCCTTACTTTTCAACCTGTATACCAACGATCAACCTATCTTCCCCGAGGCCGAGCATTTCCTGTATGCGGACGACCTTGCATTGGGTGTTCAAGATCGAACTTTTCCAGAAGTTGAGAAGAGACTTACCGCAACCCTAAATGGTTTAACTGAGTATTATAAAACAAACTCCTTAAAACCAAATCCAGCGAAAACTATTGTATGCGCATACCATCTGAAAACCAGGAAAGCAAAAAGACGATTGAATGTTACATGGAACGATCAGCAGCTGGAACACTCAGAAGCGCCAAAGTACCTTGGAGTTACATTAGACAGATAACTAACGTATAGGGCTCACTGTCAAAGCACAATGTTGAAAGTAAATACGAGGAACAATCTCCTGAAGAAACTCCGAAGCAGTAAATGGGGTGCTAAGCCAACCGTCCTGTCGACGACAGCTAGAGCTTTGTGCTATGTGGAACAGATAAACACACAACAAAAAGGTTGATATAGCGCTGAACGAGACCTGCCCTTTAATAACGGGATGTATGAAACCCAATCCTATTGAAAAGTTGAACCGAGCGGCTGGCATGGAGGAACCTGGAATACGTCGAGCTGAAGCCGAGTACATTGAACGGTTCAGACAATCTTTCGATACACGACATACAATGTACCAGATGGAGCAACCACCCCCTCCGAGACTGAAATCGAGAAAGGGATTTTTACACTCTACAGCTATCGAGCCCCCACCCCTAGGTTCCCATAAAGGGCTCCAACACCTCCAGGACATGACCTGGACTGGCAAACGTTGGTGACTTTAAACCGGCTTCGAACTGGGGTTGGACCAACCAGAGTTAACCGCGCTAGATGGCATCAAATAGAGCGTAACGACCTGAACTGCGAGTGCGGTGAGATTCAGGACTCTGAACATCTCCTAAAGTGCACCTTCTGCCCGACCAAATACACACTAGAAGATCTGTGGCAAGGAAATGCTTCTGGTGTTTCGGTGGCACAATACTGGTCGCAAAGGTTTTAATGTCTCATCGCTCGGACACGAAAAAGTAAGTTTCAGGGGTAGGGTGAATTATGATGAAATTTTATTGTAATATTATTACTTAAAGTTTGCTACTAAAACATTTAGTATCACTAAAAGCTCAGAAAAATTTCATAAAAATTGATATTTTTAAACTTTGATTGGCTTCCCCACCCAAAATATTGCCCAAAAGTAATTTTTTTTGGGATCGCTTGCACTAATATTATGCCTAGGAAGACATTAAAAAAATATTCCAAAAATAAAAAGATAGCTTTTTCAATTTTTGGGGAAGTGAGAATTTTGGACAAAATTGTTTTTTAAGTAGTAAGCTAAACATGTCCGTATGTACTGAGCTTAAATAAGGTTGGGTTACATTTGAAAAAAATTTACAAAATTAACTCCTCAAAACCTCCTTTCTGAAGATACTTACCCCCCAAAATGTTACCACGAAATTTGTCCGTATACTAGAGCCTCTGTACAAAATTTCATTAAAATCGGTTTATCCAGTCAAAAGTTATTTGATTGGAGCTTAAAGCACGACAACACACGTATATATGTACGAACATTACACTCGTTTTTTTTTTTACAGTTTTTTGTTGTTCCTAAGTCATGAAACGGCGAGAAATGAAAAAAAAAACCATACCCAATTTTTCGACTATTACCATACTTTTCTTTTTGCAGCATAGCTCTAGAGCTATGATGAAAGGAAAGGAAAACGGTGTTTCCAGGAAGAATTAGAACTACGGTAGGGTTGTTGGGATTCTGTTGAAGTTGCTTCTTAGAGTGGGCGTCATCCCTCCCCCGGATTATAAATATATAAATAACAATGTACATATATATATATATATTTTATGTTTGTCCTTCCAAAAATAATTCACGGTGGAAAATTCTAAGTGAAAAAAAAAAAACAATACAGTTTTTCCGTTTTAAGTCCGCTACGATATCATTTTTATTCCAGATTTATAATTTTATCTGCTAAAAAAAAAAAAAGTTTCATCTCTCGTGATTATATTGTTTAGAATATGTTTATCAAAATCGAACATAAAGATAAGGTTTATTGCAAAAATATTACTCATTCTTTTACTGATCTGCGTAAAAATGTTACTGAAATAGCAGGATGGATTTTCAAATTATATTGTGATATCAATCCACTGATATGATATTCTAACTTTTGACGTATTTCCTGGATAAATTATCTTTATCACTTCAAATAGGGTCAAACTATCGCTTTATCATTTGTTATGGTATACGGGTATTCACTACGTACATCAATATATTTCTCACCGAAACACAAATAACACTCGTAAACGTATAATTGTTTCATAGCCGTTTCACAATAAACTTTTTCTAGTAACGTTAAAGTATTTGACAGAGACTTTTGAAGGAAAATACAAAATTTTATACACGATGTTCAGCGGTAGGAAATTTTGAACTACAGGACAATATCACGCGCACGTTACACAAATACAGAGTTTTTGTTATTGTAGACAAAACAAGAATACAAAGCCGGGCCATATTGTATCGTCATGAATGCTACCAACGTATGAAACATAATTCTCATTTCATGATTACTATTTGAAAGAGAAGACGCCGATTCCAGGAACTTTACGATGTTATTTCATATAAGTGCGGTAAGTCACGTGGTAGTCGTATATTTCATTTTAATTCGGTGATATTACATTCCTCTAGCAGTAATTATTACGTACGGAAGGAGGTTTAATAAAATTAAATGTAAAATTTATCCAAAAAAATTACTGTGAAATTAAAAATCGCCCGGTAAAAGTCACGTAGATAACATTTCCGCTCAAAAAACAAAAATTTCTGTAATAAAAATAAAACTGTTTTTAACAAAATGATACGGATATCAAAAAAGATAAGACGCTACATTTCTATTATAAAAATCTGTTATTAATTTAGAATTTTGTTTAAAAAAAAATACATGTTAAAAAAACTCTTACCGGCCCAATTTCATTTATATGCAATACATATCAAATTTACTGAAATATACAATTCTTATGATTACTCGTTTAATAAATGAAATCGGGCCGGTAAAAGTTTTATTTAACATGTATTTTTTTTAAACAAAATTCTAAATTAAAGATAACAGAAATGTAGTGTCTTACCTTTTTTGATATCGTTTTGTTAAAACAGTTTTATTTATATTACAGAAATTTTTGTTTTTTGTGCGGAAGAAATGATATCTGCGAGACTCTTACCGTTTACAATCTCATTCAAATTTTTTTTATCGCTGCGTTTTGTTAGATTATTATTTTATTTTTTTAAAATGAATTACTGTATCTTGTCTTTGTAAAACAAAAAACTATACATTTTTTAGAATTTCTCGGCCAATTTTTTTGTCAATAGCCATATCATTCACTTCATACTATATTTTTCCTTTTTTGATAAAGCAAGTCTAATGATCTTCACGAATCGAAGATCCGTGATGTAAAATTGGACTTATTACTTTGTAAGTGTAACCCTCGATTTTTATCGTATCCGTGGACACACTTTTTATTTATATTATTAAATTAACTTTTATTTTATTTTTCTATCAATTAGTTGAAATAGTTTTAATTGTAGAATAAACATTTTACCGATCGAATTTATTTCTGTTTTATGTAACAAATCTTTGTTGCTACATTTGGATCACTTTCCTGCTGTTTCTGTTTTTTGTGTTTTATTAGCAGCTATAATCTCTTGTAAACTAATACTTTTATTTTGTTTTAATGAACTGATTGGAATTAAAAAACTTGTTTCATCTTCAGTACTTTCACTTACACAAGAGTATTTGCTATTAAAACAAGCTGTAGTATATTTAAAAAATTTTATTATTTCACGTCCTTCAAGTTTTTGTACGCTACGTAGTAGTATCAACTACTGCTACCTAGCGGCGCGATTCGTAAAGCCACCTTTTTGAGAAAAAATTGACATATTCGATTTCTGCGGTTCATCAAACGAAAGAAAAAAACGTTGTCTAACAAAATTCGAGGTGTTTTTTGAAAGCGTTCTTTATTATAAATGTAATGGAACTGAAATGTAATGTTTTCATTGTTATTTTTTAACTTTTTTCTATTTTCATTTCACTTTTAGGTTAGGTCATGTTTAAAACTATAAACATAGTTCGTTGACTTCACCGTGCCGTCAGGTCCTGCGGACCTTTACCTGCGAACTTCTAACGAACTTCTTGATTTCATTAAATAACTAAAATATCGTCGTTTTTCCCTCTCCACCATAATTAACATAATTTTTCTGCTTTCTCACTTTCTCTCTATGTATTGTATATATTTGTAAAACTCGACAATAATTTAAAATACTAACATTATATAACAAATGATGAACAATGTTTCGGCTCAACTTCTATGTTTTATGAAGCGCTACGCATACAATCTTTATGCTAAGTCCCTCGTACAAAATTTCATACAGCCTTTAAAATCTGAACAAAAACTTAAACGGCCAAATCATTACACTTAAATGGAACGTTTCAAGTACAAGTGCTTGTTGCATAAAAAGCTCAAGTAAAAGGTTTTGCATTATTTGCATGTTACGCGTATTATATTTATTTACTAATTTGTCACATAAAAAATATATAAACGAAAGGTCGTATTTGAAAATATTGTCGCGTTTCGAGTTATTAATTGCCTATTCAGTAATTCAACCGAAAATATTTCTGTAACTAATAGTTTTATATATATATATATATATATCTTTTCTGGCAACAACTACTAATGGAAACTTCCCACATCGTATGATATAAGTTGACAGTTGACAATCTCTCACTTAACTATCTATGACTATTTTACGATGAGTAAGATCTTACTTAGATGAATAAGTAAGTATAATAAAACAGGTTTTTCTTACATTCTTCACACAATTTTTTTCTGTTTTCCATGAATCAGTAATTATGAATCTGCTTTCATTACAAGAAAATTATTTTTTTCAGTTCAGACACGAACTCTTGGTTCCTCTCGCTTTCTGTGTTCCAGTGGTACCCACTTGAAAGAATGCCTGATACAGTTATCTTCCACTATCCGTATCGATTAAGTACACCATTTTTATTGCTTTTAAAATAAAAAACTGGTAATGTCATTCGCATATTTTTTCATCTGGATTCTAATTATTAGTTTTACACACAGTTCACTCTCACATGACTTTGTACATGTCTGTTACCTAACGCATCTAATAACTTTTATTGTTTTCAGTTTATTTACATTTTCATCATCCAGACTTCAGGTGTGTGTGCGTGTGTGTGTGTGTGTGTGTGTGTGTGTGTGTGTTTGTATGTGTCACATCACAGGATTAAATACTGAATTGATGTTTCTTCAACCAATACAAAAAAATGGATGCACTCTTAAACATCGCAGTCGTCCTATCACAAATCAAAATGATTACCACTTCCTTTTGAATTTTTGGATTAGTTTAATAAAGAGTGTACAGATAATGAATAGCAGTATATTTGTTATAATATTTTTGAATGAAATGTACAATGTTGACGTGAAGCTAGAATCAAAGAGTAAAAAGTTAGTTGTAGTTGCTTACATAGCCTAGATTGATTAATTATCTTTCCGGTTGACAACGTCACTAGAGTAGGTGACGACTTCCGAACAGAAAGGCGTTCCGCGTTTTGAAGTTTGCTAAACGTGAATCTATATTTACAGTTCAACGTACTTTTCTTAGAAAGTTTAATTTTAATTCTCCAAATGACAATAATATTCTTCGATGGCATAATCGGTTTGTAACGACCGGATATCTTTATGCATGTAAAGAGAAGACAACGAGAAAACAGATTGCATCCGAAGAAAATGTTGAACATATCAGGGAGTCTTCTTGCGTAGTCCTAAAAAGTCTGTTGGGAAGGGCGAAAGCAAACCGGTAATGCCGGTGATGACAATGTGAAATATATTACAGAAACGATTACGTATTCGTCCATACCGCTTTCACACGCTTTGAAGCCTACCGTCAACACTTTGCGTACCAACTTTGCGATCAAAATGTTGCATCGTAAAGATGAAGACTTTGTTGATCGTGTTGTTTAATGACGAGACAACATTTCATCTTAGCGGAAAAGTTAATATACGTCATATCCGTATCTGGGGGTTAGAAAATCCCCACGAACTGTTATTGTAGAAAGGGAGTAACCAAAATTAAATGTTTTCTGTGCGATATCCCGATGGCAAATCTACGGGCCATTCTTTTTCCACGAAGCAAGCTAAAAGAAGTTGCTTATTTGGATATCCTACGTTCATGGTCTTTCCTCAACTGTAAGATAGAACAAAGAATTTTATTTGGCGGCAAGATGGTGCGCCTCCTCACTGACATAACTGTGTACGTGATCGGTTGAATAATATTTACCCCGACCACTGAATCGATCTTCATGGAACCGATACAGTTACTCTTAGTTATAATTATTAGTTATATTAGTTTACTATTATTAGTTATAATTATAGTTATAGTTATTCTTAGCTATAGTTACATTTAAATTACTGTTTTATTTTATTTGTGATTCATTCCACTAAGTCAGAGTGGAGACAGCTATAAAACCCAGATATTCTTTCTTGTACACTGTTTCCTATATTCATGACCAAATTTGGATCCTAATTTTTACGGGAAATTTTTTCCTTTCAACTAGCATATAATTGAAAAGGTTTCAACTATCTATTGTGTGGCTTTCTTAATTAAATCTGCGCATCACGTTCTATACTCGGAAAATAATGTCTTTATTAATTAATAATAGTCAACTAATGATGTTTAAAAGTTGGAATTATTAACACTAGTAAGCTTTTAGTCATTAATACGTGCAAGGGTTGTAATCACAATAATTTAAAGGTAAAATATTGTCAGTTAGAGAAATAATAATATATACTCGTGTGTATATATATATATATGTTAGTTATTAAAATATATATTTCACAAATTTTTTTATGACACTGAATTACGTTTTTTATGTTTTTCAAATATTTGTCAATATCTTCAAAATTTTAAACTATATTTTTTATTTAATTAAAAACCAGTTATAGGAATGAGGTCTTTTTAATGAGGTGGTTGGAATTCTCCAAACATTTTATAGAAACACACACACACACACACACACACACACACATATATATATATATATATATTTTAATACAATAAGTGTGAAATATAAAAAAATTCACCCAAAAACGTTTTTAAAATCACTTATATACAACTAAATGGTTAGACGACACAGAATTACAAAATTTGAAACACTTTTACATTGCGTCCTTAATTATGTTTTAACAATGTTACAAAAAAAATAAGTTTACGTAGAAGCACAGTACAAAAAAAAAAAAAAAATACAAAAAGCTGATGAATGCTATAAATGGGCATCTAAAAATATTTTAATATGCATAAACAACCTTGTTTAACTTACGAATAAATTTAGTTTGATTTACTTTAAAAATATATTACCTAAACAAATAAATTTCTTATTTTTTAAAAGAAATAAAAAACAGCCATAATCTTCCAAGTCTTACAAGTAACAACAATCTGTCAAAAACAATTGTTACTTATTTTTAAAAAAATATCCATCTCGTTAAATTAGGTAGCAGAATTATTTTCGTGAAACTTAATACGATATTTCGTATTAGCATTTGTCCTTAACTGGTTTCAATTGCCATTTTTAATAAGTTAAAAAAATCTAAAAAACAAACAGAATTTTCTATACCTGTTTAACATAAACTTTTTGAATTATCATTTATTTTATTTTAACCATTTTTACAAACACAATATACTATTATTTCTCATATACAGAATGTTTCAAAAATCGTGGTCTGGTTATACGTTTTCGGATCCTACTTGTAAAACTAAACAAAAAATATCCTTAGGAAAAATGGAAAATTTCTTCGATCTCCCCTCTCCACCATCTTATTTTTATTTAAAAATTTATATCTCAAGTTCGGATACAGGAATCTCATTAGTATTTTTTTGTAAGCGTATTGTTAATAAATTTTTAAAACTAACAAAGAATCAAGACATAAATACCTACGAAAATTAAAACTGCCGACCATGTTTATTTTTCAATCCGTTATATCTCCGTAAATATTAGGTTTATCAAAATCTATGTTTGCTAAAATATTAAGTCTTTCATTTTGAACAAAGTTATAGTTCATTTTTAAAAATTGGTTAACAAATATCCGAGTTATAGCAGAAAATTTATGTTGTAATTTTGCGTCTGTTTTCATGTCCTCCACTTTATGTTCAATTCGATTAAATATATTAATTGTTGTTAATTCTAGTATTGTAAATTAAGTAATAATTTTCTCACGATAAAATTTGATGTTAAATAATAATAAAACAATTGATATTAATTGTTCACTTTTCAATAATTTTACACAGCGACTATTACTGCTGATCATGCTAACAATGTAAAATTTCAATGCGCATTTTTTATTTGAATGCAAATAAAACCATATGATTTTAAAGTAATTTATACTCATTGTTTACTTGTGAGTGTTTGCTTAACATTCAGTGTCAACGGTTTATTATTTTAGTTTTGTCGTTTTATCATCATGGAGTTTGAATATTCTTTTGCCGAAATGTATGATGTGCATTTAACGTACGGTTTAGCAAACTGCAACAGGGCAGAAGCAAAAAGACTGTATGAAAACTGGTTTCGTAGTAGACGTGTGCCAAATGAAAAAAACTTTTGAAAGACTTCACATACGGTATACGAAAACAGATTCATTTACACCAGCGAATCACGACCGTGGTAGACCAAGGAGTTTTAGGAATATTGAGTTGGAAGAAAGTGTACTAAATCGTGTGGAAGAATCACCTGATAAAAGTACGCCTTCTCTGGCAATACAAGAAGCTGTGGGCTACGAGACTGTGTGGCGGATTTTAAATAGTAACTGACTTTACCTTTATCATTTTCAGATCGTACAGAGGCTAACTTTCGATGATTTTCCACGTAGATTGGCTTTCTGTAACTGGTTTCGACGATCGTTAACTGAAGAATATTTATCTTCGGCAAGGATTCTATTCACAGATGAAGTTTCTTTCAACAGAAATGGTGTTTAATACTACCATAACCATCATATCTGAAAATTCGATAAGAATTCTCATGGCACCTTCCAAAGTAGTAGTTCAAAATAAAAGGCTTAATATTTTAGAAAATAAAATACATTTTTGATAAAAGTAATATTTATGGAGATAAAACAGATTGAAAAATAAATATGGCCGCCATTTTGTATTTATCGAAAGTATTTAAGCCCTGATTTTTTGCGTATTTTAAAACTTTATTACTAAGACGCTTACAAAATATTAATGTGATTTCTCTATCTGAACTTGAGATACAAATTTTTAGGGGTAGAATGAAGGAGAAATTTACATTTTTCCTAAAGATATTTTTTGTTTAGTTTTACAACTAGAATCCGAAAAATTATAGCCAGCCCACTACTTTAGAAACACTCTGTATATATATTTGAAATTTATTATTATGAAATTTAATCACTTCCATTTTTTATTTTATAAATAAATTTTATGATGTTAAAGTTTTATTACACAGTTTCGTTTGATCTATCCAGGTAACTGCTTGAATAATTTTTTTTTAAGCATGTATTGGTATTCCTATCAGTCTCTTGATGTGATCTACGGACGTATCTTATTATATTAGGCAGATGTAAAGATTGAGAATTCTAAGGTTAAATACCAGAAAGATATTATCTTTAAAAATTATACCTTGATGTATTATGAACGTTATGTAAATAAATGAATCTAAAAGTATATTTTATGTGAATATTATGTACTCGTGTATTATATATATATTTTTTTCACAATTATTAATAAAAATAAAGTTTTAACTAACAAAAAAAAAACCTGTTAAAAATTCACTAATTAATTAAGGAAAAGCAAATAAACAATGAGATTTCTAAAAATATATGCATATATGCATACTAATTAAAAAGTGTGTATTAAAAATTAAACTCGAAGCTTTTAAATAATAATAAGGAAGAAGTATTGTATGACATATTATGATTATAATTTATGAGCATCATTAGGTACTAAAATGTAGACACCACTTAATATGGAGTCACTCATTCAGCGTGTAATGATGGAGCCATATGGATAAAGAACGGTACGGAAGGGGGATTTAAACTTAAGTTCTGGCAGTATCGTGTTTATAATACCTGTTTGATGGGCAACTAACCTTTAACCTATAAAGTGAGATGATGTTCTTAAGTATTTATCTATTTCTTTTTTTTGATATTTATTTATTTTTTTAATTCCATTAGCTAGTTTATTCCCCTTTAACTAAAAAAAAAAAAAACTTCAACATTATATTTCGGAAATTTCCATTTCGTTAACTATAAAGCACACTAATAATATAAAAAAAGATAATAATAAATAACTGTGAATGATGAGACAAGCTGAATACAAACAATATTGAATTAATTTTGAAGAAACACCCAGTTTTTTTTTTTAAACAAATTTATTTCTTCTACAATTACGAATGAATGAGATTGAAAGAATAAAAAATTGAATATAATATATTTAAAGCGGTTTAATAATTAAATACCGAAATATTATAAAACCACTTATTCAGCGATGAATATGCATATTTAATTCTTATATGACTTTGTTTTAAAGCTTGTTATCTGATGTATTTATACATTTTATACAAAGGCAAATATATATATATATATATATATAAACATCACGTCAAGTATTTTTCATGATTTATTTAATACTAGCAGACCCGGCAATGCTTCGTTATTGCCAGATTTGAGTATATATATATATATATATATATATATATATATATATATATATATATAGTTTAAATGAACACAATTGAAAGTTTGATAAAACATTAACAAAATGAACATTACGGAACTTCACAAAATTTAACCTATCCCTTTTACCCTTTCTCCCTGTTCCTCTTTTCCCTTTCTCCAACCATTTACCCCTTTTCCACTTTTAATTTCTTCTTGCCCTAATTCCCCTCTCCATTACCCAATTTCCCCATTTCATCCCCATTTATATTTCCCTTTCTCCGTCCTCTTTCTCCTTTCCCCTTTTCATCTCCTTTTCCCGTTTTTCCTTTTACCAGCTTCCCCTTTTTTATTTTTTCCATTTTCCACTTTTACCTTCTTCCCTTTTGTCTTTTAGATTTTCCGATTTTTCCTCTTTCCCTATTCCGATTTTTCCTTTTCTCCCTTTTCAACGTGTTTTTACCTGACAATCTTAGGTATATAAATAGAAGGTATATAATAACACGTGAGTATTCGAATCCAACGTTATGTCAAACTTTCAAAGCAATCGGTGAAGAGCTTTCCGAGATTAAACATTTTGAACAAACGAACATTTATTTACATTTTTATTGATATAAATTTATACTGAACACTATTCACGCATACAACCACGCTTTTTCATAACAGAAATTTGTCTTCGAATTTACTTTCAAAATCAGCGATCATCCTTTTTTCTACAAAAAAATTTATTTAGGAGTAAGTAGACTTTATCTGCATGGAATTCTGTGGATAATTCCATCTTTAATTCTATGCCAAAAATTAAACCAAAACACATTGTCAAGCTTAAACTTTCGTTCGATCATTTTTCTTCTAGATAATTTTACTTTTATATCAATAAAAGCTAATTTTTATTAACTCGCATACATCTTCAACTCTACGTAAAAAATGAAATCAAATCACTTTTGTCAAGTTTAAAGTTTCATTCGATCGATTTCCTACTACATGAAGTTTCTTTGTTTGGAGTTTATGTTGTAAACTTAGAGGAGCATTTAGCTGCTGATTAACATTAGTATTGTGTTTAAGTCAATGCTAAATTAAGGGCTATTTTTAATTTTCAGAAAGTTGTCTTTATAATCCAAACTTTCATAAGGGTCAATAAAATTTCATAAGGGTCATGTACATACGATTATTATAATTTAAATTGTGTACCAAGTTAGTCTTAAAAGTTACTCTTGAATTTATTATTTCTATTCCACACTTCAGTCGCAGAAGTTTGCTTATTAAGTGACAAGATGAAATTGCACCATGATTGACTGACGTTTGCTTTATTTGTATACTCTTTTAGCCATCGAACGACTTTTTTATATTCTACAAATGTGGCCTCATCAAGATGTGGTTTATATTTATTGAATGCACTTTTTGAAGCGTGCATCGCTTTCCTTTATTTCTTGTTCCACTAAGGAATAGACTTTTTACAACTACAGTGGTCGCCATGAAATATGGCACATGTGTTTAAACTATTGTATCTCAGTTAAAAAAATCGCACAATAGAAATGAAAGTATCGTCGGACACTGCAATTATTTTTGCGCTAACTGGATTCGGTCGATTTTAATTAACGTCATTTTTTTGAAAATCAAGTGGGTGAAAAGCGAGAATCCTTGCGCGAGAATCCGTTTTTGGACGGTTTTTGCAAACAGTAACTTTGAATTACTATAAAATCACAACCGATCGAAGTAAATATTTTCTACTTTTGGGAGTAGATTAAACGATTTTTTCTCAATAATTATAATTAAGATTTAACCCAAAACTACTATTATAAGCGTGCAGGTCGTTTCAAGTAAAACCATCAGATTTAGGTTAACTTTAGGTGCATAAAAAATAAATTTCCGCTAATATCAGGCATTAAATTTGTAGAATTCATATTTGTAGAGGTTTTTTCCCTGTCCCCCGAATCGGATTCCACAGTGAAGCATAACACAATCCGGGGTAGTGTCCTTTTATAAGCCGGCTGGATCTTATCTACTAATGCCTGCCTCTAACTCCCAGGGTTTCCAGGCCCGACTATATCTTTCCTGTTCCTCCTCCCTACGAGCAGGGACTCGGTCTTTATGCCTTTTTGCTTCAAACGAGTTCACCCAAAGGGGCATTCTCGCCGGGTCTACGGTCTTTTCTACAAGAGGACGAGAGAGTCCCCGTGTCCCATCACTGCTACCCATTTGTACATGCATAAACGAATAACAGCTCAACAGATAGCTGTCCCTCATCCCCTCTTTGCCCTAGCAGCCCTATCCTTCTGTTGAAGGATCTTTGTGATAAAATCAGATATAGCACGGAATTATATCTCATTTGCCAAAAAACGGCCCACGATACTCTCCACCGTAAGTGGCCCAGTAATCAACTCACATTCCAAGCGCTCCCTCTTCCAGATCCGACAGGCAAACACGACATGCTCCGGAGTGTCGAGCTCCCCGCAGGATAAAAAAAGGGGTCATCAGTCCGCTGTCGTGGATTCAAATGTACCCGGAACATGCTGTGGCCAGACAGCAACTGAGTCAACCAATAGGAGATCTCGCCAAACCTACGGTTGACCCATGGCTTCACCTGTGAAATCAGGCGGTGAGTCCACCGCCCGGTGAAGGAACGACCCCAACGAGCCTGCCAAACTTGGAACATTCGATCTTGCATCTCGACCTTACCAGCCCCTTAACGTGAGCTTTTATTTGTAGAGGTTAAATTAATAAAAGCTCATGTTTTACGGTGAGGATCATGTAGGATCATAAAAAGCAATTTAAAAACCGAGGCAATATACAGAGTATCCATAAAATCTTTCCATGATTACAAAAATGTATTATAAAAAACTATTAAAGTTACAACTGTGCGGTTCGTGGAAAAGAAAGAAAAAAATTCAACTTTTTTTACCGTGTTAACAAACTTCAACATGTGCGTAGAATGTTCAACATGTGCCTTTTGTCGCTCGTAGAATGTTCAACCGATAATCAATTTCACGTCATGTGTTGATTAAAATCTCTTCGGTAACACTAGCAACAGCTTCAGTTATTCTTCCTCTCAATGTGTCCAGATCAGGTAGGGTGTTGCATAGATTCTGTCCTTAACATAACCCCAGAGGAAAAAGTGTAACGGAGTTACGTCTGGTGATCGCAGTGGCCAGGAAGTGAGACGTTGTACCCAATCTATCTGCACCAATGAATTGAATCATTCAGAAATTCTCGAACTAGTAATCTCTATTGTGGTGGTGTGCCATTCTGCTGGAAAATCATCCTAGGTTGCAAGTGATTTAGTTGAAATACCAAAGTGTTGCAGCATATGTAAATATTAGTTGTTATTGATTGCTTAATGAAAAATAAGGAACCAATGATTCAGACCGATGACGAGGGCCGTCATCTGACTGTAAATGCTGCAATATCTGAACTTTATACGCGTGCAACCTTAGTTTCTTGTGTAAAATTTTGTGCACTATTGACCGGGGAATCTTTAGTTCACGTGATGCACGACGGGTAGATTTGGAAGGGTTATGTAGAAACGCTTGCTCCACAACCTCAACCTTCTCTTCACTAACGGATGGCCGCCCTGTTCGCGGAAGGTCAACTACACTTCCACTATCCTTAAACTTTGCATACCACGCAACGATAATCTTGCTATCAGGTGCTGGTCATCCCTTCTTAAATTTCGCTGCACAATAATCGGTGATTTCGACTCGTAATACCACAACACACATTGCGCTTTTTCCTGTATTGCCGCAAATTTATAAAAAAAAATTGATCACAGTGCCTTTTACTCTACCTCTACCTGCAACAAACCAATATAAAAAAAAAACTTGATAATTTCTTCTTTGTTTTGCTACGAACCGCACAGCTGTAACTGTTATAGTTTTTTTTTTTGTAATAAATTTTTGTAATTGTGGAAAGACTTTATGGACATACTGTGTGATGGGCTGAAGAAACCGTCTCAGCGAGCAGTACAGTCTCAGCAACTATGCAATACCTTCTTTTTGTGTTCTATTTATGAATCCTTTACATGAGTTAATCATAATTTATGTTAACTAATTATATTATACATAAATAAATATACTATTACAATTATTAATACATTTCAAGAAGTGTATGAAATAAAAAAGGGGCCTTACTTTAGGTATTTAAAAAAAATAAATAATAAAATCGTAAATAATAAAAATAATGAAATTGTTAGGAAACACGGTTGCTTTTAACCGAGATTGTTCTACAATAACAGATAATGCTATAGTAAGATGACTCAAAAGTTTTCATTTCTGGAAATAAAGTATTAAAAATAAATGATGTGTAAGCAGTTACACATTTTCAGTGTTAATAAATTCAGTGTTATAATAAATTATATATGTTTGCTGATATGATTTTAATGGCTTTTTTAAATCTGTTATTCTTTTTATACAGATAAGTCTATGATAGAAACTTTGTAAATTGTAAAAATAAAAATATATGAATAATAATAATAATAAATAATATTTTCATTTGTTATAGTATCCACAAAAAATATTATTTATAATATTAACGAAGAATAATATAATCTGATAAAATTGCGTGAAAGACAATATTAAACTATGCCCGCGTGTCGCTGGCCTGTATAGCAACGAACAGGATGCACACTTAACTACTAGTTCGACTGTACTTTTTGAATGGTTGTTTCATATATTTTCTACCTCAATTAAAAGCTTAATATTAAATATTTTATTTTCAAAATAACGACATTTTATTCAAATTATTCAAGGATTATAACACTTTCCCGTAAAATATTCATTCAAACTAAAGATAAGATTGTCTCGTAAAAAGCGCTTTGCGCGCTTATATAATATTAGTTTTAGGCTAAATCATAATTAAAATTATTGAGAAACAATCGTTTAATCTACATCCAAAAGTAGAAAAGTTTTATCTCGATCGGTTTTGATTTTATAGTTATTCAAATTGAGTTCTCAATAAAAAGTGCAAAAAATTCTGAATTTTCTGCTTTTCACGCTCCTATTTATCAGACGAATGACGGTAATTAAAATCGACTAAATTCAGTTAGCGCAAAAATAATTGCAATTTCCGATAATACCTTCATTTTTACTGTGCGATTCTTTTTAACTGAAGTACAATAGTTTAAACAGAAGCGCCATATTTCACGGCGATCACTATAGATCCGGATGTTTTACGTATACTGCTTTCAGCAGTACATGTTATAAGAATACTTATAACTTGCGAGATTACTTACTTTCATTAATTAAAATTTTATTTGGCTATAACTCAGGAACCAATAAAAATAAGTACCATTTATGATATATCGTTGAAAATCTCTCAATGAGGGCTTATTACTGCAGTTAAGAAAAAGTCCAAAATCCAAATTTTTTGGATTTTTTGGACACTTTTGGTGTAGGCAATTGCAATCAAAAGAGGAGGTGCACAACTAGATGTTACAGTAGTCCTAAATCCAAAATTTCAACTTCCTACGGCTAATCGTTTTTGAGTTATACGAGATTCGTACGTACAAATGTCACGCTGAAACTAGTAAAAATGAATTCAGCGATGTTGAAAATGGATATTTTCGTTGAAATCTGAAAACCGAAATTTTTCGCGATCACAATACTTCCTTTACTTCGCACATGGAAGTAAAAAGGAATGGATTTCCAATACAAAAAACCCAGTCAGTGTAATTAAAATACTTCCTAATAAAAAGATTAACATGTAAATTTAAATACCTTGGAGAAGTAAATACTCGTAATGTTCTAGATGTAGAAAGCATGAAAGCAAGAGTATAAAAAATGGAAAAAGCCTATCTTGTAATAGCAAAATTTATAATAAAAAATCAATATCGAGAAATGCTAACTTAGGGACTATAATAACAGTAATTTTACCTGCAGCTTTTTATGGGATCTGAATGCTTGAATTTCTTAATAAAAAAAAAGAATTGGAAAAGTGGAAAGGAAGAAACTAAGAAAAATTCATGGTACGATTTTAGAGGAAGGAATCTATAAGCTTAGAAAGAGGAAGATCTTTAAATCTCTTTTTTTGAGAATTGATCATCTTATGCGAAAAAGAAGATTAAAATTTTATGGTCAACTGTAGAGAATGGAAAAAGTAGAATAAAAAAACAAGTATTTACTTTTTTTGGAGACAGGGAAACTAAAACGAAATGGTTTCAAGAAGTTGAGAAGCATCTTAAACTGATTAAGATATCAAAAGAAGATATATTGGACAGATTTCTTTTCAGAAGCTAATTCTCCAGACAAAGAATAAGAACATCTTAAAACATTGGACAGTAGAAAGAAGAAAGAATCATCCAGGAAGAATAATTAAATATTGAAAGGATAGGAATTGAATGCTATTCATCGTGATCCTTAGGCGATACAAAAAAAACAACATTTATATACTCGCATATCTTAAATAGGTTCCTCCAACCGCAGTGAGTAAAACGATTAGTTTAAGCAAAAACAAAAAAAAGCTTCATAATCTTATTTTTATGTACAGAGTTATAATCAGAAATAATGAAAACTATTAATTTTCCTAAAAATATAATGTAAAAATAAATTTATCTAAAATATGTGACTTTCAAAATTTCATTCTAAAACTATTTTTATAACTGTTTTTTATTTTTCTAAAGTAGAAAAAATTCCATGGTAAAATTTCTCAACACATTGTTTTTTTTTTTTATATAGGATATAAATACTACTTTTAAAATTTGCTTGGTTTCAACTAATGGTTCCTATTTTTTCATTATATTATCAAATATATTCTTTTAGACATTCTTATTTGTTTATTTGTATATTTTAGACAAATGTTACAACAATTATTGTGCAATAAAATATATTTCATTAATAAAATGACAACTACTTCTTGAAGATAACAAAATTTCACTTTTAAATTAAAAATTTGTATGTTGGTTGTTTATATTTAGATAACATTAATTTAAATAAATTAAATAATTTGCTTTTCTTGTAATATTTTTACTATTTTAATCTCTTTTCTGTTGCTCGTTTCTTTATTTATTATTGCAATCTATCATTTAAATTAAATTAGATATAACATTTTCTTTATTTTATCTTGTTATATTCAGCATACATGGTGTTGGATGCGACCATAAAACCTCATACAAATTTATCTCTACATATCTTACAAAAATGAGTGTGTCATTGTTCCTAGTTAAAATACAGCGTTTACCTAAAAGTAAGACCATATTGCAAAACCATACACCTGTTCAACCACGCAAGGTCAACGAATGAAATTTGTACAATTTGAAAGCACGCATCCTAAAGTTGCAAATAGCGGTCGCCAGATTGCAGTACTTTTCCTCAAACGCATACTAACCTCAGTCGTGAACGTAACGACCCATCCGGTTGTCTAGTGGTGAACTCGTCATTGCAAATCAGTTGATTTCTAAGTCGAGTGTTCTAAGGTTCAAAGTCAAATAAAGGCAGTTACTTTTTTTCGGATTTGAATACTAGATCGGGGATACCAGTACTTCTTTGACGGTTGGGTTTTTTTAACCGCACGTCTCAGAGAAATGGTCGAATTGAGACCGTACAAGACTACATTTCATTTAAATTCATACATATAATCCTCATTCAACCTCTGAAGTAACGTTACGTAGGTTCCGGAGGTAACAGTGAAAAAGAGAAAGCCGTAAACATAATGGCGTCTATACAACCACAGAAAGGCAGAGTCCGTAATAACGGTATGCGTGCGTTTCGACAGCGTTTCAGGATTAATCCACTATTGGTTATTAAGATTCGTTGCTGGTATAAATAATTTGAAAAATCGGTGTGTTTATGTCATATTCAGAGTGACCACCCTCATCAGAGGAAAATGTATAATGAATTCAAGAGGGTATTTAGTGAAGCCCGAAAAAATCCACTCGTCGCGCTAGACGAGAACTTACGATTTCTTATATGACTATTTTTTTTTCTTGTGTAGTTGCCCAGCTCCCAGAGCCGAACCCGCACTTAAGCATAAACACAGCTCCGGGGGGTTGCTATTGCCTCAAACCACCTTGGGTTACTCCGGCTATGCCGTTCCCAAGGTTCTGACCCAGGCAGCCGGGACTCGGTATTCTCGTGCCATGCCTCTAATGAGGAGACCCGCGAAGGGATCGCCTCACCGGGATTCCGGTCTTCGCCTCAACTGGGGAACCCCGAACGGATCCCCCATAGTGACGCCGCAAAGAATCCCCGTCCAATCATCGGCGATGAGACGCCGGAGCATTCCACCCCTCCTGGTAGAGGCTGTCCCGTGCCGGACCCACCGTATCTTCACACATACCAGCGTCTACTCCTCATGTCCGAGGCGAAGCCCTGCAGTCCTGGTCCCCCAGAGCGTGGCCGATCGTATTGCAGGAGATAGAGCGGGCCTCCTTCTGACAATTCTTCTTGACATGGCCGACTTGGCTAGGTGCCCCGTATTCCAACAGCGGAAGCACCGTTCTTCCAGTGAACGTCCCATTACTCTTTAAGCCACCCATCCGATCCGCACCCGGTCGTCATTCAACAGTTTATCCGCTAGGATGGGTGGCAGAGTCAGCCTGACCACCTGAGTAACTGCCATGGGCCGAATTAAAGTTTTTGCCCTTGCATGACTGTTTGGTGTGTGTTAAGACGACGTTTGCATATCAGGTTGTACCCATCAAAACTGGTACAGACTCTTCGTGTAAGTGAGAAAAGGAAACGTAAATATCTGTGTAATATGCTTTAAGTTGATACGTAAGACGTATCGTTTTACTGCGATAATTTTTAATGATGAAACTACATTTCATTTCAAGCGATAAAGTTTCAGAAATCATATTTTTCTATATTTATGACAATTATCTTAGGAGCCACTGAAAATAACAAATTGAATTATTTTTCATTATTCTGTATGTAGGTATCTTTCAATACATCTAGAATTATGAAAATATGTGAACAATTATCCGTTAAAAAATAATTCCTAAAAAATTGGAAAAAAATTATTATTATTATTGTTATTAAATTATATTTCATTATGGAAGTGGTTTATAATTATAATTGCAGATGAAGTTATAATTGTTTATAGTTATAATTGTAGATACAAAGTGTCCAGAAAAGATTTGAAGCCTGTAGGATTAATAGTTCCTAAGATTAATGGTCTTCAATATAGCTAAAATTTACATAGCGAAGGATAGGCGGTTACAAGTACCCTTTTTAAGAAATTTATGGATGTAAAAAAAAATGCTGATAGTCTTTGAGAATAAAGTTCTGAGGAATATTCTTGACGCAGTACACGAAGATAGACAACAGAAAAGGAGGAAAACTGTAAAAATGTATGAACTTTTCAGCGAATCAAATATGAACGAACCAATAATGTGGTTCGTATAATGATCAATCGGGTTTAGTGATCGGGACATGTACTGAGAATAAAAGAATTTAATAAAAGATTTAAAAAAACTTGTTTATGTAAAAAAACAGTAGGAAAATCACTATTAAGAAGATACAACTTACATCTGTGGTGAGGGAGGAATGATGAAGTAGAGAAAGAACTTAAAATAGAAGGAGCCAATGAGAACAAGGCAAGCGATTTGAAGATATGAAGACTATAAGTGAAGCAATAAATTGACTTCGGTTTGAACGATCGGATAGGTAAGACAAGTTATGAAGGTTAATAATATGTAATTATTGTAGTTTTATCGGAGGAAAAATTGATTATTTGAAAATATTGAAGTTGTTTTATCGGGATAAGCTAGAACATATCGGTTATATTTACTTGTATATTTATGATAGATAATATAAATACATTCTAAAAGGTTAATAAAAAAATATAAGTTAATAGAATATACCCGTGAATAAAATCATGATATATAAAGATATCTAAAAAAAAGAAAATGCATTAAAAGGAAAGATTTTATACCCGTAGTAGTACTAAAATTAAAATGTTGGTGACAGACAGTAAGTAAAAGATTTTTCTGTCGGACCTTACAAAAAACCAATCAATAAATCTGTGAACTGTTTCTATAGCAGTGGTGGCTCGTAGCTAAAATTAGACGAGGGGGGGGGGGGTTCCAGAAACATTTTTTCTGGGACTTTTCAAGGCCATGATTAAGTTTCCTGTAAAATAAAAGAACCGATAAAAATGAATCAAATAGAATAGCTGGAAGCAGGATAATAATCTAATTCTATACTTTATCACATTCAAGAATAGATACACGGTTATTAAGTATTGTGCTTAGACAAACCGGGTTGGTCTAGTGGTGAACGCGTCTTCTCAAATCAGCTGATTTCGAACTCGATAGCCCAACGTTCAAATCCTAGTAAAGACAGTTACTTTTATACGGATTTGAATACTAGATCGTGGATACCGATGTTCTTTGGTGGTTGGGTTTCAATTAACCACACGTCTCAGAAATGGTTGACCTGAGACTGTAAAAGACTGCACTTCAATTACTCTCATACATATTATCCTCATTCATCCTCTGAAGTAATATCTGATGGTGATTTCCGGAGGCTAAATAGGATAAAAATTATTGTGCGTAAAACTCGTATTCGGTTTAACCGAATAAATAATAAAATGTCGAAACAGATAATATTTTTTTAGTATTATTAGATAATAACTTGGTAAAATGTCCGGTTAAAAACACTATAGTCCAATGGTGATTAATTTCTACATACACAGAAACAAATACATAATTAGTTTTTACTGATACCTTCTCATTCGTCCTTCCGGCGTGTTTTTGGACAGATTTCGCAATCAAAGAGCTCTTGCTTTCCACCATCTTCTGATCACTGCTGAACAAACAACTAAACTGCTTTTATATTCCTTCCGCCGACTAAACTAGAAAAGGGAACGAACAAGGAACGTTCCATACACGCGCAGTAAAAAAAAACTACCTTCCACCAGCACGCAAGGGTTGGCACTGCGGGAGCGACAGTGATCTCTCTCCCTCGCAGCCTCGTGTCCAGCTTCCTATGTGCGCATGCGCACAACAGCCAAACACGACGCCGTTGGAACTGTGAAACGCACAGTTTCGTTCAACGATTTTTGTATCATTTTCATAAACTAGGTGATGGCCACTGACATTAAGCTTAAGGATTATATGTCGTACAAGCATAAAGAAGGAATTAAAGAAAAAAGGACTCATTGTATTAAATGTTATCGTTAATATCAAGAGGAAATAGGGGATGCTGCAGTTCCACATTGCCTATACGCGAGCCGCCACTGTTCCATAGTAACGCTGGATTTTGCCGAGATGGGTAATGTTACGAGGAGTAAACGTAAAATTAATTGCCTAAAATATACGAGTATCATATAATTTTTAAAGTTAATACATTCTTTTTACCGACTTTTCAAAGAAAAGTACGGTATTACTTTCGGTCGCACGGTGGGATTAGGGTGAAAATGTTTTTTTTTTACATTTTGAGGTATGAAGAGTCGAAAATACTATTCACTTAAATTCTGATTTCCTTATAAATTAATTTATATGTAGGGCTATGTATAAAATTTTGTGGCTCGAAAGTCTTCGAAACTCCTACATCAATTTCAGTGAAATTTAGATATGCTGCAAAAGTTTATCTGAAGTTGTGCATGTTATAAGTAGATGAAGATGGGTTGAGTAACTGTTGAGTTAAGCTCAATTAAGGTTGAAAAAATTTGAGCTGGACAAGTTAGAAGCGTAGTTCGTTATTATGCTGTAATTTAAAGTTTCTTTAACTGCGATATATATTGTAAGCAATATTTTTGGGGTATTCCGATAATGTTACCTTACTTTATACGTAATAATGATTGGTATATGTTTTTTATCTAAGTGTATTTTTACTTTGTAATGGTATATTTTTCATACGCGTTTATAGTGGTGAGAGATCTGAAACAAAATAAAATACGAAAACCAAAATTTCAAAAAATATTTAAATTTTAAAAAAGTCTAAAAAATAAAATTGTTTAAATTTAAAAAAACTAAAATTTAAATTAATACAGATAAAAGTAATTGCTTATTATATTTTAAAATTAATTTTATATATTTTTAAAATTAATTTTATATATTTTTAAAATTTGTGTACCCTGATGGTTGGCAACACCGTTTATATTTTATTAAAAATTTCAATAAAATTAAAATTTAACAATATAATATTATAAATACAAACATGATGATTAAGTTGCATAGTTTATGGTGAAATGTCATAACGCCAATGTCGTAACGCCAAAAATGACCATATTCAGTAATTTATTTACATAGAAATTTCTTTGTACTCTCTGTCTCTCTGTCTTTCTGTTTAGACTCCGCAACCACCGTAAGGTATTACTTCAGAGGATGAATGAGGATGATATGTATGAATGTGAATGAAGTGTAGTCTTGAACTGTCTCAAGTCGACCGTTCCTGAGATGTGTATTAATTGAAACCCAACCACCAAAGAACACTGATTTCCACGATTTAGTATTCAAATTCGTATAAAAGCATTATTTAAAATAAAATCTTTGAACTAAAGATGACATTACATGCCTGTTAATTTTTTCCTTGAGATTTTTTTTATGAAAGAATGAATTCTTTGATATTGGATCCTTGATAATTTTTTTGTTTCCAATAATTTTAAAAATAAAGGAAAACTATAAAAAAATATTTCGCCGAATTAAAATAATCTGTTAAAAAAAATATTTATCAATTTTTAATTAATCTAAACTCGTTTGTAATATAATTTATTCTTATTGTTATATTATTTTTATATATATATATATATATATATATATATATATATATATAACTACCAATAAAATACTGTATTTATATTGTAATTTAACGATAAATATTACTATGAAAATTACTTATTGTTCGTTCAATAATAATGAATGAAGTATGGAGGTAATGGATTTTCCGATAAAATAAGTTATTATAAGTCTATTACATCATTAGATTTGAAATGTCAAACTCGTAAATTATATTTTTATTATTACCATTTTTTTTCTTTTTTACAACACGACCCTTTTTTAACCGGAATGCGTATTTGATAATTGGAAATTTTGAAAAATTTCCTTGTGTACATCGATGGAATTAAAAAGAGAAGCACGATTCTAATTCAAAGTAACCTGTAATTTACATGTTAATTTCTTATTAATCTGATAAAAAATACTCGTACAAATTATAAATATTTGGAAGAAATAAAAAAATAAAGTATACGGATGTATAATATTATGATTGATGAGAAAAAAGTGATAATTGGATTAAATTTACCAATTTAAATTTTTCGTAAATAAGTTAATATCATATAACATGGAAATAGCATCAAGTATCTTTAATTTCCCTAAAGTAACTCATTGTATATTAATACATTTTTTTAATTAAATGAATTTTTTTTTAATTTTCATTATTGATTCTCAAACATCTTAGCACCATGACCCACAAAAAGTAAAGAAAATTATATAACGAATATTTCGCGACCCCTCCCAACAGTATCCCAATGAATCCTAGTTAAATATTAAACCATGCTAAATATTTAGTTTTTATACATTTACATTCATACATATCATCTTCATTCATCCTCAGATGTAATACCTTACGGTGGTTCCGGAGGCTAAACAAAAAAAGAGAGACATACAAGACCAAAAGCAGTGCGACATACAGACGAATGTTTTTTTTATCTAAATGAACCAGTTGGATCCTAAAACGAAAAGATTTGAAAAAAATTCCGATTCACCATTTTTGACATGATCACCGTACTTTTTCTTTTTATATAATCACTTATTCTACCTATATTCGCCGGGAAGTAAAAAAAATAAATCGTCAGTTTACAATACTGAACAAACCTAAAGTAACCTAACATATAAATAATTATGCAGTATTGACAGTCTTAATTACAAAATTAATTAGGCCATATTTGAAAAAAACATCTTACTGCTTAGATATTATTAATATATATTAGCCGGTCAGTACTTGCCTCGTTCACCCGACCATCTGGTCAGGTGGCTCACCCCTCGCACGCTTGACGGGTTCGTATCTTCATGTTTGTGAGGATATTAAGTATTTTACAGAAATATTTTAAGAAAAGAAATATTAGTGTGTAGAGAATATTATTTTGAACATTTTGATGTTTTTATATTTAAAATAAGTTTAAAGTGTGAGTAAATAAATATAGAATTTAACATTTTTTAATAAAAATATAACGTTTAACGCTAGCCACATTGATAACAGGGAGTTGGTTTGGGGACGCCATCTTCTTCGTTTAGTATTGGGTATTATGTTAGTGTGAGGTATTAGTTGCCAGTCCAGATGCTGCTACTGGCACAGAGTGCTGTGCTACTACGTAATGCGCTGGCCGGATGCGCCCCAACGACTCTCTCTCGCTAAATAAAGAATCCTTTTTTTACTGCTAAATATTAACTAACAGTTAATTGTGTGAGAAAAGAAACACCCTTTCTTTTATTAATAATATAAAATTAATAAATAATAATAAGTAAATAAATATACAAATATGAAATATAAATAATCTACGCTTAGAAATTAAATAATCTGTAAATTAATTGACAACGGACTGCTTCTAGCGGAAGAGAATGTACGAGAGAAAGTCGTCGTGCCCAACCGCCCGACGCACCACCAATACCGGTGCACCAGCATTGGTCCGCTCTGCGCCAATAGCAGCGAAAATAAAAATGTGAGCACATACAAAAAATAAACCGACGCACCATCCTTTCTTTTATAGAGAGTGACATATTATAATACTTACAATATGTTATTACACGATAACTTTTTTTTTCCTGTTTAGCCTCCGGTAACTACCGTTTTAGATAATACTTCAGAGGATGAATGAGGATGATGTGTGTGAATGTGAATGAAGTGTAGTCTTGTACATTCTCAGTTCGACCATACCCGTGATGTGTGGTTAATTGAAACCCAACCACCAAAGACCGGTATCCACGATCTAGTATTCAAGTCCGTGTAAAAATAGCTGGCTTTACTAGGACTTGAACGCTGGAACTCTCGACTTCCAAATCAGCTGATTTGGGAAGACGCGTGCACCACTAGACCAACCCGGTGGGTCTATTACACGATAACTATCTTTTTTTTTTAATTACATGTTTCTTTCCACATTACAGTTCTATTTTTTATTTAATATTCACTTTTGCAATCTTCTGTAAATGTCATCTTTATATACTTTTCTTTAGCTCAGTTTCGTTCCACGGTTAACTGTTAACGGATAGTAAACATGCGCAGAAGGTGGAGAGGAGTAGTACAAATGCGCAGTAGGTTTTTGAGATGAACTTCGAGGTAGTCGATCAACCAACGTAACGCTTTAAACACCTTGTACGAGATATGGAAAACTCCCGTATTATATTTACTCCCGTAAATATTTAAACATCGTACTATTAAAAAGTAATAAATAAAAAAAATTAAAAACATGGTTTTATACAAATATAAAAAATGGATTATCCAGTAAACATATATAGAAAATAATTTTCCTTCCAACAAAATAAGTCATATAAAGTTGTCTATTTTCGCAAGACCACAATGAAAAGTATGTGAGGTGCATTCATATTCAATATCTACCTAAATTTTTTAAGTATGATTTAAGTATTTTGCTGCAAAATGGAAATGATAGCTCAGTTTACAATATCTAGTAAATCTCTTTGAATGAACTAAAGTTAAGGTGCAAAACAGAAATGAGGTCGCGCCCCATGCTTTTTTATTGTGGTCTTGCGAAAATAGACAACTTTATACATATTGTTTTGTTGAAAAAAAATTGTCTTTTATTTATGTTTACTGGGTAATTCATTTTTTTAGATTTTTTTAAAAGTATGTTTATTATAATTATTATTATTATTGTTATTATTAAGTAATTCTATTGTTTTATTTTTCAACTCTTCCTTTTTCGTTTTTTTTCATAATAAAAATTCTAATTATGTTTTCCTAAAATACTTCCCGTAATATTTTATCATATCTTTTAATTTTCAAATCATCTGTTAAATACCCAATACTTCATTTCGTTACAAAAACATCATGACATCTACAAACTTATAACATTTATATTAAATAAAAATAACTGAAATTTCGTTCTACTACGCTGATCCGTTAATTCTCTTTTTGAGCATTTTTAAAGATATCTTCAATTTATAAACTAAAGTTTGACTATAAATAACAATCTTTCCCTGATTTCTCTTATTAAGTCAAATCGCTCAATTACTACGAATCCTTTATTTTCATATTCGTTTCTTTCTTTGTTTTATTATATAACCAAATTACTATTCAGGTTTATAATAAATTCTTTATTTTATCCAATTTAAATTAATACAATGTATTTATAAAAAAACATTATTTAACTCTTTTTGTATACCTCCCGTAAGTAATTCTTCTTAATAACTCAGTTCCATTCTTTGTTTCTCTTCCCTTCCTCGATTAATTTTTATTCATTCTCTCATTTAAAAAAGGAATGAATTTTCTATTGTGATCAGAAAAGTCTTTAATGAATACGTAATTTAACTAATTATCCTGTGTTTTTGAGTCATGACTACAGTCTAGTTTTTAATCAGTTTAAGATATTTACAAAATTTCGAAATTTATTATTTAAAAAGAAAAAAAAAAATAATAATTTTTATTATTATTTTTTTTAATTTCTGGAGATTTAAAAAATTATCGGTAAAAAATTAAATTTTTTTATCAATTTATAACACCTGCCGACACATTATAAAAAAAGAAAAACAATCTTTAATAACCAGTAATCAAAGCGCCGAACACAGATTTTATGATGATTTTCTAAAGCAACACCAATAAAGGACGGTAATGGTTGCTTGCTATCATCGATAAAGCAACTGGCGAAAATTTGTTTACCTTATAATAAATTTTATATTTTAACTTTGAAAAATACGAGTCTATTCCTAAATTAATAATTTCGAACACGCAATCCATAAATAAGTTATTTTTAAAGATTACCGTACATAACAATTAATTCATTAAAAAAAATAATAAATTGAAAAAGAATTTAATATTGTGATAATTCACTTTTAACTACAAAATATTAGCTCATATATTTATAATATATACAACTTATAAACAAAAACATTTCTCATTATTACACCCTATTAATAAAAACTAACAAATCATCTTTTGAGATTCTGAATTGCGCGCGCGCATATGCGTGTGTGTTAATAAACACACATACACACACACACCACACACACACACACATACACATTATGTGCGTAGAATAAATTATCAAATTTATTATTATTTCATCAATTTGTAAATTAATATATTATTACTTTATTGTATAATGTATTATTATTAAAAATATATAATTTTGATATATCGTAAAATGTGTATAATAAATTAAAAATATTTATTTATAATGTTATCTATTAAATCAATATTTATCTTCCTAGCTGTGTATTATCAAATTGAAAGATCTACCTATTGATTTGAAAAGTAATTCTTCCATACTATTAAAAGAATATATATATATATATATATATATATATATATATATATATATATATATATATATAAAATACCCTATTGTGGTACTTATAAAAGATGTAGCAATAATTATACATCGTAGATTAAATAATAATGATTTATATTGTTATTATTTGTTTTTTAATTATAGTATAATTATTTTTTTACATAATGAAAGTGTAAAAAGCAACGGTTTAATTATGTTAACAAAATTTTTATGTATTTTTTTCCAAAACAGAGTTAAAAACTATGGTATAAACAAACATAGCCTCTATTTAAACATGAAAAGGACTTTTTATTTTAATTTTATTATTATTATTTTTTTTTATAAGAAGTTATGAAAACTACCAGCTGGTTAACAATGACTGTTAGTTAATAACGATGGCCTAAAGCATTTTGCACTGGATGTCGGTTGGCAACATATTTTTTTTTTTTTTTATGTTATAAACGTTAATTCTGGAATAGCCTATTGTGAGGGTCACCAAACGTAACCTCACAAATATATACGTGTACACGAATATATGATACATCTAATTACATGCACACACATACATATATATATATATATATATAGTCTTTAAAACAATAGGTGCATATCTTTTCAATCATAGATTCTTTCTTCATATGCTAAACATTATATAAATGAAAAATGTATATAATCGTCCAATCTATATAGAAATCTTAATTTCTGTATACATATAATGTGGCTATATTACAACATAATGTTGTAAATTGTAATTTCAACAAAAAAAACAATAACAAAAAAACATGTGAAATAAAACTACAATGTCATTTATTAAATTGATTACATAAAATAATTTATTACATTTTACAAAATAATTGCATACATATTATATATTACAACTTACTGTAAAAGATTTGCATAAACAAATAAGTACACTGATACATCAACGTAATTATGTAAACATAATTTAAATTAATGTATTTTAAATAAGTACGTGTAATGAGGAATACTTTTATTTGTTTAGTCGTGAATAAAAATTCAAATCTTTTTATTTTTAATGCAATTGTGTTTCATTTATTTCCTTATCCTTAATTACATAGTTGACTAATAATTTTGTAACCAAGACAGGTTCAATTAAATTATTTCTATTAAAAATAAAGATAAGTAATGAAAAATATTGAATTCCAGAACTAAATGATTTATTATACTCTGTACAATAAAAGCTTTAGTTAATAAAAGTTACACAACTCATAAGAGCAAATTAATATCAATTTTGTATAAATTTTACTTGCAATATTTACATGAGTTAATAAGAAAAACAAGCAAGATGATTAAAAATAATGATAATATATCGATTACAAAAAGAAGAAATTTCTCCTTGTATATTTTCATTTGTATGTTTTTTTAAGTGTATGTTCAACGTTCATACTTGAACAAATGAACCGATTTAAAAGATATTTTTTTTTATGGATAGCAATAAAATCCTGTCATAACTACTAACACAATTGTTACCATAAATCTTACACTAAAAAGAATTTTTATTTTCAGTTGTCAAATTTTTTTATCATTTTACGGTTAATTAACTCCCTCCCAACATGAAAACAGAAACGGCGATTGATATTCTCGGTAGAGTAATATATATTCTCGGATATATATATATATATATTCTCGGTGGTACCACTTGGGGACCCAGGGCGATCAAGAAAAAGCTGATAATGACTGCCGCCATGTCGATTCTCTTTTATTGCCGTACCAGCCTGAGCTGAGGCGTTCAAGATAAAAAGGAATGTGACACGGATGGCCACCCTACAACGGAAGACCACGATTAAAATCATAACTGCATATAAGACGGAGTCGTCATTCGTTTGTGATTTCACAGATGGGCGGCGATGAACCTACCGGGTTGGTCTAGTGGTGAACGCGTCTTCGCAAATCAGCTGATTTGGAAGTCGAGAGTTCTAAGGTTCAAATCCTAGTAAAGCAGTTAATTTTATACGGATTTGAATTCTAGATCGTGGATGGGGGTGTTCTTTGGTGGTTGGATTTCAATTACCCACACATCTCAGAATGGTCGAAATTATTTTTTTTTATACCTTCCCCTCAAGTCTAGAGCTTACGATTCAGTATCACACTGTCTTGAGAATGCCAGTTGCCTCAAGCCTCCAGAAGGCCGTGCCAGGCCCGGCTATGCCGTTCCTGATAGCACCAAACAGAGGCCGGGTCTCAGTCTTTTGTACTTCACCTGTCTCAAATCCAGGATCCCTCACAAGGGGTCCCTAGTACTATAGCCCGTAGTTCCTACGGGCTATAGTACTTCCTCTCCTACCAGCCCCGGGAGTCTCCGTTCAATCAGGTGAGAAGCCGAAGCATCCCATCCTTTCTGAACGGGCATGTCCACCCTTCTGTAACCCACGATCCACCGCACGCTCATCCACCTCCTTCGCCATATTTTTTTCAAGTGTCCCTATTACCCCACTGATCACCCTTTAATTTCGCTCTCCATGCAGAAAAGTCTTCATGAAATTTTCAGGGGTAACTTCCCTCACCTGATTCCACATCACCCTCCTACCATCTTCCCCACCTAGGACATATGAAGACAGTGTGCTCAGGTGTAACTTTATCCATACAGTAAAGGCACGCTTCTGACTGTCTTCTTTTCCTACCGCACAGGTAGCTATTAAAGCTACTGTGCCCTGACAGGAACTGCATTAGCTCAAACGTAAGCTCGAGGAGCTTACGTTTGAGCTAATGCGTTTGAGCCACGGCCTAATAGAAGAAAATGAAGAAATAGTCAACCTGAGACTGTACAAGACTTTATTTACACTACTTCATTTACACTCATATATATCATCTTCATTCATCTTCTGAAGTAATAACTGTCGGTGCTTCCGGAAAAATAAAGATGGGCGGCGATGATGATTCACGGGGACTCCGGATCCCTGGAGCTTGAAGGCACCCCTCGGGGCTGAATAATTCTTGGTTGCTAGTCTGGCCCGGGGGGGGGGGAGTTGGTGAGGTGGCTAGGTTTAGTCGGTAGGGCGCAGGTACACATCCGCTCCTTAATATCTAGCGGAACCTATTGCGAGTACAACACTGCACCTTTTGGTGCGTACGTAAATGGTATTCCACTTCTTATCATCAAAAGAAAAAAAAAACATGGATAGCGAAGTATTTCATATTTCACGATATAATTAAGCATCTTCTCGATTTAAAAATATTTCTCTCATTGGATTGAGTTTTTAAGAAAAACTATTTGTAGATTTTATTGATTTTTCAAATATCTACAATAAAATAACCGTAGAGGATAAATCAATGCAACTAATTCACTTTAGTTAACAATTGTTTCAGATCTTGCTTGAGCTTATCTTATGAACGTTAGCGTATCATAGAAATTGAATAAGGAATCTCAGTTCCATTTCAAACATAGAAGATTTGTGCGTAATTTATCCGGCTTACTGGATAAATTACCTTCTGTCCACGTCGAAATGGTTGTACTAACCGAATTAGAATTGCGCCCCAGTAATTTTAAAGCTTGGGGGACCTGAAGCCATACAGAAAAGCAAACAAAAAAGCAACAATCGAATATCCAATAAAAATTTTAACTATTATAATACTTTCCATTCTTTTTTTTTTGGTTTTTATTAGCGGGAAATAAAAGTGGAAACGTTCTTTTAAAATATCATCATTAAGATTGAGGATTAGACCTCGGGACCTACTTCAAACACCTCAACCTCAGTCTTCAAATCCTTTGCTTCCTGTAGTTCGTGTCAGATGCGTAATTCATAATACTCTAAGGCAGTTGGGTGCCATTCATTCTTTCTAGACGTTGAATTCAATCAGCCCTGCAGCATGACCTTATCGATTGACTTTGCTCTCAACTCTGCGAGTTGAATTTTTTGGCCATCGTTTGATATCAAAAGGGTTGTGGCCTCCATGATCCCCAGATCTTACACCAGCAGACTTTTTCCTGTGGGTGTTTGTAAAAGGTGTAAGTTTTAAAAACAATCCTAATATCATCGACGAATTGAAGGCGAACATTGAAAGTGAGATTTCAAACATTACGAAAAGTGATTGCAAATGTTATAAAATGTGTAGGAACTTGCATCGGGATATAGGAAATAATTTTGAACATCTACTGTAAAGTTATTAAAGGTAATTTGAATAATGCTTAGTATTTTATTAACACTAATATTTTTGTAATAAATTCACGACATTAAACAAAGAGGCTGCATCTTTTTTGAAACGCCCGTTATTACTTAATTTCTTGTAATTGTGCTAGTAATTTATTATATTACCTGATGAAAATTTTCTACGCTCAGTGTTATAAATAATGAGAATTTTTAATTTTTACACCTTCTATCTTTTTTAATTATTTATTCAATGTATATTAATTTTATATTTTGTTTCGTTACACAATTTTTGTAAAAAGAATATGGTAGATTGTTTTTTAGTGACTTCATTCAATAATGAATATATTATACAGAATAAATAAATTAATATTAAAAAATAGTAAAGCAAAGAAAAAACTACAGAATGATTACACTACGATAATCACATTATATCTTTACCTATGGATTTCAAACCTAATCACTATCTTCATTCTAACGGTAAAAAATTGAGATTGGTTTTACGTTATTCTTAATTAATTTCTTTGTTAAATCAAGGTATCCAATTTCATTTATGAATTTTTCTTTAAAAAAGAATACCCTTTGGATCAAGTTTTAAACCTAGCCTAATGTTCTAAAATTCCTAGCTTAAAATTCCGTGTTTTAGATGTAAGCGATATAGAAATTTTTACTAGAGTTTTACATATGGACGTAATACGTGAAACCATTTTATTAGACTAACTTTTCTTCCTACATTAAATATGAATAAATTTAGTTCTAATTATCTTAATAACATCTTATAAAGTAATAATAATGATTTATAATATCTTAATAATGTGATATTCTATATTGCTATTGATTGGTCATTGCCAATTCATCGTCATGTGGTGTTCTGCCTGGCGGTAGGTCCCTTACGCCACTTCTGTTCCAAGCCTTCTTCTACGTCCCTTTGTAATTTCCAATCTTCACTTCATCTATTAACTTCATCCTTCTTCTTCCTCGCTTTCTTTCTCTTTTTATGACTTTTCCAATGTAGTTGGCTAGATTGTACTTCCTGTAACCATATAACCTAACCAGTTTCCTTTTCATTTGTGTACTTCCTGCATAAGTGCTCTACCTTTTTTAATCCCATTAATTACTTCCTTATTCCTTACTTTATCCGTTCATCTTATTTTCTCAAAAGCCTCAAACCAGTCTCTATACATTACATCTTCACTATACATTACACATTTTCACTATCCATAACTCGCAAACGAAGCATTCTAGGAGATATGTTTATATAAACTTTTTCCATTATTTTCACAGCTAGAATAGGTTATGAAAATCCCGGAAGAACTTTGTGATAAACTCTTTATATGAATGAATCATGAAAAATGTAAAAAACTTTCAGGACATGTTCAAAAGGTCCATAAAGAAGAAACTTTATATAAAAATAAGTTCGGATATGATTCGTTAGCGAGGGTCGTTCGGCGCAAGATTTCGTCGTGACTTCTGCGCCTTTGTTAAAATAAAGCCAAAATGTAATTCTTGGGACCCAAATTACGTATTTAAAATCTGTCAAATGTTGATATATTCGTTTTTAATAGTCATCGAAATTGATACGTTTATATTTAGTTTCTATGGACGTTATTCATACCATTTTATTCAAAATCAATTCTCTAAAACGTTTTGGTTTAAAACTTTGTTGTTTATTACCTATTTAAAAACGTTATCCACATAAAACAGTGTGTTTTTCGACCCCAATCTTTTGATTTTATTCCAGATTTCTCAAAAACTACTAAAAATACAGTTCTTGAACCTTTTTTTCAATTTTTCAGGTCAGGTTTTATACGAAATCACTAATTATATCTTAATTTGGGTGCCAAAAATTACAGTCTGGCTTGATTTTACCGAAGACGCAGAGACCAGAACGAAATCTTTCGCCAGCCGATACTTACTAACGAAGCGTTTCCAAAACCTATATTTATATGAATTTTCTTCTTTATTTTCACTAGTAAAACATGTCTTTAAAATTTGTTACATTCTTTGTGAAACATTGTATATATATATATATATATATATATATTTTTTTTTTGTTTTGTTTATAATTGCAATAATTTTTTTATTTTGTAAAGAAGTATGTTGAATGAATGCTGTCTGATTAAATATCCTAGGTAATTTAAATTCATTTATTCAAAATAGCTTTAAATATTATATACTTATTTACTCTCCTTTAATTATTATATAAACTAAGTCAAAAAGTATTAATATTTAAAATTAAAACATTTAGGTTATTGAAAATTTCATATTAAAAAATACTAATTTTTGTAAATCATAAAAGTTTCCATAAAAGTGGTTACGGAATAAAACAATAATCGCAGAATTGAATTGGAAGCATAAAAAATACATTGACCAGAATATTACAAATTATTTTTTTTGTAAATTGAATTATATTATTTAAACATTACAGGCTAATTATATAAATAAATTTTTCAAAATAAATTATAAGAGCTAATATGATGATGACTGATGTTTCTAATGATCATTTTACGTTTCCTGTTTATAAATCCTTTGATCTACTTCTTAACTACATCGCATTGTAAATAATTAAAGATGTTCAAGGGTTTATAATACAAACCTTTTTATAAATAACCTATCCTTAATGTTGGATTTTATAAGAACATTTCATTCGATATTCATTTATATATAATTTAATATTCTTTAAATCTTGCATTAGAATAAATCAGAATCCGGTTAAATTTAATTAATCAGATATAATTTTAATTTATATAATCTGCTGAAAGAATTATGTTGAGGACCGCGAATTAAATTATTAAAATTAATGAATAATCTTAAATTTAAATCTCGTTAAATATGTTTACTGCGAGTGGCAGCTGAACTGTAATTCACATTCGCTCGTAACTCGTAAACGAAAATAAATAGTCAAGTGAAATAAATATGCAATAAAAAAAAAAATAGAAAATTATTTGCCACGAATACGTACATTTTTCCACGCAGTCATCATTTACAACTATACATTTCTTTCAGTGCTGAACCAGTTTTCTGATTCAGTCAATGAAGAATCTGCCGTTCAATTGAATTTATTTGCACCTTTTCCAATATAGGAAAAAATATATAAACATTAGATAATTAAGAATAGAATACAGAAAAATAAACAAGTAATAAGGGCACTGCCAGCAAAGCAATAAGCTTGTGAGCTATTAGAGAGTACAATTCAGCCAAAGTATAAAAAAGAAGTGTTCTGCAAATAAAATTATGTAAAATAAAAGTAAAGTAAACAATATTAAAATAAATCTTAAAATAACATTGAATAAGTTAATTATAAAAACGGTATGACGATATCACTAAGAACAACAATGAAAAAAAATTTTAACAAGCCATTACAAGAATGACCTGAAAGAAAAATGCAATTTCTTCATCTATTCACAAACGTAACACAACGCTAGCAAAGTAAAGATAAAATATTGTTGTGCTTAATCAACTCCATAGATTAAATTATTACTAATATAGAAAAATTGTCTTCTGCACACAGTTAGATCAGTGCGGGGAACAAAATAACTATAGAGCAAACGTAAATTATATGAAATAGTGTGTGGACAAAAAATATATCTATTTTTATTTATAAAAAAATATTAAACTCTTTCCTTGATCCACGACCTCATTGTTTCTTCAATTCATCATTTGTGGTGAAAAGAATACCCTTAATATCCCTGTTTAATTACCGAAAAAGGTGAAAATCACGTGGCACCAAATTTGGTGATTGTGAAAGATGTGGAATAGGTTCAAATTTCAACTTTCGATCTTCGGTGGTTGTAAGCTTTGTGTGCGGGCGAGAACTGTCTTATTGCAGAATTATCGGCTTCGAGGATAGTTGAACTCATATACGTCTACTAAGTTGTTTTAATGTCTCTGTTTGCATAGATTTTACAGTCGACCCAGTCGTCAGTCACGTATTTGGAATACCAGAACACAGCGGAATCCCACAGGGTAGTGTTTTAAATTTTTTTTATTGTGGCGAACCAACTTACTGGTATTCCATGCTCTACTATTTTTCTTATGGGTCGCAATGATGTACTTAAGTTTCATCTCCCGTCACAGTATTGAAAAGGAAGTCATCACCCTCGTGATAACGTTTCAGAAGCCGTTTACAATATTCCTTTCGTTTGTTCTTTTCTGCGAGTTTGAAAGCACCCACCACGAACAGATATAACGGTAGCCCAATTGTGCAACTACTTGTTCTTTGTTGCCGGCCTCCGTGGCGCGAGTGGTAGCGTCTCGGCCTTTCATCCGAAGGTCCCGGGTACGAATCCCGGTCGGGCATTGCATTTTCACACGCTACAAAAATTGTCATTCTTCTAATCCTCTGATGTTATACCTAACGGTGGCTCCGGAAGTTGAAAAAAAAACTTGTTCTTTGTTGTTTTGCGTTGTTGTGTGATGCAGGCCATTTTGTTCTAAATTCACCCGTCTCCTTTTGGTGCTTTTTATCAGTCGTAAAAACTATTCAACTACCGCGACGATCGCAACTAACGCGTTGATCTGCAATAAACGATTTACAAGTTTCTGATGCACAACTAATCACAGTTCTTTGATCAACAGTTTTATCATGTAAACAGCTATTAAAAAATGACTAATGACAATTATCTTCACTTTTTCCGCTGTTAAAATTGCGATCTCAATGTTTTTTTTTAGACGAGTTGAAGTAGGAGGCGTACTCGACTCCATAACAATAGAGACTGACGGAAAATGAAAATGTAAAAATAAAATGAAAACGAAAACAAATTACATGAAAAAAGAAAAACCATATAAAAGCAACCAAAAATCACCCAAAATAAAAAAAATAACCCCAATCATTATCAATGTGAAAACACTCAATAATTCAACATACTCAATAATACTCAATAATAAACTCGTAATAATAAACATACTAAAAAGGAACAATATAAACTTTATTAATCAGATAAACTCACAAATAAACATAACTAAATTAGTTCTCCCAATATTCACCTGTCGCTTTCTGTGACATTTTGTTCTCCCGTTACATTCCAGTGTGCATTACATTCCAACCGCTCCTTGTATTTATTGGTTGTTTTATGCTATCTTTGTCACACCAACTAGGACCTGGATGAATGCGGAAGGGAGAAATCCACTCCGTATGTGTGTATAGATATATATACACATCACATCACGCAGTTCATTTGTCAGTTGTCATGTACAACTAACTAGTTGTAAATAACCAACTGGTTATTTGGGTTTTGAAATATTAACTATTTTTTTTCTATTATTCTTTTTTTGATTGCTTTCTTAGTATCTGGTGTTTGTGACGGTGTTTTGGGATTATCACTGCTGGGATTTTTAATTCGTAGGTCTAGAAAAGATTATTTGATATTTTTTTGATGTGGTTTTTGTTTTCTGATAAAATTGCGTAAGCGATTAAAAATTATCAGTCTGGTTGAACGTGGGATGGGTGTTCTATTGGACTGCAGGTGTGAAGTTTTCGTCGGCCTCTGTGGCGCGAGTGGTAGCTTCTCAGCCTTTCATCCGGAGGTCCCGGATTCGAATTCCGGTCAGGCATGGCATTTTCACACACGCTACAAATCATTTATCTCATCCTCTGAAGCAATACCTAACAGTGGTCCAGGAGGTTAAAAAAAAAGAAAGGTGTGAAATTTGCAGGGTCTATGGTGAGGAATGGATTTATGAATGGCTATGATTTATCTATGGTTATGAATGGTTTTTTTTTATTGTTATTTTTGTCTTTTTTTTCTTAAGGAGGGAGGGAGAAATTGAATACGCCACACTGTCTTCCATTTGCACATCATGCAGTTCATTTGTCAGTACCCGTGTACAACTGGTTAGTGTAATTTATGAAAATTTTTTCTTAATACTCGTACAATAATTTGGAAAATAAAACAAACTTTATTTTGCCATATAATATTTCTTAAAGATTTTTTTTATAATTATAACAGTTCAAATACAGGTTTTTTCTTTTGAAAACCGAAATATAATTAATATGTATCTTAATATATAATCACCTAGGGACTTAGACATTTTAAAATTCATTAAAAAAAATATTAAAAAAAAATCTTTTCTATTTTCTAAAAATCTATTATGTTTTAATAATCTATTTGTATATTTAATAATTTAATAAAAATTAATTTTAATTTTCGTTAAATGTTAATAATTTCGGTTGTAATTTAATAAAAATTTATTAAAATGTTTTAAAAATGAGTATATTTAGACTTTTCTATATGATCCCTAATCTTTGTTTTAATGCCTCTGGAATACGATCAGATATGATTATTTCGTTATACGCCAGTTGAAAAAGGTAAGTCTAAATTTTTATTAAACAAATATAAAAAAATTGCTACAATATCCATTTTTCTCCTATTTCCCTAGATAACTGTTCATTTCGGATAAAATATCGTGAGAGAAAAAAAAATTATTATATTTTACATACATTGTCAATGGTTGCAAATCGTAAAATACGTTATTATGCAAAAATAGCAATAACTGTCAAAAAAATGAAAAAAAAGCCACAAGAGTTTTGGGAATTTTTTCGAGTATATACGTAATACCTTCAGATTTTACCTCAAAGAACTTTTTGATATGGCAAAGCAACACGCCAAATTACAACAAAATCGGTCCGGTAATTTTTGCATAATAATTTTGCAATCCAGATTTAAAAAAAAAACTTTATTCAACAATTGTTTGTGATTTTTCCAAATTGTGTAGAACCTGAAATAAAATCTCTAGATAGTTGAAAATTTAATTACATATAAAAGAGCACTCAAACTTTCAAATGTATTTTGAAAATTTTAAATTGGTTAATTAGGAGAGCTTAGGGAAATTCAAACATGGTTACAATTTTTTTTTGCTTTTAAACAAATTGAACACTTCACGAATTTTTATCTAATTTTTAAAAAGCACAGCTTAAAAGTACTTGGAAAGACCCTTCTTTTTTTTAAAAAGACAATGAAAATTGGAGAAAATCCATGCATTTTTCTTGAATGAAGATAATTAATGATTCGTTAATTATCTTCGGAGATGTAACAAATCAAAGCTGACCGTCATTTATAACGAAACTAAAAGTGCGGAAGGGCTGTTTTTTCGACAATTACCTTATCTTTCCGATTACTTTCCAGGTATAAATTTTCCGCACCTACGCTCATCTTCAACCTAGACTAAATGTCGAATGAAAATACTCGATCCGTACGAAAAATGCATGGGCGGCGGTGGTGGGAGTAGCTAAATGCTCGGCCGGCTCAAAATTGAATTTAGAGAGTTTAAAATTGCGACGCGTTCTCAAAATACAATTATCTCAGCTTCTAGTGAATGAATTTCCACGTTATTTTTCTCTCTCGATTTTTACTTTAAAATGAACAGAAATAAAAGAAAAAAGTGGATATTTTTGCGATTTTTTTACATTTTGTTAAATAGAAATTTAAGGATACCTTTTTCAACTGACGCTTAACGAAATGATCACGTCTGTTCATATTCCGGAGGCATTAAACCAAAAATTAGCGGTCATATAGAAAAAGTCCAACCCAAAACAGATAACGCCTGGATTATTATTACTTCTGAATTAATAAATCCTGATTATATTAAATATCTGGTTACATAGATTACGAACTTAACATCATAGAGTATCAGTATATAATAATGGAATTATAAACGTTTATTTTTACACATGCAAGAAAACTGACGGTTCATAAAAAATTAAAGCATAAGAATTATTATCAAGTAAAGAAATTATGTTACATAAATTTTTTGTTGTAAATTAAATGTATTATTAAATAACATCACAGAATGGAAAATTATAATAAAATAACTTACCTCAGATCTCTATTCTACATTTAATCCTCATTTTGCCTCAAGTAAAATGATTTTCAGAATCATAAACACCTGTAAAAAAAAAATAATTTTAATTTTCGGTAACTTCGTTATATTACTTCTATTTTAGTTAACAAAAAATTATCTAACTAAACAATTTTTTATAATAATAAATTAAAAATACCCAAACCTTTTTTTAAAAAAATTTACATACAAAATTCAATTAATAAAAAATAAAAAATTGAAAACAATTTTATTATTAGCGAGTTTAAAATTGTTAAAAACCTGTACAAAGCTTTCCAACAAGTCTTCTGTTAAATAATAAAAATTCTTTGTGTAAAATAATAACTTGATATTTTAAATATTCAGGAGGTAATTTTATTCATTTTTTTAAACATGATAGTAAAAACATTTTATTACCGTTTTCAGTCGTATCACATGCGGCCGGAGATTACAACGATTTCTGAATTGATGTATATATAAATAGTAGTAATAAATGAGTGGGAGGGGGAAATAGGATACACGACACTGTCTTCAATTTCCACATCATGCAGTTCATTTGTTGTCAGTAGCCATGTACAACTGGTTGGTGTAACAGAATACTTTTATTATTAAGGCGTTTATTGAGTATAAATAGGTCATAGATGTTCAATTAGTCGAAAATTTAATGTACCTGATGTAGACAAAAATTTTTACGTAATATTATTTTAATATGCTATTCAAATTTTAAACGACCGAAATTGTATCAGATAATGTTTTAATCCTTCGTTAACTGTTCAGAATTATGAAAATCCTTTAATTGTGAAACCTGCGTAAGCGTATAAAAGTAAGATGATATTTGATATCGTTAAACATACAGATAGAAAAATACAGATAATACTCCTGTATAATATTCAAATTTTTAAAGTAATTCTACCAAATGATAAGCAACCAAAATTGTTGATTTCTTAAGAAAATTTACTTAAGTATTTCATGAATCGTGAAATCCAGTGTTACACAATTTAATTATGCTAGACCATTGATTCTCAAACTTTCTCACCCACAGCCTACATTGACAATCAAACATTTTCTAGCACCCCCAAAAGTTTTAAACACCATCTGTTAAAAATGATAATTGTAATTGCTGTTTTTAAGATGCGCTCTTAAAAACAGCATTTAAAAAACCCTTTAATTTCCATATTTATTAGTATCGGTACGTTGCTTTGATCGGGAGATATTCATCATTAAAGACAAAAGTGGCCTTTGCTTTTTAAAGTGGAATATTTCAGTTCATAAAAATCGTAAGAGAGACATGTAAAGAAAGAAATTAAAGCTAAAGACTTAAGTTTTTAAACGGCTTTAAAGCAGTTTACTGAAAAAATTTCGTTTTCCTCCCCATGTCCTCGATCAAACATGAAGAAAAACTTTCAAATTTTTAAAACTTCTCACTGTTTTTTTTTTTTAATTTGATAATTTTTGAAATCTGAAGTATACTGTCAAAACGTATAGTATTCAAGTTTAATTTTTTTTATTCGTCTCTAAGCATCTTGGTTGTAAAATTAAAGTAGTTTGAATGCAATCATTTTTTATAATAAAATATATGTGTCCCTTTAAGTTTTTGTACTAGTGTAGCAGGGATTTAATTTTAGTTTGAAATATCAGGAAAATATCATTTTTTGCCTTTTTATTTTAATCAGCCATCGCCTTCCTAGACCGCTTGAATACCCCCAATTATCTGTGGACCTTCTACAGCTCTACTTAAGGCCTCTAGGACCCACAAGGGGGCGTTATCGCCTATTTTGAAAACAAATGTGCTAAACGAAACTCATTTCAATTTAACAAAATACAAAGTGATTCACGAAGAATATAACAAAATTTTAGGACGTGTTCTACTAATGAAAATTAAGCGGCGATTCAAGAAGAATGTAAGAAAATTTCAGGACGTCTTCTATTGGTGAAAGTAAAGAAGATTTTTCATATAAAATTAGGCTGGGGAACGCTTCGTTAGCGACTGTGGAAATCTTTTGCCCTGATTTCTGCGCCTTCGGTAGAATTAAGCCAGACTGTAATTTTTGAGATACAAATCAACATCCCAGAACTGTATTTTAAGTAATTTTCGATAAATCTGGGATGAATGACAAAAGATTGCGGTCGATTATTTATTTTAACGCTTTACTTTATAGCGTAAAAAAGTTTATTTACATTTAAGAAAAAACAATTATTAATTTACATTTTTCATTTAAGAAAAAAAAAGAAAAGTAGTTTATTTATTGTTTTGACCAATAATTTTTATGATTAATAATAATAAAATTTAATGAAATAGATAAATTGACAAAAATATTTATAAATAATAATAGATTTATTGTATTTAAATGTGGATATCTTTTTTATTGTTTATAAAATTAAATTTATAAATGTTGTCGTTTAATATTTGTTAAAGTTTTGCCTCTCTTTTATTCAACATATAATGAAAACAAACAAATAAACAATTTATTACTTCATTCAAAATGAAAAAATAAATAAAGAAGAATTAGTTACGGTGTTTACATCCAATTTTTCATATCACAACTTTACTTCATAATAATAAGTATATTCAAAATTTTCAAGGTTATTCAAAAAAAAAAAAAAAAACAATAAAATAAGATAAACTGATAAAATTAAAAAAAAGGAAACATAATTTAAAATATTTATTTTCTTAACTTATCATTTTTCAACTAAAAAATTATACGATATGGCAGATGATATTACATTAATACGTAATCTTAATCTAAACTTATTATGTATTTTTTATCTTTTTTTAATATAGTAATTTAATGTTTATATAGCTAAAATAATTTTGAGTATAATTTAATTTTATTACTATTTCGTGAAGGAAACAAGAATGTATTATAACAACAAATGCCCTAAAGTAGAATTTTAAGTACATTTCAAGTTTTTTTTAATGTACGCTAAACACAAACCACATACACGGAAACACATCAATATGTTATCATTTACGAGTATATGAGCTTATTTATCGTAATTACTATTATCCATTTTTTATTTGTTCTTTTTGTATATATTCGGTATAAAAGATATTAAAATTATTTATTGTTAAGGATATCTTACTAATCTTTATTTGTTTTCTTGTATATCCAAATTCTACATACAGAGTGACTCAGGAGGTAAAGGAAATAATTTGGGAACTGATTTTAAAGCTTGAATAAGGAAAGAACTTCATATAAACATATGTGCGAATACTTCGTTATCGAATTACGGCTAGCGAAAAATTTCGCCCAGATTTCAGTTCTCCTCGTGAAATAAGGTCTTACTGAAATTTTTATGGTGATTTATAAGGGATAAACTTGATGGTTTCTTATGTTTTTGGTTTGAAAATCGAATAAAGCAGGTCCCAGAACTGTATCTTCCGTAATTTTTGCGATATCCAACGTAAAAGCAAACACTTCGGTGACGAAAAACATGATTTTTTAGGTTTGAAGTATAATATCCTTGTTAAATAACTGATGGGAAGATTCGGAAGATCACCTTTATTCACTCGAAGGTAGTTGTTAAATGTGGCTAATGTCCTGTTTTCACGGAGGGCAGTGGTAAAGTGGCGGGAGATTGTTGTGAATAATATACCCAGATTTACCATCGAAGAGCTGTTTTTTGCTGCAAGACTAAGACCGGGTAAAAGCCTAGAACCAGACGGTGTAACAGGCGGAAGTGGTGAATTGGTAATAGAGGTGCGTCATTGGTGGTTTTGGAGGCCATAAGTAGAGTGTTGTTCGAAGAATGGATTCCTGTTGAGTGGAAGCCTGCTCGGCTGGTGTTGTTAAAAAAAAAAGGAAGTAGAGCGGATGATCCTTCTGGTTGTCGGCCGATATACCTTATTAACGCTCTCGGGAAACTGTTCTAGATGATTATATCGAGGAGGTTGAAAATGGAACTGGAGCAAAGTGCTGGGATCTCGGAGAGTCAGTTCGAATTCACAAAAGGGATGTCCACTGTAGATAGTATCATCAAGTTAATGAATATTGTTGATATGGCTGGAACTGGAACTAGGTATACACGAATGTTTCCCATATGTTACTGTTAGTCGTAAAAATGCATTTAACAGTGTGTCCTGGCATACGATTATGGAGGATCTTGAAAAGAAGGAGATCGGTTCGTATTTAAGGAGAATAATTCAAAAATATTTTAAAGGAAGGCAGTTTTTGGTGGCCGCTGAGGGCGAAGAGGTTATTGTTACCATGGAAAGTGGGGTTCTGCAGGATTCTGTCTTGGGGTTCACATTTTGGAACCTGGTTTACGACGGTGTACTGACATTAGAACTGCCGGAAGGAATGGAACCGTTTCCTTTGTTGATGACCTTCCACAGGTTGTGTTATAAAGACGTATAAGGGATGTAGTTAAGAAGGTGAATGCAGCTGTAGAGATGGTTAGGATATGGTTCCTGGGAATAGGATTGTTGTTGGCGGCGGAGAAAACTGAGGTAATCAAGATGACAAGAAGAAGAAGAGTTCATCTCTTTAGTATCACAGTTGGGGATTTGGAGATCCAGACTTCGTAGGGAAAATACCTTGGAGTACGGCCGGACAAGAATATAAGATTCACGACTCACGTAAACTAAACTGTAAAGATAGTAAGAAGGCTGGCTTCTGCAGTAACCAGGTTAATGTGGAAGAGCCTAGGACCTCAAAGAGAAGATTGATTGCCTCAGTGGTCTTTTATGTTGTGCCGGTATGGCAAAGAACGATTGATATACAACGCTGCCAACAAAGATTAGAAGGCTTACATAAAAGAGTGGCACTGAGGTAGGTCAGTGCATATTGCATCTACACGGACTTGAATACTAGATCGTGGATACCGGTGTTCTTTGGTGGTTGGGTTTCAATTAACCACACATCTCAGGTATGGTCGAACTGAGAATGTACAAGACTACACTTCATTCACACTCATACATATCATCCTCTGAAGTATTATCTAAAACGGTAGTTACCGGAGGCTAAACAGGAAAAAGAAAGACAGAAAGTGCATATTGCACCGTTTCTTTAGAGGCTGTGCGTGGTGATAACTGGTACGCCTCCGATGAGTCTTTTGATAAAGAATAAGTATGAGAAAAGCGAAATCAAGAGTAAGGTAGAGACCAGACAGACTTTGTTAAGGAGGTGGAAGACAGATGGGACCAAGTCGCAGTTGGGAGGTGGACATATGTGTTAGTACCGGATATTAAGAGCTTGATTGAAAGGGGGCATGGGGAGGTAGAATACTGGATGACCAAATGGCTTACTGGACATGGGTCATTCAATAATTATCTCTTCAGAAAGAAAAGAAGACTCATAGTTGAATGTAATTACTTCGGGAGGGACGTTTTGGTCAGGACACTTTTGTCCGAGGTCGGAGGCAGACAGAACGAGTGGCAATGAGTTTGGGAGCCGAGAGTCAGTAACGCATCTGATTATAAACAATGCGGTAGGATGACAGCACTGTGCAAACTGGTTCAAGAAAATATTGAAGACGAAGGCTCAGGAAGAATAGTGCATTAAGAGCTAATACAACCGCTTGTGTAGAGATGAGGAGAGACAGCCTGTAGGGCAAGGAGATAGTAGCGGGCTACTAAGAGTTGCCAGTATTGGTGAGGGGCGCAGGACTCTCTGAACCACTCTCAGGATGCCCGATGCGAGCACAGCTTATCCCGAGTAATGCTAAGTAGTCGGATATCGGGGAATGTTGCGGTAAGGGGGAGGGATTTTAGTGGGTCCCCGGTTGCGAAACCTCACACTGTCCATAGTACAGATTGTGCTTATCTGATAATAGATTTTCCTTCTTCCGACGAAAAAGAATACAAAATGGAGAACACGGGTTAAATGAACAGAATCAACACTTACAACCTTGTAGCGAAGAAACATAAATTAAACTTAACGTAAAAGAAATTCTTTTTTCATATTTTATTAAAGGTTTTATAAATATACGTTTTTTGTGTTGACAACCAAATCGAATGATTATAATCATTAGATTATCATCTTGATAATTATCGAAATAAAACTGCATTAACCTTTCTGTGTTGTTTATAAAAAATACGTATATATATATACACGTTATTACACACACACACACACACACACACACACACACACACACACACACACACACACACACACACACACACACACACACACACACACACACACACACACACACACACACACACACACACACACACACACACACACACACACACACACACACACACACGAATTTACAAATTATAGGTGTAATACGTATCTATGATTTATCATTATGTAATTTATAAACATTGATAGTAATTTTAAGCATTTTTTAATGTTTTTAAAATCATTGTCATCATAACTTTTATGGTTTTAAGTATTAAATGTACTAGATAATCTATACAAAGAAAAAACATAAAACCACAGAATAACTAAGCAAACCATTAAGAAGTAATTTTAAAAAGTTTAAATAAAATCTTTTGTATTATAACATAATGTTTATTATTTATCCTTATTAATGTTCTTAAAAATTTGTTGTAATAATGGTTATAAATAGGAAAACTATTTAATTTTATATTGCATCATAAATTACGGAAATCCATTACCTTAAGTTTTTGTAGTCTATTTTTAATATTAGACGGAGTGTACTGAAGATTGTCGATCCGAAGAAGCATGCAGGCGGTTAGTAAATAATAACTACAGGCTCAGACCAGCGCTCTTAGCAATTCAGCCGACCTACAATTTGGTTTATCACTCGAACATCATATGGAATTTATCACTGACCTGTAATTTGAAAAAAATTCACGGTGTTGAGCCATTTCTATATTATGTTATAGAAGGGAAGCTGTTTTATTATATCTTTTATAGTTTACCTATTTTTATCAACGAACGAATAGTCCCATTATTAAATTCAATATGTATGTGCAGTGAGCAATTTTTGTCTCGGAGTTTGATTTTAATTTCTGATTTGGATTAAGTATCGTTAGGGAATTACAAAAATACACGAATGGCTACGATCGGCTGTCGGGTTCACCTCAAAATGGCTGCCAAAATTAAAATAATCATTACGCAATAATGGTATAATCTACCGGTTGGTTCAAATACACTAATGTATGGTTAACTAAAATTTACTATTTATTAATGTAAAGGTGCATAAAATTTATAATAATTGTAAAAAATAAAATATGTCACAAAACCGTTAAAACACGAGATAAATAAATTCTAGAATTTCTTCTAGAATCCCAACAGAGATATATTAACTGTAAAAAGCTAATTTGCGCCAACTTCAGATTTTAAAGAAAAAAGCTGACAACACAGTTGTAGGGCTTTCCCGTCAAGCGGTTTTTTCTGATGCACGCCTTACACAACATCTTAATTTAAAATAGTTACATTTTATTTAAATACAATATTTTTTTGTTTATTTAATTCAGTGATTCTAACTAAAGCGCGCGCGCATACCGTATTTCATTCGCGCGGGTATGGCGATACTAGTGGCCACTTTAAATAAATTTTTACATTTTAAATATTATTTAATTATACCCTCACCTGTGACGTCACAACATAGTGGTCGACTACAGCAGAGTCCGGCCGCTAAGTGTGATGTGGGGGGTTGGCTGGCTTAAGGCCCCACTTTTATGGGGAACAAATATGTGGATCCAGCGAGATGCTAATAGAATAAACAACGAGAAAGACCCACTATATTGCCTTCTACTTTCCCGTTAAAGCCCAAAAGGGCAAGGAACGGGGGGGGGGCTGTGGTGACCGGAACGTCACTAGACGGGTGTCTTCCCTACGGGGTTGGGATGTATTGCCTTCTACAACGTTTAAAAATTATTACTATTTTTTGGATGGTAGTGCAATTTAGCGAAAAACTTTACACATAAGATGTTTTTTTTTAATAATTGTTCACAAAATTAAATTTTTTTAAAAATGCAACGAAAAACACCCCTTGTACTGACTGTCTTCTATAACTCTTCAAAATTAAAACCATTTTTAGGGGTGGGGGTGAAATTTAGCAAAATTGTTTTTACAAAAATTGTTTATTTCATTAATATTAACGAAATTATATATATATATATATATATATATATATATATATATATATATATATATATATATAAATAATCTTAATTATGCAAAATCTGTAGACGATTTCGTTTTCTCCCCCAGTATTTCCCACCGACAGACCTTTTGCATTGAACATCTAGTAGCATCAATGCCCCTAAATACGCAAAACTGCGCAAGACTGTCTTCTTTTATCGAGAACTGGATTTAATGTTTTATTTCTTTTAGGAGGCTTATTCACTTTAGCCTGAAATTTTATATTTTTCACAACCAAAGGGATAGCCACTTATATGGAAGGAAGTCAAAATTCGACATAACATCTGTTGGGGAAAGTTACAAAAATAAAATTATAAATAGCTCGTTTTTGGCAAAAGAAAATTGGACTCTCATTTTTAACAAAATGAAAATCAGAATTATATAACCATGTTCATAAAAACGAAAAAAAAGCATAAATACATATTATTGTTTTGTTAAGACAAATGCTTTGCACAAAATCTCCTTGTGCGATATGTATATACAACAATCCTTAAGTAAAGTATAGGTAAACTTATTACCTTAAATATTTCTTTTACATAAACACAGTGTATAATAACAATACAGAGTATAATAATAGTATCTTATTGTTTAACAGAGGATTACCTTAATATTTAGTAGACGATTACTGTTTTTTGTTAATGAAAAACAATATCTTGATCTCACTGGCACAGAACGTAATCTGGACTATCATAATAGAAAGTTCAACAGAAGATTACTGTAGAATGAAAAACAATATAATGATATTCACTTACGCAGGATGTAATCTGGATTATAATAACAAAGAGTTTAACGGACGAAAAACACTAATATCTTGATATTCACTTAAACATGATGTAATCTGGATTATCATAACAGAGAGTCTAACGGACGATTACAGTAAAACTTTGACATCTTATCATTCACTAACAAAAAATATAATCTCACAATCGTGGATTTTATATATGTCTACATAAGTTCCTTTAAGTTAATATTTTATCATACAATAACAGAGAAGAAAAAGCACAAACATAATGTTTAAAGGATCTTTAACATACAATAAAAAGATTCATTGTTGTAGAATATGTGTAATTTACTTGTTAACTGCATGAAGTGTAAACTTTGACAAAACAATATTAGAATTGTAAGACGCACTAGTGATTCTTCGAATGATGGCCAGAGACTGTGATCAGAGAGAGACTGACAAGAGACTGCCAGATGACACTACGAGACTGCGAGAGAGAAAACACACTGACGCTCTGCTCTCACTCTAGTGGGGAGCCGGCTTATATAGTGTAGATGGAGCCGAGTGTAGTAAAGCGAGTTATTTTTACACGGATTTGAATACTAGATCGTGGATACCGGTTTTCTTTGGTGGTTGGGTTTCAATTAACCACACATCTCAGGAATGGTCGAACTGAGAATGTACAAGACTACACTTCATTTAGACTCATACATATCATCCTCATTCATCCTCTGAAGAATTATCTAAACGGTAGTTACCGGAGGCTAAACAGGAAAAAGAAAGAAAGATGGAGCCGAGTGAACTGTAAAGAGCCGAGAGTGATGTCGATAGAAGCCGAGTGCATCCGAAAGGAGCTGTGTGAACTGTGAAGAGCCGCTAAATCGTCAGGAGCCGAGTGCATTCGAAGGGAGCCGAGTGAATCATCAGGAGCCGAGTGAATGCAACATGTTTACGTTTTGTTCTTCTTCTTCTTTATTATTATTATTATTATTATTTTTTAAACATTATAAACATGAAATAATACAGAGATAAATCTTAATAAAAAATCAAAACAAAAAACATAAAATAAAAATCAGCTGAGCATATGGAAAGCATAATTTCAGTGTATGAAAAAATTTCTTATTTATAATTAAAATATTCATTACATTGAAATACTGTTAAAATTTAGATGAAAATAAGTCAAATACCAAACCAGTTGAATTAACTTAAAACTGCTTTACGCATTGGCGTATCTATTTTATTTTAGCTCATTGACAATTTTTTTGGCCAGTTGCATATATAATAAATCTTATTTCATATATATTAAATAATTAAAATATAAAACCAACTTTTCTTTTAATACGTCCTAGCGCTTTCAGAAATGAATTCCATCTCCAGAACTTAAAATTTTTTTATTAATTAAAAATTTTTCGTCATGAGTAGAATTGTTATGTAGTGTATAAAATACATAAAGGTGGTCGTCATGTGTTAAAATTGCGTTGACTTAACGTCCTGTCATATTAAATGCATTCACCGTTATATATATCATGGTGGTTATACATACGGTGTATGTAAACATAACTGTGGCAATTTTGACATATGACGACGACCTCCTTTATATATTTTACATACTTTACATAACAATTCTACTCATGACGACAAAGTTTTAGTTAATAAAAAAATTTTAAGTTCCTGAAGATGGAATTTGTTTCCGAAAGCGCTAAGACACATTAAAAGATCATTGGTAAGTGGGTTTTATATTTTAATTATTTATTATATAATCATACCAACGGACCGTGTTTGGTAATATTATTATCTTCATATATGCTTTCTTTTGTTCATTCGTTACCTATTATCTATATCTATAATAATTTTAGATTGTAATATTTCATTAAGAAACGTATTTGACATTATCACTTTCCTCATCGACAACATTTTCGATAACAATCTGAAGCTGGCGAATCTTTCCCGGCCTTTTGTATTGATTTACAATTTAATTAAATGTACAGTAAGAACTGTTTTTATAGAAGTTTAAATAAATTATAACTAAAAGTTCGTATATAATTTTATTCTTAATTCATCTATGAAAGGCCTATTGTTTTTCTAATATTATTTTCGTTCTCAGTTATCGTAAAAGGAAGTTGATTTGTTTAGTTTAAAAAAAAAAAATTATATGTGTCCCAATATTTTCATACCGGATGTAAACTCAGATAACCTAAACCAATATCTTATATTTATATAGTCTTTTTATTTCAAAGTAAATGAACCGGATATCAGTAGCTTTTAGCAATCTTTTTAAAACATCTTATCTATTTTACAACATTATAATGTACTGTACTTAATAAAATCTAGTTCATTCGTTTTATAAGTACGGTCGACCAACTGGATTACAATATGATAACTGCTGTAATAACTACTCTTATAACAAATTATAACCGTATTATATTATATATAACCTGATGAGGGTTTTGTGATAAAAATGAGGAATGTAAGTTGTATTACTTATTAAATTTATCATATAAATTTAATTAAATTACAGTTTCAAAATATTATAATTACAATAATAATATTAGCATTTTTTTTAAATACAAAACTACCTCCTTAATTATATATTACTGTCAGACATATTTTGATTTATTTTTTATTTTTAGATAAACCTATTAAAACAACTGATTAACCATCTTATAAGCTTACAAAACAACCTGTTAAATATTTACAGCACATAAACTATTGTAAACATTTCTCTTATAACCTAGTAACAAGTGAAATCTAATGAATATAGTACTTTATTATCGATTCAGAAAATAAGTAGATTCGAGTTTGAGTCTTTATCAAAATAAAACTATTCATCAGATTTCAAAACAAATCGTACGATCTTTAAGAGTATTTTATGTTACGTTTCTCAGACTATTTTTTGGTTATGCAATTTGTAAAATCATACGTCTTTGGATCTATACGATGAACAAACAGTGACAACGGTTGTTATTTCAGTGTTACTTTAAATTGATGAGTATGATAGTTGATAAAACCTTTTTGTAAATTATATAACCACTAGTCACGGATTTTTATTTAAGAATTCATTACTTTAGTGAAGTGACTGAATAGGCAGGAATCGTTCAATATATCAGTTATTTTCCCTTATTTGATAGCCGGGCGGTCCTAGGTTGCCAGAGTGAATGTATTACGATAAAATAATAACAGTACAAAAACTGTACTTTTTTTTTGTCTTCCGTCATTTGACTAGTTTGATGCAGCTCTCCAAGATTTCCTATGTAGTGCCAGTCGTTTCATTTCGACTGCACTACTTAAGGAATTAAATGCAGTGTTAGAAATGTAGGGGGTACATACCCCCTACATCCCTAAAAATTTGTTTTACATATTCCTGCCTGCACAATTTTTCCCATCTACCTGACCGTCCAATATAAAGCGACTATTCCAGGGTGCCTTAAGATGTGGCCTATAAGTCTGTCTCTTCTTTTAGCTATATTTTTCCAAATGCTTCTTTCATCATCGATTTGCCGCAACACCTCTTCATTTGTCACTTTATCCATCCATCCGATTTTTAATTATCTCTTATAACATAATATTTCAAAAGCTTCTAATCTTTTCTTTTCAGGTTCTCCGATCGTCCAAGTTTCACTTAGATATAAAACTACGTTCCAAACATATTCCTTCAAAAATCTTTTTCTGACGTTTAAATTAATTTCTAAGGTAGGCAAATTATATTTCTGACTGAAAGCTCGTTTCGCCTGTGCTATTCGGCATATTATATAGCTCATGCTTCGTCCATCTTTAGTTATTCTACTTCCCTAACAACAAAATTCTTCTACCTTCATAATCTTTTCTCTTCCTTTTTCATATTCAGTGGTCCATCTATTTTATTTCTACTGCATTTCATTACTTTCGTTTTGTTCCTGGTTTTTTTTTTCAACTGTACCGAATAGCTAATAATTGGATTGATCACAGTCCATTAAAAAAAAAAACAAAACAAAAGATTATTATACAATAAATCACTATTATTTATTGTTATTATTACCCATTGCTATTTTGGAAAGGAGCACCACCAGGCGACCTACAGGAGGCGACGGGCAGGCGAAGACCGGGAGACCATTGCCAACGAGGAACGCACTCGCACGTTTCTCGCATGGCACGAGACCTGGGACCACGAGACCAGAGAACGATGGACCTCAAGGCTTATCCCTCGGGTCAGACTGTGGACGTAGCGGCGGCATGGAGAGGTGGAGTACTATATGAACCAGTTTTTAGCGGGTCACGAGTACTTCCGCGCTTACCTCCATGTCATAGGGAAAGCGCCGTCCTCCGACGGCGTACGGGACGACGCCGATCACACCTTTTTCAAATGTACTCGGTGGGCGGCAGATCGAGGGACACTAGAGGCGGATCTCGGAGCACTGAGCCCCCACAACGTGGTTGCGATATGCTCGGTAACCTAAGCAGCTGGGAGAGTGTAGCCCGATTCTTCGGCAACATTCTCAGGATCAAGAAGGATGACTTGGATAATCCTGAAAATTAGGTGGTGGCCTTCTCAGGCTGGTATAGGAGGACTCGGCCGGAAGTAATGTGTTAAACAATTCCGGGTCGAGTCTTAGTAGGAAGAGAGGTGGTTTTGGTCGGTAGTATGCTGATGGTGATTGGATAATACCACCAGTGGGAACCCGACACTCCTTGCGTGAATGCAATGCCACCTCCCATCGCAAAAAAATATTATTATTAAATTAAGCTTTCATAAAATTATAAAAATAAAAATCAGTAAATATATTATAAAAATTATACAACTTGAATTTTGAATAAAGAAAATATATTCTTCCAAAACTGTTGGTACATCGTGTGCTTTTAACTAGAATTACTTGTAACGGTTTTCTTTTGCGATTACAAACACTTACACTAGATTTTCACTGTCCGATACAATAAAAAACAAGGTAAGTACAATATTAAAGGTATTTTTTTTGGGTTATATGAATGAATTTGCTATTGTGAGTTACGTTTGACATACAGTTTCCATAGTGAATGACAAAATTTCCTATGACTGAATACAATAATTTTTTGTTACAACATTCAGTTTACTAAAGTAATGAATTATTAACAAATAAAAATCCGTACAAGAGTACTTTATTTTTAAATATCCTTTTACCAGATATAATATTCATTAATTAAAAATGACGATGAAAGGAACGAACACCCATCGTTTTATTAGATCGTATATATTTTTCTAAAATAATATTGTTTTACAAAATGAATATCTCAAATCAATTAAAGATAACAATCTTAAATATAGTAAACGATATGGTAATAGAATAAATAAATTAATAAATTTTAACGCGATCCGTCCGGAAGAGTTTTTGTAACAAATTATCGAAATCTACTTTGATACGAACCGAAAACTCAAAAAATCGGTACTTTTATTCGTTCTCACCGTAATAAAATATCTTTAAAAAATTGTAAAAAATACTTTAATATCATCAAACCCAGTAAAATATTAATTTAATAAGCGATTTAATTTTGTTTTGAGATTCGATGGACGGTTTTATTTTTATAAGGCCTTAAATTCGAGTATTCGAGTATACAAATTTCATTGGTAGTAATTTGTAAAACCAACCGACAAACCGGCTGTTTGGTGAACAAACATGTTCGTATAAATCTGATGATACTTATACAATATATTGTGCTAATACACCATATAAAATTGAAGTTTGTGCGTGGGTATATTATAAGTAAATTTTTTAACGTATGTAAAATACCTAATCGGGATTATAACCCGTGACTTTCCAATTTAAGGCTGAGGCGTTCACTTTGCCAAGAAGGACGGTGTTTATACAAAGAAGAATTAAGAATTAAATGAAAAGTTTCATTGTAAGAAATACTGTGATAACCGTAATCGTAAATAAACTTTTTATCATAATTACTTCAAAACAAATCTTTCGATTAAAAATAATAAACTAAAACTCTGTCACAGTAAGCGTGTCAGAAGAGCTGGTTTATAGTTTTAGTGAAGAAAGAAACGATGTTGCACTGTTGTAATGATTTTTTAAAATAATATTGCTTTCGGTGTTTTTATTTTGTATTTCATGACATGTTAGTATCACGTGTTCTTTTGTAATACTGCGAGGTAGTGTGTATTGTTTCAATAAATACATTACACTTGTATATTTATGTTTTTTCTTACTTCTTTTCACATAATTGTTGAGTTGTGACTCCATCAATTGCTAAACACCGCTACTTGCCGACAACCCACTTCGATACTGTTGCTCATAATTGTGTGGTTTTGGAACCGTGTTTACAAAAAGGAAAAGGTTCAAATTGACCTAAAAAAGACCCAACACGATTAAAACTTCGAAACTGTTTTTTTTGGACATCCACCCCTTTTTTTCATACAAGATCACATTTTGGTTTATTACTAAAATACTATACTAAACTTGCTAGTACCTGGCTGTGTTCGCAAAAATTTGATTTGGGTTACAAACATGATATGTTGCAACCATTGGGGAAACCAGCTCGGATCTGGTAGGACTCGCAAAAATTTAATTGGCCTTCTAACATGTACCTTCAAGTTACAACAAAAACCTAGAAAAAACTTTGAAAACGAATCCAAAAATCCAGTTTTTTGCCTCTTACTCTGGTTCCTGCGGACCGATTCGCTTAAAAATCAATATGCTCTATCCGAACAGGTTATTATCACGCCAACAAGTTTCGTCAAAATCGTTTAAGATTTAAGTCCGGTAGAGCGGACGAAAAAATGTTATACATACATATAAACTTGCAGAATCATATTCAGAAGACTCCAAAATGTAAAGAATAAATGATCCCCCTTCCCCAGACACTACCTTAGAAAACCTTACTGGGCGCAATAGCGATTTCTACAAATTCTTTGGAAATCCGCTAAAAATGATTAAAAATAACGGAAAAAACACTAAAACTGTGTGCAAGCTTTGTTCTACTTTGAGTAAAAATAAAATATTTTCTTTTATTAGGAACATTTTTCTGTCTAACAATATAATTTTAATGAACAATAAAAAGGCAGTTTACATTTTTTTAATTGTGAATTTAACTCCTAAATATGTGTAAAACGTTTTTTCTAATTTATTTTAATTTCAATTCATTTTTAAGCGATGCTTTACCATACTCTAATAAATCATCAATTATTTTATTAAAATTCCCTTGTTTTAGATATATTTGAAACGTTAAACATCTTAAGAAACTAGGTTAAATAGGATGTATTTTGTAATTGATTTGTCTAGAATTTACTAATATTAAACCTAGAAAAACGAATTTTCTATTTCTAAAATAATCTACATTAGTAAAATTTTGAGTAACTTTGGTGAACAAAATCGTTTATTTGTAAACGTAGCCTAGCAAAACGTTTTTTGAGTATAACTTTTCGTAAAATCCATTATTTTAAATGCTACTTTGAAAAAACTGTCTTCGTTTAACTATGCACAACATTTTAGCCTATGGAATGGGTCTTATCAAAATCCCTTTGGTATGCGTAATAAAATCATCTTTAATAAAAAATTTAACTGTTTTATGATTTAGATAATTTTTTAACCAATCTAGTTAATATAAAATAATTTTAAAAAAATTATAGAAAGTAAATTATTCATACAATGAGTTTAAAATAATATTTCTTAAACAATAATTTTAAAATACCTGAATTTTCTCAATCTTCGATTAACCGGTACAATAATATGTGCTAAAAAATGTTGATTTACTCGATATGCTCTTTGTATTTATTTAATTTATTTAGTATGGTTACATATTAAGTTTATTATTGCTTCATTTATTTATTATTTTTAAATTAATATTTTTTTATTTATTTTGGATTTCGGTCATTTTAGAACATTGATTCCCAAAGTGGTCCAGGTGGACCCCCAGGGGTCCACGGGAGACTCGACGGGGATCTACGTTGGCGTGACAAAAAAATGGTTACATATTTGAATAAATGCAACACAAAAAAATATACTATTTTTCTTTTGCTTTTTACCACCCTGAATGGGAAGTTTTCTAAATAAAATAAGTGAGAATTGATTGCTTTCTTGTGCTGTGAGTAGATGTCAAAAATGTAAAGTTGGATGGAAGCATTTTTTTTTGATTGGTCAACTTTACTTTTTTGACATCCACTCACGGCACAGTCAATCAAAAATTAACCAATCAATTCTGACTTTTTTTTCGGACGCTGTTAGTTCGTGGAACTCGGCCGTAACGCAAATTTTCATAGTTAGATCTAATCTTCACATTTTCCGTCGACTGGAAATATGGTAGAAATGTAGCTGCAGGGGGTCCACCGGAACCAGCAAAATTTTGAAAGTGGTCTATGAGAAAAATAAGTTTGGGAACCTCTGCTTTAGAACTATTTTCCAACATCTCCTTCACTTTTTCCTTCTTTTTTGTTTAATCTCTTCCCATTACCTCTTCATCTTCATGTTGTTCTTTACGTTTTTCCGATTATTTCATTTGAATTTTCTTTTTTGGTCTTTTGCTCATGGAAACCCTATAGTATAATAATTTTGGTCTTAAAGGTGACATGATTTTTAATAATTTAATTTCATTTTTTATAATTAATTGAATATTTTTTTGACAATCAAGAATTTATAAAGGTTTTCCTTGATCCACCCAGGTAACTTCTGGAGCAGTTATCTTTTCTTTTTTTTAATTGTGGAAAAGTACAACTAACCACCAATCCTGACGTAATATATATTAATATAAATCAATTTAAATTTATTATGAAGTGAGCAGAATTAAATATTTATTTTTTAATTGTGATAAAGTTTGATAATAATTCTAAAGACAAAAAAATTAAATTAAAAAAAGCCATATTACTTTACTGTAAAATATTCGATCTTAACTTACTAGTTCATTTAAAGAAAAATAAATAAATAAAAAAATATTCATAAATTTTATTACGTTAACGTAAAATTAACCACCAACCGTTGACTATATCGGAAATAAATATAATTAAGAAAATATCACGAATTTATAGACAGATAGTTATGAAATAAAAAATAAAATAAAAAACAATAATTTAAGAATATATAAAATATATGTATTTACTTGAATAAAAGAAAAATAATAATTCGATTTATTGACGATAGATTTTTTTTTTTTTTTTTTATAAAGATGTAATAAATCAATAACAAATAATAAAATAAGAATCTCAAGTTTCATTGAAGGCTAGGGCAAAACCATTTTATAATCTAATCACGTAACGTTAAGAAGTATTGTGGTTTTAATACATGTATAATTGGCGTAAAAACTATTTACGACAGGCTAAATTTCACTGTGTGCCCGCGTGTATATGTTTTAGGTACATTATGAAAGAAGGAAAAAATATTTTTTTTTTACCTTTTATTAACAGTTCAAAATCATATTATCTAAAAGAATTTGTGTCTGAAACTAAATATTACGCGTAAATATTATAACATGATGATTTCAGACCACTCAGCTACGTGTCATATATTCAAAATCGAACATATCAAGATAAGAAAAATTACTAAGGAAGGTGAAGGAAGAATAAAACGTTGTTCTTTTTACTTTTTAATTAAATTGAGTAAATATTAATTTACTATATTAATATCAGTATGACTCACCGAAATACATTTAACATGCTATTAGCTATTATTCCTTTTTCAAAAAAGATTAAGTAAAAAAGTAATCCATCATTACTATCAGAAAAAGCAATAATCGCAGGTGCTTCTTGTATATCATGTTATATATATATATATATATATATATATATAAATATAATTGTTCATTTGTTAAAAATCGTAAATCTCCGAAAGTTCTTCACCGATTGCTTTGAAATTCTGACACAACGTTGCATTTGAATAATACGCGCGTGTTTTTATATACCTACTATTTTTAAACCTAAGATGTCACACCTGTGACAGATAAAACTAGTTTTTTTTAAAAACACAGCGCTATCTGTTGGACGAAAAAGCAACACACACTATTCTAAATCTGTTACGATTCCATTTCAATGTTTCCGATGCGTGCGTCCGCTATAGACTAAAAAACTACTTGACCGATTTACGCGCGGGAAAGAAACAGAAAAATCGGTAAAGGGAAAGAGAGAAAAATCGAAAAAGGTAAAAGGGAAAAATGGGAAAATGGAAAAAAGGAAAAGGGGGAAAGAGGTATACGGAAAGGAAAATAAGGGAAAGAGAAACAGGGGAAGGAAAGGGAAAAATTGTAGAAACGGAAAGGGGATAGTGAGGGAAAGAAAATACGGTAAAAATGAAAATGGTGAAAGGAAAAAAGGAAAGGATGAAAGGGAAAGGTGGAAGGGAAAGGGGGAGAAGGGAGAAAGGAAAAAGGGAAAGGTTAAATTTTGTGAAGTTCCGTAATATATATATATCATCGAAAAAATAATAAAAATCAACAAATCTACTTATTTTATAATAAAGAATATTTTATGTATTTATTCTCTGCTCAAAATTGTTATTAAAAACAGATATATTACTACATGAATTTAGAAAAATTAATAGAAGTTTAAAGATTATTAAAAATTGTAAAATCCATAACGATTTTAGGCGAATTATATGAATAACGTACAATACTTGAAATCGATATAGCTATTATAAAGAATAAAAATTATTAAAAACCAGCTTAATAGTGAAATAAATATTTTGAATGGTTTCTTCGCCGAGTCGAATATTAAAATAAGTTCAATAAAATACATTTGATATTCACCCTTACACAAGGTGATACGTTCACACTAATTTCCATATAGACTGATATCTAGGTAAACAATATTACTCTCAAATAAAAAGGTACACTGATTTGTGATGTATTTATCTATAAGTAATAGCCATAAGAGAAATATAAATGTATTGTAAAACAACAAATTATTACACCCATTTACTGTGAGAAACACTACAATACATACTCTTCAACTTAGTAAAGATAATTTTCTATTTTTAAACATAGATATAAAAAGCGTAAGATAAAGTAAAAAATGATAATCGAAGTTTTAACCAACTTATAAACATACGTTTTTTTTTCAATTAGGCCTCTAGGGATCACGCACACAAAGTCAAACAGAATTATTCTTTTTGTTCTTCCACTATTCTCTCATTATGTTACTTTGTTCTCGTTTTCTTTCTTCAGTCCATTTTATGCCTGGTCTTTTGGCTTTCTCTGGGTGTCTACAGTTTTTTTATAAGTTTTCTAAATTTATCTCGGTCTTGTACTGTTTTCATTTATGTTTAATTTTTTAATGACTTATCGACTTCCCAGAACCGTGTCAGTTTAGTTTTTTTTAAATTAAATCTATCAAAAATTTGTTTTGTAAGACCTTGTGGATCCATTCCGTACAAGTGGCCGTAAACTTGTAATCTTCTTTTTCTTATTGTGTTGTAGATTTTATCTATGTTTCTGTAAATTTAATTTTCGCTTTTGAGTTTGTGGATTTCATTTTTAAATTTTTTGCCATAAATTATTTCTTAGGATTTTTTTCTCCCACTTTGAAAATTTCTTTATCTGAAAATGTTTGGAGGCACTGGACTGCATAGACGGCTTTGGGTAAAATGGCTGTGTTGTAGTGTTATTACAACACTAGCGAGATTAAGTTTGTTCACTCTTCCTCATATTGCTTCTTTTTCTAAAACGTTGGGGTTACGATTTCGCCAAGGTATTTAAATTTTGGAACTCTTTGGATTTCTTGATTTTGGTTTCTTTATTGTTTGTGAACCATTGCGTTTTTTCGAAGACCTGTAATCCAGTTTTTTTTTACGCATTAGTGCAATTTTTGAATTTTAGTTTGTAGTTCTTGATTGTTTTTAGCGAAGATGGCGATATCATCTTCAAATGCTAGCAACAGTGTGTTTATTTTAGATCCTTCATTTCTAACAAATAGGGTGTTTGCAATGTTTTGTTTCTCAAGTTTTTTGGTGCATTCTCTGATCACTTTTTCCAGAGCACAACTGAAAAATATTGGGGACAGTCCATTTCCATGTCTCACTCCTGTCTTGATTTCAAAAGGGTAGGAAAGTTCGCCCAAGGACCTAACTTTGGATTTTATGTTTGTTTGATTATACTTATTGTTTTCGCCTCAATTTTGTATTCTTTGAGCGTTTTAAAGAAGGATTCGCGGAGTTCGTATGCTTTGTCTAAGTCGACGAAAAGAGTTATTTTTTTTTTTGGGGGGGGGTTTATTTTGTGATATTGTAAAAATAAGTATTATTACTATAAAAATTTTAGTACATATTTTTTTTGAAGCGGGAATAATAAATTCCGTTAAAAACATTAAATCCATATAGCTTCCTTTTGGAATTTTTTTAACATAAACATTGAATAGTAATTTATGCGTCATCTACATATACCGAGTAAATAACTTAAAACCGAACCGCTAAAGACTTGTTTAGTCTTTAGCATAATGTTTCATTTCGTGATTTTGTTCAATTACGAAATGTAACATTTTATAAATTGAATGAAAACCTAAATTAAATTAAACACTGTATTAACATCAATAAAAATTGACATATTTACCATATTCTTTCAAGTTCAAAATGAGGGTTCTGCGAAGCGATGTACTTTTGGGCTCGCATGATTGTATTGAGTCACCTGATGCAAAACGTTATCGACGCCGTTAATTTGTTGGGTGAATGTTCACCTTCAGTTCATCGATAGTGTGGAGGTATTTGATTCATAAAATCTATCATTCAAACAGGCCCGAAGAGAAAAAAATATCGCAACTTGACAAATTTAGGGAACGCGGAATTACTTCCCTCTGCCGACAGTTCGTTATTTTGTAAAAACCCCGTAAACGCGTCCTAATGAGTCGTTTGAAATGTGACACGTTGTTCCGTCTTATATATGAAACTGCCTCGTGTAACATGAAATCTATTTGTCCGTAGATAATGTTTTTGAGAAAGCAGTCGCAATAATTAAGAGTTTTAGTTTATTTATTCTCGTAAATAATTGCACAGTTATTCCACGATACGTTTTCAAATGTAAATAATGAAGATTCTGACAGTAAAATGTTTACTTTACACCACTTTAATGTGATGACTTACGTATACATTTTTTTGGACTGGCAGAAATTCTTTGAATGACGGCTTTGGCTCTAGAATCCTAACAGACTATTTATATCTCTGCAGTCCTAACAGGTACCTATTTCGTTTTGCCTTTGGTTAGGCCTACAAATGTATCTATCGGCCCGTTGTACATCATTTTTTTCGCCAAATCGTGTATGTTGTTATTCTTGGCTAGGATACTTAAGCATTCTGAGATTTTTCTACGAATATTTGACGCGTTTGTTGTAAGAATCTAAAATACACATAAGCTTCCATTAATAGCAAACTTTTCTTCGATCGAATAAAACATTTTAGAAAAATAGAAGCAGAAAAAATGAAACTATGCTGGACTGAAGTATGAACAGTTCAATTGGCAACAATAGATGAAAGTAGTAATATACATAACCAATAGTGGCGATAGTAGTTGCAGCAGCGTTAAAGGTGCCACTTCAGTTCGAGACGGCTGGGCTCAGTTTTAAGTTATTCATCTGGTATATACAGATATAATTTAAGATTATACATCTAAAACCTTTTTTAGACATATCCGGCATACAAAATTCATGAACGTTATTGTTATACAACAATTTTTCTACTCAATCCTTTGTAAGAATTATGCAAAGAAAACAAATATATATTTATTAATAATTATTTATAAACTATTTAGATTATTATTGCCTTATTTCCTCTTTGTAATCAATTAAATGTTTAATGAAGACGTGAGAAAGCTTCTTGTGACTAATACAAACGTGGTCACGAAGAAAAAAGCTGGTAGAAATTGGAATATGAAGATAGATGAAGTTGGAGAAAATTAAATGGACAGAAAAAACGAAGTAATGAAAAGAAATTTTCTAATCAGAACAATTCAGTGTAAGGAAGCTAATTGAAGGACATATAATAAGAGAGGAAAGATTGATTAAAACAATCATTAGAAGTTGCAAAGAAGTAAGACAAGCTAATGTTAAAAATGATGAAAAATATCTAAAATGTATAATATTAGAATAAAAGTGATATCTAAATAAAAAGATACAAATTTAGCTAAAAATAGAAGAGAATGGAGAGAGAGAGAGACAAAGTGATGGTGCAAGAGACCTATTACGTACCAGTTAGTTACTTCTTATTATGAATTGTTTAATTTGATTTTCAAATTATACGGACATTTTGTTTTACTAACATAGACATTTTTTTCCACTAGGATTTTTATGTTTAGAATATTAATTCATTTAAATATTAAAAAAAAACCTCATGCCTTAAAAAGCAAATTAAAAAGTGCTACTTTAACTTATAAAATACAATAATAAAGTTAAAAATATTAGAAAATAAATGATTCGTTTAAATTAATTTATGTATATAGTAATATACTGCTGACATATTTTTTTTTTTTAAAGCGAGTTTAAAACAGACACAGTATACGGGATAACCTCGTCCCATTTTGACTAAAGCATCTTCCAAGCAAACAATGAAATTAATAAAAAAATAAATACAAACATCCATTGATCAGTAAATTAAATAGAATTATGTAGCTTAATTTATCTATGACAGTTAATGTTAAATAAACGTTTTTAACAATAAAATTGAAAACATTGTAATCATTATGTATTGATCGATTGAGCGGTTTCTTTATTGTTATTTATATTCATTTATCGGTTGTTTGTGAAAGTAAATATCGATTTATCGATCATCTTTTTTTTTTTGTTGAATATATGATAGAAAATGGTAATAATAAATAAATAAATAAACTAAATAAGACGTTGTATCATAATACTAATCTGTTAATCTGTCTTTATCAAGGATATTTCGAATGGGAAATATTTATTTTATGATAATTCATATTTACAACACACACACACACACACACATACAAACACCAGATTATAACCTAAATTTCATTTTTAAAGGTATCATTCTATCTCATTTTCTTTTTTAATCAAAACAATTAAAAATGAAAAAAACAGATGAACAATTAAAAATGATTGCGAGGTTGAAAAACAGATGTAAAGATATCAATCAGTAAAACTGAGTACATGACCAATATTAGGCATTCACCAAATTATTTAGTAACAAACCTTGGAAGAATTAGAAAGACGGGGAAATTTAAATATTTTGGTAGTAATACAACCAAATGGAATAAATAGAGAAGCAAATAAGGCTAGAATAAATTTACTGCAAAAGACCTACGCCTTGTAATAAAAAGATATCAAGTATGGGAAAGATTCGACATTGTGCCAAAGTTAGTTTGGTCTGCAGTGCTATATGCTATTGAGTGTGTAACTCTAAACCGAGGATAAATTGGAGTTGGCTGAAGGAAAATTCTTAGAGAGATATTCGGTCCACGGAAAACTGATAAGGGTTGGAGGTTACGGAAGAACGAAGAACTCTACGTCCAGAACTCATAGTACCATTCGAAAAAGAAGATTAACCTCCTACGTATACTTGGCTAGAATGGAAGAAGATAGATTGATAAGGAGGAATTTCGAAAAGAGCGATAGAAGCAAAACAAAAATTAAGTACTTCACATAGATGAAATTACATCTCCTGATTGCAGGGTTAAATTCAACAGATATAAGGGACAGAGATACTTTTAGGAAAAAGATCCAAGTTTGTATTCAAAAAGGAACCACAGAGGGTAGCAGTAAACAAAAAGGGTAGCAGAAAGGTAGGATTAACGTAGTTTGAAAGTTAAGGAAAATTGGAAGAAAATGTAATTAGCCAGGAATTAGCTGAAAAACGTGTCCTACACTGGCTGGTGTTGAGAAAAAACTACTTATTAAAAAAAAATTAATTCCCTTCTTATTTATGATTAAATTAGTTTATAAATGATTGTTTTAATTTTTCAATAATTATCCAATGAAAAAAAGCTGGAAAACCATAGCATGACTTCCCTGGTTTCTTATTTTGGGTCCGTTGTATATTACAGACTCCAAAACTACTTAAATTTTAATTGGTCTTGTGCAACAAAGAAAAATAAACAAATGTGTTTTTTTAATAATAAAAAATTAAAAGAGTTAGAGAAAAAAAACAGAATATATATTCTTTATAGGTGGAGAATAAATTTTAAGAAAAATGTTTCTAAAAATAATCATATTAGTTTAAAATGAAAAAATTATTTAAGTTAATTCTTCTACTATAAATCTAACCCTACCCCTTAATAGAAACTAAAATAAGAAAAAACATTTTTTTCAAAAAAATTATTTTAAGGTTCTAGATATATAATTTAATTTAACCCACCTAATGGTGGGTAATTGGGGTGGTGTAGTGCTGAACTAGTCATCGTAAACCAGCTGAAGTCGAGAGTTCTAAGGTTCAATTCCTAGAAAAGGCAGTTACTTTTTTACGGATTTGAAAACTAGATGGTGAATACCGGTGTTCTTTAGTGGTTGGGTTTTAATTAACAATATATCTCAGGAATGGCCTACCTAAAACTGTACAAGACTGGACTTCCTTTACATTTACATTGATTCTCTGAAGTAATACCTTACGGTGGTTCCGGAGGCTAAACAGAAACAAAAGAAAAAAAAGAATACAATTTTAAAAAATTTCAGAAATTTCTTGACAGCTCTATATATGAAATATAAAGTTACAAAAATGTTTTGAAAAATATTTTAATTGAAGGGAGATAGAACAATACAACAAAAAAACATTTATTTAAATTTTAAAAGGTGGACGTTGAATTTTTGAAAAAATAAAATTGTTGGATTATTTATATACAACTAAAATATTTGTTTTAAAGTTTTCCCTAAATTTCCTCTGAGAAAATCAAAATTCGTTTTTTTCGGATATCTTCACCCTTTTAACGAATTTTGAAAAAAAAAAATGAATACCATCAATGCCATGTTATATATAGAAATACTTGAGTCAAAATTGAAGAAAGTCTGTAAGATCAATCCTGAGATACAAGGGCAAAAGCAGTGCGACATATATACATACATACTTATACATGCTTTTTTGGTTTAAATGAACCAACTAGTTGGACCGAAAAACGTAAAGATTTGCAAAAACCTGATATCCCATTTTTGGCATGATCACTATTCTTTCCCCTTTAATATAGCTAACTATTCCTAGCTACATTTGCCGGTAAAGTAAAACGAAGAATTAACGAGCTAAATTTTTGTATAAACTGCTAATTGAATAATAAAAGAAACAAAATTCTTGTTTATGTTTTTATTATTTCAGTATTTCGTTATCATTTATATATTATAAAAATTACATTAAAGTAATTGAAATATCTAATATTATTATTTATTTTGCAACAAAATTTCTAAAACATTGTTTTGAAAATACATATTTTCACTCATAATAATAATCTTTTTATTAATAAATAACGATCGAAAATATGAACTAATATGTAAATAGGTCCGATACGCTATTAGTTATATAGATATATAAATATAAAATTAGGCTGTTAGATTAATAAAAAAATACTGATTACACAAATATATGCAATGTTTTTAGGTCAAAGGTTTTTTTATCAAATGTACCGCCAAGGTCAAGGTCAGAAATAAATATTTTCCCTAGTTTATTTTTAGAAAAACCATCCTGTTTATTAATTAAATAAAATAAAAACATAACATGAAAGTATTTAATAATATTAATACTACTTTTAGTAAGCTGTAATTAGTAGATACGCATAAAAGGTTGGCATAGAATCTAAAAATCAGGAAATAAAATGAATATTTTATTAACAATTACTTAATTAGTTACGATTGTAATATTTAAATTAGCGATATAAATTAAGTTGTTATAAGTTCATGGTCTACCTATAAATAATTATCAAGAATCTAGTGGGTGGGTGATAACGAGATTGTGACTGAGGTGTTTGAAGAATAAATAACATTAATGGTGTACGATATAAATAATTTTTGTATATTTCTTTTCTATTTAATGATACTATTACAGAGGCAATAAAAAATGTTCTTTAAGTTTCTTCTACTCTACCCCCTCCATAATAATATCCTTTCTTTCCTTATTGTAACTTGTTTCCAATAACGGATCATCAATAATTTTAGCTCAACTGTATATAAGTGAAAGAATCAGTTCTATTCATTTAATTAATGTTCAATTAAATTTATTTAAAACATGTAATTAGAATAGCCCTTAAAATATTTGTACGTTTTTAGAATTCTAAAAGGTTTTTTACAAAAGGTGTAATACGTATTGAGTAACGCACTCATATGTCAAGAGTAGTTTAAGTTACCTTTACTAAAACTGAAACTGTATACAAATTTTTATTCATTTGTGGCTCCGAAGGTTTTGTTACCTAATAATAAAAGAAATCAAGAAACTTTAGAGAATACGATGCTCTGTTATTTGTACGGTTAGTTGAAACTGATAAAATTCAAAAATTATTATTCTAATCTAATTACTGAAGAAATTGTTAAAAGAAATTACTATTTTAGGATAACAATACTTATAGATTGTTATTGTTAAGTTAACTTGTAGGCGGTGTATCTCAAAATTTCTGTTTCACTTTATAAAATTATATTGTAACCCTCGATACGGATATGTCTATAAAGGGTCCATAAATTTTCATACAAGTTACACATTTTATGTTATATTGCAGAAATTATTATATTGAATTTTCTTTTTATTAACAATAAAATATGTAATTGTGTTATTGTTTGTAATTATGTGTGAAAATAAGGTAAATAAAGCTAAATAAATTAAAAAAGTATTTTTATTATTACGTACTCAAATATAGCTGTTGTTTTTGATAAAAAATAAACATTTTCTAATTGTAACTTCACCTTAACAAAACAAAATCCCTTTTTATTATGAAACTTTATTAATTAACTTTAAAAAAAAAATCATAAGGTTTGTTACTAAAATTAATTTACATTATTTTTAGAACGCTTTCTTACTTTTGTCACGCTTCTTTGTAGCTTCTTATTTAAACCACTTCTTCACATTACTAGCTCCCATTCCCCCGCACTGTATGTTACTTGGATTTCCCGCAATGACAAATTTTTTTATTTTATGTTTATTAGTCCAGTAACTGGAGGCAGGTGAATCCAGTTATACATACATACATTGTGCTGTGATAAGTGAACACGTGTTTGTGTCCCTCGTCACAGCTTTTTGAACATCTTGTGCTGTTTGAAAATGGTGTCCCTTGACCGCCATTTTGACTCTTGGAAATAGAAAAAAGTCGCACGGAGCGATATCTGGTGAATAAGGTGGCTGTGGTAGTACTGAAATTTGTTTTGAGGTTAAAAATTGCTGTACTGACAGAGCAGTATGGGATGGCGCATTATCGTGATGCAGAATCCAATTATCAGCAATGTTGGCACGGACACGAAGAACTCGTTTACAAAGTCTTTCTAAAATTTCTTTAGAAATATTGGTTAACTGTTTGTGCAGGAGGACCCACTCTTTATGAACAATTCCCTTGGAATCGAAGAAGCACACGCGCATGCATTTCACTTTTGACTTTGACATGCAAGCTCTTTTTGGTCTGGGTGATCCCTTTGAGCACCATTGCGAACTTTGGCGTTTTGTCTCTGGATCATATTGAAAAAACCAACCTTCATCACCAGTGATAACACGGCTCAACAAATCTGGATTGATTTCCGTTTGCTCTAACAGATCGGCTGCCACATTTTTCCTTGTTTCTCGCTGTTGTTGTGTGAGATTTTTGGGGACCATTTTTGCACAAATCTTTCTCATACCAAGATCTTAAGTTAATATTAGACGAACCGTTTCTCGATTTGATGTTGAGTTCTTCTGCAATCATTTTCACAGATAATCTTCGATCAGATCGTACGATTTCACGCACCCTGATCAAGTTGACATCTGTCCGTGAGGTTGATGGTCGTCCACTGCGGTCTTTATCTTTAACATTCGTTCTGCCTTCACTAAAAATTTTATGCCACCGAAAAACTTGAGCTCTTGATATAACCACCTCTCCAAAAGCCTTCTAAAGCTTACCATAAGTTGTCGTCGCGTTTTCACCCGATTTAACGCAAAAAGAAATGGCATACCGTTGCGCAATATTTTGCGGTTTCATTTCTGTGACGAGAGACACAAACACGTGTTCACTTATTACAGCACAACTCACGACTGAGCAGTTGCATCAATGTGCCGCTTGGACTAGAAGTAGCTTATAGACCAAGGTCAAAGATGGTGTGCCTACGCAAGCTGCAGGGTTGCCTCATCTTGCAAAGAAAAATCAGTCTCATTACTTTATTGTCACACCTCGTATGTGCATAAGTATGTGTGTAAGTAATGCGACACACATACTTTTCCTTTTACTTATGCACATACATTATGTGTATGTACACACGTACTTTATGTTTTTGGTATTTTATATCAAGACTTCGGGATTGACCGAACCGATTTTCTTCAAATTTGGCAGAAATATTTTTATATACGGGGAACTGATCACATTTTTTTCAAATTCGTTAAGCTTGTGGGGGAAATCTCAAAAAATCAATTTCGATTTTTTCGGGGACTTTTTAGAGAAAACTTTGTAAACATTTTTTTATTACTTAGCAATGCTTATATAAATAACCCAAAGGTTTTTTGTTTCAAAAAATTAACCACCACCTCATAAAACTAAAATATATGTTTTTTGTTCTATCTCCCTTCTGTTTAAATATTTTTTGAAAATATATACTTCTTAGTTAGAGCTATCAAGAAAAATTACATCTTTTTTATTAAACATTCTGGACCTAAGATGCAGAAAAATACGTTTGAAAAATTTTTTTTTCTTATTTTAGTCTTTATTGAAGGGGATGTTAGATTTGGAGAAAATTTTATTTAAGCAAACTTGTCAAGCATAACTTATAAATTATTTTTTTTAGAAAAAATCTTCGTAAAATTTTTTCCCTACCTTTAAAAAATATATATTCTATTTTTTGGCTCGAACTCTATATTTTAATTATTAATAGCCGGGAAAGTCATGAAACACTATGCCAGCTTTTTTATTTGTTAAATTTGTATGGTCAGTTTTAAATATTTATTTCTGAGTCTGTTATATAGACTGTAATAACAAATGAAAAATTACTGTTATCTCCATCCCAGATTATTATATTTGCCGACTATTTTTCCTCTCAATTTGAATTACATATAAATTTTTATTAAAAAATCTATGTATTTTATGGATGTGTATGTATGTATATGTATATATAGATCCAGACAATATCAAAAGGTCGTGTTAAAAGAGCGCTTCGCTTCACTTTGTCACTTTAAAAGGGCATCTTCTACAAGAATTATACGAAATCAGTTCCACTCAAAGGCAGATGTAGTTCGAATTACATTTAAATTTTTCATGAATATCACATGACTGACAGACGTCAGATAAACGAGGTAATTTAGTAACGGTCCCGTAATGCTATCACGTATTTTGTTTTTCAAAAGATTTCAGATAAAGGATTATTTAATTTATTATAAGATATCCTTTCTTATTAACATAATTATCTATGAAAAGCTACATCGTAAATTTTACAGTATTAAAAAAATTATTTTTTATACTTTCAAATCAACGCTATTGTGTTAGACGTAACAGAAGCTTGTCTATCCCTTGTATAAATCTTACTTTATTTGTTTGGAACAACGAGATTATGTCAAAATACCGTTTGTTTCAAAATGAATATCGGGGTTTTAAGAAATGTAATATTTCTCAATTTTAAAGTACATTGATTAATCTATACATGAAATGAAAGAGCAACTCAAACGGTTTTAGCTGTATACAAGCTCATAAACTGTATCGTATACCTACCACTTGAAAGCGCTAGTATCAAAGATGGCGACCCCCATCAGAAAGCGTTCTCTGATTTACAGTTTGCAAATGGTGAATCTGTAATTACCGTTCAACTTGCGTTCCGTTTTGAAGTTTCTTTGTGATCCCCCGAGTGATAATAACATTCGTAGATGGTATAAACAATTTGAAACCACTGGCCTGACTGTATTTGTAAAAGGAAGCGTACACTACGACCGAGTGTGTCCGAAGACAATGTTGAACGTAAAAGAGAGTCTTTTTTGCGTAGTCCTAAGAAATCAGTTAGGAAGACGTCTGTGTGGATGGTTTTAAGAAAACGATTACAACTGCGGTCTGATCGTTTAAAGCCGTTACAAGCTCTAAAGCCTACAGATTACGGTTTGCTTGTTAGCTTCGAAAATTAAATGATGCACCGTTGACGATGAAGACTTTCTTTATCGTGTCGTAACGAGTAACGAATCCAGTTCATGTTAATGGAAAAGTAAACAATCATAAAGGGGATCAAAAAATCCTCACGGAATGTTATAGTGCGAACGAGACTGCCCAAAACTGAATGTTTTATGTGCCGTGTCCTGACGGCACGTTTACGGGCCCGTTCTTTTACACGGAAGCAAATGCGTCAGAAATGAACTATCTTTATATGCTACAACTACGGCTCTTTTCTCAATCTCAATACGAACCAAAGAACTTTATTTGGTAACAAAATGGTACGACTCCTCACTAGTACACGACTCCTCACGAAATTGTCGTCAAGCGCTGGGTTGGTCGCCGGGGACCAGATAACAGGGCTTGTTTGCCGTGGCCTTCACCTTCGCCCGATCTGACCCTGTACGATTTTTTTCTTTGGAGCTTTATAAACGATCAAATGTATATGCCAACGTTACCAGCTAAGATGTTACAGACTTGAGAAACAAGATTGAAGCAGCTGTCGCAACAATTACTCCAGACTTACTGGGATGAACTCTCCTATCGGCTGGATGTGCGCCGTGTGACGAATGGTGTTCAAATTGAACACTTACAGGAAAAGCGGTTTGAGTAACTCTTTCATTTCATTTATAATTTATCAATGTAAGTAAAACTTAATAAATATTACGAAACTATAAAACCCCGATATGCATTTTGAAACACAAGGTGTTTCACAAAACACAAACTCCTATCGAAGTTAAAAAAAAAATAATTGAAAATCTAATAGTTTATGACAGTTCAAATTTTAAATAATCGTAAAAAAAAATGTAAAATTCAACAGGAAACGGTTGAATTTTGTAAATAAAATTTTTAATCGCTTCAAAACTAAGTTAGGTTTTATTTAACAAGAAATAACAAATGATGCGGTCATTTGGCGGCGCCAAACAGTTGGCAAGAAATCAAAGCAATTAAAACACCTCAGAACGAACAAGACTTATAATATGATACACAACCCTACAAACTCCTTTCAATGCCAAATGTACGATAAAAAAACACAAGAATACATACAAACGATAGTACGTGAATATAAACTGGGTCAATATTAAATATGTATATTAGGTTGCTTGTATTATTGCTACGGCTACGTTAATTAATCAAAGAGTTTAAAGTAAGTAAAAAGAAAGATGTAACTCACTTGAATACAGAAAGTTTGTAAACTGGTAAATTAAATTACAGCTAAATATAAAAATATAAGCAGATACTTTAAAAAGAAACGTAACCTGTAATGAAACAGCGTTCATCCGAATTTTTATCACCGAGTATCTTAATTATCCGGTTTATTGCGTAATTAATTATCCGCCTTTTTAAGTAATTATTGATTTATACATTTTACAATACAATGAGTATTGTCAACTTGTCATCGCAAATCAGCTGATTTCGTAGTCGAGAGTTCCAGGGTTCAAGTCCTAGTAAAGGCAGTTACTTTTATACGGATTGGAATACTAGATCGTGGATACCGGTGTTCTTTGGTGGTTGGATGTCAATTAACCACACATCTCAGGAATGGTCCACCTGAAACTATACATTCACACATGTCATTCTCTGAAGTAATATCGTACGATGGTACCGGAGGCTAAAAAAAAAAATAGAGAGCACTCTTAGTCTATCCGTCTTTTTTAGATCACGTAATTCGGTTCTTACATCCCCTATTTCATAACCTTTTTCTGACTGACCAATTAACTAAATATCAATTAACGTTTTTCACCGATTAACTTTTTTATACCGGTGAATGGTATAAAAAAGTTAGTTCCTATTAGTTTATTTACATCCCTTGTGCTTCTTTTGTTTTTGAATCCGTAGAATTGTACTTGTTTACAATTTTCTCCATTTTTTATTTTAATCCTTTATTAAAAAAAATATCTGAATGAGAAATTAAATCTAAATGCCCTTTTATTTTGATACTCGTAGTTTACCGCACAATGCTTTATAGGAATCATGATTATTTTTAAAAAATCTTCTGCTGAAATCGTTCTTCTGTTAGTAGATCACCTAAACCGAAAAATTAAGGAGAACTATTAAAAAAAATGTGCTACAGACGCAGAGTATGAAAAATAATTTAATATTTTAAAAATCTATACAAAGAACTTCAAAATATCATCTAGAAAATAATGAATCAATTTACAAATGCTTTCGTCATATTATTGTTTCGAATTGAAGACCAACGTAAAATAAAATACCTATTTTCATAATTAATTCACCACCAAAGCTGAAAGGTATGGGATTTATGAAAAATACCGGAATTCTTCGAACCTGGGACTTCCGGATGAATAATAGAGATGCTACCACGAAGACACTACTACGGAGGTCTGCAGTTACTTTAAGCGAGTCAATAATCAACTTTTAAAATCAACATTTTAAATACGTGGAAAACGCAAATGTTTTTCCCCTATCGAAGTAAAATCCCCTAAGTACCTTAATCACTGTATCTCCATCAACTAACTGATCGGGTTTCGTTGGTAAATTATATTATAATTTTTTAGATTAAACTGTTATTTTATTAAATAAACACAAAATGCCGATCGCCGTGGCGGAGTAGTCACGTCTTGGCCTTCCATCAGGAAACCCCAAGTTCGAAATACGGACAGGCATGGAATTTTTCGCACGCTACAAAATTCATTAAGAAATTCATCGGTAACTGTAAGTGGGCGTAAGCTTGTTGTTACTGTACAGATAAATAAATAATGACATTTTAGAGATACATTTAATAATACACATTTACACTCGGTATTACAATAACAGAAGTGTAAATATATATAAATTCCTCATACTTCTATTTTCCAAAAGAAAAACCAGTTCAAAATGATGTCCATGTAATTAACATGTGCAAAAATGTTTTATACGATCAACGTTAATAAAATACCGTGAAAATTAATAAAACTTTATTAGGGCTTTTATTCCATTTTTGCTGCATTACCTTGTATTTTAATGAATTCAGCTCGGAGGCAGAGAAACTCTTTGCAGCGTAGCCAGATTGAATCGTCCGCTATATATATATATATATATAAAATATAAAAGAGATATTTTATGTTCAGCATGTTGTCTAATTGTACACTGTTTACATCTTCAACATGCTTCTTTTATTTGTTGTTTCACAAATAATACCATTAACGGTGTAATAAATAAGTTTAACTCCATTGTTTATACAACTAAATAAACGTAATGTATTATATATTATCTACGTAGTAGAAATACAACTTTTTATTATATGACAGTAAAATAAAACAAAATTTCTCAATCGTTTATTAAAACATTTACAACAAATAAAACATTATTTATAAATTCTTGTCTTCTGTAATCGTTTTTGTCAATTACGTTTTAGCTATAGCGTACGTAACATCTGACGGCAGGTCAGTAGTGCACTGTGGTATCCCCTCCACTGCTCTAAACATCACTCAGCGACTTCTCCTCTACACCAGCAGTGGAAGTAGTGTATTCCAAAAGTCACATCTATTAATTTGCATTGATTAACAACCCGTCCAATCATGGTGTTAATACTGTAGTAACTAAATATTTTCTCGTAATTTGTTATTACAAATAAACTTATTTATGCGTAATATTTTCTTCAAGATGTATATGAAGTAATTCATTAATTTATTTCTTGAAAGTATGTTTTTTTTTTTAAGTATGTTAAACTATGGTTTTTCTATAAATAAACAGAAACAATGACAATACAAAGTATATGAAATAAGTTGTTTATTTATTATAGGCAATCTATATATATAAAAATGTTAAGTTCGTTTGTGTACGGCTTCAAAAACTCAAAATGTTCTGCACCGTTTGAGCTCAAATTTTAGCACGACATATAACCCGCATCAAAGATTGTTTTTATCTATTTTTCGCATCAGTCACATACCCGCGACCGCGAGAAAACAGTTTTTTTAACGGTCAGCTGTGTACCAGTGACCGCGCCATCTGCCGGAAGCGAGGGGAACACTCGCCATACTAGCTAACGACAACCGCAGTCACATGTGAAACAATAATTGTTCCCAATTACATTGTTTATTAACAAAAAAAAAAAAAAACGTATCCACTTGCATCTGTTTCAGATTAATATACAATCTGAATTAAATATTCACTTTAATCGAGATACTTTTGTGTGATCGTGTCGTGATTGAGCTGTGCCTTTCACCAAGCTCTGAATTTATTAGAAAACAACCAACAGTGGAATATATGTATTAATGACGCGTGCAACACTGCAAATCCAGACCAAATTCGCATATTATTCGCAATTATACTTACCGCTTGCTTCCCTTCATCTCCCACAGAGTTATGGGAAAGATATCGATCGCATATGGCTGAGGATATTTTGCATAGAGTACGCCTAGAAAATACCAATATGACCATGGAATTTACAGAAGGCATTTACAACGAAGCATTGATAAATATTGAAGATATTTATCAAGTGCTTAGCTATTGCAAATAAAGTTTTTAGTCAATTAGGAATGCCAGCACCCACCCGAGCTGCGATTGCTTCATTTGATGTGGATTTACGCCGTGAACAGAGTTACAACATTGGTGATCTTCAGTCATATGTCCAATCAAACATTCCCAAATTAACGCGTGAACAGAAAGGCATTTATGATCGCATAATGCAAATGATAAATGACAGAGTTGGGGGGACCTTCTTCTTGGATGCGCCAGGAGGAACTGGGAAAACATTCCTCATTAGATTGATTCTAGCAACGGTTCGATAAAAAAATGACAATTATCCTGTTGCGGAATATTAATCAGCCAAAACTCTGTTAAGAAATTGATGAATAACATAGTGGAAGCAACGATTTTAACGGGCCCTTTCAAAGGTGAAGATGTCCGCATTCCTCGAATACCCATAATCCCGACCGATACACCATTTTAATTTAAAAGATTGCAATTCCCAATTCGATTGGCATTTGCAATCACAATCAATAAAGCTCAAGGTCAATCTTTAGAATTGTGTGGTTTAGATTTAGATGCGGATTGATTCTCACATGGGCAACTGTATGTTGCGTGTTCCCGAGCCGGCAAACCAGATAGCCTTTATATCTACACAGACAGTGGAAAAACAAAAAAAATATTGTATAACCACAAGTACTGCAAAATTAAACTTCTATGAAACGTATACTTTGTTTTGTTTCTCATTTCTCATCCATGCAACCACAATGTGCCACAGCGAAGCGTGGCTTGTAGAGCTAGTAATGTTATGATTTTCTTTGTCGTGGCGTAGTTATTTACGAAAATTATTTTTAAATACCGCGAACTCATAACAGTAGCAAGTGTTCCGCATGAGGGCTTATAAGAGCGGTGTAGAGGAGGCAAGTAGAGGCAGTTTGCAGGGAGGACCGGTCTTTATATTTTACATACACTATAACTGTATTTAATTATTTAGTATTTTTTTATTTGTTTTTGACTTATGAATTAATTCACGCAGAATTTTGTAGGCTTGCGTCATCTTTATTTTGTATACTACATGTTAATAACATTTTATTCTTCCGGATTTTATGTTTTTTGGGGGGCAATCCTGAAATCGAAATAAAAAATTGTAATTAAACTTTAAATAATTTCCTTTAAAGTTTGCCTAAAAAACAAAAATTTTAATTTTATGTTACAATTTTTTTTCTTGTTGAATTAATTCACCAAAGAAGCCTACAAAAAAGCTTGTGTGTGGGAATATGAAAATTAATAAATTTGTACGTATGAAAAAATGCCATGCCTAATCGGAATTCGAACCCCAACCTCCAGATAAAGGGACGAAACGCAACTTCTCCGCCGCGGAGATCGGTGGAATTAAACTACTTTTGTCTTTTTTTAATATGAGCCAAACATAACCTAAAACTAATTAACGTTAAATACACAAATTATACATTATTCTCCAACATTGGAGGCGATTAACCAAATTCACCGCATTTATAAAAAAAATTAATCAAATTTTCAGCATTTTAAAAAAAATTGAAAACGCCAATCAGGATACACAGAATATGTTAGCTGCATGGATGAACGATAAGGATACAAATAAATGGTCAGATGGTTTGTCCTATGTTAAATTTTTTCATAAAAATTCTTTTATTCACTTTTCACCATCAGTGCTTGCTGAATGCGGTGAATTTGATTAATCGCCTCTATTGTAGGAGAAAAACACAATTTATGTAGACGAGGTTAGCAAGCGTAGATTATATTTGGCTTAAATTTAAACTTAATTTTGTTTTATGAGGGTTTCTCGTTATCTATTTACCTTAGAGATTGGTATTGGCTGAATTTTTTTTCTTAATTTCTAGTTACAGTTACGGAGCTCCCACCAGAGCTCCTCTGTGTTTTTCGACATATATCGGCCAAGGTCCGAATAAGCAAATATTTCAGTCTTTTAGCTAAGTATTTAGTATGTGTCGACATTCACCGAAGAATACTGACATTCTCTAATTCGGTCTTTCACGGTAACATATACAGTACATGGATAACGAATGAATTCTCTATTTATATGTTCTCCCGAAATTCTATGGCCGCAGGGCTACCTTGCATAGTAGCTAACTTCTTTCCACCTCTACTATCAGCAGTTTTCACTGCTGATAGTAGAGGTGGAAAGAAGATAGATATTTTTCAATATCTATCATCTTTTTGAACAAGTAGAGTATAATTAAAATGTCTTAAAAAAATATTCTGTAACTAACCGCTTTCCTTATCCTCTTCACAGAATTCCTTTTTTAAGTCGGTACAATGTCTGACTAACCATCATTGCGAATCTTGTCTGTATTAAAAAAAATATATAATAATTTATTCGGTGAAAAAAACACGTAAAATAAAAAAAAAACCATAATACTGTAGAATTTGAATTGGCTTAATTAAGATTGATTCCGCAGATGATAGAACAGTGATAGAACGTGCGCATTATGTCTCGAAATCTCATTTGGCTGGGCCCTAAATATTCTCCTCACAGCTGATAGCCAGACTAATTTAGTTCAGATCAATATATCTAGTGATAAGCCATGTTTACCATTTTATTTTCATTAATAATTGCTTAATTGCAATTATAAGTTAATATTTCACAATTTACTAATTAAATAGTATTAATACTATATTTTATCTTCTTATCAGTTTCTAATAAACAGAGGAGGTTAAAGATAAGAAGAATCTGGTATTTATTATAACTGGAACGGTATACTACGTCATGAATGCTAAAACAATGATGAGACGAGTACATCTGTAAAAAAACCCACTACTACTCTCATTATACAAAATATTAGCTCTGAAAGGCATAGAAAATCAGGCTTGGAATGATGCGTAACTTTCTGTAAATAAAAATAAATATTATTGATAATAATATTATTAATAATAATATTAATACATGTTATTAATAATATAATAAACTGTAATATCTTTCCTTTATACGTGCGCTCAGAAATATATAACGTGTGTCTTCTGCGGGTTAAAACCGATCCAAGAGAATTAAAATTAGTCTTTAATTGGAAAAGCCATTATCAAAATGTGGCAAAATTTTACTAAAAACTCCTAGGATGGTTGGATAAACAGAGATGAACACGTCCCTCCAAGGAGATTGTAGGAGGAGATGATCTTATTATGGTAGGAGAAGATCGTGTCTCATAAGAATAACGTTGGGCGTTAATATTCCCAACAATAGTAGTTTTCAAACTATTTGCCACGATTGGAATGAATATGTCTTGTTTATTATATATCGTACCCTTCCTTACTAGATACAATTAATAAATCACTCAAGCCTGATCTGTTAGCATTGTTTCATATTAAATTTTGTTTTTTGTTTAGCATTCTGTTTCTTAAATTTTGTTAAATCTAACATACTCTTCATAGAAAATACGAGCTACGTCTAGTTAATGTAGACGAAAGAAAACAGGCAAACTAAACAGGAATGTACAACCACGAAATTTATGCTGTAACAGATATTTTTAATTGTGTATTTATTGATATACTGACTTTTAAGCCCCTATGAATTGCGATTTGAATTCAATATCAATACCTTTTATAAAGTACAAAATGTAGATTTACATAAAATAGCATTGTGCAAAATACATTGTTTTTTGTTAACACATTGTATTTGTATGATTTGCTCGGTTAGCAAATAAGTTAGAAATATATTAGGAAATAACAAAGAAGACAAACTTAGTTTGGCAAATTTTTGTAAAGTATGCAAAATCAGTATGAATAATATGCAACATTTGTCCATTTGCTCTGGAAAATACAATATAAAACATAGAATCTAACTTGAAAGTATAGAGATCTCAGGTTACATACGAGTCAGATTCCAAGCGAAGAAGATAACTACTTAATTAGAAAAATACTTATTTCCTTTAAAATTAAATAGCTTCTTAGAAACTATCATTTTCTTAAAAAAAAAAAAACTGCCAAAACAAAAAAATAATAAATCATAGTCTAAGATCAGCCCCTCCTCTTTATATTGATTTATGTATTTATTTCTCTCTCACACTCTAGGCATCTCTTTTTCTCTTTGTTGTCTGTTTCTCTTTAAAGATTTCTACAAAGGTACGTATCGTACTAACAAAATATCTAAAAAAAAAAAATATTTATTAATGAAAAACACATAATTGAGTATCACGTTTTAGTAATAAGTTAAAATCCGATATTTTTTGAGAATATTAATTAATTTTGTTAACATTAAATCAAGAAGAAAAAGTATAAAAGAACGGGTGGAAAAGAAGGGAATAAAGGATTACGTTAATAGCATACTCATTACAGATGTGCCATCCTATAACATTAAAATGGTCATATTGATATGCATGAGATAGAACAACTGTCAAAATAAACGTTGTAATATAAAAAAGGAGTACTATATAATATAGATATACGAGCCAATACACTTTATGTGTTTTGAAAATAGAGTTGCTTCATTAAAAAATTTCTTTATTATTATACATAGAAATTTAAAAAAAAAATGTACAAATATTCTTTAAAATTTTAGAAGTTTATAAGAATACTTAGAAGTGTAAAACAAGAATTTGTCTTAGTTATGTTTTGGTAGTAGTTCCCAAACTGTGCCTCTCGGAAAACTGCGACTACCTCCAAGTGCCCCGCGAAAAACGAGTATTATACAATTTTCTTAATTTTATTTCCATTTTCAATTCAGTATCAGAATTTGGCAATTACATTTTTTTGTGATATAAAATATGTTTTATTGATTTTTACCTAACCCTTGTAAAAAATTGTTTATTTCGCAGTGTACTTATTAGAATTTGACATAAGGCTATGGAAAAATCTGGATTCAACAAAGGAGCCCAGAAAAAAAGTTCGGAACCACTGATGTAATACTTCTTTCTTTTCTTGTTTAGCCTCCGGGAATTACCGTTCAGGTATTACTTCAGAAAAAAAAAGTTTACACTGTTTGTTGTATATATTATGTTTCTTGATTAGCTGTATTTGTTCATGTGTGACTGGTACTATGGTGCAGTCTACTGTGTACTGATGCTACTCATTGTATTGTTCATTTGATATTTGTATTGTGTTTTTTCTGATTATTTAATGGTCTCATGCAAAAATTTGAATTGTATTTTCAACTTATGATCTGTACTTGTAGTAAGATTAACGTATGACTGTGTGTGGGCGATCTCCCCCTTCCTGATGGAATGCTTTATTAGCATGCCAGGGAGGGTGGATAGCCAGGGGTAGAGGTTTAGCCGGTAGTGCGCAGGTATACATACGCTCTTCCGAAACCTAGTGGGACCTGTTAGCAACCCCGACACTGTTTCGGCGTCTGTAAAATGGATTCTCCACCTCTACAAAAAAAAAAAGAAGGTATTACTTCAGAGGATGAATGAGGGTGATATGTATGAGTGTAAATGAGAGTAGTCTTGTACAGTCTCAGGTCAACCGTTCCTGATATGTGTGGTTAATTGAAACCCAACCGCCAAAGAACACCGCTATCCACGATCTAGTATTCAAATCCGAATAAAAGTAAAATTAATTGCCTTTACTAGGACTTGAAAGCTGGAACTATCGACTTCCAAATCAGCTCATTTGGGAAGACGCGTTCACCACTAGACTAACCCGTTAGGTTCATTGATGTAATACTATTTTCAAGCTTCTTAACATAAAAAACAATTCCATATAATATACAGTACACATATATTAATACTAGCCTGTCAGGGTTCCTTCGCTCCCCCTTGCCGTCTAGCCACAGAATTCCGCCCCTGGACCTTTGCTGTGTTCTTTTTCCACATGGTTATGAGAATAATACTGATAAATAACAATTAAAGCCTGAAAATCTCTCTTTACGCCAACGTTTTCCTAGTACTTGACATAGAAGTTCTGATTTGCTCCTGCAATAGACTAACATATCCCTTTTGGGCCCTTTCCATTACGCTAGAATAGATAATAATATCTCGGGAAGGGGTCAATGTAGAGAGCTGAAATTTGGGTATATCTTATACTATTTATATTAGATATTCTACTAGATGTCTACGTTAGATATTTATATCTATATTGGGTATGACATCATATTTTTACGCCGAAAAAACGAAATAAAAACGGTATTAGGGTGTCTTCCTAGAGGAAAATGTCACAACTTCACCCACAAGAGGGCTAGGGCCTCGATCTTCGGCTTAAAACCTTCCCTGGGATAACACGAATATATCTTGAAAATTTGAAAGAAATCGGTCCGTTGGTTCTCGAGTGATGCTGTTTCAAGCGAACAGAACTGCCACAATATTTCGTATTTACAGGCTGTTATTGTTTCATTTTTATCTATTATTAACCTTATTGCATTTAAAGTTGTATTCTTTATTATTCTGGTGATAGAGTTTTAAAAAATACAACTGTATCTCTTCTACTTACATCCAGAAGATTTTACAAAATTATAAAAAATGTACAAAAAAAATATTATTATTAAACAGGCTTAAAATCCCGTATTAAAAGTTATTCCTTTTTTAATTTTTCAAATTTTCGCTTTTTGAAGTTGCCATTAATTTAAAAAAAAATCTACCTTTAACAAATTATTAATTAATTTAATTTGACATTAACTACAATATAAATTTTAAGTAGATATTATTTATTTTATTTTTAAATTCTTCGGTTTTATTAATTTTTATGTATGGGCAGTCCAAAAAAAATTGTACTCTAAAATTCCATTTATCCGGTAAGAAAATTTTTTCAGATTAAATGAAAGAAAATGGTCGAACTAATTTTGTTGAATTTTATCTGGTTAATATTTTCGTACACTGGACACATAACGTATAAATTTATATATAGGTGTCCCAAAAGTAACACAGGGTTTAAATTTACAAAATAAACCTTTATTTTTGGACGACTTGGCAAAGTTGTGATATATTTTTAAATAATATACACTTCCATTAAATATGGAAAATAATATCCGGCAAATATTACACTCGCGCAATTTTTGACAAGATTTGCAACACATTTTCGCAGATTTGTGCTCAACTGTTGCGGTGATACGTCGGATTTCTACTCTAAGTTCAAGAATGGTTTGTACGCATTTGATAGAAACCTTGGATTTCACAAATTTCCAGAGTTAAAAATCACAAAGTGTAAGATCGCACGCATGGCCTCGATGGCCAATTGTGATTACTGTTACCGAAATCAGCCGTCCATGAAATTTTTACTGTAACAAGTCAATGGTTTCACGCTCCGCATGAACCATCCTGCAGAAAAAATAACTTATCAACATCATATCCAAAATCAATGCTGAGGCCATAAAAATGCTGTGATCTCGCGATAATGTACACCATTGACTCAGCATAATCCTCTCCCTATTTGTAAAGTGTTTTCACGTTAGTTAAACGCTCCGGCATCGTGTATTTCTTTAATCATGACTTACATATTACTAGCCTGATTGTAATTACTACATGTGCTTCAGAGAACGTTGCCAAGCCAACGGAAAAAATGGCGCACAATTTAAATCCAGCGTTAGACACTCTATATGTTTGTAATTCTGTTTTTCAAGTAATTTGGTCGATACACCTTTTTGATAAGTTTCAAATAATTTTGTTTATCGGGTAGTATAAAATGATATTTACTGTTCATCTTTTGTCTACTTAAAATTGTTACATACTGAGTATTACTTAGGCGATGGAGGAAGTATTTGATATCTATAACGTAAAAATTATTACAGTGATTCTGAAATTATAGAAGTGTAAAAAAACGTAACACCCAAATACTTATCCCTACTTCTGATGTAATCGATTAAAAATAAATAAATCATAAAATAAAGAAAATTCTTTAAATCTGTTCACATATTAGAGGCAAAAATCTGTGTAAAAAATAAATATTTTCAAGAATTTTTATCGGCTGTTTTCATAAACGATTAAAATAGAATTATTAATAAATTGAAAAAATAAAATTAAAAACATTAGAAAGAAGTCAAAATTGAAAAACGTTATAATATTTCTTGTGTGTTGGACGCTGAAAAATATGTCTACAAATTTTAAACGCATTTTTTTCTCTTGAAAAGCTCGTATTTCATGTGTATTTGTGTGTGTGTTTTGTGATACCTGATGCAGATTATTTGTGGATCCTAAAGATGATACCTGTCACTTAGTTATGATTTGTCCATAAATGGAAGATTTGCAGAAAAGATTATATTTGATTATGTCTATGGGAAAACGCATGCGGCTATAAACAGTGTTCAATAACAGGAAAAAATGATAATTTGGGATGATTTCATAGATCAAGTGATAAAACAATGGATCTTTTCTCTTCGTATCTTCACTTTAACTCATCTATGGGTTATTATACGTAGAATTCAACTATATGGTTACGCGGACTATGTAATTGAAAACGAACATTTATCAGGATTTTTTAAAAAATTGTGTTCTAAAAATCCAATTTACCCCTTATTGGTCTTATTCCAGTACTTCCTATTAGGAGGCAATGAATTTCAGATGCATATATGAGTTGAAGGATTTCCAAATAACGAATCTCAACTGCTTAATTGTAAAAAAAAAATGCTGATAACAAAGTTGTAATACTTTTTTCGCACGGGTTATTTATTCTTATATAGTTTAAAAATTATGATGCATGAAAAAAGTCCCTAAGATTTCTTTTTTTTTGGGTGGGGGTAATTTATGATGAAGTTTTATAGTAAAATTATCATTAAATAAACAAAGAAATAAAAAAATAAAAAACAATATTTTTTATTTTTTTCTGGTTCCCATTTCTAAAATCACCTTCCCAGAAAACATTTTTAAATCGGCTCAATTTCTCAAAAACATCGTAGATTTCCGACTTTCTTTCTGTACATTAACCTGTTTATAAGATAAAATTTCGTAAAAATCAATTTTTAAATTTTTTCAAACATTACCAGTTTGGTAGTTATCAGGGCCATGTATCGGTCTACATCATCTGTAACAGATATTACGACTTAGTAAGAATATAAAATTCTACCTAGTATGGATTACGTATTATGTATTCTCTATCCCTCTGTCTGTCACTCTTTCTCTCTACCTCATCACTTTGATAAGAGAATGAAGAGCAATCCTTCCTCTTACGTGAGATATACTAGTCGCAAATAATACCGATAATTGTTTTCATAATAAATTAACATAAAAAAAACAAAACTTATGGCATGCTCCATTTAATTTGAAGAAACGCGTAACATATAAATTTATTACGAACCGAAAGTAATGAAAAACCTTTTTCTTTTGTGTTCGAAAAGAAAATTTAATTGTTTCGTTGAAGTTCTTTGTGCAAATAAACGGTGTGGCGGATTAGTATGTATTTTCGATAAGGATATTAAAACAGAAAAAAAATAAATAAAAATGCTTTATCTCCAACAAACTTATAAGTTAATGGAATTAACGTTAAAAAAAAGTTGTTAATTTATTTGTTTTTTAACCGGAAAATGACAATCATCGATAGGTAAACACATTTCAGAAATCTACTAAAACTATAATAAAAACTTAACGAGTTAGACATTTTTACAACATAGTTTGTTATTATTTTAACTAATATATAAAATTATTATTATTGTTATATCATCACTGATGGGTTTAAAGGTAAATAATCTGCTTCATAATAACGATAAACACTCAAGAGTGATTTTCTTTTATTTCCCATTTTATATTATATTGATCTGTAAATAATGAAGTAAAATTAAAGCAATTTGCCATTGTTTAAACTTAACTTGAATTTAAAATAATGTTAAACGTTCAAAAACAATTTTAAAAGAATCTAAAAATATGTCTAACAATTGCGAAATAAAATAATTTTACTTAATTTTTTTCGTATATTTGAATAGTTGTGGAATATTTCTAACAACATTTTTCCATTAATATTTTTTACATCAAAGTAATTTTAACGTAAGTAATTTACGTTACATTTTTTACGTAAGTAAATTTTTAAAAAATTTAGCAGCATTTATACCCTACATAGAGGCGATCCTGCCAAATTTCAAGTGTCTAAATTAACATAGTACACAGGTGTAAAATGTAACTGAATTTCGAAATTATGCTCCCCACTCCTAAAAACTCTTCAAAATAATACTAAATCATCCCTAAAACTTTGAATTTCAATATAACTTTTCCATAGAGTTCATAAAAACAAAATTGATTGACATCTTTATACCGGGTCATTCAAAAAGGACATAAATTAAAAAAAAATCATAAAAATTAATTGAGATAACTTATAGATTCGGTTGAGGTCTCATTTCATAAAAAGCACATCAAGTTTGTCATCCGACATTCACTTTGGTTTGATGTGGTTTTCATTTGTAATGCGATATATATATGTTCCACCTGAAATCGATTTCATTCCAGACTGTAGCCAGCAAGTCTTTCGTTAATTCGAAGTCTTAGCTCAACAAGATCAGCAGGCGAAGGTGGTACATAAACCCGATCTTTAATGAAATCCCACACGAAAAAATCCAAAATCTAGCGAGGTGAAATCTAGGGAGCGAGTTGACCGTGCGATTGGACCTTCACGACCAATCCACCGATAGAAAATCTCGGACATCTAGGCAGTAGTGAGCTGGTGCCCCATTTTGCTGATAGTAATGGTGTCTATCTTGGTTATCATCGTTTAACTGAGGAATTAGAACATTTTGAAACTTGTCCAGATAAACGATACCATTTACGGTTGCCTCCTGGAAGAAGGACGGGACGTTTTGTCTGGAAGAACGACCTGTCTCAACGAAGGTTTGGTGCCAAGAGTAAATTTTATGCCTACTAGGAGGGTCGCTATCGTACTCTATACGAAAATTATGTTGAACTACAGTTGTTTACTGCAAATCCTGAAACCAAAACACACAGCGAGCACGTTCCGCACCAGTAAATGCATCCATTTTTAACAATACGGGTGGCCGAATTCGGAAGTAATGAACCAAGCGAATTAAAACGTGATGTGTATTCCTATGAAATGAGACCTTAACCGAATCTGTAAGTTATCTAAATACATTTTTATATGTTTTTAAAGTTGTGAAGTTCGTTTTGAATCAACCGGATATTTTTACTTTATGAAAGAAAGGGTGTATTTTTTTTCTTTAAAAATTACATATTTATAAAAATTACTTTTATTAAAAAAGGGCAATAAGAGAAATCCAACTTTCGGACATTTTTATTGAGATGTAAGACACTCTTATCTCTATAACATTCCAATTCTATAAAAAAATTTATATGTAACAGAATGAACTCTCGTATAAAGAGATCATCAACCAAACGTCAAGATTTTACATCAACCTGTTCCTGAGATATTGAGGATATCTGTTTCTGAAATAGAGGTTAAACACAAATATCACAAATGCTATGGTCTGAGGCACATGATTTTCTGATTTAAGAAAAAAAATATATAAATCTGGATGGGTCATTTATGGATACGATAATAATTTTCTTTTATTATATTCTATAGCAGTCGAAAAATAAAAAAAATGTTCTATTTTTGATAATAGTTTAAATGTTTTTACTTCTTTGTGTAAAGTTAGCGAAAAACAAGATATTGAAGAAAAGAAGGGATAAATATTAAAAAATAAAAAGCACGACTGCCAAGAAAAAACACTGCTCTCCTTAATACAGAATACTTTACCCAGGATAATTACTAATATAGAATAATTAAAGAGCGTGCGGGTGACAATTTTGTACATAGTATAATTTTGTTTTCAATTTTTTTAAATTTATTTAAACACACACACACACACACACACACACACACAGAGAGAGAGAGAGAGAGAGAGTGAGTGAGATTTAAATATGACACTTCTGGTAAAGTAAGGATTCCAACGTGGGGATATAAATCAAAATCGGTTCAGACGGCTGCTACGGTGAAACAAAAATACATAAATACACCCTAAATAAATTCCAATCCTTTTCGGGCAGTCGTACAAAAATTAAATGGGTAAGAGGTAATACTAACATTAACTTAACAAGCAAGTTATTAATTTTAATTTAAAGACTTAAATGAATGTATTTACGTTTTTAAATTCTATTTAAATTGGTGAAGATTTCCATGTTTTAATTAACCGTTAAAATTTCATTCTATCATGCATTCAGCTACGTATTAAAATGGAAATTGTAACCGCAGTTGTTTAACTTCTGTGATGTATGATAAACCGGTTTATGGAAATGTTACCTAGACTTACCTAGACCACTGGCGATTTATTATCATTTATTATTTTTTTTTACATCGTTTAAGTTTATACGACGCTAATCACTGAGACATTTATACATATAGCGTAACCACCACCACTACTACCACATCACATTTATAAGCAAATGGAAAATTTATCTTTATGTCCAATATGTAAAAGCGATTAATTTATTATGAATTATTGTCAAAAGTACTGAACAATTTATAAATTGATTATAAATAGATTATTTGATAGATGAAAAATAAAAATTCAGAACCGGCAATCGAAAAAAACCTAGCATAAAGTAACCATAGGTACCAAAAATAAAAGCTACCATTACTTTATGCTATCATATGTTTTTATTAACTGGAGAAACAGATGTATTTTCAATTATGATAATATTGATGAAAATATGAAATTTTATAAGAAATGGTATATTATTATACATCATGGCGGTATACTCACTCGGTTCACTGGTATTATTATCGTATATAGAAAAAAATTGTGAATTCACTAAATCAGTCGCGCTATAAACGAGTTGCGTTATATTCGTATATTGATGAATAATGTGTTTAACTACCCTTAGGCAGGTCCGTTATATTTTCTCCGTCTCTATACTCCTCCATGTCTAGATAAACTTTTAACATCTTGATAGCAACCATTTCCTTTTAGATCATCTAAAAATTTTTATCTTTTTTCGGCCGCCTATCTTTTGTGCACCTTCTATTTATTATTTAGCACTGTTCTACTAATCAATCGTTTTCCTCTCTAAGATGAATTTTGTTTTTTCTTGATGACATCACCAAATAAACTTGAAGATTGTGCTTGGGATATGGAAATAGAATTTTGTAGCATATGAAAAATGCCTTACCTGACCGGGATTCAAACCCGGGACCTCTGGATGAAAAGCCGAAACGCTACCACTCTGCCACGGAGATTGTTTTTATTAAGCTTTTATTCTTACTAATTCTTGGTTTTTCACTTTATTTAACCATTTAATCTCCGCATTTAAAATCCATATTTAAAATGCTTTCAGCCTTTATTTTTCATAGTGTCCTTTATTCACATTTGAAAACTACATTTAACTAGTTGTTTCTTCAACATTAATAACTGTTTAATTCTATTAAGTGCTTCCTTGCCGACAGCTATTCTTGTTTTTATTTCGTTTTCAATTATGCAATATTCCGTTAATATAATACGAAAATTTTTATATTACAATTTGTTCAGTGCTCCTTTCTTTTGTGCAAACATTCATTAGCTTATCGTCTTCTACCAATTAATATTCCTCGCTTCGAAACGACAGTAAAGGAAATCGGGTGATTTTATATTATTCTCCATTATTTTTCCAGTTAAATCCATGTCTTTATTTCATTATTGAAAATTAAAAAAAAAATATTAATGCTGATTTTTTTACAACTCTAATTTTTGGCCGAATAAAATTTTTACTTTTACGAGTGACGTCCTTTTTATTTTTCTGATTAACCTCCGGAAATACCGTAACGTATTACTTACGGGTATTACTTAAAGGATGAATGACGATGTTATATATGAATGTTAATGAAGTGTAGTCTTATACAGTTCCAGGTCGATCATAAACCGTTTAAACTTAGATCAAAAACTGAGATGTGTAGTTAATTGAGATTCTACCACCAAAGAACAGTGATATCCACGCTCTAGTAATCAAATCCATATAAAAAGTAACTGTCTTTATTAGGATTTGAACCTTAGAACTTTCGACTTCGAAATCAGCGGATTTACGATGACGAATTCATCACTAGACCAACCCAGTGGGTCACGAGTGACGTCCTGTCATTGAATAAGTTATGTTAAAGTAGTAATAAATAAATATAGAATTTTAATTTATTTGTTTTTAAGTGTTGTCACGAAAAGTATTTAATTGCATTACTATATTTAATTTCTGTTAATGAAGTTTTTTGTTTGTGTGCATTTTTTAGGGATTATATTTCAATATCAATAAAAAATAAACTAATTACATACTAATTAACAATTCTTTTTACAGACATATCTAAGAAAAGTACGATATTACTTTCGCGGTCGCGAGATGGAATTTTGGGAGGGGGGGTTGAAATTGAATGTTTTTTTACGTTTTGAGATGTGAAGATTACCACAAATACTTTTCACGTAAATTTTTTCCTATGTATAAAATTTGTGGTTCGGATATCTCCAAAACTACTTAATCGATTTAATTGAAATTTAAACATGCTTTAGTAGTGTATCTGAAGTTGTGCATGTCAAAATTTTATGAAGATTGGTACACTCTTTCATGAATTATGCTCAATTTAAGGTTGAAAAAATTTGAGCGGGGCAAGTTAGAGGTTTCGTTATAATGTTTTCAGTTGTAAAGTTGACGTTTCTTTATTTGCGGTATCTATTGTTAGCAATATTATTAGGCGTATTCTGGTACGTTAGCTAATTAGAGGGTCATCATGACTGAGTATGTGTTTTTTATTTAAAGGTTATGCTGACTGTGTAGTGGTGTATTTTTTACATGCGCTTACGCAATGAATCACAGCGGTTGGGTTTTAATTAACCATACTTCTCCGGAGTAGTCGACTTGAGTTTGTTGAAAACAACAAATTTACCGTAACAGTTACATTACACTGATAAGTCGTTAATGACTTTAATTGTTGATGCGACTATAAATAATAATATTAAAAAAAATTAGTTTAAACTCACTTTTTAAATATTATTACGAAGCAAGTTGTTCAACTACAAACATATCGGCAAAGATAAACCGCATTAAATTAAACAAAAATTATATTAAATTGTACAGTATAAGTTAATGGTGTTATACCAAGGTAATATTTTAAAAACGATCTAAGAAAATTAATAAAAATTAAAGAATAGTTTTTTAATTTTTAATTTTTTTTTTACTAGAAATTTTATGATATCTTACAAGAAAGAACGGTTGTATGTTTTGAATAGCAAATAAAATAAAAATTAAATATGCAAAACATTTAAACTCTGAATTCGAATAACCCAATTCCAAGTTAACTAATGTATTAACACTGAATTTAAAACAACATTAGAACTGTTTTAAAAAAAGTATTAAATAATAATTATTTCTTTTTTTTGGGCTGCACCCACTATTATAATGAAGAATTTGATGACAGATCAATGTATTAGTAGTAGTGACCTTTAGAAAGAACATAAGAAAGACAGTGAAGTAGAATGTAGAAGAATCTAGGGAGTGTCATGGGCGGTATATAAACATTTAATACATACATAAATATAAGTACAAAACACACACCGAGAGAAATACATTTAATTTTTAAAAGATCGGTTACTTTTTAAGAAAAAAAATTATATATATATACATTTAAAATTCAATAAGCCATTTTTCGATTAATATTTTTAATACAATTAAATTTATTTATCTACATTCATAAATTTAAAATTTAAAAATAAAACTTTTTTTAAACAGTATTTTTTCTTGCAGCGTTTCAAACGAGAAACACATTATAATATTTAATTTATAAAAATCAGGAATTTTGATTTTAATTTGTAAGAGGGGAGTTTAAAACTACCACAATTTACGGCATATTAATTTTAACGGAAGACTTATCCTTAAAATACGAGGGTATTTTTATGATATTAATAGGGTATAATATTAATAAGTTGATTTGGAAAAAAACCTGGTCGGCGAAATGTTTAATTTGCCTACGAAACTGTCAGCGTCAAGCTTTTAAATTGATCATGTGGTATTTTTTAGAAGCACCTTATTAACCATGAAATTGTTCATGACTTGTGATTAATTTTATATGCATATAATATATTAATATTGTATTGCGATTTCAAGGTGCAATTGCTAATTCGGTTTTTACCTTAAATGTTTAATAATAATCAAACGACAGTCTGTTGAGCGGCATATTTATATTCCTCGACTAAACTCAAAAAGTTCAAACATGCACTTTTAGCTATATTAGTCAAAACAATTTTTTATTTTTTGATCCGGGAGGTAATATCCTGATTGATTCTCTACTTTAAGGAGAAACCATGAATTCAAAAAGTTAGTGCCATACCTTAAAAAAATTACGGTACTCTGCACAATGCCTTCGGCATGGCCGGCTCATTAAGAGGTGTGCAGCTACAAGGTAACCATGCGTCCTCACATCGAAAAAAGTATGGCAGAATAGCTGCAAAATGTTAACGGAAGATGCTGGGGCCATCAAACGTACAGTTCGAGTGTGGCGTCATCTAATTCTTATTTTCCTGCGATCAAAGGTCTACAGTTATGCTGCAAGAAGGAAACTATGGTAATCAATAAAAAAATGGGGTATGGGGTTTTTGCATCTCTTGAAGTTTCATAATTCAGAAGCTCCAAAAATAAAAAAAAGGTGGGGAGGAGTGTATTTTCGTACGTATGTCGGCGTGTTTAAAGCTTGGTAATGTTTGGCTGGATAAACCGATTTTGATAAAATCTTGTACAGAAGTTCGTGTATACGAATCAATTGTTGTGTAAAATTTTCGGGTATATATATCTCCATTGGGTGGTGGGGGGGGATCAGTTAATCCAACTTTTCCGAACAAAACTTCACTTTATAAGCTTAGTACATACGTGCGTGCACGCTTATCTACCAGTAAAAAAAATTCCATAAAAATTCCCCAAAAATGAAAACTATTTTATTTATTGCATATTTTTTATAAATATCGATTTTGGAATTATTCAACATTTGTTTGGGTTTATTTAAAGTTTTAACAGTATTAATAATTTAAATAATAAACTTTCTGCACAATAAAATTTCATCGTAATTCACCCCCACCCTCAAAAAAGATCTTAGAAAACTCTTTATTGGTTGCACATTTTTTAATTTTTTTTTTTTTTTTTGTTAATTTCTTCCATTAAACATAAAAATGTAAAAAAAATTCTTGGAAGTAATTTTTGAAATAGGGAGCAGAAAGAATAAAAAATACCGGTATTTTGATTTTTAAAACTTTTTTTGGCTTATTTAAAAATATAATGATAATTTTACAGTAAAACTCATCATAAAAATACCCCCCTCTCGTCATAAAACAAAAAAAAAGAAATCTTAGGTAACATTTTTCATGTGTATTTATTTTCCAACTATAAAAGAATAAATAACCAATTCCAGGAAAGTATTATAGCTTAGTTGTCAGCTAGACCTTTTTCTAATATTAAACTGGTTTTGAGCCGAAAACAAATGTCCACTGAATTATCCCTGATCAGTTCAAGTTACGAACGGGAGAGTTATTTTACAAAGGGATCGTCTTCTGATCTGAAAACTGCTACGATGTTAACAGAGCTTACATTAAAAAAAAATCGTTCATTCCAACAAGAAATTTAACAATAAATTATCAGACTATAAGAAAGCTACTCTTACTTAAAAAATTACACTTTTTAGTAAGTAGGTATAGTAATGTGGCGGCCTCCGTGGCGCGAGTGGTAGCGTCTCGGCCTTTTATCTTGAGGTTCCGGGTTCGAATATCGTATGCATAAACAAGAGAGGATAGAATTTACTTATATATGAGAAAATCACAGAGTTCTACAGTTCAGCAGTCAGTTATTACTTCTTTCTATTTTTATTTTTATTTTTAGTCGATGATATCGCTACATAAGCTTGAAGCTTGTGCGTGTGAAAAATGCCATGCCTAACCGGGATTCGAACCTCCGGATGAAAATGCCGAGACGCTACCACTCCCCCAAGGAGATCGCCACGACATCATAGAATAAAAATTATGTTCATTAAGGTCCTTAAAAAATTGTATTTTTTAGAAATTATATATAAAGCACACTCGCTTAGATATGTTAAGAAAATAACACTTTTTGTTTTAATAAGCAACTACGCACACTTTAATGAGTATTATAAAATACTTATTATAATTTTTTTTTTTTTTTAATAGTAATTGATACTTTAAATTACTATTTAAAGTATCAATTATTATGAAAAGAGTGGATTGCACTTAAAAGGAATAACTACATGAAAATATTTGCTCCGAATAGGAAAAAGAGTTCTTTAACTTAAATTACACGAATTACATTATAGATCGCTGTTCATAAGACGATGTGCAGTCTAGTCATTATTCTCGTACATATCGCCTGTCATTATGATATCGCCCGCTCTAACAGCTAATAGTAAATTTATTGTTTAATAGATAAGACCACCCTAGAAATTTTACTGTATTTAACTCATAGAAATTTTAACTCGTCGGTGAAGATTTAATGCATTTAATTATATTACTAGTTTTATTGAAATTAAGATAGTATACTGTAACGTACATCCAAATCGAATTATACGTGTTTTACGGAACCTACATACAATTATGTGAAGTAACTTCAAAAAGGTCCTGGAATCAGTGCCTCCCGGTAGTGATCGTGATAGGGAAATTATTGTTTCATAAGTTAGCAGTATTAATATTACATGTCGACCTAATCCAGCAATACCAGTTTAGTGTAAAGTGTCTGTAATATCCCCTGTTCATTGAACTGCGTATAAAATTTATGTTTTGGTTAAAAAATCGCTGTCGAAAACACTAATATTGTTTGATAAAAGATATGGTATTAGAGAATGAAATAAAAATCAAGTTTTTGAATTAAAATCAATAAGTATGAGGGTCGTGTTTATGTTGATGATGATGATGAATCCATGTGAGTGGATTCACATCTACTAAGACGAATGATGAAACTATTGAGCGTATTCTAACTAATAAAAAGGAATCAGTTGATAAAATATTATCAGAAGCTGGAGGGAATATAAGAAAAAAGTTCCCGCAGTATTCTCTACAACGATTTGAGCTATTCTCTTTGTTCCAAAAGTGATAATATCATATGGCTTCATGCAGATAAAAATATTGTGGTATAATGTATAATGAATCTTGATATGCATCAACTATTTTTTAATTTTTTCGCCTGTAATCCGTACTAAAAGGAATTATCGACATAGGAACACTGATAAAATCATCGCCTTAAGACAAATTAGTTGAAAGAGGTTTTTAAATATGGTTTCCAGGAATTTTTTCAAAATATTTTATGAACATTGGTAATAGTGTAAACTTACGAGAAGGTAGGTTTGAAGAAAATACAATGTAAAACTCTTTAATTGTACAGTTTTAGTAAAATAAAAGTATTGATGAAATTTTTTGAAACTATCTCTAATTGATTTAATAAAACTTCATTGCCCAACTCTAATCAAATAAGAAGAGCGGTGAATCGGAAATTCATTAAGTTTTGTAGTTTATACGACATAACTATTTTAATGCGAAAAGAATATACCAAGTCTTAAATTTCTCTGTCTTCAATCGATAAAGCTGAATAATTTAATGTTCTTTGGATACGAACACAGCAAAATAATTCTGAAAAATTGGTCACGATGTTTCTTTGAGAAGTCTGAGACTTACGGTGGTTATTTTGTGTCTGGAGAAATACAAAACCCTTTTTTGCTGTACATATTTAAGCCGGTGTACATATTGAAGCCGGTTCAAGCTAGTTGTTGATACGTAATGTACTAATCTACTATTTCCATATTAGGTAAAAATGAATCGATTTTATGAGTTGTAAATAAAATGATCATCCGCTTTCTGGAGGGATATTAAAGTTAACATTTGAGTGTAATTTTTTTTATCTAGAACTTTAAGTTTTCTGTGGAGGGATCGTCATTCTCACCATCCATCCGTTATCGTTATTTTTTATCCATTCTTATGGTAAACTACGTCTTGATTTAAATAAGCAAAGGACTTATGGATCTGGTCGTTATGTAGAGCTCGAGCAACCTACGGAGGTTTTTGCTGTGTGATGAATAGCTACAAAAAAAAAAAGCTTAACCGATGAGATATTTATCTAGTAAAGCTAAATCTCTTGATTATTTTCAATGTTTTAAAGTGTTTTACAAGTTCTACAGATTTGAATAAATATAATTTTGAACATTAGAATATTCATTCGATTATATAATGTGATTTTGTATGATGAACCAAAGAAATTCGCAAAGGAAGAGGCTAAAACCAGTGAGGAGAAATATTATAAACTGAAGATTTATAAATAAATAGGCATACACAGAAATTAATATAAAAAAAATAATCTGACTACAAAATTATAATACTTTCCTGGCATTGGTTAATTATTCTTATAAAATTATACATGGAAAATATTACCTAAGTTTTGATGGGGGGGAAGTAATTTATGATGAAGTTTTATAGTAAAATTCTCATTATAGGTTTAAATAAACCTAAGTATGTTTAAAAATTTTTTTAAATCTGTATTTATTTCTGCTCTCCACCTCCAAAATCACCTGCCAAGAAATTTTTTTGATTTTTTTTTTTTACGTTTGGTATGTAAAATGGAAGAAAGTAATCTAAGAACACTAAAAAAATATAAAACAATAAAACGTTACCTAAGATTTTTTTTTGGGAGAGGGGATGAAATATTATTACTAAAAATATATTATTTAAACTTTTAAATATATTAAAAGTTTAAAAAAAGTTACAAAAAATTACAAAAAATCGATATTTTAAAATTTTGATTGGTTCCTCCATCTCCATTATTGCCCCCCCCCCAAGTATTTTTTTTTTTTTTGTTAAATATTTTATTTATTTTAATATTTTTGGTAAAGTATTTTGTCTTTTTAATTGCACAGCATCGTTATCAAAGTTATAACTTAGAGTTGGTGACCAACAGTTTTTTGAAACAACCTTCCCTTTCTTGAGATGAGGTCGTATTAATCGAACGTCCAAGCCAGCAACCCAAACTGTCACTAGGACTATTACTATGCCTAAGAAGACATTAAAAAAATGTTCCGTTAAAAATATAAAATAAATAAAAAAATAACTTTTTTCGATTTTTGGGAAAGGAAAAATTTTGGGGTAGATTTTTATTAAAAATGGTGAAATAAGGATGGAAGTATGTACTGAGCTTAATATGTAAAGTGGGATTATGTTTGCAAAACCTTTATAAAATTGACCCTCAAATCTCCCCATCACTTGGAGATATTGAAAGATTTTACCTACAAATCTCCCCATGTACACGAGTCTTTGTACAAGATTTCATCAAAATCGGTTTATTTAGTCAAAAATTAATTACCTTTAAAAACGCCAACGCACGTGCATACATACACGAATATTACTCTCCCCCACTTTTATTTTGTTTTTTGGGAAACCTGGGTCATGAAACTTTGAAAAATGCAAAAATCCCTTACGCCATTTTACAACTGATTACTCCACTTTCCTTCTTACAGTATAGCTGTAGAGCTAAGATGCCAGGAAAGTAAAAATAGGAAATAAATAGAGGCTGAGATTAAAAGTTTGATGACCTCTTGTTTAATCATATATTCTGAAATAGTATTATAAAAAAATAGGTTTTCAATTCTACATAAGATAAAAATCGATTGTGCCCGGACTCCGTGGCGAATGGCAGCGTCTCAGCTTTTCACCCGGAGGTCCTGGGTTTGAATCCCGGTCAGGCTTGGCATTTTTCATACGCTATAAATTTTCATTCGGGCTAAATGATCATCTTTTCGATGCCCGCACATCTCATTAAAGAAAAAAAGCAGGCATTGTAAAATACCATAATAAGGTTGATGAAACAGAACCATGGTAAATTATTAAAAAAAAATTTCTCGCACAAGCTGGATTTTGATAAACTGGAAAATATTAATAAATTTTAATTAAAATATTTTTCCGAATTTTAGTTGGGGATTATTTTTTTGAGAGAAATATGACACCAATTTAAATAATTTTCCTATCGGAAAATATTTCCTAGAACTGTGAGAGAGAAGGTTGGTACAGTGGGATGCATATTATGCAATAACCAGACGAAACCTGGTGTGTCTACAACTTAATTATGATAATGTAGGACGCAAAGTTTTATACTAATAATAAATACAACATTAATTTGACCAATTTTTTATTAAGTAGTATTTTATTATTAAAGTTAGATTAGGGAGTTTATTATCCGCACTTTATTATAATTTGTTGTAATCCATTTTTATACAGAAACTAGATACAACTAGTGAAATTCGGTTACACGGAAATACTATTTAAAAACGATTATTACTCCCACGCAATTTATTAAAATAATGATCAGTTTATCTGTAAGTAAAACACCTACATTAAATGCCATTTAAATAACCAAATAAAATTTTCAACACATATCCTGTTTATTTATAAATACCGTTACAAAATTGTTTAAATTAAATTAGATTTTTTTTTAATGCTTAATACAACTAGCATAAATTACCATGTGGATTAAGTTGCTACTTAGATCAATAATAAATTAAATTCAGATTAATGAATTTTATAGAACAATCCTAAGAACAATTAATTAAAATAAACCCGTTTTAAAACGCACAGCTTATCGGTAGCTTTAGTGTTAATATCATATCACACTATAATACACTATTTGTCATTTTTACGATTATAAATCTTTTGCTGTGATTAATGTACTTTATATTTATTATTAAAAGTAAATTTAGATGGTTCAATTATTAAAAAAAACAAAAAAAAAAATGGGAAAACTTAACAGATTATATATATATATATATATTTTAGTCGCCCTTGATAAAACCTCCCATTGAAGGTGAAATGTTGTGTTATTATTTTGTTTTGTATTATTTTAGTAATAATACTTACTGGCTGCTCAACCAGGCATCGCTTCGTTCTAAATAAAAATAAAATAAAGAGCGGCGTCTCTGAATGGGATAATTAGGTGTCCAAAATTAATTACCTCTTCATCGCAAGAACTAAAATACACTTTACTGGTTCGTATTGCCCAGTGCGGACAATTTTATCATCCCCGATTTTCTGTTAGTGGTAATTTTTCAAGCTATTGCTTCTCCTGGTTAATTTCGGAGATAATAATAATTAGTAATGCTGAATTTATTTTGGATTTTTTCTTTTTTTGCTATTTTTCTATCGGAAACTCACGGTACGTTCTTTAAACATCAGTGGATCAAGCAAGACATATCTACATTTTACACCACTATCCAAAAAGTAGTGAAATATTTTTAGGGGATATGTATGTATGTATATTTGTTCTACTGTAACAGCTCAACGGCCGAACTGATGTGTTACCCCGCGTTGGAATCCTTACATTACAGGGAGTGACGAAGGCTATATAAATATATATATAGTAACTTTAATTGTAACTACAAGGCCAAAATAATCATATCTATGATTCTAAATGGATAATCGGTAGCATTTTCAATATCGAAAATTTATTTGTATCGAAAATAGATGTGTTATAAGATCTGCTACGATATTGAGTGAATGAATGAAATATGGTAGTAAAATTTATTAATTTATTCTATAATTATTATTACTGTTTTTATTTATTGTTTATAAAATGATATTTAATAGGGTATATGTGTTTGTATTTATGTATGTTTTAGCTCCGGGACCACCGTTAGGTATTGCTTCAGAGGATGATATGAGGGTTCGAATCCCGATCAGGCATGGCATTTCCACACACGCTACAAATCATTCATCTCTTATCCTCTGAAGAAATACCTAATGGTCCCGTAGGTAAAAAAAAAGTGTGTTTGTTCCACCGCAGCAGCTTGACGGCTGAACCGATTCATTCAGATGAATGATCTCGCGTTGGAATCCTTACGTTTCCAAGCTATATATATAAAGTATCATAAGCTATATATATATATATATATGAGACTCTATCACTGTGTTAGCTGGGTTTGAATTGAATGATTCAAATCAATCGAAGGAATAAAATTACAAAAATAATAGAATTAAATTTACGTTAAATAACATTAAAAAAATAAATTTAAACAATGTTTGTTTAATAATAAAAGACAGGCTTTCTGAGGGAACTGCATGTGAGGCTAGAGTGGTGAGGCGGTGCGAGCACCTAGTGCGAGACTAGAGCAATCGTCATTATCAACTGCTAACAAACGGGGTGCCCTTAGGACCCTGTTTTGGGAGGTGTTCTTATAATATATCTGCAAACAATCGTCCGATTTTCAAAATTCAAACGAGGTATTTGTTAGTAGGTTAAAGGGTAATTCTTGCATGCATCACGTACACTCTTGATCTAACAGATCACGGTTATTCGGAAATGCTGTTGTATCTTTGCAACCAATCCTCCGATTTACAAATTTCAGATGAGGTATTTGTTAGTTAATACAAAATCATGATGCAACGGAACCAGAACAAAAGAGCAATGTTTTTCAGCAATTTTCTTTTAGGCCGTCGTGTTTTTTAATTTTTAATATTTACTTTTGCTAGAGTTAATAGAAAGTGCGTATTTATATTAGTTATTACCGAGAAATAAAAGATTTTATACATTTTTTCTATATAATACATATTTCTTTACAATGTTACAGATATTTCAATCAAATGAAATTTAATTTATTAAATATTTCATAATATTTAGCGCAATAGTTCACTTAAATTAAGATATTAACATATTTAATGATATTAACCACACCTTTTACGACTAACCTATTATAATTGATCGCAATAAAACATATGTTAATTCCATTGTTGTACATAAACATGTAAATTTATTACGTGCAGTCAACAAATGCAGTTTAATTTAGAAAGGGAAAATATACCTATATATAAAACACAGTAAGCGTTATGTATATACGATAAAACATTTTTACAATTCACTATAAAATGCAATAATGCAAGGACGGTTGCATTTAGTTACATCGGGGGGAAAAAAAAACAGCTAACAGGAAATGTCGCTCTTTGCTACCGGAAACATAAAACCACTCGGTGCTGCTCAAATGTCCGTTATTCTCTCTATGTATAGGGCGTTAAGTATTCTATCCCGTAATGTCACTATTAGTATTATTGTTACTATAGAAATTATAGCTTAATAGTCTTGCAACTATTAAACTCTTCACGCCTATAACAAAAGATTACACTGTATTGTATAAATAAGCAGTGGTAAATTTCAGTTATATTGTCATTTTGATTGACGTATAAACAGTTTTTATAAACCATTACTGCTTATTACACAGGAGAAAATAAAAAATAAAACATTTTATATATTTTTTTTAATGATTAATCAATATACTCATTAATCAAACACAGTCAACAAATTTATATAAAACAATCCATCATTCGTATACTTAAATCAAGTATTAATTTTATACTGTAAATAATAAATACATTCATTTATTGATGAGGAAGACTACAAAAAAAAATTATAAACAATGTTGGTGAACTTTCTCGATATTATCATAAATAAATACTCAATTCAGATCTTTATAAATAATTATACATCAACAGCTAGGTAATATGAGTATTGAATGGTCCAAGAATGTTAAGTGTTTGTATTTTTATGGCGAGATAGAATAATCTTCGATAGCGTGTTATCAATAAAAGCCATAGTATTACACAATTTTCTCTTATCAATAAAAGCCGTAGTATTACATAATTTTGTAGAGGTATAACGATAAAAAACTGCTACACCATTTCCTGGTCAAATTGGTTCAGGAGCATTGTGATTTATCGTAGCTGTTAGATTGTTAACCCGTGTTCGAATACTGAACAGAATTTCTCATACTTCATATGTCTATATACAGAATGATTCCAATTTTCACGGCAATATCTAGAGAGATGATTTTATAGCCAAAAATAAGAAAAAAAGTTCATATAAGCATAGGTCAGAAAACTGTTCGTTACAAGTTACGACTAGCGAAACATTTATCCCTGCTTACTACTCCCTCTGTAATATTAAACCGTACTAAAATTCTTGGTGTATAAATCTAGGTGTAAATCTGTTCTTTGTGGTTTTTGATCTAAGAGATTGAATAAAAGTGGTCCCAAACCTCTATTTCACTTAGGTTTTAAGAAAAACGGGATAAAACACGAAAAGGTTTTGTCAGGAAATAACACTTTTTTAGGTTTGGAATAAAAAAACTTTGTGAATTTACCAATAAACAAATAAAAATTTCTAGTTAACATAGTAGAGGATTTAATTGTGATAAAACTGATATAAATGTCTACTAAAATTAAAGACGAATGTGAGAAGTTCAACTTTAATTAGAAACAAAACACACAAATTGATCGGAAAAATGATACGATTTTAAACCGAACAATTTTCAATTGTATAATATGCAATTTATTTTATCTGTCAAGGTCAAAGCTGGGAAGGTTATCCCAGTAAGGTAAAATCCTTTTCCGGTAGGCAATCATTCCCCGGGATATTTTTAAACAAAAAAAAAAAAAAAAAAAAAAAAAAAAAACAAGCTGGGAATTAATAAAAATAATCCTACACATTTTTGTTCAATTAATATATCGAAAATTATTTGCACTGTGTGCTTCTGAGATGGGAAAGAAAATTATTCTTAATATTCAACTTACAACTATAACTTTAGCATTACTTTAACGGGACTAGAAATAGAAGAGTTATATTAAAGGGGAAAGTATGGTGATCATGTCAAAAATGGGGTATCGCATTTTTTGCAAATCTTTACATCTCAGGGTCCAACTAGTTATCAAAACAAAAAAAATAAAACATATGTATTTATGTACGTACGTATCTACGAATGTGTGTCGCACTGCTTTTGGTCTTATATCTCAGGACTGACCGAACCGACTTTCTTCAAATTTAGCCCAAACATTTCTATATACGGGGCACTGATCGTATTAATTTTTATTCAAAATTCGTTCAAGAGGTACCGCAAAAAACTAGTTTCGATTTTCTTCAGAGGCATTTTAGAGAAAACTTTATTAAAGAAAACTGGTTGGACATAGTTTACATGTTACACACGTAAACATGTTTTTTATGTATGTATCCTATACATATATAAATAATCCAACATTTTTTTTCAAACAATCAACCACCACCTATTAATATTTTTTTTTGTTCATTTGCTCTCTCTCCCTTCGACTTAAATACTATATATATATATATATATATATATATATATATATATATATATATATATATATATATATATATATATATATATATATATATATTTTAAGTTTGTTCTTCATATGTAGCAGAACTATCAAGCATTTTTTTTTAAATTGCAGACCTCTGGACCAAAAGTACGAAAAGTTTATGAAAATCTATTTTTTTCTTATTTTAGCCTTTACCGAAGGTGTTAGATTTAAAAACTTTACTTAAGAAAATTTGTATATTTAAAAAAAAATTTTTCTTAAAATTTACCCCACATCTCTAAAAAATACCTTTAATTTTTTGTTCAAACTCTTCTTAATTTTTATAATTTAAAAAAAAAAGAATTTTACTTTTCCTTGACACTTTGAGGGCAATTATAATTTAAGTAATTTTGCTCCATATAATGTATCCCGGACCCAAAATAAAAAGGAATTTTTTTTTTCAATATTTAAAAAAAAAATCTTTTTTTTAAATTAATTTTTTTTTCTAACGATCACTTCTTTATAAAATAATTTTTACTAAATTTATGTTTCTGAGTAAGAAAGCCCCCAAAATCAAAACCTTTTGATTTGAAATTTAGAAATTTTGATCTTTTTTTTTGATCCAAAGTTTATCTACCATCGGTTACATCTTGTCGAGACCTTAAGTATATCTTATCGGTGATAAATTTATTTTGTTTTTTTTGGTTCTAACTTTTTTAATTTTTATTATTAACAGCCGGCAAAGTCATATTTTGCCAGTTTTTTTTTTAACAGTTTATAAACTGGTGAAAGTTGACCGACCTTAAACATACTAAAAATAGTTAAAATTCTCCTATAATTATCAAAACTATCCCTAACTTCAATGGGATTAAAAAAAAAAATATATAGTAAGCTGTTTTTATGAAAGAAATACAAATTAATGTCATTTATCAATTATATTTTTATTTTTTCTTTATGAATGGCTTTGGTTTCCCTCCAAGGGTATTTTTTTCTTTTTAAATTCGTTTTTAACTGTCCTATTAATTAATACCCGCATGAAAGAACGTCTAGTACTTAATTACTAATTACAATACGACTATAACATTTTATGTGTATAGCCTTTTATACTGTAAGATTGTGGATTAGATTCTGAATAACTATAAAAACATCCATGGTATCTCATATCGCCTTATATATATAATAATGAGACCAGCAAACCACAATTATTTCTGTTTAACATTGTTTCATTAGGAAGACGTCGTATAGTATAACTGGCTATAACAATAATTATACGTGTCAAGTGTCTTCCATTCATTAATTTATTTATTTATTAATTTTTTTCACACTACTTTATAAATTAACCCTACATTAAAAAAAAAAACATAAATGAGACCCTATAAATAAGTAAAATAAATTAATTTTTGTTTTTTCCCCTTCTTTATTCTATTACTCTACAATCTGTGCCCCTATTTTTTTTTAAATTAATCTCCTTATTAAAGTTTACAAATTATGATTATAATAAATCAAAAATTTTAATTATATGTAAATCTTAGTATGGTGATCTATTATCAGAATAACAGAATCAATGTTTGACATACGGAAAGTCCCGATTTCGAATACTTGGTCTGCTAAATATTTTTTACACGAAATAAATAATTTCCACTCCATAATTCTACGTAAAAAACTGACTCTTTTCTAGGTTGACGTAAGTAAAAAAAAAAACTGCAAAGTTTTAGCAATTCAAACATTAAAGGTCTGGCTTACTTTGCCCCCCCCCTCACATCGAATAGTTCATAATATGAAATATTACTATACGGCAATGAATAGTTCATTGCCGTTGTTTATTTTTTTGTGTTTTTCTATCTGCCCATTACTTCTTCATTCTTTCTGATATCCTTCCTTTGTTCATCAGAAAATACAGCTCTGTTTTTGCGTTTTGGCGCTTCTTGGAAACTTTTATTTTCATGTTTTAATATTTTCTTTCTCTTATAATTTCTTCAGTTCTTTTAAGTCTTCTTGGACTTGTGTAAACCATATGGCTTTCGTTATTTTGACAGTTTGGACAGTTTGCCTTTAGTTATTTTTACAGTTTGGATGGAATCAAAAATCTATTTAGCCAATCTACGGTTATCAGTTCTAAATAAATGGGAGTAAATTGCAATTATTCGTCTTTTCCTTACGTGTCTTGACTATTTTTCAACTTTGGTATAAAGTTTGTTATTTGGAATTAATTTTACCTGATTATTTTGCAATTTAGTACCTAAAATTTTTCTTATAATTTTTCTTTCTTTTATTCTAGATTTTCTAGCAGATGTTTATTGCACAGTCTTAGGGTTTCTGCCGCATAGAGTACTTCCGGCTTTAACACATTATAGTGTTGAAATTTTGAGTTCCATGATAAAGACAGTTTGTTATTTGTGGTTTTTGTTAGCTGGAAAGCTAATTCCATTTCATTAGCTCTAATTGTTAACGCTTTTTTGTCTAAAGGATTATAACTGATCCGTTCTACGAGATATTTGGAATTATCCATTTTTTTCGGAGGAGCGGAGTTTTTGACTTATTTTTATAAATATAAAATAACAAAAATGTACTAAAATTATTAGAAAACCCTTTAAAATCAGAATACTAATATCAAATCTGCAATCAACAGTTGAGGGTGTGTGTGTGTGTGTGTGTGTATATATATATATATATATATATATATAAAAGAACTTGTCCTGACTGAGTGACTGTGACTGATACATCAACGCCCAGAAAAAAGCCATTCTTCAAGATCAATTGATGAAAATTTGTGTACGTGTTCTTACGCTGTAAGTGCATACTAAGAAAGAAGTGTTTGAAATTACGAGTTTAAAAGGTTAAAATGAGATATCAAATGAAGATATCAACTTAATTTTTGGGGTGTATTATTTTCATGTAAATATTTAAAGACAAATTTCTAAATTTTTCGAAATTTAACTTCAATAGAGTGAAAAAAGGTAAAAAAATATTGAAGATTTTCTATTTTCATTCATCTTTCATAGGATGATATGTGTGAATGTAAATGAAGTGTAGTCTTTACTGTCTCAGGTTGACCATTAGTGAGATGTGTGGTTAATTGAAAAACAACCGTCAAAGAACACCGGTATCCACGATCTAGTATTCAAAGTTAAGGCCTGTACTGAGCAAACTGTTGCTGCGAAGATATTACAAAACACTAATTGTTTTTATTAACTGAACAGACTTTAATTTTTATTTGTTATTCTCACAAGTATGAGTTTAATGAACACAGAGGATCTACAGTGCAAAGCTTCTGGCTAGACGGGAAGGGCGAGTGAAGGAAGCCCTGATCACTTAAACATATCATGACCGCGATGGGAAACGTAAGTAACCATATAGCGCGGGCGAAGCCGTGAGGGGTCTGCTTATATATACATATGTCTTGACTGACTAATAATCAACGCCGGGCAAAAATTACTGAAAATAAATTAATGAAAATTTGTGTACACATTTTTTTTAAGGTGTAAAAGACCACAGTAAGAAAGGAGTTTTTTGAAATTCCGAGTTTAAAGGGTTAAAATAGAATAACAATGTAATTTATTATTTTTTTAATTTCTCGGTAACGAATGAAGATATCAACTTGATTTTTGTTATGTGTAATCTTTATGCGAGTACCTAAAAAGAAATTTCTAGATTTTTCGAAATTCGACCTTGAAAGTGGTGAAGAAAGGTAAAAGAATTCTGAACAATGATTACAAATATGCGACGCAACTGGCTGTACTTGCCTCCCGTTATTGACTAAAAAACATAAAATAAGAAAAAAATTGACTATAAGGGGAAACGCAAGTACACATTCAGCGCGGGCGAAGCTGCGGCGGGGATGCTAGTATGTACATATTTTTATACGATATCATTTTTCAGACTTTCGAAAACGAAAGTAATAACTATAAAAATTTATTTTTATCTATTAAGATTTTTTTTATCGAAGTTTAAAATTGTTTATGTAGATCGTAACCACAACACGATTTAAAATGTAGTTATTTCATTTCCAGAATAGATTTTTCTAATATCCGATCTAGTTACATCAAATATTAAAGTAGTTTATATAATATAAATAAATATATGGTAGTTTATATATAGAGCTTCTTTTTTTTCTTTTTTGTATAAATCATCCCTATTGTTATACGATTAGATTAAAACGATTAATACAGTATCAAAGTTGCTTATTTATTTAATAATTTTTTAATTTATTTATAAAAAGAATATTTTTACATCAGATATAGAGAAAATATTTTAAATCAAAATTTTAATAACGATTGAATTTATTTCCAAGTATAACTTGTTCGTACGAAATAATTCTAACCAAGGTCCAATTTATTATTATTTTTTTATTCGTAATCTCTGAAGCACGCTTCAGGCAGTTCAATTATTCTGTGCAATATAACAGGACTTATCATGATGACATTTTATTTTTTTTCTCATTAATTTATTTACATAGCGTTATTTTATAAACAAACAAATTATAAAAATAAATATTTAAAATAAAATATCTATTTAGCTGAAAAAAATTAATATATATAACATAAATAAGTGGTCACAAAAAATCTTAAATTTATATTTTTAATATAAAATAATTCATGTTTGTGTGTGTGTGTGTTGTGTGTAATGTGAAAAAATATAGGGGTATAAACTAGTTATTAAAAAAACGCTATTTTTTTTTATTTATTTTTATTTTTTTTGAAGATCATAGAAATTATTTTCAATCATTTCATTTTCTTCTTCAAAATTTTATATATTTTTTTTATTTTTCATTATTGTTCTTTCTTATTTGTATTTGTGCAGCATGCATTAGCATTAACTTCTTGAACGATACTGCCTTTTTATGCTAATTCACATAAACAGCTCGATTAAAATAATTGGAAACCATCAGTGATCGGAAGAGTACAAAAATTTCCTGAACAAATTATTTTTTGTAAAACGTTTTTAAGAATAATAAAAATAAGAAAAAACCATTCTTAAGAAGATTTTCCAAATAATGCATTCCAAGATTCGTAATAATGAAAACCGATTTACGTCAGATTAATTTTAAGATACTGTATCAGTAAGTTCATAAACCAAATCCGTTTGTTTTCTAAAACATCTTTAACAAAGAATTTAACGAATTTTTTCTTAACATCAAAGCTGAATAGTTTGGTGAGTGTATAAAATTACCAGTTTTGGGATAGGAAAAATTCTAAAAAAGTTTATTATAAGCTATTTTATCTGTGCAAGGTAAAAACAGTTAATTTTGTTTTGGTATCCGACCTTGAGAAACTAGTGGTTCCAAAGCACAATGAATATAAAAAAAATACAGTTAATTATAGAATAACAACTATAAATGGTTAAAATCTATTTTAATAATTTTTTTCTTTTTATTATACTGTTTATCTACAATCAGTTTCCCAAATAACTTAAACTATAAATAAATGGTATAAAGCAATAATAGCGCGAAAGAGAGATATCCAGTGATACTTCCCAAGACAATACAATAAAAGTTTGAACAAAGAAAAATACAGTTAAAAGTACATTAAATAAAACATAACAAACAATCCACACAATCTCCGGTAGAATGTACCCATAAATCAACAAGGAATGAAACAGAACAAAAAGGATAAATGGTCAACACTACAGTTAAATTGTTAATAAAACAAAAAAGTACAAAATTCACCGCAAAACAGTCTGAAGATCCAATACATGCAACCTTTTCAGACGTCTTACATCCTCTTTGTTATCCAAAAGGTTTACCATCCAGAAGGTTTTCATGCACGTTAAGCTTAAACGCATAATTCGAGTTTCACCTGTGATTTCTTCACAAATAGATGGCATCCCTACGTAATTGTTTATTCCCTTGTTCTTCGTAAAACATGGCGCCTCCGATATGTTCTTCAGCATTTTGTTCTGGAACCGTTGGATGATGTCCATATTGCTACTGCTTGCCGTACCCGAACGTTTTATCCCGTAGACCCATATTGGAATTAAAATCGCGTCATAAAATTAGCAGTTTGTGTTTGTAATGACAACACTTCCTTCCTTCTTAGTAACCAGTTCAACCGCTTAAGCTTGATATTTAATTGCTTTCTCTTCTTTCTCACGTATTTTTCATTTTCGGCGGCGGTCCAAAAAAAAAAGTTCTAGGTATAGTTATAGGTAAGCTGTCCGAATGAAGGATGTGAACTCCATCTAGGCAGCCTCCCTTCTTCATCGCAAACGTCAGAATATTCGACTTTGCAGTAACAACATGAACCTTGTAAAGTATGTATCTTGTAGTATTAACATGTCTCCCACGCTATTGTTGGGTTAACGTCAACCACATAATCGGTTTTTAATGATTTAAAATATAAATTCTTAGAATATTATTGCGTATTACCAAATATTAACTTTTGTTATTAATAACAAATATGCTTAGACAATGGTTAAATAAAACGGAATAAAATTTTAAAAAATTTAGAAGATGTAATCGAAATCATTTTAACATGTGTTATTTGTACGCTTTGAATACATGCAAACAAGAATAAAATCTTCTGAGTTCTTTTGCGAGGCCTGTGCAATTTACTCAGCTTTTAAATTTATCTACACCCGTAGTGATGATAGCTTCCTAGTAATTACCGACTCTAGGCGTGAACTTGAGTTGCAGACGTTCTGAATCCGTGGTCCAGATTATTCGTGATATCTTTTCAAGGATAAATAAGATTGTGGTATTGTTATGGGTTCTTGGCCATTGTGGCATCCTCGGGAACGAACGGGCTGATGATGCTGTCAAGAGAGCGGCAATAAAGGCCTCCGAGTACAATTGACATGTGAGAGAGACTTCATGAGATCTTTCGTGTAAAATTGCGAGCTCAATGGAATAAGTTCTGGCTGCTGAGTCCTCATCGGCATTACATAACATCCGGGAGAACACGCTGCTCGAAAAACCTCTTTCCCCGAGCAACAGAAGAGACTAAGTCATTTTAACTCGGTTAAGGATTGTACACACCAGGCTTACCCACGCTCATGTATTTGGCTCTCCTCAACAGATCTGTGAGGCGTACCCACCGGGTTAGTCTAGTGGTAAATGCGTATTCCCAAATCAGCAGATTAAGAAGTTGAGAGTTCCAGCGTTCAAGTCCTAGTTAAGTCAGTTATTTTTACACTGATTTGAATACTAGATCGTGGATACCGGCGTTCTTTGGCGGTTGGGTTTCAATTAACCACACGTCTCATGAATGGTCGAATTGAGAATGTACAAGACTACATTTCATTTACACTCGTACATATCATCCTCATTCATCCTCTGAAATATTATCTGAACGATAATTACCGGAGGCTAAACAGGAAACAGAAAGATCTGTGAGGCGTGCAAGGTCAAATGGTCCGTACACATTCTGCTCTTTGAATTCCCAATCTTTGGAACCATCCGACAAAACTTAGACCTGGTTCAAATATAAAATTTCTACTAAACCAGAAAGAAGGTATAAAACGTCTGTTGCGGTTACTCTCCTACTGTGGAATGAAGAATATAATTCAGCGGTTTTTGTCTGATTTATTTATTTTAGTTTGTGTTTGTTGTTAGTTGTCTTTATTCTTTTTTGTTCCTGTTTCTTGATTGTTTATTTTTGTTATTTATGATCATGTACTGTTGTTTTAGTCGCAATGACTGTAATTGTTATGCGACTGTACACAAAAGCATTAAAAATAAAAGATTAAAATCATTTTTTAATTATTATTATTAATTAAATATTCATGCGTTTTTTTAGCTTTATTTAAATAAAGCATAGGGCATATGTTTTAAAAGGGTTGGTAATTTTTAAAAATTACAATAGAAATATGATTAGCCTCTTTCTTGAAGGCAAAATACTGTAATACAGAAATGTAGTAATATACTTTTTTTCGTCGCACTAGATACTTTTTTTTATGAATATATCACTTTTTTTTAGTAAAGGCTTGCAAATTTGTAAATATAAACACATGGATAAGTTAACATTTTTAATTTATTAAATGTCGATCTGTATGGTTAATATTTATCGAGGCTAAACAATGATACGACAGCCCACGTTTGTATCTTGAAAATTCATTCTGTTTTTTTAAAACCCGAAAACATTGTATGATAATTCCGATGGGAATATATGTAGATATAGTAAATATTTAATGACAATGACAAGCGTAGCATTTTATTAAGCGCTTCAAAGCAAAACGGCACAGTTTGATTTTATTACAAATAAAATCAATTTGATCGGCCCACAAGAATCTGTTACCTAATAAAATGTTCAGAAATTTTATATTATCAGCAAAATAAATGATACGGTTATCGTTAACATTATCCCTGCGATTAATTATGGTACATGAGAAACACAATGCAAAGTTTTGATCCGAATTTTAAATTAAATAGTTAGAATCTAGATAATGAATGATATTTTAAACTGCTAACTTAGAATTTTTTGATACATTTAAATCGTTACATTTGAAATATGTATCATTTTATCATTTGCGAAGTGGTTCAAAATTTTCAAATAGATCATTTATAAATAAAAAAAAAAAATATGAGCAAAGGACACAAGAAACTTCCCTGCGGAACTCCATAAATACATCTTGAAATGAGGAAATATATTTTTATATGTATTCTTTTTAAAGATGAAATCTCAACAACCTGTTTACGGTTGGTGAAGTATGACTTAACCAGTCGTAAGTAGATCATTTTGCATCAAATGTCATCAATATGAAATATGAAAGTAAATCAATGATTTACTCAAATTTATTTTGAAATATCAAAATAACATGAATTAATTACACTGAATAACAATATCAAAATAACAATAAATAATTACACTGTAATTATTTATTTGCACATGTATTAATTAATTAATTTATTTATTTTTGCTCATGTGTTTATTTATTTGCTCATGATGATAAAAGAAAATTCAAATTATAATTTAATTTTTGGTTTAAAGGATCTTCTAAGTAAGTTATCTGGAAAACTTCTGTAAATACATTAAAAAAGAAAAAAACACCAACAATGTAGTCGGTTCATTTGAAAAAATTAAGTAAGAATATACATAAAAAATGTCTTCGGCTGGAATGAAAAATCTCCTTATTTTTCGAAGCCTTTAAAATAAAAAGTTGACATCATTTTTAGCATGTAAATAAATAAATAAATATATATATATATATATATATATATATATATATATATATATATATATATATAGTTTGTTAAATGAGCTTTAAATAAAATAAAACAATTTTTTTTTTTTTTTTGTTTGCTTTTAAATATCAGTCATAATACACAAATTTAAATAAAATATTCCATTTTAAATATAGTTCTAGACAGGCTGACAAACTTAATAAAAGATTAAGTAAATATGATGCGTTGGAGAACAGGTTTTATTGAATATATAAATACTTAGTATAAATATTAAAATAAATGGAATACAAGTTGTATAAATACGACATCAAACACTATTACATTATAGAATAGTATAATATTTCTAATGAAGGAAACAAAATTTAATGTTTATTAATATTACATAAATAAGTGGATAAAATATCTCGATTTAAGTTATAGCAACCAAATAATTGATTAAATATTTAAATTATTTGTACATAACTATTCGTTTGAAGTTAACAAATAGATAAAAATAATAAAATTATGGTACATAAATTACAAAGATGTGTTACAAGGACAAAATACTGAAGGAAGATATTTTACTAACCATTCTCTGTACTTTCCATGAGGTAGTTCTGAACGCGAACTAACATAAATGATTAATAGTTGAATAACACGAAACCAGACTCGATTTGCGCTCCGAATTCAACCGAGCATAAAGAGAAGAAAATACGGTATTGTACTAGCTTTGTTGAAGTTTACCTAAGATAGAGAGAGAGAGAGAGTACACGGGGCATCGTTATCAATATCGGAAAACTCATAAATAAAATAACAGCTATAAAATATAATAAACTTATTTAAAGGGGCATAGTTCTATCTACGCTTGTAATATATTATAAAGGCTTATAATTTATATTGCTTAACAAAGATGTTTAAAGAACTGACTTAATTATTTTTATAAATGCTATATTAAACCTATAGTTTAAGAATTATATAATTTTTTTCATTTTAATAATTCGTAAATAATTAATTTATAAATCAAAATTTTGTTCAAAATCGATGAATAATTATACAGATTAAAAAGTGGGTATGTTCATAGCTATAAAATAAAATTAAAATAAACTACTACAGAATTTGTTTAAACGAATAAAAACCACGATCAGAGTAATTTGAAAATAAAAAAAATACACAATTCATTGCGTACCCCAAGGAAATATTATTGGGCCGTTACTATTTTTTCACTAGTTTCGTATTATGATATATCTTTTCAAGAATGGTTGAAGAAATAAAGGATTAAGGTAAATGAAAAGAAACCTGTAAATTTTTAATTTATACTTCTAAACGTTTTTGCTCTTCTTTGATGGTGAATAAATTAGGATTGCCAGAAGTATTTGGACATGTACCTGAATCATGGTCAAACATGAAAGAAGGTTAGACTAAAAAGAAATAACTGGGTTTGTCGGTGTTAGTTTGTGCTGGTCGATTAGGAAACGGTTCAAACTCTTAAGGGAATCTAAGATGGTTGTATAAAAATCAGTTTTGAAACCTGTTTGGAGGTATGGTGTTTAAATTTGAAATAAAATTGAATAACTGATATTAAAATTCCAGAAAAATTTGAGGTTACGTGGTGAATTAAAATGTCATTTGTGTACACTAATGTTTGGCTTAATATATAAAATAGGAAACAAAGAATTTACTGAAAATAATACTAACTGATTTAAAGACAATTATTTTGGTGCAAACTCCTTGCGAACAATAATATAAACGTGTAGATAATTCTGAAAAAGTATTTTACATTAAGATTATGAGTAGATCTTAATTTTGGTTAATTTTTTTGATATATGTGTATTAGAGTAAAAATAAATATAATATAAAAAAAAATTAGAAGCGAGTAAAATCCATAAATATTACATATCAAAAATTAAAAAAAAAAAAAGTACAAAAATGCCGACTATTCCGATCAAGTTACACAATTTATTTTTTCCAGTAATCTTTTCAGTCCAATTTAAAATGACTGGACTGAAAAAAATTATATATTTGTACCTTTATGATAAAATAATAAAAAGTTTATTTCTAATTTTATTATACATAAATAAATATAAAAACCTGATTATTTCTGTACTTGTGTATGACTTGAAAGTTGAATGGTGGGACTACTGTTCCGTGTTCTTGTCGTTTTCCAGTCATATACGAGTACAGTAACTAAAAGTACAGCAAGTGAATACAGAATGACTTTTGTTGACTGTCAATCAGTTGTGTTCTATTCTTGACACCTACTTCTCTTAACACTTCCTGATATCAGCTCTTGTATCAACTCTAAACTGGATTTTAAGTAAATTAAAATCAAAATTAAATTTTCTTCGATTTTTTACTACCTTGTACGAAGTAAAGGAAGTATTGTGATCGCGAAAAATTTCGTTTTTCAGATTTCAACGAAAATAGACACTTTGACCATTCCTGAATCCATTTTGATTAGTTTCGGCGTAACTTGTGTACGTACGTATGTATCTCGCATAACTGAAAAACGATTAGCCGCAGGATGTTGTAATTTTGGATTTAGAACTGCTGTAACATCTAATTGTGCACGTCCCCCTTTGATTGCAATCCACAAGACCAAAAGTGTCCAAAAAAGCCCAAAATCCAAAAAATTTGTATTTTTGACTTTTTCTTAACTGCATAATAATTACATTGAGAGCTTTTCAACCGGCATGCCAAAAGTGGTAATTATTTTCATTGGTTCCAGAGTTATAGCCAAATAAAATCTTAATTAATGAAATATTTGTATCTTACAAGGGGAAGGCACATCGGTTTGAATTCTACTTCATCTCTTTTTTAACATTTTTTTTTAATTTAAATATATTGATTTATTAATAGTTATTAACCTCTGACTGTAAAAAAACTTACAACAAAAATAATTCAATAATAATAATAATAAAAAATAAATAGTCTATAAAAAATTTCAGAAGTTATTAATGAAATAAAATTTTATTTACTTTTCATTTAAAAAAAATTTGTATATGCAATTTAATAGGCGTACAAGGAAGTTACGTGGTGCCCAAATTAGGTTTTTTTTAAATTTGGGAGCTTCCCCATCAGGGCAAGGTAATTAAGATATTTTAATAACTTAATTGAATAAAAAAATACGTTTTAAGTAATAAAAACTTGAAATTGCAAAGACTTTTTCGTTTTGGGTGCTCCCATACTAAAGGGGAAGCATTCGGGTAAACTTAATTTTTACAAAAATAATTCCTATGTGGTAAATTTAAAAAACTTTTTATAATAGTTATAAAAAATTCAATGATTCAGCTTTAATTCTAAATAAACAAATTTGTAGTTTTCTGAAAAGGGTATAAGAATTTATGATTAACTTTTTTCAAAAAATACTAAAAAGTAAGGGAAATCAAAAACTACGTTTTACATTTTAAATGCAATGAGTAACTTGCAAGATGGATATAAATTTTAAGAAAATGTTTATTGTTTACCACAGGCTATTGAAGTAGGATGGGCAAAAAATGATTAAAATGATTTGAAGGCCTATTAACGTAGAAAATATAAATTCCCATTAACTCCTTTTCTGAAGCAAGATATAGCTAAAAAAAAGAAAAATATTTATGGTCAATTTTTTGGTATTTTATGATCTTGATAAAAAAACTTAAACTTTTGTAAGAACTGTTTTCGGTTAAAAGCTCCAGTAAAGATTTTAAGTTTATTTCGGTCAAAACATTCCTACCCCTTTTACTAATTTTCGAAAAAATGTAACATTCTTTTACCTCGAAGGTAGTACCGGTCTACAACGTTTAAAGAAAATCGGTCAACGGGGTTCAGAGTTATATGACATAAACAGGCAGACATACATCCGTTCATACGTACAAACATCCGTTTGACAAAAATTGATTTTTTGGACTTAGAGCATTGCAATAAAATATTTTTTCGCAGATTATTTACAATTTATTTAAATTTATCATTTTTTGTTAAACATTTATTTTTTAAATTTCCTTAAGGTACAAAACATAGAAACAGATCCGTTTTTTAATTCATCTGTATACTTTCCAGTATTGCTATAGTAGCTTACGTATATAGTTATAGCCGGAAAAGTAAAATTAGAATACGTTATAATAAAAATTAAGCACACATTTTTAAACGTTAAAATAAAGAATAGAAAATCCCTATTGATTTTTTTTTTTGGTTTATTATTGAAAAACTCATTGCTAAATTAGTATTGGTTAGAAAAAAATATAGTAAGTTTGTTATAGAAGCATAATATAACTCTTTTTCGTAGACGTAAATATTGCACGGAATACTGAAATATGATTAAAGAAAATTAATTTTTTTTTTTTTAGCTGAGGGTTCACATTGATATTTCATTGATTAAAAAACTGATTTTGGTGTCGTATCTTGTTATTATATAACTTATATGGTAACAATAACAACAATGATATACTAATTATAAAGTTTATAACAGAAAAATTACAAAAGATTTATGAATTATTCATAAAATGTCAACTAAAGTTATTAGCTGTTTGATTTATGATTCCAATATAATGTTTTATTCATAATGTTTTATAAGGTAATTATTTTTTTTGTGCTAAATATATAATTTATGTTTTAAAATAAATTGGAAAACAAGAAACAGTTCAAAAACTGTTAAAAAATAATTTACTTGAATCTAAAACTAGACTGCTGTTTCATTCGTTAAAAACCATATCGGTACATAATGAAAAAAAAATGTATAAAAAGTAAATAAATATATTTTAAAATTATAAATAAAATAAAGATATAATAATTAATATTAATAAAAAATAAATATAATTTACGGAACATAAACGAGTGTTTCTTTACCATTTATAATCGGTGTTTCAAAAAGGGTGAAACCCTAATATTAAGAAAGTAAGAAGTCACGCATAGGTAAATTTTATTTCTACCTACATTTCAGTTGGCAACACTGTACTCAAGGTTAGAGTTTAAACGTCCTTCTCATGCACTAGTACTATACCAGTATAAATTCGTCTCTATTGTGATAACTATGTCGTTTTCCAAGGACGAACGTGTGTTTATTATTGAGACTTATTCTGCTATAAATCTTATGAACGAGTGAAAGAGAGTTTCGGATAAATTCTCTCAATTCTTCAGTTCCTAATAAGTCGACAATATCGCGTTTGATTAATAAGTTTTGTGAGATTGGGAGTGTACATGTTCCGAAAGGACAGACCGACCGTCATTGTTAACAGTAGAAGTTCTGGGAAATGTTAAAGAACGTTGACTCGCTCACCCAGAAAATCCCTCAGAATGTTATCTTCACAGGCGGAGCTTTCAGGACTACTAAAAAATTACAATCACATGCTTGTCGCACCGGTATGGTTCAAGACTGAAAGAAGTAGTCTACGAAAAACGTTTACAGTATTGTCGCTAGTTCCATACTCTTGTTGATGACAACAGTACTGAAATCTTGAATCGTGTTTATTTCAGCGACTAGGCATGGTTTCACTAGGATGGCTACATTAGCAGCCAAAACTTCCAAATATGGAGCGCTAGAAATCCTCACGAATCTCATGAACGACAGTTACATGCACAAAATTGATGTTTCGTGCGCGATCTCCCGGTATTGTGTAATAGGGCCTTTTTTTGACAAATCTGTGGATGGTGTGGTTTATCGCAACTTAATCGAACAGTTTATTGCCATTCTAGATTTACACAACGAGAATGTCGATTCCAGCAGGATACCGCAACGTGTCATCCTGCTAATGAAACTCTGGGAATTTTTTGGTCATCGTTTGTTAGCAGAAGGGTTGCGGTCTCCAAGGTCCCCAAAACTTACACCAGCAGATGTTTTACTTTGGGGATATTTAAAAAGTGTAGTTTTTAAAAACAATCCTAATACAATTGACGATTTGAAGGCTAACATTGAAAATGAGATTTTAAACATTATCGAGCAAACATAACGAAAAGTGGCTGCATATATGAAACATGTACGAATCTTCTTTGTGATCAAAGGAATTCATTTTGAACATCTGTTGTAAAGTTATTAAAGGTAATTTGAATATTTTTGTATAAGTATTTTTTTAACATTAATATTTTTGTAATAAATTCACGTTGTCAAAAAAAGGGATCATTCGTAACAATATATAGCATTTAGTATTTATATATTTATATTATAAAATTAAAAAAAACAAATAACTGATGTTTTAGGCAATCCATATCGAAAACTTAAAGTTATGATACAATCATCTGAAACCTCCAATCAGATTCTCAGATTATACAGCAAGAAAGATTATAAGCAAAAGCAGGTTCACTACGTTTCGTAATATAAGGAGAAACCTGAGTTGGATATTTAATGTCTAAAGAGCCGTTTAAGTGTTTTTTAGCCAACTGTACATTTTCGACTGGGATTGTCTAAACGATATTAGTTAGTATTTTTCACTTTTATTCTATTAAATTTTGTATTGTTTATTAAGTAGTCTCTTTTTTGTTCATTTTTACCTATTGATTGATAAATTTATTACATTTTTTTTTGTATGCTCGTTCTTCATTATCTACTGATAATGACTGTTTAACAATCGAAACAGCCATTTATATAATTCGAGACTGATTTTTTCTATTTTTAATTATTTTTTACTAAGATAAAAAGACTTTTTGTTTTAGAACATTTTTGATCAAACTTATGAATGGTTTACCGAAAATAAAATTATTTTTTTTATTGAAAAGTTTTAACGTATAAAAGGATTAAGCGAAATAAAAGCACAAGTTTCAAGCATATGTGGCAATATCATAAGCAAAAAAAAAAAAAAAAATTACAAAATTATATTTGATTACATATAAAAAATTATTTTTTAAAAAAGCTTTTATTCAACTAATATTAATATTAACATTAATAAAAAAAGGAAACAAATTAGAAAAACCCTCTAAAAAGTAAAAAATAAGAATTAAATATAATTGAGAATTTTAAACAAAAAAATATAATATATTAACAAATATAAAAATGCGCTGAAAAGTAAAAAATAAATTATATAAATATCTAATAAATAAATGTAATAATTATTAAATTTAAAAAATTAAAAGTAATGAAAATATTTAGTTAAATAAAGGCGTGGCGCAGTTTTTATAACACTGTTTTCGAATAAGTATTTATAGACATTTGTTGTATTTTAAAATATATTTTTTGTTTACTGAGGTTATTTAGTATATGTATATACTTTATTTATCTGTAATTTTTTTGTTTAAAATTCTCAATTTGTTTTAATTCTTATTTTTTACTTTTTAGAGGGTTTTTCTAATTTGTTTCCATTTTTCATTACTGTTAATATTAATTCATTAATATTAATATTATGTTCATTAATATTAATTAAATAAAAGCTTTTTTAAAAAATAATTTTTTATATGAAATCAAATATATTTTTATAATTTTTTTTTGTATTTTTTTTAAGACTAAAAATAAAAGCTTTTAAAAAAGTAAAAATATTTATTTTTACACATCGAAGTTACATACGTCTACCAAATTTCAATCATTTTCATAGGATAGTTCATGAAAAATGAAAATTTTCAACCAAATGCTTTTTTTTAGCGTAGTGGTATGGCGCGGTGAGGTGGGGGAGGGCCATATCAAATTCCGACACCGTAGTGCTGTATTGTCATCGAAGTTACATACGTGCACCAAATTTCATTGATTTTCATACGATAGATCAAAAGATATAGTAGTTGCATGATTTGATTATTCCTAAAGTAAGTTAAATAAAAGCTTTTAAAAAAGTACATAAGCAAAAAAAGTACATATAAGCAAATCAGATAACGAATATTTACAACAAAAACAAATTGATTTTTTTTTTTTAATTTTGTAAATGCTTTAAATATTAATATGTTTCAGATATGATCTCTGTATTTTTAATTTTCTTTCCCGGTATGGTAATCATGTCAAAAATGGTGTTTAAGGTTTTTTAAAATCTTTACGTTTTAGGGTCCAGCTCCTTCAACTAGACCAATAAATAATATTTTACTTTTATGACCCGTGTACATATGTTGTGTTTAGGTCGCACTGCTTTTGTCCTTATATCTCAGGTTTGACCTAACCGAATTTCTTCAAATTTCACTCAAATATTTTCGATTTATATTTATTTATATTGAGCATATTAACTTTTTTCAAGAGTTGAAATAAATTTAAATCTTAAAATTGAAATATAGGTTTTCTTCTGTTCTTTTCATCTATCTCCCTTCCAATTAAATATTTTTTGTATGTTTATATTTCAAATATAAACATACTATATATAAACATATATAAACATATTATATATATATATATATATATATATATATATATATATATATATATATATACAATTTTTAAAATTATAGACCCTGGATGTAAAATGTAAGAAAGTTTATTGAAAATTAGTTTTCCTATTTTAATGTTTATTGAAGGGGGTTATTTGATGAAGAGAATTATACTTAAGAAAATTTGTTAAGCTTAACCTATAAATAAATATCTTTAGAAAAATCTATCTTAAAATTCATTCCCCACATCTACACCTGCCCAAAAAGGAGTGTAATGTATTTAGGGTGTATCTAAGTATGTATGTCTATTCCACTGTAGCAGCTCAACGGTGAACCGATTTAGATGTATGACACCGCGCTAAAATCTTTTTTTTTTTTAGCCTCCGGAACCACCGTAAGGTATTACTTCAGAGTATGATATGTATGAATATAAATGAAGTGTAGTCTTCTTGTACAGTCTCAGGTCGACCTTTCCTGAGGTGTGTGGTTTATCCACACTGGTTCTTTGGTGGTTGGGTTTCCTTATACAAAGTAAAGGAAGTATTTGATCAGGAAATATTTCGGTTTCCAAATTTCAACGGAAATATACATTTTGACCATCCCTGAATCTATTTTGATTAGTTTCTGCGTGACGCCTTTATGTACGTACGTATCTCGCATAACTCAAAAACAATTAACCTTAGGATGTTAAAATTTTGGATCTAGGACTGTTGTAACACCTAGTTGTGCACCTCTAATTTTGATTGCAATTGACTGAACCAAAAGTGTCCAAAAAAAGCTCAAAATCAAAAAAAAATTGGATTTTGGACTTTTTCTTAACTGCAATAATAGGATCTCACTGTGAGATTTTCAACGATTTAAGTGGTATTTATTTTCATTGGTTCCAGAGTTATAGCCAAATAAAATTTTAATTAATGTAATATTTGGATCTTAGGGGAAGGCACATCGATTAGAATCAACTTCATCTCCTTTTTTTAACTTTTTTTTTAAATTTAAATATATTGATTTATTAATAACTAATAACCTCTCATTGTAAAAAAAAATTACGATGAATAATAAAAAAAAAATATAAAAAAATATTAGAAGTTTTTAATGAAATAAAATTCTATGTACTTTTCATTTCAAAAAATGTGTAAATGTAATTTAATACAAGGAAGTTATATGTTGCCACATATAGATTTTTAATATCTATTAACAGAAGCGTTAAACACGTTTTATTCGTTTATTTGTTTTTTGGCTATAATTCTTTTAATTGTTATTAATAGTCGGGTAAACCTTGCAATGCTTTGCCAACATTTTTTTTTCTAGTTAATAAACATATTTAAAAAAAAATAAAACTAAAAACCATAAAATAAAATGAACTATATGGGACTTCTGGTGGTATACCTTGATACATTTTATCTATATAACTTAAATAGAGGGTTTTTAAACGAAAAATAATATTGTTTTATATTACATAATTTGTAGATATTTTAAATCTTAATTCGTGAAACGACTTCTGATAGTAATTATCTGATAATTCAACAAACGATACAACAAGATTTTAATAAACAATAGATATTCATTCATTAATTGAGGGAAGTTCCTAATTCGTAATTCCTAATGTCTGAATGTCAATTTTGTTTTTTGTAAGTTTGTACTATATTCCTTACTTTTAATAAAAACGACCGATTTCAGCAAACCTTTATTTACTTTGTAGAAGTAATGCCTCCGTTGGTGTGATTTAAATTTTCCTCATATCTTAAAATGAGAAATTATTTTTAAACGAAAAATAAACTGATAATATAATTAACGTATTAAGTACTAAATTAATTAGAAAATTTGAAGTAAAAGTACGATATGTATTTCTGGATTTTAGAGAATCTTGGCTTACAGTCGTTTTTCGACGTTTATTAGCATTCCGTTTCGAATTTTTATTAAGATACAAATTTTTAACCTTTACGATTCTTACGAACAAACTATTACAAAAGGTCATCGGATTTTGTAAAAATTGTAAAAAAGATCACCGAAACATACTAGACCAACCGTCTCAAATTAGCTGATTTCGAAGTCGAGAGTTCTAAGGTTCAAATGCTAGTAAAGGCAGTTAGTTATTTTTATACGGATTTGAATACTACATCATGGATACCGGTGTTCTTTCGTGGTTGGGTTTCAATTAACCACACACCTCAACAACGGTCAACCTGAGACTGTACAAACTACACTTCGTATACCTTCAAACATATCATCCTCTAAAGTAATACCTTACGGTGGTTCCGGAGAAAGTATACACATTAAAATCTGTTACATTTTGATGTGTTTTTTTAAAAATAAAATTCGAAACGTCTGTATTAGTTTCTCTGGACTTTATTCATACCATTTTACTCAGAATTAAATTATCATCAAGTGATATTTAAAACTTTTAAGTCTTTATTACCAGTTATTTATTATCTTTATTATCAGTTATTTTTTACACGGATTTGAATACTAGATCGTGGATACCGGTGTTCTTTGGTGGTTGGGATTCAATTAACCACACTTAGGAATGAGACTGTACAAGACTACACTTCATTTATACTCGTACATATCATCCACATTCATCCTCTGAAGTATTATCTGATCGGTAATTATCGGAGGCTAAACAGGAAAAAGAAAAAAAAGAAGTCTTTATTACCCATTTAACAATGTTATTTATGTCATACATAAAATTTACTGTTTTTTAAACTCAATCTTTTTGTATTTTACTCCAGATTATTCGAAAAATACTAAAAATATAATTCAGGGACTTAATTTTTCCAATTCTTTAGGTCAGATTTTTTATAAAACCACTAAATTTACCACTTAATTTTGTTTCCAAGAGTTCCAGTCTGCCTTAATTTTATTGAAGGCACAGAAATCAGGACGAAATTTTTCGCCAGCCGATATTCGCTGACGAAGCGGTTCCGAACCCATATTTGTCAATATTTCTTTATATTTGTCATATTTGAATATGTTTCTTTATTTTCACCAGATAAACACGAGAATCATCGTGAATCACTCTGTATATATATATAAATGTTTATTTATATTTATATAATTACTCAAATAAGTTACACGAAACAACACAATATTTTTTAAAAAGATATTTTACATTATGCTACATGAAATAGATATTACGTTTTAAAATAATAATAGTAACAAAAAATAATAATAAAAAGATATATAAATATTGATTAATTATATAAAATAAGAAAATAATATTCGTGCAGATAGATAAATAAATAACAAATAAACGAGGGAAAGAGAATTTCAGTTTTCTGTGAGAAAGTGGACAAGCAAGTTAAAATCAACACCTGCTCATCTTTGATCGTTTCTCACGTTTTTGTTAAGTTAGGCTAGAACAGTGTAGTACAGTACATTATAGAATATCTAGTTAAATTCAATGAGAGCTTAGAGAGGAATAATAATAAGAAGAAGAAGAAGATGAAAAATAAATAAAGTAAGAAGAGTTTGCTGTGTTTAAGTACAGTTTCGTAAATCGACGCTATCTAAGTAGTTTTCAGGTCGCGGTCGTGGTTCGAATGGAAGTTAAAAGTCCTTGAATTTTAGAAAAAAAAACGAAATAGAAGATGATGGAAAAAGAATAAGAAGATGAAAAAGAATTTATAATAAAAAAAGAATTGATGAAGGGTTGGGAAGTGTATTTATTAGGATTACGATGGTACGAGCAGGTGTGGGTGTAGATATGCATTAATGAGTGTTTATTAATTAATTACTACCATCTAGACAGCTTATGACAGGACTCTTTCTCTTGTATATATATATATATATATATATATAAAACTCTCGTGAGTATTAAAAGGTAAGAAGGTAAACCCACTGTTAATATGTACCTAGATGTATTATGAAATATTATGTAGGCCTTTGTACGTACTATAAACCATAACTCACTATAAATTTTTTAACAGCGATGTATCTTCCTTCACGTGTTGGCCTTCAAACTTCTATTTATTCATATTCCCATTTCACTCTTGTTTTTTTATCTTAATAGGTGAATTATTATTTATACTATTATTTCCTTTTTGTAAAATTTAATAATTATTAAATTACCATAAATATCGATCACCTTGCAAATAACTTCTTTTTGTTTATGGAGGGACGAAGTGATAACAAAACAACTTCATTATAAGTAAAGTAATCTATTACAGTATATTTTTCATTAATCCTGTTATGGTAGTCGGTTGGTATAATATACTGATTGATTTCCGTATTTTAAATGTCTCCCTTTAAAATGAAGGCTTTTAATAAATTAATTCTTTTTCTTGTTCTCACCTCACACACACGCGTGCGCGCGCGCGTTTGTGAGCATCGACTTCTAATTAATAATAAATTAGTCCTCGTGGTCACATTTGTTAAATCGTTAAAACGATAATAAAAACACCAGTCGGATAATCAGATGTAAGGGTGTATAGGACCCTTACATTTTTATAAAAACACAAATATATACTTAACGCTGAGATATTTAAATAAAATAGTTACATAACATATTCAGGATGTAAAGGGCCGTAACATTTACATAAAACACAAAGATTAAGATGAAAACGTTAAACATTCTCAAATAAAATCCACAAAAATGTTTTAGAAAATACCATATAGATTGTGAGAACTCTACTTACAACTGCATGAGGTCATATTCCCAGTCAAAATAACATATACTGAGTTTCATCGAAGGCTTATTAGTATTATTATTGTTATTATTATCTACAGCATATAGGTAAGCATTATTATTTAATTTTTGCTACTTTCTAGAACAGCAACGATATTATTTGTTAATCTGTGTCTTTTTCTGAGGGTAACATATATTGTAGCCGGCCTCCGTGGCGCGAGTGGTAGCGTCTCGGCCTTTCACCCGGAGGTCCTGGGTTCGAATCCCGGTCAGGCATGGTATTTTTCACACACTCTACAAAACATTCATCTCATCCTCTGCGGAATGAATTGCTTGAGTGCGGACCCGGAGGTAAAAAAAAAAAAAAAAAAAAACATATTGTAACCCAATGTTGGTCTGGTGGTGAACGCGTCTTCCCAAATCAGCTGATTTGGAAGCCGGGAGTTCCAGCGTTCAAGTCCTGGTAAAGCCAGTTATTTTTACATGGATTTGAATGCTAGATCGTGGATACCGGTGTTCTTTGGTGGTTGGGTTTCAATTAACCACACACCTCAACAACGGTCAACCTGAGAATGTACAAGACTACACTTCATTTACACTCATAAATATCATCCTCATTCATCCTCTGAAGTATTATCTAAACGGTAGTTTCCGGAGGCTAACAGGAAAAAAAAACAAAAAAAAAACATATATTGTTTATTCTTGCAGTATATGCTTTACAGTAAGTGATTCGCCACATTCAGTGAACATATTTCTTTCTTCCTCGGTTAAAAAATATGAATTTGTTATTCATGTGACCGATTAACTACCGGTATGGTCAATTAATATGAGTCTGGTCAACTCCACTTGTTTCCGGCGACTCAGTTTCACGTCACTATTCCATTTATATGGAGTAATTTAAATTTCATTCAGTTTCGTATTATTTCTTCTCCATTTATTACTCCACGTGGTTCTGATAGTCATAGTTAGATGATTTTTAATGTCTACCATTCGAATAGAAATCATGTCCTCATTCTCACAAAATGTTGCCATTCTAAAAATGTTAAAAAATATATCGATGTCCCAAACGGTTTAACACATACTGAATGAGAAGATGTTTGATAAGTAGATCCTCAAAGTTCTTGTTCCGAATAGCAATTAATGACCGTAAAGAGTCGGAACATATAAGCACTCTTTCTTCGCAGTAATGTGATGTGTATAGAAGAGCTTGCTGTTTAGGAATGAGCTTTGCCGTGTAAACAGTTACCATATGTGGCAGTTTCAAAGAATGAGCTTCTCTATTTATGTAAGTAATGCATCCAACACCGTGCTTAGTTTTAGAACCATCAATAAAAATTTTCATATAAGAATCCTTCATACTTGCTGATTGTCGAAAATTCCTGTTAGTTTATTATTATTATTATAAGCCGATGATGGGAATTTAAAAAAAAAATTATTTAATTCCTTTTTATGGAATTATACATCATAATTCTTTTTTAATATAAATTAGGACACTAGTAATATATAGAAATAGTATTTACTATTCGAATTCATTTCTATTCTTCTGTCATAAATTAAAAAATTCGAATCTTTATAATAATTTCATCATTTTAACGCAAAAAATTTCGGAGGGATAATCGAAAAATTAAATTTTACGAACTGATCTTTGAACTTTAAGAAAGAAATGCAATAAGGAAAAGAAATTTGGGGATGGTTTAAATTTTGTACAGATGTTTTATTTTTACAAATATATAACTCCTGATTATTTTATAATTCTGTTACTCGTTTGCACACCTACATTACAGCGCAAATTTTGAATTCACAGTTTCATATATATAGAATATCCCACGAAGAAACTTTCAGAACATGTTCTACTGATGAAAATAATGAAAAAGGTTTATATAAACACAGGTCTGGAAACGCTTTATTTTTGAGTTACGGCTAGCAAAAGATTCGCCCGGATTTCAGCTCCTTTAATAAAAAGAAGGCATACTGTAATTTTTTGGATCCAAATTAAGGAGTAACGTTGATGGTTTCTTATGTAATTTAGATGGAAATACGATAAAACAGGGCCAAGAACTGCAACTCCAGTAGCTTTTATGATATCCAAGGTAAAACGCAAAATTCGGTGTCGAAAAACAAGTTTTTTTTTTAGGTTTGTAATAGAGCAGTTTTGTTAAATGACTAATAAATGCGGAAGATTTAGTAATAAAACTTTAGAGAATTTAATTCTGATAAAACTAATGTAAATACAGCTTTTAAAAAGTAAATAAAAACTTTTAAAATTCGGATTTTTATTGTAGCAAAGCATCTTATCTTTCTGTATCTAATAAACATTATTATTAATATAGCAAAATAAAAAAATAGAATACATGAAATGATAAACGGTAAGAAAATAACAAACCTCAGTTACAGTAACTGTTCGAAATTCACTCCTTTACAATGAACATATCATTCTGCCCGACGTAAAATATTTCCGGTGGCTTTCCGTATCATCTCATGTTTGTTTCGTGTAAATTCATCAACATTTCGTATTTTATTGAGTAACTTTCCGTTAGTATTAACCTTTTGTTGGTATATTTCGTTTTCATATGGCCTCATACGTTGGCATTGGAATGGTCAGGACTAGGTATAATATAATAATAGGTAATATTGGAATACGTATAACATAATTTAATCACGTTATACCTGTTTGAATCTCTTTGAAATTCAGATAATAAATTTCAGTGTGATAAAAGCTGAATTGAAATCTAATATATTTCTCTGAAGGATGAACTCGATTTTAGGCTGAGCCTATAAGTTGCTCTTCAAGCCTTTGAGAACATTCTGGTGTAGAGTCACGTTGTCTACGAACATAAACTAGTAACTTTAGAAGTTCTTCTTCCTATCTGTGACTACGCCGACCTAAACATTATGAAAATATTAATACCAAATTAAAAGTCGAATCTATGCCAATTATGTATACGGCTTACCTTGATGAAACTTCTTTGTTCAGTATATAAAAATCTACAGACTGTTCCTTCGCTCGCGTGAGAATTAATTATCGCGGGTCGCCACGAGATTAGACAATGAGATTAAATTTAGTAGAAGACATAGTAACTTTCAGAAGTCGTATCGGTATCGAAATTCAATATTCTTCAAACCATCAAAACTTTGTAATAATATGAAAATGGTAGTGTTTCCTTTTAATTTTATTATCAAACTAATTTGTTTTTATGAATATTACGATGATAATAAAAACTGTTGTTTTTAATAGACGATGACAGTAAATTTAGTAAATCATATTACTGAAGAAGTTATTACAACGACCGATATAGACATTGAGGTTAAATTTAGAATAATAAGTTCTAGGAATTTTATATCTAATCTCCCATCAGATTTCATGCCTTTCGTTTTAGTAATATTAAACTGTTCTTGTTTTCCTATATTCACGTTAAAATGAATATTTCAGTAGTAAACAGTTTTGCAAAATATAAATGAAAAAAAATAATAATAATAAAAAACAACCATTTATAAATTTTGATTAGCGGTTGGAAATAAATAAAAATCCCATTTAATTAAAAAAAACAAAAAAACAATTTAAAAATATTCATAAACTGCATGCTGCTTCATTACAGTTTAATGTGGTTTCACAGTAGATAAAATCAATACGTTTGATATTAAACGTGCGTTGTGCTAATTAGATAGGATTTCGGACGATGTTTATTATGTTACTGTAAATAGGAAATCCTTTCTTATTAATAAATTAAGTACGATGAAATAATGTTTCTATGTTGATAATGTACAAAATAAATAAAAAATAATAATTTTTTTCAGATAGTGATATTAAAATTCTAAATTATATTTTAGTAGGGATGTAGGGGGGAAATCTTTTTAACTGTAGTTTAGGTCATGGGAAAATATTATCTCAGCTTAAAGTTGAATTACTCGTTTATAAAACGTTTCGATATATATATATATATATATATATATATTATACACGAGGTCTGTTCAGAAAATAACTGAACATTTTTAATTACACGCCAACGGAGATATTTAGTGACGTGCGGTTGGCAACATTGTATTTCTCATAACTTCCTCTGCAGCCACATATTTTGGATTGTTGATATCTCGTTTAGTTTTTGTGTTATTGTTATTTGAATGCAACGTGTTCAAGTGTTAGTAACGATTTTTGTAATGTGCGATTTTCGGGAGCAACGAAACAAAAACTTTTGCGTGAAACTGGAGAAAACTTTCACAGAAACGTTTCAACTTTTGAAACAAACTTACATAGATGATCGTATGGGTCGTACGCAATGTTACGAATGGTTTTCCCGACTTAAAAGTGGTCGTCAGTCTACTGAAAATGACCCTTGTCCAGGAAGGCCTTCGACTTTCAACTGATGACACCCGCGTTCAGAAAATCAATAATCTGGTTCGTGCAAATCTTCGATTGACTGTTAGGGAACTTGCAGATGAGGTAAGCATCTTAATTAGATAATGGCGTAAAATTTCGACTGATAAATTTAAGAATCGAGTTCAAGAAAAGTTTGTTCCTCGTTTGATGACCTAACAGCAGAAAGAACATCGAGTGGATGTTTGTCGGTAACTTCTTGAATAAGCCAATGACAATGAAACATTCATGAAAAGGATCATAACAGAAGACGGTAGTTGAGTTTACGGCTACGACATCGAGATAAAAATATGATCATAAAAAAACGCATATTACAAGAATCGCTGCTGACACTTAAACACGTTATACTCAAATAACAATAAGATATCAACAATCCAAGAACATATCGTTACAGAGTACAGAGGAGGTTATACGGAACACAATGCTGCCAACTGTACGTCACTAAATATCTTCGTTGCGTTGGCACGTAATTAAAAATGTTTGATTATTTTCTGAACAGACCTCGTACATATAAATTTTTTTTTTCGTTATAGATTTTTATTTTTTTATGTATTGCATTTACAGTGTGAAAATTCAGGTACAATATTTTATTTACGTGTATTAACATTGTTCACAATGAACATTTTTCCTTTCGTTTAGTACAATGGTGTTTTGGTGTTATCTAAATAGTTGTACCAATATATGATACGTAATACGCGATACAAAGCAGTTAAATAGAAAACTATAATTATTTTATAATTTTAAAATATCATTATTTTGTGAATAAATGAAAATAATTTTAATTTTATTACAGATTACACGAGATGTGTTCCGTTCTGAATTTGCAGCCTCTGTATGCGATGTAAACAGATGGTCGCTTATCTTGCTCAATTATTTCAATCAATAAATATTATTAACCCATTTGGATTTTGTTTATGCATTATCACGCAGAAATAAAATGCCGTTTGTGTCAGGTTTGTCACACAAGGCAAATCTTACAGTGGAACGATTGGAAAAATATCATTGGAAAATCTTCAATCATCCACCTTATAGTCCTGATTTAACTTCCAGCAATTATTTTCTTTTGTTTCAACTTAAAACAGCAGCTGGTATCACAAAGGTTTATAATGACGGTGAATTAAAAAATTACGTTACCAAATCAGCTACGCAGGTCAGCTCGTTCTTTCTTATCGTAAAATTGAATATAAGTACGTAAAACTTGAACATCAAAAAATAAAGTAAAACGTTAACAACAAGATTAAAATCTGCCTCAAAATTAAATAACTTAACTATTATTAAACTATGAAGTGAATTCTTTAAGGTTTACAATAAACATCGAAGGTGTTGTACTATAAGAGGTCTACCTTAACAAAAATAAAAGAACTTTAAAATAATCCGCCGGTCTCCGTGGTGGAGAGTGGTAGCGTCTCGGCCTTTCATCTGGAGATCCCGGGTTCGAATACCGGTCAGGCACGGCATCTTTCTTGCGCTATAAAATTTCCATTTCATATTTCCATGCACAAGTCTCGAGTTTATATGGCGAATTAATCGTAAAAAATTATTTTTATGAATTTCTACGAACAGTAGATTTCGTTCATTTTGTAATAAATTTAACATTAGATATCTACAATCGTATAATTTACTTATAAGTTACAAACGGATTGGTGATCGTAATTGATAATGAAAGGTTTAGGTGGTGTCAAACATAATATTACTCAGTAGCAATACCGTAAACACTTTTTCGGGGGACTCATTTATTACTGACTGATGGCAGTCGTGGTGGAGTTATCTCCCGATGCTTTTTTGTATTAATTTTTTTTTTTAATAGAAAATTTGAAGGAAAATACTAAAAAAGCCAAAAAAAGATCTCATAACTTCCCCGGCTTCGTCCTTGACGACAGATTTTTATTTAAAATATACTATGTGTGTTTTTAAATATTAATAAATTTATTTATTTTGCTAGGGGAATTAATTCACCGCAGAAGCTTACAAAGAAGCCTGTACGTGATAATATGAAAATGGAATTTAGTAAGATACGAAAAATGCTATGCCTGATCGGGATTCGAACCCGAGATATCCGAATGAAAGGATGAGAAGCTACTACTCCGCCACGGTGATCGAAGGATTTGTATTATGAAATACTTATAGAAAACAATTTTGAAAATCGATTTCAGATAACGAGTATTTCTAAAGGTTCTGGCAATATTTCACTAGGTGGTAGAGGGGAAGGAATGTAGCAATGTTTACCGGATGTAAAAAATTAATAATCCGTTATAATAAAACACTTTAATTAAATTTCGAGCTTTAATATAATATCTATTCAATGATTTAGAAGAAAAATTAATGAAATGAGAAATGTGCATTCCGACAATTTTGTGAATTTTTTCACGCACACTTTTTGCGATCTTTTTAATAATTTCAGCTACATATCAGTTGTTTATAAAGATATTTGAATAAATGAGGTGTTATTTTGTTCGCAATTAAATGCTTAAAACTTTTTGACTAATAAAATGCAATTCAATAAAATTAATATATAGCTATAAATAACTAAGAAATATAAATTGGTGCCACTTTTTAATTTCTAAACGTAAAATTTTCAATCTTATTTATTTTTAAAAAATGTTGTTGGATCCAAAGAAATAAAATTTCATTAAAATATGTCAAGACATTCTAAAGAGAAAAAGATTTATAAAAAAAAAAAAAAAAGGCGGACAAAGGAAGCGAAATAGGAATTTGTACAAATGAATTTTTTAAATCATTTTCAGCACTGACTCAGTCCTTCAAATTTGGCTAACACTTCCTTAGATTTCCTGTTGGGTGAAAAGAAATTAAAAAAATTGGGTACCGCGATGCCCCACTCGGTACGATGGGCTGGAAATCAGGCTTAACCTGGAATATATATATATATATAGTGAAATATCAACTTTTTTTTTGGTAAAGAGTTTTCGAGAAACTGTTTTCAATAAACAAAAAACAATTTTCAATAAATCTCTACTCCTGTATTTTTCTGACTTAAAACTTTGAAATATTAAATAACGTAAATTTCACAGCAGTACAATTCTCCAACTTTTTTAATTTTTTCCAAAATTTAATGACAATGCCCTTCCATATATAGAAATTTTTTGACCAATTTACGAAAAGTTTACAAGCGATTCTGGATATACTCGTATTAATCAAATTTCAGGCCAATATACGTACGTGTATTTTTTTTTTAATATTTGGATTTTTTCTGATCTAAGGGGTTATCCGATTATCCGAGATTCACCATTCTTCCTTCCTTAATCTCACAATTACTGGCCTGCAGGTAACAAACGCGATTCCCCCCGCAAAGGAAGTGCATTGTACCCTCCAAAAACTAGGGTCCCATCTGGCGAGTTCCTACTAGACTGAAATGCACTTGCACCGAAGGGCCGTTACTGGACGGATTGAAGGGGAATCACACAGGAAGAAGGGCGCAAATATCTTGCTAATCTCCCAAGGAATAACCCAAGTAAAATACTTCTACAATAGACTGGAACGCAATCCCCAACTCTGTCCATCTAAAAAGAAAAAAAAAAAAAAATATATAAATATATATATAAAATCGCCATTAAAATTTAAATACTGGTCCGATAATAAGAAAAACCTAGCAGCAACGGATTGATGTCCATACACTGTGATTAATAGGGGATAAAATACCCCCTACCATCGATACCCTTGCGTTCCGTTCTAATGAAATTGTGAAACGTCGATAATATTAAAACCTCCGATACCCAAAATTTTAGTCGATCGCTACAATTCTCTTTATTGCTACGCTACGGCAGCAATAAAAACTATAGCCGGGAAACCAAAAATTAGTTACAAAAACTAACACAAGAAAAATATTTAATAAATATTGTAAGAAGGCATTATGTTGTATAGTAGTAGTAGTAAAATTAAGTGTAACAGACTCAAAAACAAACGTTAGATTTTATGAATGTAGTAAAACGTATTAAGTTAATTATTTAGTGCACAATCACTCGGAGACAGACTGTGGGTGACGTAAATGTTGGAGGAGGACAGGAGGGCCACCTGCTATTAGACAACAGTCGATTGCTGACTATGAAAAATAACAGTCACCATTTTAGAAAAAAAATTATTAAAAGTCCTTGCTCATACATCGTTCCATCTAATAGCAAAGAACCATAGTGGAATATTTAATGAAAATAGGAAAGGGCGATCGGTCGTTACTGCATCACAATACATATACCTCGGCTTCGATCGATCGATTTATTTTCCTTTATTAAATTACATCAACGAGAGACAACGTATTTCGTATTTTCATGACAAGTTAGTGGGAATCTAGTGACGCGTAAAATGGAAAACAATAGTTAAAATATTTCCTAGTATTCTTAACACGGCCATACGTATAGTACTATCATTACGATGGTTTTTTCCACTTTGTGGTTAACGCTTAGTTATACGAACAAATAAGTTATGAGTAATTAAAGTTTATGCGTTACACACAATCACGTTTTTATATTTAAGTAAAAACTTAATAACGTAATACTCATTCATGTTTTAATTGTAATAATAAATATGAATGAAACTTCTACGTAATACTATGTTATTTACATAAACATACTTAAAATTGTAAAGTACTTTTAAAAACATTAAAAAAAATCCTATTTATTCAAGCCTAACGCACGATTCAGTAAAATATACAACGACAATTTCTTATTATTAAGAAGAGGTTAAACCTAAGGGTTACGTATAACATTATCTCACGCTTATTAACGTCACGTTTATTTTAATCTTTAACAAATAATAAGTATACAATAGTAAGCAAATTTGGTCCACAAATTCTAAGAAAAAATATATACATATATTCTGTCGACAAATGAAATTATTAAAAGTTAATAATAATATTTTATTGCATTACTGATAGATTGCATTTAAGTTACAATATTTTGCTAATTTTTTTTTTTTTTTTTACTTATGCCGTACATATATTATTATTTATGCTTTCTTCAACATTTCTTATTCCATGATGACTTAAACAAGGTTTTTATTAATTAACAGAAATAATAATAATATATTATTATTTTTTTTTTAATATGTAATTATAAAAGTTGGCAAGCTCTTGTATGAAGTCCCGAGTGACGCGACGCCGGGTCCCCTGAATCAAGGGGGCTACTTTAATGATTCTAAATGCTTTAAAATTAGTATAAATAAATTAAAATCGAAATCCGCAAGAAAAATAAAAACAAATTGTACTTGTTTTTTATCGTACCGCCACTTTTTTTTATGTAACTTCTTTGTCAAAAAACAACGTATTAAACAAAAAATATGTCTGTTAGCGAGCGAAGCGGGCGTAGGTTATTTGTTTAGATTATGTTGACTCCGTGCACTGATGAATCGTACTCTGTCAATTTAACTAAATATGCATATTATATGCTATTTAACGTTAATTATACGAGTTTAGCCAGCGTTATGTTTGATTAGGTTATGTTAATATAACCCACCGGCTTTGTCATGTGATGAACTCGTCATCGAAAATCAGTTGATTTCAAAGTCGTCTAGAATTCTAAAATTCAAATTCTAGTAAAGGCAGTTACTTTTATACGGATTTGAATACTAGATCGTGAATACCGGTGTTCCTTGATGGTTGGGTTTCAATTAACCACACATCTCAGAAATAGTTGAACTGAGACTGTACAAGACTAAACTTCATTTACATTCATACATATCATCCTCTGAAGTAATACCTTACGGTGGTTCCGCAGGCTAAACAGAAAAAGAATGGTATGTTGACATACGAACGATTCGCCAGTACACGGAATCAAAATAATCTAAAGTGTTTTGTAATTTTTTATTTTTCAATAAAAAATGTACTTTTTCTACCTTAAATAAACTTTATTATTCATTTATTCGTGAAATTTGAAGAAGTCGCACCAAAAAAGTCAAAAACTTGGCGATACGATGACCAACATGTACCAAAATTTTTTTATTTTTTTAAAAATTGTGGGCCTTCCCACAATTAAATGGGGCTTTTTGTGACTTTTTTCATACAAAAAATATTTTAGGTATTGATAATTGGGAATTATAGAAAATAAATTGATGTTGGGGTTTCTTTTGCTCTAGTAGGAGTAATAGGATGAAATTAATTTTTAAAAAAAAGTAGCTCCAAAGTAGGAATGCTAAATTTAAAAAAAATGTTCAAAATTATTGAAAAAATTAAAAATAAAATTTGAAATAAATTTAAATGTAATTTTTTTTAGGAAAGAGATGAAAATGTTTTTGGCAATTTTTTTTATCAATTTATTTGGGAATAATGAAATGTCAATACTTTCACATTTTAAATGCAGTAAACTATTAAAATTTAAAAAAAAAAAAAACATTTTTCATTGCCAAAGACTAGAGGATTGGGATGGGGAAACAGTTATTATAACCATTTAAAGGGCCATTGATATAGAACACATTCACGTAAAAATCTCCCATTAACTTCATTTCTGAAAGAAGAGTACTAAAAAAAAATTTCAGTCATTTTTTGGGGGTGGAGTTAAATATTTAAAAAAATTGTTATCCTGATAAAAAGAGCTTCAACTATTATAAAAAACATTTCTGATAAAATGCTCCAGTAAAATTTTAAAATTCTATTTTGGCCAAAACATCCCCACTACTTTTTCCAGTTTTTGCGAAAATTTATCATAATAAATTCCCCTGACGACGGCATCTTTCTACCAAGTTTGAAGACAATTCGTTTACAGAGTCTAGAGTTGTTAAGCTTCAAACAGGCAACATACATAGAGGCCGGGAAGTCACCGTACCCCGTAAAGCAAGAACTACAAATTTGTAATGAGTTATAAATAAAAAATGCGATATAATAATGAATTATTTTATTTACTCATTTGATACATAATATTAATTTTAATGGTCCAGTGGGTCTGTGTGTTCGCTCTCATGTTGCACGCACAATCTTATACTTGGCCACATCCTATGTGACATGCGACGGAGCATTTCTAGTGTTACGATACGGAAGGCGTCCCTCACAGCGTCACGAAATTCATCCTTTGTGGTGCAGCCAGTGCAGATACGTGTGCCTTGATAATTAACCATAATGAAGTGTCTGATGTGATGAGATCAGGACTTCGTGGTGGCCATGATAACGGAGCTGGTGACGCGAAATACCGTGACCAATCCAACATCGTGGAAAGTTTTCATTCAGAAACTCGCGGACTGATAGAGCAAAATGTGCAGGTGCTTCATCCTGCTGGTCCTTTTCTTGAAGCTGTGGTATTAGCCATGTCTCCAACGTCTCTAAATAAGTTTGTGCATTCACTCGCCCGTGTAATACGTTTTGTATATACGTACATAAATATTCACTTATAAAAATTGCTATTTTGGGCTTAGAGATAACTTAAAAAATTTTTTTTTGCAATTCTTATAAAAAAAATTCGAATTTTTTATGCGGTAAAAAAAAAAAGCTAAAATATGCCCTTATGGCGAAATTTAAAAAAAGAAATGACTTTTTGATAATTTTTTTGACATTGATTTATATATTTTTCCTTCATTAGCTGTATTAGCTGGAAAAGTAAAGTAGGATTCTTTATAAAGGTGTTTATAAATTCGTTTTTGAAGGTAAAAGAACATTATAAGAAGTAAAAAAATAAGGTAACTCGATGAAATTCTACGGGATATATTTAACCCCATCATAGATTAAAGAGTACTATTCCATTTCTTTTTTTTTTTTATTTATATACAAATTTATTAGAAAATTAAAAATTTTTTAAATTTTAAAACTTAAAGAGAATATTTTTAATTTAATTTTTTTCATAATTTTAAAAATTGTTAGCAAATTACAAATTTACATTACTGTGTTGTGATGTACGAACAGATGAAGTTCGGCACTGATTCTTAAATAATTAGTCATGAGTTGATGTTATTATCATTTCTTTATTATATTTGAATATACTTTTGTATGTATAAATTGAATGTTTAATATACTTAAAATGTTAAATGAATTATTAAATGTTTATTATAATTGAATTATGAACTGAAACTGTTACTGATTGCTGTTGGCTGTAACTGGAACTAAACAAGGGTGACGACTGAAGACTGACTAATGAATGACGACAATAACACGATGGACTTGTTTAAATAATGTTGCTGTGCCGCTGCTTCGTCAGGAGCCGAGTGCATACGAAAGGAGCCGAGTGATTTGTAAGGAGCCGCTGAATCGTCAGCAGCCGAATGCATACGAAAGGAGCCGAGTATATTGTAAACATCCGAATGAATCCGATCGAAGCCGAAGATATTCAAATTTAGAAATCGTATTAAATACATTAAAGCTCCAACATTTAAACGATAACAAAATATAAATATGTAAAGAATATTTAAAAATGAAAGAAACCTAAGTCCGAACACTGTATGTAGGATCATTGTAACAAATATCATGATAATAATTTCACCCGATTTTGGATAATTAATTAATAGATCTTTTAATATTAAATAGACGCCAAGATTCATTTATTTTGAATGGTGTCACAATAATTTTTTTTGTAACATTTACATTTTTTGAATAAGGGAGATCTCAAAATATTGATAAATGCAAAATCATCCGCTAATAATATTTTTTAATCAAATATTTCTTTATTATGGTAAGTATTCTATATTAGTTCAGCTGGAGAAAACTAAAATTTCTCAGTATCACTAAAAAGATATATCACATTTTTAGATCTCTAAATTATTAAAAAAATAATAAATTTTCTTTTACAACGCTTCAAAAATCAACCTTTAGTTAAAAGCTAGCCGGTCAGACCACACTTCCCTAATAGACGGGATTTCGCTCACTAGACTCCAGTGTGTTTATTATTCTCATTCTTATGAAAACAATACTGATAAATTCCAATTTATAAAAACTATTAGTGTATTATAATCTCTTCAAAGCAACAATTTGGTCACCATAGGATTGAGTGATCTGAAATATGTAAGTTTCAGAGTAGTCTGCTCCCATCTTAAAGATAATAGTTATAGCTGGTTACCCGTCATTCATACGGATAAAAAAGTATTTTGCACGGTTCTTATTGTTACCTGACCAACACAGCGAGGAGGTTGCCGTACATCGTTTTTCATTTTTTATTTATTTTAATTTTATGTTTTTTATTTAAGTAACCGGAGTCAGGTGCATCCAGTAGCATCGAATACGCAACAGTGATAGCAGCTGTATTGGTTGTGCTGCCACGCCGTACGCAGAATATTGTTTTACTGGCACCTTTAAAGGTATTTCTATCGATAACCGATAAGATAATTTTTGTAGAAATTTTAATTTCATATACTACAAGCGGTCTCCGAATTCGATTAGACTAACGGTTTAACCGTCGAATATCGGAAAAAACATAATCCGGTTGTTACCGCAACCTATTAAACGGCCACTACCTTGAAACGTCGAAATATTTTATAACGGAAATAGTCGTAAATCCTTTCCAAGTATAAAAATTATGTTCATGCAAAATTTTAGCTCAATCGGTTGAGTAGTCTTTATGTGAAAGAGTAACAGGATCACATACACCACTGGATTATTTTTATATATTTATCAGATTCAACATAGGATATCTGTGTGGAATACTATAGTCAATAAAGATAAATAATGTCAATAAATATAGTCAATAAAGATAAGTCTATAAAGAAGTTCATTTCAATCTAAACAATAATAATAAATTGCCTGTTATAAAATTTTTACTCAAAATTGAGTATAGCTAAATGTAAGAGTAATTTGTCTAGAATTAAATCGGTGACATTGAAAAAACGAAATTACCGCGAAACTATGAAATTATATAGATAAGATTCCTGTGGTAATCGTCATATTCCTGTGGTCATCGTTTTTTTTACTGCTTCTTGTAATATTGTGTTAATTAACTCTCCTTTTCTAATGATACATCCCAACAAATTAGCTTTTCTATTCTGAATTGTTCTGATTAAGCTTCTATTCTTGTTAATTATCCTTTTCATTTCTTAATTTTATTTATTTAATCTTCTCCAGTATTTTTCATGATCGCATTTCAAATGATTTCATGCGTTGGTTTTCTTAAATGTCCTTAAATGTTTTCTTTCTTCTTTTATGTACATATTAACTGGCATATTTTTAAAAGCTTTTATTTAACTCGCTTTAGGAATAATCAAATCTTGCAACTGCTATATCTTTTGATCTATCGTATGAAAATCAATGAAATTTGGTACACGTATATAAATTCGATGACAATACAGCACTACAGTGTCGGAATTTGATATGACCCACCCCCACGCCACCACGCGCTACCCCTACGCTAAATTCATGCATTTAGTTGAAAATTTTCATTTCTCATGAACTATCGAATGAAAATGATTGAAATTTGGTACACGTATGTAACTTTGATGTGTAAAAATAAATATTTTTACTTTTTTTTAGTCTTAAAAAAAATACAAAAAAACAAAAAAATTACAAAAATATATTTGATTACATATAAAAAATTGTTTAAAAAAAAAAAAAACTTTTATTTAACTAATATTAATATTAACATTAATAAAAAAGGAAACAAATTAGAAAAACCCTCTAAAAAGTAAAAAATAAGAATTAAATCAAACTGAGAATTTTAAACAAAAAAAAAAAAAAATATTAACAAATATAAAAATGCGCTGAAAAGTAAAAAATAAATTATATAAATATCTAATAAATAAATATAATAATTATTAAATTTTAAAATTAAAAGTAATGAAAATATTTAGTTAAATAAAAGCGTGGCACAGTTTTTATAACAATGTTTTCGAATAAGTATTTATAGACATTTGCTGTATTTTAAAATATATTTTTTGTTTAATGAGGTTGTTTAGTATATGTATATACTTTATTTATCTGTAATAAAATAACTCAAGTTTTAATTCTTTGATGGTTCAAATTTGCACCGTGATGACCTTTAAGCGTTAATAAGGTTAAAAATAAAAATTAAATTTAGAAATCTTGCACAAAGTTATTACATTTTGACGGTAATCTGAAAAATTATTAATTATTATCATCATTATAACTGTAATCGTACTTATGAATTCATTAAATAATTAGACACTTCTGGTTCAGTCGTTTGCAATCAAAATAGGAGGTGCACAATTATATATTACAACAGTCCTAAATCCAAAATTTCAATATCCTACAGCTAATGGTTTTTGAATTATGCGAGATAATATTAAGTAAAAATTATAAAAACTGTGCCATGCTTTTATTTAACTAAATATTTTCATTACTTTTAATTTTAAAATTTAATAATTATTACATTTATTTATTAGATATTTATATAATTTATTTTTTACTTTTCTGTGCATTTTTATATTTGTTAATATATTATATTTTTTTGTTTAAAATTCTGAATATGATTTAATTCTTATTTTTTACTTTTTAGAGGGGTTTTCTAATTTGTTTCCTTTTTTTTATTAATGTTAATATTAATATTAGTTAAATAAAAGCTTTTTTAAAAAATACTTTTTTATATGTAATAAAATATATTTTTGTAATTTTTTTTTTGTTTTTTTCTTCTACGATCCGCATTACTTTGGATTTCTTAACATTCATTTTCATTCCGTATTCTATCATTATGTCTTGTAATTTTGAAATTATCTGCTGAATATTCTGTGCTTTATTTTGTTTTAAAAAACTATGCTATCTGTGAATCTTGTACAATTTATTTTCTTTCCGCTACACCGATTCCTTCATCTTCTAGAGCATTTTTAATCGTATCTTAAACAAACAAATTAAAAAATGTTAGCAATAAGATGTAGCCTTTATTATTTCTCTTTTTAAGTGAAACAAATAAGTTTAGGAATCCTTTATTTATTGTTTCAGACGTTTTATTATTCACGCACAAAGATTTTATTTTTTCCAATCTAATATTTCCTTTAGTATATTCCATTTATCATGGTCAAATGTTTTTTTCAAATTGTATATAATCAAATTATTCTTGAAATAACAGAAGGAGATAGGAAGTAAGGAATAGAAGAAGTTAAGGTATAGTAGGATAAGGGACATAGAATAAGGTACATATTTGAAACGCAGAAGTTAATAACCACGGACAAGTCAGAAATTTTTTATTTTATTTTATTATAATTGTTGTTAAAGCGCACGTATAACTTTTGATAGTAATTTATTTTATTAATTTTTATGATCTTAAATTACATTTTTATTTTTTTACTATTACAAGATTATTCTGTTGATAAGAATTAATTGCTCAGGATTTAAGTGTCCTATTGTTTTTACGTATCTATTTCTTTATTTTTACCGACTTTTAGAAGAAAAGTATGGTATTACTTTCGGTCGCACGGTGGGATTGAGCGGTGAAATTGAATACGTTTTGAGGAGGGGAATACGAAAATAAAATTCACTTAAAATGTAATTTCCATATCTATACTATTATATATTGGTTTAATATTGATATTCATATTGATATATATATATATATATATATATATATATATATATATATATATATATACAGAGTGTTCCGGGACGTATTAGCCGAATTTAGGAACTGGTTCAGGACACCAAAATGAGCAAAAGTCCTATTTTTCTTTTTCTTCCCTGGACACCACTTTGCAATTTTCAACAAAAAAAATTATTTCTCAGGAACGGGTAAACCTACTTTAATTAAATTTGGCAAATCTAAGACTAGTGTCTTGCTCTACAAAATAAAAAAAAATTCAAAACGCAATCTTCAAGAATTTCAAAATGGCAGTCATATTAATTTTGTTTTTGCCTCTATTTCCTTCACTAAATGGAATAAAATTTATTAATAATAAATAATAATAGTAAACTAATAGAAATTTTATATTAACCACTTGATTCATGTTATTTGTAAGAGTTTAAAATTCATTTGTGAATTAAAAATTAGTAAAACTCAAAGAAAAGAATAAACTCTACAAAATAGCAGTAAAAAGATAAAATAAAACAGATTTGAATTATATAATAAGAAAAATAATTATGAAAAGAAATTCTTTAACTTTTATTATCAATAAATGTTAAATATTTCATCATGATTATTAAATTATTATTTTGTACGCTTGATCAGCATTTAGAAATCAATTACGATTATACTTCGAAATAAAATAAATAGTTGTTAACAACTTTAATAAATTCTCGTGTCTTTTTAAGTAAAAATAAAAAAAAGTTTTTAAAACGTTCAGGTAATATAAAGTAGTAATAGCGATAGGCGAAATGTAATAATAAAATAAATCTCCTTTAAATGAAAAGATTCTAATAGATTTCATTGGATATAACATGCGTTTAAATTTACACTACTTGAAATCGTGTCGTGCGTGCACGATCGCACGCGCGCGTTTGTTTGCGTACACGACTGCACGATAAAGGAGGTATAATCAAGAATTGCAATTCGTAGATTCGTATTATAAATATCGTAACTTTTCAGTTATTAAACTATCTCGTATTTAATTTGCCGTAAAGACCGGTGTTAATAACAGAATTCCATTCTGATTCACGATTGAAAAATAAAATCATAGTTATATGTTACCGCAATTAAATACCATATTAATCAATATAATATATAGAGTGATTCGCGAATAATGTAAAAAAAATTATAGGAAATTTTCCTGGTGAAAGTAAACAAGAAAGTTTATATAAACATAGGTTAGGAAACATTTCTTTAACGAGTAATCTTGTAACGAAATATTTTGTCCTGATTTCTGCGCCTTCGGTAAAATTAAGCCACACTGTAATTTTTGAGAACCCAATTAAGGTGTAAGCTTAGTTGTTTTTTATGAAATACGACCTGAAAAATTTAAAAGATAGTCCCCAGAACAGTATTTTTAGTAGTTTTAGTGAAATCTGGGGTAAAATACAAAAGATTGAGCTCGATAAACGCAATGTTTTATGTTTGGTTGAAACAACTTTGTTAAACGGGTAATAAACACATAATAGTTATAAAGTTTGTAGAGAATTTGATTCTGAGTAAAATGGTATGAATAAAGTCCACAGAAACTAAATACGTAGTTTATTAAAGTTTATTAAAAACAAAACATATTTAGAACTATATAATAGAAAAACAAAAATAACCCTATAAAAAACCAGGTTCGTCTTATAACGGTAACAGATTATTTGAAGTTGGTGTTACTTTTGTTATATAGTCGTAAATGAATTAATCTACTTCGATTATAACTATAGGTGGTATGCTTAAACTAATTCCCCTTTTATCATTTTTAAAATAAATATTAAAACAAAATGAAAAATCTATTAGAATAAGGATAATCGGATGTAGAAGTTACCACTATCCGCTTAAATACTAAGTGCTTAAATTTAGGTTGTGCAACTTCTAGTTTGATTCGACAGATGAGTTAAACATTTTATAAAAATGAAAACAAATCACGTTAACTGCAGTAATAATTTACTTCTAAATAGAAGAAAATAAACATAACGATTGGAACACGTTACAGTAGCAAACTGTACAGAAATTTAGAAAACATGAAAAATACATTGCTTCAAAATAGCTGATTCTGGTTGTATCACAGCGACCGGATGTGAAACGTCGGTGACAAAGGGACGCATCGATGGACCAGTAAATCAAATTTGAATTTTAACTAACTTTTTTGCTCTTTCAAACTTTTTCATTTTCTTTTTCGTCTTAAATCTGTTTGATTTAACACCCCAGGGTAATTCTATATCCAGCAATACCACATTTATGAGGGGTTTGTTCTGATGGCGTCTTCTAAATAATGCGAAACCGCCGTCTTCCCTAGCGTATTATATATGTAGAGATGTACGATCAAATTTGAAGATAAATATTTCTGAAATGGAATGACAGCTTTCATAAGTATATATACAAATTTAACCGGTTCAGTTTTGCCGTTTGTTGATTATTTATACACATTTAATAAAAAGTTTATAAAGGTTATTTTATTTACATAAATCCTAAAAAAACGAGTAATTTTTAGGATTTCGATTCCTTTCGGATGTACGTACATCATATTCCTTGAAAGAATATAAAATGGTAGTGTTAAAAAATTGGTATTGTTGGAATCGTAGTCTGATAATCAATTGTATTACAATAAATAAAAAATACAGATTAAAAAAAAATCTTACTACAAAGTTGTAATACTTTTCTGGTAATTTATCCTTATATAGTGGAAAAATAATTATAAATGAAAAAAAATTGTTTAAAGTTTTTTTTTGGTGGTGGGACTAATTTATGATGACGTTTTACTATTATATGCTTAAATAGACCAAGAAAAGTTTTAAAAATTTCCAAAAAAAAGTTTTTTTTTTAAGTATTGTGATCGCAAAAAATTCCGGTTTTCAAATTTCAACCTAAATATCCATTTTCACCACCCCTGAATACATTTTGACTAGTTTCGGCGTGACGTCTATACATACGTATGTATGTTGCGTAACTCAAAAACAATTAGCCGTACGATGTTGAAATTTCGGATTTAGGACTGTTATAGCATCTCCTCCCCTTTAGATTGCAATTGACTGAATCAAAAGTGTCCAAAAAAGCCCATAATCCAAAATAATTTGATTTTGGGCTTTTTCTTAACTGTAGTAATAATTCCTCATTAAGAGATTTCCAACAATGTATCACAAGTGGTACTTACTTTCATTGGTTCTAGAGTTATAGCGAAATGAAATTTTAGTTAATGTTACAAGGGGAAGGCACATAAGTTCGAATCAGACTTCATCTCCTTTTTTTTTTTAATTTAAGTGTATTGATTTATTAATAATTATTAACCTCCGATTGTAAAAAAATTTACGAAAAGAATAATTCAATAATAACAATAAAAAAAAAATTAGCTATGATTTATTTTTTTTGAGATGGAGATAAAAAGAAATTTTTTTGTAATGCTCATAAAATTTATTATTTAGACTTTTAATAATATTAAAATTTTAAATAAACCAAAAAGATTTTAAAAATTCAAAAAAGAATATTTTTAAACTGTGATTGGCTCTGCCACTGCAAATATTGCCCCAAAAAGTATTTTTTTTTAGGTTTGCATGCACTAATATTATGCCTAGGCAGACATTAAAAAATATGCCATAGATAAAAAAGTAACTTTTTTGGGGAAGGGGGAATTTGGGGCAACATTTTTTTTTTTAAATGGTAAGATAAGCGTGCACGCATGTACTGAGCTTAATATAAAGTGTGGTTGTGTTTGCAAAATATTTAGAAAATTGACCCCGAACCTGACCCTCAGCCACCTGGAGATATTGCCCCCAAAATTTTACAAGGAATTCCCATATACAAAAATTTCGGTACAAAATTTCATCAAAATAAGTTTATCCAGTCAAAAGTTATTAAGCTTCAAACAGACCAACACATGTATACATACATATACAATTATTATCCCTATTTTTTTTTCTTTTTATGGTTCCTGCATCATGTAACGACGCCGAGCAATATAAAAAAACTCATACTCCATTTTGTGACTGATTACCTACTTTCATCATTGCAACATATTTCTAGAGTTATGATGCCTGGAAAGCAAAAATTATGTCTGTACATTCTTCATTTGAAAACTGAAAAGACATGTTTAAAAATTAATCTTGGTGGGGTGATACAAATCTATTGAGCCCTACTGATTTTCACGTGAATCGGCTCACCGGTACCGAAGTTAGAGCCAAAAAACAGGGTTTCTGGGTACGATTTCAAGGTTTTCATGTTGTATCTTAAAGAGTACATGTTAGAAAGCCAAAATTAAATTTTTTTGAGCACCACCAGATGCGTGCTGGTTTCCCAATGGTCCCAAAACAAGTCTGCAGCTCAAATACGATTTTTGCGAGCATCGCCAGGTGTGAGCTAGTTTCGCTGTAGTATTTTAGTTTCTCAATAATCCAAAATTTGATCTGGTATGAAGGGAAGGGGCTGATATCCAAAAAATCAGTTATGAAGTTTTAGTCGTTTTGACTCAATTTGACCATTTTTTTTTTGTGAGCACGGCTCCAAAACAACACAAATTATGAGTAACAGTAGTATCAAAGTGGGTTCTTGGCAGGTTAAGCAATTGATGCAGTCACAACTAAACGGCAATTTGAAAAGGGGAATTATATATGTATAATATATTTATTGGAACAATCTACAGTACCTCACAATTTTATAAAAGAACACATAATACTAACACAACGTGAAGTACAAAAAAAGCCGCGAAAGCAATATTATTTTCAAAAATCATTGAAGCAGTTCTTTCTTTTTAACTAAAACCGGAAATCCGACCTTCTGACGTACTGCGACAGAGTTTTTTGCTCTAAAACCACTACCTGTTGAAATTGTCTTTTCCTTTTTGAACCTCTATAGGTATACATAAGCAGTCAGTAATTCATAAAAAAAAAAGAATAATCTAACATAACGCACTGTTATCCAAAAAAATTAAAATTAAATTGTAAACCGTTAAGATAAGAGTCTCGCAGATATCATTTCTTCCGTTAAAAAACAAAATTTCTGTAATATAAATAAAACTGTTTTTAACAAAATGATAGCGATATCATAAAAGTAAGACACTACAATAAAACTCTTACCCCCCCCCCCACGATTTCATTTATATGTATTACATAACATATTTACAAAAATAATACAATTCTTATGATTATTCGTTTTTTAAGAAATGAAATTGGTCCGGTAGGAGGTTTTAAAAAAATAAGCGTGAGAATATTCTCTTCTTTTTAAATTTATTAGATATCGGGATGATCGTTTTGTAAATCTCTTCGATTGGAATAATTCTCCAAATCTCGTCTTTTTTAATGTTTTTCCCGATGCATCATCGTAGAATCTGTCTTTCAATCCTTTCCAGTCTGTCGGTAAACCTTGTCTGGTACGGTCCAAATATGGTTTCGCATCCGCAAAGTATTTCTGGTTGGATTACCAGAAATATTTTATATTAAGTATTTTTTGTTATAGATGTTTTGTGTTTTTATTGTGGCTTTGATGAGCTTATTTATTCTTTCATTCCAGTTTGGATTTTCTTGGAGGCTGTGTGTGATGTTTTCCCCCAAATATTTAAAATTTGCTACTAGTTCTATGTCATTATTTTTTATTTTTACTTTGCTTATGCATAGTGGGTCTCTCACCATAATTTTGGTTTTATCGTATGAAATTTTTAGACCAATTTTTCCTGCAATCTCTTCCAGTGTTGACAGTTGGTATCTGGCCTCTTCTATATTTTGGGATAGTAGGGCTATCCCAAATTTTGGGTAAGAGTTTTATTTAACATGTATTTTTTTTAACAAAATTTGTAATTAATAACAGATTTTGATAATAGAAATGCAGTGTCTTACCTTTTTTGATATCACTATCATTTTGTTAAAACAGATTTATTTATATTACAGAAAGTTTTGTTTTTTGAGCAGAAATAATATCTGCGAGACTCTTACTGTACGGTTTTTCCAATTTCATTGTAATTTTTTTGGATATCACTCCGTTTTGTTAGGCGGGATTCGCAAACTCACCCTTTTTAAGGAAATATTGACATATTCTCGTCCCGCGGTTTATTAAATGGAAGAAAAAAACATTGCCTACAAAATTCGAGGTATTTTTTGAAAGTATTCTTTATTACAAATTTAATTGAACTGAAATATAATGTTTTCAGGCTTATTTTTTAATTTTTTTCCATTTCCATTTCACTTTTAGGTTAGGTCATGTTTAGAACTGTAAACATAGTTCGTTGACTTTGCCGTGCCGTCCAGTCCTGCGGACTCTTACCGGTGAACTCCTAACGAACATCTTGATATATATTCTTATTTAAATAAATGGTATAAAATGTAGCCAAATTCGTGACCGTTTTCTTTAATCGAACTAAATAAAAAGCGTTTAATTTTTAGTTGTTCAAATTTTTTCTAATAAAATGTACCTATTTTCTCACATATAAATCAAATTAAAGAACCCAACAAAGAAAAGGGACTGATCAGATTAATATTTTTCAAATTAACAAATGCAGTCATGAATTATGTCACACTTAAATAAGCTGTATGCTTTGATTTCCGATGAACTGAAATATTTTATTTATTAAAAAATAATAATAAAAATCATAAAAAATAAAGCTGAATTAAATAAATATTAGCTACGTTGCGTTTTTAATGCGTGGGCTCATTATGACTTTTATATCAGCGTATTTTTCTTTTAATTTATTCAGCAACATCGTAATAAATTTAGTAATAATTAATAATTAATTCATTTAAAAAATGTATTATTTTTTTTCATTAAATTACATTTTTCTTTTAAGAATGACATCTTTAATAATAACGACTGTTAATATATCAAACAATTGGAACACTGTTCTATTTCCTTTTTATACAATAATTTTATAAAATTCTATTAATTATAAAAAAAAAGTTGTCAATCAAATAACATTATAAATATATACGAGTATATATATATTTTTTTTTTTCTAGAATCGATACGTATATAATTCTCTTTTGTTTATCTAAAACTGCTATTCATTCTACGTTATAGAGGTGGAAGGGATTTAGTGGGTAGGCCCGCGCGGGAGAGTCCCACACAACCACCGGGTTTGAGACCACAAAAGGTTTTCCTTCTGGCGAAAAAATAAACAAATAATTACTCACTGTCTTCACACGAAAACACAATACAATCTAAACTGATCGTGTAATTTTTATTATTTATTTTTCCAAATCAGATATTTTAGATATATTGCAGTAGGAACAGTTCTAAACTCGTATACTTCTAAACAGAAGTTTCAAAAAAAAAAAAAAAAAAAATTAATATTTTATTTCCCTGCCTGTAACTACACAGAACTACGGCTAATTAAGCTACTGTACACCTTTTTGTATGAAGTTTTTGTAAGAATTAAATTTTGTAGTATCTGAAAAAAACTTGACTGTGGGTTTCAAACTTCAAATCTTACGAATAAAAGATGAAGACGTTACCTCCTCGCCGAAGACGTACACAATTACCTAAATGGAATAACATTTTGTAACTAAGAAAAGAAAAAAAATATTCTGGTTTTAGCAATTTTTGATTAAAAATGCATTTTTAAAGTCACTCAAAAATAGAAGTAAATTTAAAAATTTTTTTATTAAAAAATTAGTATTTTGAATATAAATGAATTTTAATACGTAGTGAGACGAAAAGAAATGAAGTCGGATTCGAACCGATGTGCCTTCCCCTTGTAAGATCCAAATATTTCATTAATTAAAGTTTTATTTGGCTATAACTCTAGAATCAATGAAAATAAGTACCACGTATGATGATACTTCGTTAAAAAGCTCTCAATGAGGGCTTATTACTGCAGTTAAGAAAAGGTCCAAAATTCAAATCTTTTTGATTTTGGCCTTTTTTTGGTCAAGTCGATTGCATTAAAAAGGGGAGGTGTACAACAGATGTTACAACATTCCTAAATTAAAAATTTTAACATTCTTCGGCTAATCGTTTTTGAGTTATCCGAGATACACACGTACGTACAGACAGACGTCACGCCGAAACTAGTCAAAATGGATTCAGGGATAGTCAAAATGAATATTTCTGTTGAAATCTGAAAACCAAAATTTTTCGTGATTACAATACATCCTTATATTTCGTACAAAAAGTAAAACGTCGATTAAAAAATATACGGTAGGTATTAGGCAACTAAATTGTTCGATGGTTAACAAGTAAAAGATGGTCGGATATTCTAAAATTTTATGAAAAAGTAAAAAATTCTACAAACTGTTTAAAAAAATTATGACAATTTTATTTATTATTATTATTTTTTTTGATTTGATCTTCAACAATTAGTTTACACATGAAAGATGAATTTCGTAGTATTTCATAAATCCCAACCTTTCGAATGAAAGCTTGGACTGACCTCATGTTGAAAAAAATTAGTCTGAAACTATTGTATTTTAACGATACAATTAACAGTTTTTAGAGTAGTATCCTATTTTCATGTTTATAGGTGTTTTTAACCACAAAATTTTGTTTCTATCCGGAAAGTTCTAGATTAATTTCCGGTCTGGTATTACTTTTCGTCACACGGAAAGAAATTTTAATATTTTATCTTTAGTACCAGGTTGGCGGCAGGAAATACATCCAACCGTAAAATTCTCCCCAAATTAGTTCTGAAAAACGAATAAACTTAATAAATTTAATAAACTAATAAAAGGCGAAGAAGGAAGAAAAATAGATTTTTTTTGGAGGGGAATTTTCGTACAAAAATCAAAAAATTTCTAAAGCATTCGAAATCGTTCACTATGTGGATGTATATATCCACTACTGTAGACTTTTTTTTACAAGGATTTTCCTTGTAATCTTTATGTACTCCTTAGTATGTTGCTCCTACAGAACATAAAAATTAAAAAAAAAACATCTTTATGTTTTTTCTAAGAATATATAAAAAACTTTTTTGATTACCGATATCAAAATAAAAATGAGAAATTCTTTTGTTTCTTTATATTTTTAAGTAACAAGTGTTACTTGGGTCAATGATTACGGCATATGTGTAGGCCTAATAATAACGACATTAATTTACTGTTATCATTAATCCGTTTATCTATTGATTAAACACATATTAATTTACTTCCTCTGATAAATGTTTTCTTAAGTATAATAATTCGAATTTTATTACAATTAGCTACTATGAACGCCTGTGCTATTCGGCATTTTATATCGCTCCTGCTTCGCCCATCTTTCGTAATTCTACTTCACAAATAACAAAATTCTTCTATCTCTTTTCTCGTCCTATTTTTATTTTCAGTGTTTCTCTACTTTATTTCTACTACAATTCATTACTTTCGTTTTGTTCTTGTTTATATTCATGCGGTAGTTCTTGCGTAGGACTTCATCCATGCCATTCATTGTTTCTTCTAAATCTTTTTTAATCTCGGCTAGAATTACCAATCATCAGCAAATCGTAGCATCATTATCTTTTCATCTTGCACTGTTACTCTGGATCTAAACTGTTCTTTAAGATCATTAACTGCTAGTTCTATGTAAAGATTAAAAAGTAACGGGGATAGGGAACATCCTTATCGGATTCCCTTTTTTAATACTGCTTCTTTCTTATGCTCTATCTAAAAAAATAAGTTTTATTCAATATGGCGGATCCAAGATGGAGGACAAAAATTAAAAACCCACCATAATGCAGTTTTTTTTCAACTGTGTGGATCCCCGTTACTTTCTGCACCAAATACCTATCAGATATGCAGCACAAGGCTGTTTCTATAGTTAAATATCACCCGGTATATATATATTTAAAATATAAGGCGGTTCTATTCTCAAGTTATTGACGACATAAATCTTCTTTTTTTTCCTACTGTGCGAAAACAAGAAAAAGTTACAAAGTTGTAATACAAAGCAATGCCAACAAATTTCAAATCAACAAAGAAATAATAATTTTATTGAATAAAAAAAAAATTAAAACCCATATATTTATTCGTATAATGTAATATGTTTGTACAATCAATACCTATTGAAAATAAATAAATATGTTTAAATACAATAAAATCATTAATGTCATCATAAAAAATAAAAAAAAATATTAAAATAAAATATTTATTTATTCATTTGTTTATTTATGTAAAATAATAAATAAATAAAATCTATTAATAATTACTAAAATCCCATATTTATTTTGAAAGGTTGCGAAGAGAATAAAAATAAATTTTAGATCAAATAATAATAAAATTTATAATAAAAAAATTACATAAATTATAACATAATGTAAAATAAAAAACTATGAAATCAGATATACTGATATTTTGTTTTAATAAATAAAAATTAACATAAGTACATAAAATTATGTAATAAATAAAAAAAATATGTGTATTAAATTAAAAAATAAATATGTTGCTATTAAAATTAAATGAAAATGTAATAAATACAACAAAAAATCAATAATACAGAATATAATTTTGAAAAAACCTATAATTTCAGTAGTAGAATACAAAATAAATAATACTAATCAATTGATTTTGTATGTGTTGTGTCTATAAAAAATACTTAAAATATGATGGATAATGCTCGTACATAGTAATAAATTTAATAATAATAATAATAAAAAAAAGTAATAATAATAATAATAATGAAATAATAAATTATGGAAACTGGACCTATTCAATCGAATAAACAAAGTATGCGGGTATTTTAATATTGCTACAAGGATTACGCAAAAAAAATAAGTACTGAAAATTATAAAAAAAAAAATTATTTGCTTTTGCTTAAATGTCATGTAAATATACTATAAAAAGTCCATATAATTACAATTCATTTCGATTATTAAAAAAAAAATTTATATATATATTTATTTTTTTACTTTCCTGTCTAGATCGCGCTGTAGCAGAGAGGCTATAGCTCTAGACGTGAAAGTATTGTAATCGGTCCAATTTGGGTTCATGCGGTTTTCACCGGATCTTGACGTTTTGACACCTACGGAAACCACAAAACTGGATGGAAATTTTCCGGATGTTAATGTTCGTATGTACTTGTGTTCGGTGTTGGCCTCTAAATAACCTTATATCTCCAAAACTACTGGATCGATTTTGACCAAACTTGGTCAGTTTACTTTGATATATGGGACATTGATACCGATACATTTTCAACATAAAAGGTTAAGGGGGTGAGGCTGTAGAGCAAGGTCACCCTCAGTATCTCGAGATTTCGCCTAATTAAGGTAATATTTTTCTTAGGCACATTTGTTAACGATTAAAAAATAACAGTATTTGCAGAAAACATTTTTAAAAATCGTATCCCCACCACAAAAAATGTTCTTATCATCTGCTATGTTGCGATGTCACCGGTGAGAGGTAGAATTAAATAAATGAATAATATTTTTAGTGTAAACATTGGGTCTCGTACTCGATCGCCCGTCGACTCGTTACCTGGTGTGTTAAGCCTCGCGGCTACACCAGCTGCCGACTGTATAAGCGTAATTTTTTCTAAGTAAATTGTGAAATTAAATTAGTTTAGTTTGTGCCGACCGTAGCCGCTAGTACCGCCACACCCACCCGTATTAAAAACTGTATACACATGCGCTTTAGTTAGAATCATTGAATTTAATAAACGAACAAATATTATATTTAAATAAAATGATAAATATTTTTAATTAAGTTGCGCGTGTAAGCCGTGTATCAGAAACAACCCACAGTTGTTTTTTTCTCTATAAGATTTTTTTTCTATAGAGCCGTGTGCAATAACTTGTTACCTTTATACCCAGGGTTCTCAATGCTATCCCCGCGAGCACAATTGCGCCCGTCGATCAATCTCTGTGTGCCCTCCGCAATGCACTAGAAAACCCATTTGAGTAGCGGTGGAATCGAATTCACCAAAGTATGGAATAACAGTTTGGTATTCGGAGGTGTACTTGATAATTTGTGTTCGAAGACTTTCGATACGCATCTCGATATGAGTAAAAAGAAATCGAATTCAAAATATTCATTGGATTCGTCCTGACAGCGCCACAAATTTTGTGTACTCAAATGTCGCTCTCCGGCTTTAAGATACTTAAAAAAAAATCTATCTTGATGTAAAAGTCTAGGAGAGGTCTGATAGTGAAGGAGAGATCCAGATGAAGTAATGAGAGGGGGTAGAGATAACGGCTGGGCTGAATGGTCAGCAACAACATTGAAAACTGAGTCGTTATCGCTGTATTTTATGTTTTTTGAATTTGACTGAAGAAATGAAAAAATATCTTAACGCCAAAAAAAGAAAATTTCTATGAACTAACTCTTTCTGGGCGGTAGATTTGGGCTTTCACAGACGTGAAAAAATTGAATTCTTTAAACTTGGAGCTGTAAGAAAAAGATAAACATTTCGCTAAAATGATAGTCTTCGTTTTCAGTGTTGTTTACAGTTTCTAAATGTAAACAATTTAATTCGTTACTTTCCCTAGAAATCCTAGTACGAGATTTTTTACGCTTAAAAATTCTATTTAATTTTATCGTAATAAAAATTATAATATAAAAACTCTCTCGTTACGAACTTTAATCTTCATTAAAATTAATATTTAAATAACAGGAAAAAATATATTATGCTTATTAATTACTTAACATTACTGCAACGTTTGTAAGCGATGACTGCACAGAAGAGTCAATTTACTCCTGAAAATCGTATAACTGTTATAAAGAACAAAAAGCTTACATGACTTACTAAGAAAACAAAGAGAATAATATTTTTCATTATCTACCTAATTGCAGCAGAATAAACAAATCTACTGTAAATCAGTTTTCAGACCCAAAAATGCAGTACCTATTTTAGTCCTACAAAATATGCCTTCACTATGCTCACCACTGGAATTGTGTGCGTGCGCGTGCGCGTGTATGAAATGTATGATATGTGTGATATTTATTCTTGGAGAGATCAAAGAATATACATGTTATTGATGTCTCTTATATCTCAGGCACCATATATTTATTACAACTATGAGAAAAAAAAAAAAAAATAAATAACAGGATTAAATAAACCACATGTTACTTTTATAGGTGAAAGGGAAATAGTTTCTACTTGAATTTTCCTTCCACCTAACTCTCCTCGGCTGTAAATTCACGCATGTCTAATCCCTCTGTGCAGACTTTCGCCAACCGCCGTTACTATCAGTCGTGGAGAATTCACCAAAGGTTACTTACAAAGAACAAAATAACTCCAGATATAATGAAAAAAAATAAGACTAGACAGAGAGACTGAGTAAATTGGTGGGGCTCCGCTATGACGTAGTTATCGATATGGCTAACTGGAGGGGATAAGCAGATGGAGCAATTCAATCGGGTTCGACGTTGGTTCTTGAATACTGCACACGCTAAAAGAGCAAATGTTAAGAAACAAGAACTATCATAAAACTTCACGTATACGACCGCTGTTTAGTATGGAATAAATAGTTTGTAAATGAGTTATATATATAAAAATATAATAAAGTATTGAGCCTCTGGATGCCAAAATTGAGAATACATTTATTCATATTGGAAAATAACATTATGAGATCACATATGCACCATTTTATTCGATGACTTTCCGCCATTTTTCCGATAACTCCACAATCTCGATGCTATAAAACTTTTATGGCTTCTGGTTAAAAAATTATAACATGTGGTTTTCACAGGCCTCTTTTAAAACTAACTTAAAACATTCAGGTAATTCTGAAAAGACGGAAATTAATGAAAGTCTGACGGTGCCAGTTCCGGGCTATACGGTGGATGCATTAAAACCTCCCAGTCAAGTTCTCTCAATTTCTGACGGCTCGTTAAACATGTATGCGGTCTGGCGTTGTCAGCATGGTATACCACATCCTTTCTGTTGACCAGTTCAGGACGTTTCTTTTGAATTGCTAGGTGCAATCGCGCTGTCGTCAGTACAGGTCTGAATATATATGCCTGGCGGTAGCAGCTCGTGATACACGATGGCCTTTCAATCCAACCGAACGCGCAACATAACCTTCTTGGGCGTCAGTGTGGGCTTTACCAAAGGCTATAAAACTTCTCCCTGCTTCGACCACGTTCTTTTTCGCACATTTTTGTCGTAGATTATCCAATTTATTCACTCGTGATCAACCGCTTCAGAAATGGCTCGATTTCGTTACCCTACAGAGATACGCAGATAAAAATTCGATCGAGTAAATTTTTCTCGGTTATATCATCTTTGGATGTGGCATACGAACGTCGAGCTTCTATTCGTAGTGGCTTTCCTCAAATGGTTTAACACTTTTTGGTGATGGTTGTTTTGGTCAGTGGCAATGTCATGACTGCTTCCTCGAGTTTTGCCAGAATATCATTCATTTTTCTGTGATAGATGCTTTTTACCTACCCACTGCGAGGAGCATCTTGGACATCAAGAATTTTCAGAACCAAAGCGACTGAACCATCTTTTGGCTGCTGCTTTTAATAACGTCGCCCACAAACAACACATATTTCTTCACGGTTCTGCGCAGCATTTGCGCCTTTATCAAAATAAAATTGAAATACGTAGCGCAGTTTTACAGAAATCTCACTCATCTTTGCAGCTTATATCTGAGAATAAGAATTCCAACACTTTTTTGCACATGCTGCTACTGCCAGCTGTCAAATGACGTTCGGCCTGACTCACTGCGACTCATATACCCTGAGATTTGGAACGCTAACGCTCTCGTTCACACTAATTTTTGTATACAGTTTATATAAACAAAAGAGAGAAAGATAGAGAAGGACCATCTCATCACGAAAAAAGGAAATAATTTCAGGGAATGTTCTGCAAGTGAAGCTTAAGTAAAAAGTTCATTTAAACATGGGTCTGGAAACGCTTTGTTTTATAGATATAACTTGCGAAAAATTTCGCCCTGCATGGATAAAATGAAACGATATTAAAATTTTTGTAACTTAAATTAAGGAATAAATTTGATAGTTTAATATGGATTTTACTGTGAAAATTTCATAAAACAAGTCCCAGAATTATATATTTACTAATATTTTTTTAAAAAATGGTGTCGCAAAACAAAATTTTTTAGTTTTGATGTGCGATAACTATCACCTTAATACTGTCGCGTTTCGGTCTGTCTTGTTTTAAATAAAACTAAAATTTCTTAAACTGTTATTTATGTTGAATTGACGTTAAATAAATTTTGTCAGAATTGAATTCACTACAAATTTTCTTTTAAATAAATATAATAAAAGTATATGTTTGGAGCGTCGCCTCATATGGAAGTGAAGCTTAGACAATTGGAGTATCTGAGAAGAAAAGATTAGAAGCTTTTGAAATGTGGTGCTATAGGAGAATGTTAAAAATCAGATGGGTGGATAAAGTGACAAATGAAGAGGTATTGCGGCAAATCGATGAAGAAAGAAGCATTTGGAAAAATATAGTTAAAAGAAGAGACAGACTTATAGGCCACATACTAAGGCATCCTGGAATAGTGTCTTTAATATTGGAAGGACAGGTAGAAGGAAAAAATTGTGTAGGCAGGCTACGTTTGGAATATGTAAAACAAATTGTTAGGGATGTAGGATGTAGAGGGTATACTGAAGTGAAACGACTGGCACTAGATAGGGAATCTTGAGAGCTACATCAAACCAGTCAAATGACTGAAGACAAAAAAAAAAAAATAATAAAATAAATGAATAAATTTTATTTATTTAGAGGAAATTTTAGCGAAATTATACGTCAAACAAAAATATTGTGGTTTGCGATACCAATTTTTTATGTTGTATAATAATTTTCTAAAAATTCTTTAGGGATTCAGTTTTGAAACCTGTTTTATATAATTCGTCAGGTCAAAACCATAAGAAATCACCAACGTTATCCCTTAATTTAATTGCCAACATTTTCAGTATAGCTTTATTTTTACCCTTGAAGTAGAAATCAGGGGCGAAATATTTCAAAACTTTTGTGTAGATAAAAACGTTTATTTTTTTTTTATTTTTGATGTAACACATCATTCTCACGTTTAGTTATGATCTTATGAAAATGGTACTAGAGGTTATTTGTGTAAAATTTTCCGTTCTACAACTTCTGTTTGAACTATTTTTCGATAAATTCAATATTTAACTAGTGTGAGAAATGCTTAGAGATCTTTCCAGCTGGTCCTATATTCATGTTTTGAATCTAATGCTTCTATTCTATTTTACGAATCTCTTTTTTAATTCCTAAATATTTATCTTTGTAAAATAAATTTTTCATTGTATCCTTAATTGTGCTCATGGTACTTTTTTTTATTTCTCAGTGTGTAATTTTAAGACTTAACATAATTTTATACTTCTTGTATGTTGTTTTTTACTTTTTTTATTATTTATTGTTTATTTTGATGGCATCGACTGCTACGGACGTTAGCCATTAATAAATTAATGTCAACAACATTCAGTAACCTATTGTAAACGTTATTTAACTTCGTTGATCTACGGAAAAGGTTTATTAACTCGTTATAATTCTTTTTGTCCTATTTTATTATCATTTTTTTATTTTATTATACGCAAAACCTATGATTTTTTTTATCCTTGGACTGTTAGGCCTCTCTTAAATTTTTTTCTTCACTTTTTAATTCTCATATTTATATATTATTTAAATCAAGATAATGTTTTATTATTTAAAATAACTATAAAATACGAATAGTAATTTATTTTTAATTTTTTTTACCATATTTTAATTTCAACAACAAGATGGGGATAGTAATAATAATAAATAGTTTTAACATTTGTAAAATAATAAAACATTATATAAAAAATTGAAGACAGAAAGTAAATAAAAAAATAACAGAATTTATTCTTTCTTACTATCTTGCATAACGAAACCATGATTATTATTAATATAGACCTGTTACTTTATTTTACAGCACTTTAATTGCGAAATCTTTTAATTGGAAAATTTATTAGACTATACGTAGATAAAATATAAAATAATATTAAAAAAACTCAAAATCACGTTTCAGCCGTTAATAAAAAAAAAAATGAAAAAACAACAACACGGATTAATCTATAAACATTTTATTACAAATGCAATGAACTATGTATTTAATAATAATTATATAAAACGGATTAACACCTAACTTTATAAATATATTTTTTTTAGATTAAAATATTATACGTAGGAAGGTTAAATGTCAAATATTAAACTTTTAAGTCTCCTTTAAGTAAATGTTAGTTGAAAATAATAAATTCCATTAATTTTAATTATTACAACAGAAAATTAAATCAATAAATTTTAATTTTGTGTAATAAAAAATGATATTATATTAATTAAAATTTTAAATAATAAACATTAATTAATAACAAATTAAATTCAATTAATGGTTATTTTTAATTAGTTTTTGTTTAGTTTATAATTTATTCTGCGTAATAATTATTAAATTACTTTAATTAAAGTAGTTAATTTAGTTTTAAATTATTAAAAAAAAATTAAATCATTTTTATGATTTAATTAGTTTTTAATTAATTTTTTGTTTTGTTTTAATGGAGTTTTCTTACATATTTCCTTTCAAAGAAATCATTCATTCCCAATAATAATATTTATCATCCTACTTCGTTCATTACACATGTGTATTATCTGTTTCTTCTACTTATTTATTTAATTTTTTAATCTTTTTCTCAAATCCTATTTTTTTAATAATTTAAAAACTGGTTTTCTTGTTTCCCAATTCGTCTTGAAAATTTTACCGTTGTATTTTTACTAACCGTACTCAATTTGTAGACTGTTTTAAGAAGTCAGCCGTAAAAAAATAATTAAACTTAATTTACGTTTCAAGAAATTATTGTTTAAAAAATACTTTAATAAATTTAACAAATGGATGATTCCAAATTAAAAACATCAAATTTTATAATTTTCTAAATACAATAATGCATTTTGTTATTATTATGCTTTCTTTTCCATAATACTTATTATTACATTTTGATCTATACCGTTAAAAAAAATCGATTTTGTTATTATTACAATTTATGTATGAAAAAAATCGCGTAATTTATAATTTACATCATTATCTTATATATTAAAAAAAAATTGAGATGAAAACCTATTTCCAATCCATTTCGGCGTACTGCTGGAGGACGGATCGACCTGATTTTATTTATCCTGCTGAAAAAGGCCCGAAGATATATCATCAACCATCGACAGATCTTAAAAATGATTTCCCTGTAAGTAATAACCTCGAAAAATTCTTCAATTAAGAATAAATTAAATATTTTTAGGATTTTTCAGTGGAGACTCAAGTTTGGGGTCCGACGACTCTTCATGATATATCTGTGGGTAATTCTGAGCAAAAAAAAAAAAATTCGATCTGTCCAGTAGAACGCCCACACGGACTGGATATAAGTTGTCAGCCCAATTTTTTTAATATATAATATTGATCACAAATATTTTAATGTAAAAAACACAGGTAGACGTAATATAATGAAATATATTTCAAAATTTCTTATGGTCGTGACATATGTAAAGCACCTGGTTCAAAAAAAGAAAATATCCCAGTTGCTTTTTTGTAAGTAATGATGTTCATTAGAACTGATAGGATAGAAATTTTCTTTATCAAGTATTCGACGTAATATACTACGCAACAAACCTATGAACGCAGAGATTCGTCTGGGTTACATTTAATTTACACCGACACGACGTTGTTTTTGGCTTTCAACAGAATACAAATATGAATGGAAAACAATTAGTGCGTTAACATTAAAATACTGAAGGAAAGGTTTACAGATTTGGAATTCTCCGATTAAGTAATCTTTCTTGGTAACCAAGATGTGAAACTAGCGTAACGCCATAACAATACCCGTAAAAAAAAAGTTGACAACTAAATTATAATATTTTCCTGACATTGGTGATTTTTTCTTATATAATAGAAAATAAAAAAAGTTACCCAAAATTTTTTGTAATGGGGGGGGGTGGTAATTTATGATGAAGTTTATTCTAAAACTAACATTATATTGTATGTTTAAATAAACCAAAAAAAGTTTTAATGATGAAAAAATCTTTTCTTTTTTTTTTCAAGAAATGTTTTTGATTTTTTTACGTTTACTATGTTGAATGGAAGAAACTAAAAAAAAATCCAAATCTACAACCAGTAAAAAATTACCTAAGATTTATTTTTTGTGGGTGGGGGTTGAATTTTGATGAAATTTTATTGTAATATTATTAATAAAAGTTTATTATTTAAACTTTTCATAATATTAAAAGCTAAAATTAACCAAAAATGTTTTGCAAAGATTAAAAATAAAAATCGAGATTTTTAAACTTTTATCGGTTCTCCCACCCTGAATATTATTCCAAAAGTATTTTTTGGGGGTCACTTGGATTACTACTATGCCTAGCAAGACATTAAAAAAGATTTGGTTAAAAAATATGTAATAAATGAAGAAATAACTATTTCGCTTTTTCGGAAGGGGGAATTTTGGGGCCAAATTAAAAAAATATGATAAGATAAGCATGTGCGCATTTACTGAACTTAATAAAGTAGAGCTATATTTGTAAAATTTTGAGAAAATTGACCTCCATATCCATTTCCCAATCTCCCTCTCCCAATCCCTGGAGATATTGATCCCAAAATTTTACCAACAGACTGCCTTATACACGAGTTTCTGTACAAAATTTCATCAAAATCGGTTTAGTCAATCAAAAGTTATTAAGTTTCAAACACGTCAACACACGTACACACGTATGAAGTTATTTTTCATGATTTTAATTTTTTGGGGAAATCTGGGCCATGAATCGTCGAGAAATAATAAAAAGAAAACCATACCCCATGTTTTGATTTGATTGCGGATAGCTCTACAGCTGAGATGCCAGGTAAGTAAAAATGATGTCTGTATATTCTTCATTTGAAAATTAAAAAGGCATTTTTATAAAGTGATATTCAAGCATTCAATTTAAAAATCAAACCGAACCATTCAAATGCAATTCACAAATTTTCGTTTTCAATACTTATAACTTAACACAGTAAAATTTAAACAATTCTATAAAAATATCATGTTATTTAATTTTTCATTTTAATTATTGATTTTGCGTGTAGATGTTTTCTAATATTGAAATATTCCTTGTTTGGATTAAAAACAATAGGAGTATTTTTCGGTTAGTTTTGTTTTAATTTTTAGAAAAACTTTTCAAGTCTCCTAACGTACATTTTACGTTTCTTACTTTGATTTTTTGGAAAATTAGTTTTTCTAAAATTATGTTGCAAAATTTTATTTGTATACAGGCAATTTCACTTAAATTATAATATAATATTTTACTATCATGTTTCGGTCTGTTTTTTTATTTTTAATAAAAGTAGAATTTTTTAAAACTTTTCTTCACGTTCAGTGCTGTTATTTACTCAGAATTAAACTTTTTATAAATTCTATTTTTTTTTACTGGCAATTTAACAAATTTATTGTTGGTCAAACCTTAAAAATTGTGTTTTCAGATACCAGTTTGACTTCCTTGTACGAAATAAAGATAGTATTGTGATCACGAAAAATATCGGTTTTCAGATTTCAACGGAAATTATGATTTTGACCATTCCTGAATCCATTTTGACTAGTTCGGCTTGACGTCTGTACGTGCGTATGTATGCATGTACGTATGTCGCATAACTCAAAAACAATTAGTCGTAGGATGTTGAAATTTTGGATTTAGGACTGTCGTAACATGTAGATGTGCACCTCTTCTTTCGATTGCAATCGACTGGACCAAAAGTGTCCAAAAAAGTCCAAAATAAAAAAAAAAATTGGATTATGGACTTCGTCTTAACTGCAGTAATAAGCCCTCAATTGAGAACTTTTTAAAGATATATCATCAGTGGTACTTATATTCATTGGTTCCAAAGTTATAGCCAAATAAAATTTTAACTCATGAAATATTTGGATCTTAGGGGAAGGCACTTTGGTTCGAATCAGACTTCATCTCGTTTTTTTTAAGCTAAATATATTGATGTATTAATAATTATTAATCTCTCATTGTAAAAAAAAATGTAAGATGAATAATAAGTCAATAATACGAAAAAAAGAATATGAAAAAATATCCGAAGTTGTTAATGAAATAAATTTATCTACTTTTCATATAAAAAAAAAATGTGTAAATGTAATTTAATAGATGTACAAGGATGTCATGTGTTGTTCACATCAGATTTTTTATTTTTACTATAACTTTCTCAAAAATTTTTACAGATAAAGTTCTGGGACCTGTTTTATTCAGTTTTTTAAGGCAAAAATCATTTGAAATCATTTGAAGTTTACATCTTAATTTAAGTTTCAAGAATTTTAGTGCGCTTTATTTTACCTTTGAAGCAGAAATAAGGGTGAAAATTTCACAAGTTATAATTCGAAAGCGGTTTCAGGACCAATTTTAACGTGAACATTTTCTCTAGTTTCATTTGTAGAACATGTTCTGAATTCTTCCTATTTTTCCAGGTTAAAAATTTTATGTAACCGTCAAATTTACGCATTAATGAAATAAAATTTCATTTTATTTCCGGCTGACAAAATATTTTATACGTATTACTTGAAAACAAATCGTTTCTGGACCTTTGTTTATATGAACTATTTTCTTTATGCATACTAGTAGAACATAACCGGAAAGAATTTTCAGATATGATAAATAAGAATACACATAAATATGGGTCCAGAAACGTTTAGTTTTTAGTTATATCTTACGTGAAAGATTCTCTTTAAAATTACGAATGATGAATATATATAGGCGTGTTTTTAATGTAAGTCCCACTATTAATTTGCCGTTTGGCGACATAAGCAGATGGCCGTTGCTTACCTTTTCTTTTTTTCCTGTTTAACCTCCGGGAATCACCATCAGATATTACTTCAGAGGATGAATGAAATGGTAGTATGAGTGTAAATGAAGTATGGTCTTGTACAGTCTCAAGTCGACCGTTCCTGAGACGTGTGGTTAATAGAAATCCAACCACCAACACCGGTATCCACGATCTAGTTTTCAAATTCGTATAAACGTAACTGATTTTACTAGGAGTAGAACGTTGGAACTCTCGACTTCCAAATTAGCTGATTTGCGAAGAAGCGTTCACCACTAGACCAACCCGGTGGGTTGGCCCTTGTTTACCTACAGTTATTTAAATCAAACTTCAGCTAATAGCAATAATAGTTTAATAATTTTGTTATTAGTTGTTCGTGTTCATCCATTTATAAATGAGTGCTACAGTCGGTGATTTCACCAAGATTGATGAACGAGGAGTAATACGGTTTTTGATGGCAAAACAATTCTGTGGATGAAATCACATTCAAATTTGTGACGTTTTCAGGCCGATTAGTATGAGAGCATCTAAAAAAAGACTATGGTGCTGTTCGCTTCAGGAAGGGTGGATGGGAGCGTTCATTATAAAGAACGTAGCGGCTGGCCGTAGCCGCGAATGATTTGATTGAAAAAGTTGACGATAAAATTAAAATAACCCGGTGCTTCATCGTGTCACAATTGTCACTGATGTTCCTTGATTATTAATTTATGAACTTTTGACCAGAAAGATTGAACTATAAAAAATTGTGTCTCAAATAATTACTGATGGTATTACCGACACACACACGCAAGGCAAAACGTTTTGCTACAGTGCGAGAATTTTAGTGGCGTTTCGAAAATAAAGGTTATGAATTGTTTCATAACATTGTTACGGGAGATGAAACCTGGATTTCTTATTCGAACATCGAGATAAAGCGGCAGTCAATGCGATGGTGGTTCATCTCCTGCATTGAAAAGGTTCAAACAAGAATGTTCAGTAAAGAAGCTTATGACTACAGTCTTTGTCACAAAAAAAGTGTCTTGCTTGAAGAATTTATTGATCGTAAGACTATTGTGATTACCGATGCGTATTTTGAAACGTTAATAAATATTAGAAGAGCAACAAAACAAAAAAACAAACGACGTCAGTTGATATCTCGCTGGATGTTGTTTTTTCCACGACAATCCCCGGCCACACACGTCAAATAAGACAGGCGATTGGAAAATCTTAATGAAAAATCTTCAGTCATCCACCATATAACCCTGCGATTATTTTTTTTTCTTCATCTTATATAACATAAGTTTGTCAATAACGGCGTTATTGCGTGGTTTAAGTCACGGGTGGCGGAATTTCTTGAAGAGAGAAATGCTAGAAAAGTAGCTAGTAAAACGCTATAAAAAATGTGTTATAGTTGAAGGCAGGTATGTAGAAAAGCAGTTTATACTCTTAGTAGTACTGTATATACTAAGTAGTAATAAAGTGTGTTCACATTATTCAGTTTTGTTTTTATTTCAAAACGGACCTTACTTTAAAAAGACGCCTCGTTCTTTCTTGCAACAAAATTTAATTGAATATAAGTAACTAAAACATGAAGATCAAAAAATAAAGTACAACATAAACGAAAAGGTTAAAATCTATTTAAAATTAATTAACTAAGTAATATTGAACTATGAAGTGAACTGTTTGCTACTAATCCCTGAAGTTTCGTTAAGGTATGGAATAAACATCGAAGATATTGAAATACAAGAGATCTCTCTCAAAAACGATATTTCTTGAAAAATTCGTCTTACTTTGTTTTAATCACCGACAAAAAAGTTTTTTATTACTTCCTTGCACAAAGTAAAGGAAGTATTGTGATCGCGAAAAATATGGATTTTCAGATTTCAACGGAAATATCCGTTTTTACCATCCCTGAATCCATTTTGACTAGTTTTGGTGTGACGTCTCGCATAACTCAAAAACGTTTAGTTTAGGATGTTGAAATTTTGGATCTAGGACTGTTGTAACATCTAGTTGTGCACCTCCCCTTTTGTTTGCAGTCCACTGAACCAAAAGTGTCCTAAAAAGCCCAAAATCCCAAAAACTGTCGAGTTTGGACATTTCTTAACTACAAGAGTTCACTAAATGGCATAGTTAATAGTTATTAACGACACACCAGAAATCTGAAACTTTTGTTAATCAACAACTCAGGAAGATACGAATAATATTGATCTAATAATACGAGTAATAAAGGGACTTTTACTCTATCCTAATGTTTCATGTAAGATTGTTGAATTAATAATTATATAAATATTTGATGTTGCTAAAAATTAATATTTCAGCAATTGTGTAACTGTCCACTTTGTTAAAGGATTAGAGGATCCGTATCTTTTCACTTTCAAATTAAATAAATTTAAATGAAGTGCAGCAAAAAATGTGTATAAGTAATTTAATAGGCGTACAAGGAAGTCATGTATTCACATCAGAATCTTTTTCTAATAGAAATAGTAACAAGCTACTTTACAATCTTTATCGCTTGATATTTTGAAGGGAAATGAATAGAATAGAAGCCCCGTAGGTAACAAACACAGGGTAATTAAACTAATCTATAATACGGAAGTTATCGAACGTGATCGCTTCCTTATAAAGTAGTAATCCTGCCGTGACCGTATTATAAAATCCATATTATATTACTGAAAAAGTAGCCTTAGGGAACTTAATTTCAGATTTAGACTCGATAAATGTGATTAACCTAGACAAATTAATGTGATTATGCATTATTATTATCTATTATTTAAAAAAAAGATTGTTTTGTTTTTCTTATTTTACAATACATTATTATAAATCAAAGTAAATTATTTACGTAATCAACTGTTAATAATTTATCAAGCGGTAATAAATATTAACAGGTGTTTATTAATACGTTATATAATATTTTTGTGTAAGATTAGATTATTTAATTTACTTCATGCTTAGTATAATTATATTAATGGCGTAGGTATGCAATAGTACAATTATAATACATTAGTACTATAATGCGCTTCTTTTTTCTATTTTATTATTGAACCAATGCGATTATTATTACCAGCTTATAATTAAACATTAATTTTTTTTACTCGACTACAAATAGAAGGTACCTTATTCAACATATAAGCATTTAATACTATATCATGACTTTGATAACCTTCGAGTTGTGTAAAAGAATGTAAGAACATACATACCCTTATAAATATATATATATATATATATATATATACACTTGTGTAATATGAAATAAATTATTATAAATGCTGAAAGAAAATGAATCTTTTTATTGTTCTTTAAAAATAAAAAAAATAAAAATAATAATAAAAACTTCTATACTATTATTAATAATAATTTATTTAAAAGAAAACGTTTATTATTTTTAACTTATTATAAATTGGCGTAATATGGTATCACGCATATTTTTCCTTTAACTTATTAAATAAAACTAAATATAGTATATAATAAAAATTCTATTAAAGTAATTAAAATAATAAGTTTTTCTTGATATTTAATAACTTAACTATAAATAATTGTAAAACGCATGTGCATCATGATTATAATGTACTGTTTATGTATTCATATCATGTATTTATCAACACCAGGCCGGCTATTATAATTTAAGATTGCGTTGAATACACAATGTAAAAAAATAATTAAAAAGATTATATCTCGGGATCACAGAAACTTGAAATTTATCCTAAACCTAAATGGAAAAAAAATTAATTTTTTATCGTTTGAAAAAATTGAAAAAAAAAATTGTTATTTTTAAACTAAGCTTATTTAGTTATTGTTTCAGAATGTTCAAATCAAATTTACTGATTTGTATTTAACTAACACTAATGAACTAAACGTATGTTACTGTAAATAATAACAAGACTATTTAAAAAAATTTAAGCAAATTCTGTCGTATCTGAATTGTGAATTTCCGGATTTAGTTTGAAAGGATGTTGTACTGCTGTAAGGATTTTTGAAAATAATACTGCTTTCGGGGTTTTTAACTACCTTGTACGAAGTAAAGGATTGTAATCGTGAAAAATTTCGGTTTTTAGATTTCAACTGAAATATCCATTTTCACCATCCTTGAATCCATTTTGACTAGTTTCGGCATGACGGCATGACGTAGTTACGTACGTAACTACGTATGTACGTATCTTACATAACTCAAAAACGATTAATGAAACAATTAATTACCATAAATAAATAATTTATAAGTATTTTAAAATAGGGCGTTACTTTTCAATCACGCAGTAGTTTTTCTTCTATGATAGGAAAATGGATTAAAGAGATAATTATACGGGTTATCATAAAAGAATGGTGCGGTTTTGAACATGGTTTAAATTAAAACAGAATTACTTACAGTTTATGTTTTTTATTTTTCAAATTTGTCGTCTCGAACATTTTTTTACATAATTAATAAATTTCGATATATGCGCCCTTAGTCGCTCGACAAATGTCCAAACGATACTCAACTTCTCTCCAAACATTAGTTAACATTTCTTCGTTAATGGTTGTCATTGCTTCATTAATCTTGTTTTTTAAATGGTTTAGGTCGCGAATTTTTAGTGTATAAACAACGCTTTTGATGTACACCCACAAGAAAAAATCGCAAGGTGTCAGGTACTTGCCATATAGGCCGGCAAGTACGGGGTCCTTGCCGGCCTATCCATCGATCTCCAAATTTTTCGTTCAAAGCGTCCGTGACCGATGCATTGAAGTGCGGGGAAGCACCATCTTGTTGGAAATGAAGTCGATGAATGTTTTCGAGTTCATCCGGCTGAGGAAAGCAATAATCGGTTACCATGTCAAGATTTTCAGCGAAGAAGAAAGGCCCTATTACACGATTTTTCATCATACCACACCAAACATTAACTTCAGGCGAATCGTGTTGTTTCTCAATAATTGCGTGTGGGTTTTCAGAGCCCCATATTCGTGAATTGTATCTGTTAACACATCCTTTCACATGAAATGTAGCTTCGTCTGTAAAAACTATATCGTCTAAAAATGATTCGTTTTCACTTATTCGGTCCAACATTTCAACATCGAGATTGTAACGTTTTACATCATCATTGGGTTTCAATTCCTGCAATATCTGGATTTTATAAGCGTGTAATTTCAGTTTTTTATGTAAAACTTTGTGTACTGTTGATTTTGGAATACCTAATTCGACGAGGGATGGACTTCCCAGGACTTCTAATTGCCGACTGTCTAATTAGTTCAACCGTTTCGTCTGGTACACTTGGACTGCCGGTTGATTTCTGTTTCTTAACCGATCCAGTCTCTTCGAATATTTTGAACCAAGGTGTTATGTTATTTTTGTGCGGTGGATCTCTTCCGAATTCACGTCGAAACGCACATTGAACTAAAATTACGAATTTTAATTCAGCCATCAATGAAACACACTTTGCTTTGTCTTTATCCGAGAACATAGTAACTCACTAAACTCACTGCAACAATAATACAAGAACTGACGTTGTGGTTACAACTGCTGATAAACAAACTTTTGGGTTGGAGGCTTTCAGGGATATAGCATCCAGAAATTTCCCTACAATCTTCCTATGAATTACTGAAACCGCACCATTCTTTTATGATAACTCTGTATTATGCGAGCAAATAATTTCCTGAAATGTACTTCTAATTTGTCATAACGACATGAAAAAATAATTAATTGAAGGTTAATTTTTAAATAACTGTCCATCCTGATTTTAGAAATAATTATTTTATTAGTAATATCATCCGCAAATATTTTTATTCAGATTATCAAACAATCATTCCTACTTTAAAATTTCTTTTTTACTCCTAAGTTAAAAATAAGTATTCCTATTCTTGAGTGAAATAGCTTCCATAAGAATTAACCAGTAACTAATAAACTTTAAATCAAAATTAGAAGAGCAGAAGTAAAAATGATTAGAACTTAATACGACTTTTAAGTCGGTTGGTAGCCGTTTTTATGTAAATTAAGTAATCAGTCAATAGTATTTTTTATAAAAAAAAAAAAATAAAAAATAAATGTTGCAGTAATGTTATCAGCTATAGTAAGTTAAATGTTATAGTTTTATATAGTAACATAAAAGTAACTGAAGGACGTATTAAAATCCACGATAAATTTTTTTCCTCATTAACGTTTTTTAATTGTTAATTCTTGTAACTTTAATATTTATTTCATTTTTCAGCTTCCAGCAATGTTCATAGATTTAATGAAATTTGTATACAACACAAAAAAAATGTGATTAGCAGATCACAAATCAAGCTAGTAATAGTTTGTATTTTTATATTTACCTCGATTTTCAGCCTCGCCATCAAACAGATTTCCTTTCACAATCTTGAGATCTGTTTTTAAACTTTGTTTAAATTTTCACTTTAATGAAGATACTCACTAATTATATGAGATTTCTATGAAATCATATTCTGTTTTATTATCTTTGTTATTATTTATATTTACTATATATAAATATATAGTTATATTTTTTATTATTTATTATCTTTGTTATTATTATATTTTTTTAATTTGCTGTTCAAAAATAAGATATATGGATTCTAAAATGGTCAGTTTTGTGTCAGGTTTTATTTTTTTTATATTTTAAAGAAAAGCAACTGTTGTTATTAATTTGAAATTAATTTTAAGTCCATTAAATGTAATTTCACCCTATAATCAAAAATGAAAATTAAACGGAAACCAAGATTAAGCTCTAATACCCATTTAGTAAAATTTTACTTCAGATTTTAACATATTGGCAAATTCAATATTTGAAAAAAGTATTATTACCTACCTATATTTTAAAATAAGAACACAAAAAAAGAACACAAGGAAAAGTTTTTATCAAATTCACATATTTATTTACCGTTGTCCAAACAAAATTTACTTGTTTTTATATTACATTTCAAATAAACATTAATTGAAAAATTAGACACTGTTGAACGATGTACAAGCGAGAACTTAATGTTTAACAACTACCATGTAAGTAAAATATCATGACATGACCGACGTCTCGTCAATCTTCTCCTCAGAGTCTCATATGAGCTCGATATACTAAATTCTTTCCTACTCCGTACTTTTTTTTGGCTTTCATTCGGGCTCTTTTATTTTATTGGGGCGATTTATTTGAAACACAAATAAAGAACATTATTCTTGAAAACAATTGCTGCTTCAAATGTCTATTACGACCGATTTCGAAATTTTAAATCTTTACACCTCGACCTAAGAGACAACGATTAAATATGAGGAAAGTAATGTCCGACTTTGAATTAGAAAAATTTCGGAAAACGAAAGTAGCGATGAATATAATAGTAATGATAATGAATCGACCTACGGTTGAGAAGATGGTGATGAAAAAGAGAATAACGAAGCTACTGTACATATCACTGACCGACAGACTAATTCAATTGATGACGATGACCGAACCCGTTCATTAACCAGAGACCATCAACTATCCATTCGCACAATATTTTGAGAACTATCCCGTTCACTTTAAATCCTGGTTTATACGTGTCTATACCAGCATTTTCAACCTAGGGGTCGCGAAATTAGCTTACAATTTTACACGTAAACAATTATAAAATCAATTTATGAGAAAAAAATCATTTATTATAAACACTTTACTTATTTATAAGTACACATGTAAAAAATAATAAATTAATGAGATGGTTGCGTTCGTTTTTCATTTAAAAGTTTCTCAATACGTATATCTATGTTAGAAACGCACAAAAGCAATTGTTTTCGAGTGATAAAAACGATTCCTACATTTAGTTTTTAGTGCAACAGTAGACGAAAACCTTTTCACTTAGGTAAGATGTGATGAAAGGAATTAATATTTTCAATGCTTCTGAGACTAAATTTCAATATTCACTTCGACGAGCAAGCCAGAACAGAACGTATACGTATCTTCAGATGTGAATTGTAGTTGTAATGTTTTATCGGCAGACATTTCGATGAGCCGGTCGTTAATTTTAATCGGTAACTTAGCAGCTCCAATAAGGTTTTCAATAATAGACTCAACAGCCGTCTCTTCGAGAAATCATTTTTATCTTCCGGAAAATACTCCGCCAACTAATTTTTAGCTCAAGCAAATGCATCTTCATGTTATCAAAACTGTGGTAAATAATATTGTCTTCTTCACCCAAATTTTTCTCAATATAATCGGAAGCGAGTAGAAACTGCCTATTCTGTAATGTCGACTTTTAATAATAATAACCATTTTTAAGCTTTAAAAATCCTTTTTTTTACAAATTTTTACAGCGTTATCAATTGCAGCAGGCAATATCAGGTTTTTTATGAATCTGCAGGGTTTGGAAATCTTAGCTACTCTTAATGTTTTGAGATAAGATGCTTCGAGTGTACTTTTATCAGTATAACTTGATAAATAGAAGCTTGTTGATTTCTCAAAGTATGTAATTTTCTTTCGAAAAGAAATTCCAAGGGTGTGCATTTATGATTCGGATGTTTAGGTTCCAATTATCGAATTTATTTGGATAGCTTCAAGGCTTTCACCGGAGAGCACTTGAAAGAAAACAACGCAGTGTAGCTTTCCATCCTAAGAGGTTAAACCGTAATTTAAATAATTGTCATTGTACAATTTTGTATTTTAACAATTTTTTTTACTGGATGTATATGGCTCACTTCGTTTTTTCCACAAGTTTATATATTTTGCACAAGAATCTAATTGAAAAAAAAAAACAGTTACACCGTGTGACGGAACAATAATAAACCGAAACCTCAATTATTATTATTATTATTTTCAATGAAACGCTTTTAAAAAACATAAATAAAAGCACCAGACGCATGTTTCGCATTCGAAATTAGACTGCTGTTCTACAACACTTACGCCTGTTTTATATATTGCTGAGAGCACGACGTGTTCATACGTATCTTATGCATGTTCGAACATGACGCTCTCACAACGAATATTACGCTATGAGACCAAATTACAATGAGCATATCAAGTTGGAACCTGTAAATTGCTCATGTTTGTACACTTAATACATGCATGTTCATACCCGGCGCTATCAATTCAGGTAAAGAGTTTTAAATAGGTTTCATTGGGTGGAGGTTGGGGGATCTCGAAATAATATTCATTATATATGTATTTTTTACTTTTCCGGGGTCGTGAAGCTAAAAAGGTTGAAAAACACTTTTCTATACCAAACGAAGAAAAAAAGATTACTTTTTTAAATATTAGTATCTAAATAAAGATATTATTGTTATTAAACGCATTCAGATGTTTCTTCAGATAGCTGAAAAACACCGCAATTTGTCCGTCCACTGACGCAGTAATCAAATATGTATTAGTTTCCACCCCAGCGTTACTATCTACAAGAACCGACCAATTTTTTTTTATAAATAATAAAAATTCATTGCGTATTTTTTAATATATTTTATATAAAATATACACTGAAATTATTTGAACTAAGTTTTCTCTTACAGTTTACTATAATTATTTGAAAAACACTTTAGTTTGTGCTGCTATCTATCAACTATAACCGGAATCAATACTCCGACTAAGCAACATGATATAATAAACCATATTTTACAGTCTTCATAATCAGAATGAATATTTTAAATGTACATCTCCGCGTCATAAACGGCATGAAATAACTAGAAAACACCTAGGAAATTGAGGAAAAAAATTGCAAAATAAATTTTTAATCTAGTAGAGATTAAAAAGTCCAAGTATATTTGAAATGTAATATAACTAAATTAAAATTATTAGGGCCAAGGTAAATAAACCTGCGAATTTGATGAAAAAAAAGGAAGAGGTTTACGAGTAATGCCTTCAACAGTTAAATGCATTTTAAATTTTATACACTTGTAATATTTCATTTTTTCATGAAAATAGATAAAATTATTTTTTTTAGGTTTTTTTTTTGTTTATTTTTATTTGTTTTTCCCCGTTGACGTTTTAAAAAGGGAAACTATTAATAGAATATTAGAAGAATTTTTCTACATGTTATTGAGAAACTATGTTATAATTTTATTTAAACAACATTATTTATTTATAAAAAAAAATTTATTTCATTTTATTGTACTTATAAAGACCTTAACCTATTTTTCATTATATTGTTCGCTTTTTTTTGTAATGTTTTAATATCTCTTCTCTTTTTTATAGTTCTTCATCCCCCCATCATGTACAATACGGTTGGTATAGCCTAACTCCCCATCACTAAAAACTGGACACGATTTCTCAAACGATTTGCATACAAAAACTTAGCGAACAATGAAACGATTGGAATAATGTTGTTGTGTTGAGAATTTTGCCCTATCATGGTTGGCCTGGATTTAACGCAACATTGCTGCCATAACGTGATGTACTTGAAGTTTTAAAATATAATAGAATAAAAATAATAATAAAAAAAAAAATACAATGCCAGTTATTTATGTAAATAGGGAAACAGTAAAAGTAATTTAAAATGTAGCCAATCCGTATAAAAATTGAATCTATTTAAAAAAAAATTAAACGGTTTATAAAAATGTTTAAAATCAACGTAATATCTCATTAAAATCTAAAATTCTGAAAGCTTTATTAATTTATTAATTTGCCGACCTCCGTAACTGAGTAGGTAACGTCTCAGAATTTCATGCGGAGGTCTCAGGTTCGAATTCCGGTCAGAAATGGCATCTTTTCATACACTACCAATTTTCACCGGGATAATATGACCATAGCTGCTGATGCACGTTCTTTCACAAAAAAAAGCTGAAAACACACAAGTAGGACTTGCCCGTCACGTTTTCTGATGCACGGCTTACACACACACATATACACAGACACAACTTAATTTAAAATATTTGTCATTTTACTTAAATATAATATTTTTTTGCTTAATTAATTCAATGATTCTAACTAAAGCACGCGCGCATACCGTATTTAATTCGACCGAGTGTGGCGGTACTAGCGGCCACTTTAAATATTGTTCATTTATTTAATTCCACCGCTCACTTGTGACGTTACAACATAGCAGAAAACTATAGAAAACCCAGCGGGTTGGTCTAGTGGTGAACTCGTCATCGCAAATTGGGTGATTTCGAAGTTGTGAGTTCTAAGGTTCAAATCCTAGTAAAGCGGATTATACGGATTTGAACACTAGATCGTGAATACCGGTGTTGATGTACATATCATCGTCATTTATCCTCTAAAGTAATACCTTTCGGTGGTTCCGGAGGCTAAACAGAAAAAGAAACAAAAAGAAAGACGACTACAGAAGCAGTGCTACACTAGCGCTCCGTGTGGTGAGAGGGGGTGCTAATGAGATACTATACCCACTTAGCCACTAGTTTATTTAGAGTATTTTTTGGGGTGGGGTGCGATTTTGCAAAAACGTTTTTTTGGAAATATTATTATTTTTAATAACAAATATGCCTAAAAAAAGACCTTAATTAGGCAAAATTTCGAGATACTGAGGGTGACCTTGCTCTACAGCCTCATTCCCTTAACCTTTTAACTTGAAAATTTAATGGCATCAATGCTCCATATACAGAAGTAATCTAACCAAGTTTGGTCAAGTCGATTGAGTACTTCTGGAGATATAAGGTAATTTAGGGTGCGACACCCACACACGTGCATACAAACATCCGGAAAATTCCCACCCGGTTTTTTCGGTTCCTTAGGTGTCAAAACTTCAAGATCCACATATGCCCAAATTGGACTTTCCTTTCTACAGCTATAGTCTGCTATAGCGCTAGGGGGAAGTAAAAAAAAAAAAAAAAAACTTAATTTCATAACTATTTCATCGGAAAACAAATATTAAACATTTTAAATATTTATTTTAAAATATATAACAATGACTATAGTTAGGAAAAAACTACTAAATTTATCGCTAATGTCTGATAAAACAGCAAATATTATTATAATTTGACAACATTTGACGTTAAATATTTGTTATCACCTTCGTACTACAATAGTATTCTGGACGAGGAAAATATACTTACCGTATTTTGCAACTTAAAAAGTTAATTTTTTTTACAAAAAAAAATTTAAAAAAAACCTGACAACAAAATTGAAATACTTTCCAGGCATTGGTTATCTAAGATTTCTTTGTTTTGGGGGTGAGGTAATTTATGATGAAGTTTATTGTAAAATTAACCATTATGTGTTTAAATAAACAAAAAAAAAATTAGCATTTTTTTAAATTATCAGTATTTATATTTATCGGTATTTTATTTTTTCTGTTCCCTACCTTCAAAATTACCTTCCAAGGATTTTTTTTTATTTTTTCTACGTTTACTGGGTTTTATGAAAGAAACTAAAAAAAAAAAATCCATTAAGAAGTGTACAACCAAAGTTTTGGGATGAAGTGAATTGTGACGAAATTCTATTGTAAAATTATTACAAAAAGTTTATTATTTAAAATATTTTATAATAATAAAACTTTAAATAAGCCAAAGTAAGTTTTGAAAAAAGAAAAAAAAAAGAAAACTCGATATATTACAAATCTGATCGGCTTTTCCATCACCAATATTGCCCTCAAAGTATTTTTTTGGGGTCACCTGTACTATTACTATACCTAGAGATACATAAAAATCGGTTAAAAAATATGCAACAAATAAAAAGATAGTCTTTTAATTTTAGTGGAAAGAAGAAAAGTAAAATTTGTTTAAAAATGATAGGATAAGAATTTTCGCATGCACCGAGATTAATATAAAGTGGGGTTATGTTTGCAAAGTTTGGGAATATTGATTCCAAAAACTATCTACCTCACATCCTGGAGATATTGACCATTTATTCAAAAATTGCCTCATACACAGACAAGTGTCTGTGTACAAAAACACCAAAATCGAATTATCCAGTGAAAGGTTATTAAGCTTCAAACAAGTTAGCATAAGTACATACGTACGTACGAACATTATTCCCATTTCTTTTTCCTTTTTTAGGGGTAACTGGTTCATGAAACGTAGTGAAATGTAAAAATAACCCATACTTTCCTTCAAGTAGCATAGCTCTAGAGTTATGATGCCAGGAAAGTAAAAATTTATATTTTGTTTTAATACAGTTTTTCGAGGTTCGGATAATGAAATTATTCTGAAATTAGATTATAATGGAACGACATTACAAAATAATGAGAAAACATAAAATATTATGCGATTGATGGTATGACCATACATTCAGTCTATAAAAGTATAAAAGTATTTTTTATCAAAGAAACTTCTACTAATGCAAGTTATATAAGAAACGTTTTTATACACTGGATCAGAACTTAATAACAACGATAGTTAACAAGATTATCCGATTGATAGCAAAATTATTGAATAATTTTTTTACCTATTCGATATTTTTGAAATAAAAAAATATGCTTACATCGTTTTCAGAATTTATTACGTTTTCCCCAATATTAAATTCAACAATATGGAATCTTTTAAGTTTACACACAAATCGATTAAAATATATATACTAATATTTAAAATTCTAATTAACTCACCTTTTTTTTTAAAAAAATTAAAGTGCATAACTTTTTAAACAAAATTTGGGAAACGTTCAGAAATTTCTAAAATAAAATGAAACAATCATCTAAAAGATATATTTTTTTGTTTAGAAGAAACGTTTTTTTCCATATATTTTATTATTAAATTTATTTTTAGAGAAGACAAATAAATAAATAAAAAAAAAAAAAAAAACACAGTGTCCAGAGATTAACAAAATATGAATATTAAAATTCACGAATATTATTTATTTATTTACGTAGTAAATTACATCTAATTTAATATTAAATAAAATAAAATTTCTCAAGGTATTTCGAAAGTATTATTTTAGAATATAAAGAAATGAAGTATGTTAAAGAATAATTTAAGTTTGGTAGATGTACAGTTCAGTAAAAGAAAAGTGAAGGGCATGTTAAAGATTCCGTAATAAGAATAAATAAAAGCTAAACGTGACGAAAGCTTTTGAATATTCTCTGTACCCTCATCCAACCTTCCCTTTAAAATAATAATAATAATAGTAATCAAAATAATAATAATAAAATACAATAAGAATGTACTTCAATAAACAAAAAAAAATTTATATAAATACAAAAATAAATAAATTACGACTAAATATTTTAACATATATTACTAAAAAACAAATAAATACTTTTGGTATTCACTATGTAATACAAATATGTATATACAATTATAAATATTAGCTTTAATAATACAAAAATCCACTGATCATCAGAAAAACGAATATTATTCTTACTTCCACTCGGATGACTCATTAATTAACATTTATTTAACGGATAAAGACAATTTTAAATTTTATATTAATGCTGCATTAAGACTATAATTTAATTTTTATTTCGATTAAAATAATGGCGTTGTCATAAAAATAGTCGGAGTGGTGATATAAAATGTAATTTTCAAAAATTTTATTAAATTAACGTCGATGCGGTATCTGCTTTAAAATGAGTATATTTGGAATTTTTCTACATGATCGCTATTTTTGCTTTAATGCTTCCGGAATATCATCAGAAATGATTATTTCGTTATGCCCCAATTGAAAAAGTAGTGCTTACATTTTTATTAAACAAAATTTTAAAAAAAATTGGCCAAAATATCCATTTATTTTCACTATTTCCCTCTAGATAACTCTGTAACTGTTCACTTCATAGGAAAGATCGACAGAGAAGAAAATTTTTTTATTAAAATTTATATCAGCTGCATCATCAGCTGTAAATCGAAAAATTCGTTATTATTGATGCAAAAATATGAATAAATGTCAAAAAAAGAAGATTTTTTTGGAATTTTTTTCGAGCAGTTGCATCATATGTGGGAACTTCAGATTTTCCTCAAAGATCTTTTTGATATGATAAAAAAACACGCCAAAATTCAACAAAAAAGTCCGACAGTTTTTGCACAATAATTTTGCAATCTAGATTTAACAAAAAAAAAAAATTGTGATTTTTCAAATTGTGTAGATCCTGGAATAAAAAAGTATCTAGATACTTGAAAATTTAATGACATAAAAGAGCACTCAAACTTTCAAATCCATTTTGAAAAATATTAATCGGTTAATCAGGAGAGCCTGGAGAATTTTTTAAACATACTTGCAATTTTTTTGCTTTTAAACAAATTGAATATCTTCACGAATTTTTATGTAGATTTTTTTTAAAAGCATAGCTTAAAAGTACTCGGAAAGACACTTCTTTTTTTAAAAAAAAGTTTCAATTTGTTAATTATCTCCGGAGATATATCGATCAAAGTTGAATTGTGCAACTTTTCGAATAAATTATTATCGATAAATTAATATAGCGATATTCACCAATAATTCGCGTTTGCCAGTATGAAGTTTAAAATTTTTAGCTTTCCAGACATCGACTTACAAAAAAACACAATTTTGTTTAGCTAAAATTGCAGTTTTGTTAAAATTACAAGTGTTTGAAAAATTCCATAGGCTCTCCTAATTAATCGATTAAATATTTTCAAACTGTATTAGAAAGTTTAAGTGCTATTTTACATGTCATTAAATTTTCAAGTATCTAGAGACTTTATTTCAGGCTCTACACAGGTTGAAAAATTGAATTCTTTTAAAAAATCTGGGTTGCAAAATTATTGTACAAAAACTGTCAGACCGATTTTGTTGAATTTTGGTGTGTTGATTTATTATTAAAAAAAGTTGTTTGAGGTAAAATCTGAAAGTCCTGTGTATAAGTACTCGAAAAAAATTCCCAAAAGCCTTGTGTTTTTTAATTTTTTCGCAGTTATTATTTTTGCACCAATAATAACGTATTTGAAACCGATGATATTGTGTGCAAAATTTAATGAAAAAACATTTTTCTCTAACAATCTTTTCTCTAAAATGAACATTAATCAAGGTATTTAAGGAAATAGGAGAAAAGTGGATATTTGTCCGATTTTTTAAAATTTTGTTTAACAAAAAATTAAGCACATCTTTGTCAACTGGCGCATAAGAAAATAATCATTTCTGATGATATTCAGGAGGTATTAAAGTAAAAATTTGCGATCATATAGAAAAATTCCAAATATGCCCATTTTAAAACAGATACCGCTTAGACTATAAAGTCTATCACGAGGCAGCATAAGATAAAAAGTTTTTGTGTATATAATAGTCCCCGGGCTGGTCTAGTGGTTAATTCGTCATCAAGACAAAGGTTCCGAGGTTCAAATACTAGTGAAAATTAGTTACTTTTATACAGATCTGAATACTAGACAGTAGATACCGGTGTACTATGATGGTTGGAGTTTTCAATTAACCTTACGTCCCAGGAACGGTCAGCAGTACCTCATTTACATGACATTCATATTATTCCCATCTCATTAGGCCGTGAAGTGCTTGCTTATTGTTCGTTAGTAAAATGAAAATGAAAAATACAAAATAATTAAATTTGCAGTCCTACCGTAAATTTTCTTGTATTTCTGAGTAAATAAAAATTAACATTTAAATTTTAGGTTAAACACAAGGAAATTTTTTATTTTTTAAACAGATTCGATCGAAAAAGTTTCTATATACTTATTTATAAAATAATACTAATAATCCTAGAATTTATTTAAAACTTAACAAAAGGGAAACTAAATAAAAATATTCATTTTGATTAGTTGTTCACTAACACGAACTTCCGCTCGTGTGAAACGCTTAAATAAAATTCTGAAAATATTCCCTATTAATTACTTAATAATTAAACATTTTTTTTATTATCTTCATACAAACTGGGAGTTTATCGCCCTACGGCTTTCTATTTATTAGTAATTTTCCAAGTAAATGGATAATCTATTTCACTTAGCGATGAGTCGTTTTTAAAAACAATTTGATAGAATTGAGCGAGTCGTTAGTGAGTTACGCTCAATTTAAAGTCTAAAAAAATCGCGTGGGGCTGTGTCGGGACGCACGGCCGTTGATTTAAAGTGAAACGTTACAGATGTTGGACGAAGTTCCTCCGAGAGTAGAGTTAAATGGAAGAGCCAATATCGTATTTATTTTTTTTTGAGCAAAACTGAAAGTCTCCATTGGAAAATTTTAGTTCCTTCATTTGGCCAACTCTATAGACAAATTGTTCGGTCTGTATGTCAGCGCATATTGGATTGAAATAAAAAAGAGACATCGACTGCGTACTAAAAATTAATTTTAACATAAAACAGACACTGAATGGTACATGATGTTTTTTTCGACTGATATTCGACGACAATTTTTTTCAACATCAGTCTGCGATATGAGAAGTATATAAGGCATAATAAGCAGTGGTTTAGTATAGATGCTCGCGCCGTCAGCGTCGTTTACTGAGCGCCCTGTACCAGCTTTGCGACGCTCCCGAAACAGACTCGCTCGCTCGGCACCGGACATTGGGGTACCTGTGAGTGGCCTATAACTTCCCCTTTCCAACGATATGCGTAATGTATGTATCCGGCTGGCATTTGCGCGGGCAAAGGCTGACAAATTTAATTTTTATACTTTTTTACACATAAATATTGTACAATATACACTTATTATTACTTAATCGATCTACCTTGACAAACTCTAAACACAAACACACGAATCACCGCGCTATCACGTCTAAGTCGTAAGCTACACTAAATGGAAATGAGCGAGATCGCCAGTTTTGACCGATTTGCGCTGTGCCCCCTCCCCGCAAACCCATTCTACTGTGACGCAAAAACTCACAAGTCATATCGGCGAGCTGACCATGTAAGTTACAGAATGGCACCGCAGACGGGAGTTACTAAAGCAGGATGATGTACACCTTTTCGTTACTCTACAAATTTCTGTTCTGGTACTCGTATGATTCGGTGTGATTTTAAAGACGTTTCACGTCAAAAATTGAGCAGAAAAAGTTAGAAGCATGGTTTGTTATGATGCTGCAAGTTGGAACATTGACGTTTCTTTATCTGCGTTATCTATTGTTAGTAATATTGTTCGGCATATCCATTTAGCGTTACTTACTTTGAGGATTATGATGACTGGGTATGTGATTCGGCGAGACAAAATGAAATAAAATAAAATAACGAAAAGTCGATTTTCTCTCGCGAAAATGTTTTATAACTCAGGCGTTTTCTTTCGTTTATCAAGTTATAGCTGTCTACGTTAAATTACATAAAAATTATATATTTTATAAAATAAAAATAGTACTAATAACAATTTAATTGTAATTAGTTTTAACAATTGGATAATTTATTAACTGAATATGATACAAGAAATATAAAAAAAAATTACACAACCTTTTTACCATAATTATTATTATTACAGTATTATTATTATGATTGAGGATGTGTTAATTTATCAAACCTTAATTGGGTGAAATGACAGTCATTTTATTTAATGGACAAATTATTAATTGTGTGCATGTGTGCACGTGTGTATAAGTGTGTGTGTATATATATATATATATATATATATATATATATATATAAAAGAAATTAAAGAATTCTTTATTTCTTCGAGATTTATTATTTTTACTTCCTTGTACGAAGTAAAGGAAGTATTGTGATCGCGAAAAAATTTGGTTTTTAGATTTCAATGGAAATATCCATTTTGACCATCCCTGATTCCATTTTGACTAGTTTCGGTGTGACATCTGTACGTACGTATCTCGCATAACTCAAAAACGATTAGCCGTAGGATGTTGAAATTTTGGATATAGGACTGCTATAACATCTAGTTATGCACCTCCAATTTTTAACTTCAACTTTTTTTATTGCAATCAACTGAATCAAAATTGTCCAATAAAGGTCAAAATCAAAAAAAAGATGTGGATTTTGAACTTTTTTGTAACAGCAATAATAAGCTCTCATTGAGAGGCTTTCAACGATTACCGTAAGTGGTACTTATATTCATTGATTCCAGAGTTAGAGCCAAATTAAATTTTTATTAATGAAATATTTGGGTCTCAGAAGGAAAAGGCACATCGGTTCGAATCAGACTTCATCTCCCTTTTTTCAACATTTTTTTCTAATTTAAATATATTGATTTATTAATATATTATTAATATAAACCTCTGATTATGAAAAAAAGATGTTACGATGATAATAATTCAATAATAATAAAAAAAATGTGAAAAAATATCAGAAGTTATTAATGAAATAAAATTTTATGTACTTTTAATTTAAAAAAAAAAATGTGTATATGTAATTTAATAGGCGTACAAGGAAGTCATTATGTGGTGCCTACATCAGTTTTTTACAATACTTTCGTATATATTTTTTTTAAATTAATATCAAATTAGATTATCTTTTACACGATTGGTCTCTTGACGAATTAGATTTAGGAATTATAAATCCACATTTCATAACTTTATTTCATTGAGTATTAACAAAATCTAAACTAAAAAAGAAACTAAACTAAATTAAACTAAAATTTAAACTAAAAATAATTTTGTTTTAAACATTAAAAACACGTTTTCATAATAAATAATTATACTAAAAAGTAAGTGAAGATTGGTTCTGATAATTCGGTTTTAGCCGGATGCTCGACATACACTAACATTTGGACCCAACAGTGGTTGTAATATATCGGTTTATTTCCTTTTCGTATGGAAAGTAAATCGATCGAAGCCTAGTCAAAATCAATATAATTTTAACAACATCGGTGTGTATTTCGGTTCTGTCTTCTTCTTGTTTTGTTTTTTAATCATCAAAGAAGTCTTTTTGAGGGAAATCTGAATATTAACTTAGTATATTGTCAATTGAATAATAAAGCTTCTATTGAGTGAATAAAGTTGAGTCAGGTACTCCAGAGACTTCTGGATTATAATAATGATTGACTAGAATCTTTGGTGAGCCAATAGGAAGCAATTTCTTGCTTTCTACGAAATGCATGGCGACATCTGACGAATATTATGTATTTATATCGTGTGTTGGAGAAAGGCAAGGGTTCAAACATTGTTATATAATAACATTAGGCAAATTTTATTTCAATCTATTGATTAGCTTAAACCAATGAAAAATTTCACCGATGTTTGTTTTTATTCTATAAATGTCTTCTGTTTCTATTTTAATTACTTTTTAAACACAAAGAAATGGTAGTTTATCTCAGTTTAAATGATGATAAACCAACACAAGGTCTCTATCCAAGAAAAGAGTAGACAACTGGTGTAAATCTTGTAAAACTGAAAACTCATATTTAGATATACAATGGGAATTTCCATCTGCAATTTAGTTTTCTACAAGTCCTAGTTTCCTACAGTAATTTTAGTAACTTAGCAGACCTCTTCTCTTGAGAAAATGTCTATATCAAGTAACGTAAAAACGAAAATGTACAGTTTGATGTGACAGCAATCAGCAAGAATATTTTTTGTTTCATTAAAAACATTGATAAACGGTGGTAATAAAGTAACAACCAATTTTAATGACGGTAATAGAATTAATTGTCAGGTTATTGAGAAAATGGGGATAAAACCGGGTAAGTTCTATATCGACACCAAGTTGCGGTTGAGTGGACTGTACCGAGCAGATAAGAAAATTAATTAACACTAGAAAAACTAGAAAATCCCAGGAGAAACAGAATAAACCTAAAAGGAAACTAAAGAGCGGTTTGAAGATAATAATCAGAAGCAAGCCTTCCTGAAGGTATATTTACACTTTTAAATGTATTTTCCGAAAATTTTAATTCTTATAATCTTGTCTCTCTATTAAAGAAAGAGATAATTTTCTAAAGAATTTTCTGCATTTGTGTTTTTTTTTTTATTTAATAGTTTTGTCATGATTGTCACACATTACTACAAAAGTTAAAAATAACTACTCGGCGAAGAAGTTAAAAATAGTCAAAAGAAAAAAAATTGATTCATTAAAAAAAATAATATTTTTAAATAATCCTTCAATAAAATACAAAAACTGTTAAATAATTCCTGAGAGTTTTATATTGATATCTCTTACGGGTATTGAAGAAAAGAAATACGAAGTCACCAAAAATCATACGTAAAAGTTATACGCATACCTATACACCTCATTAAAGTTACTCATAAATGGGAAAAATGAATCTAATTATAAAAACCTATAATATATCAAATTATTATTGTTTTACTTTGATATATACATTTTTTTATAAGTTCTGATAATAAAATTTACGCGTGAATTAATAATTTAACAAAGTTATTGTACTACAAAACTGAAAAAAATGTGTTTTTCTTCACCGAATTTTTATGTTTTACGTTGGATATCGTGTTAATTACAGGAAATTTCAGTCTTGGAACCTACTTATTTCGATTTTCCAGGTCAAAAAACATAACAAACCATCAAGTTTATTCCTTATATAACGCCTTAAAATTTCACCGGGAGAAATGAAATTCGGGTAAACTTTTTTGCTAGCTGTAATTCGATAACAAAGCGTTTTCAGAGATATGATTGTATGTCCTTATTTCTTTATTTCAAGCTCTAGAATTAGTTCCCAAATTATTTCTTTTTCCTCCTGAATCACTCTCTCTCTCTCTCTCTCTCTCTCTCTCTCTCTCTCTCTCTCTCTCTCTCTCTCCCTCTGTGTGTGTGTGTGTGTGTGTGTGTGCGCGCGCGCGGGTGTGTGTGTTTATATACGTATATATGTACACAGCCATCTTCTATTTGAACTTAAGTCGAATCAAATTTTCACTGCCTCATTCTTTCATGTTTGTTAATCCTTCAACATATGCTCATAGGATTTCTGTATTAAAAGATCGTTTTTTTTCTATATGTCACCCTAGAGATGGGTCTTTCGTCAGATATTTGCCTTTATTTTCGCTCTACAGTCAACACTTATGGTGAACAAAAGAATGTATCTTGTAAGAATGAACGATTAATTCTGATTTATTTTTTTTATTTTTTATCACATATCAATATATTTGTCATGTTTTTATGTCCAATATACCATGACACCATTTAGTTATTTATGACACCTGATACACTACCATGTCCAAATCCTACAAAAAATCTGGAATTCTTCCATTATACCTACATTAATAACGTCTATTTTCTTGTTTTCTCCATAAACTTTCCTTAGTACGTTATTCTTGAACAACGGTTAACTATTTAAATTTTTTTTATGAAACGGCCTTCAAAATTTACATTTATATAAATAAACGATGATAGATTAATAAATAAACTAAGGAGTAAATGCAGAAAAGATTTCTATTACAAAATTTCAGTAAACGTGAGAAAAAGTATGGCGCATTTCCACAATTATTATATTTTACCGGATAGATTAATAAATACACGAAGTAAAAGAAAACTTAAATTACTGAGAAAAATTATTAATATATTTAAGAAAAAACTAATTAAACGTAAATGAATATCTATTATAAAATAGGAATTTATATAATAAGTTGCCTAAGTGATTTCAATACTGAAGGGTAAAATTATTAAAAACGTTGATTAAATCGGTAATTATTATCATTATTGTTATTGTGAAAGAAATAAAGTGTTGTTTATTCACACTATTCTTTTCATAGCGTACAATATTATTTATATGACAATTTAATTATGATTAATTTTTATATAGTATATACATTGCACAGTGTGAGAATAATTAATATGTTTAACAGGAAAATGTTATAAAATCTATATTATCATATAATGTAAGAAAATACTAACAAAGTTAATTTAAGCATTATAATTATTATACAAAATAATCACATAATTGAAGTTCGGTCATAGAGGTTTATATTAACCTACCAGAATCCTAGTTGTTTCTGTATTATAATAGTGAAATCACGCTAAGAACAGTTAAAGTTTGCACGTTAAAACATTTTACCACTAAAAGGAGTAACATAATGAAAGTTGTGATTTTATTGAAAAAAAATCTATTCATGATTGCAAACAGCTGTCATAACTTTCAAGAAAATATTATTATACCCATACTCATAATACAACCCTTGCCTACAAATCCATTCAGCGACATGGCGTCGCGCGTCGTAGGTAGCAAGAAAACAGTCGTCGGTACAGGAATCCATCTTTAAACCTGCGGGTCAACTTAGCTTTTTAAACTTGGACGAATAGTAAATACTAAGATACATAATTTTTCAATTTCCCTTATAACTTCAATACACGGGAACATTCCTTTCCCATCACGTTCACCAGACATGGCATTGCCACATCACACGAGAGGTGGCTGAAATGTAATGCACTCATAACTCGCAAATGAAGCAAAAAGGGCATAAATATACATTTTATTTGCTATAAGAACTTATATTAACTTTTCCATGTAGTTACAGCTATATATTTCTCCCGATGGTGAACTAGTTTTTTTATTCTGCCAAATGAAGAATAAATTAAAGGGGTACATAAATTAAAATGTAATAATGTGTTAAACAAAGATGGTACACCTATATATAATACGAAAGGTAAAGTCGATAGATGGGTGGAATATATTGAAGAGTTATACGGAGGAAATGAATTGGAAAATGGTTTTATAGAGGAAGAAGAGGAAGTTGAGGAGGATGAAATGGGAGAAACAATACTGAGATCTGAATTTAAGAGAGCATTAAAAGATTTAAATGGCAGAAAGGCTCCTGGAATAGACGGAATACCTGTAGAATTACTGCGCAGTGCAGGGGAGGAGGCGATTGATAGATTATACAAACTGGTGTGTAATATTTATGAAAAAGGGGAATTTCCATCAGACTTCAAAAAAAGTGTTATAGTAATGATACCAAAGAAAGCAGGGGCAGATAAATGTGAAGAATACAGAACAATTAGTTTAACTAGTCATGCATCAAAAATCTTAACTAGAATTCTATACAGAAGAATTGAGAGGAGAGTGGAGGAAGTGTTAGGAGAAGACCAATTTGGTTTCAGGAAAAGTATAGGGACAAGGGAAGCAATTTTAGGCCTCAGATTAATAGTAGAAGGAAGATTAAAGAAAAACAAACCAACATACTTGGCGTTTATAGACCTAGAAAAGGCATTCGATAACGTAGACTGGAATAAAATGTTCAGCATTTTAAAAAAATTAGGGTTCAAATACAGAGATAGAAGAACAATTGCTAACATGTACAGGAACCAAACAGCAACAGTAGCAATTGAAGAACATAAGAAAGAAGCCATAATAAGAAAGGGAGTCCGACAAGGATGTTCTCTATCTCCGTTACTTTTTAATCTTTACATGGAACTAGCAGTTAATGATGTTAAAGAACAATTTAGATTCGGAGTAACAGTACAAGGTGAAAAGATAAAGATGCTACGATTTGCTGATGATATAGTAATTCTAGCCGAGAATAAAAAGGATTTAGAAGAAACAATGAACGGCATAGATGAAGTCCTACGCAAGAACTATCGCATGAAAATAAACAAGAACAAAACAAAAGTAATGAAATGTAGTAGAAATAACAAAGATGGACCACTGAATGTGAAAATAGGAGGACAAAAGATTATGGAGGTAGAAGAATTTTGTTATTTGGGAAGTAGAATTACTAAAGATGGACGAAGCAGGAGCGATATAAAATGCCGAATAGCACAAGCTAAACGAGCCTTCAGTAAGAAATATAAGTTGTTTACATCAAAAATTAATTTAAATGTCAGGAAAAGATTTTTGAAAGTGTATGTTTGGAGTGTCGCTTTATATGGAAGTGAAACTTGGACAATCGGAGTATCTGAGAAGAAAAGGTTAGAAGCTTTTGAAATGTGGTGCTATAGGAGAATGTTAAAAATCAGATGGGTGGATAAAGTGACAAATGAGGAGGTATTGCGGCAAATAGATGAAGAAAGAAGCATTTGGAAAAATATAGTTAAAAGAAGAGACAGACTTATAGGCCACATACTAAGGCATCCTGGAATAGTCGCTTTAATTTTGGAAGGACAGGTAGAAGGGAAAAATTGTGTAGGCAGGCCACTTTTGGAGTATGTAAAACAAATTGTTAGGGATGTAGGGTGTAGAGGGTATACTGAAATGAAACGACTAGCACTAGATAGGGAATCTTGGAGAGCTGCATCAAACCAGTCAAATGACTGAAGACAAAAAAAAAAAAAAAATGAAGAATACTGGCTAGCTTCCCGGGTCAAGGACCTCACAGTGTCCTTTAGTTCATTACGTGTGATGAAATTAAAAATACCCTTCGTATCCCTCTTTCATTGCGAAAAAAGACGTGAAAATCGGAAAGCGCTAAATCTGGTAAATATTGAGGGTGTAGAATATGTACAAATTTTAACATCACAAGAGATTCCGCAGTTGCACACGATGTGTGTAGCCTAACACTTATGGAATATCGGTTCCCTGAATTATCAAACACACACGTCTTCTAAGGTGTATTAATGGTAAATTTAAATCAATTCGTTCATCTGCTATTAGTGCTCTCCATCAGTTACAGAAACTAATCGGCCACTACGTGGTTCATTCTCAACATTTGTTTTACCATATTTTGATGTACGAAATTTTATTGGCTATCTACTCATAGTAATTAGATCAATAGATTCATCAGTATAAATGAATTTTAAACGACGATGAATGATACTAACGTATATTTTTCCGTAATTAAAGATTCAATCATTGTATGTTGTTTAGACGCGCGCGCGCGCGTGTGTGCGTGTGTAAGAAGCAACGGCAATTTAAGTGAGTGATATTTTCGTACTCATCGTACCTCAAAACGTAAAGAAAATTCATTTTCACTACCCTATTCCCACCATGCGACCGAAAGTAATACTGTACTTTTCTTCGAAAACACAGTAAAAAAACAGATTTGAAAAAATTAAATACATAAAATAATTAATTAAAAAAACTGCGTATAGGAGAATTTTATTTATTACTTTTTACGAATGGTTAAATTGTAATTGAAAAATCTAAAATGGAACTAACTTCCAATGGAATTTGAGGAACAAAAGATATTTTTTTAGTTTTTTTTATTTATTAACGTTACTAAAAACTATAGTAATATACAGAAAACTCCTTATCAACAGTGGAATTCGACGCGTTCAAACAACAAGCACGGCCAATGGTCCATACTTAACAAAATTATTATAACTTACTAAAAACATTCTAATAATCAGTTTAAATGTTTTGGTAAAACATTTTTTCTTTTTCCTAAAAACTCACTGTTTATATTTCATATTACACTTATCTAACTGTTACATACATCTAAATAAAATGTATTAGCAAGTTTTTTTCTAAAAATTCATATATTTTTGTTTATTTTATGTTGTTGATTTTCTTAAAGCGTACAATTTTACTGTGAATTGGAATCTAAATAAGAGAATTATTTCTGTAAATATTAAATTAAATATTTATAAAATGTTAATGCCTGGATGGGATTCAAACGATACTGTAGTTCTAAGATACGTATATGACTGAATCGCTATCTCATTTTACTATTAAAACAAGTCATGCTAAATTATAAATTATTTTTTATGTTTGTGTGGGTGTGTGTAACATGAGAAAAAGTTATTTCACATATAGATAATTTCCATGAACTTATTTAGCGAGAATTTATAATAAATTTAATAGCTAGAATATATTGTGTGTCATTTGTTTCATTAAATATCTTAAACCAGAACAAGTAAAGTATAAAATTAAAACTAATAACAAACAACTTTTGAAATCACATTATAAAAAGATGAGATAAAATCAAGTTGCAATACAGAAAGAACCATTTGTTAGTGATTATTATTACTTAAATTGCAAAAGGATTAACCTGTATATGTGTAACATTTATTATCTTGCTACACCTGTAATTCTAGATGCAAGCCTATAATTAATACTGTAATACATGAAATGTAATATTAAAAATTATATTGTACATAATAAAAATAATCATATCCACTATGATATTATTTTAATGAAATAATTATTTATTTTTTAAAAATTTACTAACGTACATTTATCGGTAAGTAATGTATGTAGCATTAATCAATGGTAGTATAAAACTGGATCCGAGATTAATAAACGTAATTTTAATTCAATAACAGGATAAATGTTTCATGTAATTAAACTAGATACATTTACACACCACACAGTTTTAGGGTTTGAGCAAAGGCAAACCACAAGAAAGTTTGATTCTGTTGTAAAATGGCTCTTAAATAAATATCTGGAACAAAAACTAATTTTTTTTGAGTTTGTTAACCGAAAATCATTGATCGATATTAATTCGTTCTGAGTAAAGTTACATCGATCTTACGAAGATAGAATGAGTGTGCACTAGGAAGGTACACTTTTTTTTTTCTACTAGAGTGGTTCGTCTTGTTTCGCGGTCACTCCGGAGTATAAAGTCCTTTTTTTACTTTATAATCCCATTCTTTTATCCTTAATCAGTTCGTTTCCATTATTATTCTGTGGGTTTTTGATTAAAGGATAGTAAGATCGGTAGTGTGGTGGAGGGGGCTGCTTTGCCTATGGAACTATTCTGGGTATATTATTTAACTGTTGGCTCCTAACCTTTGGTTGGAGTACTTATCGGATCAAATAAGAGCTTATAATTTAACAAAATCCAAAAATGCTTAAGAAGATATTAAATTATTAGGCTTTAGATTATAAAGAAAACATATTTTTCATTTGTCCCCGACAACCGCAAAAATTACTGAACCAATAATTACGAAATTTTAACTAATGGTGATTAGAAATGAAATATACAGGCTTACAATAGCTTTTTAAAAATTTATTTTTTAAGAGTTGAGATAATTGATTATATGAAGAATTCTTTAAGCTTTTATTTATAAATGTTCAATGAATGCACCGTTTGCAACACGATAGATATCAACACGTTAGTAGAATTAATCCCAAACACGTGCAAGCATATGCCGGTCAAAGGTAGGAACGCATTTGTGATGCGTTGTTTTAAGTCGTTGATATCAATAGGAAGAGGCGGTAAAAAACTTTATCTTTAACATAACCCCATAAAAAGTAATCGCGACGTTAAGTCTGGACTACGTCGTGGCTTAACATCATGTTTTCCTCACTTGCACGGCCAATCCATCGTCTGGGAAGGCGTTCATCCAAATAATTTCTGACCTATCAGTGAGGTGGAGCTCAATCTTGTACAAAAACGAAGTTGTCACTATCTTCCTCGAGTTGAGACTTTAGCCATTCGCTTAACATGTCCAGGTGAATTATTCCAGTTACTGTCACTTCGTGAAAAAAGAACGGCCCGTACACCTTTTCACGAGATATAGCGCAAAACAAGTTCGCTATAGGGGAATCGCGTGTATTTACTGTAAACCTTTCTTGGGTTTTCTGTATCCCGTATTCTTACATTGGGTCTATTAACTTTTCCACTAATGTGATACGTACATTCATCACCGAAAATTAGGCGATGAGAAAAGCCATCATCATTTTCAACACGTTCCTGCAACTCCAAACAAAAATGTTTACGTAAGATTTTATCGTCGACATTTAAACTTTGTATTAACTTTAATTTATAAGGCGTCATTTCCAAACGTTTCCACATAGTTGGTTGAGGCATTTTCAATTCTAAACTTACTGACGTAGTCGATTTGCTTGGACTACGTTGATACATATCACAAACACGATGAATTTGTTCTTCTGAAACAGGAGGCTTCCAGGACTTTTCTTTTAACATAAATACCCTGCATTTTGAAACTGTTTAGTCCATTCGTAGATTTATTTTCATGTCGGTGGTGATTTACCATATTTTGTTCTGAAACATCGTTGCACGACAGTAACAGAGTTTGTTTCGGATAATTCGAGCACACTAAAAGTTTTCTCTACTGCAGTAGAGACGATCTTGCCAGAGTGGTAACATGACACATCAATCAGTGACATTAGCAGCAAAGCAGCTACACCAACATAAAATTTACAAAATTCCCTGTAAAACCATATCATTTGCTACATCCACGTACATCAATTTAATTTTGTATAAGCTGTCGAAAGTGTATATTTAATTAGTAATCACTCTGTATAATTTTCTTATGATTCCGAAATGTTTACCACAATTTAAATCTCACCAATTTCACTACTGCATGAACATAAATAAAAAAGTATAAATAAATAATCTAGAATCTTTTGTAATAAATTTAATGTCGTCTATATCGATAATATTTCTATATCGATTGATTTTGTCTATATTGATCACTGTCTATCCCAATCTCGACTACTTAGATAATTATTATGATATACCAAATTTAATGTCATCGTCTATAAAACATGAGTTTGTAGTACCATCGTAAGTATACATAAACACAACCTAGTGCGATAATAAAATTAAAACGATGACGACCATTTACAGATTTAACAAAGTTTTGATGTTCTGAGGAATATTGAATTCTGATATTAATATCAACCTCTTCAAAAAGTTACATAGTAAACCCGCAAGAACTCATTCTCACGCGAGAAAAGTAGCACTCTGTAGATTTTTATACCCTGAACTAAGAAAATCCATCAGGGTAACCTATACACATAAATGGCACAACTTCGATTTTCAATTTTGTATTAATATTTTCGTAATGCCTATATCGACGAGTTCACAGATAGGAAAAAGAACTTCTAGTGCTATTAGAATTTATGATCGTAGATAACGTGCATCCACCACGCCAGAGCGTTCTCAAAGTTTCATATATATATATTTTTTTCTCGAATAAGCCCTTAAGAGGCTACGTTAACAACATAGAATATATTTCTTTAATTTCTTCTTTTTTTTTTGTTGGATGTTTCAGTTTTGTGTTTGGCCTAGTATTCTTTTATTTGCTATGACTGTAGTCTTTTATATTCTTCAGACCACTTTCTGCCAACTCTTCTGGTTTTTTTATGGGAAACCTTTATAATTTTGAATGTGTTTACTATAAAGGAATCTCTATCATTAATCGCTTCATCTGTAATGCTTAATACTGTAATTTTTTCACCCATACTGAATTGTTTTTTAGTTTATTCATTTTATCAAAAATTTATTTTGTTAGTCTATCATTGCCCATTTTGAAAATCTGTCCATAAAACCGTAAGCGTCGTTTCCTAATTGTGTTTGAAATCCTTTCTATTCTGGAATGTATTTCTTCGTTTGATCTACAGTTTTTAATTTTATGTTACTGAAAAGTTGTTATTCATCCAAATTAACTTATTTTATCCGTAATTTGTGAATGATATCTCTGGGATCAACAAATCACACACGCGCGCGCACACACACACAATACTAAAACACTATTTCCAATTTTTATAATATTTTAACATAAATTTCTCAATAAACACATAATTTGTTAAACAGTATCCTTCTTATAAAATCAAGGAATTTTGTGTTTTATAGCATCATTTTTTGTGTAATAATTATGATGTAAGTACATCGATTCCTAGAAATAAAATGAAACCCACCGGGTTGGTCTAGTGGTTAACGCGTCTTCCCAAATCAGCTAATTTGGAAGTCGAGAGTTACAGCAAAAAGTCGAGAGTTCAAGTCCTAGTAAAGCCGTGTTTACACGGATTTGAATACTAGATCGTGGATACCGGTGTTCTTTGGTGGTTGGGTTTCAATTAACCACACATCTCGAACTGAGAATGTACAAGACTACACTTCATTTACACTCATGCATATCATCCTCATTCATCCTCTGAAGAATTATCTAAACGGTAGTTACCAGAGGCTAAACAGGAAAAAGAAAAAAAAGGAATAAAATGAAGAAAATTGTGTAAATCTTCTTTTCAGTACATTCTGTATATATGTAAAATTAAAAAAAACTTCCTTTACAATTTTTTTAGTTAAGTGAGTGACGAGCGCTATCTATAAGCTGTATAAATTATATAATTTTTTTCAACAGATTGCTCAAAATAAGTTCTTTTTCATGTTATCTTTCTATTACAAACAAAACTAAAAAAAAATCTAATAAATCTTTTTTAAATTTGTATCCATCACTTCAATTGTGCTTTAGATATTTTTTTATATACGAATTTATAGGTGAAAACCATACTGTTTTACTTACATCCAGAATGAAATTACTTAGAATAAATTGCTAAGATGGAATTCCTTCTTATTTTGGAAAGAGTTTACTGTTAATTATTTTCTGGTAAAAAATTTTTGAAACGATTTCAATAAGACAAGAATTTAACGTTTAAACGTAGAATTTGAAATAATTTTTTTCTTGTTGATGATATATTAACACAGATTTAAAAAAAAAATAATAAACAAAAATTAATACCGGTTAATTCAAGTAATTGGTAGATAACTTACTTAGATGGAATTTAAAAGCGATTATTTTTGAGTAGTAGGTAAATTTCTACTCATTCAAAATTAAAAAAGAAAAATAATAATAATAAAATCATTAAAGCCGTTACCATTATTTAAAAGATTACATTTAAAAAAAGTTACTGGAAAAATATTGTCTTACCTGAATTCGAACCTAGAGCAGAGCATTCAAGATGAAAGACTGAGACAGTACAACTCCGCCATGAAAGCCGGAGAATATTCTAGATTACATCATAAAAACAAAAACAAAGATATTAAAGAAATAAGCTAACGTGAAGATTATAAAATATAATTAAATTGTATGCTTACAATGTTAAAGATTATATTAAAAACTAAACTGAAATTATCAAAATTATATAATTTTAGAATAGGAAAAAAATAAAATCTGATTACAAATCATATTTTGCAATGATGTGCGAAAATAATAATAATTTAATACATTATAATTCTATATTACAGCCATAATATTTAGATAAATAAAAAAATAATATCTTGTGACACTTCTTTAACTCATCTATAATAAATAAATCTGCCCTCATTCGTATGCAAACTAAATACTCCTAGAAGGTGTATATCACTTCTTCATTTATATTGGCTTATATCGTAAAATTACATTACATAATGTTAAATTGGATTAATAGCTGCACAAATTATGAATAAAGAAAAACGGGTTACATATATTTCTATATTAAATTTTATACTCACGTATAAATGTAACTATATATATATATATATATATATATATATATATATGAGATGTGTGTGTGTGTGAGTGTAAATGTTGAACCAAATAACACAAAGAAGATGTGAGTAAAAGGTTTCTTAACTGTTGGTACTTATTACATACATATATAAACTTAATATATACCATACAACTAATCTTGTTACATAAAAAAAAAAAAAAAAAAAAAATGTTCTACACGCAGACATTTTAATAAATTATATTCAAGAGAAATCGGGTCACTGAAATGAAAACGTATTTGATAGGTCCAGTTAACCTATCATGGTTTTTTTTTTAACAGAAGTTAATCTTCTTCACTTAACAAGCACGTAAACAAGAATATTTTTTTTTTTTACTTTTCGTTAAATTAATTATCTTAACATCTGTTATTTTTCTTCTTTTTTAAATTGCAATAGCATATTTAGAAAGTTAATATAAAATATTAGTTTATTTAATAACATGGGCAATATTTGGACTATTTTTTTATATGATCGTTAATTTTTGCTTTATCAACTCCGGAATATCATCAGAAATGATTGATTTTTCATTTTTTCTTCTATTTCCCTAGATAACTCGATAACTGTTCATTTTAGAGAAAAGCTCGAGAGAGAAAAAAGTTTTGTTACTAAATTTTACACGCAATATCGAAGCAAATCGAAAAATACGTTTTCATTGATGCAAAAATAGCAATAACTATCAAAAAAAGAAAAAAAGAAGATTTTTGGTAATTTTTTCCGAGTACTTATACGTAGAGCCTTCAGATTTTTCCTCAAAGATATTTTTGATATGATAACGCAACACGCTAAATTGCAACATAATAGGTCGGACAGATTTTACACAATAATTCTAGAATCCAGATTTACACATCGGTTTGAGTCAGACTTCTTTTCTTTTAACTTTTTTTAATTAAAATTTTTGATTTATTAATCTCTGATTAAAATTTTACAATAAATAATTACGCAATAACAATAAAAAAAAGGAAAAATTATCAGAAGTTATTAATGAAATAAAATGTTATGTAACTTTTCATTTTAAAATAAATGTATATATGTAATACATTTATACATTATATATTTAATAGGTGTACAAAAAAGTCATGTGGTGTCCACATCAGATTTTTATCCTCTTACACATAAATCTCTGCTATTTCGTGAAACATTTATTTTTTAAACTAACACGGATTGCAACCACTTTTCTTTTATCTAATATTTTTTGACCGCAATTTATGCTTTTTCCATGGTTTTCCATTATCCTTTCAGGAAAACGCTGTTCCTTTTTGTTTTAATCGTGATATAAAATACTTATTAAACCTGAGTGATTTATATATGTACAATTATGCTATTTTATGTTCCCGGCAAATATATCTAGAATAGCTATATTAAAGGGGAACTTATGGTGATCATATCAAAAATGGGGTATCTGTTTTTTTGCAAATCTTGTTTTATGGTCCAAATAGTTAATTTAGACAAAACAAAAACATATATATGTATATGTATATATATATATAACATGTCTGTGCCGCACTACTTTTGGATCTATATTTCAGGATTGAACAAACCGCTTTCTTCCAATTTGATTCAGATATTTCTATATGTTATGATCATAACATTTCTTTTTTCTAAATTCATTAAAGGGGTGGGGGGAATCGCGGAAAAACCATTTCGATTTCCTTCAGAGGTATTTTATAGAAAACCTTTTTTAAAGCATTTTGCTACAATAAAGTGCATGTATAAATGCCCTCTTTTCAAAAGCCCTTTTTTAAAAATAGTTCTTTTTTCAAAATATCCATCCCATCTCTCAAAACTGGAATATATGTTTTTTGTTCTTTCGCTTTCATTTTCCATTCGGCTTTGATTATTTTACAAACTTTTTTTGAAAGTTTTATTTCACATGTAGAGGTAAGGAATATCTATATTTTTAAAACAGTTATAGACCCAGGACTTACAATACTAAAACGTATTTTGAAAATCTTATTTTTCTTATTTTAGCTTTTATTGAAGGGATGCTAGATTTAGAGTAAATTTTTCTTATTTAAATTTGCCAAGCTTAACTTGTATATGAATATTTGTAGAAAAAATATTCTTAAAATTTATTCCCCACTTCTAAAAAATATATATAATAGTCTGTTCTTTTTTTGCTCTAACTCTTTTATTACTTTCCCGGCAAATATAGCAAGAATAACTGTATTAAAGAAGAAAATATGGTGAAAGTATAAAGAAAAGGTTTTCGGGGTTTTTGTACAATTAAAAAAATTTAGCCGGGAAAGTCATGCAATAATTTGTCAGCTTTTTGTAGCTTATAAATTAATTACATAATAATTTTATTTTTTATTCTTTAAGAATTACGCATTTCTGGAGATGCCTTCATCGTAAATTGCTCTCTTAATATACTAATAATACTGAATTTTAAACATATCATGATTCATAAAAACTAAAAAAATGACAACACCGTTGTAGGACTTTCCCGTCACGCGGCTTACACACGCATATACACACAGATTAATTTAGCTCGTCAGTGCTACACTAGCGCTCCTTGTGGTGACATAAGGTACTATTGACGCAGTATAAACACTTAGCCACTAGTTTGGAGCATTTTTTTGGGGTGGGAGTGCGATTTTGGGAAATTTTTTTTTGCAAGTATTATTTTTTAATCGTTAAGCAATGTGTCCAACAAAAATAAGAGCTTAATTAGGCGAAATATCGAGTTGCTTGCTCTCGAAGGTGAGCAAGTATCTGGAGGATATCTGAAATCTCGAGGGTGACCTTGCTTTACAGCTTCATCTCCCCGATCTTTTAAGTTGATTTAATGTCATCAATGCCCCGTTTATAGAAGTAGTGTGATCAAGTTTGGTCAAACTCGGTCCGGTAGTTCTGGAGATATAAAATGATTTAGAGTGCGACACCAAACACATAGACGTACGTACGAACATTCGGAAAATTTCCATCCGGTTTTTTTGGTCCCTTAGGTGTCAAAACGTCAACATCAGTGGAAAACGCATATGCCAAAATTGGATTATGAAAGCTTAAGCTTAACAATTTTGCTTAAGTAAAGTTTTCTCTAATTCGAACAACCCCTTCAATAAAGACTAAAATAAGAAAAAATCAATTTTCTAAAAACCTTTCTACATTTTAGGTCCGGGGTGTATAATTTTAAAAAGATTGTAGACATTTTTTGACAGATCTAGATATGAAACGTAAACTTTCAAAACTTTTTAGAAAAATATATAAACCGCATAAAAACATAAAATATATAATTTAATTTTAAGAGGTGGGGATTAAGTTTTTGAAAAAAACTTTTTGCATTATTTATACGTATACCCATTGTAGGTAACAAATGTAACCAACAGGTTAGTCTAGTGGTGAAAGCGTCTTCCCAAATCAGCTGATTTGAAGTCGAGAGTTCCACCGTTCAAGTCCTAGTAAAGGCAGTTACTTTTATACGGATTTGAATACTAGATCGTGGATACCGGTGTTCTTTGGTGGTTGTGTTTCAATTATCCACACATCTCAGGTTTGGTCAAACTGAGACTGTACAAGACTACACTCATACATTTCATCCTCTGAAGTAATACCTGAACGGTAATTCCCGGAGGGTAAACAGGAAAAAGAAAGAAAGAAAGGTAACAAATGTGCTTCAACAAAGTTTCCTTTAAAATGCCTTTGAAGGAAATCGAAATTGTTTTCGCAATATTCCCCCATTCCTTAACGAATTTAAAAAAAGAAGTTAATAGGTCCTCTTATGCCCCAAAATAAGAAATATTTCTGACAAATTTGAAAAGAAATTGGTTTAATCAATTACGAGATATAAGGCCAAAAGAAGTGCGACACACATACATATGTATTTTTGGTCTAGATGAACTAGTTGGACCCTAAAACGTCATGCCCTACAAAAAACTCGATACCCTATTTTTGACATGATTACCATAATCTCTCCGTTCTAACTATTCTAACTATATTTGCCGTGAATGTAAATAGTTGTATGTTTTGTAGGTTTTAATTTCCAACGCTTTATTTCAGAATCACAATTTTCACTCTAACTTCTTTCTTGTAAAAAAGAATTAAAGACTTTGGTGTAATAGTAATTTCAGTTATTTGGAACAATTAAAAATCCATATTTTTTATTTTGTAATTTATGATAATTTTTTTTAAGTGTTAAAATTAGTATTCATTTTTTTGTATGCGTAAGCGCATATATGCAATTTTCAGGAAGATTTAAAACTAATTATACTGTTTAAAAAAAGAAAAAAATTCAAATAAATATCACAACACTTAAGGTATCCACATTTAAGTGTCACATTAGTTATGTCCTGGACTTGGTCAATACAATGTGTAATTTTAAACCTTTTTATAAAATTATCATGTAACCTTGAAATAAAGTGGGTATAAATTAGTTTAATTGAACAATTATTAAATAAATAAAAAAAATATATATATATAAAATTATTTTTACATTTTATTACGTCTATAAAAATTCTTTTTATAATTTTTTTTTTGTTTTCAGTAACTTTGCTTAAAATAAAATAAGGTAAAACAAGAGGTTCAATAATAAGTATTATTTTAATCTTCTACGAATAAATCTTTTGCTGCTGTTGATAATACAATAAATCTTTTGAAACGTAACTAATTAAATCTCATATTTTCTCTAAAAATAAAACAAATTATGTAAATTTACATAAATTTAGTATTTAAATAATTACACATCTACCTAACTAAATAAAATTATTCTACAGAAGACAGACAATGAGATGAGATGAGATGGAAAAAACTGAAGTCAATAAAAAATTCTTGTCAGATCTGACTTGGTTAGTCAATGACGTACTCACGATTACCTAACTGAAAAAAAAAAATTAGAACGTAAAGCTGTAGGAAGAGACAAAGATGAAAATTATGAAACGAATAATACTCGATATTTCGAATTCCAATATTAAACAGATCTCTAATAATTAATATTTTAATTTATAGACATACGAACTTGTAGTTAGTGTAGACTGTTAATATGAGTAAATCATCAGTGACTGGAATCACGGTCGGTAATGCCACCACCCTAGTTTTTGTTAAGTTTATTTTTTTTTTTACTCCTAACGTGTACGTTGCAATGTGTTCATTAAGTGAACCCCTCGACGGCCCAGTGAGACGAGGATGATGTGTATGACATGAAAATGAGGTGTAGACTTGTTCAGACTCAAGCCGACCATTCCTGAGCTTGTGTAGCTAATTGAACCCCAACCACGAGTTATAGAGGTATCCATTTGTGTAAAATTACAGTTCATCAAATACAGTCCATTTTTTTGTTGAATTAATTCCTGTTACGAATGACAATTTTTAATTTTTGTTATCTTAGGATAAAATCCATTAAAAAAAAAATTCTTAATATTTTTGTATAGTATTCAAAACCGTATAAAAGCGATTCATTTTTACTAGGATTTTAACCTTGGAACCTTCGACTTCAAAAATCAGCTTATAAACAATTGATTTGCGATGACGAATTAACCACTAGACCAGCCCGGTGGGCCATCCTAGTTATAAAAAAAAAATCATTATAGATGGCGTGATGAGAACGTGACCTGAATTTCTCTGTTGAATAAGATGACTGGTCCGAGTATTTTATACCACTGTTTTTTGTTTCGAGTTCTTGAATACTCTTTAGTATTCACACTATTCGAATAATCGAATTATTAAGTACTCGAATTTTGTTATTAACTAATTTTGTTATAATTAACTATGCGATTACGGAGAGTATTGGTCTATCATTAGTAAAAAACATAAAATACGCAATAAAGGAAGTATAATGTAATAAATTAAAAGATTATAGCTAAATAGAAATTAATAGAGAAACGTATTAAATATTAATTCGCCTTATTGATGACAAAAACAGTCTATATATGTCATTTATACAGAATTAATTATTAGCGTATTTTTAAAAATTAGAAAATACTTAATAATAAGATTCACTTTTTAATACTGCTGGGGTTTTACTTGTTAATATTAATTAAATAATTGTTAATGTTAAATAGCTGATTTTAACAGCTTGAAAGTCAAGCTTCTTGTTTAAACTTCCTGTTTACAAATACGTTTAATTAATTCCCATAGCAAAAAGCTTTACCTCATGGGGTGTCACAGAGGCACTATATCCAACCGTTTTTAACTTCTTACTATCAGTAAAGAATAGTATCCATAACTGAAAAGCTAGAGCTAGCTAATTCAGATTTACGATACAAATCTTTAAATGTTTAATACCAAATTTCATCGATTAGTTCTTGAATTACAAAAAGTATTCTCTTTACCACCGTGAAAATTTATGAACTCTTGTAAATTAGAATTTGTTTTTTTTTTTGTAATCCAACATCTACTTTAATTTTTACTGCGCTCCATGATTGACTGTATCCTTAATTAAAATTTAGTCATGTTTACCCTTTATTAAAAAAGCGATACTGATTTAAAGTCAAATCGGTTTTATACAGAATGTATCACGACATTTTCCTGGGACTTTCATAATCTATTCAACTTGTGAAATAATGAACAAAGTTCATATAAACGTTCTAAATTGCTTCGTTTGCAAATTACGGCTAGTGAAAGATTTCGCTCGGATTTCAGCTACTCCGGTGAAATAAGGTCGTATTAAAATTTTTGGGATGTTAATTAAGGGGCAGAATTAGTGGTTTCTTACGGTTATTGACCTGAAAAATTGAATAAAATAGGTCCTAGAACTGTATCTGCAGTAGTTTTTGAGAAATGTGGGATTAAAATCTGTCGATTGGGATAAAAACCTCCTATTTTTTATGTTTGAATACAATAAATTTGTTAAATGGGTAATAAACGCTCAAAAATTTCAAATAAAACTCGCAGAGAATTTAATTCCAAACAAAATGGTGTAAGATAAGCTGAATAAAACATTATTTTCACGAGTAGAATAGGTTATGAAAGTCCCGGGAGAAGTTCGTGATAAAACCAATGTGTGTGTGTGTGTATATATATATATATATATATATATATATATATATATATATATATAGAGAGAGAGAGAGAGAGATACCATATGAAAAATAAATTCTAAAAATATAACTTTTAAAAACCTACTTCAAAGTAAAAAATAAATAACATTCAATTTTCCTATCAGTTATGAAAGTCCCGGGAGAAGTTCGTGATAAAACCAATGTGTGTGTGTGTGTATATATATATATATATATATATATATATATATATAGAGAGAGAGAGAGAGAGAGAGATACCATATGAAAAATAAATTCTAAAAATATAACTTTTAAAAACCTACTTCAAAGTAAAAAATAAATAACATTCAATTTTCCTATCAGTTTTGAAAATTGCAGCCAGTACCTAAAATTACCAACAGCTTACTAATTATATGATTTGGGTGAACTATAAAATATCGAAATTTATAAAAGAACTGAACAACAGATTATTATTTTAGCATTTTTTTTTCCAATGAAATCGGTTTTCTTGTTATTTAATTCTGGACTTTACCGGAGATTCTGAAGATGACCTCCGGTAAAGCAGCCCATAAGGGCTACGTACGGAGATAGTGGCTACCGAAACTGCTAAATGGTTGGTGGCTTCCCCTACGGGGTTAGAATGTTATTTAATTTCGTTTAAATTAATAGGTTTATCTGATTTAAAACATGAAAGGCCTACAAAATAAACGACAGCTTGTGAGAAAAAATATGTTTGCGTGAAACGAAAAACGCGGAATTCGGCAACTTATAGCAATAGAAAAATAATAGAGGAAAAAATATTAAGTAATTCAGTTACTGAACGTGCCGCGAGCGGTAGCGTCTCAGCCTTTCATCAGAAAGTCCCGGGTTTGAATCCCGGTCAGGCACGGTATTTTCACACGCTACAAAATTGCCGTACGTCTGCCTTACATGCGGTAATATAGATACATACATACAAGATCGTGGATACCGGTGTTCTTTGGTGGTTGGGTTTCAATTAACCACACATCTCAGGAATGGTCGAACTGAGAATGTACAAGACTACACTTCATTTACACTCATACATATCATCCTCATTCATCCTCTGAAGTATTATCTAAACGGTAGTTACCGGAGGCTAAACAGGTAAAGAAAGAAAGAAGATACATACATACATACATATATATATAATTCTAAATATCCAAATATATCTCCTCAGTTTCCTGAAGTTTTATAAAACATTCCGATACTTCAGGTTACATTTATAAAGTGAAGGTATTACTTCAGATTATATATACCATCACGCTGTAATGATACAGTAGTAAGTGATGACCAACTTTTAAAGACGTAGCCTAACTTCATATTATCTATGTGACCTTGTAATTCTTCGTTAAAAAACTTCTGTTGATGTTATCTGGAACAAGGTAATAAGTGACTACTACAGAAACTTTCTCTATAAAACAAAAATAGAATTATCAAAATGGTTCATTCGACGAGTGCGTCTTGATATATGAAAAATACTTGTAGAATATTAAATCTGCTTTAGGCATTTCTCTTCATTAAAATGTTTAAAATCACTTAATTGTTAAGGATCCAATGAGTCTACAACCTCAACCTTTTGCTGGCAGGGTTAAATGGGGTTAACAGGGTTAAAAATGTTTTCTTTCTTTAAAAAAATTAGTTAGTTTTATAAAAAAAAAGTCAGAAGACTTTTGTAAATATTTAAAAAATATATCAATTGGGTTTTTCTTATCATTAATCAGATGAAAAATAATAATAAATTAAATAAGCTTTTGATTTCATATTACAAAATTTTTACGTGAAATCTTAATTTGTGTTTAAAAAAACCGCTTTTTTAAAGAGGAGAAAAATTAATTACAGATTAAAAAATTTTTCTCAGTTAAAGAAAAAATTCAAAACAAAGATAATTTTTACAAACCTTACAACTTTTTTCTACAAAAGTAATAATTTTGTAGTAGTTTGTAGTAGTACGGATTATAAAGTAAGTACTACTTTTTCTTTCTTTTTCCTGTTTAGCCTCCGGTAACTAACGTTTAAATAATTCTTCAGAGGATGAATGAGGATGATATGTATGAGTGTAAATGAAGTGTAGTCTTGTACATTCTCAGTTCGACCATTCCTGAGATGTGTGGTTAATTAAAACCCAACCACCAAAGAACACCGGTATCCACGGTCTAGTATTCAAATCCATGTAAAAATATCTGGCTTTACTAGGACTTGAACGCTGTAACTCTCGACTTCCAAATCAGCTGATTTGGGAAGACACTAGACCAACCCTGTGGGTTAAAGTAAGTACTAAAAAAAAAAAAAAAAAGAAAAAAAAAAAAAGTAAGTACTACTAAAAAAAATAAAGTCCATGTTTATGAAAAATTCCATAATATTTTCACACTTATGACGAATTTCTCTCTATATTTTCTCTTTCGCACTTTTTCACCCTCTAAACACACACACACACACACACACACACAGAGAGAGAGAGAGAGAGAGAGAGAGATGGAATTAACAATATTTCCTTTTTTTAAAAACTTAGATAATCCAACAACAAAACTTTTGATATCTTATATATATTTGATATATATATATATATATATATATATATATATAGAGAGAGAGAGAGAGAGAGAGCGAGGATAATCACAGTTCTTCAAATATAATCTATTGTTTGTTCAATTAATTTCTCTTACGAATGATTATTTAAAAAAAATAAAAATATGTTATTCGTATTATGGAGAGAAAAACATTTTTCCAAGATTTTTGAAAGTGTATGTTTGGAGTGTCGCTTTATATGGAAGTGAAACTTGGACAATCGGAGTATCTGAGAAGAAAAGATTGGAAGCTTTTGAAATGTGGTACAATAGGAGAATGTTAAAAATCAGATGGGTGGATAAAGTGACAAATGAAGAGGTGGTGTGGCAAGTAGATGAAGAAAGAAGCATTTGGAAAAATATAGTTAAAAGAAGAGACAGACTTATAGGCCACATACTAAGGCATCCTGGAATAGTCGCTTTGATATTGGAAGGACAGGTAGAAGGAAAATATTGTGTAGGCAGGTCACGTTTGGAATATGTAAAACAAATTGTTAGGGATGTAGGATGTAGAGGGTATACTGAAATGAAACGACTAGCACTAGATAGGGAATCTTGGAGAGCTGCATCAAACCATTCAAATGACTGAAGACAAAAAAAAAAAAGTCTGTCTCTTCTATTAAAGGACTATTCCAGGATGCCTTAGTATGTGGCCTATAAGTCTGTCTCTTTTTTTAACTATATTTTTCCAAATGCTTCTTTCTTCATCTATTTCTCTCAATAACTTTTCATTTGTCACTTTATCCACCCGTCTGATTTTTAACATTCTCCTAGAGCACCACATTTCAAAAGCTTCTAATCTTTTCTTCTCAGATACTCCGATCGTTCAAGTTTCACTTCCATATAAAGCGACACTCCAAACATATACTTTCAAAAATCTTTTCCTGACATTTAAATTAATTTTTGATGTAAACAAATTATATTTCTTACTGAAGGCTCGTTTCGCTTGTGCTATTCGGCATTTTATATCGCTCCTGCTTCGTCCATCTTTAGTAATTCTACTTCCCAAATAACAAAATTCTTCTACCTCCATAATCTTTTCTCCTCCTATTTTCACATTCAGCGGTCCATCTTTGTTATTTCTACTACATTTCATTACTTTTGTTTTCTTCTTGTTTATTTTCATGCGATAGTTCTTGCGTAGGACTTCATCTATGCCGTTCATTGTTTCTTCTAAATCCTTTTTATTCTCGGCTAGAATTACTATATCATCAGCAAATCGTAGCATCTTTATCTTTTCACCTTGTACTGTTACTCCGAATCTAAATTGTTCTTTAACATCATTAACTGCTAGATCCATGTAAAGATTAAAAAGTAACGGAGATAGGGAACATCCTTGTCGGACTCCCTTTCTTATGTTCTTCAATTATTACTGTTGCTGTTTGGTTCCTGTACATGTTAGCAATTGTTCTTCTATCTCTGTATTTGAACCCTAACTCTTTAAAATGTCGAACATTTTATTCCAGTCTACGTTATTTTATATATATATAAATATCATCATTGGTTAAAGCTGTTTTTTGATAAAATATATTTAGCATTTCACTGTTCTTTAAAATTTAAAAGTACGAAATAGATAAAAAGAAAGATCATTAAAATTAATCCTATTTTTTTAGAAGATTGATTTCATGGAATCTTTTGATAGAAATAACATATTTAGCCAAATGTGAAGTTACGGGCAGGGCGATAGGTTAAGCGTTAAAAGAACTCGTGTAACAGTAGCTACTTAAAATTCTATGTTACAAGTCGTATTTAATAACTTGAAAAAAAAAAAGCTTACAATAAATTCCATAAATTAAAAATATCTATGTGATTAAAAGGATTTAAAAAAAAAACATTTTGAGAGAAAATAAACTTATGATAAAATAGTATTTTATATATATATATAAAATACGAGCGATATATATAGGCAACACTCTATAATTATAGAGATAATTTTTTTTTTTAATTTTCTGATAATGTTGCGTTGTATTCTATTAATGATTCACTTTTTAATGCTGTAAATATTTTCCGTCATAAAACTATTGTCGGCATCATTATCATTATTCGTGCAACTGATTACAGAATGTCTAATTTTAGCAACTAACATAATGTCAACAAAATACTTTAACACTACATAATTCATTCATCAAATATATATATATATATATATATATATATATATATATATATATATATATATATATTGTCGCCGAATGGCTTCGACGGCACGTGGCACTCAATAACCTTGTAGTAGCCCTGAGAAGGGCTGTTTTCGTCTATTGGCTTAGACGGCTCGTAATTTATAACCTTATGGTGACCCTGAAAGGAGTAGTTTACGTTAGCTCTGATAAGAGCTGTTGGGTCCGGTAGCTAGTCTCCGGCGAAGTCGGGGAGTCGCGGCTTGACCATTGAAATCAGATCGAGCTTTCCCTCAGCGGCAGTTGGGTCCACACTACACCGTGGCAGTGGTGGCTCTCAGATCCCCGTAGTGTCGGGTCGGCGTCGGTCGTTTTTTGCCGACGCGGCCGAGGAGGTTCTCCCCAAGCGATCCCATGCTGGGCCGGCCAGGGCGATTGAAGCCAGGCGAGCTGGAGCGGGAAGGTAGCGTCCGCGTCTAACGGCTCCCACGGCGGGCCGATAGGGATATTGGCATCCGCAGGGAGGTCCCACGTTGAGGCCGCCAGGGAACTTCTGTCTTCTTCCTTCTTCTTCTTCTTCTTGGTCTTCTCCAGGTGGTGGTCAACGACGAATTAAAAATTCACTCTCGTGCACGCTCTTTGATTGGAATCTAAGAGTGGTGGGGCCGCAACGCCGCTATGGTGGGAGAACTGCGAGGTGGGAGTGACGCTGTACCAGCGCGTATGTATACTGTGCTCCAGCTAACATGTCAGCTGCTACTGTTGTCGCCCGCCGATATTAAATTAGGCATATATGTGATAACAATATAGTAAGTAAGTATGTGCGGCTGCTACCACTGAAAATTTAAATCAGTTTTTTTTAAAAATCATTTCATAACTTGAATTTCACTGAATTTTGTTAAATTGATTAAGTAACTAATTTTTTTATTAAACAAATTTATGTTGTGTTAATTTTTTTCCCCCGCGCCGAAATTTAATTTAATTATTTTATTTCAGGGTTTGGAATTAAATTTATTTAGAATTTTTTATACCATATGATCTCGAACAAACCAAAAAATAAAAATACGAATAAGAAAATAGAATCTTTCAAGAAGAACGGGTAGGAAACTTGCTTTTATTGACTTATTCGTAAAGTTACAATTAATTTGGTTTTACAAGGAAAGAAAAAACAGATTTGTCACAAACTGTATTTAGTTTTAGAGCTAAACTTCGGTTTTTTTTGTGTACGATCTTAAGAGTAAAATATTATCTTAACAAAAAAGGAAATATAATTAATAACAAAATGAGACAAATAAAAAGAGAAACTGGAAAAACTATAAGCCGATTTCATACATAGATTTAGATTTGCAAATTTTGAAATTTATATTCAAATATTTTGCGACTCATTTATTTGTGATACTGAAAAAAATTTCAATTTCTTAAATAATATTTATTAAAAATGCGACCGGGGAGTTAGAGTTATTAGAGATAAAAGAAGACCAAGAATTATAAATGCAGCACAAATTTAATTCTATAACTGAATTTTGGAAACTCTTGCCAGAATCAAAATATCCACACGTAAAGAAAGCTGCATGCCATATAATTTCAATTTTTGGCACAAAATATTGCTGTGAATCTTTGTACTCCACAGTAAAGTTTGTGAAATAGAAATATCGTTCACCAATAGTTGAACAATCATCATCTAACAGAATCGCTGAGAAAATTTTAATAAATTTTAAGCCAAATTTAAAAATTTGACCAAAGGTCGAAGGTCGTTAAATATTATACTTTTATTAATGCATCTTATTAAAATTTTGATATAATTACTTTGTATTCACTTAATTATATTTTCTTATAACCCACGATATATATCAATAAATTTCACGTGAAAGTTCAGATATGATTTGAACTTCGAAACAAAATTATAAAACAAGAACAGATTCAAGATAATGAAAATATTTAATGACCTATTGTATATGTACGGTTACTAAAAAAAAAAATGTGTATAAATGCGTTTAATAAAATAAATGCAAATTACGAGATTATAATAGGCATCGAAATAGCTTGCGAAAATTGCAATCAAACAATAGAAAGTTACATATAAAATAATGAATAATCTAGATCTTATCTTTTTTTGACATATTAAAGCACTAATAATCAGAATTGACTTATACAAGCGGAAAAAACTGTCATTTAAGCTTTTAGGGGGCATTGTTATCCTATTAGCTGTGCTAAATTCTTGTCGATTAGTTTGAAGTTTACTAACCCGTGTTATAATAACGTTAAAACAACATTATCGAAACTGATAACATATTTTCCAATATATTTTCCATAATCTATCCAATTTTTTCATTTCTTTACTGAATTTGTTTTAAAAAAAAATAAGAAATTTAAGACTACTTTTTACTTCCTTGTACGAATTAAAGGAAGTATGTGATCGTGAAAAATTTTGGTTTTCAGATTTCAACGGAAATATCCATTTTGACCATCCCTGAATCCATTTTGACTAGTTTCGGCGTGACGTCTGTATTACGTATATATGTATCTCGCATAACTCAAAAACGATTAACCGAAAAATTTAGATTTTGTACTTTTTCTTAACTGCAGTAATAAGCCCTCATTGAGAGCTTGTCAATGATATATCATAAGTGGTACTTATTTTCATTGGTTCCAGAGTTATAGGCAAACGAAATTTTAATTAATAAAATATTTGGATCTTATAAGGGGAAAGCACGTCGGTTCGAATCAGACTTCATCTCCTTTTTTTTTTAACTTTTTTTAATTTAAATATATTGATTTATTAATACTTATTAACTTCTGATTGTAAAAAAGGTTTTACAACAAATAATAATTCAATAACAACATTAATATATATATATGAAAAATTATCAGAAGTAATTCATGAAATAAAATTTTATGTATTTTTCATTTTTTTAAATTTGTATGTAATTTAATAGGCGTACAAAGAAGTCATGTATTGCCCAGATCGGATTTTTTTAATGTAACTCCCAATTAAAATGTGAATAGAGTTAAAAAAAGGATATTTTAATATTTAATTAAGTTTATTTTAATTAAGAAAGTAATTTTAAATGTAATTAGGAAAAAACTCACTTTTTTGTTTATAATATTTATTATTTTTGTTGTAATACAAAGTATAACGTAGAATAATACAAAGTATAAACGTGGAATATAATCGTAAGTCAACTAAATGACCACTACGGTTACGTCGGCAGATGTCCAGTCTTTTAATAGAATTGTTAAGTACATATTCACGTATCTATATTCAATTTATTTAATACAGCAACGAATTTCAACGCAGAGTTGAAAAACGAAATTTTAACTCGTGGGTTATTGGATTACACACTATTTTTCAAAAAACCGCACAAAAAATAATCACAAGATTTTAGATCGTATGTCCTTACTATTCAATTCTGATCACCAAAAAAAGAAATGCCTAAGACTAGGCATTAAACTCTTAGCCTCCATGATCTCCAAATATTACAGCTTGTGATTTTTTCGAGTGGAAATAAATGAATCAAAATGTTTATGTTCCATCCACCATTATCTGCTGCTGATTTGGACGAGTTGAAAATCAGGATCAAAGCCACAGTACTTCTGTGACAGAAGATTATTTCTAACGCGTTTCGTAAGAATTCAGTTATAGTCTTGATGTTTTCCGTGGAGCAGATGGAGGGGATATAGAACATTTATAACTTGATATAGCGGGCGGCGTATAGGTGTGCAGATTGCGTGCGAGAGAGATAACCTGATAGGACGGGTGGAACAGTTAGATAGTCATTCCTTTACGAAAACATCTCGTATAGCTCCGTATACTTACATAATATGAGGTTCATAGTTGTTCAGGATACTTAATAGCGCGGTAAGCCAGCCGTTAGTCTATGTACACAGCAATCCGCCGCCCTCTATAAGTAAAATTTTAAACATTTTTGAACAGTAAATTTTAATTGTTAACACATTTGTGTTACAAAATATATCTATTCGAAATCGGATCTATCTTCTTGATAAAACTGTATATTTGGCAGGGTAGGGATGGTTTTAATAATCCAACCTTACACTGAAACAGTTTTTTTCCTGTTTAGCCTACGGGAATTACCGTTCAGGTATTACTTCAGAGGATGAATGAGGATGATATGTATGAGTGTAAATGAAGTGTAGTCTTGTACAGTCTCAGTTCGACCATTCCTGATAAGTGTGGTTAATTGAAACTCAACCACCAAAGAACACCGGTATCCACGATCTAGGATTCAAATCCGTATAAAAGTAACTGCCTTTACTAGGACTTAAAAACGCTGGAACTCTGGCTTGAACGCTTGGTTTACATCAATGAATTTTAAGAGAATATTTAGAAAAATTTGTAATGGATTCTAGGGTTGTATAGTTCATTGATTAAAAGAAAAATATAATTTACAATTTTATAGTGTTGTTCGGTTAATTACTATTAATGATATTTAAACTTTGTGTTTAATCGATAATTAAATATTTTGGACCTGAGCAGGATTATAAACCTAAAAGCATTACGATATTTAAAACAACTCATAAAGTAACTTCCTTAAAATTGTAGGCGTAAAAGTAAGAATAAAGTGGAAAAGACCGAAGTTATATATATTAATTTTACGCAAATATATGACTTCTCTGTTTCATACATACAAAATCAATGTTTTTAAATTACTATGGTTGTTTATGCAATCCTGTTATGAAATGCAAAACTTGGAATAATCACAGATTAAATCATAATATTTTAAATATTTATTTATTAACAGAAAAATCTATTATTACTCGTATATTGCAAATATTTGTTGTTATACCGATAAATGAAGAAAAAATAAAATGATAAAGATTAACATGAAAGAAAAACTTGTCTACAATAAATTAAGATTATCGTAAAACTTCTTAGAAATATAATTATTTAAATTCTTGATTTAGGCTGCAATTTTTGCATTGCTGATGAACATATATTCTAACTTAGTTATTATTCAGATCATACAGAATAGAAAATTAATTTATATTTTACAAATCATTAATTTTATAAATTTATTCTTTTTTAAATAAAAATGTTATTATTTTTACATAAATGAAGGGAAATAAAAATAGGCTCGCAAATATATAATTATCTATAAAAATTATCATTTCTACTTTCAACTTCTGTTTATTACCCATATTTATTACTAACGCAGAGATTTCTGTTTATCAAAATTTTGTTTTATAAAATTTAATTAAAAACCTTTTTAACAAAACTACGTTGGCATATAATGAAACTAATCGATTTGATTGTTATTTTCTGGTTTTGTCACTCTAACATTCGTAGTTGAAGCGCTTCGCAGTACCTCCATTCTCAAAACTACTTTTATAACGGAGTCCTCCTGAGTTGGGAACGTCGAATAAATAACGACGTTAAGCTTCTCCTATTCGCCATCCTTACTATCTGGCCTCTTCTACTTTGTTCCTCCCGCTCTAACGGTTACACAATATCTTTAAACTAATCCTGATTTTTCAACAATTAAAAATTTTTAAATATTACATCGGATTGAGTAGTTATTTGTTCATTAATTAACTCCAGTCCTTTTAATTTTATCTTAAATATTTCTACGTTAAACTGTAAAATTAAAAGAACAAGAGGTAATAAATGAGCAAACAAACACTCGGTTCGATGTAATATTTAAAAATGTTTAATTTTAAATTGTTTTATACTTTTTTTTTTGTCTTCAGTCATTTGACTGGTTTGATGCAGCTCTCCAAGATTCCCTATCTAGTGCTAGTCGTTTCATTTCAGTATACCCTCTACATCCTACATCCCTAACAATTTGTTTTACATATTCCAAACGTGGCCTGCCTACACAAATTTTCCCTTCTACCTGTCCTTCCAATATTAAAGCGACTATTCCAGGATGCCTTAGTATGTGGCTTATAAATCTGTCTCTTCTTTTAACTATATTTTTCCAAATGCTTCTTTCTTCGTCTATTTGCCGCAATACCTCTTCATTTGTCATTTTATCCACCCATCTGATTTTTAACATTCTCCTATAGCACCACATTTCAAAAGTTTCTAATCTTTTCTTCTCAGATACTCCGATCGTCCAAGTTTCACTTCCATATAAAGCGACACTCCAAACATACACTTTCAAAAATCTTTTCCTGACATTTAAATTAATTTTTGATGTAAACAAGTTATATTTCTTACTGAAGGCTCGTTTAGCTTGTGCTATTCGGCATTTTATATCGCTCCTGCTTCGTCCATCTTTAGTAATTCTACTTCCCAAATAACAAAATTCTTCTACCTCCATAATCTTTTCTCCTCCTATTTTCACATTCAGTGGTCCATCTTTGTTATTTCTACTACAATAGTGTTTTATACAATAACGTAATGTTTTATGCAATAAATTAAATTGTAGAGAATACAGCGTTCTGATGAAACAAAGATTTTTACGTAAGTACTAAATGTAGATAAAAAAAAATGAAAAAAAATAATTTATTTATAGTATAAAATTATTATAAATGTATTTAATTAAGTATGAAATACGATTGATTTTTAATTTAAGAATTACTCTGTAATAAAATGCTACTAAATATGTTAATTAAGAATTATTAAAAGATTTTTACATATTCTATTCTAATATACTAATAGATAGATATTAACTTCTTTTCAATGAACATAAAATATCCTAGAAAAATATATAAACCATGCAAGGTCAAATTATTTAATTTTTATTACAATATAACTTTAAAAGTATTTACATACTCATCTATAAAACATTGCATTAAAACGTTTTTCAAACAATTTTTATAGTGAAAATAAACGAAGCAATTAAAATGTACTCTGGTATTAAAAACCTGTGTTCAAGGTTAAACGACTTTAAAATTTAAATGTCCTGATTCTTTAAGATTTCAACCCCAACATTATTAGCTGCTCAAAAATGAAAGAGATAAGTGAATTGTCAAATTTTAAAAGTAAATAAAAAATTTAGGCCCTTAGTAATAAATTCATGAGTATTGTTATGGTGTCGTTGAGTCACATCTGTTCATATTATTATATTATGAGCCTGCTTCACACCCCAACACAACTCGCTAACCATAATTGCCTGATATCAAGCCTTTATTCTTAGTGTAGTGTATTTTCGGCGTGATGCGTGTTTACTTTGATTTATCTTTTACCGACTCTGCAAAGAAAAATGTTCAAAGCCTAACCCTTCAAAAAATTATTACCGCATAGAAACAATTAAGTAGAGCAAAAACGCTTGATTGTGAACATCTAAAAACGTAATTCAATGATGTTAAAATCCGATATAGTTAGAAAACACGATTTTGTGGCTGAGTTTGAGATTGTTCAGTATGTAATACTGTTGCAAATATAAGGCCCTACTCGTATGCGCCCCTCCACAAAAGTCTAAAACACAAAAGAAAATCGTAAAAAAAAAATGGATAGCTTCGAAAAAAAAACACTATCCACAGAAAAGTGACTACACTTCAATTTCGAAAGGTGTTGATAAAATAATACAAAGAATCTCTACCGTTAAATGTACCAATATTATATTTTTAATTTATTTTTATTATAATATTATTTTTAATTTCGGTTTCAAGATTTCAACGGAAATATCAATTTTGACTAGAATGAATCTATTTTGACTAGTTTCGGCGTGACGTCTGTATATACGTATATCGCATAACTCAAAAACGATTAGCCGTAGGATGTTGAAGTTTTGGATTTAGGACTGAAGTAATATCTAGTTGTGCACCACCTCTTTTGATTGCGATCGACTGGATCAAAAGTATCCAAAAATTCCCAAAATCTAAAAATTTGGATTTTGGACTTTTTCTTAACTGCAATAATAAGCCTTATTGAGAGCTTTTCAACGATATATCATAAGTGGTACTTATTTTCATTGGTTCTAGAGTTATAGCCAAATAAAATTTTAATTAATGAAATATTCGGATCTTAAAAGGGGAAGGCGCATCTGTTCAAAACCGACTTCATTTAACTTTTTTTTAATTTAAATATATTGATTTATTACTAATTTATTAACTTCTGATTGTAAAACAAAATTACAATAAATAACAATTCATTCAATATTAACAATAAAAAAAATATATATGAAAAAATATCAGAAGTTATTAATGAAATAAAAATTTTATGTACCTTTCATTTAAAGAATAAGTGTATATGTAATTTAATAGGCGTACAAGGAAGTCACGTAGTGTCCATATCAGATTTTTTTACCGTTTATAGTTAACCAGTTAGTTTAAATTCATCTGTTTACATTACAGAAAAGGAATTTCATCCGTTTGACTTATTCAATTCAAATTAACAAAATTGCAGCAGCATAGAGATTTTAGAAAAAAAATGGAATTTATATTGTGATAAATGGTATTTTCGTGATTACAAGAACGTTTAAAGACATTTTTTTTTTTTAAATAACTCGGTTAAAGTTATGTATCTGAAAATAATCTTTTTTTACTATTGGCTAAAGAATTAACAGCCATAAAATTTTGAGAACAATAACTAGAGATTATCGGTAATAAAACCCTTAGTTGATAACGTTGAATTAAATGAAATATGTTCGTCTAATCTAATAAGAAATTAATCTAATAAAAATAAGTGATCCATTTAATTTCATAGCTGAAATCGATGAAAATTTGTTCTTCCGAAAAAAAATATCACGTCAGTAACGTTTTGCTCGAAAATACGTGTTTGATGAGTATCGTGTATTTTTTAATTCGTAATAGAAAATATAAATGCTCAGTAATTACCAATAATTCAAAATGGTATTCTCCTCAGCGTTTACGATTATGTTCGATAAATGACGGAATATATATATATATATATATATATATATATATATATATATGATATTTTAATCACTTTATGGTAAACCATTCATTTTGTTTGAGATTTTTAAACAGAGATTACTTACGTATAGAATATTAAAAATATTCTCGGCATTAAGCTAATATCACTATAAGAAAAATTATGATCCGGATAGACCACTGCTGGATTCGTACTTGTAATATTCTTCAGTTAAAAAGAAAAATTAAATTATCACATACTACAATTTTATAAATGTTGATCGTAGAGACAAGAAATTGATGCAACGGTAATTTCTTAGTAATACAGTAGTCATCATTAAAGAAAGATAAGCTTGAAATAAATAAATTTACTTACCGAGGGGCATCGTTAGCGCCCCCTCTGGCAGGTATGAAAATTTGATAGAGAAGCGGCGACGCTACCTTTATAATCTATAAAATAGGGGTTTTTTTGACAACTTCCGAACCTTCAAATTCATTTTATTAAATAAATAAGAATTATTTTCGATATATGAATTATATAGTGATTTGAATTATACAGTTCCACCACTCACATGTGGAGTTTTTCACGGATGACCTCGGAGACACAAGTGAAAAAAAACGGTGAACGTTTCTACCAATACATTTCGTTGATGAAAAGCCGCTATAAAGAAAAATGGAATACTAACATGCTAGCCGATTACTGTTGGATATTAATTCGGGATGTGCCTGAGGCTATTTATAAAAAGAAAAGCATCAGCGAAATCATTTAAACAAAAGTATGGCCATGTAAAATTATAAATTTTACAGATTTTGACTACATTTTCCCTTAATTTTTTTTGAAGCGTAATTTATTTAAAACTAGGGGTGATTGAAAAATTGTATTTACAGATCCATAATGTATGATTCGAACAGATGGAACATTCCCTTGTAAGATCCAAATATTTCATTAATTAAAATTTTATTCGGTTATAACTTTCGAACCAATGAAAACCAGTACCACTAATGATATATCGTTGAAAAGCTCTCAATGAGGGCTTATTACTGCAGTTAAGAAAAAGTTCAAAATTCAACCTTAAAAAATTTTGGGCTTTTTTGGACACTTTTGGTTCAGTCGAATGCAATCAAAAGGGGAGGTCCACAACCAGAAGTTACAATCCTACATCAAAAATTTCAACAATCTACGCTAATTGTTTTTTTGTTATGCGTGATACATACTTACAGACGTCACGCCGAAACTAGTCAAAATGGACATTTCCGTTGAAATCGGGAAACCGAAATTTTTCGCGATCACAATACTTTTTTACTTCGTACAAGGAACTGAAAACATCATATTTAAACAAATTTACCTGAAGATTTGTATATGAAATATTTAAACAACTAAAACTAATTTTAGGGTAATTAAACACTAAGATATTTATGAAACCTTTATCAGTACCAAGAAAACATTAAATCTAAACTACCAGGAAAAGAGTTGAAAAATAGGGGTGTAAATATTTTTTCTACTAAGTAGTTCATAAGTACAACTTTTCTTGAAAAAAACATTAGAAATCGCTTGGGAATTCTAATTTTCCCGATTTTAATAAACAACGGGATGTAAAAATGATTGTAAAGAAAGATGTATTACTTCCATTAAAGCTAAAAGAAATTCTACAATCGTATAGAAAGTCGAAAGTATTAAGTAGATAATGAGTAGAGAACCTTTCGTATTTCTGGTTAGTACGATGAATTTTAACTATTAAGCGAGAAATAATTAAATTAAAAATTAATGAAATCACAAATAAGCAAATTTATTTATTTGTCATGAAAGGATATTGTTCTAAAGACGTCAGAGTCATTCATAAATTAAAAAAAAACAAATCCAGTATTCCAAACAACTGATAAACAGGTAGCTTTCTCAAATATTACAAAATAGAAAAACTAAATATTTATATCACTTGGCCGCTTTTACGATAGATGGTAACAAAATATGTAACCGATAAATGTATCCGTGACAATACTTAGAGATGTACAGTCGAAAAAATATTTCCTCATTTTTTTTTTTAAATTCAAAATAGAGGTTTTCCAATGAATCATAGTGCACAACTTTGTATTTTATATTAAAGTTGCTTACTAAATATATTTTTATATATTATATATTACATTTTTCTTTAAATATACTTTAACTAGAATTTTTTTTTTAATTTTTCTTGGGTCAGCCACTTTTTATTTCTCAGTTATAAATAATTAAATTTTTATATAGTTTAATTTTAACGAAGTTTAAATTTTAAATACTTTATAGTAGTTAAGATTTTTAACACACAGTTACAAATGATATAGCTAAAAAGAATGTATGTTTTTGAAAAAATGTACATTAGAGTGAGAAGCATTCTTGAACAAATTACAATCTTTTCTTGGCGTCAATATGGAAAACACTATTCAAATATCTCAGGCTACATCAACCTATGATTTGAATAATAAAATTAAACGCCTACCGAAGGAATTAGACAACGGATTTCTCATATAAGAATAAAAACAATGACCTCCTTATGAAAAAAACTAATAGTTAAGAAAGTTGTTTTCCAAGTTACCCATTTTTGGAGAAAATGTTGCGACAAAACCCTTTTAAGAATCTCTTTACCAATGTTTTAATTAATTACCATTCTGATGATATATTTGGCAAATAAACACAATAATTATGTAAATTAACAATACATATGTTATTTTGATAGAGAAGCATATTATCTTCAAATTGCTAAATGTTCAGATTTTTACTTAATAAATTAATTTAAAAACAAATCATTTTGTTCAACCTGTTTTTAAAAGCTTTTGTATTAACAATTTTGAAAAAAAAAACAAATTTTATTAAAATCGGCCAATAAATTGAACTTTATAATTACAAACCAACTTGAAACATATTGAACCAAAAAATAAAAATAAATAAAAATTCACAATTTGCTAATTCTTAATTTGTAATAGACTTCAAAAAATCAATATTTAAAAAGCAATTATAAAAAAAAAAGGTCTTTATAGCGCGACGTTTTATATACAGAGTGATTCACAAAGAATGTAACAAAGCTTCAAGAAATGTTCTACTGTTGAAAATTAAAAAGAAAGCTCATATAAACATAGATCGGAAACGCTTTGTTATGGATTATCGGCTAGCGAAAGATTTCGCCCTGATTTCCGTAAAATTAAGTCATACTGTAATTCTTGGAACCCAAATTAACGGGTAAAATTGGTGGTTTTATATAAAATCTTATCTGAAAAATTGAAAAAAAAATTGGTACCAGAACTTTATTTTTAATAGTTTTCGAAAAATCTGAGATAAAATACAAAAGACTGGGGTCTAAAAACACAATATTATTTTTCACGGAAGAGTTCACCTTGGAACAAGTTAGATAATTTATTTATTTGCAATTGTTTCTTTTTTCCTGTTTTTCTATCTGCCCAGTAACTCCTCATTCTTCCTGATAACTCTTTCCTTTATATTCATAAAGTACAGTTCTGTTGTTCTTGTGTTTTGGCGCTTCTTGGAACCTTTTATTTTTATGTTTTAATATTCTCTTAAAATTTCTCTTTCTCTTATGATTTCTTCAGTTCTTTTAGGTCTTTTTAGATTTGAGTGAACTACTTGACTTTAGTTTTATTACTTTGGAAGAAATTAAAAATTTATTTAGTCGATCTACTGTTATTCATTCTAAATAAATGGGAATAAAATGCAATTCGTCGATTCCTTATCGTGTCTGACAATTTTCCAATTCTAGTGTAAAATTTGTTATTTAGAATTAATTTTACCTGCTTGTTTTGAAATTTAGGATCTAAAATTATTCTTTTAATTTTCCTTTCTTTTTTTCTAGATTTTCTAGCAGACCTTTGTTGCACAGACTTACGATTTCTACCGCATAGAATGCTTACGGCTTTATCACAGTTTTATAGTGTTGAAATTTTGTGTTCCATGTAAAGACTGTTTGTTATATGTTTTCCGTTAGTTGGAAAGCTAATTCCATTTTATTAGCTCTAACTGTTAACGATTTTACATCAAAAGAATTCCATACAGTATTTTATGATTGGTGTAAAATAACTTTTTTTTTTAATATAATAAACAAATAACAGTTTTAATCAAAACCTGTAAAGAATTTGATTCTGAGTAAAATGAAATGAATAAATACTACAGAAAATAAATACAAACGTAAGAATTACGAATTTTATTAAAAACAAAACATTAAAATATGGAAAAATTTACTAGATATTAATGAAACAAAATTTTCAAAAAAAAAAATAAATAAATAAAAACTGAAGCAATAAAACAATTTACGAAATTACGAACAATTAAATGAACTGCTGAAAATAACCTCCCTCACAGTAGATACAGTTTTAAATTTATTCAAAGTATTGATAGGTGTACAAAAAATTCTGCCGTGTGAAAAAACCATTCGCGAAAAAGCAATGTTGATACCAACGTCTTTATAAAAATAAGTAATGAAAAAAATAACGTTAAGTAATAATTTTAAAGCGTGAGGAAAGAATCTCTAAAATTCTGGAAAATTTGTTATTTTATTAATCTAAGTTTTTCAGCTAATTTTTTTGAATCACCGTGAGAAAATAATTGAATATTAGAGTAACATCGGGCTATTTATCATTACGGCATAAAAAAAAAACGATAGACATTCATAGAGTTCTATATTATTGTAATCATTATGGTAACAGATAAACTTCAAATAGTATATGTACACAGCTTATTTTTTCGTTTATAAAAATATATACTTGATTTAAACCAAAAAGAAGTACAACGAACCCGTCAGATAAATTTAATTTACAAAAAACATAACAAAAAATAATATAAAAAACTCTCTAAAAAATAAAATAATATAAATATCAACTCAATCTAATCTAAAATTTTACAAAGAAAAAACCTTTGATTCATAAAAAATAGTAAAGTAAAAAAAAGCACTACAGTAAAAAAACTGTTTCAACTCACTCATCACTGTGAATCACTGCATAAGGGCGTATGAAAAATACACACTGCATAATCAACATAACTTCAAACATTTTTCAACCTTAATCGAGTGTAACTCAAGAACGACTCAACCATTCTTCATCAACTTTTGACATGTACAACTTCAGATAAAGTAATTTTAATTTCGATGAAACTGATCAAGTAGTTTTGAACATTTTTCGAGCAACAAATTACATACATCCTTAAATATACACAGGTTGTACCATGAAGAAACGCAGAAACTATCACGACATGTTCTATTGGTGAAAATAATGAAAAAAGATTATGTAAACATAACTCTGGAAACGGTTTGTTTTCGAGTTACGGCTAAGGAAAGATTTCAGCTCTTCTAATAAAAAGAAGCCCTACTGTAATTTTTGGGACCCAAATTAACGAGTAAAGTTGGTGGTTTCTTATGTAATTTGATCTGGGAAATAGGATAAAACTGGTCCTAGAACTATATAACTCCAGTAATTTTTAAGATATCCGACGTAAAATACAAAATTCGGTATCAAAAATAAGTATTTTTTTTAGGTTTTTACTACAATAGATTTATTAAATTACTAATAAACGCGAAACATTTAGTAATAAAACTTGTGGAGAATTTAATTCTAAGGAAATTAATATAGATACAGCCAATAAAAAGCAAATAAAAAGTTTTAAAAATCGGTTTTTGTTTTTTAAGCAAAAAAGACGAAAAATAGAAAATTGTATTATTCTTTTTGTGCGTAATAAAAATTAATCTTATTATAGTAAAAAAATTAAATTTTAAATAAAATAAATAAAACATATGAAATGATGAGAGATAATAGAATAAGAAACCTCAGTTGCAGTAATTATTCGAAATTTCCTCCTTCACAATGTATACATCACTTAGTCCGACGTAAAATACAAGGTTATCATAAAAAAATGGTGCGGTTTCAGTAATTCATAGAAAGACTATACGGAAATTTCTAGATGTTATAATGGTATCCCTGAAAGCCTCCAACCAAAAAGTTTGTTTATCAGCAGTTGTAACCACAACGTCAGTGCTTGTATTGTTGTTGCGGTGAGTTTAGCGAGTTACTATGTTCTCGGATAAAGACAAAGCAAAGTGTGTTTTATTGATGGCTGAATTAAAATCCGTAATTTTAGTTCAACGTGCGTTTCGACGTGAATTCGGAAGAGATCCGCCACTCAAAAATAACATAACACGTTGGTTCAAACGATTCGAAGAAACCGGATCGGTTAAGAAACAGAAATCAACCGGCAGACCAAGTGTACCAGACGAAACGGTTGAACTAATTAGACAATCGGCAATCAGAAGTCCTGGGAAGTCCATCCCCCGTCGAATCGTCAAATTAGGTATTCCAAAATCAACAGTTCACAAAGTTTTAGGTAAAACACTGAAATTACACGCTTATAAAATCCAGATACTGCAGGAATTGAAACCCGATGATGGTGTAAATGTTACAATTTCGCTATTGAAATGTTGGACAGAATAAGTGAAAACGAATCATTTTTAGACGATATAATTTTTTCAGACGAAGCTACATTCCATATGAATGGATGTGTTAACAGACACAATTCACGAATATGGGGCTCTGAAAAACCACACGCAATTATTGAGAAACAACGCGATTCGCCTAAAGTTAATGTTTGGTGTGGTGTGATGAAAAATCGTGTAATATGGCCTTTCTTCTTTGCTGAAAAAACAATTAATGGAGTTGTGTATCTTGTCATGGTAACCGATTATTGCTTTCCTCAGCCGGATGAACTCGAAAACATACATCGACTTCATTTCCAACAAGATGATGCTCCCCCGCACTTCAATGCGTCGGTCACGGACGCTTTGAACGAAAAATTTGGAGATCGATGGATATGCCGGCAAGGACCCGTACTTTGGCCTCCCAGGAATCCGGACCTGATACCTTGCGATTTTTTCTTGTGGGGGTACATCAAAAGCGTTATTTATACACAAAACATTACGCGACCTAAACCGCTTAAAAAACAGGATTAATGAAGCAATGATAACCATTAATGAATAAATGTTAATTAATGTTTGGAGAGAAGTTGAGTATCGTTTGGACATTTGTCGAGCGACTAAGGGCGCACATATTGAAATTTATTACTTATGTAAAAAAAATGTTTGAGACGACAAATTTGAAAAATAAAAAACATAAACTGTAAGTAATTCTGTTTTAATTTAAACCATGTTCAAAACCGCACCATTCTTTTATGATAAAACTCTGTATTTCTGGTGGCTTTCCATATCATCTCAGGATCGTTTCGTGTAAATTGAATAGCATTTCGTATTTTAATGAATAACTTTCTTTAATATTAACTTCTTTTTGTATACAATCGTTTTCATATGGATCCAAATGAAGTAATCTAGTGGCGTTATATCAGGTGATCGTGCTGGTCAATCGACTGGTCCAACACAGCAAATCCGGTTTAAAAAATTAGCATTCAAGTAATTTCTAGCTACTAAAGAAAAATGTAGCGTTGTACAATCGTGCTTGAAAATCACTTGCAATCTAGTTTGTAAAAGTTCTCCAAAAGAGCCGGTAAATTATTTTTTCAATAAATGAACGTATGCATCTCGCGTAAAGGTTTTCATTGAAAACAAACGGTCCCAAATTTTGTCGTAAATAATGCCACACCGAAAATTAATGTGAAATCTATGTTGGAAACTTCTATAGTACCTCGTGGATTGCCTTTGCTCCATAAATTACTATTTTTAGAATTGAAGACTCCGTTTTCATAAAAGTGGCTTCATCAGTAAATAAAACTGAATTTACTTTATCAGCGTTGTGCCGATGTCAGAATTTTAACCGCTGGGGTTAATCTGTTGGCCGTAAATTTTGAACCTTCTGGAGACGGAAAGAATAAACATTTTCTTTCCGTAGGATGCGCCACACTTCGTTTTTTGACAAACCATTGCGACATAAAATTCGCCTTGTATTAGTGCCTGAGCTACGCTGAATATGCTGAATCGCACGATGATCATCGACAACACGATGATTTACTTGTCGGTAAATAGAAAACGAACACGATGGAGGAAATGACCCATTCGTTCGTAAATGCTAATACATTGAAGAAAATGTTTTCGTATTTAGATTCCGCCTTCCAGGAAATCTCTCCTGATATTCGCGTTGAGAAGCTTCAGAATTTCCGTTACAAAATGTTTTATCGGCTTACTCCTCGTTAGAAAATTGAAAAGACGTTTTTACAGTACGATATGACAATACGTACAACACTTCTTTTATCTGTATGATAATTTACAACAGATTCAAAGGAAGTATACAATTTTCATTGTTATTATTACAAATCTATATAATATTTTCTCTAACTGAATGTAACTTGAATGTACACAATTAAAATATTGTTTTATAGATACTGAATTTCTTTTAAAATTATTTTCAGTAATTAGTGTTTTTCTTTTTAAAAAAAATGTTTATGGTACGGAAAGAATAATATGATTTTCTGTTTATTTTCCGTCTGTTTTTTCAATAAAAAAACGATTTTTAAAAGTTTTTATTGGCTATATTTACATTAATTTTATCAGAATTAAATTCTCTAAAAGTTTTGTTACTAAAGATTTATTAATCATTTAAAAAAGCTATTGTAGAACAAACCTAAAAAAAAACTTGTTAAACTGAATTTTGTGTTTTAGGTCGGACATCGTAAATACTACTGGAGTAACAGTTCTGAAAACTGTATTATCCTATTTCCCAGCTCAAATTACATACGAAACAACCAACTTTACTGCTTAATTTGGATTCTAAAACCAACATTAGGGCTTCTTTTTATTACAACAGCTGAAATCCGGACGTAATCTTTCGCTAGCCGAAACTCAAAAACAAAGCGTTATGTTTATATGAACCTTTTGCATTATTTTCATCAGTATAACATGTCCTGAAAGTTTATCCGTTTCTTCGTTGGACACCTGTATATATAAGGAAACCCGATTTTAAATAAATAGTATTTTTGTATTCCTCATACCTCAGAATGTAAAGAAAATTCATTTTCTCCCCCATCAAAAGATCGAAAGTAACACCATACTCTTCTTCGAAAAGTCCGTAAAAAAAAGTAAAAATCTTAATTAGGAAAAAAACGTGTCTAATAAGAACCTTCCCATTTTTATTTCAAACCGTTTTAAAACAGCCATTTTATGGTTAGATACATGAGTACCCAATAGGTGGTAGGAATTCAATGTAGAGTACCAAGGCGAACTCAAAATGTTTGATCGTCCAAAAAATTTATTTTTCAAAAAAGGTTTCAGTTTTGGTAATATTTAAATTTCATACACTTTCATAGATGTTCTACAAAAAGTGTCAGGTGAACTCATTTGTAAAATTTAAGCCAAAACAAACTGTAGTAAATTTAATAATTGTGCTTCATAAACTAAATAATAATCTATATTTAAAAACAAATAAATAAAAATTCATTATAAATTTGTATATATAACAAATTACTAATAGTAGTAGTATCAAGTAGGAATAGTTACGACATGTAGATAGAGTAAGAGAGAGAGAGAGTAAGAGAGAGAGAGAGAGAGAGAGAGAGAGAGAGAGAGAGAGAGAGAGAGAGAGAGAGAGAGAGAGAGAGAGAGTGAGAGAGAGAGAGTGAGCGAGAAAACCTTATGAATACTAATCAAATATTAATCAAATAAATAGACTTAATACATTAAATACGGTTTGCCAAGAAAAAGACAAATTTCTTTTTATAAAATTAACTAACTGAAAAATGCGTGTGGTCAGTTAACTTCAATTAAACAGGTAACCAACCTGATTTCACCGCTGTTAAATTTATTATATCAGTTAAGTTGCAAGTTACTATATTATAAACATATAAACACGCTTTTAACTGATTGAAACGTGCCGAGCTTTTAACTTGTACAGACCACATTCAGTTCAGATTAAAGATGTGTGTGTGTGTGTGTGTGTGTGTGTGTGTGTGTGTGTGTGTGTGTGTGTGTGTGTGTGTGTGTGTGTGTGTGTGTGTGTGTGTGTGTGTGTGTGTGTGTGTGTGTGTGTGTGTGTGTGTGTGTGTGTGTGTGTGGTGTTTTTTTGAGCGCAATATAGCGTAAACAACCTCATTTATTCCATCAATAAACGGATAAAGATAGACTATATTATTTCTTCACTCGACCAATCAATATACCGTTCTCTACTTACAACACATTCCAAATACTTGGAGTATTTCAAAATTAAATTAATGAGTTATTTATTAAAAAGATTTTAAAATAAACCTTTACATTACAAAAATTTTCATTTTAAACGTAAAGTAAAAATGTTATTGACCAGTTTTGTATTTTAAATAAAAATAATTTTATATAAAAAAAAGAAGAAATAATTAAATGTTCTTTTTTTATCTACTTCAATCTTCAGTTGAATTATATAAAAACGTGATTCCAATTTTTTAACCCCCTCAGATGAACAAATAAAAAAACTTTCATTTTGTACTCATTTTTTTTTCTTTTTAACTGGCTAAGTATTATTACATGTTTCCCGGCCACTCCGGTCAAGGAATGATTACCGAACTAAGACTTAAGCATATAAATTCCCAAATTTTGAATAAAAAATTTTTAGATTTTAGGGGCTTTCTTACTCTATGAGGAAAATATAGAAAATTCTTACTCTGAAAAAAAATATTTATAAAGAGAAGTGACCTTAAAAAAAAATAATAATTAAAAATAGAATTGTTTAAAAATATTGAAAAAATAAATTTTAATTTTTAGAGTAATGAAAAAAAATTGCTTCTCACATGGTTCCGTAATATAATACAGGTAAATAAAAAAAAAAGGATATGAAGTCGGATTTGAACCGATGTGCCTTCCCCTCGAAATATCCAAATATTACATTAATTAAATATTTATTTGACTATAACTCTGGAATCAATGAAAATAAGTACCACTTATGAGGCTCTCAATGAGAACTTATTACTGCAGTTAAGAAAAACTCCAAATCCAAATATTTTGGATTGGATTTTGGGCTTTTTTGGACACTTTTGATTAGTCATTTCAATAAAAAAAAGGTGAACAACTAGATGTTATAACAGTTCTAAATCCAAAATTTCAACATCTTCCTAGCCAGCGTTTCATGAGATCAAAGAGGTGAAAATCGGATGGAGCCAAGTCCGGACTGTATGGTGGGTGATCAAACAGTTCCCAATGAAATCGCTGCAGGAGCTTCTTTGTTACAGCTGCAGTGTGCGGCCGAAGATTGTCATGGAGAAAGACAATGCCTGATGACAACATTCCTCTGCGCTTATTCTTATTCACCAACCATACAGTCTCGAATTGGTTCCATCCGATTTTCACCTTTTTGGTCACATGAAACGCTGGCTAGGAGAACAATATTTTGGCACAGACATCGAGCTACAAACCAGCGTAGAAACATGGCTGAAAACACAGGCGGCTCCGTTCTATGACAAGGGTATTGGAAAGTTGGTACCACGCTACGACAAATGTTTAAATCGGAGTGGCGACTATGTAGAGAAATAGCGTAACTATATAAGTACTTGTTACAAATAAAAAATTTTTTATTTTCACTGTGGTTTTAATTTCATGACCGATCGGACCTTAATAAATAAATAACCCTCGTACTCTCACCTTATGATTGGTTAAAAAACAAAGAATACGATTGGTTGGAATTTTGTGCCCGATAACGTTAAGAATTACTCTCACCTTATGATTGAGTAAAAAACAAAGAATACAATTGGTTGGAATTTTGTGCACGATAATGATAAAAATTATGATGGTTATTTTGTTTTTAAAAATAAAAAGTTTTTTTATTTGTAACAAGTACCGCTAAAATGTGTATGATTTGAATATTTAACGTTAATTAGACTAGGGTAGCGAGCCAAGCGATCGTAGGTTATGTTTTGTTATACGGCTAAGGTCCCATACAGGGACGATGGAAGGAGGAAGTCAACATATGAAATTGATTTCTTCAGTCAACAATTGATAAAAAACAATTCAAAAAAAAAAAGGCACGAATCGTGGTTGCCGTGTAAAGCGGTGAGGTAGCCCATTTACCTGGGGTGTTTTTGGTCAGCCCACATACAAGAGTGGGGGTCGGAGCTCCCCGATGATGGCATCATTGACACTCGAGGTTATAGAGGGCCGTGGGGGGAACGTCGGATGTGTGCAACGCACATGCGGCGCTAATAGGTTAGGAACGGAAAGAATAGCTTCCCAGTGGCGGGGTACGCTGGCCGTCCAGAAGCGGAGGTCAGCGAGCCTTGAAGATACTGGAAAGAGCCCGACGGGTCGCCCAAGGGAAGGGCAAGACAGGAGGGCAGAGACGACTGCCAGATTCCCTGAGACGACTGTGCATTGCCTAACGGCGGAGGCCAGAGTGGTTTTGGGGGAGTTTAAAAGTTTGGAACAAAAAAAAAGTTTATGCATATATTCGTGCGCGATTCGTTATTACACGGAATCAACATCATCAAACATACACTACGCTCGCTAACTTCGTCTAATTAACGTTAAAAATAAGTTTTTTCGTGTCGAGTTGTGTACAAAGGTTACGTATAATTATTATCTTGTACTTTTAAATTCAATCTTAAAAAAAAAAAATAATAGGTAAATCATATAAATTCATTAGAACAAATAAAAAGCAAAAAACAATTAGATTTCAGTAGAGGTCGTATAACCGATAAGTACCCTGAATATTAGTTAAATTTAAACTCAATTAAAATTTATAAAATAGTTATTAATCATCGTGGGGGGGGGGGGGTGAATTATGATTTTAATCATAAATGTGAAATTTTATTGTAATATTATTACTAAAATTATTATTTATATTCAAAGTTTAAATTAACCAAAAAACTTTTGAGAAATGTTAAAAATCAAGATTTTTAAACTTTGATCAGCTCCACCACTCCCAATATTGCCTCAAAGTATTTTTGTTTTGGGTCGCTTGCATTACTACTACACCTCATTCTCTCTTTTACTGTTTAGCCTCCGAAACCACCGTCAGGTATATTCAGAGGATGAATGAGGATGATATGTATGAGTGTAAATGAAGTGTAGTCTTGTACAGTTTCAGGTTGACCATTTCTGAGATGTTTCATTAATTTAAACCCAACTACCAAAGAACACCGGTATCCACAATCTAGTATTCAAATCCGTGTAAAGTAACTGCCTTTACTAGGATTTGAAGCTTAGAACTCTCAACTACTACTATGCTTAGGAAGAAAAAAAAACTCGGTTAAAAGTCTATATACATAAAAATGAATGTTTATCTGCCTGTATGTCTCTTATGTCTTCCTAAACCGTTCATCTGATTGTGATGAAACTTTGATGAATTGTTATGCGCAAGCCCGCGAAGGTTTCTAAATTAGTTGGGACCCGATAGGTGGCGCTGGGATCGAGAAATTTGGAAAATTGTATTTATTGCTCATATTCAGAATATGTATTAGTTACGTGAAAAGAGATAATTTTTCATAAACTATACCCGCTAGATAGCGCCGGTGTTGAGATATTTACGAAACAAACAACTTTCTTCCTTATATATATAGAAGACATAAGATTACCCGCGCGGACAAGATACATATTACAAAATTTTACATTTTTTAAATTCGGCCAGAAGATCTAGCTAGTAAAAAAGCACGTAAGAAAAAACAAAAAAAGATGAAGATCTCGCAGACAAAAGTATTTAAGCTCTGTCACTTTTTCTTAAGTGACCAGAAAAAGGACTGTGAAAAAGTTCATTAGTGAAAAAAGTGTAAAAATCAGTGTTTAACAAACTTATTACATACGGTTGCATAATTAAGATAACAAGATGTTATTAAAAGTTTCGGAGTTTGCGCACGCTCGCGAAGGTTACTGAATTTGTTTGGACCCGCTAGGTGGCGCTGGGGTCGAAATATTTCGAAAAATTGTATTTATGGTCCGAATTAGCTCATATTTGTCCAAAACGACAAAATATTGGTCGACTTACAATTTATCACATGTAACCATATAGCGCCGGCGAAGCCGCGACGGGGATACTAGTATGCAATAAATAAAAAAGATCGATTTTTGGTGAAGGGAAAATTTTTTTATAAGGGGGAATAGTAAGATAAGCGTGCATACATATATTGAGCTTAATTTAAAACGGGGTAATGTTTGCAAAATTTTGAAAAAAATTGATCCCAAAAAATTATCTACCCCATCACTTGATGATAGTCATCCAAAAATTCTACAAAAAATTGCCCAAATATACGAATCTCTGTAAAAAAATTCATTAAAATCGGTTTATCCAATCAAAAGTTTTTAAACTTCAAATACGCCAAAACTGTACATTACGTACGTACTTCCCTTTCCTCACTTTTTTTGTTTTTTGGGGTCCCTGGGTCATGAAACGTCGAGAAATGAAAAACAACCAGTATTCATTTTTTACCATACTTTCCTTCTCTTCATACTTTATAGCTCTAGGAGCTATGACGCCAGGAAAATAAAAATTGAAAATTTTACTTTACACATGTAAGGCAAATTTTTAATTAATCATTATCTCGCATATTTATGATAATATCCTAAATATCTTAATTAAAATTCTAGAAAAAGTCTAAAATAAAATTAGATAGCTATTCGAAGCTAAAAGTTATAAAAATATAAGCCAGTTCGTTTCTAGTTCAAAACATACATTACCAGATAGCTATACGATTATAAAAATATAATACGTAATTAATGAACTCCATAATAATCGCTATATAATAATGGTAAGACAGGTTCATGGCCGGTGGCATAAATATTAAAATTATGCAAAACTCGATTAAAAAAATTGATAACTTTAAATTTCATATTTTTATTCTTTCCTTTATTTTATCGTTATTTTTTTATTTTTTATTTATTTACTCCTGATTTAAAAAGTAGGTATAGATCACTTACACAATTTGAATATATTTACGCCACATTTTTTAACTTATTCCGATTTTGAACTATCTAATTAATTATAATAAGTTAAAATATATGTTATATAATTTTAGTACTCGTATATAAAGTCGTTGGTGATTTATTTTTGGTTATGTTACAAGGTGCTGTACCTTTTACTAAATCGTTAACCGTATTTTAATGCCTGAAGCAAACTTTTAGTAGGATTTTTTTATTTTTTTATTCTTTATTCTGACAGTTAAAGAAATGTTGGAGTAGTAGTATTATGTAGTGAGTATAACCATAACGCGTATGTGTTCGCTTAATCACACTATTCATAACGAGCTTTAAACCTGAACTGAACTCGTTCTTACGATGTTCTGTCTTGTATATGTCTATCTACTTGTCTAGACTTTATACCACTCTAATTGCTTCATATTCTAATAAATTATAAACGGTTTCAGTCGTTGATCTATTTTAAATCTAAGTTACACGTTTGTAATATTTTCTTGTCACTGATACTATCATAAATTTTAAACGATTGTTATATTTTTTCCGTAAGGTCAAATTAAAACAAAATATTTGTCTCGGCATTTTTTTTTTTTTTTTAAATAATAAGGATTGAAATTCTGAATGGAATTTTCCAATATTTTTACAGTATAATATTTATGATTTAATTGGAGTTTGCTAATTTTGATTAGTTTTTATTTAAAATAAAAGGCAATATCCAATTATTTTTATTAGTCTGTTTTTGCATTTACAAGCAATTAATTACAAAAAAAAAGTTTCAGATTTTTATAAAATTTTAGTATTTATTATTAAGTGGAATAGTTACGTTTTAAAAATTCATTTTTTAATATTTGCATAAAATCTTTAATAAAATACAAAAAATAAATAATTTTCGCCCACTTTTGGCTTCGGCATTTCTTAAATCCCTTTTCTTTTCTATCCTATGGCATTTTAGTCTAAAGTAACACAATGAAGATGCGCGCTTCCACAATGGTGCGTCTGATAAATTAAGTGAACTAAAACCAAACTTTCTAGGGCCTACTATAGAAACAAACGGCACCATCAGCCGATCGATCAGAAATATGATTCTTCTTCACGACAACGCTAAGCTTCATATAGCCGTTAGCGATCGGAATAAACTGGAATAAATTTACTGAGGAACTCTAAAACATCTCCCTACGATCCAGATTTATCATCCCGAGATTAGTATTTAAGTCATGGAAGGAGGCACCTACGAGGACATAGATTCCCCAACAACAACGAAATAGAAGAGTTCGTGCCCTAATGTCTCGTAACATGTCCTCAAACCTCTCATGAAGAAGGGATCCACAAACTCCCCACATGATGTAATCTTTAACTGAAGTTTAATTAATCATTAATTCATCATAAAAATATTAATACTTTGTCCGATTTCACTAACAAAAAAAATCTGTAAGATAATACATCGTGTAAAGTTTTTCTTACTCATCATTTATATTTTTAACTAGCAGACCCGGCAATGCTTCGTTATTGCTATCTATATCTATATATATATATATATATATATATATAGAGAGAGAGAGAGAGTGAGAGAGAGTGAGAAAGAAATAGAGAGTAAGTGGGAGAGAGAGTTTAAATGAACATTGAAAATTTGATAAAAAAATTTAAAAACTGAACTTCACAAATTTTACCTTTCACTTATTCTCCTTTCCAACTTCTCTCTTTCACCCTTCTCCCTCAGCCCTCACCCCTCTCACAGTTTCCTTTTTACCCTTTCCCGTTTTCCTCCTTTCCCTTTCCTTTCCACCTTTTCCCCTTTTTCCATTTTTCTCTTTTGCCCGCGCGTAAATCGGTCCATTAGTTTTATGGTCTTTAGCGGACACACATACAAACATGCCTTATATATATATATATATATATATATATATATATATATATATATATATATAATAAAAAGGTCTGTATATTTGTTTGTTTGTTTCGTAAATATCTCGACACCGGCCCCACCTAGCGGGTATAGTTTTTGCAAAAATATGTCTTTTCATGTAACTAATATTCATGTTCTGAATATGAACCAAATCGGTCCATAAATATAATTTTTCTAAATCTCTGAACCCCAGCGCCATCTAGCGGGTTCATTTTTTGCAGAGATAATTCTTTCCATGTAAGTAACATGTTTGCTGAATATGAGGCAAATCGGACCATAAATACAATTTTTTCGAAATATCTCGACGCCAGCGCCACCTAGCGGGTCCAAACTAATTCAGAAACCTTCCCTGACATACGTCCAACCATTCCCAAAAGTTTCATCGCTACCGGATGAACGGTTTAGGAAGGCATAAGAGACATACAGACAGACAAACATTCATTTTTATATATATAGATTATATTCCCTTCTGACGAACCCAAAAAAATGAATATTTTTTTTTTTTGTTAAAATTTTAACATAGTACTTTCAAAGATAGATTATCTAAAACTTAACTATTATTATGACCAAAGATACAAATTCCTCAAAATTTATTTATAAGAATTATAAATTTATATATATATATATATTCGCGCGCGCACGTATAAATTGCTTGTAATACATTCGAAATTCGCGCACTGAATAAATTAAATCTAATAAACGCATTACTAAGAAGAAACTATTTTATCTAAAGGGAGAAATCTAAGATATAGCATGAAAATAGACAGTAACAAACAAAACAATGTTTAATAATTTCTAACATAAATTCATATATATATATATATATATATATTTCACACGAAAAGCAAATGTGAAAACGTAGTTGTAATTCATTACCGAAGGTTAAATTCAATTTGAAAATAAATAAGTTAGGAATGAAAAAGAAGCTAATGAAATGTGACGTAAAGGAACACAATTGATTCTAACTAAAACGCGTGCGCATACCGTATTTAATTCGCGCGGGTGTGGCGGTACTAGCGGCGACGGTTTGCAGTAATTAAACTAATGTAATTTCACAAGTTGCATAAAAGTAATTTCGCTGTAAGATCGGCATACTGGTGCTGGTGTAGCCTTGATCCTTAACGCATCAGGTACCGAGTCGACCGGGCAATCGAGTTCCAGCCAGACCGAGTTACTTTTTTACACTTTAAACATTATTCATTTATTTAATTCTACCGCTGTCCTGTGACTTCACAACATAGCAGTTGACAACAGCATTTTTTTTTTTTTGAACGGGGTGAGTTTTCGAAAATTTTTTTTGCAGATATCTTTATTTTTTAATCGTTAACAAATGTGCCTAAGAAAAATATAACCTTAATTAGGCGAAATCTCGAGATACTGAGGGTGACCTTGCTCTATATAGCCTCACCCCTTGACATTTTATGTTGAAAATTTATTGGCATCATTGCCCCATATATAGAAGTAATCTGACCGAGTTTGGTCAAAACTGATCCTGTATTTCTGAAGATATTAAGTGATTTAGAGACCGACAACGAACACACGAACATATAAATATTAACGTCCGGAAAATTTCCATCCAGTTTTTCTGGTTTTTTCGGTTCTTTAGGTATCAAAACGTCAAGATCCGATGAAAATCTCATCGGCCCAAACTGGACCGATTACAATACTTTCTCTTTTACAATATCCATGAAAAATATTTGATACAAGTGAACATTTCTATTTCTCCATTCAGAATCGTTTTCTTTTAACTCAAAACAGTTCTTCACCTTATGAGAAACGGCACTATTATAATTCCATTTATTATTACACTATTCCTTAATATATCACCGAACCGTTTAAAAAATCTTCCCACCAGTTTATTTAAAATACAGTTAGAAGATCATAATTGTGAACCCGGAAGATTTTAATTACGAATCCGGGAGGTTTCGGGTTCGAATTTCAGTCAGGCGTGGCATCTTTTCATACGCTACCAATCTCCACCGGGCTAATGACCATAGCTATTGATGCCCTCTCTTTCATAAAAAAAATATTCTCTACCGATTCATTTTTAAATATTACTAATAAAAAAATTTCTTTCAAAATTTATTTTTTATACAATAATTACTTAATTGATTATAAAGAAACTGTTCAGATAAATTAATAGTTAACATGCTTGATAACTATAATAGCCATTTTATTTTCTGGTGACTTGGAAATTTAATAATTTGCTTCATAATATAAAACATTCAAAAATCGTTTTTTTTATACGACTGCCCAAAAAGGATTGTAATATATTTAGGGAGTGTGTTGTGTATGTTCCACTGTAGCAGCTTAACGGCTGAACCGATTTAGATGTATGAACCCGCGTTGGAATCCTTACGTTCCCGGGAGTCATAGGCTATATATTTGTACTTTAATAAATTTAAAAATTTGAAAAAAGATTATAATTCTATATACAAAATTGTCACCCGCACGCTCTTTAATTATCTTATATTAAATAACTTTTTTTTTTGGCAGTCGTGTTTATTAATTTTTAATTAATCTCTTGTTTTTGTATTACTAATAGCTGGGAAAGTCATGCAATACTTTACCAACTTTTTTTATTTAATTATCATTCTTTTTGGTATATATTTTTTCAATATGAAATGATTGTTTTGGTTTAAAATTATAATACAGTATTTTCTGCCATTTTTCGATGTGTTTTGTTTTGAATGTGACCACCATTTATCTGTTGTACTGTCATGATTTGACTATCCAGATAATTGCTCAACCGAATTTTGAATAATTCAGCGTCATATTTCGCTGTTGGATGTGATAATGTATTTTAGATAATTTTTTAATTAATCCATCTAATATTTCAAACAGATGTTCTTTTTTTTATTATTATAATATATTTCAGTTATACATTATTTATTTTTTACACATTTATATAAAATTTTATGGCAATACATTTCTTTAATTATTTTTTTTAGGGGAATTTTCCATTAATTCTCTACGTTTTGAGATTTTGAACAGTGTCTGTTTTTAAATATGAAATGATTGCAACTAAGTAAAATTAACTCTATAAGGTTTCTTCTACTTATAATTGTAATATAAAGGCTAAATAATCCTGGTGAGATATGCCAAAAATTATGTGGTAGAATTCATTTCCATTTCAGAAGCATACAAAACTGGATAATGATTAAAAAATTAACCATAAATAACTTTATCCAATGACATTAATATATTTTCATTTACGACCAACTGATTACTGTTAGATATCCAATTGCATGATTCCTTTATTTTATTCCTTAATAATCAATAAACGTAAGGTTTTTTATTTCTCGTAACAGCTATTGACTAAAATTATAAAAACAAAATCGAACTTGTCATTATAATGTATCTATGGGAGAAAAATAAATGTGTAGGTGTGAAATATTGTGTATATATTTATTACAGATCCTGTATCTTTAATAGGTAAGCTATACTGTAATAAAGAAGGTCAAGGTTACCGTATAACAATACTGATTGCATCCTTTGATACAATCACTGTAATAAATTTAAAGTTCGATTCACATAGAATATTGATTTACCATTAACGTAAAAAAACAAAAAAAAATGTTATTTCTGTTTACGAAAATAATATTACTGTACTATAAATCATTGACGTTTAAAAATATTTGTTGGGATATATATATATGTATGAAACAATAACCTTACTAAAATTAACTGTGAATTTCGTATTGAATCTAGATAATTAACTGTAATTTATTTAATCCAATAATAGCAGCTAATTTAATACCAGAGGCAATGTACTTACAACGCCAATTTATGAGCCGGCGGCTACGACTAACAATTTATCATCTGGGTTGAAAAAAAATCTGTTCGAAGGTAGTGAAAGGATCTTCTTACCAAAGTGAGTTATACAAATTTATCTATAACTATGAACTACTAAAACGTAATAAAAAAAAACAAACAATCTATAAAATTTATAAAAATTTGTTTAAACAGCCGTGTATAAAAGTAAGTATTTATATATATTCAAGTATACGCACAGACAAGTTAGTTACCTTTAAAATATCAAAACATATTCGGTATAATTCAAAATTAATTTCTTAAAATATATTTATCAGTACCTATAAAGCAACTTGTCCTGACTGACCTATTCATTAACGACCAGCAAAAACTACTGGAAAATAGATTGATGAAAATTTTTATACATGTTCTAATTACGGTGAAAGTGCACATTAAGAAAGGATTTTTTGAAATTCCGAGTTTCAAGGGTTAAAATGGAGTAACAGTGAAATTTACTATATATATATATATATATATATATATATTTTTTTTTTTTTTTTAATTTCTTGGTAACGAATGAAGAAGATATCAACTTGATTTTTGGTACGTGTAATTTTCATATGAGTACCTAAAAAGCAACATCTAGATTTTTCGTAATTCGACAAAAAGGGATGAAAGAAATCTAAAAAAAAAATTGAACATTGATTGCAAATTTTCTCTATTTTTGACTATACTGAACGAAATATTCACTAAATTGGGCTTGAAAATACTCTAGATAAAAACCATTTTCAGGTTTTTAGGTAGATTTCATAAGAAAGCTACCTACTGTAACGGGTACCATGATTCGACTTCTGGAAAATTTCGACATACGACCCAATATCTTGGTCGAGTTCGTTAATGAGCAAATCGGACCATGAGGGTGGAAATGGGAGGCTTTTTCGAAAAAACAAAATATCGCAATAACTTTCTTATTAAGTAAAATATGGAAATAGTTTTAGGGCCTAAAATTTATCTAAGTAAAGTTTTTTGATATCACCAACCATTGGCCCAGGAGGTGGAAAAAATGGAGTTTTGAAGACAAAACAAATCATACCTCCCTTAATAGGCACAGTATCGAATCGGTTTAAAGTGGTCATTTAGGACTCTAAAAATTACCTAAAACGTTTGTTTGAAACAATTTTTGATATGACCAACTCTTACGACAAGGGATGACCAAAATATTGCTGGAATTGTCAGAAGATAGGGCTTGTCGTACGCTAAACATGTCAAACTTTTTTTACATGCAACTATTGTCGTATTGAATAAATTTGAAGTTTATCTTAACTTTAAGGTGGAAATTTTTTTTATCCCCTACTTAGCACCGGTGAAATCTATCTCCGCATTCTGACGTGCTTGAAGGGATTTTTTTATTTATCACTATTATTATCGCAAGAATGAGTTTAATGAAAGCAGAGGTGTCCAGGAGATAAAACCCACGGGCTAGATGGGAAAGGCGAACAAAGTGAACGAATGGTTTTAATTAATAATCTTTATAAGTTGAACTCGTAAAACGTATGTATTTACATATTTAAAAAATTCTATATATACGTAAATTTAAAGAAAAATTATGTAAAGAACGTGTCTAAAATGTTGGTCTCGCTACACAATCTCGGATTTTTCGATTCAAAGTGAGAAAAAGTTCTCTATAAAAATTTCGATTTGTTCTATCCACCATTCTGTGTTTATTAATAACAAATCTACATCTCATGTTTGAATTGAAGAATCACAATAATATTTGATGCACAAATTTATAACAACGTTGTGTAATAAATAAAAAATTACAAACTAAATACGATCACAAATTTCAAAATGGCGGCCATGTAAAAAAATGAGAAACGAATTATGGTCGCGACCTAATGGTGTATGTTAAATTTATAATTTTTGAATAATTACAACATATTATTCCAAAGACTGCCTATCATTATGTACGTATAATACACAAAATACAACCCGGAACATAGACACTTATACATACGTACGTACTATATATTTATTATCGTTGACTGAAACCGATGTTGTATGTAAGCATTCCAGGAAATGCTTATTTGTAATAATAAATAACATAACTTTTCTCACAGGAACTGGATTCTTGTTATTGCAACTGATATTTTTCACTTTTTTTCTCTAAGATAAGATATTTCCTTTAAAAATAAATTAATAAATTAAATAAACATTTTTCATAATATACGTAATTAATTATGTTAAAAAAATTTTTTTTGTGCATTTTCACACCGGTAAAGTTAAATAAAATAATTATGTAATCAAAAATTATGATTTTGTTTAGATTTCCTTCAGTAATTTTCTTTTTTTAATTTACAGTGATACAATAGAATTTCAAAGATCTACAAAAAACTGATTAGGAAATAAAACAGTTCACTTTTGATTATTTAATGTAATTACCAAGCGAATTATTAAACTTAAAACTTATCGGCAGAAATATATGACTGATGTAGAACAATAAGTATTGGTACGTAAAAAAAAAGTGCATAAATGTAATTAAAAATTCTGTTTTTCTTTTTGGTTTTTATTTGGTTTAACATTTAATTCTAGGCTTTCTAAGTTTTTGCCTATCATATTACAAATGTAACATGTTTTTTAAGGATTATTTGTAATATATCTTGATAATACCTTGCTAAAAAAGTTATAATGACTTTAATGTACTGAAAAAATTGTTGTTATTAAATGCTCAGAAATATAATTTTTTTTCTGGTGTTTGTAATTAATTAAAAACTCAGAATAGCTCAAGTAGGCTTACTATTCAAAGATTTAGAAAAAAATATTTATTACTAGAACCATCTTAATGTTACATTTAATATTAAATGATATAAATTTCCAAAATACTATAAATATTATTTAAGATCTCCACCGATCTCCATGACGAAGTGGTAGCGTCTAAGTCTTTCGTTAGGAGGCCCCGGTAATTCGAATCAAGCATGGTATTTTATACGCTACAAAATTTCATTTTAATATCACAACGAAAAAACCTTTTCAAAGCTTCTGCGGTTGATTAATTCATCAAAGAAAAAAAAGATTCACATACTCTAATAAAAAAATTGAATTCATAATTTCTTCTTTTCTAGTCTCTGAAAAATTAATTGGTGTTAATTAAATATATTTTGATTTACAAGATCAGTCAAAGATAAACCGGTTTTTTTATTAACCGCTCACGTACAAATATGAGTGGGCTAGCGAAGGGAGATATTGACGTTTGAGATGTGAGCAGGATTTGGACGCTCTAGCCGCCCGAAATTTGCCTCTGTCTGGTAAATAGCGTCATTTGAGAGCAATAGATTCCATCGTCAACTATCAAAATTTTCCACGAATAAATGTATGTGTATTATCGAAATGTTCCATGAATAAAGGCATCAAACCCTCAGAAATTTTGACTAGACAAGGTACGTAGTTTGGGAATATGGTTTTGTCACGTATCCAAGTCTACGACTAGACCAGCAAATTTAAAGAATGGCGTGAAGCTGTAGAAGTTTACAAGGATATGTATGACGGATGAAAACATTCAATCGATCAGTAAACTCAATGATGACGGTCGGCACCTTACGATTGATGAAATTGCTTCGGAAATGGATTTCAGTCATGGCAACGTCCAGTTCATTATCACAAAGTGTCTTCGCTTCCGCAAAGTCTATACAAGATGGGTTCCAAGTTTTTTGACCAGAAATCAAAAACAAACCCGACAGGAAATTTTCCAAAGGTTACTGAATCGATTTTGATGAAAAATAATGATTTGGATCGGTTAGTGTAGTGTGGTGAGTCCATCGTTTCATTCCCTAATCGAAATCGGTGAATTTTGAGTAGCGAAGAACTGAAGAGTCTTGCTCGATAAAGGCGAAAACGTGTTCGTTAGCTGGAAAAGTCCTCGCAATCGATTTTTTGGGACTAGAAAGGCGTATTCCTCGACGATTTTCTCCGTAAACGTCGTGAATGTTGCGTACTTGGAAAAAGTGAAAGCCATATACAGGAACAAAAGGCTCGTCAGCCAGAGATGTATTTCTCCTTCACGACAACGCCAGACTACATACAGCACTTAGCAACCTTATAGCATATCCCTCAAACAGACTACATCTAATTACCTGAAAATTTTTTTTGAGGCTCTGAAGGAGGTTCTGGGAGGACATCGGCTCCAATTCGACAACGAAGTAAAGGAATTCGTGCGCAACTTGCTAGTGACACATTCTCAAATTTGTGATGAAGAAAGGATCCACAAGCACCCCACGTGCCGTTAAAAATATGTAAAATTTCAGGAACACTAATTAAAAAAGTAATAAATACGGTTTGTATTTTCATTCTGTACTAATAAGTGTTAAAATTAAAAACTGGTTTATACAGAGCGTTCGGAAAGTTACTGTGCATTGGAATTACAGGAACTGCAAAATAATACGCTTCATTATTTCATAGAAATAATTATAATTTACAGAAATAATTATTTCATAGAAATAATTAGTAATTTCATTATTTTATAGAAACGGATATTACAATAACTGGAATAGTTTATAAAAGGTGTTGAAAATGACCTCCTCCAACATCAATACGACACTATAAGACGTTTCAATTTGTTTCAAGCACTTTAACCTGTTGATGTACTGGAATGTCTCGTGCGTATGCCGTTTGGAGCTTTTTTTTATCAAACGTGTGTAGTCCGTTGCGATACACTGCTTGTTTTGCTGCCCCCTCATAGAAAGTAATCTATAGAAAGTAACCTGGTTTCGCCATTGTTTTTCGCCCCCCTCCATATCTCAGTTCGGGCCGATCGTACAGGCCATATACCCCTCAAAATGATTCATTCACCAAAAATATTTCGTAAAAACGTCATTGAACTGTTAGCTGTTTGTGCTATAGCGCCATCTTGTTGGAATCAACTGTGATTGATTTCCACTTCTGTTAACAGACTAATGAGATTTGTTTAAACAGCACAATAACGATCACTATGAACTGTACTTTCAAAAAAGATTAGATTCACAATGCGCGTTTTACTCTCACACCGACGCAGACTCCAATTTTCGCTTCGTGTAATTCATAGGGGTTAGCGGTCGATCACGGTCGTGTATTTGTGAATTAATATACCCTTCCAGATGAAACCACTGTAAAAAACGTAATGTGAGGATACGTACAGAATTTTGGCCGATAAAACGTTTAAACTATTGATAATAATTTAGCCTTTTGGCATGATCTGTAGGTTTTAATTCTTGTACACACATCACTTTGTTGGGGAAAAGTTTCAGTTCTTTTCTCAGAGCTTTATGTGCGATAGCAAGTCCGATATCTTGCTGTTGTGCTATCTTACGCACTGACTTTAATAGACTTTCGGTCTTACCATCCTAAATAACAAGCAGCTTCTGTTTTTTTAGTTTAGGTGGTCTTCTACTTCGATCAGCGTCTTCAACAGAACCTGTGGCTCGAAATTTTCCGATAATAGTTCGGACTGCATTGTGGTGAGGAACAAGAATATTTGGAAATTTTCAGAAAACTTGTGCTTTACTATGTAAACCGGTATACTTGTTACGTTCAAAAAAGATTTATTCATCGAGAAAAATGCGTTCCTCTACCGAAAGAACTGTTAATTTTCTCGCAACTATTGATTCCGATAAGATTTCAAATAGCACTGGGGTGTGGAACAGAAATATTTGGAAACTTTTCAGAAAATTTATGGTTCAGTAAATCAGTATGCTTGTCACCTTCACAAAAGATGTATTTATCGAGAAAGATGCGTTCCTCTACCGAAGGAACTATTACGTTTCTCGCAACTATTGATTCCGATAAACAAAACGACACGAAACAAAACGAAGCTCGTTCAACTACAACTCAAGCATACTTCACAGCGACTTTTCGAACGGACTACGTATATTTGACTGATCTAGTATTATATATTTTTTTTGTTAAAGGTTTTACATAACGGACAACCTTAAGTTTTAGTAATTATTTGAAGTAAAATATTATGTAATTTTTATATTAGTAAATTTTGAAGTAAAATTACTTACTTTTAATTTGTATATTTCACTGTTAAAATCACATTGCAACTTTTTTTTGTGGTTGAAAATAAAATAATCTTCAAGTAAAAATAAAATAGAATAGTAAATTGGGTTATTTTTTAAAACTTTTACCTTAAATTTTCATTCATTTTTTTTTTAAATCTTCAATTATTTGCTCGTGGGTCGCTGTTATTTAACATTACTGTATCCGATAATTTTACAAATTCTATTCATTAGGTTAAAAACTGATGATACTATTTTGATATCCATCTCGCTTTAACAGCTTTGGCCAAATCAAAATTTGTAATAGTTATTAAATTATTATTGGCAATATATTTTATTTTATTAGAAAATTTTGTACTTAATCGTTTTTTTTTTTATTAATTTATAATTCGAATGAATAAATGTATGTAATTATTAACATCTTTACACTCCAACGTATTAACATGTATAACAAACTAGATTTTTATGTAATGTTTTATGTTCTAAGAAAAATAAATAAATCAAAGATTATGTAATTAAAACCTGTATATGAAACATTAAAGTAACGTATTTTATATGTTAAATTAAAAAATAAATAAATAAAAATGTCAATCGTTGAATTATAAAATAAATGAAAACTAATTAATTTATTTTAAATTATATATATGGCCTTGGAATAATTTTTTAATAACATTATAATGTTTACGAATTATAAACTAAACGTTTTACATTTTCTCACGTGAGTTAACGTAAACTTATGTTTATTAATGAGAAAATAAGTAAGCTAAACGGTGAAAAAAGAGATCAAAACAAAAACAACATTCTTTTATGTAAACATGTCGGTGTTGATAAAAAGTGAACATCAATATAATATTATATTGCCCAAATTAAATCTATAATTAAGGGTTTACAGTGAGATCCATGTAAAATTAAAAAGTACATAGTTCATCTCGCCCGCTTATAACACCACGATACTAGACATCAGATAACTTCAAACAACTTATTACAATATTTAATTACATTATTATTTTCTACTACATATTTTTTTATTTTTAAATCGTTATCAACTTTACTGTATATATTTATATATTTCTTTGCCCTAACATATTTCCTAATTAAGGTTAAATTATGTACGGATTGATTTAATGCATTACGTTACGGTCATTTTAATATTAAATAAAACAGGCATTAAAAATAAACAAAAAAAAAAAATATTTAAAAAAGTTTTTTTTAAAATTCTTTTTTTTTTTAACTTTGCGCTAAATGATCACTAATAATTACTAACAATTTATTAACTATTAATTTTTCGTCGAATTCAAAAATCGAATTTTAATGAAAAATCTACAAAAAATTGTTTTTCTCATTTCTTTTCATGAAACACGCAATAAATAGGTTTCTTTCTTAATAATTATTATTTTTCTTTATATTTTCATACATTTATTTTAATTTTTTTGTTTAAAATAATGGTTATTATAAGAAAACACTGCCCGAGTATAAGAATAAAATAAAATCCGAGAAAACTGTGTAATGTTAAAAAGGAATGTACGGAAATAATGTAAAATGACTACGAGCCAAAGTTGTCTGATTTAATGTGATATTTTCTTATTATAAGTTTCTCAATTAAATTTCTTTTTTTTTTGTTAAAGAAGTTTTGGGTGAAAATATTTTGAATATATGAATAAGTTCAGGTTACATATCATAACGCTGTAAAACCCAACACTAAGTTATAAACACAAATTAATTGAAAAAAATATCTCCAAATCATTTACGTTACAACATAGAGGTAACTAAAAAAAACTCCTCCAATAATAAAATATTTTCATGAGATTAAGAAGACTGATCACATCAAAAGATTCAAACATAAATTTAAAAAAATTAAACAAATTAAAAAAAAAAAATCATACGGATTGTATTGAAAACAGTTCTTTCCTTAAAATCGTTGCAAAAAGTTGTTTTTTTTTTTTAAATTAATAATTAGAGTAAGATAGATTGATTATTAATTTAATAATCTCTCTGTGTAAACAGATGTGGTTTATATATCATACGAGGTTTATTCAGAAAATAACCTAATTTTATTTTTTTAATCTTTATTGTTTATTTTACAGATTATTGATCCTTGTCCCGTTCAAAGTACTCCCCTCTCCTATTCACACACTTTTCCTAGCGATGATTCCACTTCGCGAAGCAGTTGTAGGTAGCTTCATCTGAAATGGCCTTTAAGGTCTATGACAAATTTGCTTTAATGTAGTAATAATCTCAAAATGGGGTCCTTTAATCCTAATTTTAATTTCGGAAATAAATAAAAATCGCAAGGAGCCAGGTCTGGCGAGTAGGGAGGCTGAAGGAGGACAGTCATCTGATTTTTGGCACAAAACCGACGAATTGATAAAGCTGAGTATGCAGGCATATTGTCGCGATGAAGGAATTATGAGTTGTCTCGCCAACTCATAGTTCTCAAATTAGTCACTTTGAGGATTTTTTCACGTAACCGTTGTAAAACGCCTTGATAGTACGAACGGTTCACTGTTTCACCTTGAGGCAAGAATTCAAAAAGTACAATTCCATTAAAATGTAAAAACAGAGAGCATTGCTTTGACATATTTGTCATTAAACTTTGAAACATTTTCTTGTTTGAGATATTCAACTTTGAATGTTTCATCGTCGTTGGCTTGTTCAAGAAGTTACCGACAGACGTCCACTTGATGTTTTTTCAGCTGATCGGTCATCAAACGAGGAACAAACTTTTCTTCAACTCGATGCATGTTCAATTTTTCAGTAAAAATGTCACAGCATGATCCAACTGAGATGCTAACCTCTTCTGAAAGTTCGCTGATAGTCAATCGACGATTTGCAGGCACCAGAGGATTGATTTTTTGAATCGTTGAAGTCCAAGGCGTTCCTGGTCGAGGGTCATCTTCGATTAACTGAACCACTTTTAAATCGTGAAAACCGTTCGTAACATTGCGTACGACCCAGAGTATCATCTCCGTAAGCTTGTTTCAAAAGTTGAAACGTTTCTGTGAATGTTTTCCCCAGTTTCACGCTAACGTTTACCTTGTATCATTGCTCCCGAAAATCGCACATTACAAAAATCGCTACTAATACTTAAACACGTTGCACTTAAATAACAACACGAAAACTAAACGATATATCAACAATCCAAGAATATATCGTTACAGAAGAGGTTATGCAGAACACAATGCTGCCAACTGCGCGTCACTAAATACGCGTTGGCGCGTAATTAAAAATTTTCGGTTATTTTTTGAACAAATATCGTATAATTCGAAATAAAGAAAAAAAATTATACGAAATTACGTAAAAAGCTGTACCGATTCCAATTTGATTTACTAAATTAATTTTTTAATATTTACTTTAACTTTTTTTTTAATTCAACTAGGAAAGTAATTTCAAATCAAAAAATTGTTATGAAATCTAATTAAAAAAAACTTTAAGGGTCATTTTTTTATGTATATTATTTATTAATTGTCATAATCTTATAGACTGCATTGGCGAATCTATTACTTCAATTATTATATAAAGCCTATACGGCATTAGAAAAGTACTGTAGACCAAGCGTTACCATTTTAAGACTATTACAAGACTTGTTACGTTTCTTCTAAAACCATATATTCCAAATTAATCAATTAAGATTGCACTTTGCAGAATTAATATAAATTTACTACAATTTAACAGATGAAAAATTATCGATTAGTTTACTGCTCTTTGGAGGAACATTTTTATAACCTGAAATATTATTATTTTTACTTGTTTCAAATACTTTGTACCTATTTTAATTCGGATATTATCATAAACCTAAATGGAACTTGTTATTAAATAGAAATTTGGATACGACTGATTTTAACTGTATTTAAAGAAGTTACAAAAGGAATTTAGAATCACAAGTGCTAATTCTTCCAATTATTTCTTAAATAAAAATTTAATTTTAATGGCTTACTGCAACAAGTCTATCCTCAGTTAATTTAAGATGGAGGATGCTATTATAATGCTGAATCTTCAAAAATTTGTTTTGTAATTGTTACAGGTTACATATATATATATTTCTCTTAAAATAATTTTATTTCTAATAAATTCTCCCTCTCGAACCTATTAAAAGTTTATTAAAAAAAAGTAATTTATTATTGATTATCAAATAATTAAAATAAATATAAATATTACATATGTATGTATATATATTACAGTAATTTAAAATCTGACTTACAAAGAGCTAGATTATAAATAAAAATATACAGATTTTGAATGATTTATAAGGATATGGCTGAATTAACCTAACTTATAATGAGAATTAAATAAGGATATAATTACAAAAAAGAGTAAAGAAGAAGAAATAGCAAAGTAAAATAAAAACAAAAAATAAGAAGAACGAGAATAAAGCAAAGTCAGGTCATGAAAATAGGAGAAACAGACTTTAAGCGGAATCAACAGGGCGACCCCTGCGGCATTACAAGCTATCTACAAGAAGCCGGTCACGAACAAGACTTCTGTAGTCGTATGGTTAGATGGATAGTAAAGACGGCAGAATATAGAAAATAACTAAGGGTGTAAGAACAGCTTTGTAGAAGATCAGAAAGGAAAAAAGGAAAAAACAGGAAATTGAAGTGTGCCGTATAGTACAGTAATTACATTAAATATCTGCTACAATATGCGTAAAGTAGAAAATATGAGATTAAACAGTAAAACAAGATATTAATTAAACATTTTCAATCTACACACACAGACACAAACAACCACATAAACATACACATACGTGACAGCGTGCAACCAATGTACGCTACGTACAACTTTTCAAAACCAGTTAGTTACTTTTTCTAAATTAATATAAAAATAAGACCGTATTAGATATAAGTAAACATTAAACTTGTCACGAATCTTATTTTACATTATTATTTTAGCATTATACATAAAAAGGAAGCTATTTTAAAAATAATAATTTATACGAGGTTATAAAAATAAAACTTATATAATGCACTTAGTCTGATCGTTATGATTGGTTTGATTAATATTCTTGAGATATTTAAAAAAATATATTCATGTAATTATGGTTAAAAGTTTCTTCGTTTAATTACAAAAAAAAAAAAAATACTATCTTTGTTTACAATGCGCTAGTAATATTATTATTTATCATTTGAAAAAAAGCTGGCAGAGTATTTCACGATTTTCCTGGCTATTAATAATAAAAATTAAAAGATGTACAGCGAAAAAACGATAAACAAAATATAAAATTTATTGCAAAGTTCTCCCGGAACTTTCACAACCTATTCTTTTCGTGAAAATAATAGAAAAAGTTCATATAAACTTATGTCTTAAAATGCTTCGTTTGCGAATTACGGCTAGTAAAAATTTTCACTCACATCTCAGCTATTCCAGTGTAATGAGGTCGTAGTGAACCTTTTAGAAGGTTAATTAAGGATCAGAATTAACGATTTATTATGGTTTTTGACCAGAACCATATTTCCTGTAATGTTTAAAAAATCTTGGATGAAAACCAATAAATTGGGATAAAAAACCTGTTTTTTATGTTAGAGTACAATAACTGTTAAATAGGTAAATACAACACGTAAAACTTTTAAACAAAAATAGTATAAAATTAGATTCTTAACAAAATGGTGTAAGATAAGTTTAATAAAACCAAAGAAGTTAGAAAAATTCGAATTTCTTTTTAAAACAGTAAATTACTACTACATTTGTTAGAAAAGTACTTTCTTAATTTAAACAAAAATTAAATTATTTTTTGATGATGTGAAAACTTTGTAAAAACACAACCTATTGTTAAAAAATTAAAAAAAACTAAAAATTACAAAACTGTAAAATAAAAATAAAGATTAATATAAACATATATTTAGAGGTCGGGAATAAATTTTAGAAAATTTTTCTAAAAATATAAGTTAAGCTTAGTAGATAGATCGAATTAGCTCATTTAGAGGGAAAAAATTGTTACCTGGACTTTTATAAGTAGAAATGGTAAAGGGGCTTATAATAAACGTAAAAAAAAAAAGACGATTGGGGTAGGTGGAGGTTTGATTTGGGGGGTTGAAAAGGGGTAAAAAATGATATTATTGTCATTTCCGGCGAAAGTTGACGTAAAAAAAATTGTGGTTATTTAAGACACAGAAAGGTATTCTTTCACCAAGTTTCGCCAAAATTAAATTATTTTTGTGGAGTTCAAAAATAAAAAACTAAAAAAAGAAAGATTTTCGCATTTTTCTCGAAAATTTTGATAATTTATGTTAAAAAATTACCTCTACAAAAGCTGTAGATTTTTGCATGATCTACAACTTTTGTACTGGAAAATTTTTTTCAACCCCCAACCCTTCAAAACAGCCCTCCACCATCTCTGCACACGCATTTATTTTTTTTACGTTTATTATAAGCTCCTTTTCCATTTCCACATAAAAGTTCAGGTAACAATTTTTTTTCTTTAAGTGTAATTTGGTTGGACAAATTACAAATTAAGCAAATTTATTAATTTGCTTAATTATCGTTTTCTCTAAAGCTAATATCCCCTTCAATAAAGCTTACATAGGAAAAAGAAAATTTTGAAAAATACTTTTTGTTTTTTGATCCAGGGTTTGTAATTTTAAAAAAATGTAGAAGTTTCTTGTAGCTCTATATATGAAGTATAAATTTTAAAAAAAATTTTGAAAAATATTTAAATCGATGGGAAATAGAGCAAAAGAACAAAAACATATATTTCAATTTTAAGAAGTGGGGTAGATTTTTTGAAATTTTTTTTAGATTATCTAAATATGATTTTATAGGTAACAAATTTTCTTTAATGAAGTTTTCACTAAAATTCTTCTGAAGAAAATCGAAATTATATTTTTTTCGCAGTATTCTTCCAATACTTGTCTCAACAGCAAGCAGTAGAGCATAATGTATCCATGCAAAAATTAGATAGTCAAATAAAGTCGGTAGTCAATCTAAAATCTAACAAATTAAATATAAGATATCTGATAAAAGATCACATATCGGTTAACTTACCTAGTAAAAAATCTTTACAAAATAACAAAAATAGCAAATCTTCAGGACAAATTAAACAAAGGTAACAATATGCTAGTAACTTGGGTTCTCCTTATATTTGCAGGATTATTTGAGGTAGGTTTCTCTATATCGCTGAAATTGTCAGAGGGGTTTACCAAAGTAAAACCCATTATAGCTTTTATTATTTTTTCTATATTGAGTTTGTTTGTCTAAGTAAAACTCTAGATAAACTTCCTCTTGGTACTGCTTATCTTATATGGACTGGTATCGGATACCAGTCCAATGATTTTTGAAAAAAAAAAATTACCATAAACTCATATATAGAAAAATTTGAGCCAAATTTGAAGAAAGTCGGTTTGGTCAATCCTGATATATAATGCCAAAAGTAGTCCGATACACTTACCAACGTTCATACATATAACATCTTTTTTCTTTTTGTCCAGATGACTTGACCGTAAAAAGTAAACATTTGCAAAAAATTCGAAAGCCCATTTTTTAACATTACCATACTTTCAAGTAAAGATGAGGTTGAGTAAAAAATGGAATGGATCTCGAACACTAAAGAACTAGAAAAATTATAATTGCAAAAGGCGATAGATCAAAAAAGTAGCGAAATTGAAATATGTTGGAGAAATCATCATCTGGAACGTACTAGAGAAGGAGGGGATGAAAATAAGGGCGCACTGAATGGAAATTACATATCACCCGATTGTATCAATCTATAACAAAAAAATAAATTTCAAGTAATGGTAAACGTTTATAATACATTAATTCTACCAGTGGGGACCTTATACGGTTCAAAATGCTTGAAAACCTTCTCTGAAACAAATATCGAGTGTAGAAAAAAAAATTTAAGAAGAATTTACCGATCTTAACAGGAAGATAAAAACAAAACGGTTTCAAGAGCCAAAAAGGATCTCAAAATTTTAAAAATTGTAAAATATAACAGATTTTCAACAGAGATGAATCCAGAAAAACATTAATTGTAATGAAGTTTCCAAAAAAAGAACAGAAGATTAATAAACTTAGGCTTGGACTGAGAAGAGAAAACAGCAACTCGGGGAAAGGATGAACTATTTTGGTAGGAAAATAGTCATTTTTTAAAGTGGTCTTTAGTTGGCCTGTAAGGAAAAAGATAATTAATTAATTTTCCCGGCTGAATGGAGCAGTGTGTGTTTTCATTATTTTCCAGAAAAACGGTTACGTTAATTTATTATTTTTTATTTCTTGTCATAGCCTTTTTTATGACTAAAATATATAAATCATCTGAAATGAAAAACAGCAATACTGTTTCTCATGTTTTTTTAAAATAGTTTTTCATAATCTTCTATATTTTTTTGGCCAAGTTTTTTTCATTCTTTGAGAATGAAAAAACCTCCACTGTTGTTATACAACAGTCTGTGGTGTAGAATTGAATATCGCCTACATTTCAGCGGATTCACCAATTTAATTAATGTTAGTATATTCAGATCAGAGAAGAAAACAATTTAAAACCACTTTATTCCTCATCTTTTTCTTAAATAAACCCGTATATTATCATCATCATCTGGTGTTTTGCCTGGCGGCAGGACCCTTATACCAACCCACCGGGTTGGTCTCAGCTGATTTGGAAGTCGAGAGTTACAGCGTTCAAGTCCTAGTAAAGCCAGTTATTTTTACACGGACTTGAATACTAGATCGTGGATACCGGTGTTCTTTGGTGGTTGGGTTTCAATTAACCACACATCTCAGGAATGGTCGAACTGAGAATGTACAAGACTACACTTCATTTACACTCATACATATCATCCTCATTCATCCTCTGAAGAATTATCTAAACGGTAGTTACCGGAGGCTAAACAGGAAAAAGAAAGAAAAAGGACCCTTATACCACCGCTGTCTTCATCTATCCCTGCTTAAATCCTTCTCTTTCATCCCCTTTTATTTCTAATCGCCAGCTCATCAATTAATTTTAATCAATCTTTTTCCTCGCTTCCTTTTTCCTTCTACTGACCTTTCCAGTGCAGTTGTCAAGATTGCACTTTCTCTAACTGCATATTCTAACCGGTTTCCTTTTCTTCTGTGCATTTCGCACATATTTCCTCTTTCTTCTTTAATCATTAATTCCTTATTTCTCATTTTATCCGTCTATTTTATTTCCTCTGTCCTTCTCTATATCCATATTTCAAAAGCCTCAATCCAGTTCATCTCCCTCTTTCTCATCGTCCATTAATCGCTTTTACACACAGCATTCTCTTTCTTAATTCTAAGTCCAGATATTTGTTACATAATAATTTCCTTCTCTTACTGAAAACTTTCTTTACGGAACTTTAATATGGACCTTTAATATAGAACTTTACGGATACTTCAATATTACTATTGCTATCCGTCCTTTGATTTCCATTTTGCTCTTCCAGTCCTCTATCACCGTAAAACCTAAATATCTGTTATGGTAAGAGATGTTGACGTTCTTGGGAATGGTTATGCTATTTTTATTAATTTTTCTTTAACTCTCAATGTTTTTTTCATGTTTGTCCTCAAATCTTGCAATCTTAATTTAACATACTTCGTGACACTGATGATTGATGAAATTTTACACAGTTACTAAGTTCGGGTGGCAATACCATATTCCACCATTACTTATGCAAACATCCCTCTGTACGGGGGTAAATTAAGAGTACAGGTGTAATAATTTAACACACTTCCTGACATTGCCTTTTTTCATTAATCCCTCTCCTGGGCCGGACCCGCAGCTAAGTATAACTCAGTCCAGGGGAGTGTCCTTTGACTCTTAACGGGCCTTCCCGCCCACCAGTTGTACGTCTGGCAAGGCAGGTTGGCCCGCCGGTTGGATCTTTTATAGTGTGCCAGGCTCTGAACCTCAGCGAGGAGACTCCGGATCTAGCAATGCTGCAACCTTTATCCCCCCATCGAAGACCGGGTCTCGGTCTTGTCTCCGCCTTATGCCTCAAATGAGGGGCTCTCAAGAGGATCTCCCAGCGGGACTTTGGTCTTAACTCCCCTTTATTGGATGTTGGGTGTTGAAAATCGTCATCAGGACAGGGAACTGTCACAGCAGTACACGTCATGTACGGAGTCCCCAACTGATGATCGGGGCTGGCACACTAAAGCGTACCAGTCCACACAGCTGAGGCTGTCCAACGCCTCCCGCTAGAAGCCCTTTCTCCGTTTCTCATCATCTTTAGCTCGAAGCAGCGTCCGGGAAAAGATGCCGAACGCATCCCAACGGACTGCAGAGGCAATTATATGAGTCAGTAAGGATGCAGGTGCCAAGCTGGGAATCCCTGAACGAATCCTATGTTTCTCCCATTCAGGGCACTGAAACAAGGTGTGTTCGATAGTTTCGTGCTGTGTACAGTTGGGGGTGTCAGGATTACCAATACGATGTAGATAGCTTCCAAAGTTCCCGTGGCCTGTGAACATTTGTGTAATGTAGTAGCCGAGGTCACAAAACTTTCTTAAACACCACAGTCGCAGGTCCGGTATCAGAAACCTCGTCGAGGCTGCCGTCTCCCCAGCCACCTATCTTGTCAGACATTACAGATCCCGTATCAAGTCAGCCGATATTCCAGTGCACCTGTCCGTCCTCTCCTTAACCAGTTGGCAATGTCTCATGACATTGTCTATTGATGAAATTTTGCAGTTACTAAGGTCGGGTGACAATAAAATATTCCATCATTACTTTTGCAAACATCCTCCGTACGGGAGTAAATTAAGAGTGCGGGTGTAAAAAATTGCGAAATCTGCAAAACCGGCTATCCGGGGTTTTCGGGGTTGCAGATGACAAATCCGATAGTCGCTTGACGTAAAACAAATGACAAAAACTTGGTAAGGGAATTTTTGTGGTTTCGAATTTGACATTTCGCCATCGTAAAGTATGGCTAAAAATTATAAAGCAAGTTATTAAAAATTTTGAAGACTTTTTTTAACGATGCAGTTAATTTCGGAATTCTGTACAATATTCTGTACAAATACATTTGTACAAGAAATCACTATATTTAGTAGAATATCACTATAGAATATCACTGTATTCTAGTATTATTAAATTATAAAATTGTTACTCTTTTAACAACAAGTAAGGGCAATTAATTACAATCCAAATAACTGGTTTGTATAAAATATTATTTTCTTGCAGAATTCATTAATTTTGACGCGAACAATCTAATCTAACTCAATTATGATTTTAGTAGTGTATTTGTTCTTTTTTTTTTGTTTGTAAAAAGTACATTTGAATAAGAAATGAACTGCTTTCTATTACACATTACTTTTAGCTTAGTAAACCACTTTGATTTTGTCTTTAAATTGTATAACAGTTGTAAATTACATATGAGAAATGAAATTAGCTTTCAGTTTTATATATATACATATATATAAATATGAAGGATATACATGCATGCACAAAATACATTGATTCATTTCATCGATTAATTTTTTGAATAAATAGAACTTTTTTTAGATTTCATAGAACTGGATAATAATTGATTTATGCAAAATCATACATAAATTGAATAATTTTCACATATTTCTTCTTTTTTTTTACCATATTACTGATACAATTTGCATTTTCAATTTTCTTATATCACCAATATAAATAAAGAAATACATCGTATAATATAATATACAATGTAAAATGCAAATGATAAACAAATAAAATTGCTTTAAAGACGCAGGACGCCATGTTTATATCTATTTATAAAAATTATTATCGTTGAATATGTAGTATTTATTTGATTACGTACCATTGCTTCATTTAATATTTATTACTTTTTTAAATGCAACAATGTTAATGAAATACGACTAAAATTGCAACGTATTTTTTTCCTGAACAGTTTTGTTCGTATAACGTCATACTTCATAAACTTATACAATCCAGTCTATCATTCTGCTTTTCTTTTAAAGATTTTTCTATTTAAAATAAAAAATATATTATAAAATATATCTGCTTAAATACAAATATAATTGTCATAATTAAATTTACATTTTTATCACTTAGTATAGATTAAAAAAAACAAAAAACTAAAGGGACAGTTTTTAATTTACGGAATTTGAGAGCTTACACCATTACTGCGTAATGATTATTACAAAAATTTAATTTTGGCGGCAATTTTAGGTGAACCTGACGACCGATCGCGGCCATTCGTATATATAATCGTCTAATAATTCTTAATTCGAGTCCGAAATCAAAATAAAAATTGAAAAACAAAAAATTTTTATAAACATAAATATTGAATTCAATAACGAACTGTTCAATCATAGAAAATAGGACTGCAAGAAATCCTTTTCATAAACAATAAAAAACAAACGTTTTGATGCAAAAATTTCGGTCTACGATAACTCGAAATAAAAAGATTTAAATAACTGCTCAACAGTGAAACATTAAATAAATAAAATTTATTAAATGCTCTTACCTTAAAATGACATATTTTTCGATATTAGATTATTATTTGGGATGAACGGTAAGCCACTTTTAAAATTATTTGTGAAAAATATTAACTTGTCGCCTTTTTTGTTAAGACTGTCATAGCCCGAATTTATTTACGTCAAAACGGTTTTTTTTTAATGTCCTTTAAAATTATGTATGACATCTCTATCCTTCCCGTTTATTACCTACCAGAAAATAATTTTTTTTTCTGAATTTTTGTGGGCATCGACTGTTAAGGTCATTAGCCCTCGTCACATTCTTTAAAAGAAATTATTATCTCCATCAGGATCGTCCTTGAGAGAGATCCAAACTTGTATTTACCGCTGGCAAGAGCCATGGCGGTATTTCTCTAGTAGAAATTGTTAGTGTCTCTGGAATAGCAATTTCTTATTTTCTTCTTAATTCGTGGTACCTAATTCCGGCTGGTCTGGAATAGGTAGCACGATGTTCATATACTGCAGCCATAGGATGATTCGTAAACAATTTATTATTTATATGAGCACGGAAAGCCCATACATTTGCTGCATATCTTAACGAAAGGATCTCTCTTCTATAATGTAGTGGCATTATTCCGGCTTCAGACATCAGACTAGCCGCCGGACTTGTGCGGAAAGCGCCTGTTGCATATCTTATTCCGCTATTATGAACTACGTCTAACTTTCTTAAGTGCGACTTTCTAGCGGATGAATATAATACATCCGTAGTCTAGTTTAGATTGAACCAATGCTTTATACAATCTCAATAATGTCTCTTTGTCTGAGCCCCAATTTAAGTTCGATAAACATTTTATAATGTTTAGGGCTCTTTTGCATCTATCACTCAAGTCCTGTATATGTAATCCCCATGTAGGGGATTTATCCAATACTAGTCCTAAATATCTTACGCTGTCTTTATATTGTATTGGATTATCATCAATTGTCAACGCAGGACTTTGATGAGGAATTCTCTTCCTACAAAAGTAAACACAGCACGTTTTTTCTGGTGAGAATTGGAATCCGTTATTCCTTGCAACTTCATTTAGAGCATTGATCGCTCGTTGCAATTTGTACCTCACCATAGCAGTCTTGTTGCTGGCATACATAATTGCCAGATCATCAACATAGACGCTTTTGCTGATTTCTACTGGAATGGCTAATATCAATTTATTAATGGCAATAGTAAACAAGGTACCGCTCAACGGCGAACCCTGCGGTATGCCATTTTCCAAGATTCTTTCACATGAATATTCATTGTTGACGCGTACTTGGAAGGTACGGTCATTCATATAGTTGCTGAGCAGTATAGGCAGATTGCCACGAATGCCCCATTCATGTATCTGGAGCATTATAACACGACGCCAGGTCATATGGAAACCTTCTGAAGATCAAAGAAGACTCCGACACAATGTTTCCTTTTAATGAAGCTGTTATATATAACGTCCTCTAAGCTGATCATTTGATCAGTGGTAGAATGGTATTGCCGAAAACCTGCTTGATACGTTGATATCAGATTTTATTTTTCCAAAACCCAGACGAGTCGATTATTAATCATTTTTTCAAATATTTTTCCCATAGCGCACGTCAAGGAAATAGGACGATAGCTATTTGGGTCTGTTAAATTTTTATTTTTCTTTGGTATTGGAACAACATGAGCTTTTTTCCACTGCTGCGGGTACATTCCATCCCGCCATATTTTATTATAAAGTTCTAATAATCTACGCTTTGCAGTGGTATTCAGCTGCCTGATCATATTATAATGGATTTCATCCGGACCAGCAGTGTGTTACCTGATTTTTCCAACGCTTTCGCGAATTCTTCCATTTTAAATGGTACATTATATGAGTAATTATACTCAGTTCTGAAGTTTAGTAGACCTTCAAGTTGTTCTTTTTTAGTACGAAAATCTTATTCGTAGTTGGCCGTTCTGCTGGCCTTTTCGAAGTGATTGGATAACAGCTCTGCAATTTCATATGGAGTGTCTTTTATTTCATCTTCATCTTGAAGGCTAGTTATGGGAGCAAAATCATTACGCCCACAAAATCGCCTTCACTTTCCTCCAAACATCTGCTGCAGTAGTAGTTTTGTCGATGGATGACACGTATTGCTGCCAGGATCGTTTCTTTGAGTCTATCATAAGACGTTTGGCATACGCCCTGTATTTCTTAAAGGCAACAAGATTTTCTATGCTAGGACGCTTCTTAAAGGCGTTATACGCCCTTTTCTTTCTTTTTATAGCTTCACTTATTTCATCGTTCCACCATGGAACGGGTTTCTTCGTAAGTTTCCCAGATGTTTTGGGAATATATCTCGATGCCGACTCAAGTATTGCATTTGTTATGGCGTCGACATCGTCCCCGATTTCTCCAGTTGTTTCTGGGAGTATTGTTCTAGCTGTGAAGCTCGTCCAGTCTGCCTTATCAAATAACCATTTTTTAGAGATGGGATATGTTTTTCTTGTAATATTAGTTACAATTTGCACCGGGAAATGATCGCTTCCATGCAAATCGTCTATGACATGGAAGCTGTACCTCGGTGCTATCGATCCGCTTATAAGTGCAAGATCTATACAGGACGTCGATCCATCTCTGGCATTGAAAAAGGTTCCTGATCCGTCGTTTAAAATAATAAGTTCTGAATTCATCAGGAACCCTTCCAGTTCTCTTCCACGGGTATTTACTCGATCTGATCCCAAAAGAGAATTATGAGCATTAAAGTCACCCACCAGTAAAACAGGTGGGGGAAGCTCGGAAATTAGTCTTGCTATGTCATCCTTATTCCAATCAAAATACGGCAAGTATATGCTGCAGACAGTGACCTGGAGCGGACGCTTCATTCTAACGGCGACCGCTTGTAGGTTTGTGTTTAGAACAACCGCTTCGGTGGTAGCTCTAGTTGATGTTAATATGGCTACTCCACCTCTAACTCTTACATTTGGCGGTTGATCTCGCCGGAATATATTGAATCCTCTTAATTTAAAATTTTCATTTCGGCGGAAATGCGTTTCTTGCAGACATATACAAATCGGGTCTACATCATGTACCAAGCGTTGGAGCTCATGGATGTTTGAAAAACATCCATTGATGTTCCATTTTACTATCGACTCGCTGATTTTGAATTATATTATAGCCTAGGTTTTCCCTTGAGCCTTTTTTTCTTTTCTTCTCCATCTTACGAACAGCATCGTGTTCGCGGAGAAGGTCGTCACCCGTAAAGCTTCCGGTCTCCGAATCGGAGACCAGCGAAGCCGCCGACGACGACGGGCATGGATCGACACCGGTTACAGGCGCCGATTGTGGGGCGGCAACCTGGCCGACCCCAGACATGGGGGTCGCACCGGTCACCGCCTGTGGAAGGTGGGAAACTCGTCCCCCCTGTGAAATGTTTTGTGGCCTCTGAGGCTTAGAGGCCATTTCAGTTACAGGAGGCTTGGGAGCCTCCATAACAGACTCTGTAGCTGTCACTTTCTTCTCATCAACTAAAATCTCACTAAGACGGACTTGGATTTCAGGTTTAGTGTCCGTTTTCTTCTGTACTGGAGCGACTTTCTGTTTTGGAGATGTGTCTTCAGGAGGCTGTACAATTATTCTTGGTTCTTTAGTGCTGAGAGGCTTCATTTTATTTTCAATTATCCTCTCAATTAAGCCAGCCAAGGTAGGTGCGAGTTTGTTGATGATTGCACTCTCATCAACAGCAACTGGAGCAGGAGCAGGAACAGCAGCCGTAGCCTGAGCATAGGTTGTTGTTGCTCTAGGTCTGCGGGCGTTTACGATCTTCTTAGCTTCAAAGTAGCTGACCTTTTGGAGGATTTTTACTTCCTGCACAGCCACTTCGTCTTTTATACAGGACAGTTCCTGGATCTACAGGAATGCTGTCCTCTGCAGTTTATACAGATAGGAGGCTCCTTACACGGCTCTCCTTCATGAACTTCATCCCCGCACACGCATATTTGCGGCCTCTCAAACCTAACAGCGGTGTATCCAAAGCGTTGGCATTTAAAGCATCGCATTGGTTGCGGGACAAATGCCCGCACATCCAAGCGATGTATGCCCGCTCTTATCTTCTCCGTCAAATTAGGCCGGTTAAATGTAAGAACATGGGATGCTGAAGGTAGGACTTCACCATTCCTTCTCATGTTCAACCTCCGACATTCTAATACTCCCTGCGGCGCTAATTCTTCTACAATTTCCTGCTCCGTACAGTTAAGAAGATCCCGACAGACCACAACACCCCTTGAGGTGTTGAGCGTGCCGTGGGGATCAACACGTACAGCTAGTTCTCCAATTTTTTTAAGACCTAGGATCTTCTGAGACTGTATATCATTTACAGTCTCTACATGAAGTCCCGTGAAAGTTTTCCTAATTTCCTTAACAGGGCCTCCATCACATTTTGTTATTTCTCGAGCAATGAGGAATGGACTCACCTTCGAGAAATTACCGTCTTCTTTTGTAACGACTAAGTATTTTGGCTTTGGAACGTTGCTTTTGAAGAAAGCTTTTTGCAAGCTTTTCCTAGCCTCAACTTCAATTTTACGAGATTCTGCGCTCTTTCTCCGTTTTGCCTCAGGCGAAACGGCTGGTTCTAGAAGAGGGTGTTTGCGTGAACCCTCTGCCACGTTTGGTTGTTCAGTTTGCATGAACGATTAATCCCTGCTGTAGTAAGGCTAGCCGCCGGGGTACACCCCCACTCCAGGGCTACCAACCCTGGAGGTCCGTTCCGGTACTCCGGTGGAACCGGCATATGTCCTGGCAGAGAGCGGATGCGCAGTCTCTGCACTGACTCCAGGCCCTTACACACCGGGGCTTTCAGGGCTGCCGTGCCCCAAACAACATGGGCACCTTAACTACATGCTTGCCATCGCGGGGGGCATGTGGACAACGAAAGGTCTCTGTTACACCTGCAAATAACTTCGACCGTGGCCGCCACATCGCCAGCTCTAAAGGCAGTATCAATCCATTTCCATAATCAGTAAAAAATTTCGTATCTGCAGGTGGCCGCGAAATCCAGTCCTCTAATTCGGCCTGCAGATGAAAATCGGCCGAGAAAAGTATATCCGAGAAACAATACTCGGAACCCCGTTAGCCAGCTATATGTAATGTACGTGAGTACAGCTGTTGCCGCCCTGGACGTGGAACGTAGATGTTGTGTTCCGGACGTGGGGATTATCTACCTCAGGGCGAAAATAATATTATTTATACTTTTATTGATGCGACCAACTACATATTACTTTACACTATAGCGTGAACGAAGTTTTACTTAAAACTTGTTAAAATGCACACATTAAAATAAATTCTTGGGCAGAAGTGACTTTTGGTTAATTTATTTTGTATAAGATTTTGCGCAAGAAATATACAAAACATAAATTAAATAAGAAAACTAAAAGAGCTATAATTTGTATTAATTTATTGTTAAAATAATAAAATAAAATTATTTTAACCGTAATTTGATGGAATAATTGAAAATAACGAGTAGACCTTACACACAAGCATTACACTCACTCACTCACCACTGTGACTCGTTGCATAAGCACTTATAAAAAATAATACACCGATGCAAAGCCAACATAACTTCGAATTGAGGTTATGTTATCATCTCTTGTCTACCTTAAATTGAGCGTAACTCAGAAACGACTCAACTAATCTTCATCAAATTTTAACATGCACAATTTCAGATTTACTACTACAGCATACCTAAATTTTATGAAATTGATGCAGTAGTTTTGGAGATTTTCGAGCCATAAATCTTTAATATTAGACCTCTGTGTGTGTGTATGTATATATATATATATATATATATATGGAAATTATATTTTAAGTGAATGGTATTTTAGTACTCACACCTCAGAGCGTAAAAAAAATAATTCATTTCACCCCCCCTACAATCCCAAATCATGCAACCGAAAATAATACCGTTCGTTTCTTTGAAAAGTCGGTAAAAAAAACATTCATAACCCATCAGTTTGTCTGGGTTGATCAATATAATGATAATAGGTATATAACAGAGTCAAAAAGTAATTGATTTTGAATGACCAAATGTACGGTATGATAGCCAGTACATAAATATTTTGTTCAATTTAAAGAAACTGGTGTATGTAAATGTTCTATGAATAATATAATGTTAAATGTGATTAACGTAAAATACTTAAAATTACAAGTGAGATTTTGTGCATTGTACGGCATAAATAAGTAAATAAAAAAAAAACCTGTTAATATTATAATAATAACATTTGCCGATCTCCAAGGCGGAATGGTAGCGTCTGTGCCTTTCATTCGGAGGTCCCGAGTTCAAACCCCGGTCAGGTATGACATTTTTCATACGCTTTAAAAAGTTTTATATTCCCACGACAACCTTAAAAGCTTATATGGGGAAAAATAAAATAAAACAAAAAAATAAATAGTTTTTCTCGGATATTTTTACCAGTAAAAAACATTGATTATTATTATTATTATTATTATTATTATATATATATATATATATATATATATATATATATATATATATATATACGAATATATTGAATTATAAATAAGTTTCTTGTTATTATTCATAAGAAAAAAATTTATCAATTTTTTAAGAACATTTTTGACACACAGCTATAAATTACAAATACTTATAAGAAATAAAAATATCAACAAAAAAACAGCATAATAATAATAATAAAAATATTAAAAGATCAGCAATTTACAAATTTAGTTGGCATTAAGTTATCTGAACAACAATTCTTTAATAAAATACCGAAATAAACATTCCGCATCATGTTTTCTTTTTAACTTTTTTCGCATAAAACAGAATACTATTAACTCTGATATATCATAATATCTATAAACAAAAATAGATAAATAAATTAATTAATATGAACAAAAATTGGAACACATTTATGATTTTTATACATTAAAATCAAATTCTGGACCTTTTCGGTAAGCGGGTACCACTTTTTTCCCATATCAAAGGATATTTGGAGACATTTGCAGAGAAATTATAAATATAATCTAACCAAACTTAATCTAGGATCGCTTCGTTCGCTAACCTTCGCTAACTGGTCAATGTTAGCGAGCGAAACGAGCGTACGTTAGGTTTGGTTAGATTATATTTATAAGCAATAATGCTTATATTAGACCTCTCTCAAGTACATTTGGAAGAACCATGTTTGAATGAAAGCGTGAGTAAAAATAAAAAATTACAGAAGACTATCCAAGATTGATGGTTAATATGGAAAACTGGTTCTTTTTCAGTAAAAATGTTATTTAGATGTTATGTAAATGTAAAAATGCGCGTTTTTTGAGAATAAAAGGAAAAAAGTGGTACCCGCTTACCGAAAAAGGTCCAAAATTTTTTTAAAAGTATAAGATTTAAAATATTCGACTGTACTCGATTCAACCGTAAGCTAGGTGTAGTATAAAGAACGCCAAATAAAAAACATAATTCAATTGCCCGAACCGCTAAGAACATACTAATTTCGTAAGTTCCCCTTATTTAGGACAGATCCAGTCCGAATAAAACTACACAACACCAGCAAGCGGGAAATACGGGAAAAGTTAGGTTATAAAAAAAGAACATTCTTGTAGTAAAGTAAATAATAAAAAGGATAAAACAATCCTAACTAGATGAATGAATCTTCAACGAAACTTCCGGATAATAGAAGTTCATCCTCGATAGATCCAAATATCATTCCCGAGATTGGGAGTAGCACGACTTTTGGTTAATTAAATTGTTTTTCATAAGATACTTAAGAGCTACTAATAAACAGCTCAAGGCTTTATAAGTAAAACCTTTTCCGAATGTGTGTACGTGTGTTGGGAGACATAACCCAAAAAAGGTTGTTAACTGTTTTGATGAATTTTCATTTAATGAAATTTCCAAAGCAAGAATGGAATATTAGAAGATTTAATAAATTTTATTTGTTCATAAGTTGTAGAGATTAAAAAAATAAATAATATAAAATATTTTAGTAACTACGGTATCCTTCGTAGTTATGATTACTATTTCTATTATTAATATTAAACACTAACCTTGAGTTATCTAAAAATATACGATCAAAGATTTCATATATCAAAAACTTTTTAAAAAACTCTTCCCATAAATTTAACTTATAATTAATAAATCACATTAATGACTATATTTGTGTTAAAATATAATTACGAGAGTAAATTATTTAAAGGTTTTATGAAAGTTAAAGAAAAGGACGGGGAATAATAAGATTTAAAGAAGATAATAAAGGACATTGAAAAGAGACGAGAAAAGGATCCTGCTGTGAACTGTAGGTAAACTAATTATTATTAACTTCACTGTGCGCTTGCTTAGTTTTACTTAGGTCGGCTCGGCTTGGCGTACGGTTTAAAAAATGCTTGGAACTGCATAAGTTGATTAAGTACCTCTTGTCTAGAACGGTCATCAATCCACGTTAACTATAATATAACTTACATATAAATAAATAAATAAATAAAGTATAACTAACGCTGTATTATTTTCAATGATGTATTACATTTATATTGTTGTAACGTTTTTTTTTTCTAGAGGGGGAGGTCAAACAACACATGGTTTGAGCTATACCATGAATATTCATAAATATTAGACAATGTGCTAAAAAAGAAAAAAAATCAACGACGAGTTAAAAATACGTAAATAATAACTCGTCTGTTAAGCTAACACCGACATTTCACAGTGAATAACTGAATGTGTGATTATTTGCTTAAAAATGCTATAAATTATTTCTTATTATTTACATTTTTGACAAACGTATTTAAAAGTGAATATATTCAAAAAAAATAAAAAATAAATAAGTAAAATAGAAAAATAACACTACCACTTATACTGTATAGAAACCCGTAGAAGTCACCCACGCTAAAAACAACAAATACTTACTTTTAATAATATATAAAAATAATAATTTATTAGGTACAAACAATTATACATGAAACGTGTTGTTATATACGTTTAGAGTTTAAACGGGGCGATCCAGAACTGACGTGTGAATAATTACAAGAAAAAGAACCGGTATAGTAGAATGCTAAATATTACGGAACTGTATTATTTTTTGGTTTGGATTTCATCATTATTCGGAAGTATCTTATAAACACAAAATAGAGTGTTTTACGATCTCGATTATTGTCTTTCACCCCAAATTTCTCGAAAACTATTAAAACATTCAGATCTGGGAGTAATTTTTTTTTCAGTTTTTCAGGTCATATTACTTATAAAAACTTCCGAAGTTTTTATAACCCAAATTAAGGGGGTTTTTGGGACCCCTTAATTTGGGTCCCAAGAATTACAGTCCGGCTTAATTTTACCTTAGGCGCAGAAATCATTGGACCAGCTGACAATCGCAAATGAAGCGTTTCTGAGCCTACGTTTATAACGTATTTATTACATTCTTTTATATTTTCACCAGTAGAACATGACCTGAAATTTTGTTACATTCTACTTGAAACAGTCTATATATACAGAGTGTATCATGAAGTTTTCCCGGGGCTTTCATAACCTATTCTACTCGGGAAAATAATGGAAAAATTTCATAACATATATCCTAAAATGTTTCGTTTGAGAGTTAAGACTAGTGAAAGACAATGGATCTTCCATTGCTTCAACGCAGAACTTCAACGGATCAGACTGGATCTTCACTTGAGTGAAATGAGGTCGTACTGAAATTTTTAGGACGTTAATTAAGGAACAGAATTAGTGATTTCTTATGTTTTTAAACCTGAAAATAGAATAAAATAGGTCCCATATCAGTATCTGCAGTAACTTTTGAGAAATATGGGGTTAAACCAATAAATCGGGGTAAAAAAATATTTTATGTTTGACGTACGATAACTTTGTTAAGCGGATAATACAAAGTAAAATTTTAAACAAAAACTTGTATACTATTTAAGTCTGAAAAAATGGTTTAAGATAAGTTGAATAAAACAAAAAAAATTTGGAATTTGGTTCCAAACAAAAACAAACCAAAAACCAAAGAAAAACCAAATTCTTGTTTGGTGACGTGAAAAATTAATAAATACAAAATTTACTGTTAAAAAAAATTTAAAAAAAATACTGGAAATTACACAATTGTAGAATACAAATAAATAAAGAATACTTAGATAATTTTTTTAATGATATAAATACAATAAATTATTATTTCCAAGTTGGCAATAAAATAACTGCTGATCGACAATGTACAGTACTGTATTAGAATTTAAATCATTTTGAAAGGTATATTAAGTGTATCGAGTAGTGTAAACTGTGCTTTCGTTAGCTAAGGTTTTCTGTGAAATTTAGTTTGAACGTGATCGGTTTGCCATTGAAATAATGCCGTACTTATTTACGCTGATATGATATTCATTTTGGGTGTGTGTAATGGTAGTGCTGCTCAGTAGAATATGAAATACATTTTCCGAATCGCAGGATTCCAGATTCCAAAACAATAAGCGCAACTTTTCGTAATCTTCGGGAAACAGATTCACTACCTAGTATTCGTATCAACTACGAAAGATCTGTCCAACATGACGCTAATATTGATGAAATTATCGATGGAGTTCAGTGCAGTCCAGCTGTTAGTAAATGACGTTTTTTGTAAGCGGATCAGAGTTTTGCATTCGATGGTTTGGAAGACACTTACAAGAAAAAAGGAATTCTCCTATAGCACCGCATTTCAAAAGCTTCTAATCTTTTCTTCTTAGGTACTCCGATCGTCCAAATTTCACTTCCATATATAGCTACGCTCCAAATATATTCTTTCAAAAATGCTTTCCTGATATTTAAAGTAATTTTTGATGTAAGAAAATTATATTTCTAACTGAAAGCTCGTTTCGCCTGTGCTATTCGGCATTTTTTATCGCTCCTGCTTCGTCCATCTTTAGTAATTCTACTTCCAAAACAACAAAATTCTTCTACCACCACACTCTTTTCTCGTTCTATTTTTTATATTCAGCGGTCCATCTACTTTCTACTTCTACTACATTTCATTACTTTTGTTTTGTTATTGTTTATTTTCATGCGATAGTTCTTGCGAAGAACTTCATCAATGCCGTTCATTGTTTCTTCTAAATCTTTTTTACTCTCTGCTGGAATTACTATATCATCAGGAATCTTTATCTTTTCACCTTGTACTGTTACTCCGGATATAAATTGTTCTTTAAAATCATTAACTGCTAGGTGTATGTAAAGATTATAAAGTAACGGGAATAGGGAACATCCTTCTCAGACTCCCTTTTTTATTACGGCTTCTTTCTTATGTTCTTCAATTATTTCTGTTCATGCTTGGTTCCTGTAAATGTTAGCAATTGCTCTTCTATCTCTGTACTTGGTCCCTAATTTCTTAAAATACTGAACATTTTAATCCAATGTACGTTATCGATGCCTTTTTCTAGGTCTATAAATGCCAAATATGTTGGTTTGTTTTTCTTTAATCTTCCTTCTACTATTAATCTGAGGCCTAAAATTGCTTCCCTTATCCCTATACTTTTTCTGAAACCAAACTGGTGTACTGCTAACACTTCTTCCACTCCTCTCAATTCTTCTGTACAGAATTCTAGTTAAGACTTTTGATGCGCGAGTAGTTAAGCTAATTTTTCTGTATTCTTCACATTTTTCTGCTCCTGTTCTTTTTGGTATAATGATAATAACACTCTTTTTGAATTATGACAGAACTTCCCCTTTTTCGTAAATATTACCCACCAGTTCGTATAATCTATCTATCTCTTCCTCACCTGTACCGCGCAGTAATTCTGCAAGTATCCCGTTTATCCCAGGAGCCTTTCAGTCATTCATATCCTTTAACGCTGTATTAAATTCAGATCTCATTATTGTGTCTCCCGTTTCATCCTCTTCGAATTTATTAATTTATTTAATTATTACCGATTTGACTGATAATAATTAAATAATAAAGACGAAAATATTATGCAACCATGTTGCCACTTTTTTTCCAAAATATTATTGGTACAACAAATATACTCATAATCTTTTTTTTATCTTTTAATTTTTTTAACCGTACTATAATAATAACACCTCCAACTTCAGATATTTGTGATACAGAATGTCCTCGAGAGATATGGGTAATTATGAGGTGGATCGCAAAAATTATGCAATTTGACAACATTGTTCCCGTTTTCAAGTACAATTTTTGCGATCAAATTTCATAATTTCAATTTGTCTCAGCTACCCATCAATCGATTTGAATAAATGAGGTACCATTTTATTCACAATAAAAGGAATAATATTTTATTTAATAAAACTAATATTTTTTATTATTAATTAAAACACTTACATGAACTCTATTCTGGAATTTTCTTTGGTTTCTGAATTATAGCCAAATAAATTTTTAATTAAAGAAATATTTGAATCTTACAAGGGAACGGCACATCGGTTCAAATCCGACTTCACCTCCTTTTTTTTAACTATTTTTTTAATTTAAATATATTGATTTATTAATAATTATTAACCTCTGATTGTAAAAAAAAATTAATTTTATTTAATAATAATTCAGTAATAACAATAAAAAAATATATCAGAAGTTATTAATGAAATAAAATTTTACTTAATTTTCATTTAAAAAAAAATTGTATATGTAATTTAATAGGCGTAGAAGGAAGTCATGTGACCTCCACATAAATTTTTTTTAATTACAAATAAAACGGTTTTTAATTTAAAAAAATTAAAATTATGTAAATCATTTTTGTATAATATAATACATAAATAATAAGTTTATTTATTATATTAAAACTAGTCGCCTAGTGACTGACGTTTTCAAGTATTTGATCATCATTTAAATGAGAGAATAATAAATTTAAATAAGATTTACACGTATATTATAATTTATGGCAAATATAAAAGATTTTTTTCTGTAATTTAAAACGTACGAAATTCACAAATGAAATTAAAGAATGACATTCTCGTTTGTAACAAGTAGGCTATCTATAAAAAAAAAACTTAACTATTTTAATATGCATTGTAGCACAATAGTGTAGGCAATTACATTACTAGCAGCGTTTTATTTTGTCCTTGAATAATAGGTTAATGATATGAATATAACAAAATGGGTGCAACCTTTAACGTTAATTATTTTTTTTATTATTTAACCGAATCGGAATTAATTTTTCTATTCTCATAAAATTTCCATCTTCTACTTACATTAATCGAGCTATATCTCAACCGATTAATTAAAAAATTAATAACATGCTTCATAATAATATGGAAAAATTGAGGACGGTCTTATTTTATTTCTAACCGATTTTATATTAATCAAAAAAAATGATTACTATTGAAATTAATGAATTATAAGTTACCTCCAAATATATGCATCATCAAGAACAACAAATCCCATGCCAGGCTTATTAGAGATATTAAGAAGTGATATGGTTATCCGTAGCCTGGAAATGACATTCGGCTCTAAAAATGTCACTTCTATTTTATTCACTACAGAAACCGGCATACAAAGAAACAGGTCAAAACTCTGGTCTTCCTTTTATATTTCAGGAACTTTACGTGCATTACAATCATAAGAAAGACTGAAACAGTTTAAAGTAACAAATTCACGTGCCTATATAAATTACTGAGTAACAATACTTTATATACAAATATATCAAATCACTTGCAACACCTTTTAATCTTACGTAAAAAAATATATGTTCCATATTAACAGTTTAAAGTATAATTTCTTCTATTATTCTTTTTCAGTTTTCCATTTTTCAGCCGTTGGTTTTTCAGTTTTCAGCAATTTCTCAAATAGTAGCTATATTTCATTCATAAATGATTATTATTAAAGATTAAATATTGTGTTTTTTTTATAAACTAAGGTAGAAAATATTACAGGCAATTTCCCTGTACGTGACTAAACATTATTATTCAGACATTTAAAAAATCAATTTTGAGTCTTATTAAATTAATAAATACTAATGTGGAGTATCTTTCATCAGGATTTTTCCCGTTTTTTAAACATAAATTTAAGTAATGAAGTAAAATTGAATGTATTTCATAACTACATTACTGAGGAGTGAAGTAAGACTCCCCCCACGAGTTTTTTCGCTTATTATGAAGTGTTAATTAATTTTCAAACTCATCAGTTAAGATATTCCGCGACTATTGTAATGCAGGAATATTCCACTCAGCATATTTTCTTTTCGTTATATTTTTATATTTGAAATTTGTGTTAACAGCTGTCATATCTATAGAATAAATATTAAAAATTAAAAAACATGACGACTGCCAAAAAAAAAAAAAAAACATTGGGGACAAACATATACGATAATTAAAGAGCATGTGGGCGACAGTTTTGTATATAGTATAATTTTGTTTTCAAATTAAAAAAAAACTTGTTGAGCACACACACACACACACACACACACACACACACACATATATATATATATATATATATATATATATAGCCTACGATGCACCCGGTAACGTAAGGATTCCAACGCAAGGTCATACATCTAAATAGGTTCAGCCGTTGAGTTGCTATAGTGGAACAAACATACATACATACACCCTAAGTACGTACATTATACTCCTTTTTGGGCAGTGTGCAGTATAGAGTAAAAGTAAATTAAAAATATTTTTATTTTTCAAATTTCTAGAATTATTGAACTAAAAACAGCTCTTTTTGATTATTAAAAATTCATTAGATTTTCCTGTTAAATTTGTTATTAATAAAAGTTGTTTTTTTTTTTCTTTTTGATAGACTTCATTAAATCGATTTTCTCATAACAAAACTTTCTATATGCTTTAATAATAAAATTTACGTACGCATTTATTACTCATTTATCAAAGTTATTGTACTTTCAAACTTAAAAATGTTTTTCGTTACCGAATTTTTCAGTTTTATGTTGGATCATGAAAACTTCGGGAAATACCGTTCTGGGACCTATTTTATTCGATTTTTCAGGGAAAAAAACATAAGAAACCAACGTTCAGTTGAACATAGTTGTTGAATTCTACAGTAATCTTTGAAAGCAATATAAACTGTATTGGGATATTTTTAAATTCTTTAATATCGCATACTAGAGAAAGTAAGCAGACATTTTTTGCAGCTGCCTTCTTCACCGAGTCGATATACTGCTTTACTACTCGTTAACATGACGACCATCAAAAAATATTGACATTTGTAACGACCATCAAAAAATATTGACATTTGTAAGACGAGCTGGTTGTGGAAATAACATAATTTCTATAAGAGAAAGCAGCTGTGACTAATTCCAGTTACATCTTTCATCGGTAAAAAATGTGACGTCCATTCAATGGTAACCAATGAATGGATGTTTGAATCGAGAGGCTACATAATCCCATATCAGATTTTTCTTAATTTTCTAACCAGTACCTCAAATTTACAAGAAATCTTTTTTTTGTCGGTAAAGTAATTCAATGTAGCAAATTCGAAAGTAGTTTGAGAAATATTCAATAATTGAAGTAAAAAGCTTCTCGTTATTCATCGCAAAGAGCGAAACTTTTTTCATTGTCAAGAATGCCCCAACTTCTTTAAAAACAAAGTATCGAAAAATATAAAAAGTTTAAGAAAAAGGTTTAAATAGTCGGAGAAACTATAAAATGGGACAAACAAGAAGAAATTCCTCGAACATATCAGGCGAACGAAATGGATTTGCCTGTAACATTAAACCCGTACTACAAAAAGGTTATCTCTATAGTGTAAAATTAAGAAACTTGAACAAGGTTCAAGCTTTACCGTACAAAGCTTATGGAAGCTTTGTACGATAAACAATGTTTGACAATGATCAACATACGCCTTTTAAAAGAAAAGTAAAAGAAATAAGAGATTCTAAAGGAAAATATTTGGTTTTTAAGAACGACTAATTTAGTATATATAACCTCTCCTCATAAAATTCTACACCAGAAATTTCGTATGACATGAGCTTTGTTTTCATATGCCATATTTTAAGAATGAATAAAAACAGAATTTTCAAGAAAAATCCTCCTTCTTCTAGAAAAATCTAGAAAAAAAGAGTATGTTATGATAAAATTAACAAAGCAGGAAAGAAATTCCAGTCTTACAAAATAGGGAATTAATCGAAAAAAATTAAAGAAGTCTCGGAGGAGGTGAATCAAAAATTAAAAGAGGAGGTGAATAACTAGATGTTACAACAGTCCTAAATCCAAATTTCCAACACCCTACGGCTAATAATTTTTGAGTTATGCGAGATAACGTACATATGTACGTACAGACGTCACGCCAAAACTAGTCAAAATGGATTCAGGGATGGTCAAAATGAATATTTCCGTTGAAATCTGGAAACCAAACTTTTTCGCAATCACAATACTTCCTTTACTTCGTACTAAACAAAGTAAAAACTAAACATTTTTCTAATATATGCAATAGGGTTATATATATATATATATATATATATATATATTCATAGCAAACTCTTGTAACCTAGCTAAATTATAAAAACATGTTTTGTTCAAGAAATCGTTAGTTAATGATAGGGTAAGATAAAATTCAGCTGAATAACTGAATAGTATTCAGACGCAGTGTAAGATTAGGCTAACCTGTCAATCGGCTTTTGGAATTGAGAAACATATCTCTTTTTACAATATTTTTCTTTCATTTTTATTCTACATGAAAGCATTTTATTAACCATTTTAATGTGGAAATTGATATAATTCAACAAAACCAAACTTTTTACATACGTTTTCTTTAATTTTAAAGCTTAACTTTTTATTTAACACAATATTATGTAGTAGCATAATATTCAATTAAATAACATTTATTATATGTTAAGATGGAGTTTAGTGTTGAAGAAGCGTTATGTGAAGTGTTACCTTTGGAGAGTACTTCTGTAGATGCGAAACATGAACGTCGCAAGAAAATATGACTAAAGGCATTCTGAGATGCGAGAATGGAGGAAAACGAAGATTAGACGGGAAAAAATGAGGAAATAAACAGGACAATTAATGAAAATCAAAGTTTAATCAGGACAATTCAGAAAAGGAAATCTGATTTGGTTGGGACATATCATGAAACGTTTATTGATTAAAAACTGCTGGAAAAATTAATATAACTTTAAAAAGAGAAAGGCTGAAAAAAAACTACAGTTGTAGACGATCTAATTTTTAAGTTCTACGTAATTAATAAACTTAAAGACATTAACATCATTAAGGCTATCCATTTTGCATATGCTCAATCCGTTCTCCAGGACGGAATAAGAGTTTTGGGTGGTGCTTTTGATGCGCATATTAATAAAATATTTATAATACTAAAGAGCCTCATTAAAGAAGCACTTGGTAGACCACGGTTATATCCTAGCGATAAACCTTTTGATGATTTTAATGTTTTAACGTTAAACAGCTCTATCTGAAGAATTTAATAATTTTTATAAATTAGAATATATCTTTTGTCCACACACTACTTCGTATAAATTGCGTTTGTTCTGTAGTTATGTTGTTCCCCGCTCTGATATGTGTGCAGAAGATAACTTTTCTACATAAGTAACAATTTAATTAAACTCATCCCTTTACAGTTTGTTACTAGATCTTTGTTATTAGACTAAAAAAAAATCATGGAATGGATTAAGCATAAAAATAGTTTCTGTTTATTGTATTAAGACTGTGTTGCGGTTATGAATACATGATAAAATTATATTTCTCTTTCAGGTCATTCTTGTAATATGCCTGTGATCACCTTTTTTACAACTCTTGTTTTTCTTTCACTATTGTACTTAGTGGTATTATTTTTAAAATTAACTTATTTAATGTTATTGTAATATTGTTTCATTTTATTTTAGTTTACATTATTTTACTTGAAGAATGACACTTCTTTTTGGACTTTAGATGATTTGTACTCTGTGCAAGCGCACAGGCTTTTTTACTTTGCTGGCAGTGCCTGAATTTCTTTGTGTCTACTTTTCTGTATTCTATTTTTAATTACTTTATGTATATTATATATTTTTTTTTTATCTATATTTATTGCAAAAGGCGCAAATAAATTGCATTGAATTGATTGCGCATATGTAACTGATTATGCACATGTACGTGTGTGTATGCCAGCGCGTGCACACGCACACACACACACACACACACACACACACACACACACACAGAGAGAGAGAGAGAGAGAGAGAGAGATAGAGTCAGGAAAGTAAAAAAATACGATTTCAAGAAATAATATCAGTAACAAATATTAAAAATATTTTATCTCTTTCTGAATTTTGAAACATTCAAAATATTTTCCTCTTCATTCAGAAGATCTTATTTTGAAACGAATAACATTTCAAATTATTTTAATGGTACGATAACATTTTTCATAAAATAAAAGTTTCTAAATTCGATGAATATAATAAATTAATTTCCTGGACAAGAAATCAAAAATAAGGAGTAGTATATATATTTTTTACAGATATGATATAAACTTTATTTAATAAAGATATGACTCACAGGATAACAACGTTAATAACATGTTACATAAAGCAGAAGATATGCCCCTGGGCTTTACGATCGTTTACTCACGTTTAAGATCGATTCTTTTCTTAAATGCTCAATTATACGGCGAGTAGAACTCTATTTAATAAAATTTTATATAGCCTACAGTTTTTCTCAGGAACTTGTAACTTAAATTATTTTATAAAATGTTCCTAATCTTCTCTACCTTGAATTAATTCTGCTCAACATTTCTACACTTATATTTTCTTAAAAACATTTAATTACGTATTCTAATCACGTTCGAATCTCTGACTTGTTTAGTTTCTAGGACATCTGTTCTGATCTTTATTATGTAATAAATGTGTAAAATTTATTGTTTTTTGCTTTTGAACATTATAATATTAATCCTACCCTACTAAACGGCATTTGTATATGTGTATCTGTGTGTGCGTCTTCTTTAGCTTAGCACCGGAATGTACCGAACACTAACGAAAAATCCCGATTCATTAGTACATCTCTCGTGGTGGTCAGGTGTATACTTGTTATAATATATATATATATATATATATATATATATATATATATATATATATCGAAGCTTTGAAAAAATTTAGTACTTTTTAACCGGATCCTAATTTTCGGACGAAAATCGTAAATATCTCAAAAACAGTCGATCCTAGCGCTCTGAAAAATTTGTTCGACCTCCTCCATAAATGCTCAATTATACAGGGAGTACAACTGTTTTTAATAAAATAAAAACCTGTCAATCGGCTTTTAGAACTGAGACATATCTTTTTTTATATAATTTTTCTTTCATTTTTATTCCGATGTTAATTCTGCATGAAAACATTTTAGCTATTTTAACTGTAACCTCATCCGCTGTCAGTGGTACCCGTCAGATAATAACGTGCCCATTCGGGGCGCCGTTCGGAAATTGGGGAGGAAATGCTATGGGATGCCACCGTAATATCTCGGCAACTGCTCGTTCGATTTTCACGATTCAAACAGCATATGTATCAGCAGGTAGAGCGCTAACTGTTTAAGGCATCGACACGCTTGATCGACCGGATCTTGTTTATCCGTAAATTAAATCGTTTAGCCTAATTTTGATTGCACTCACCCACCGTAAAACGTACCGATCCGATCTTTCTCTAAATACGCTCAAACCTGTGCGCTAGCGCAGCTGTAAAGTATAATCTTATGAAGACTAAAAAGTAGAAAATACAAAATACGTAAAAAAAGTTTTAAAACACCACTCTAAAATTAAACGAAATAAAATGTAAAAATTAATTTTAGGACGGTATCTCAGAATGAATTTGACAACAATATTTTATGATGATATGTAAGATAATGTGAAAGTCACAGCATTAAATTAAAAATTTGTTGTCTAATCCGTGGTAAGATACCGTTCTAAAATTATTTTTTTACATTTTAGTGCGTTTAATTTTAGAGTGTTTTTTTAAAATTTTGTTTAAATATTTTTTTATTTATTTATGTAATTGTTTTTCTTCATAAAACAATGAACTATAACCAAAAAGTAGGCACCGGAATGAACCGATCACAAACGGAAAATCCCGATTCGTTATTATCAATTTCTAGACTTAAATTTCTAATTTAACTTTCGTTATATCAATTTCCATCATTCAAAAAAAAAATATTTTTACATAAGAGGTAGTCAGTTTTGGAGACCTAATAATCCTATTACGAGACACCGCACGCCAGGGCAACCCGCCCAGAGGGAGTAGCTGCTGAGGCGTGTCGTAGGCACGTCCTGCAGCTAGTCTAACACCAATGAAATGCAAAAATTAAGGGAACAGTTTTTAATAATTATTTCTAGCAGGAATGTTTCGCTGATTTTAAATAAAATAATCATTAAATACATATCAGTTAAACCTAAACTTTTAAATTCATATAAAATTAACCTTCGCTTTTAGAAAAAAAAAACCTAATTAACACTGTCAAAAATACTCCGTATCTATCATCAACCAGGAATAGTTTTAATACACACAAAAAAGGTATTAAACGAAAGTTACGTTTAGTTATAATATTAACTTCTGTTAGACGACTTGAAATCTAAGAAAGGAGAATCATGATAATTTTAAATAGTATGGATTTTATTAATTACTTGTAGACCCAGCAATGCTTCACTATTACTAGATTTGATATATATACATATATATATATACATATATATATATATATTAAATGAACACAATTGAATTGATAAAACATTAACAAAATGAACATTACGGAACTTCATAAAATTTAACCTTTCCCTTTTATCCTTTCTTCCTTTTCTTTTTCCTTTTCCCCCATTTCATTTTATTATATTCCCCTTTCCCTATTTATCCATTTACTTTCCTCGTTTCCCCTATCCTTTTCCTTTCCCCTTTTATATTACTCTTGTTTCCCTTTCCTTTCTTCTTTCCCCCTTTCCCTTTTCTATTTCCTTTCCACCAATTTCCTGTTTTTTATTTTTTCCATTGTTCCCTTCTTCTCTTTTTTCCGTTTCGATTTTCCTTTTACGATTTTTCCCTTTCTCCGTTTTTCCTGGCGCGTAAATCGATCCAGTTCTTTTTTAGTCTATACGGACACACATATCGGAAACATTGAAATAGAATCGTAATTAGTATAGCGTGTGTTACTTTTACGTCCAACAGATAGCGCTGTTTTTTAAAAAAAAGCATGTTTATACATGTCACAGGTGTTATATATTAGGTATATAAAAACACGCGGATATTCGAATGCAACTTTGTGTCAAAATTTCAAAGCAATCGGTGAAGAACTTTCGAAGATTTAAGATTTTGAACAAACGAAAATTTACATTTTTATTTATGTAGATAAGTAACATAAGGAAACAATATAAAAAAAAAATATATATATAAAGATAAAAAAACAAGAAGTATTATAAAGAATAATAAAGAAACAATATGTTTAACAAGATAAAGCGTAAGCAACACTACAATTTATCAGAGAATTAAAATTTTCGATATATATATATGTAACAAAATTAAAAAGGTTGAATAAACAAAAAACATCAACAAATTTTATCAAGCACTTATAAGAAAACTTTTATTGCAAAAAGATATCTACCATTATAGCACAATAAAAATATATAAAAAGTAGGATGCATTAAGGAAGTAATTACGAGTCATTGACCTTTTGATTGGCATGTTTACCTTCATTCAGTTGACTCTGGAACATGTAAGAGGTTTTGACAGAGAAAGAAGAATAGAATGCTTTTTACTATTTTCTTGAAAAATCCTGTTGATTTTAATAAAAAATTTAGTTTAACCTTCTTTAAAGTCTAAAAAATTCTCTAAAATTTTTGTTTTGCTAATAGTCCATCATAAATTTTTTTTACTAAAAAATTACTAGAGTTTAGATTAGGGGTTGTAGATTAGGGTAAGAATAACTTGTTTATATGCAACTGGACAAAATAGCGGCCGTTCAAAGGTAGTGAAAATCGTTTTTTTTAATTTGTAGCCAAGGTAAACTTCCTAGGAGACAAAACGTTCTGAATAAAAGTTGTAGGCATTTGAGGTACCTATAATTTAAGCCCTTATACGTTCAATTTTGTTAATTAGTTACTGCAGAAAAACGAAAAACCGTTAAAAATAACAGTTTTTTTCAAAGCCAATTTACTGTAAAAATAACTTTTTTACTATTTTTATTGTTTTAAAAGTTAGCTCTTGGAATCCCAAATTCAATTTAAAAGTTACGAAACTGAAACATTACAAAACTGTGTTCAAACCGGAAATAACATTCGGAAGTGAAACTCTGTTTAAAACAACAAACTCCGCGGCTGTAGGCAAAATCCTGAAAATTGAGAAAGTTAGTGAACGTGCATTAATAAAAAATATCAGAAAGATGGATACTAGAGAATTCTCTACAATGAAGCAGTATTAAGAATTAGAATACGTAACAAGTATATCAGAAAAAAAATAATTTCATTCTTAGAACTGTTAATCAGAATATCTGGGAACAGACTGTCAAGACGAATTGTAGATGAACTCTGGAATCGTAAATACAACATGAAATGGATCACAGAAATTAAACAAGATTTGAAAGAACTTGAAATAACAATAAAAGATTTAAAGAGAAAAAACAGATGAAATTAAGAAACTGAAAAATAAACAAACTGTATTACACCCAAGAATGAATAAATAACAGGAAGGAAGAGTGATATTTCAGAGAGGAAAAGAGAAGGTCTGAAAGGATGAAGAAATATTGGAAAAATAGAAGACAAAAAAAAATTCTTCTTATAATTGACTGAAATTGTCCCGTAAAAGAAAAAAATGGTACAAATCTTGTGCTATATAGCGCTGTGAACTATTTGCCATCACATTTAAATCGAATATAGGAAAAATGTTTAAGTTAATTAAAGAACTCTAAATTGCTTAAACTTCTTAAATATTAATTTCTACTTTATTGCCATCTTAGTTGTAGAGCTATGCTGCAAGAAGGAAAGTATAGTAATCAGTCAAAAAAGGAGGTATGGATTTCTTTCATTCTCGACTTTTCATCACCCAGGACTAAAAAAAAAACGGAGTAATGCTCGTACGTACGTGTATGTACGTGCGTTGGCGTGTTTGAAGCTTATAACTTCTGACTGGATAAATCGATTTTGTACAGAGACTCAGGTATATGCGGAAGTTTGTTGGGAAATTTTTGGGATAAATATCTCCAAGGGGTGAGGGGTTCAGGGGGTCAATTATCTGAAAGTTTTTCAAACGTAATCCCTCTTTATATTAAGCTTATTGCTTGCATGCGTGATTATCTTACCATTTTTTTTTAAATTTGCTCCAAAATTACCCTTTTCCTAAAAATCATTAAAGGTTACTTTTTATTTACTGCATATTTAAAAAAAATGTCTTCCTAGGCATAATCATTGTAAAAGTGAATAAAAAATAAAAAAAATACTTTGGGGCAATATTGGGGGTAAGGAAGGTGATCAGAGTTTAAAAATACCGATTTTTTAAATTCTTTAAACATTTTTTTTGGTTTATTTTAACTTGTAATATAAATAATAACATTTTCTTAATAATATTACAAAAACTTTCATCATAGTTCATTTCCCACCCCCAAAACAAAATCTAAAGTAACTTTTCATTGGATGTACTTTTTCTAATGGAATTATTTTTAGTTTCTTCCATTTAACATAGTAAACATAGAAAAAGTTTCCTTGGAAGGTGATTTTGGTGGTGGGGAAGAATAAAACAAAAAAATACCGATTTTTTTTTTAATCTTAAAACTTTTTTGTTTGTTTTATTTAAACATATAATGACAATTTTGTAATTAAACTTCACCATAAGTTATAATTATTTTACCACTATATAAGAATAAGTAACCAATGCTAAGGAAAGTTTTACAATTTTGTTTTCAGATTTTTTTAAATAAAATTTTTTAATAAATTTACGGAACATTTGCATTACCGGTAAAATAAATTAACTTTTAATGTATCATTTTCCTTAATTCCAACTCTTTTCGAAATCTTTCTACGAAAAAGGTTTACCTCCTATAAATAAGATGAAATAGAAATTTAAAAAATGGAGTAAAATTTATTTATTTTCCATTATGTGATTTATTAGAATTATTACTAATAAAAAACTACAGGTGCTTTGTTTCGCGGCAGGGACTATAGTTTTTAACATGCAATTTACTTATTTTGATTTTTTGTATTATGACCACGGGCATTTAATTTTAACTAGGAAAATAATATAAGAAAAAAATACCAGATCCTTACCGGGAATTGAACTCGAAACTAATTAATTAAGAAACCATTATATCTAACCTAACACTAAACTAACCGGCCTACTTATGACTGCCTCATTTTAATTAAAAATCTATTTATTATAAATCCGAATTAATAATACAACATTAATATATATATATATTAATGTTGTATTATATATATATATATATATATATATATTAATGTTGTATTATATATATATATATATATATATATATAGGTAAATAAAATTTATTTAATCTTGACTTGAATCTAGTGGTATCAATTAATAATTTTGACACCTGCTTTAAATCAGATCTATAATTTGTAAAGACAAATATCTACTGGAATATTTCCAAAGGGCAAAATCAACCATATATATTATGAACTTATTTACACTCGTTAGATCTTTAAAGTATAAATATCACCTCATTATATATATATATATGAAGAAAAAATAAAGGTTTAGCGCAATAAATTTACCAACAGTGAACCATTTATCATTCGTATTGAATTTTTTACTGAATAAAAATTAAAAGAGAATAAAATAAATGTATCAAAAAAGAAAAAGAAGAAAAGCAATGAGTGTATAGTAAATCACTTAAGTGTCAGTAAATTTAATATATGACATCCTTGAACACAAGTGGTGGTACTGATATCAGAAACTCTACCATAGGTTTGAAGATGTGTGACGGTTTGCGTACACCTCATACAATAGATTCCAACTATTTTTATTGACAATTGTTATATGTTAGAATATTATTATATTTTTATTATTATTATTATAATAATATATCTTAAACAATGCAATATTATATTATAATAAAAACCATATGGCACCGTAGTACATTTGCTTATGCAATTATTCTTACGGGAGAAAAATATTTATGAAAAGGTAAAAAAGGAAGAAAATATAATAAAAAGTGAGGTTATGATAGAGATTTGATTGAAAGTTCTGTTCGAACGGTGAACGGGAAGGGGAAACAAGCATTCGTGATAGTCACGCCTTATTTTTCTTTTTTTATATTTCATCCCCTCCCGACATTTTTATTTTATTACTTGGAACACTGACAGATAAACATTTCAATTACGACTGTGTTCGCTATTATTGACATGTAAGTGAAAGGTATCGTGCGGCATAAAATATGTGTAACGTTTTAGTCTAACAAATAACAAGTCTATATTTGTAAATATTCAAAACAATACTTCATTCAAACAGTTCGTCTATGGGAGCCTTTCTCAACCTGGGGGTCGCGACCTCCACGAGAGTCGCGGTGATATGAAAGGGGGATCGCGAAATTAGCCTACAACTTTGCACGTTAACAATAAAGAAATCATTTTATGAGAAAAAAATTATTTATTATAAATAACATTTTACTTACATTTATAAGTGCACAAGCAAAGAAAATAGATTAATGAGATGATTGCGTTTGCTTTTTATTAAAAAGTTTCTGCATACGTGGATCTATGTTAGAAACACACGCAAACAAAAATTGTTTTCAAGAGATAAAAGACGACGTCTATGTTTAGTTTTTTGCGCAATCATCGATGAAAAACCCTTTATACATAGGTAAGATGTGACGAAGGGGATTAATATTTTCAATGCTTCTGTAAATAAATTTCTATATTCACTTTGACGAGCAAGCCAGGACGAATCTAAATCTTCAGAATTAAATTGTAGATTTCACGTTTTATCGGCCAACATTTCGAAGATTTTGTCGTGAATCTCAACTTATATAACTTAACCGCTTCAACAACGTTTTCACTAAATAGATTCAGTACCTATTTCTTCGTTAAATTATTATTATCTTCCGGGAAATACTCCGCCGACTGAATTTTTAGCTCACGTAAATGCATCTTCATGCTAACAAAACTGTGATGACTAATAACGTCTTCTTCAACCAAATTTTTCTCAGTATAATCAGAAGTTAGCGGAATCATATCAAAATGTTTGTTTTGTAGCAAATAATCCAGATATCAAGCTTCTTAATGAAAACATGAACTTTGTCTGTCGTTAATAAAATATTTTTATCATGTCCTTGTAAATTCACATTCTAGTAGTTTAAATGCGAGAATAAATCAGATAGTGAGCCAACAGCAACATACACTCATTATTCTGTAAAAACATTGAGAAGGCGTTTGTTTATCCTGGAAAAATATTATTATCTCGCAATTCCAATAACCGGATTAACACTTTCCTCCACGATAACCATCTGATTTCTGTACTTTTACCTTCTACGGGTAGATTGTTAAATTCCTTTGTTAGTTAGGTATTTTCAGTTTTACTTAAGACTCGGTGAATTGTGTTTTGTTTTGAGTTCATTAAAATAATAGTACACCGATGGAAATGTCACTCGTGGCATTTGCATCGGTGGTATCCTGGCCGAGGCGGACTGGAATATGTCAGAAGCTGAGGTTTCGAAGATGACCTCCGGTAAAGCCCATAAGGGCTCGGAACGGAGGAGGTGGCGGAGAATGTCTTCCCCTACGGGGTCAGAATGTACGGAAAAGAAGAGATTTTTTTCGTTCATTTCCTCGCATAGTTTTGCAAAGAGCTATTTTGTAATGGTGCACTAAAAATTAATCATTTTTACAGCTTTACAAAGAATTTATTTGAGATTTTCCTGCATATTTTTTGCGGCAAGAGCATATTTTTTTCTGTGAAGGATGCAGTAAGTTCATTCCGTCCTTATTATAAAACAATCTTAATTTTTTTCAAAAATCCACTGTTGTTTCCTATTACGGTTTTTCACCATCACTACATACTTCGATAAATTTTGTTTAATCTATGTTATATTTAGTAGTTTCATAAAAACACCGAAATACATTGTCCTGTTGCGTGATAGGTAGGTATTGATTTGTAAAACAACATATTTTCTTTGATTGATCTGTTCCTATCTCATTCATATCACACAAAACACAACAACTGAAAAATGTGTTTGCCGAATCTGTTCAATCATCAAATTGAATACTAAAAAATTCATTCAAACTCTCTTGCTGATTTATCTGATCGCGCACATCGGCAGCCATGTCATCCATTCACCTTGATACTGTGCTGTTAAAAAGCGGAATTTTTTCCCTTTTTAACGCTTATTAAAACAATGACCATATCATCTGCAGCAGGCAAAATGAGCTTTTCTACGATTGCATAGGGTTTGCACATCTTAGCTGCTCTTAATGCTACGAGGTAAGATGCTTCGAGTGTAGTTTTATCAGTATGGCTTGATTTACAAATAGAAGTTTGTTGATTTCTCAAAGTATGTAATATTCTCTCGAAAAATTCCAAGGATTTTCTTACATAATCCGGATAATTAGTTTCTAAATGTCGAATTAATTTTGATGGCTTCATGCTTTCATCGGAGAGGACTTGAAAGCAAACAACGCACTGTGGTTTTCCATCCGATGAGCTAAAACCGTAATTTAAATAACCGTCATTGTACGATCTTGTCTTTTTACCAATAGATTCACTGGATGTAGATGGCTCACATCACAAATTTATCCACTTTACATAAGACTCTAATTGAAAAAAAAACTTAAATTAAAGAACCAAACGCACGGTTCGCACTCCAAAGTAAACAGCTGTTCTGCAATCCCTTACGTCTCTTTTACACTGCTGAGAGCATAACTTGGTCAATCGTATCATATGACTGTTTGAACATGACGCTCTTACAGCGACTATTATGCAAGCAGACCACATTGCAAGGAGTACGTACACATGAAGTTGCTCATGTTGTACATTTCAATCAAGCATGATACACGTCGCTATCAACGCAGCTAAATAGTTTTAAATAAAGTGCTGGTGAACTTTTCTTCGCAAATCAACTGATTTTAAAATCGAGAGTTTTATACGGATTACTTTTATACGGATTTGAATATAATATCGTGGATAGCGGAGTTCTTTGGTGGTTGGGTTAATTAACCACACATCTCAGAAATGGTCAACCTGAAACTGTACAAGCCTACACTTCATTTACACTCATACATATCATCCTCATTCATCCTCTTAAATAATACCTGACGGTGATTCCAGGTGGCTAAAAAACGGTGGGTTGGGTTTGGGAGGGTGGCTTCGGTAAATGTTCATTATATATGTTTTTTTTTACTTTTTGGGGGTCTTGGAGCTAAAAAGGTTGAGAATCACTTGTGTATGGTAAAATATTATATAAAAAAATTATACGTCGTGGAAGGTATCCACCTTCCACGACGTATAATTTTTTTATATGATAAAGAATAATGGTAAATAATGTTGCCGTACTAAAATCTTTTCTTTGTATATGTCATATTAAGAACTGTTTGACATAATGATACCGATTAGTATTGCGCACATACCCTAAATATATATATATATATATATATATATATATATATAATTTTTTTTTTCCAAGGATGAAATTTATCTAAAAACCTTCTCAATTATGCCAAGAAACATGGGTAAAAATTTGGTTGCGATTGATCGAGTAGTTTTTTTTTTGTTTATCCCGAACAAACAAAAACCCTCTTCTCTTTATGTAATAGTATATATATATATTATTGTGTGATTATTTATTAGAACTTTAATAAATATTAAAGTTAAGTTTTCAATGATCTATTTCATATGAATAGTAAATAAAATACCAATTGATTTCTTATCCCTAAAAAAAAAAACTGGTGCAATTGTAAAGCATTTCTGAATAAATATTTTTTACAATACACATAAAAACCTCAAGTAAAACTCATATTAGAATACAATTTTTAAGTAAAATATTATCATAATACTTTCTGACGTTGAGGGTGAAACCTTCGCAAGATTGGATGCGTTTCGTTTAAAATCTTACATTCGTACTTCCTGGAATGGATAACATAAAAAGAATCTTTTGTGTCAATAGTTTTAATTAGTAGAAAATTAGGAAAATATGTTGTTTTTTTTTTTCAAAGGTTCCGACCAATATATATTTGTAGAATAATCATTTTTAATATTTTTGGTTTTAGATAAATATCACCTACAAGTAACATTTTCAATAAAACAAACAAACAAAACATTTTAATTTAGATTTTAATATTTTTTTTTACTCAATGCACTTCAAAATGTCGAAAAATACAAAAAAAACAAGAAGAAAGGTCTCTCTTTATTGATACTCAATTCTATATCAATAACAGATGGAAAAGCAATATCATTAAAAAAATTTTTTATTAGAAAAAACTTTTTTATTAAGTTATCAGAAGCCAAATCAATAAAGATATCTTAACCTGACAAAATAATACAAATGATTAATGTCATTTAAGGCAAATGTTAAAAGAATCTATTGTACGATAAAAAATGTAGAAACGTATTATTTATTATAATTTATAGCTTCACGCTTATTTCATTTATAAATAAGCCTATAAAATTAAAGTATAATGTAACTATGATAATATTTCTTTATAGTACAAAAGATATTTATAGACACCGTGCGGTCATGTATATATAAAAGAAATGTCATACGTTTATGTTTATGTAAAATATATGTTTTCTTTTACAAGAAAAAATGTTTACATAATTTTAATGCGTTTACAAGGTAAATAAAGATAATGCAATACATTAATAATAGTAATAATAGTGAGTATTAGATAATAGTATGCATGCAATTTAAATTATATTCTATTCGCTAAGAAATTTTAAGATCTCAATTATAAAAATTCATCTTGTGTTTGTAAACTTGCAAAATAAAATATATGTATACATAATTTTCAGTTAAAATAACTAACAATCAGATATAGGATAGCAGAAGGTGCAAATAAAGATGCAAGAAAGGGATAAAAAATACAGACGATTGGAAAATAAATGGATAAATGGAATATTGGAAAATAAATGGAAAACCTCAAAGATTTAGCTGGAAATAGATCATAATGGAGAAGAATATGGTGTGCAAAGTACCTGTCTAACGGCACATAACCATATAATGATGAATGTAAATGTATTTTTATTTTAATTTGAAAGAATAAAATATTTCTGAACTGAGGTATTTCAAAACACAGAAAATAAATGGTAAATGAAAATAAACAAAATAAACACATTACTGTCAACTTTGAATTTCATACAGAAATACGTCAATTAGTATTTTTTAAGAGTTTTCGAATTCCCATATTTAACTCAGAAAAACATGTTAGACTGCCTTGAAAAACTCACGCATGGATTTCAAAACTTACACCAATTTTGCGGTATTCATTCAATTTTGTCAATTCCTAAAGAAATTATTGAAAAAGTGAAAATAAAAATAAAAACCACCGTTATTAATTTTGTTTAAATAAACTGAAAGCCCGATAATTTTGTAAAAATTAGCAAACCACATAAAATAATTATTATTAGAATACCGTTTTGAAAATATAAATTATGTTACCGCTAGCCTTTTTATTTTTATTAGAAACTATGCAATTTTATTCTACTTGTTACTTGGAAAATAAATTCTTGAAAAATATTACATTAGTTTTACTCGTGAAATATTAGAATTCGTAAATACATGATGCGCAATAGTTCTATCTGGGATGTTTGAATTAGTGTTGGCTCTGTTAATAGTACGAGTATATGGAGAGGATAGTGTACCGTAACAGGAAGACGTATGTTCACCGGTCCAGTAATCTATTCCCATTCTGTACTCAACTGAGCTTCCTAAATTTTGACGAATTCTTCTACATTATATACCATGAAATATTTTATATCACCACAACTTTATTCATTTTTAAAAAATTAAGAATGTGTTTATATAACGATATGTTAATCGTTAACACTCAATTTTTGAGTAATTAGGTAATCGGTTACTTTGATCAAATTATTCCTACCTTTCTGTTCTTCATTAATTTTTCACCATTGTCATATTTGCTACATTCTACATTATCAGATTTTTTTAATATTATATTCTGTACAGTTTTAACCTTCTAGACCTTTAGACGTGGATGTTTTAATACACTGTCCAACAAATTATTTCTTACCTTAAGAAGATTCTGCTGTAAATTTCTCTCTTTTCCTATTTTTGTTTAAAAATCTTTTCATTTCAAATTTATCGACTCATAATTGCAAAAGCTTCAATTCCTTATCTTTTTGGTTTTAATTATCTTCCATGTATCATTCCTATAAAGCTCAACAAAAATATTTTCAAGAATTTTATTCTAGTTCTTATAAAAAAACTTGATATAAACGGTTTTCTGAATGAAAGCTCTGCTTGCTTGTGACTGTGTTTTATTTATGTCTTTATTTTTATTTTTTCTATCTCATTAATTCACCCATCCTTTATAATTTTACTTCAGTTATATATTTCTAAAAGCACTGATGACAATAATAAAGGTGTTTCTGTGTTTTAATTAAATGTTGAAGTAATGGTAACCTTCACTGGATGAGTCCGACGAGGATTCAAGGTGCCTGTAAAGATTTTTTTCTTTTTTCTTTCTGGTCCAACAACGAAGTGTCGTGATCAACGCCCGGACACGATATTTATACTGTAAATAAATAAATATTAAAAACTGAAAAACTGACAATTAGAATCGAATTAAAAACTAAAACCCAGCATATTAAAAGCACAGCATAAATGGAAAACTCGTGTTACGTATGTCAAAAGCGAAATAAAACCACAATGAGATATCACATTAATAATCTAAATTAAAACAATAAGATTACTTCTCTGCCGTACGCCAAATGGCATAAATAGCTGAAACGTAATACAGTAAACTCAAATATTTGAATATAAACGGACGGCTGACATTTCAATAAAAGGAATAAAATTAAAATAGTTAAACCGAAAAAAAAATTATAAAAAATTTAAATATATTGATATTATATTGGGTGATAACTAAGTAAAATAAGTAAATAAAATACCTCTCAAATAATATTCAACTCCGTAGTATAACACTCTGAAATTATCCACAAATCATTTTGTCAATAGCTTCGAATTGCGCACCATGTAATGAACGCTTTATATTTCTTTGTAGCAGGTAACAAGACGATCTATGCAAAACTATTATTCACAAAGCACGGAAGAATCATAACTACCTTGTCAGTTGTCTCTTATTTATCACCTGCAATATTAATCGGTTTCGAAGTATAACGATGCCACGTGTAAATAACTATTTTTGTGTGCGCGCGCAACGTGTTTCAATAGTCGTAAAAACCTTATTAAAACAAACTTAATGAGTAGTAAAGCGAAATAACTTTACTCGACTAACGAGTAGGTGATAAAGTACTTTAAATTAATTAATAAAAAGATCTTACTTACATGAACTACACTATTCGATATCAAATGTACCGAACATCCGGTATTCCAGTACAGTGAAGTAGTTACTGGTCGTAATGTTTACACGGGTTAAGAAGTAAATCATTTCAGCTATTTCACGCGTCATCTGGTCTGATTGTGTGTATTCTAATCGTGACAGTTAACACGTTCAGTTCATCATCGAGCAAAAAAACAAATCGAGATCGAAAGAAAATTTTACATAGATTTGTTTGTAAAGGTTATGTGCGAACATCCAGTTATTTTAAAGAAATCTAAAAATATATGGTATTTTAAATATCAAAAATACAAGCTTAGCGCAAAATTATTGAACTGGTTTGTCATGCTTTCGGATCGGAAAGTTAGTACGCACTGCTCAGTTACCGAAAATGCTAAACAATATAAAGTCTGCTTAAGAAGAAATTTGACTGTAATTTAACCGGAAATAAACTTATTAAGTTGAAAGATTGGGAGAAAAACTCAATAAAGCTATTAAAAAAAGAAGAAAGTCCTATTTACAGTAAAGCCCCCGGTAGTTAGACTTGTAGTAAGAATACGAAGCCTGGAGCAAACATTCTGACGGACAGCATTAATTTGGTTGTGACGGAGATTAACACTTGTGACTTTAATAAATAAATCAACATACGCTATGTTAATGTAATATATTTATCTCTTGATTAGGCGGTTTTATGGCATAACTTTTTTTTTTCAATTATTAAAAAATTAGTTTTTTCACCATTTATGGATCTTACATTTGATTTAAAAAAATGATAATTATTTATTTTAAGCATCTTAGTAAACCTTAAATTAGTACGTTTGAACCAACCTGATAGCGTACACTGTTACAGCGTGATTATTACAAAATTTTAATCTTGGCGGCCATTTTGAGGTGAACCCGGCGGCCGAACGCAGCCATTTGTAATCCTCTAATAATGCTTAATCTAAACCCGAAATTGAAATCAAAATCAAAATCCCAAGACAAGATGTGTTCACACGCATACACTTTCTTTTTTTGTTTTCAGTCATTTGACTGGTTTAATGCACCTTTCCAAGATTCCCTATCCAGTGACAGTCGTTTCATTTCGGTATTCCCCCTACATCCAACAACCCTAACAATTTGTTTTATATATTCCGAACGTTACCTGCTTCCACAATTTTTCCCACTTACCTGTCCCTCCAATATTAAAGCGGCTATTCCAGGATGCTTTATATGTGGCCTATAAGTATGTCTCTTCTTTTAGCTATATTTTTCCAAATGCTTCTTTCTTCATCTATTTGCCGCAACACCTCTTCATTTGTCACTTTATCCACCCATCTGATTTTTAACATTCTCCTACAGTACCGCATTTCAAAAGCTTCTAATCTTTTCTTCTCGCTCTGATCGTCCCAAGTTTCACTTCCATAAAAAGCTACTCTTCAAACATTTTCTTTCAAAAATTTTTTCTTCGCGTTTAAATTAATTTTTGATAAACAAATCATATTTCTGACTGAAGGCTCGTTTCGCCTGTACTATTCGGCATTTTATATCGCTCCTGCTTAGTCCATCTTTAGTAATTCTACTTCCTAAATAATAAATATTGAATTCAATAATAATATTAAATTCAGTCTAGAAAATTGGATTTTAGTCCTTTAATAGGCAACGAAGACCTTTAAAGGACATTAAAAAAGAAATATTTTGGTGTTAAAACATGTTTGATGTTTTGTGAACAGTTTTCGTTCGTTGAAATAGTTATTACAGGAATGGGATTGAATAAATTATAACTCGAAAAATAAAAGATCCGTTGGATTTTTCTATCAGAGTGAAATTCCAAAGCCCGAATCTTCCAGTGCCATATCATCAACGGTGAAAAGTCATTTATTATTGGATTACACCTCCAAATCCTAGGATCGTGATCGCTTCAGTCACTCAGCACTGACGTTAGTAAATGTTTCAGAAGCATCACACGTAGCTTACATGTTAATACTATCGTATCTTTTTCTGCCTATGTACTCATCTGCAAACAAAACCGACTTCGATATGTGTATAATGTAATGATCCTACAACAGTCGGCATCCAAAAAATGGGGTTAACCGCTAAAATTTATCCTAATTTATTTCCCTTGTTGTATTAGGAAAATTGATCCATTTGTTTTTACAACGGTACGATCCATTATATAACTTATTGTCTTACATACAGCGGTGAGATGTATTCCTACATCTTCAGCTTTACTGGATTAGAATCCTAGATCTTAAGACAAAACGTAGGAACAATTCCACTTTCTGGCAAAAAGTCCACCGCTAACCAATCTATATTTTCATTCTCAAATAATCCTTTACACTTGTCCATTTTTCTTCGTTTTTTATATACTTTCTTTTCACAAACTTGAACGCGCATAACAACGGTTTTAACCAAATACAACACAAGCATGCTACCTGACAGACTTAAAATTAAACTCAAGTACTTAGCTTTTCAAAATTACTTGTCTATATACAACCTAAATAATTACTCGAAATTTCGTATAATCTAATTAAAAACTAGGCAGAATAAGCACTTGATACTTTATTATCAAGCCTACTTATACTGATAAGTAATAAATACTTATTACTTATTTAAAAAGGCCGAATAGAAATAACCAAATTTTGTTCACATTACCTAATAAATAAAAAAAATTATTAAAAAAAAATTTTATAAAACAAGAAACGTATTTCATTGTTAAATCCTTTAAACATTACGAACAAATAAAAATTATAATGATGTAGCGGTTTAAGAATGAAAAAAACTTTTTTTCAGACGATGAATCATATCTTATCAACCAATATTACAAAAAAAAAATTAAAATGTTGAATGGTATATCCAATTTATCATCATTTAATTATAATTTTAATAATTTATAAAAAGAGCAATAGAATCTGCACAAATTTTACCAGGATCTAAAAGAGGCGTGTCTAACAACTACTTTTGAAAGAGTCTACTTCTAAGAAATTTTAATCGGCTACATCCTATAATAATTTAAAATTATCAATTTAATAGGCCTAATACTAACAGTAAAGGAAGAGTTGTATTGTTCATTCATACTACCAAGAAAATTATTAAACAAGTTTTTTCTTCTCACTCTTTTACGTCATTGTTGCACAAGTAATTATTGTTTCTAAAAATTAAAAAAAAATAATAATAAATTGTTTCGATAACCCTATATTTTGACTTCCATGACCCGAAATTGTATTAAATATCATTAAAATTTATATCTAAAACAATAAATGATTGTATGAAATATGAATGAAAATGAAATTAGAGTTGAGCTGCACTAATTTTCCCACTTTTATTTAATTTTTAAACATGTTTTTAATTTTATGAACTTTTCAGAAAATCTTTGTTTTCTAGGATATATAACAAATTTGCATATTTTTTATATTATTGCAATTAATTAATCGAAGTAAAATCTAATGACTGTTACCTTTTGATTAATGTGAATGAATACATTTTATTTATTTTTATATAGGATGTGTACCATTGTTCATTTAATAAAAGTAGTACGAGTGAAGAAAATACCGGTAGGTAAATTTTGGGTCATGTGTTATTGACTCGTAACTCATAAGATCATAATAATTACAGGATCGCCCAAAAAGGAGAGTAATGTATTTAGGGTGCATGTATTTTTGTATATTCCACCCTAGCAGCTCAACGACCGAACCGATTTAGATGTGTGACGCCGTGTTGGAATCCTTACGGTACCGGGAGTGTCAAAGGCTCTCAGGCTCTCTCTCTTTCTCACTCACTCTCTCTCTCTCTCTCTCTCATACATATATATATATATATATATATATGAACTGTGAACTATGGGCCTCTATCATTGTGTGAGCTGGATTTGAATTGAATGATTCGAATTAATCAAACGAATAAAATTGCAATTTTAATAGAATTAAATTTATATTAAATACAATAAAATAATATTAAATAAATTTAAAAAAAATTCTGTTTAATAATAATGGGTTTCCTGTGGGGACTGCGTGAGTGGTGAAATGATGCGAGCATCTCGTACGACACTAGACCAATCATCGCCATCAACTGGTAACAAACAGAGCTGTTTTGGGAGGTGCTTTAATAATAACTCTGCAAACAATAGTCCGCTTTTCAAAATTCAAACGGAGTATTTGTCAATATGTCAGAAGGCTAAGTTTTGCACGTATCAGGTACCCTCTCGATCTAACAAATAATGGTTATTACACGACAGCGCAAAAGGAGTGTAATGTATTTAGAGTGTAAGTATGTATATATGTTTCTTCCACCGTAGCAGCTTAACGGTTGAACCGATTTAGATTTATGACTTCGCGTTGGAATCCTTACGTTACCGGGAGTGTCATATATTATATATATAATGTTTAAATAAATTAAAAAAAAAAAAAATATGCTACATACAAAACTGTCACCTGCACGCTTTTTAATTATCCTATATTAGTAATTATTATCCTACATTAAACAGCAATATTTGCCAGCAATGTTTTTTTTTGGCAGTCATGTTTTTAATTTTATCTCTTGTTTGTGAATCAACTTGGAAATTTTGGAGCATCACTCATGCACTGTTTTTTTAGTACAAAAAGATCGAAATTTTCTTAATGAAAAAATAATATATAAAAAAAAAATTATTGATTTTAATTCTTTTTGATGTTCGAATAAACTTTTCCAATTACAGGAAAATTTTATTTTTTAAATGTCTGTTTTACTCATAGTTGATGGATATTCAATTAACCTGTTGTGAAGAATGAGATTTTACATAAAATCAAAATTGCTGACAAGTAACTGGACTTGTGTATGTTAGGTCTGTTGAACTGCGATATAAATAAATAAAAAAATAACTAAAAAAGGGAAGTTGGGTATCGAGTTATTGACAAACATTTGAGATTGAAATAAAGTAAAATTCAAAGAAAAAATAATTCTTACTTAGTATGATAATTTTACTATGTCTACATTTTTCATATGACGTTCCTCGAATTATTCTCTTTTTTATTCTAAATAAGTACTAAAGAAGATATTTTTAAAGATAATAAAATATGATGAGAAAACTGTTTTTTATGGAGATCTATAAAATCATAATTTTGAGAAGTTTGATTAAGAAATGAGAGATATAAAAGGATGCTGTAACGAAGAGGAATGAGTTTCATTAAAATTTACTCGCAGTTTACCAGTCTTTTACGAAATTAAAGATTTTTTATGAATTTTATACAATCCGCCATAGAAGTCTTTATTTCTATCTTCCGATTTTTCAACATTAGGCTTTAAACTATTTAAATAATTTTCATTACTTTAAACGAGAATGGAAAAATTTCTCTCCTTTTTTAAGCTGGTTAAAAGGTATTTTACGCTAAACATTAAATGTAACAGCTCTGTTAGCTTTTTACTGATTCAAATTGATAATATGAAATGTTTTAAAATTATTTTCTTTTAAATGTTCAACAGAACATTAAAAAAAAAACGTGTATTATTATATTTAAATTTAGTGTAATCTCTTCCCTAAATATGTACAAAATTGTTTCAATAAATTTAATTGAGAAATTTTTATTTATTTTTTTTTTTTTGTAAATAAGGTATTATTACGGTGGAAATAGTTTTTAAATTTATTAAATGTCTTAAACAATTAATATTCAAAATATTCCAATTTGGGCGACGGATCACAGAATTTCATTGACTTTTAATTGTCTACTTAATTACACTTAAATAAATGTATAAATTAAAGTAAATATCAAAAAGTTTTATAAGAACCATTTTTCTTATTAAAAAAATAAAAATAAAAAAAAGCTACCTACCTGTTGAAAACAATTGGTCTTTTCTATGATTTACTCATAAGGAATATGGTATATAAGCAAATAAGATTTTCAATAGTTTTCATAAGAACATTCATTTGAAATGAAAACTACTTCGATAGAAAACTTTTGATTAATTGCTTTAATCGCTTTTGTAAAACATTTAAAAAATCATAATTAAAGACTTATTATATTACTGTATGTACCAAAACACGCAGGAAACGAAGGGCACTTTGGAATTATTTCCCTGAAATATGATCAATTTCATGATTTTCCGTCTTTAGATTACTAAATCAAAATTGCAACAAATTGAAATTGCAAACAAAATTTCCCGCTCAATCCGATTTTCTTTATATCTATTAATACTGTTCATCAGACTTCAAGCAAATGATAGAAAGAGCCCAGATAATGTTTTTTTAATTATATGGACAAAGTGAACACCCTCCAACTGTAACGTTATGACATCTTCATACGACTATCAAAGGCAATCCAAAACAATAATCGACTGATATTCAATGTTCACTGCAGTTTTTATAGGTTTAGAATAACGTGTAATGATTTCAAATCAACATGTCATATATAACGTCTGATAGTTTCAGGCTAATGATTTCCTCTCTCATCCGATAGATTTTTTTTACGATAAAGAAGGTTTTTAGGTTACATGAATGCTTTCCCAAGGGAGATTCAGAAGGAATTACACCTTTACTTTTTTCGCCATTTTTGTCGAATGATGTTAATCAACATCGTAGAAGGCGGGTGCCGTGCTCATCCCATCTGCAGCATAGTCCCAATGATATTCTCCGGAGTAAACACACCGAATTCTCACCTACATGCTACCCTATGCTTCAGGAACCGATCGCAAAGGAACTCTGATCAGGAACCGATCGCACGTTTGTTCTGCAATATCCTCCTTCCCGCAATAATCGCATTCCGCGGATGGTCTCATCATCTTCGCGTACAGGTACGGTAAGGAACTGGATCAACACGCATCACGGTTGCTCGCTTCTGCGGTATAGCCTCTCAGTAGGTTCGGGATCAGTCTGTCAGCCCATCTCTTTCGGCACCTGAGATAAGCGATGCCTCTGCATTCGCCTTACTTGCTCCTCTGTACACCTCCTCCCTCTTTCGAAGAGGAGATCCAAGAGCGCAAGTCCGGCCACTACGACGGCAGCATCGCTCGAGATAGTCCTGTACTTGTAGCATACCCGAAGGAAGTCAGCCCTGTACAGCCCGCTATGAATTGCACGGGGTCTCCCCCTTTCCAGCGTGACAGACCAGACTGGTGCTCCGTACAAAATTTACGAGCGTATCAGTTGAGACAAGTCCCTCTACTTTGATGTGCGGTACTCCCCCAATGTCGGCGTTATCCAACCAGTGGAGGCTGCCGAGTTTTCTGACTTTACCACATTTCATTAAAACGAGGCGTTCTTATACATTCATATCACGACGTACATCACTGTAGGAGTAGGGTGGATTACCGTAGTACTTATTCTATACGATATGGGAAAGAACTTATTGCCTATCCTCAAATACAATCATCTGAATATTTTGAGCAATAGCTGAAGCCTGATCTTCACTATAGTGGTCTCTCTTTCTTACTTTTAGGATACTACAATGCTTTTATTATATTTCCGTAATTTTTTTAGCCGTCGTTCTCCAAACTCAGCGTTTTTTATGCTTTCTTTTAATTATTAATAATTGTCACTCATTTCGATGGAATTTTTTTTGAGTCCTCATTTACAATTGTTAAATGTTAATTCAGCCTCCATCATATCTTTATACATGTTAGTACAGATGGTATTGAAATATTTCTACTTTTTACAAACATTTACTAAGTTTTCCATTACTTATACACCCTTTGTTTAACTAAAATTATATATAAAAATTATTGTTCCTCCTAATGAACGACTAGACCCCTAGAAAATATTTATGTACGATCATCTAGTAAACTTTTTTATATAGAAATAAATTACTTAAATCGATTTGTTCACTGGTAAACTGTTCATTTTTAAATAAGAAAAAATTATAATTATTATTAATAATAAGTGAAAGTTTATATTTACATCCAAATGATAAACACCTTTGCCTATTTTCTGAGCCAATTATTTCTTGATATATCTTTTCTATATCAATTATATTATTATCATCTATCTACATGGAAATACTTTCAGATAAAAAGAACTGATAAAATCCGTACAAATTTTTGCAAGGTACAGAGATAAAAAACAAATATAAATAATATAAAAAAATAATGAGGTGTATTTTATAAGACACACCTGTTGACATTACAATTCTCTTTTATAAGAATAAAGTTTAGTGTCAACATATTAATAATGTTGGTATAGGAACGGTAACATTAATGTCCTTTATTAAATATATATCGATATTGTTTATATAAAGAATTATTAAAAATAACATTCCTTAACGTAACAATTGAATTGATACACATAACGTAGCAATTATTAAAAGCCACTACAATTTTAACTGTATTGAAATATAATTTCTTCATATAGAACGTATTATTATAATACTCGTTATTTATCTAACAAAAAAAATCCAACACGCCCTATATGAGTAATTTTTATATTAAACATAAATAGATAGGTTAAATGTGTTTTTTTCTTTTAACTAGAATAATTTAAAAATCATAATAATACAGTATTGCGTTTAATAGTAACTCTTTTAGTATGCATAATAATTATAATTCTATGTGCTACATTTTTTAATCCATATATATATATATATATATATATATATATATATATGATCTCAACAATTAATTAGTTAAAAAAAAAAAAAAAAACAGATGCTAATCGAATTAACTAACATGTTACTACATAACGACTTATATATATAATTACGTGTTATTTGTATAACGCAAAAATTGTTATAAAAATTAATTAATTAATCTAATACTCTTACAAAACAATTTATTAAATTGAAGATAACTTTTTATTTCTAATAACTATCGATTTTGATTGTAGGTTTAGAAAGTTTTTAATAAATACGCAGGGGGGAAAACCGCTAAAATACATCTGAGAGTTACGTGTATAGTAATCCCTTACTATTTGCGGGAGATGTGTTGGAGCGTTTACCAGGAATCGTAAAACAAACGATAATCTTAGAATTAAGGAAAGAAAGATATAACCTTTTACTCGTAGAAAATATAAAATGCAGTACAATATGTAATATAAAATTCAAAATAAATACACAAAAATGTATATTTCTTTCTAACCTAATTAAAAGAAAAGAAAAGGTACTTCTTCATCAAATGAGCCTATGACGATGATTTTTTAAAATTTTTAAATGTTTAATTAAATTGCTTGAAATCGTTTAATTAATTTACTACGTGAATGACTTGAAATCATTATTCTGCCATCATCATTGCTTAATTCTGTTAATGGGTAACCGGTTTCATAGCGAGATATTCTGATATTAAAAGTATTTTCTTACGAAAATTCAAGAAAATTACTTGAAAAATTAAGGATAAAAATATAATATTAGTGTAAATAGAAAAAAAATTCTAAAGTATTGTATGACTTTCCTGGCTACACCGGTCAACAGTTATATTTTATTTTAAAAATCTGTAAAAAAGTAGTTTTGTAAAATCGTTAGAATTTTTTTAAAAATTATAAAATAAAATATCCAACAAATTTGTAAAAAAAAAGACTAAAATAAAAAAATATAAATTATAAAAAAATAATTGTAAAAAATTCTACGAAACTGTAAAATTAAGTGTGGATACCGGTGTTCTTTGGTGGTTGGGTTTCAATTAACCACACATTTCAGGAATGGTCGAGCTGACACTGTACAAGACTACACTTCATTTACATTCATATATATCCTCTAACCTTACGGTGGTTCCGGAGGCTAAACAGAAAAAGAGAGAGGCTTAAAAAGTCATTTTCTTGCACGACTTAGTAGTATAAAAAAGATTTTCTAATAACGCCAACATTCATCAAAATTAATTTTATAAACGCTGAAATCGAAAAAACTAAAAAAAAAAATTTCCAATTATTTTAAATTTTGGGAGCTCAAGTATTAAATGATTTTTTTTTTTTACTGATTATAATTATTAAAAAAATTAGATTTAAGAATCAAAATTTCCAAATTTTGAATAAAAAATCTTTGATTTCAGAAGATCCCTCACTCATTGAAAACAATTTATTTATAAAGAAATGATCCCTAACAAAAAAAATAAAATAAGTTTTTAAAAATATTCATATATAGGTTAAGTTTCACAAATTTTTTTAAGTATAAGTTTACCCGTAGCTAAAATAAACCATAACATAAGAACGGCTAACATAACAACGTAAAAATATTCAAAAAAATCTTTCCTGTGTTTAAGGTCGGAGAGTTTATTTTTGATTAATGCAGTTCTTCATTATTGCCGAATTTGGCCACCAGCTGTCACCAGCGTTAAAAGTGGATAAAGCGTGCGGAACGTGCTCGCTGTGTGTTTTGGTTTCACGATTTGCAGTCAGCAACTGCAATTCAACGTAATTTTCGTAGAGTACGATAGGAAGCCTTCTAGTAGGCGTACAATTTACTCTAAAGCACCTAACCTTCGTTGAGACAGTTTTTCTGTAAAACGTACAAAATCACCAGGACGTCCACGCGTCCCTGAAGCTGCTGCGGTACAACTCAGAGAAAGGGTTGCACATAGTCCGAAGAAATCAACCCGACGTACGTTACGTAAGACTGTCATTCCACAAATTACTGGCTCGTATTATGTAAACGACTGTACTTGAAGTCTTACAAACTAACCACGTTTTAATAAATTTCAGATAACGAAAAAGTTGCTCGGCTGCAGTTTTGTGTGGAAATGATGAATAGAATTGAAGACAACGATACATTTTTAGACGATGTAATTTTTAGTGATGAGTCAATGTATCATATCAGTGGAAAGGTGAACACCCATAACTGCCGAATATGGGATAGCGAAAACCCTCATGAAACTTTTCATGAGAGTTTTCAGAAAATTCGGGATTGTCCTAAGATCAATGTTTTTTTTTTTTTGTTTCTTAACCAAAGACTGTTTGACCCATTCTTCTTCCAGGAAACAATCGTAAATGGTATCGTTTGTCTAGACACGCATCAAAATCTTCTCATTCCTCAGTTAGACGATGATGACCAAGACGCACGCCACTACAATACGGGACACTACTTCACTACTTCTAGCAAGACGGGACACTACTTCACTACCGCCTAGGAATCCGAAATTTTCTTGATACTCGATTCCCAGATCGGTCGTGAAGGTCCAATCGTATGGCTACCTCCCTCCGCAGATTTGACCCCGTTAGATTTTTTCTTGTAAGGTTTCATTGAAGATCGGGTTTATGTACCGCCTTTGCCTGCTTATTTTTTTGAGCATCGAATTATCGCCGAAACGGTAAAGATAATGCCCGATTTTCTGACTACAGTTTAGAATGAAATCGACTTCAGGTGGATTGTATGTTGCATTACAAATGGAAGCCATATCGAACCAAAGTGAATGTCGGGTTACAAATTTGATGTATTTTTCTATGAAATGAGACCTCAACCGAATCTTTAAGTTATCCCAATAAATATTTATATGCTTTTAAAAGTTCTGAAGTCCTTTTTGAATCAGTCGGTATACATATATATATATTAAAACCGACAGAAAAAAAGTTTTTTCTAAAATACCTTCTTTTCGATTTCTCCATCCCGGTTCATATTGTACATAAATCAAGCTTGTACTCAAAATTGTACTCTAATCAACGTTTAACCACGGATTCCTTTAAAGGAAAATGTTGGTGCAGTTCTCTGGAATCCTTTTTATCTGTGGAATAGCATATTTATTCTTGACATTACCTATATAATGTATTATTACCTACCGATAAGAATGCAAGATTTATTTATTTTAATGTTTATGTTACATTATGTCAAATATTCATATCAAAGGAATAAATAAATAGTTTTTTAACGTTTAAAAAACTAATAAACATTTTTCTTTCTCGATTAATTATGGCGGCTTAAACAACTAACAACTTTTAAACAAGCAATGATTACAAAATTTGATTTTCCAGGTATTACGAAAATGTACCGTTAAAAAATAGTTTTTACAAAAGGTAAAAAAGTATTAATTTACAAAATTGTTTACTAGTCAGTTTTTATTGGTATAGAAATCAAACAAACATTAATTAAAGGAAATATTTTAAGTTTTTAAAAACGCTACTCAACTTTTTTTTGGTAAATGCTTCTTATCTTTGGAAATATTTACAAAAATCAGAACTTCCACAAAATTCTTTTTTCTGCCAATTCCACTTCTATTTTTGGATGTGCTATTGACTTATTAATTCTGAAAGAGTTAATAAAAATTACATATATGTCAATTTCTTTTTTTAATTGGTAAAAAACGAGGATATTTATTGAACATTTTTTATCACTTTAAAACCAAGTTTTCAACTTTCTTTTCTGGATAGCGGATGGATTTGGTAGATCTCACCTCTCCTCATTCACACTTCATAAGAAATAACTTATATATAAACTTATTGAAAATTATATTTACAATCGATTTAACACTACAAAATATTTTGGTGTTACAAAATTTTACAAGCTTGTGAGGCGATGCCCCTGGCACGACGGGGGACATAGCATGTAGCACCCAGATTGGTACGTTATTACAATAAAAGAAAGTTAAGACTACCCGAATAATATTATACTGCATCAGTATTAAATCAACTGCACGCAAATAATAACCTAAGGCTACATACATGTAGGTCTATAATTGAATAAAAAAGATATAAAAAGCACACCTGCTACTTAAAAATGTAAAAAAACGCAATAAAAACAGAAAGAAAAGATTAACTAAATTTATATTGCAGGCCTAAAACATGATATATACGAGTAAGAATAGTAATTGTAACTAAGAAAAGTTCTCGGCAAATAGTTACATAATGATATGTTTAAAATATGTAATTTTACTTTTGATTATAACAGCGAATAATAGATAAAAGTAAATATTAATTACGATAATCAATTTTTATTTTTTGTTACAATAATACGATAATAAATTTTAATAATATAGTAATAAAACGTATAAAACAGCTGTATAACCGTATAATTAATTAATTTTTAACGTTTTAATAAAATAAAATTATAATGTATGAAACATTTGTTTTTATCTCTACTGAAAACTACTTTGAAGTGAACTATTTTGTAAGATGTGGAAACACGTTAAAAATTTTGTAAAATGGATATGTATTATACGTTAAAAATATTGTAAACGGATATTTTGTAAATGGATAAGGATATTCCTTTAGGAATTCTGTACTAATTCTTGGATATTTCCCTAATTCCTTGAAGAAAATAATTTTTTTTTGCAGTATGACTCACTGGTCATCGTAAAATCAATGAACAGTAATTTTTTGTTTCTATCTGGGTAAAAACATTTGTTATTCCAAAAGATTGTGAGAGTTATTCAGTGCCCGCTGCTTGAATGGGGGACATGAGTTTACTTCATGGTGATGTTTGTTTATTCCTGCGGTTTCTTTGGGATAAATCTTTCTCACCAGTTATTCTGTTTTCTAATTCTCAATTCATTTTTTCCATGTGCTTCCTCGTTGTTACTGTATAAGACTCTTTGCAGTGATATGGGATGTATATACATAAATCTACTGACTATTATGCGTATACGGTTAAGCTAGATCTTGTAATTCTTCTAAAATAAAAATATAATAGAGTAAATTATTTTTACGTAGGCCTCAGTTGCTGAACCAAATTTAATTTTAATTATAATAATAATAATTTGCTTTTGAGAGAAACATTTTTTAAATCTCTCATCTATCTCGCGCTTATGTACGCGTCATTTAAAACTAAGTTTCTCCGGAATTTTCTTTTTCCTCTTTATCGAATTCCTTCAGCCTTGCGAAGCCATTTTTTCCCTTTATTTTATTTTATTTTTATTTACAGCTTTCCCTTTCCTCTTTTTGCCTTACTAAATTACCTTGCAAGCTGCCACACTCTTCTTGGCCATTTATTCTCTTCTTCTTCTTCTTCTTCCTCTTTCTGGTCTTGACTATATCTGAAACGGTTTCCGTGAGTCATTCATCCTTAATCATACGTTCTAGGGTGACTTCTTCCAGTAATATCTATTCCTGGTTCCTGATCCAAATCTTATCGTAAAATTAGATCCTGTTCCTTTTCATTTTCTTCTAATTTCTTCTTAAGTGATCCATGTTAAAAGCATACATTTAGCACTTTAATTTATTTGATAATTGCAAGTCTCTAATCTCTAAAAAATAGTATTGGATTGCATACAGCGATGAAGACTCGTAATTTTTATTTCATACTTACTGCCTCTTTTCCTATCGATGAATTATTTTAATAAATAATTAATATATCTTGGGGACTCAAGTCTTTAATATTATCGGTAAGGAATAATCTTTCAAAATTGTAATACCTTGTAAAAAAAAAATTATTTCAGTTTTCATATTACTTAATATTCTGAAGCCGTTACATAAAATGTAACTAAAAAAATGTTTTTTTAATTTTTTTTCTTTTAATTATCCCTTGATAAATTTCGTAAAATTCACAACTCAATCAATCAGTTAATATTGAAAAAAAAGTATTACGCATCTTTAGATATTTTTCTAAGAAAAGACTGGCACAAAATATTGCATGACGTTCCCCTAATAAAAATGAAAAAAGTTTAGAACAAAAAAATAGAAAACAGAATATATATATATATATATATATATATATATATATATATATATATATATATATATATATATATATATATATATATAAGTTTTCTAAAAATATTCACACGTAGGTTAATAAATTTTCTCAAGTTAATATTTCTCTAAATCTAAAACCCCCTTCTATAGAGCCTAAATTAAGAAAAAAAAGATTTTCAAAAACGTTTGTGCATTTTAGGTCCGGGTCTATAATTAAAAAAAAAATATATATATATATATATAGAAATTTCTTGATAGCTCTATATAGGAAGTAAACACGTTCAAAAAAAGATTTTATTATTAACTTTTAAAAATTTCTTTGATAAGCATTGTAGGTAACAAATTTGCTTTAAAAAAAATTTTCTCTAAAATGCCTTATAAATTTTTTCTCGATATTCCCCCTAAACGAATTAAAAAAAAATATGATAAATGCCCCGTCTATAGAAATATTTGAACCAGATTTGAAGAAAATCGGTTCGAGATGACGATCGGGTCGAGATGAGATTGAAAGCCAAAAGCAGTGCGATACACAGTCGTATGCTTATTGGTGCAGAGTAAATTAGATGGACGCTAAAACGTAAAGATTTGCTAAAACCTCGATACCCCATTTTTGACGTGGTCAGCATATTTTCCCCGTTAATACAGTTATTGTTAGCTATTGTTAGCTAGCGTATCTCGGAAAGGTAAAAACAACCTGAGCGTGTAAATCACAAAACAATTTCTTAATATTAAGTGTACAGATCCCTCATTTATCTACCGGGTTGGTCTAGTGGTGAACGCGTCTTCGTAAATCTGCGAATTTGGAAGTCGAGAGTTCTATCGTTCAAGTCCTAGTAAAGGCAGTTACATTTATACGGATTTGAATACTAGATCGTAGATACCGGTGTTCTTCGGTGGTTGGGTTTCAATTAGCCACACATCTCAGAAATGGTCGACCTGAGAATGTAAAAGACTACACTTCATTTACACTCATACATATCATCCTCATTCATCCTCTGAATAATACCTGACGGTAATTTCCAGAGACTAAACAGGAAAAAGGAAGATGCATCATTTAAATTTTTTTTTAAATATTTTTTTTCGATTAAAGTTTTGGTAACTGTCACTAGAAGGTTTTGTCACTTCAAAATTTTGGGATTTTTAACGAAAAATCCCAATACAAAGCCTTTCTGCCAGCATAGATCCCTGTTTTATTAAAAAAAACCTCTAGAATTAGTGTACGAAATACTAGAATTACTGTTCGAATTTTTTACTTAACGTTTTGGCCTTATTATCTTTTTCCTTGTATAAAAAATAGTCCTCATTACACGCCATTTATTTATTTACAGATAACTATTTTTTCTTTTTTACAACAAATAACAATAATATAATAATAATGATCATAACTATGATGCGAAACTAAATTACATGAAAAAAAAAATAATAATAATAATAAATTTTAAATATACAAGAAACATAAATAAAGATGTAGACAGACAGACATCAGTGAATAATGACCTTAAAGAGAAAGAAAAGACATAACTGACTTTGACTTAAGTGTTATAGATAAGCTACATTTAAGTATGAAAGAATAAGTAAGAAGGTCTAACTCAAGTTAAAAGAATAAATAGGAAAAGTTAAAAACGACAAATTACTTTTAAAAAGTAGTAATAACCTAGCAGAAGGCGATAAGTAGAAATAATGTTGAGGGCCATCACGAACACAGACATTATTATTTTATTATTATTATTGTAAAGTTAGTTAAAATACGGTTGTTTACTGTATGTGATAGACAATGATCTAACTACGTGTAATAAAACAAAATAATATATTAAAGCAAACAATTTTTCTTCAATAAGTAAAAATTTATTCAATAAAATAAAATTTACCCAATAGAAATTTCGACTACAACAAAATGTTGTAATTATCTCTACAGTGTTTTTAACCGACTTAAGAGATATTCCATTCGATTCGTATTATGTTTTTAAATATATTTTCAAGCCTTGTAATCGGCCAATGCATTGATTTATATTGTTTTTTTTATTTTTATTTATTTGTAGAGAATGTTCTTCTGTTGTTCCCTTACTGCAGTGAAAGGAAATATTTGTTTTTATTATCATTACTTAGTATTAGATTATTGAAGCGTAATAATCCCTACTGAATTGGAAGCATGTCGCCGACTCAGTAGGAAATTATCTAATAAAACTGTTGCATTGTTTAATTATTACAGGAAAAGTATATTACTTGTTGCGCTATACGATCTATCCCATCTTTTAATAGCTTTGAAATATGAAAAGTACCTGAAGTATGAGCAGAAAGTTTATTTCTCTGATAGTAATGATGTTATATACGTAGCCATTCCGTCTGATACGCGGAAAGAATGTGTTACTAAACACGATATCTAAATTTCAGTGGCTCGGAATTCTGATATGCGATCATATATTTGGCTCGGTGAAGAAAATAACGAGAAATTATTTTCCTTCTTTCCCGAGTAAGCCTGACATGGAATACTTGTTATCATTAAGGATTACTATGCCATTTTTTTAGAAAGACGAAGTCAGTCGACAACAATCGTTTTGGTTATGCGGTTAATATATATAAAAAATTATATATACATATATATATATATATACATATATATATAATGTATGTGTGCATGTGTGTTTGTGTTTAAATTATTCTAATCGACAAAGTATTTTCACGCGAAAATATTTTTAAAATTAGCTGGATTGATAGAGATTAAAAAATAATTCTCGTTTCCGTTATTTTACACACCCTCATCTCGTAAAAAATAAATATATAAATTTATTTTCATCACCATAAGCTTTCTGTATGTGTGTGTGTAAAAATATATGTTGTGTGTGTGTGTGTGTGTAAAAATATATGTTGTGTGTGTGTGTGCGCGCGCGCGCGCGTGTGTGTGTGTGTGTGTGTGATGAGAGGGAGATGGGACTGAATTCTGAGCCAGTGTTGTCTTCATATCTTAACAAGTGTTTAAAGTAAAGGAAGATTGCCAACATTATAACCATCGCAAGGTTTTGTGTGTACATAAAACATACAGAATTTTCTCTTACCGGCACACATAATATTTCCTGTCTTTTAGCTTAATTTCACTTACATTCCTCACGTAAAAACTATTAAATTATTTCTTTATGTTCACTAAAAACCTTTCCTCTATTTCATCAATTTATAATAAACAATCATTTAGAATAACTTAAATGTACGATCCGAAATAGAGGAATTCAAAAAGTCTAGAATTATGGAAAAAAACTATTTAATTTCATAAATATTCTAAATTAAAATTCCTTAATAAATGAATTTATCAAACAAAAAAAAAGAAGAAAACCAACGGGGCCAACGTAAAACTATCAATATCTAGAAAATAGAAATAGTGTTAACAAAATCTAATATTCTACTATATCAGTTTTATTTCATGTTAGAAATTATACAGACAGATCGTAATTCGGAGTTATTCTAACCTTTTAAATTGAAATACAGAAATAAAAATGTCAGGAAAAAATGATCAAAGGTTGCAAAATTTGGTTAAATTATAAAAGTTTAACAATTGATAAACGACATCAGCAAACTATAAATATAACTCTCTTCTCTATCTTACCTCTTAAGATACATATAGAGTATGCTTTGCGGTAGCATAATTAATGTACACAGTAGAAGAAAATGTTGAAAATTATTTGGGTTTATATGGGGGAGGCAGAAGAACTGGTCGATTTTTGATTGGATATCGCGCGTTCATTGACTGTCAGGAGAGGGTGGAGTAGTAGAGACTCTACTCCTCACTACCTGCCATTTCATTCACAATAAAGCTTTGGAACCTACGCAGCACGCTTTTGCTTTTAAAAACAACAATTCTATCGGTGCTCATACAGAGAATATTCCATCAATATTTCAGTGTTGGCCGCCTTCTCGTATCGCGATCATGTTGAGGGTGGAGAATTTCAGGAAGAAGAATCAGGATCAAAAATAAAACAATCGGCAAGGTCGTGAATCGTACGAAGATTGACCGGGTAACATGGGCGATTGAAGCTATCCCTCGGCGTTTGGCATGTCATCAGTCCTCCGATCTGAACATTCCTAATCGAAATGTCAGAAGGATACTCCATTCCAACTTGAATTTCCACCACTAAATCTGATGGTTATTCAGGAACTGACCGTTCGAGATTGGAACCAACCCCGAATTTCGCAGGGACGAAGTTGAAGATGAATGAAAGTACAGTAATCCTCATCAATGACGAAGTCTATTCTAACCTGCCCAGTTGTATTAGTAAACAGAACTTCCGGTACTAATCCGACACAAATCGAAGACGGACGTCCACTTCACAACGAGTCACAGTATGGTTGGTGTGTGTTGAAGTTTTTGATGATCGGCCCATATTTCTCTGAAGAAGGAGGCGGTCACACCAGTTACAATGAATGCATGACGGCGCACTTAGATGCTGCATAATTTCTTCGCTCCAGACAACTACACCGAGAGTTCGATTTAACTGAATCCTCAGTTGTTTGTTTTGGTTCAACCGAGACGAACTGTGGTTCCGCAGGATGAGGAAATCGCCTACAAAGCTAGGATTACGATGAAAGTGTTGAAGAGAATGTTTCCGAAACGTTTAATTTTCCTACGTGAAGACATCATCTGGCCATCCCGTTCGACCGAGTTTCCGATATGTTACTTCTTCGGGTTATTTAAAATACAAAGTAAACGCCAAACGGTCGCAGAAGTTTCGGCGGCCGACACCAGGACTGTATGGACCAAAATAACATTTGCAATGTTATTTCTCGCATTTAATATTAGTAAAAAGCAAACAATTAATTCTTAAATAATAATTTAAATCTAACACAGATAAAAACGAGCTCATCGCAAATTTCTGTGATACATTGTTCTAATTATCAACACGTTTTTCCGTCCCACCTGTATACCGGAATAATATTCCTGACGAGGGGGGGGGGGAAGTTTTTCAGTATTTTCCAGCTTTTAGTGATTCAACAAAAGCGTTAATATGAACTGTTTTAGTTTTTCATATCATATCGGTCACACTACGATTATATTCATCGACTAATCTAATAGTTGGGAATATTTTTGCAGCATAGTCTGTTAAAGGTATCACCCTCCTTCTTTTGAAAATTATTTCCGATTGGCCAGTTGTAACTTCGCCAAAACGCAAGTTATTTAATAAATCGATGAACACCAGGTCATTTCTTTGTCCCGTGTTAAAACAGATGCCGCAGATTTATTTCTGCTTCACGCCAAGAAGGTTGAACAAAACACCAGTGGCCTTTGACAGGAGGCACCTGCATTATATCATTAAAAAGGAGCACTAATTGTACCGAATAACTTATCATTATTAATCAGACACCGAAAATTATGAAATATTGTTAAAAAAAAGGAACCGACATCAAAATGCGCTAAAAAGTAATTTTTTCCAAATCTTTCTTCATAAAAAAGGATGGTGCACGGGTTTGTTTATTTGTTGTATGTGCTCACATTTTTTACTTCCTAGTAGACTAGTTTCGGCGTGACGTCTATACGTACGTATGTATCTCGCATAACTTAAAAACGATGATGTTGAAATTTGGGATCTAGGATTGTTGTAACATTAGTTGTGCACTTCCCCTTTTAATTGCAATCGACTGAACCGAAAGTGTCCAAAAATATTTGGGTTTTGAAGTTTTTCTTAACTGCAGTAATAAGTCCTTATTGAGAGTTTTTCAACGATATATCATAAATTGTACTTATTTTCAACGGTTTCAGAATTATAACCAAATAAAAGTTTAATTAATGTAATATTTGGATATTTCGAGGGAATGGCACATCGGTTCAAATCCGACTTCATCTCCTTTTTTTTATTTAAATATATTGATTTATTAATAATTGCTAGCCTCTGATTGTAAAAAAAAATACCATAAATAATAAATCAATAATAACAACAAAAAAAGAATTATGAAAAAATCAGAAGTTATTAATGAAATAAAATTGTATGTACTTTTCATTTTTAAAAAATGTGTATATATGTAATGCAATAGGCGTACAAGGAAGTTATGTGGTGTCCACATAAGATTTATATTTTAGCTGTTATGGCGCAGAGCGGATTAATGGTGGTGCGCCGGGCGATTTATTCGTTCGAACGATTTGTACTTCTTGATATGAACAATTTATCTAAAATAATATTTGTGTTTTGAGAATAAAAAAGGTAAAAACATTGGGGGTTAGAGCTGTATTAAAAATCACAACTCAAGAAACAAACTAAAAATGTTCAGGATTTTGAAGCTTTTCGTAGAAAAAGTTTTTGTTGTCGTTACGTTAAATTTATGAACGTTATTTCGTTACTATTGACAAACATATTTAACAAAATAATTTATAATGAGACATAAACCATGTAAAATATTCGCAGTGGGCCTTTTGGTAGTTGCTTAGAAACATTTTTGAAACAGCGCCAAATAATCATAGTTAGATCATAGATGGCGTTAATAAAAATTACGTAATTATCGGAAACAAAAAAACAATCAAAGTACATAAATATGAATTCCACTGATGTAATATCTGTATTGGTTTTTATATAGTATACGTCTACAGTATTATGGAACAAATTTGTATTATACGTAGAAATTAATTTAGTAAAAGTAGATGCCGCGCCGATTCAAAAAAGTGTCTAAGGAATTAATTAAGTATTTGGACGAAATTATTTCTTACTTTTTAGCGCATTATGAGCTCGGTACAATTTTTTTTTTTAATAATTATTTTAATTTATAGTCATAAGGAAATTTAGAGGTAATAGCCAATAAAAGAAGACCAAACGTTAGAATAAGTTAAACATACTAACAGGTTATAAAACGTAGAAAATGTTTTGAAAGGTTCGAAAAATAACCATAAATTCGGTTATATACAATTTATATAACCGAATTTATTTTTTTCAAAAAATATTAAAAATATATTCTTTTTTATTACCTTTAAAGTAATACGATTTTACGCCCGTTTAAACATAAAAATTAATCAAAATTTCCTTCGATATGTCAAACGATTTTTTTTTACTTGCTTTTCTGTAACTCATTTTTTTTTCACATCTGTCCTCAATCTTGCATCCTTAATTTAACATACTTCCTGACATTGCCGATAGATGAAATTTTGCACAGTTACTAAGGTCGGGTGACAATACGATATTCCACATTACTTTTGCAAACATCCCCCCGTACGAAAATAAATTAAGGGTGCTGGTGTAAAAAATTGAAAAATCTGAAAAACGGCTAAGCAAAGTTTTTGGGATCGTAGATGATAAATCCGATAGCCGTTTGATATAAAAAATGACAAAAACTTGGTACGGTAGTTTTTGTGGTTTCCAGTCTGATAACATTTCCTCATCACTCATACATATATATCTTTTGAAATCCAAATTAACCTACTAATTAAACTTATGCAATATATGATGATAATTCGATTAAAGTATGACTAAAAAGTATAAAGCAGGTTTTTAAATTATTTTTTTAATATTATTTAAATTAGCCTCGATCAATTTGAATATTTTTCGATCGAGGAGTTTTCAGTTAACGGCAGTTTTTTAAGTAATAATTACATCATTCAGGAACTTTTTTTAAATAAAAAAAAAAAAATGATTCGTTTATTTTTATAAGTATATATTAATAAAAAAATAACATTATTAAGCCGCAGATTTACTGATATTTATAAAAAAAAAGCTTTAAATACTTTACATTATGTACAACGTACAATAATCCTAGAAAGAAAGAAAGATTCTTAAACATTATCTTTCAGTGCTGCCATATTCTTTACAACGGACTATATTTAAACTAATGACATTATGGTGACATTAACTGTTTCTCTCTGGAGCAGTTATTTATATATTTTATTTTATTTTTTTTAAATATTTGTCATCGTAAAAATAGTTATTTTAAACTAATATATTTATATATTACAAAAATGAAGAGAAAAATTTTTAATTTAAAAAAAAATAAATGCATTCCCGATCGAGATGGTCATTATTTGGAAAATGGCTGAAAATAAGAAAATTATTAATCGAAAAACCCACAAAACAGGTGACGAAAATATGAAAATATTGTTAATAATAGTGTTAATAAAGTATATTTTAAAAAACAATTTTAAAAATTAAAGTACTGTAAGTTAAAAAGTAGTAAAAAAGCTAGCCAAGTATTGCATGACTCCTGGTTGTTAATAAAATAAAATAAAAGGATTAGAACCAAACAACAGAATATATGTATTTTTAATGATGGGGAATACATTTTAAGAAATTTTTTTTATTGTATTCATGTATAGGTTAAACTTAATAAATTTGCTTAAGTAAAGTTTTCTTTAAATCTAACACCCCTATCAATAACGGCTAAAATAACAAAAAGAAAACTTTTAAAAAAACCTTTTTTTGTGTTTTATGTTGGGATCTTTAATTTAAAAAATATCGGACATTTCTTAAAAGCTGTGTATGAAGTATAAAATATCCAAAAATTTTTGAAAAATATTTAAACCGAAGGGATATAGAGCAAAAGAACAAAACACTTACATTTCAATTTTCAGTTGTGGGGCTGATTTTTTAAAATTTTTTTTTAAGTAAAAAATTTCCTTTAATAAAGTTTCCTCTGAAAAGAATCAAAATTGATTTTCTAGCGATATCACCCACCGCCTTAACAAATTTTGAAAAGAATTAATACGATCATGCCTCATTTACAGAAATATTTCACTAAATTTGAAGAAAATTGATTCGGTCAATACTGAGAGTAAGGCCAAAAGCAGTGCAACACTTATCCGAATATAAATATGTTTGAAATAGTTGAACCGTAAAATATAAAAATTTGAAAAAACCCGATACCCCATTTTTGACGTATTTTTACCATACACTCGACGCTACACACTCTTTAATATATTTATTCTAGCTATATTCGCTAGGAAACTAAAAATAACCTGAGCGTGTAAATCATAGAAAGGTTTTTTAAAATAAGGGTACAGACACAATCTGAAATTTCTACAAAATATTTTTTACAAACGTCAATTCAAATTTTTCAAATTATCACTTTTTTTGTTAGAGTTTGAGTTTTTGTTAGAGTACATCCTTAATGTGAAAATCACATCTCTTCCTTCCTTCCAGAAGTAGAATAGAGTCTTGTTTTTACAAGAACAGGTTTATATTTGTTATTTTTTATCATATTAACTATTATTTATCCTTATGATGAAACAATAATTCGCAGCTGAGTAAGGAATGATACTATTAATCCATTATCAACTTCAATTAATGTAAATGATGATTATTTTATGGGTTGATTATGTTAAAAACCATACGTAGAATTGCTCACGTTCATAGATTGACTAAATCGAGCGAAAAAAATGTGTGTGTGTGTGTATATATATATATATATATATATACTAAAAAACTAGATATATGCTCTATAAAACTACATTTTTGTCAAGAGTGTTGCGAAAAGGTACGCTAATTGTTTTGGGATCTGGAATCCTGCGATTCGGAAAATTAATTTCATATTTTACTGCAGCACCATTACCATTATAAACACCCAAAATGAATATTATATCATCGTATTCCTTTGTTGGAAATAGGAACGGCATTACTTCAACGGCAAACCGATCAAGTTTAAACTAAAATTCATAGAAAATCTTTGCTAACGACAGTTCCCGATATATTTAATATACCATACAGAACGATTTAAACGTTAATGCAGTATTGTGCACTGTTGTGCAGCTGTTGTTAGTCTGTAACCAACTTTGAAATAATAATTTCTTAAATAGTTTATTGTTGTATTTCTGTCATTAAAAAAAAATTATTATCTAACTAATTTTTATTTCACAACTGTTGGGCAGTTTCTAGTTTTTTATAAAATTTTTAACAGAAAATTTCATTTTTACATATTTTTCTGATCACCAAAAAAGAATTTGATTTTTGTTTACATTAATTTTTTAACAAATGAAATAATGTGCTGTTTCTTATTAAAATCGTTTTTTTTTTTTTTGTTTTATTCAACTTATCTTACACCATTTTGTTTCAGAATTATATTTTCTACAAATTTTGTTTAAAAGTTCTATGTATTTATTACCCATTTAAAAAAGTTATTGTACGTCAACCACAAAAAAGGGTATTTTACTATAATTTATTGGTTTTCACCCCAGACTTCCCACAAACTACTGTGTGTATGGTTCTGGAACCTATTTTATTCAATTTTTCAGGTAAAAACAAATCACTAATTCGGCGATTTAATTAACGTCTAAAAAACTTCAATAAGACTTCAATTCATCGGGGTAGCTGAAATACAAACGAAATCTTTCACTGCCAAATCGCAACGAACCATTTTAGGAAGTACGTTTATAAACTTTTTCCATTATTTTCACGAGTAGAATAGGTTATGAAAGTTCCGGGAGATCTTCGTGTATAGTTGAACTTTTTTTTTTGATCCAGGTGAACTAGTTGTACGGTAAATCGTAAAGATTAGCAAAAAAAAGCCGATACCCCATTTTTCACAAGATCAGCGTAGTTCCTCGGATAAAGTAAAAATTATAATTTCTTTAGTTAGTTTAATTATGAAAAATTATATAAAATTACATAAATTAATAGGGAACCGATTGAGGAATAACATCACCTTCGATATTTTATGACTATAATGAAGCTACTTATCAAGAATTAAACTAATACGCATAGATATAGCAAGAGTACTACGCATACAACTACCCGCCAAAAACATACACATAGGCGTACAATAAATATTATAAAATATATTTGCATTATCTGTGAATATCAGGTAAGTTATAAATCTTTTATATAAACTAACATAATTATAATAGGAGAATGTAACATTTAATAATGTTGATAAATTATCTATTTACAAATAACAATATATATGAGTTATTCGATCAAATTATATTAATTTATTATATAATAAATATTATCGCTATAATACATTATTGTCTTGTTAAATATTATTATTTATTTATAATGTAATGTAAATAATTGCGCGTGTGCGTTAAAATAAAATTCATGTAAAACAATACGTAACCTTCATAACAGTAAGTTAAAAAAAAAATATTTTAAAAACCGCATACTTATTGATAACTAAATAGTAATTGTGCTCGTTCTTATAATGATCGGTAACTATTTAGAAAGACGGTTGTTGTTTTACAGAAAGCGGTTTGTTCAATGTTATATGTTCAACCGTACCGTGGTATAAGAGCATTAATAATGTAACGCAAGTGCAGATGCACACATTAGTGAGCTGCACATTTATATGTAGTGGTAAATAATTTTTAATAGAGAAAGATCATTCAACGTGGGCGGGAAGTACAACCACACCCTTAAAAAAAGATAGAACTTAGTTCTCTGAGTCACGTTTAGTATAATATAGTATATCACTTTTAAAACTGTCGCGCGGTAATTATAATTTTATATAAACCATATATACAATTTTTTTTCAGGTGTTTAAAAATCTATGATCTTTTAAAAATGTCTACAAATTGATTTTGGTAAATTATTTTTTAAAAAATTATAAAATTTTCTTTAATTTACCAAGCGTAAGTTTTACCTACCAAACGTTAAGACAAATTTATAATTTTTTTCAAATCTTATAGTTAAAAAAATGGTACACTAATATTGAACGTTTTAGCAAATTCTATTCAAAAATCTTATAAACCACTCATACAAAAAAAAGTTGAAAATAATGAAGTTTTTTTTTTTTTTAATTTACAAAAGGTATTTAAAATGCAGTTACAAACAACTCAAATAGATATTTTTAATTATCTTTCTGTATGTAATTTTAGGTATCAAATGAAATCTAGTGGTTTCTGGAGTCCGTTATTCTTTCACGCAAAATCTATTCAACCGACTGAGCAGAAATTTTACATAAATGTAAGTTTTTTACCTGTTAAGAACATAGGAATATTGCGGTTACGAAATGTTTCACCGTTTCAAGATGATGGCCGTTTTAATGGCTTACGGTAACAACCGGATTATGTTCCTTTACCGATATTGAACTTTACTATGCCCAAACTGTTGATAAAATCGAATTCAGCAAAAACTTGCAGTTAAATCACATTTTCTACAAAAAAAAAACGTATTTGTCTTTTGTTCATCTAGAAAAGTAGTTTTAAAGGTGCTACGGTGTACGGCGTACATTCCTTTAGATTTGGCATTCACTTAAAAGCGCCTAGTGTTCAAGTTGTTTTAGTGTTCAAGTTGCTTTTAGTGTTAATAAATAAGTCACAAGGAAAGACAATTCAAGCCGCTGCTGTGGTCTCCACAAGGAGTGTCAATTTTTTTTCGCATGGGCAACCGTATGTAACTTACTCCAGAGTCTCCTTTGGGACGAATATGTATATATATATATATAAATATATATATATAAACTCCGGAGAGAAAAACGTTAAATTTTGTATACAAGTTCGTTGTTCAGATTATGTTTCAGTGGCGGCTCGCGGATAGGCACTGTGGAACTGCAGCACCCCTTATTTCCATTTGATATTATCGATAACATTTAATGTAATGAGTCCTTTTTCTTTCTTTCTTTATACTTGTACAATATATAAACCTTAAATTTAAGCTTAAATCATCCCCCAGTTTACGAAAAAGATACAAAAATCTTTGTACGGAACTGTGCGTTTCACAATTCCAGCGGCGTACTGTTTGGATGTTGTGCTCACGCGTACATAGGAATCTGCACGCGATGTTGCGAGGGAGAGAGCGAGCACTGTCGCTTTCGCAGTGCCGACCTTGGTGTACTGGTAGAAGAGGACATTCAAGATGTCCGGACGAGGCCTACAGCGAAGGCAAAAGCTGAGTTAATAAATCACCGATGCAAATGTTTACCGAGCCATTTACATCGGTGGCGTCCCAACGAGGCCAGGCTTATTACTATGAGATGTAAAAAGTCAGGGCGATAGACGACTCCCGTTAAAGCCCAACAGGGCTAGGAACGGTGGGTGTGGCGATCGGAACGTCACTGGGCGGGTGCCTTCCCTTAAGGGGCTGGGATATTCTGGTTGAAGGTAGATTTTTTTTACTTCACGTGTATATGGAATCTTTCTTGTTCGTTCGATTTCTAGTTTAGTCGATGGAAGGAATATGAAAGTGGTTTAGTTGTTTTTTCAGTAGTGATTAGAAGATGTTGGAAAGCAAGAGCTCTTTGATCGCCAAATCTGTCCAAAAACACACGCTGGAAGGGTGAACGAGAAGGTAATTTGTAAAAATTAATTATGTACTTGTTTCTGTGTACATAGAAATTTAAATTAAGCACCATTGGACTATAGTGTTTTTAAGCGGACATTTTATTAAGCTATTATCTAATAATAGTAAAAAGTATTATCTGTATTGACATTTTATTATTTATTTGGTTAAACCAAATGCGGTTTTTAAGTACACTGTGCTTAAAAACCGTGTGCCATATTCTTGAATGTGATAAAGTGTATAATTAGATTATTATCCTGCTTCCAGCTATTCTATTTGATTCATTTTTTTCGGTTCTTTTATTTTACAGAAAACTTTAACTATGGCCTTGCAAATGCCTAAACAAAACTTTTCTGGAACAGCATCCACACTAATTTTAGCTACAAGCCACTACTGATGTTGTTTATAAACTGTTCTACAAAAAAAAAAATTAAAAATACAGAATAAAAAAAAACGGTTTTTTAAAATAAATGTGAAACGAAGTACAGTCACCTCCTAGTTACTCGGGTAACGCTAACAACTGTGCAAAATACTTTGTTACCCGTACGAAGGACGGGTAACCAGCTATAACTATTATTTTTAAGATGGGGGCCGACTACTTTGAAACCCGCACACTTCAGAAAGTTTCAAATTTTGTTTTGGCCAAACTATTTGCTTGGAAGAAATTACAATACAGTGATAGTTTTTATAAATTGTACAGGTTTTACATTATTATTCTCACAAGCATGAGGACAGTGAACGCAGTGAAGAGATCTTGTAAAAAAAACTTACTGTTGAACTAAAACGAAATAGATAAAATCTGGTCGCAGTTATCTTTCCATCAGTAAGATAAGCATCCCAGGTCGGAATACTGATGTAATTTTTGTTTTTTGATTTTTTATTTTTATTAATTTTGAATTTTGGATTTAATAGTAACTTTTTTTAATTAATTTTTTGAATTACGGTGAACGGTTCTGTCTGACTGCAGTTTTGCTACCGTTTGAAAACTTCACTTCTTTGATAAATTATTTAATAGAAACAATTAACGAGGAGACATATTATTGCTTGTTTTTATACATTATAGATAAATGCGAATTTGCTCGTGACATGATTTTACAGTAGCACAAATGGAAAAACGGTTATCTAAAAATGTGTCGAGAATATAATTATTTACATCAAGGTACATATTTATCAAACTTTCTTTCAGAAAAAGTTTGTTGTTCATTTTTTACTCGCAACAATTAACTTCATCAGTTTTACGCGAAATAACTGGAATCCAACGCGAAATAACATCTTAAAAATCCAACTGAAATTGCTGACCCAGGAAAAACGGTTAAAATCGATGACAGCCTTCAATCGCAGCGTCAAAATCACGTTGGACGTGTTTTACCACGTCCAATACTTTATTTTCAGTGGTGTGTGAATCGGAAAATAAAATATTGATTTATGATTTCTGAGGAAAACATAACATATGCACAACTGTTATCCATCATATATTATGCCTTCTATCAAGCTGTACCTTCGTATCAGACGAGTAGAAAGCGTATAACTGTATTCAAGAACAAGGTTATCAACACCTATTTAAACATAAATAGAAAACTTTGTCGATCAAGACTAGAAAACAAACACATACAAAATAGAGAGATGTATGGAAACTAGCCAAACATTGTAAAAGGGGGCAGTGCGGACGCACCGCTAACGATACTTTTATCTCTGCGAGTTTATATGGCGCCTCGACACAAATAATGTGACCTACTTCACAAGATTCTTGCCGATATTATAAGCTACTGGATTCCTAAATAGTAGGCGATCTTTCATTTCCGTTTTACTTCATAGTGAATCTTAAAATAAATACTTTTACCAACTTTAAACTTAAAATATTTTTTCTCTAATAAAAATTATGTAAGCAGTTATGCTACAATGTTTATGAATAATGTGTTACTTCCCTCGTGAGTAAAAGTGTCTTTATCTCCGAATTGTAGGTAGAAGGGATGCATCCTATCAGAAGACAAACTTTTTGAATATCTCAAGTATTTCTTTTAAAACCCGTTATAATTTACTCCCTCTCACTATTAAAAAAAAATTCAAGATTATTTCCATTGATGACATGTCATTTATAAACATTTAATTAAAAAAAAATTAGAATTGTACCTTTTATGTATTTAGAATTTGTGAACCTGATGGATATTGAATAACTTTAGTATACAAGAAAAAAGCTATCTATCGACAAAGCTAACAACAATTTTTAACAGTAAATTTTGTTTTTACAAATATTTTACATCCCCAAAAAAAAATTTGATTTTTGTTTACATTTTGTAAGTACTTTTCTACTTCGTAATTACTTTGTAGTACTTACAAAGTAGTTTTCTACGTTGTAAAATTCGAATTTTTCTAACTTTTATTTGCTTTATTCAACTATTCTTATACCGTTTTTTTTTCATAATTAAACTCTCTACAAGTTTTGTTTAAAAGTTCTGTGTGTTAATTACCCATTTATCAAAGCTGTTGTTTGTCAAACATAAAAAAAACAGGGATATTACCCCCAATTTATTGGTTTTCACCCCAGATTTTTCAAAAAATACTGCAGATACGGTTTTGTGACTTATTTTATTCGAATTTCCAGGTCAAAAACATAAGAAATCATTAATATCGCCCCTTAATTACATCTTAAAAATTTCAGTACGACATCATTTCACCGAGGTAGCTGAAATCCGAGAAAAATCTATCACTAGCCGTAACTCGCAAAGGAAGCGTTTTAGAACACATGTTTATATGAACTTTTTCCATTATTTTCAAAAGAAGAATAGGTTATAAAGTCCCGGGAGAAATTCGTGATAGTCTGTACAATATGTTTTTAAATTAAATTTTTCGACAGGTGTGAATGCATATTATTATTTTGTCTAACAAAATTTCTTCACCATCTTCATTTTAGCCATGTTATATGTAAAAGGCTAATTTTAAAGAGATGGGTACCGACTCATGATACTGATACATAGCATTACGAAACAAACAATCCCATCTAAAGCAAAACTCAACATAATTTCCATATTGATCATTTCCCAACTTCTTCACAATAACTTGGGAATGGCATTTTTTTTACCCAATGGGAAAAACACATAACTAATCAACAATTCTGAATCGTTTTAATACACAGTGCATCGAAAATGTTGTTCCCTTTAAAAATGAAAGAGCCATTCGTAAACAAATAAAGGAATTTTGAAAGAAAAACCTCATCTTTGTTACGTAATGTTGTTCCAAGAAAGTTGTTCAATTCCTGTGTCATTAACTATAAAATATTATTAACCCAGACTCCCAATGAAAGTAAATTAAGAATGTAAGCCTCATACAAAGTTGCTTGAACATAAAAACATTAGCGAGAATAAAATTAATGAAATGAATTAAACAGTGATATACAGAGTGATTCACGAAAAACGTAACAAACTTTCAGAACATGTCCTTCTGATAAACACAAACAATAAAGTCCATATAAACATAGGTTCGGAAACCTTCTTCAAACGCAAGTGTCGGCTGGGGAAATATTTCGACTTGATTTCTGCCCCTTCAGTAAAATTATGCCTAATTCTTTAAAACCAAATTAAGGAGTAAATTCAATGGTTTTAAAAGAAATCTGACCTGAATAATTAAAAAAAAAAAGTCCGACAACTGTATTTTTAGTAGTTTCGGGAAATCATGTAAAGGACGCATAGAAGGTTGAAATAACTTGACGTAAAATAAATTTGTTATTAAATGTATAATAAACGCATAAAGATTTTAAACAAAATCGTGTAGAATTTGATAACAAAAATCTTTGATAAAATAAAATCTGATATGGACACCACATAAACTTCATTGTACGCCTATTAAATTACATATACACATTTGTTTAAAATGAAAAGTACATATAATTAAAAGTATTAAGTACGTAAAAGTATAAATTTAAAAGTACATTTTTTTATTATTGAATTATTATTTATTGAAATTTTTTTTTACAATACGAGAGGTTACTAATTATTAATAAATCAACATATTAAAATAAAAAAAGGAGTTGAAGTCGGATTTGAACCGATGTGCTTTCCCCTCGAAATATCCAAATATTGTATTACATAAACGTTTATTTGGTTATAACTCTGGAAACAATGAAAATAAGTACCACTTATGATATATCGTTGAAAAGCTTTGAATGAGAACTTATTAGTGCAGTTAAGAAAAAGTCCAAAATCTAATTTTTTTTTGGAGTTTGGGCTTTTCTGGACACTTTTGGTCCAGTCGATTGCAATCAAAAGGGGAGGTGCCCAACTTGATGTTTCAAGAGTCCTAAATTCACAATTTCAACATCCTAAGGCTAATCGTTTTTTAGTTATGCGAGATACATACGTACATACGTACAGATGTCACACCGAAACTAGTCAAAATGGATTCAGGGATGGTCAAAATGAATATTTCCGTTGAAATCTGAAAATCGAAATTTTTCGAGATCACAATACTTCCTTTACTTCGTACAAGGAAGGAAAAATCACAAAAAATAAATATAACCTAAATTTTGAAATTTATTTAAAATACAAAATATCGAAATATGACATATTTTAATTAGATATTAAACGAAACAAAATTTTCAATATTACATTCAATGTTTGGGTTAACATCTACTCAAATCTACAAAGTTTTTTTGTATTGTTTCAAATAAACATCAAAATTCATACGAGTCTATTGATAATGTACATGATTCATTATTTCTCAATACAAAAGGAGCACATATAATTATTGTTTTATACTATCATCTATAAATATTGTGTTCAATATAGAAGGCAACGGGATACCACTTTACTTCTCATTTTCCTTTAAATTTAGAATAGAATCTTGTTATTTTAGAGGTTGGCTTTTTGGAGTGATATGTGATTTATATCAAGTCGCCTACAACGATGGAACGTAAATTACTTAGATTTATAGGAATTGCATTTCTCCAAAGCTTATTTTAATCACGAAAAATTGTATAATTGTTACATTATTTTATTATAGAAAAATACATTAAAAATTAGAAAACTATTTATAAATTAATAGAAAACATGTCAAAATTATATAAAATATTAAATAAATATCACACCTTATTTATTAAACGATATATCATGTTAATACAGTTCCGCATAGTTTAGTCGTAATTGTTATTAGTAAAGTATACTTTTACATAATGAATAAATCGTGAGAAAGAAACTGTATTACTGACTAGTCAGCCGGTAAGAATAAGAGATACAATGTAAGTGTAGTAATAAAATATAGGTTTAATCTGTAAAATAGATTTAATTCTTTTATTTAAATAAGTAAATAAATAAGTCCAATTACAATGAAATTCCTTAGGCAAGGGCAATAATTTTTATTTTCATAAAAAAACGTTATTAACGTTTGATCAATTATTACTATGTATTATAAAAATAAATGCTCGTCGAATATTTGTACAACGTTATAAACGTAAAGTAATGATTGTAATAAACATTATTTTAATAAAGTAATAAATTAAATGTATTAATTAAGTACTTAAGTTGACTGAAAGTATTATATATTTATGGATTAAAAAAAAGTTAAAAACTAATACAAATACTGTTAGTTTTACGGTATCAGAATTTTTCTTCTTTGCAAACTATTCCACCAGACCTTTAACTTGCTGAGTTGGTAGTGGGAGTAAAATGATTTTCGTCCTTCTCCCACCATCACTTATAATTTAGTATAAGAGATGTTGATAGGTGAATAACCACCAGTTTAGGACTTCCCTAATATTACGTGTAAGCTGATTGCCCAGTGGTGGAAAAGGAGGCGGTATTGTAATACATTACTGATTTGATTCAGTTTGATGATTTACTTTTCTCATGATCAGATTAGAAACAACGATCCTCTTTGTCACCTCACTAGGATAACTAATAAAAAACAAAATACACACAATAGAGGCATCTGATATTTAAAAAAATTGGGATTGGTCTATATTTTATAAAATTAATAAAACAACAAAAAATTACAATATTTTCATTTTAATAAAATTACTATGACTTTTGGTCAGGTGATTTTAGCATAATTAATACAGCTTCAAAAAAAGGGCAAGCAGGAGTAGGTTTCGTAATGAACAAGAAGATACGGAAGAGAGTAAAGTATTTCAAAATTCATTGCGACAGAATCATTGTAATAAGGATAAAATCAAAACCTAAGCCGACAGCGACTGTTAACGTCTATATGCCTACAAGTTCCCAGGATGATGATGAGGTAGAGTGTATATACGAAGAAATTGACGAAGCAATTAAACACATAAAAGGGGATGAAAATATAAAAATAGTTGGAGATTGGAATGCAAGTATTGGAAAAGGCAAGGAAGGAAATATTGTGGGTGAATATAGGTTGGGCAAAAGGATTGAAAGCGGGGACCGACTTATACAGTGTTATACGAAGTATAATTTGGTAATTGCCAACACCCATTTTAAAAATCTCAATAGATGAATATACACATGAAAAAAGCCAGGTTATACTGCAAGTTATCAGATACATTATATCATGGTTAAGCAAAGATTTAGAAATCAACTCGTCGACTGCAAAGCTTACCCTACAGCAGACATTGATAGCGACCATAAATTAGTGATAATGAAATGTAAATTGGGGTTTAAAAACCTAAGAAAAGATGTCAGATGAATCGGTGGAATTTAGAGAAGCTTGAGGAAGAGGAGGTAAACAAGATTTTTGAAAAGAACATCGCAAGAGGTCTGAGTAAAAAAATAAGATACAAAATGTAGAAGAATGGGAGAATGTTAAAAAAGAAAAATTCTTAAATCAGCAGAAGCGAACATAGGCGGAACAAGGAGAACTGGTAGGAAACCTTGGATATATTGCAGCTGATGGATGAACGTAGAAAATATAAGAATGCTAGTGATGAAGAAAGTAAAAGGAACTATCAACAATTAAGAAATACTATAAACAGGAAGTGCAAACTGGCGAAAGAAGAGTGGATTAAACAAAAGTGTTCAGAAGTGGAAAGAGAAATGAACATTGGAAAACGGAGCATACAGGAAAGTTAAAAAAAATTTGTGGTACATAAATTAAAATCTAATCATGCGTTAAACAAAGATGGTACACCGATTTATAGTATAAAAGGAAAAGTCGATAGGTGGGTGGAATATACTATATAGATGGATGGAAGAGTAATACGGAGGAAATGAATTAGAAATTGGTGTTTTAGATGGAGAAAAGGAAGTCGAATAGGATGTAAGGGGTGAAACAATACTGAGATCTGAAGTTAAGAGAGCATTAAAAGATTTGAATTGCAGAAAGGCTCTTGGAATAAACGGAATAACTGCAGAATTACTGCGCAGTGCAGGTAAGGAAGCGATAGATAGATTATACAAACTGTTGTGTAATATTTACGATAAAGGGGAAGATCCATCGCCTTGAAAAAGAGTGTTATAGTCATGATACCAAAGAAAGCAGGAGCAGATAAATGTGAAGAATAAATACAGAAAAATTAGCTTAGCCACGCATCAAAAATCTTAACTAGAATTCTGCACAGAAGAATTGAGAGGAGTGGAAGAAGTGTTAGCAGTACACCAGTTTGGTTTCAGAAAAAGTATAGGGATAAGGGAAGCAAATTTAGTGCTCAGATTAATAGTAGAAGGAAGATTAAAGAAAAACAAGCCAACACATTTGGCATTTATAGACCTAGAAAAGTACATTCGATAAAGTAGACTGGAATAAAATGTTCAGTATTTTAAGAAATTAGGGATCAAGTACAGAGATAGAAGAACAATTGCTAACATTTACAAGAACCAAACGGTAACAGTAATTATTGAAGAACATAAGAAAGAAGCCGTAATAAAAAAGGGAGTCCGACAAAGATATTCCCTATCCCCGTTACTTTTTAATCTTTAAATAGAACTAGCAGTTAATGACATTAAAGAACAATTTAGATCCGGAGTAACAGTACAAGGTGAGAAGATAAAGATTGCTGATGATACAGTAATTGTAGGTGAAAGTAAAAAAGATTTAGAAGAAACAATGATCGGCATGGATGAAGTCCTTCGCAAGAACTACCGGATAAAAATAAACACGAACAAAACGAAAGTAATGAAATGTAGTAGAAATAATGAAGATGGACCACTGAATGTAAAAATAGGAAGAGAAAAGATTACGGAGGTAGAAGAATTTTGTTATTTGGGAAGTGGAATGACTAAAGATGGACAAAGCAGGAGCGATATAAAATGCCGAATAACACAGGTGCTATTCAACGAGCCTTCATTCAGAAATATAATATATTTATATAAAAAATTAATTTAAACGTCAGGAAAATATTTTTGATAGTATATTTTTGGAGCGTAGCTTTATATGGAAGTGAAACTTGGATGATCGGAGTACCCGAGAAGAAAAGATTAGAAGTTTTTGAAATGGGGTGCTAGAAGAGAATGTTAAAAATCAGATGGGTGGATAAAGTGACAAATGAAGTGGTGTTTCGGCAAATTGATTAAGAAAGAAGCATTTGGAAAAATATAGTTAAAAGAAGAGATAGTCTTATAGGCCACATATTAAGGCATCCTGGAATAATCGCTTTAATGATGGAGGGACAGGTAGAAGGGAAAAAGTATGCAGGCAGGCAACGTTTGGAATATGTAAAATAAATTGCTAGGGATGTAGGATGTAGGGGGTATACCGAAGTGAAATGACTGGCAGGGAATCTTGGAGAGCTGCATCAAACCATTCAAATGACTGAATACAAAAAAAAAACTAAAATGTTTTGAAATAAACGAATAAATAACTTTTTATAAATAATAAAAAATAACTATTGGAAATACATCTTCATCGAATAACCTTTTTTATTTGATTTAATTTTTTTTATATTATAATTCATTATCTTTTGATAGAGTTGAAAATTCTAATAAATGTGGCTAGGATAGATAAATTGAAAAAAAAGAAGTTCGATATTTATAGCAATCAGTTATCGATAAACGGGTTTGAAAACTGTAAAGATTGCTCATCCTTATATATTCCCTCGATATAAATTACTGAGAACTCTCTCCTTCAAACTGGTAAATACAAGAGACGCAACGCATAATTATTTTCTTTCTACAACTTTCATCCGACTAATTCTTTTTATAAAGCCAATTATGTTGATATATAATATTAGGTTGTTGAAAAAATAACGTATACAGGGAAATTTTTGCACGCTTTGGTGTAATAATAAATAATATTCCCTGCAGTTAGATCTACAAAATCTGACGTTTCATAATCTAAATAGTAGACTCAAGAGTATTCCGTAAATTGTGCTTTATTCTCAAATAAAAAATTTTGTTCTTTAATTGACTTTGTCCTCAGAATATCATACGGCTTTCGTAGGTCACTTGATTTTCTACAGATTATCCAAAATCAATAAATCATTATCATTTCCATAACACGGTATAGGTCGTAGACCTGTTCCAGCATTCAGCGATTCCTCGGTCGTCCTCTCTCCCTTCTTCCCAACGGAGCGTAGTTAAGAGTCTGTTTGGGAATCCTGCATTCTTCGTTCACGTTCCTTTCACCGGTCTCCATAATTAGCTATTACATCAGTTCTGAAAATAATATTAAGTCTCTTCTATCATCCTATTGAGTATTCTATCCCTTCTTTATACACCTTTAGGCCCCTTAGAAAAAAATCATTTCGGTGGTTGTATGAGCTTAATTCATCTCTCCTAAAAACCCAAGCCTCACAGTCGTATAATAGAACAGGTACAGCAATAGGTCTTTTATAACTTTAACATAGTTTCTTTCGTATCATCTTTTCTTAAATCTTTGTTTATAATCCGAAAACACTTCTAAATCTATTACTTTTATTGCTAGTGTCTTCATTCACAATAAAAGAAAGAAGGATATTCCTCAAGGGTAGTTATTATTAAGTAAAATTTTCTATCTTACTGGTTCTGCTCCTTTGAACGCCATAATTTTAACCTTCTCAATAGAGATTTTATAATTATAATCAAAGCGAACTTGGATAATTTAAAAATACTATACTGCAATTCATCTTCGCTGTCACTTAGGATGACCATGTCGTCAGCAAATAATAAATGATTTAAATAATAGTTGTCAGCAATTTGTCAAGACTTCCAAAAATAAATTAAATGTCACCTGTAACCACAGGCGGGAGGAGCCTATAAGTGAGTGCTACCATCCGGAGCCAGATGACTCAAATGTTTGTACTGGTTTTTTTACTTAGTTTGGTACTGTTTCCACTCCACACTTCCCCCCATCCATTTGAGTGATGAGCCCGTAGTTGGGACAAGCTTGCGGTGATGTTAAACCGAAAAATAAGTCTAATTATTTTGACTCGGTTTCCACACGACTTGAATTATTACAAGAGGATATCAGATAACCTGATTTTATTCAAAATTCGACCGCTATCGAGATTCATATAACTGCACTAAAGTGAATTGGAAAGAAAGTAATGCTTATCACTCGAAGTAATATGAAAGAGAAGTAACCGAAGAAAAATTGAGTTATTTGGAAGGGGGGGGGGTCACTCCCCATACTTCTATTACAAAATTGGAAAAGATTCTAAACTATTTTTTAGTTTAATACTTCTGTTAATAGAGCCTACTAGTATTACTATAATATTAAAAAAAAATCAATCATCTTTTACATATATAAACTCTTATCGCACTCATTCTCTTTTTCCTGTGTTTCGATAAACTAATTTAAAGGAACATTAGATTTTTTTTTTTAAACTAAAAATTGTGATTTATATAATTCTTTAATAATATTCTGCTTACAAAATGAACATTCACTTATTTTTCATTCCATTATTATTTTAAAGGATTAAGGAGGAAACGTAGCGCTCGAATTCATTGCTCAGTAAAGAAAAATCACGGAAACAGATGAAGAAAAATAAACTGCTGAATAAAACGTATAAGCAGCCAAACCACAGGTATGGATTTAAGGTGTAATGGATACAACAATTTAATCAAAGATCGAACTGCCATGACCATTACTGTTTACCACTTTACCGAAAACTAAATAACCGCTTATAATAACCGCTAAAGTCCTACGGATGGATAAAATAGAAAAATATTTAATGGAAATCTTAACAGAAGATAAATTTTTTCTTTACAAATAGATTAGTTTCAATAAAATTGAATATGTTGTTGATACCAACAGTAATATAAGATATATTCTTATTACTTTCAAAGTTATCATGCCTTAATACGTTGTATAACATAATAAGATATCATATATTTGCATATACTTGTACGTGTGTGTGTATATGGTACGTGCGTTACCTTTCACGCATGGAACTTTTACTTTTACCTTTCCAATAAAAATATCAGTGAAGGGAGCATCCAGATGAGAAACACAACTTTGAAAAAGTAACATATACAAGCAAATTACCTTATTATAAAGGCTGCATATACATATTCTTTACTGTTAAAAAAAAAAAACAATAATAATGTTAAGTCACGCAGTATCATATTGAATAATTATTTTCATTAAATTAATTATTTTTTAAATAATAACGAAAAAAAATCAAATACCTAAGTGTGAATATATGAATGCTCAAACATACCTTTTACATGTACATGTAAAAAGAAAGATATAATCGGTAATAGTTAAATCTATAGATTCTATACTACAAAATATCAAGAAATTTAATTTTTCGAGATTACCGTATTCCCATTCCGTTCTACACAATGAGCAATATTTAAAAGAATATTTAAACAACAACATTGTATGCAGTAACTCCTATAAAATGTTGAAAAAATATAACATAATGTAAAATTGTTTTAAACTTAATTTAAAAAAAATTGTACGTACATATATATATTATGGATTATGGTAATCCCTACGGAAGGTCAGTAATATAGCGGCCGGGTGGATACTGGGATCACACTTTCCTGGAATGTCCGAGGTGGATGGCATATAAACAAAAAGGAGTTGAGTCTTAACTACTCTGAGGATATCGTGCAGGCTATGCTACAAGATCGACACGTACGGTGTAACTGCATTAACTGATTCAAGACAGTTCTGGAACCGAAGATTTCAGAACAATAAATTCCGGGTCAACATCGACAGAATACATGGTGAGGGCGGAAAAGGGCAGTCCGCACATGGATATAGTCGGGGCCCTTGCATCGCTGCTATCGTTAATATGTCTGGGACTCCTGGAACCGTCCAAAGAAACCTGAGGAGAATCAGGGTGCCCTGAGTAATGCCATCAGCCTCAATTATGCCATCTGACCCTCCATCGGTACCGCCCTCAGTAAAGTCATTGAAACTTCTCCGGAATGTATTTACTGCAGCCGAGTGGACACAACGGATCACTCCTTCCTGGTCACTTTCATATGTTCCGTATCGTCACTTGTGTTGTAAATGTATTAAATGGTTCAAGATTGTTCTGGATCGGAATATTTAAAAAAAGTGAGTTCCGGATCAATATCGACGGACAGTTTAAAGGGACAGTTTATACATGAAGGTAGTTAGGGGCCCTTAGTTCGCTGCTACCGATGATGCTTGCGGGACTCCTGGATCCGTCCTGAGAAACCCGTAGAGAAAATAGAAATTAATATATTCTTTTGTTACTTAACACGTATACTAATAATGATAAATTTTACCTAAACTATTTTAATTTTTAAAGTCAAAATAAATAGCAATCTCAAACAAATGATTATCACCAAGATTTATTAAACCTACTAATAAAGCGTATACAACAAGAAATAAACATTAAAAATCAAATAACACGACTACCAAAAAAAAAAAAAAAAAAAAAAAAACATTCTTTAACATAGGATAAACAGATCGTGCGGGCGACAAATTTTGTATGTAGTACTTGTATATAGTATAATTCTGTTAAAATTTTTTTTTTATTTATTTAAACGTATATATATATATATATCCTATGACACACCCGGTAACGTAAGGATTCCAACGCGGGGTCATATATCTAAATCAGTTCGGCCGCTGAGCTGCTACGGCGGAACAAACACACGTACACCCTAAATACACACTCTTTTTTGAGCAGTCATGTAATAAATTACACTCTAATAAACAAAGTGAGTATTTTTTTTAAAGTAGATTAGAAACACATTAATTTTTCAAAGATATAAATTTATTGTACTAAAAACAAAGTGTCTTTAATTTTTACAAGAACATACGATTTTTTTTTTATTAAGTTTTTTATTTATATTTTTTTGTTTTTCATAGACTTTATTAAATAGTTTTTTTCACAACAAAATTTTCTACACGTTTTAATAATAAAATTTACGCATTTATTGGTCATTTAACAAAAGTTATTGATTCAGACCTAAAGAATTGTTTTTCGTCACCGAATATCTCTGTTGTACGTCGGTTATCATAAAAACTACGGGAAATAAAGTTTTGGAACCTGTTTAATTCGATTTTTCAGGTCAAAAAACATAAGAAACCATCAAGTTTAACCCTAATATACTGAAATTTCACCGGGGGAACTGAAATCCGCGCGGAATTTTTCGCTACCCACAATTCGATAACAAAGAGTTTTCGGACATATGTTTGTATCTTTTCCTTATTTGAAGCTCTAGAATCAGTTTTCACATTATTTATCTTTCCTTTTTTAATTACCTGCATATATATATATATATATATATATATATATATATATATATATATATATATATATATATTAAATATCATATGACACTCCCGGTAACGTAAGGATTCCAACGCGAAGTCATACATCTAAATCGGTTCACTTAAAATATTTTATATTTTTTTATATGTGTAAATAAGAAATTAACTAAGATTATAAAAAAATATATAATTTTAAAATTCACCATCGGGTTAGAAATAAATTTTACAATCTATATATTAAAAAGATTGACCAAAATTATTACCATTATTTATATAATAGTATTTACCAATACGTATCACAATTGGCCAAATTTTTATAATAAAAAAATAATTCTTGAGCAATTTTGAGCAAGAAGACCGAGTTTTCGTTATTTTATTTTGTTTCTTTTGGAAAAGTATCAAATTTAAAATTTTATAAAGAAAACGAATTAAGAAATATATAAAAAAAGAAATAAGTAAACAATTAATAAGCAAATTAAAATAAAATTATTAATAAATTAATAATTCCGAAGCCCTCACTATTTTTCAGTCGTAAACTACATATTTAATTAACGAGTAGATCCTATATACAAACCTCAAGTTTAAACTCACCACTATGCACCAGTGGTTTTTTTTTTGTTGTTTAACCTCCGGATCCACCGTTAGGCGTGTCTTAGAGGATGAGATGAATGATTTGTAGCGTGTGTGAAAATGCCATGTCTGGCCGGGAATTGAACCCGAGACCTACCAATGAAAGACCAAGACGCTACCACTCGCACCACGGAGGCCGGCTATGCACCATTGATTAATCGACATAACTCTTAGGTAAAAAAGACTTCAAAGTAGGTAACTCAAAGTAGGTAACGCTACCTGAATACGCCAGACAATATTATTAACAATAGATATCACACATAAAAAAATGACAACGTTCCATTTTTCAGCATCATAAACAACTACGCTTGTAACTTGCCCGACTCAATTTTTTCTAATTTAATTGAGCGTAACTCAAGAACGACTCAACCAATCTTCATAAAATTTCCATATGCACAACTTCAAACACAGCTTATCTAAAATTGATGAAGTAGTTTTGGAAATTTTCGAGCCACAAAATTTTATACGTAAGACTACATACAGAGTGTCTCACGAAGATGTATACGCTTTTGATTTAGTATCACTTGCCCATTCCACAACTAATTCTATTGAGACCTTTTTTTTAAATAAAGGTCGTAAAGAGTTCTGTAGAAAGTTCAACCCTGTAGTATTTATAGAAAACAAATTGGCGGCTTTCAAATAAAAACAGTATTTGATAAACCCCATTTTTTATTCGTTACAAAATAGCTGGTAAAAATTATTATTAGAACTAGAAAAATTAAACACAATCAGATAATTAATTATTCATGGTTACGATTAATTATTAACTTGTTTTCTTCATATTTAATGACTGTTTAACAGTACATCTATTTTTAATCATTTTTACCAGCTATTTTGTAATGAATAAAAAAAATGTGGTTTATCTGAGATTGGTGTTTTTATTTGAAAGCCGCCATTTTGTTTCTCTATATTCTAGAAGGTTAAAACTTTTCACGGAATATTTTTAGAACCTTCGTTAAAAGGACTGTTATGTTTCAATAGAATCGGTGGGGGAATGGGCGAGTGATACTAAATCAAATATATATATATATATTTATTTATTTATTTTAATTAAACATATTCCTATTTATAGATAAGTTAACATGAACAAAAACAAAATATTCGTACAATTAAATTAATTAACCTAAAACACTAATAATAAAACACAAACAAGAACAAGAAAAGTTGCAATGCCCACTGAAGTGAAAACTTGTGTGTGGGCTATTTCCTGTATACAAATTTCCCCCAAAAATTGTTATTTTAATTAAACATTTTAGAAAACAGTAAAAGCGAATATAGTTAAACCATATGACAAACATATTAAAGTGTATTATTCAAACAAAAATCAAATACCAACTATTATTATATTACTACGGAATAATGAATAATCAACATCGAGATATATAAATCATATAATATATAATAAAGTATAAGTAATATGATGAATAAAAAATGTGTGTTATAAAGTATATAATATATTTAAGTAATAAAGTAGTTTAATAATTAATGTATGTATTAATACATATACTCGTATATAAGAAAATCCCAATTTAATTGAATGGTATTTTCGTATCTGTTACCTTAAAACGAAAAAAAAATTAATTTTCACTCCCTCTCAATCTCACCACGCGACCGAAAGAAAAGTAATACCGTAATTTCTTCGAAACGTCAGTAAAAAAGACAATAAAAGAAATCATATACAAAATATTAATCCTTTATACTTCTATACCAGAAAATAACCTATTTATAGACCTACAAAAAATTAACTATAGATGAAATGCAAGTTGAACCGATAAAATTTTATACGTATTATTTCGTTTCATCTTCTTTTAAAACCGGACGTGTTATTAAAATAAATCGCATCACGATAATTATATACCCGGGTAAGGATATTACAGTCAAAACTGTCAAGGTGTAAAATAATGATAAAAGGATTAACGCCGCGAAATGAGAAGATTAAAGGAAACGGGGTGTGAGGATGATAAAAAAGAGAAGGTAGAAGTGAGCGAAGTACTAATGTCGAGCCGTGTTTTGAATACTTAATAAAATATCTTCCAGCATTCCAAGGAAACTATAAAACACACACATAGACGAATATAAATGTCTGTACAACAGTGTAGTTAATATTGTCGTGACTGAATGATGCGAATGACTGATGGATAATGCTCGACTTTAACAATAAAGTTAAAATTTTAACAATAGGGCTATTAGTTGTGGAACATTATACTCGTATTTCATAAACAAAATTAGATACAAAAAATAAAGTGTAGGTGTAAACGTACACAGTTGATACAGGGACTAAATTTATAGGTCTTTATGCAACAATAATAATAGTAATAATAAATACTAGTGTGTATAGACTGCAATGAAATGATATGAATACATATCTATTTTTTATATACTGTTAATATTATTTGTTAATTATTCTATATCCACGGCAAAATAAATGTAGATCGGATTAAAAATCAAGAACTATATCAATTCTTCTAACATCTATACGTATAAAATTCCAAATGAAATTTTCTAAACTTAATATATCAAACAATTTTACTTTTCCGGCTACAGTGATATACACTGCTGTACCAATATCCGGAAAGAATATAGATCGGCCAAAAAAATCTAAAAAAATTGTTCTTTTTACAGACTTTTCGATGAGATTTGGTGGGGGAGGAGTGAAATTGAATTCTCTTTACGTTTTAAGACATGAGGATTACGAAAATATCATTCTTGAATAAAATTTTGCGGCACGAAACGCAAAAAAACTAATAGAACAATTTCATTAAAATTTATTTATGCTTTAGTAGTGCATCTGAAGTTGTGTACGTGAAAATTTGATGAAGATTGGTTGAATCATTCTTCAGTTACCTCAAGTTAAAGGTCGACAGCAGACAATAAAACTTCAATTTGATATGTTGACTTTGCATTGGTGTGTTTTTCATAACCCCATATGCCATGAGTCACAGTGGTGAGTGAGTTTAAACTTGATGCTTGTTTGTAGGGTCTACTCGTTATTTTTAATTATTTCATCAAATTACGGTTATAATACTTTCGTTTTTTTAAACAGATAATATATATATATATATATATATATATATATATATATATATATATATATATATATATATATATAACTATGAAATAAAAAAAATTATACCTCTTTTAGTTTTCGTTTTTAATGTATTACCTATATATTTATTTATTGCCCAAAAAATTATACAAAAAATATTATCCGACATAAATTAACAAAAACTCGGTCTTCTTCTGCAAAACTGCGCAAGAATTTTTTTAAGGTTTGTGTCTTAAGAAGACACTAAAAAAATAGATTTAATAAAATTGTAAATAATGTGTGAAAAAAATTCTAACCCAGTTCTACTAAGTTCAAAAAATTTATTTTTGTCAGATGGACGATTGTGCATATGTTTGTATGTATGTAGGTACAGACCTACATACTGGTCTGGTCTTATAACTCTGAATCCGTTTTTCTTCAAACTTGGTAGACAGATACGACCTTTGAAGATAAAGAATGAATTAAAAATGAATGGGAGTGTTTTGGCCGACATAAAATGTCAGATCTTTACTGAGGCAACAAAAGATTTTTCTTTTGTTTTAGTTTATATTTTAGTTTATAGACGTTGTAGAAATAGAAAACGTTGAGTTAACTTTTCGAGAAGTGATCAATAGATTATTTTCAGTTAGAAGACAAGAATTCAAAAAGTGTAATTGTTTAAAGACGGAAATTCTAAATGTCGTAACAGTCAAACCTGCTGCATTAAGTAAATTTTCATTTTTTATTTTACGACATCTAACACTGACAATTAAAAAAAAAAAAAAAAAGACTCGTATTTGGTTTCGTCGGTCAGACTACGGTCTCACAAAATAATTGAAATATTTATAAATGACATCTTTTTCAAAATGATTAAAATGGTTTTAAATGATCTCTTTTTTAAAGAAAACTTCATTAATTGTTCATCGTTAAATAAAAATTACTTCAGAAACTAGCAGTAGTGTATACAGTTATTTTTTGTTTCCTTTCTCGATTCGTTTTTATGGAAATAATTATTTTTAAAAGAAATTATTAACAATAAATTTCGTTAAAAATATTATGATTTTACAAAAACGCAGCGGTAAATCTTGACATTTACCTTTAACTATTTATAACAATCTGAAATGGAAACATTTTAATAGGACTTTGGGCATTTACTATCATTAAACGATAAATCTTACTATCATAAAGGTAAATAAATTTTAAGATTTACACTATTTCGCACTTTTACAGTAACATACACATATAAAAACCCAGTTATTGTTGGAATTAAATTTTCATTGGCTGAATAAATCACTTTCTATAATATCTATCATTTGTAATTAATTGATTAGAAGAAAAAATAAAATACAGTTAACATTAAATATTTATTTTCAAAGGTTAAATCTAATAAAAAATAAATATTAATTTTTATTTATTTATCTGTTTAAAGATACACTAAGTTCCATTAACGAATGAATATAAAAAAATTCTTTAAAAATATTAGCAGATCAAGTAAACGTTAATAATAATTAAAAAAAATAAATAAATATATACACAAATCATGCATTAAACATCAACGACGGCTCGACTTTTAACACGTCATAAAAATAACCGTGTTATATTTACAAAATTATAAACATAAATTAAATAAAATTAAAAAAATAACCATGTACAAAATAACATTATGAAAACATTTTACGGTGTTTTAATTTTGATATATATGTTTTTTTATGGCGATTTAATACATATGATTAAAATAAAGTAATAGTAATAATAAAAACAAATTTGTAATGCATTGCATATATATATATATATATATATATATATATATATATATATACACTGACAAAAATTATGCATAATAGTGTTAAAAATATTAACTGGAATCTTAACTCGTAGAGAGATAAAATTTTCCTATATTTTTTTCTTTTTTCTTTAATTTACCCGTAACAAAATCATATATTATGTAATATATATAATATATATATATATATATATATATATATTACATAATAATAATAAATGTTTAAAGAAGTAAAGGTCACGGCTAAACATGAACACACACACACATGCACGGGTATATACACACACAGCTAGAGTGAAAAATAACATAAATAAAAGTACTTGTGCGTACGAATGCATTAAACTCAAAATAAATTATTTGTGATATGCCAGCTTGTGCTGTCTTTTTTTATTTTGAAAATGTGGTGTAACATAATGTAAATCGATAATTTACATAACATGTTATTTCATAACTTTTTATATCTCACGGCTACCTAGGAAATAGTATATTAGAGTAAACTATGAAAAATTTGTTCTGGTTCTGAGAGACTATTTCTGAACAGTGGTGCTATTGTTTGTAAAAAAAAAAATAAATAAATATGTATATTTCAGGGTGGTCTATGAATTATTTAGTACAATTTTTATTTCAATACACTCTACTTGAATCTGTATAATATTCAATTATACATATCCGTATGTATGTATCACTACCGATTTGAATAATTTGTTCTAAATTAAAAATTATATATGGAGGTATCTATACTATCCAATAAAAAAAAAAAAAAAAACAAATCAAATTTAACGGCTTCCTACGCCAGTCTTTTTTTTTAACTTTGTACAATTTTCTCTTGAAACATTAGATATATTGAGTAATAGTTTCGTTTACTATTAATCTTTCACTTATAAAAAAATTAAATTATATATTTATTTGTTAATACATAAAATTAAATTGCACAAATAAATTAAAAGAAAATATTTTGTTATAAGAGTATTTCTAAAATGGTGAGGAGGCTATACTTTTTCGGATTCTACTTGTAAAACTAAATAAAAAATATCCTTAGGAAAAATGGCTATTTCTCTTTTGTTCTCCGCCTGTCCGCCATTTTGTTATTTTTATGTAAAAATTTAAATCTCAATTTCGGGTCGACGAATCACATTAATATTTGGTAAGCGTCATGGTAATAAAGTTTTAAAATTAGCAAAAAATCAGGTCTTAAATACCTTCACAAATTACAAAATGCCAGCCATGTTTATTTTTCAATCCGTTATATCTGCATAAATATTAGTTTTATCCAAATTTAAGTTATTTTTTAAAATATTACGCCTTTTATTTTTAACTTTTTACTTTTTTAAATCGGTTAACAAATAGCCGAGTTATGGTATAAAATTGATGTAATTTTGGGTCTGTTTCATGTCCTCCACTTTACGTTCAATTCGATTAAATATTAATTATTTTTATTTATTGTTAATTCTAGTATTGTAAATTAGTATCAGATTAAGTAATAATTTTCTCACAATAATAGACCTAATAATTACGACCCCAAAATTACATCAATTTTCTTCCGAAACTCGACTTTAAGCGATTTAAGCGAAAGTTTGAAATCTTAGTATGTAACTGATTAAGGTTTTCAGGATTCGTCAAATTTTTTCTGTTGCAGGTGAAAGCCGAGATGGCAGAATCTCAAGCAAGATGTTTTGGTTTCTCCAGAGAGTCAGCAAAGGAGATTTACACTGAGAGGCCACAAAGATTGGGAGAGAAGTGTGCTTCCTACAGCACTGCGAAAACTTAGTTATCTCACTTCAAGACTGGCCATTTCACTGTTGAAGATGAGCCTCACGGTGGATGCCCTCAAATCGCAATTGACCTGCAACGTGCAATGCTGTCCATGAGCTCATTCTTGAGGACCGGCGAATATCGGCCAAAAAGATACTGGACAGCTCCAGGGAGCGTGGTGGTTTCATTATTATCAAAATCCTAGACATGCGCAAGCTTTCAACGAAGTGGGTGGCTAAATGTTTGAATTCTGATCGGCGGAAGGAACAAGTTAAGATATCCAAAGTCGTTTTGCGCCGTTTTGAAGCTCCAGAGGCCGTTTTGGCTAGAACAGTGACTGAGAATGAAACTTGGCTTTGTATTTATGATCTTGAAACCAAGAAACAGTCAAAAGAATGACGCTACACGGGTTCCTCGCGGCCGAAAAAGTTCCGTACCCAGAAATCGGCAAAAAAAGTGATGGAGTCCGTTTTCTGGGACAAAGTCGTCATTCTGTTGGTGGACTATTTACCTCAGGGATCTAGTACAACTGGACAATATTATGATAATCTGCTGGACCAGTTGAAGGAGGTAATTAAGAACAAACGTCGAGGGAAACAGTTGATCAAAGGGATCCTTTTGTTGCATGACAATGCACCTGCGCACACGTTCAACGTTGTGGCTGCCAAATTGACGATCCTGGGCTTCCAACTGGTCCTTCCTACTTACCACACCTAGTCCCTTCGGACTATTATCTGTTTTCGAACTTGAAGAAACACCTGAAGGGTATTTGAGGACCCTGAAGATGTCAAAGAGACTGCTGAGAGCTGGTTTTGCGCCCAATCACAGGATATTTATTTGCACGGACTAGAAAAGCTACAACAACGATGTACCAAGCATATCAGTCTTAGGGGAGAATATATTGAATAAATGGATAATTTAAAAATCTGGTATCCATTCTTTCTAGGCAAAGCCAGGAACTTTTCAGCACCCCTCGTATTCCTCCACCGCCTTCCACTGTGCCTCACCCTGTTTCCGGATCTATTGAGTGTCTTCAGGGTGGAACATAAGGTCACGGCTCAATGTACCCCAGCATCTCGTTGCGCTCTTCATGAATCGCGGACACATAAAAAAAACATGGAGGGGTCCCTTCCTTTCCGCATTCTGGGCAAGTGTCGGAATTTACACCCAAATCTAAAGAGGTAGGACCTAAATCCACCATGGTCCGCCAGGACCTGTGTGAGTTTATAGCCCAGCGAGCCATGGTCCCTCCGGCACCACCCCTTAATATCACCTATGAGCTGGTAAGTCCACCGACCTATCGTGGCCCGGTCCCACCTATCCTGCCATATTTGTATCGTCTCATCCTGAATTTCTGTAACTATACGTTTCTTTTCGCCTGTAGGCAGTGGGCCCAGCTCTCTTAGCCTACTGCGCTGCCTAATCACCAGGTCTATAAGCGATAGTCCAGCTAGAACCTCCGCCACCTCTCTCGAAACCGTTCTATAGGCCGAAACTATCCGAAGCAGACCTCCTATGCACAAACTCTATTTTACCCTTGTATTTTGCATATTTGACAACACCTGAGCTCAGCGTCAAACAGAAGTGTTGAGTGCACCACTCCAGTCAGCAGCCTCCTCCTCTGCTGCGTAGGCCCTCCGGTATTCGGGGGAAGGCGAGGGGTCAGCTCCCTCATTTTTTCAGCCTTCGCGCAGGCCTGGAGTGCATGGGCACCAAACCTGAACGTGGAGTCCATCCAAATTCCCAGATATTTTATTGTCAGCTGGGAGACTATTTTTTTGCAAAAAGGAAAGAAGGCTGCAAAAAGGAAAGAAGGAATGCTGCTAGAAGGAAGGCTATGCTGCAAGAAGGAAAGGTTGGTAATCTGTCAAAAATTGGGTATAGGTTTTCTTTGCATTTCACGACGTTTCATGACCCAGGGAACCCAAAATACAAAAATAAGGTAATGTGTGTTCTTACCCCCTTCCCCATACATACATACGTATGAACGTAGGTGTATTGGTGTGTTTGAAACTTATAATTTTTAACTGGATACACCGATTTTGATGAAATTTTGTACAGAGATTCGTGTATATGGGGTAATATTTTGAGAAAATTGATCCCAAAAAACTACCTACCCCACCCATTGGAGATACTTACTCTAAATGTTTACCAACAAATTCCCCCATATATACATATCCCCGTACAAAGTTTCATCTAAATTGGTTTATCCATTCAGAAGTTGTTAAGTTTCAAACATGCCAACGCACGTACTTATGAACATTACTTCCATTTTTTTTGTTTTTTGGGGGTTCCTGCATCATGAAACGTAGAGAAATGGAAAAAAAGCATACACCATTTTTTGACTGATTATCGTAGTTTCCTACTTGCAGCGTAGCTATGACGTCAGGAAAGTATTATTCTGAGCACCATAGCGTCTCGGCCTTTTATCCTGAGGTACGGGTACGAATCCACTTGTTAAATTACATTTTTCACACCCTAAAAAATTCCATTTCCATATCCCACGCCCTTAAGCTTATGTGGTGACACCATTCCAAGCCAAAAAAAAGTAAAAATAAAAACTACTTAAAAAAATTTTTTTTATTTATTTTCTCTTTAAATCTGAACTCTTTGAAAACGAAGATACTAAATTTGGTTAAGGTTTGTTAATTAGACATCAACAAAGTCAATAACTAAAGAAAAGTTATTTAAATAAAAGATCAGCTTAATTTTTATTAATCACGTGATCAAATTAAAGTTGATACAAGTACAAAAGACTCCATTACTCTTTTCTTTTAAACATTCACTGTAAAGCAAAATTCTCAAATTCTATTAAAATAATTCTTGCGCGTTCTGTGAAGAAAACCAATTTTTTAAAAATTTAATTTGGTTTTAATAAATTTTTTTTTAATTTGGTTTAACATTGCTAACAATAGGAACCGTAGATACAGAAACCTCAACGGTCCAGCTTGCAAAATCACAATGATCCGTGCTTCTAACATGCCCCGCTCAATGTTTTTCGGTTCTAAATTGACTGTAACTCAAAAATGACTCGACCAATCTTCATCAAAATTTCACGTGCTCAACATTAGATGCACTAATAGAAAATATCTAAATTTCAATGAAATTGATCTAATAGTTTTGGGGATTTTCGAGCCACAGAATTTTATACATAGGCCTAGACATAAAAATATATAAGAAAACTCCAATTTAAGTAAATGGTATTTTCGTACTCCTACCTCAGAACGTAAAGAAAATTCATTTCACCACCCACCACTACCACCATGCGACCGAAAAGTAATACCACATTTTCTTCAAATAATCGGTAAAAAAAACGTATTGAACAGTTTCTGTTTTATAGTCGTAGTTAGTTAAATTTTATAGCTCCAAAAAATAAAATAAAAAAATTAAAATTTCGACTTTTCACCTTTTAATAATTAATCTAAAAGAATAATAAAAAAAATCAAACAGTCTTTATCTTACAACTCAAAATTTCGACACTATAAAACTGTGATTAAGTCGGAAGCATTCTATGCGGCAGAAACCCTAAGATTGTGCAACAAAGGTCTACAACAAAATCTAGAAAAAAAAGAAAAGAAAAATTTAGGTCCTAAATTTCAAAATAATCAAGTAAAATTAATTCCAAATAACAAACTTTATACTAAAATTAAAAAACTGAGTCACGATAAGGAAAATACTAATTGCATTTTACTTCCATTTATTTAGAAGGAATAACATTAGATGGACTAAACAAATTTTTGATTTCTTCCAAAGTAAAAAAATCTGATGTGGACATCACATGACTTCCTTGTACGCCTGTTAAATTATATATACCCATTTTTTTTTTTTTAATAATTTTATTTCACTAAAAAATTATCTTTTTTTTATATTTTTTTTTTTTTGTAATTGAATTATTATTTATTGTAATATTTTTTACAATCAGAGGTTAATAATTATTAATAAATCAATATATTTAAATTAAAAAAAAAAGTTAAAAAAAGTATATGTATATGAAGTGGATTCGAACCGATGTGCCTTCCCCTTGTAAGATCTAAATATTTCATTAATTAAAATTTCATTTGGTTATAACTCTGGAACTAATGAAAATAAGGACCACCCACTTATAATATATGTTGTTTAAAAGCTCTCAATGAGGGCTCATTACTGTAGTTATGGAAAGTCCAAAATCAATTTTTTTTAGATTTTGGGCTTTGTTGGACTCTTTTGGTCCAGTCAATTGCAATCAAAAGGGAAAGATACACAAATAGATGTTATAAAGTCCTAAATCCAAAATTTCATCATCCTATGTCCAATCGTTTTTGAGTTATGGAAGGTACATACGTACGTATAGATGTTACGCCGAAACTAGTCAAAATGGATCTAGGGATGGCCAAAATGGATGTTTCCGTTGAAATCTGAAAACCGAAATTTTTCTCGATCACAATACTTTCTTTACTTTGTATAAGGAAGTAAAACTAAAGGCAAATGGTTCACACAAGTCCACGAAGACCTAAAAGAACTGATGAAATTATAAGAGAAAGAAAATATTAAAACATGAAAATAAAAGGTTTTAAGAAGTACCAAAACGCAAGAATAACAGAGCTGTACTTTCTGAAGAACGAAGGAAAGAGATATCAGAAAGAATGAAAAAGTACTGGGAAAATATAAAAACAGAAAACGAAACAACCGCAAATAAATAAATGATCTATCGTGCTCCAAGGTGAACTATTCCAGGGAACAAAAAATAGTAAGTCAATTTATATATATGATTTATTTAGACGTAATCACAGGTACAAAAATTTTTCCCGATGATTTTATTTGTTTTTAAATGAGATCAAATAATTTAAAAATAAAATTTTAGCAGAGGACAATTACAGACTTCCCATTGCCATAGTCTCTTTTGAAGTTGAAGCCGACTATAATTTCTATTCTAAGTACATAATAACACTTTTCATTTAATCTTCTAAAATTATTATAATTCGTGATATTTCAAAAAATATATTTGATAACCTAATGTATTTTATATTTTTATTAGAATTTTAATTTAATGTTAATTTTATTATAATTTGTTACCCATAAATTTTATATAACAAGTAACTTATTTAATAAAATAATTATAAATCAAAGCTTTATTTAAAAAACAAATATATATTAAATTTTATAATAATAATAATAATAATAATAATAATAATAATAATAATAATAATAATAATAATAATAATAATAATAATATATATTAAAAAAACCGTGAACAAACAATGCAAATAGACTCTTGAACTATTCTTTTAAATGCCAAAACATGTAAATCAAAACACCGCAGGGTGTCACCACTTATTCTTATAGCACTAGATTACAATACAAGAAATAAAGAAACAGGTCAAGACCCGATATTAAACTTTCAAATATTTATTACATTTTTTTAATGATCGTACGAATAACTTAAAATATAAATAAATAAATACTAAAATATAAACGGCATTGAAAAAATTAAACCGAAGGTTAATTAATAGATATATTGCTTAATCATTTTTACTGTTGATAGTACAGTAAAAAATAATATAGAAATATAACATTTATAAAATTTAATTCAGTCTGTTTTTTGTTTTCTTTTTTTGGTGTCATAAATCGGTTAATTAATTAGATATTTTACGACTGAGCAGTCATGACTTTCATTATACACGATTTTGGAACAAATTCCTTTCTTTTCAAATTCGTTTTAAAAATCTCATCATTTCATATTTTATCAATTTACCAAATATTTGTCTGAAATACCAAATCTTAAAAACAAAAATATTTCATAATCATAGTGTTACACTTAATACAATTATTTTTAAGGATTCATTTTCCTTTCAACAATTTTACGTTGATATTTTCTTTACGTTACCCAGATTTATAATTTCACACGTACAGGTTCTTAATTTTTTTTACCGACTTTTCTACGAAAACTACGGAATTATTTTCGATTGTACGGCTGTAATTATTTATTTATTTTCATTTTTATTTTTTAAATATATATATATATTTATATATATATATAATCCGAATTATTTTTATTTTTTTTATTACTTTCGGTTGTATGTGGGTCAATGAATGAGTCTTTTTCTTTACGTTTTCAGTATGAGGAGTGTAAAAACACCATTCACTTAAATGTAATTTCTATACACATACGTATATATATATATATATATATATATATATATATATATATATATATATATATATATATATGGGTTGTGTCCCACGAAGAGGTACACGCGTTTGATTTAGTATCACGCGCCCATTCCCCAACCGATTCTATTGAAACTAATAGACATTATAACGAAGATTCTAAAAATGTTCTGTGAAAATTTAGGATTTATAGAAACAAAATGGCGGCTTTTCAAATAAAAACGTAAATTTCAGATAATCCACATTTTTTATTAGTTACAAAATAGTTGGTTAAAATTATTAAAAATAGGTGATAGAAGTAGAATAATTAAAACCAGTGTTCCGGTCCACGTCTAGTCGTCCGGTGCTGCAATCTAGTGGGTGCTAGCGCTAACCGGAAAGTGAAGCCGTACTAGCATTCTACGTCAGAATCCGATCCAGAACGGTCGTACCATCCGCACTTCCAGTCCGGATAGACATGTTCGGATGAACGCTTAGTTTATTAATATAACTTATTAAGTTTAATTGTATGTATAAAGTCATGTATTAAATGTTCAATTACACGTTATCAAACTGTCAAGACGACGATTCATTAAACCATTATTCAATTATTAATAAGGTGTTGTCTTCATTCATCACCTATGAATATACAGTCCAAGCTCGCTCTAAAATCTATCAACCAGTTAGATAATTAGTCATGGTTATGACTAATTATTAATTTGTTTTATTCAATTAGAACAGCTGTTTAACAATACATAGTCTGTTTTAATCATTTTTACCACCAGCTATTTTGTAATGAATAAAGAATGTGGTTTATCTGAAATTTATGTTTTTATTTGAAAGCCGCCATTTTGTTTCGATAAATCCTGTTCGACCATTCCTGAAATGTATGGTTAGTTGAAACCCAACCACCAAAGAACACCGGTATTCACGATCTAGTATTGAAATCTATATAAAAATAACTGCCTTTACTACGACTTGAACGTTGGAACTCTCGACCAAATCAGCTGAGTGATGACGCGTTCACCGTAGACCAACCCAGTGGGTCCACACACATACACTCTAAATACATTACACACTTTTTTGAGTAGTCTTATGAAATTTTCACAGAACATTTTTAGAACCTTCATTAAAAGGACTGTAAAGTTACAATAGAATAGGTGGGGGAATGGGCGAGTGATACTAAATCAAAAGCGGTATACCTTTTCTTGGGACACTGTATATAAGCTATGTATAAAATTAGTGGCTCGAAATCTCCAAAACTACTTGATCAGTTTCATTGAAATTTTACTTGTAGTAGTATACGTGAAATTTTGTATGTGAAAATTTGCTGAAGATTGGTTGAGTCGTTCCACAGTTACGCTCAATTAAAGATAAACTGAACACAAAAACTCAATTTGAGGTATTTCTTTCGGTCGCATGGTATGGTGGGAGGGGGTGAAAATGAATTATTTTTACGTTTTCAGATGTGAGAAGTACAAAAACATTAATTTATAAAATTTTGATATATTCGTTATTTTTAATGATTTCATCAAATTACGGTGTTAAAATAATCTAATTTTCTTATAAATAAAAAATATATTTTAATATTAAATTTAAAAAAACTTATTTTCTCAATTAATTTTTTTTTCTACACAAAAATTATTACAGAAAACAAAAAGTACATATTAAATATTAAAAAAAAAGACTGCCAAAAAAAGCATTGCTGAAAAACATTGCATTTTAGTACACCATAATTAAAGAACGTGCGGGTGACAATTTTGTGTATAGTACTTGTATGTAGTATAATTTTTTTTCACACTTTTTAAATTTATATATATATATATATACACATACAGCCTATGACACTTCCGGTAACGTAAGGATTCCAAGGCGGGGTTATACATCTAAACAGGTTTAGCCATTGAGCTGGTACGATGGAAGAAATATATATACATACAACCTTCTTTCTTTTTCCTGTTTAGCCTCCGGGAATTACCGTTCAGGTATTACTTCAGAGGATGATATGTATGACTGTATATGAAGTGTAGTCTTTGTACAGTCTCATTTCAACCATTCCTGAAATGTACGGTTAGTTGAAACCTAACTACCAAAGAACATCTCGATTCCCCCCCGAGGGGAGAAGATCCCGCCATCGTAGCGTTTCCGGACGCTACACCACCCCCTCCGTTCATGAACCACCAAAGAACACCGGTATCCACGATCTAGTATTGAAATCCATATAAAAGTAACTTTACTAGGACTTGAACGTTGAAACTCTCGACCAAATAGCTGAGTGATGACGCGTTCACCATAGACCAACCCGGTGGGTCCACACATACGCCCTAAATACGTTATACACCTTTTTGGGTAGTCTTATGATAACGAAAATCCGGTCTTCTTGTAAAGAAAATCAATCAATGTACAAAAACGCTTACAAAGTGAAAAATAAATCGTATTGTTTTCTAGTTTTTTTTCTCTTAACAAATACCAAAAATGTAACTTAGTAAATTAAACTACTTATAAAAAATACAGGTTTTTTTTGTAGAAACACAAACATAGATAAAATAACACACACAGTAGATAAAAAAAAATAATGTAAATAGAATATGCTTACACATAATTGATATGCCTAATATCTAACGTGGTGTATATTGATAAAATTTAACAAAGTAAAAAACAAAGAATAGGTTTAATAAAGATTAAGTTTATATACTTGATACTATTTGATAAAGTAATTTGTTTTCTATGAGAATATTTATCCAATAACACATAAAATAAAATAAAAATAACTTAAACCATAAGCCTAAATAAAATGCACATTTGAAATATCAAACGTATATTGAAAAGTTTTTAAGGGCATAAGTAAAATGTCGTTTATTTATTTTTTTAATTTTAAAATAATCCAAAAACACCAGAATATTTTTTGTTGAAAAATAGTTGTTTTCCATATTTTTTTAATATTTTTTACTTAAAGCATTTGGTTTGTTTAAAATAACGGTATACTGACGAAAAAACACTGTTACATTAATAAAAGGGATTTTGTGCTTTAATAAGCATTTTATTTTTGTAAAATCCATAACATAGTCCCAAAGATATTTTTAACATCTGTAGATCTGGAATGAATCTTTCATCTACGCTATTAGTTTTGTGACAATGTAGCGGAGCATATCAATTCAAACTCACCAGTACAATTTTTACTACGGTTGATATATAAGATTTCTTGAAAAGCAGCACATATATATAATTTAAAAAAAATTTTATGTCAGATTTGAATCACATGAGATTAGTGTTAAAAAAAATTAAATACATAGAATTTTTTAAATAAATAAATATAAAAAAAGCTAGAAAAAATTGCGTAACATTCTCGGCTTTTAAGTTGACACATTCTTATTTTAAATCAATGGGGTTTTTAAATACTAATGACTTAATTATGCAGCATTTAGAGTACAATTGGAAAAATATTAATATGTTAGTAAATGTTTCAAAATGAATATCGGAGTTTTAAAGTTATTTAATATCTGTTTAGTTTTACTTACATTGATAAATTGTACAGGAAATGAAAGAGCAACTCAAACAGCGTTCAGTGTAAGCACCGTTCGTCACACGGCACACATCCAGCCGATAGAAGAGTTCATCAAATACTTTAAATCAGCAAGTCTGGAATAACTGATGCAACAGCTACTTAAAATCTGTTTCAAGTCGATTACGTCAGCTGACAACGGTGGCACATATACTTGATCCTTTATAAACCCCCAAAGTAAAAAACACGTACGGGATCAAATCAAGCGAACATGGAGGACACGGCAAACAAGCCCTGTCATCTAGTCGCCGGCGAACGATAAACCGGTCGGGGAGAACTTCATTCAACCGATCACGTACACCGTTATGCTAGTAAGGAGACGCACCATCTTGCTGCCAAATAAAGTTCTGCGCTTCGTGTTGCAGTTGACGAAAGAGCTATTGTTTTAGCATATCAAGATATTTCATTCCGAACACTCTTACTTCCACGAAAAAAACTGCCGGTAAAGTTGCTGTCGGGATACGGCACAAAAAACATTTAGTTTTGAAGCGTATCGTTCACACTCAACATTTCTTGAGGATTTTCTGATCCCCAGATACGCACATTATGAGCGTTTACTTTTCCATTAACATGAATTGTTGATTGAGAAGTGAATACGACACGATAAAGAAAGTCTTCTTCGTCACGGTGCATTATTTTTTTTTTCGAAGCTAGCACGCAAACCGTAATCTGTAGGCTTTAGGGCTTGTAACAGCTGTAAACGATATGGACTCAATTGTGTTTCCTTAAAATCGTCCACGCAGACGTCACTGGAATCGCTATTTCACGGCTAGCCTTTCTAACGGATTTCCTAGGACTATGCACAAAAGACTTTTTTACACGTTCAATATTGTCTTCGGACATACTCGTTCGTCTTGTACACTTCCATTTACAAATGAAGTCGGTGGTTTCAAATCGTTTACACCATCTACGAACGTTATTGTTACTCGGGGTATCATAACGGAACGCATGATGGACGGTAATTACAGATTCACACTTTGCAAACTGGAAAACACAGAACGCTTTCTGTTGGTGGGTCGTCACCTTTGCTACTAGCGTTTTCAAACGAAAGGCACAGGAAACAGTTTATGCGCTTACGCACTCTAGTGGTGGGATAAACGATTCTTTTTCAGGAATCGATTTTCAGAAAGGATTCGTAAAAAAATAATCGTTCGTCTGATTCAACGGTTCTATTCCTCGCCTCAACTACTAGTACTGGAAACTCCAGTGCGCATTTTCTCTTTCTCTTCTTCACCCGTGGTTAGCCATTCGCCTATCTTCATACTCCTGTTCGACTCGACTGATGCATACCTACTAAATGTCTTCGATTCTTCTCTTATTAACTCTTATTCGACTCCTTAAGTAAGATTACTACGATTCGAATCGAGTCGTAACTGAGAAAGATTTGGCTTCCTATCGCCTATACGATTCATTGTTGAGAATCGTAAACAGAATCGGTTTCTTCCGCAAACCGATTCTCGATTCTTTCGTTCAGTATAAAGAATCGAATCGAAGGAACGACTCCTTCACGATTCTTCCCATTACTATTGCGCACAGTTAAAACCGTTTGAGTAGCTCTTTCATGTCATGTATAATTAATCAATTTACGAGAAACTTGAGAAATATTATTAAGTTTTAAAACCTCACATTTTAAAACACATGGTATTTTGGGTTAAGTTTAATCTCCTTGATGCAGAGACGTGAAAATCACGAAGTATTAAAAGTATAATTAGGAAAAAATCAAAATTCTCAAAAGATTTTTATATACAGGGAACTGACGGCATTAAATTATGGGAAAGATTAAAAAGGGGAGATGTACAGAGTGGTCCAAAAGTCGCAGTACAGCCTTCATACTAGATTTTTGTCTAGATCTACCTATTCTAGCTATATTTACCGGGAAAATAAAAAGTATGGTAAATAAAGAATATTTTTAATAATTTTTTTTTCTTCATAAACATCCCTTTTTTATTTCACATAAAGATAAAAAAAAAAACAACTTAGTAATATTAAACCTGAATCATATTAAAAAGTAAAAAAATTTAACTTTTGTTAAAAAAACATATATATATATTCATAACACATATATATATTCAATCTTAAGAGGTAGAAACTGATTTAATTTTTTGTTTTTTTTTTAAATATTTATATATACATTTTATGTAAAAAATTTGCTGTAATAGTTTTCTCTAAAATTCCTCTGAAGAAAATTAAAATGAATTTTTTCACGATAACCCGCACCCGTTAACGAATTTTGAAAAAAGGTAGCGTGATCAATAACAAATATATAGTAATATTTGAGCCAAATTTGAAGAAAATCCGTTCGGTCAATCCTGAAATATAAGGTAAAAAACAGTGCGACACACATACGTTCCCACATACATACATACTGTTTTTTTGGGTTAGATGAACTAGTTGGGAAAGTAAGCCGAATACTTTCAAAGATTAGGATAGTAGGCTAAAATTTCATAATAGTATACACATTTTTTACAGTTATAAATTGATCTTATTATATTGAATTATATATACTTAAAAATAAATGCTTTTTGGCGTTCAAATAACATTTACGTTAACATAAATAAACAATTTAGAAGTAAATTAGTAACACTATGTGCCCGTGAAAAGTGAAAGTAAAAAAAGTAATAATAATAATAAAGTAGATAAAATTATATATAATTCATTTATTTTTTTATTAAATTTAAAAAAAATATTTATTTTTTTGTAAATAAAGAGAATAAAACTTAGTATGTGGGTGGTTTCTTCACCACATATCAACAAAATAAACATAAATAATAATTAACTATTTATTGTTCTACCATTCTATTATAATATTATATAATTATAAATCAAAACATTCGATTATTTTTAGATACACAAAATTATTATAATTTTGCTTACTTAAGATAATAATTATATTAAAATATAAAATAACAGTACAATAATAAATTAATAAAAACAAAACATGCCTAGTAATGATCGTCTTAAAAAAAGATAATAATTGAGAACACGGTTTTGTTTTTGTGTTGATCTTATGTTAGAATTGCATTAGTAACTCAATCTATACTCCGCAACAGTAACCCATTATTATTGTGTTAAAGGAATGTTATTTATTGTCAACATTTTAAAAATGATTATCATTATAAACTCCAAAGATATTTCAAGGGCTTTTTTTACCTTATATTGTATGTATATATATACACACACACACACACACACCAGTCTACACTAACATACACGAGCACCCACTATTGTTTTTATTTGCAGTAACACGTTGTTTGTTGTTACACTGTTGTATATAATTTAATATTGTTAGTATAATTTTAGATGTGACCGAGGATGATTGTAATTTAAAACCGTCTGCAAGATTACAAAGCAAAATTAATACAAAAAAGAATATATATGTGTGTGCGTGCGCGCGCGCGCGCGTGTGTGTATATATACCTCTGTATATAGAGAAGAAATATATGTTCAGAATGAAAGAAAAATTCTAAGAAGAAGGGGAAAAAAAGATGATAAAAAAAACTGACTCATATTCTGCAGAGTAGCTATCGTAATGTTGTAATTTATGAACGTGTTACTTAAGTCCTTGAATAAACCTAAATTAATCTTAAAAAAGTAACTTCTAAATTATTCTGGTATTACGGTATTATAATCTCAAAGGTTCTTTCGGTTACGGTTGACACGCGCGCGCACACACTCACATGTAAGTTTATACAGAATTTTTTCTTATTTTTTGGCAGAACAAAACTAATTCTACTCATTATCTACTACCACATTTCGTATGAAGTCTCATAGGTAAAAAAAAAACCTAACAGTTAAACCTCAGCCATAGTCAATAAAATGAAAAACCTAAACAAATTCGGTATTTTAGTTTAATTTAATATCTTTACCGGACTAGACAGTTCGTGTAATCACGTATGTATAACGATTGCAGTGTAATAATAAATCAATAACTTTTATTTATACGAATTCTTACATTCTTAAAAGATTTAAAATGTCGAGGTTTTTTTATGGATGATCGATCAACTAGAATATCATAGCCGTAAAAAAAGAACTGGCAAAAATGTTTGTGAACTTTAACAGAATTCCGAAAGAGATTAAAAGTTAATTCGTGATTCAGAGATAATACAGAATGATTATAAATTATTCAGCGCATTTCAAGTGTTAAAAAAAAGCAAGTACTAGCAAATTTTATTGTTGATGAGGCCATTTCAAACAATTTGTTTACAACACTAATTAACTTCAAACAAGTTGCCTTTTTTCCGTATGGGCAGGAAAAAGCTCAGTCAGCCACCTCCAGGCCCGCACTGACGGCAAGTGCAGGGCTCTCACCCGCTAAAACGGCTCTCACGCAGGAGCCAAACCTAATCCGCATGGTATGTACACAGCCCCTGCGCTATCATCCGGGCGCTCTTGTCACCCAATTAGAATAGCCAGAGCGACGTCCCCAGGGGATCATCGGCGAACGACGACTCCGAGGAGTTCCCGCCGTCAACCCCCTAAGGCTGGCCGCTCACAGCCATCCGGCATCGGTCGCTCCGCCACACGTCAACAACGGACTTCCAGCCTGCCTGCCCCTCTCCACCACTGCCTTATTTTAGAACTATGGTTGACACCGCAGTCGTTACTTTCGTCCAAGCATTTCTGTCACCCAACATCATATTTATGACATTATCCACTGCGCCGTGGCCCACCATGGCGGCCCTCAAGTCTCTCCAACTCGTGCAAAAAACACTACGTGTTCCGGTGTATCCTGCTTCCCACAATCGTAGCAGCATCTCGCGGTACTCCTACTCATACGGTACAGGTAATCTTGAAAGCATCCGTGCCCTGATAAAAACTGGGTGAGCTGGTAATTGGTATCACCGTGCTTCCGCTCTACACAGCTCCTAACATCACTGATAAGCCAGTGTATCCACTGTCCCGACTCCGCCGCATTCAATCTGTCGTTCCAAGCTCTGAACATCTCGTCGATAGCCACTTTCCTCTCACTCCCCGAAGCTAGTGGTCAGCCATCCCCTTTCCACGGCCTCCTCTCCAACAGCCATCAGCTCGTCTTCGGTTTTACTGACTAACACAACGCCAGGTCGTCTGCAAGCGCCACTGGTGTGACCTCCTCCGGATACTCCTGTCGTAATACTCCATCGAATGGTATGTTCCACAAAGCTGTACCTAAGACTTACCCCCTGAGGGACGCCATTTTCGACAGAGAACCTTTCTTCTCCCTCCTCAAACTTTCCAGTCACGTACCTGTCTCTGAAATACTCCTGTATGACTCCCATTAGGTACGACGGTACACATCGTTCCAGGGATCATCGTCAACGGATTCGCACAATTGTAACCACTTTCTTTTTTTGACAACTGCTATGCCGTTCTTGTACTCAATCCTGAGCGCTCATCGACGCAGCTCATCATCCAGATCTACACCCCGTCGCTGCACTCGTTGGAGACGTCGCCGATTAGCCGCAAACTTTCTTCTTAGAACTGACAGGTCAGGAATCCACCAGTAAACTCCTCGGCAACCAGGGACCGTGTCTTTAATGACCCCGGTTTCTCTGCCCGCTCTGTAAACTACATCAGTTAAGACATTTATCAATTATCTCATGTTCCTCGAATCCAGTTCCAACCACAGCCCGAAATTGCTCCACTCTAATATGAACGAAGCGGGTTCTCCTCATACTCGCTTGTCCTTCCAGAACGGCTCCGTCAACTTCATATGTTATCAGGCGGTGGTCACTGAGTGACTCCTCCTCCAGGACCCTCCAACCCATCAGCCGCTGTACACACCTCATGCTTACAAATGCCTAACGATATTCAACTTCACGTCACACATTTCGAGAGTATCTGGAGCTGACTCATTAATAACGTTCGATTCTTCTTTTTAGTTCACTGATGTTGACAACCGTACGTACACTCTGTGTTTGACAAACCCCCAAAGAAAGAAATGGAGATGCGTAACATCAGGGAATCGAGGTGGCCAGAGAATAGGTTCATCACAACAGATCCAACGTTGAGGAAATTGTTCATGTACGTACATGTCGGGATGCGTCATCTCGTTGGAAGTATACGTTACGTTGCTGATCAATTTGTGGTACTGCATGCATCTATAACCCATCTAGATAACTGGCACTAGTAACCTTTGGCTCGGTGATGAAGAATAGTCCGATCACTTCAAAAAGGGGCCAACGCACACCAAAAGTTAATTTTCGGGCTATTGTGTATGTCGAACGACGTAAGGATTCTCGTTACCCCAAATCTGACAATTATAACGGTTAACGTAACCAGAAACATTGAAGGTAGCTTCGTCAGAGATGATTACATTTCCTAAAAACGCATTATCTTCGTTCAGTTTATCAAGAATGTTCACCGCAAAATTGTAAAGACGTGGTTTATCGTCTTCTTTATAGCATGCACCGACTGAATTTTGTACGGATGAAATTATAGGTGCTCCTGTAATACCTTCACAATTGTCGATTGCGATATTCCCAGTTCTAAACTCACAAGACGAGTCGATTTACCGGGGCTTCTCTGAAAGGTTTGTCTTACTCAACCCACAACTTCCTAGGAGACGGGAAATGGTCTGTCAAGACCTTTTTTGTGTATTACACTTACTGTATCCTTAAACTGATAGCAACGTTTAATAGAGTCTTTATTAGGATGATTACACTTGTACTCTAAACGCAAAGGTCTACGAACAATAATAACAGATCGGTTTCATGAAATCATAGTATGCACTTTGCTTTCTCCTGCACGGTCAATTTCAATGCTCAACTGACGATCCCCCCCCTGTCATTACATCTCGCCGACGTGTTCATTCAAAATCATCAGTAATTCTAGTACCTATACTAATGTTTGAAAAAATCAACGTGCGCTACATAGCTTTGTTTATTTTTTAACTTGTAAAATACGCAGAATAATTTATGTTTATTCTGTATTACCCGGCGCCAATTCATTGACGTATTAAATTTCACATTTCGATTATACTGTTCATTCAAAGAACATTTAGACTGTTATACGTGATCGTAATATTTCTGCCATAACACAGCTGTGTCTTCTTTTAATTTTTGTTTCTTAACAATTTTTCAAGAGTGTTTAGTATGAATAAAACATAAAACATTCTAAAGTTTTAGGTAGTTTAAATTAGTAAAGTGTTTATTACATTTGAATGATATAAACTGAAATTCCAAACGCATAAACGTCGGTTGAAGTAAGTCTCTGAAGGTTTTTTATTATCTCTCTGGATTCTCTTAAATGTCCATAAGGAATGCCGGAATAATGTAGTGCTTTTTATGTAGCACTTTTTTTTATTAACGGTCGACTGAGGGCGACCGTTCCTGAGATGTATGGTTAATTGAAACCCAACCACAAAAGAACACTGTTATCCACGATCTAGTATTCAAATGCATATAAAATTAACTGCCTTTACTAGGATTTGAACCTTAGAACTCTCGAATTCCAAATCAGCTGATTTGCAATGACGAGTTAACCACTAGACTAACCCGGTGGGCTACCAGTACATATCCTGAAAATTTGTTACATTCTTCATGTATAATTATGTATAATAGAATTTATAGATGAATATCTGTGTAATGATGAATAACAAAAAAATAGTGAGTTTAAGATTATATATACATATTTATATATATGTATATATATATATATATATATATGTGTGTGTGTGTGTGTGTGTGTGTGTGTGTGTGTGTGTGTGTGTGTGTGTGTGTGTGTGTGTGTGTGAAAAATAAATTATCAATTGTAAAAAAATTGCGACCGCCTGATACCTAGAGTGTGTGATATTAATGAATCAACGCCGAATATCACTGGATCATTCCATCTGCTTTCCCTCCACCATTAGGCCTTTCTTTCTTTCTTTTTCCTGTTTAGCCTCCGGTAACTACCGTTTAGATAATTCTTCAGAGGATGAATGAGGATGATATGTACGAGTTTAAATGAAGTGTAGTCTTGTACATTCTCAGTTCGACCGTACCTGAGATGTGTGGTTAATTGAAACCCAACCACCAAAGAACACCGGTATCCACGATCTAGTATTCAAATCCATGTAAAAATATCTGGCTTTACTAGGACTTGAACGCTGTAACTCTCGACTTCCAAATCAGCTGATTTGGGAAGACGCGTCAACCACTAGACCAACCCGGTGGGTTCTCCACCATTAGGCCATCTACTCTCAACCTCACGGAACATCATCTCACTTACGTACTTATTCACCGTTTGTTTATACCGTTTAAACACCATTAATTCCAGCAGTTGCTCAGTTCTTTCAAATAAAAATTTTACTTGAATTCGGAATAAGTGATAATACTCGTTCATATTGGAGGTCAGGAAGTGGATGAGAAGGTACTATTAATTGATAGTATAGCAGAGTTCCGTAAAAAAACGAATTCAAGGAATAAAAACCACGATCCGCTTTGCATTGTAATATAACTAGTCGATTTTTTAACATTGGCAATTTTAGGGAAATATTTTTATTTTTTGATTTTGAAACTTTTTTGATGTCAGTTAATAATAAATCGATGTTATTAGAGCACGATATTACTACTGACGGGGTGGCTGAGTCGGTGGCGGCATTTGTGGGTTGCACCTCTGCAGAGTTTAAAGTCACTCCTTGCGACCGGATTATGGTGGTTCCCGAAATACGACAGCTTTGGTTCCGTATTTTGCAGCCCGAAAGTTGATGACGGCGGGGAGGATTCCGGTGGGCTGGATCAACTGCCGAATAATCCGGATGGCAGAAGAGATGAGGTGTTATCGACGCGGCGAGAGTAGATATGTCGCAGCGAGTTGTGGGGGCCCGGATCGGCTTTGCTTTAGCTGCAATGGTGAAGGCCACAGGAGGAATGAGTGTCCGCAGCGCGAGGTATACGTGGTGGACAAGAAGGAGAGCGAGTACCACCGATGGGTAGTGCCGGAAATGGTAGTGTCACCAACGAGTAGTACTGGAGCGAGTGCAGGGAACATTGCGGGTAATAAGACGTCACATGTCGACGGGGATGGCCGTCACCATCAGTGACATTTTCTGGGAAGATCTGCCTATTGAGGCGTTCTCTGCAACTCAACGGGGATTGGAGCAGAAGGGCGATGGATGCCTGGGGGAGGGCCCTTCTCGGCTATCTGCCGATATTATTATAAGTAGCAGGCAGGCTGAAAGTCTGTAGCTGACCTGAAGCGGAGCGACTGATGCCGGAGGACTGTGGACGGCGAGGATCCTTTGAGTCGTCATCCGCCAATGATCCCCTGGGAACGTCACCCTGGTTATTCTAATTCGGTGGCATGAGTGCCCGGGTGATCGCGCAACACCTGTGTGCATACCATGTGGATTAGGTCTGGGCCCTGCATGACTTATGGGAGAGGTTTTTTAACGGGTGAGAGCCCCGCACTTGCCGACAGAGCGAGCCTGGTGGCGGCTGGTAGAGCTTTCCCTCCCCATACGGATAACAAAAAGAAGTTAATAATAAAACAATTTGTTATTATTATTTTACTAGAATACATGTTTATTTATTTTGTGTAATAATTAAGTAAATAAATGTAAGTCTTCTCAGAAATACAATTGAATTACTTTTTTTTAAAGCTATTTTTAATGTTTAAAATAATGGTTTTTATTAAGGTAAATTTTTTTCATGAATTCATGAAGAAGGCTAATTTTAATCAATTTATTTTTAATAAAAATATATTTCTGGATTTTTTTAATTTTCACCTTGAATAAACCTTCAAATATAATTTAGTAGAAATAAATGATACAATTTTTAATTAATTATAGAATAAAACTGTAATAACACGTTACATATTAATAAAATTATACATCCCGCATCTCTATTTTTATACAGGACGTACTTTTTTTAAAAATTCCGATATTTTTCAAATATTTTAATAGCTATAGTGTATGTTCAGGGTAAAAAGCATAATAATACATTCTAAATGTACTAATTTACTTTAAATATATATATATATATATATATATATATATATATATATATATATTTATATATTTATATTTATATATATAATTCACGTAATTTCTTCTCTCTATATATCTGAACGGACAATCTAGATGTCCTTGCAATCAAAAATGTGATAATCTTTTTAGATAGATATATGAACAAGAGCTTTTTACTTTTTCGTTGTAGCTATCTTACCATGGTTCTTTCCTACGCGCTCTTTCGACTGCCGTGAATATTGAGTTACCTTGCTGCTCTTTCCATTCCGTGTTTCTCTTTCTTGTTTCATATTTGCCCTTTCTTTTTTTGCCTTTTATCATCATAATATTTCATTTTCTTCACTTCCACACAAAACGCAAGGGTATTTTTTTTTTTAATATAGGGCTGCGTTGTTTGTTTCACAGCAATAGTTGGCAATGAATCCACACAAATGAAGGAAATCACCTATTATTCCATTCTTTCAAATGTTGTTAACGTTTGACCAAATACGATGAGTTTGGGTTTTTGTTGGATATAATCCTTTTAATAGAAGATTAGATTTTTTCCATTCTTCTCTCCAGGTTGTTCACACATTCACCATTTTTCCGTCGGATAAATGTTAATCTCCTAGAAACAAGCCAATATTTTAATATATATATATTTTTTTTATATTTCCACATACTAGTAGTGATGGAAAATTGTTAATTTTGTCAACCGGTCTGATCAACGCTGACCGGAATTGCAGGGAAGGGAGATAGAGCTGAATATTGGTAACCGTTGTTTCAGGTCGATATTAATAAATCCCGTGTCATCCTTACTTATAATTTAATTCAATGTCAATCATTTTAAAATGTTCAATGTTAAGCCAAAACTGCCGAGTATATCACAGCTAGAATGGCCTTTCTCAGAGTCCCAATTGGTAGTCTATCTTATTTTCTAAGGTCTACAATTTTCTTAAGTAACTTAATTATATATAATTGCATATTGCATCTTCATGTTCCACTGGGGGAGTCAATCTTTTTGCATGATTTGCAGCAATGCACAGTACATTTTTTTTTAATTTAAAATATTATTTAATAACACACACACACACACACACACAATTTAATATTTTTATTATATATTTTATTTTATCCCGTAATATTCTTATTTTTTAATGTAACATTCGGTAATATTTTAATTTTTTTGTAATATTAACTCAACTGTCATTGTTTTTTCCGTTTATCACTTTATCTTTGAAATAATGCGGTTAGCCTATAACGTCAGTATAACAGTTGTCTTCGGTTGGCCACGATATAGATGGGTCGTATTGTATTAAAAAATAAACAATGTACTAGATCGTAAAACTAATGGCTGAGGACAGGTTCAGAAAATACGTGGCAAAACTTATATAAATGTAATCAAAATTTAAATCTACTTTGACAGGTTATTCGTATTTTTATTTATTAACTTAAATAATAAATCGTTTAAACTATACTGATAAATGCTATATTAACCAAAAGACTATCACATATATTTATTTTTAAATGTAAATAAATGTAGATATTTAATTATTAAAATACGCCTTTTTTATCCATATCTATTTATTAAATGTTGTTATATTAACAGTTGTAGACTATTAAAAAAACGAGTAAAAGTGTTTGGCCAGCCAGTTTTCAAAAACCTTATGAGAACTTAAACCTTATGTCGTCCTCATCATATACCTGTATCCATGAATTAAATTCGTTTTCCCGGCATGTACAAGTTCCAACTCCTCAACACATTTGAAACTAGAATGATAAAAAGTAATTTTTATTTTGAAAATAATTTAGAAAAAGCAATAGTGAGTAATATATTAAACTGTGTGTGTGTGGGTGTGTGGAAGAAGAGAGAAAGCTAATGCGCGGCCCTTAAAGAATCTTAATCAGATCTAATTAACACTGGTGGTTTTTTGGTCTCATTTAAAACAACACAACATTGCTAAGACGTTTACACTATTATTTTAAACTAAACATGTTTTTAAAATACACTCCAATTATCTAGAGGCCGATGATTTCACCAACGAAATACGAATACATTAACGTCAGAATTATCGTAAAATGGAACTCTTAAAAGGAAAATATCATAAAAAGCGTTAAAAATAAAAGTTCAAGCATTAATAAGTCGATGCGGGGATAGCTTTTTTTTAGGAGAATATAACGAAACCCACCGGGTTGGTCTAGTGGTTAACGCGTCTTCTCAAATCAGCTGATTTGGAAGTCGAGAGTTACAGCGTTCAAGTCCTAGTAAAGCCAGATATTTTTACACGGATTTGAATACTAGATCGTGGATACCGGTGTTCTTTGGTGGTTGGGTTTCAATTAACCACACATCTCAGGAATGGTCGAACTGAGAATGTACAAGACTACACTTCATTTACACTCATACATATCATCCTCATTCATCCTCTGAAGAATTATCTAAACGGTAGTTACCGGAGGCTAAACTGGAAAAAGAAAAAGTTGAGTAGCTGTCCACTTCATTAAAGAATTGGAGGATCGTATCTCACTTTCGAATGAAGTAAGTTTAAATGAAGTGCAGAAAATCAGATGATTTGGGAAGACGCGTTCACCACTAGTCCACCAACCCGGTGGGTTAACAGCTACACAACTGCATTGTGGTGGACACCACGTTGCATCACATATTCTTGTGGTGTCCGTATCAGCATTTTATATTAGTTTATATATTAGTCTTCTTTCACGTCACTCAAGTAGTTATGTGGTGAGAACGTTCGGATCCGTAACCATGGATACATCGGATCGAATCCGACTTTATATAGATATATATATTTTTTTAATTTAAATATATTGATCTATTAATAATTAACCTCTGTAAAAAATTCTGAATTAAAATGAAAATTACATAAAATTTGATGTGGACACCACATAACTTCCTTGTACGCCTATTAAACTACACATATACATTTTTTTTAAATTAAAAGTACATACAACTTTATTTCATGAATAACTTCTGATATTTTTTCATAATTTGTTTTTAATTGTTATTAAATGAATTATAAGTTTTTTTTTGTTTTTTTTTTTAAATCAGAGGTTAATAATTATTAATAAATCAATATATTTAAATTCAAAAAAGGAGACGAATTCTGATTCGAACCGATGTTCCTTCCCATTATAAGATACAAATATTTCATTAATTAAAATTTCATTTGGGTATAACTCAGGAAACAATGAAAAAAAGTACCATTTATACAGGGTGTCCCATATAAAACGCAACCCAGCCTTATATTGGTAGGTATTGAAATAATAAAAAGGCATGTGGTAAATGTAAATGTATTTTTTATTATTACCACCCATTACCTTACATTTAGAGTAAAAGTGGCCGCCATCTTCTTGAATACAAGCTTCAATTCTTTTTACAGCGTTTCTTGCCACTTTCTTCATAGTTTGTGGCTGGATATTTAATACAGCTTGTTCAATATTGAATTTCAATCGTTCAAGTGTTCGTGGTTTGTTGCTGTAGGCTTTTTCTTTGAAGTAACCCCGTAGAAAAAAATCCGCCGCAGTAAAATCTGGAGATCTTGGAGGCCACAAGCCTCGACCGATAACACGATTACCAAAGAATTCCTCAACGAAATCAGAAGTTGAACCTGCGTAGTGCGATGTCGCACCGTCATGTTGTAGCCAGCAGTGTCTGTCTTCCTCTTCCAAGAGTGCGATGAACTGAAATAAAATATCCTGATATCGTTCTGCATTAATGGTGTACTCGAAAAAAATAGGACCGATTATTTTCTTTCGCGATATCGCGCACCACACGCCCAACTTCTGCGGGTGTAATTGTTTTTCGTGATAAACGTGGGGATTTTCAGCGCTCCAAATTCTACTGTTTTGGTTGTTTACTTAGCCATCCAAATGAAACCGTGCTTCATCTGTGAAAAATAACGAATCCATAACATTAATTCCCTCACGCAGAAATCGTCGGAACCGTTGACAATATTGTAGCCGTTTTTCTTTGTTGGGCTCAAGAAGTCGATGAACTTTTTGAATGCAATAAGGTCATAATTGTAATCGTTCGATCGCCCGATGAACAGTTGATTTAGACAAATTAATTTCAGCAGACAAACGTCTGATCGATTTATTTGGCGAGGCGAGTAATCGGTCTTTGATTTCAGTGACTGTATCTGTATTCAACACTGACGCAGATCTTTTGTGTTTCTTGTTATTAACAGAACCGGTCTCTCTAAATTTTGCAACTAACCTTAATACTGATGTTTTGTTAGGAGCTGGTTTATCTGGGTACTTATGGCGAAACAAATCTTGCACTGCAACCGCTGATTTCGTACTGAAGTAAGACTCAACAATGAAAACACGTTTATTTAGCGAAAACACCATCTTGTCTCTAGCAATACACTGAACGTTATGATTACATTGTTGTTACTATCGGTAGTGTTCTACTGCGTCGCCGCGATGTTCAGATGTTGGACGAGTCCATTTCAGTAACGAGTAAAGGAGTAAGCTTGACATTTGAAATTTCATGGATGAGTGATTGATGGGTTGCATTTTGTATGGGACACCCTGTAATATAATGTTGAAAAGCTCTTGTTCAGGAAAAATGTTCAGGATTATGAAGATTTTCGTTTTAAAAGTGTTTGTTGTTGTTAGTACGTTAAATTCATGAACATTATTTAGTTACAATGGTCAAAAACATTTAATAAAATTATATTTAATGAAATATAAACCATGTAACATTTTCGCGGCAGGTCGTAGGCCCGCTTTTTTCCTAGTACATTATAATAATATATGTAGGCTTTACCCTGCCACAAATCAGTACATCGTACAACTTCTCCGGTAATTCAAATCAGATATTTTTCATCCATAAATTAGTCTATAGTAATATGAAATGAATCGAAGGATGTAGGATGTACAGCTGTAGAAAATGAAGTTTAACTTCAAAGAATAAAATCTACTTGGGTACAGAAAGTAAAGAAATAGTTAATAATAGCGATGTAATCTTTCATTACCTTCTTATCATAAAATGATAAATAGAATAAAAATTAATTAAAGTAAATATAGTTACTTATGTTTTGTTAATAGTTTTATTAAATTAAATATTATAATGTCACACATACGCGAGCCCGCGCACAATAGTACAGTATCTATGAAAAAGTAATATTAGTTATTATAATTAATTAACATTGATAATATACGACATATTCTTTTTTGTAGCATTTTTTTTTTTTTTATTATACAATAAAAAATATTGTGTAATTAATTGTAATATATATATATATATATTTTAATGTTACTGGTTAAGTGTTAGTTATGTAACCAATAATTATAAATAATAAAATCATAAAGTTAATCGTAGGTCAGTAATTTTTTTTTGTAAGTCGCCGCCAATTTTCATTTTGGATAAATTTGAACCAACTCATATATTTCCTTCCCACATCATTATATTTAAGTACGTTTAAATATTATCCCACATACTGTCAACCAACACAATTTGTAACTGGCACTTCTGACCTTCCTTCCTTCCTTCCGGTTTCGATCATATTGAAAACTATAAAAACAACCTAATTGAATTTTGTTTAACATAAAAATATTGCCCACTTCTTTTATATATATATATGGTGATAGCTCACCATCGCAGCTTCGCCTGCGGTGTATGGTTACTAGAGTTCCCGTAACGGTCAATTTTTTTACTTTATGTTTTATAGTAGAGTAACCGGAGGCAGGTGCAGCCAGCCACATACACAGCAAAGGTGGCAGTGGCTGTAGTGGTTAAGCCACAGCGCCCTATACCTTCCCACCCCCTTACAAAAATCGGATTTAAAAACAACCCGAAAATAGTTTTTAAATATTTATCTGAAGAGTATTTGCAAGCCCAAATATACTGAATATCTCGTTTAATATACTCGGCGTTGGAAAAATTTACAATCATCGTTTAAAAATTTTTTACCTTTCATCATCCCTTTCAAGTTTGAATTTGAAAAATCTAGAAGTAGGTCCATCGACATGAAAGATTACACTCACCAAAAATCAGGTTGATTTCTTCATTTGTTACACAGAAATTAAAAATATAACAGGATTTAAAAAAATTCAAAAATCAATTTTAACCCTCGAAGCTCGAGTGAACTCAAAAATTAAGTAATGGTTTTTAGATGTTCAAAATCAATCTGTTCAAACCCAGTACACACAGCGATAGACATACACAGTTCACAATTCATTAAAACGTTTGTGCTTCAACCGGGAAATTTCCACTACTATATTATATATATATATATTCTTTTAGAGATTTTTCGAGATGAATTACATCCAAAAACATTTACAGTTGCGCCAAGAAACATGGGTACATATTAAATAGCGAGATTCAGGGTAGCGTTTTTTATCCCAAACAAACAAAAACCTTCTTCCTCTTATATAATAGTAAAAATAAAGATTACTTTATTTAATGGAAATTTAATTTTATTATTATGTAATATTATTCATTTGATTGTTTCGAATCACTCAGTTCAACCCCTGTTCACAGTTCATTAATTGAATTCATTAAAGTTTTTGCTTCAACCGGCAAATCTCCACTACTACATTTATATATATATATATATATATAAAATTTTTTTTTTTTGGAGATGAAATATATCCAAAAACTTCTCAGTGATGCCCAGAAACACGGGTAAACATTTAGCAGCGATATAGATTTTTCATTTATCCCGAACAAAAAACCCGCTTCCTCTTTATATAATAGTATAGATTAGCAAGCAAAACTGAATAAAATTACCAACTTGAGATCGCCAAACCGCTACTCTTCATTAATTACTATTTTATCAGACTTTTTAATTAACCGAATGAGGAAATTCGATGTCATTAATCGTTTTTATGATCTAAATAATCGCTAAAACTTTGATGCCGGTACTCAAAGAATAAATTTGCATAAATATTAAGCGCCGTAACTTTATTCGTTGTTGGCGACCCGACATGATTCATTTGAAAAAATCCGTTTAAATATAACTTAAGGAAAGTTAACCGGAGAACTACTTAAAAATACCGCTATCAAGCGTGAGCTTTTGCTTTCTGTAATACTAAAATATGAGTTTTTTCTCTTTTTATTACTGCAGCTTAATGAAAATTAGAAACTGAGTGCAGAATAATTGTATGAAGATACTTTTACCAAGCGTCAACTAAGTCTCTGCGGTATGCAGGAATGTATATAACTTTTACCTTACCGACGAATATAGCTAGAATAGCTGCTATATAAAATGGGGAAGGCATGGTCATCGTGTCAAAAAGGGGATATCGGATTTTTTGAAAAGTTTTACATTTTAGGGTCCAATTATTTCATAATGATTAAAAAAACACATGTATGTTCGTACGTGTGTACGTATGTGTATCGCACTGCTTTTCGTCTTACCTTAGGATAGACGACACCTTTTTTCTTCATCTGTTTAAATATTTCTACATAAGGGTGGGGCATTGATATTTTTTTTTTTAATTCGTCAAGGGGTTGGGGGAAAACCAATAACGATTTTCTTCGGAGGCATTTTAGAGAAAACTTTATTAAACCAAATGTTTTATCTACAATGCATATATAAATAATTCATATAATTTTATTTTTCAAAAAATCAATCCCCATCTTTTAAAATAGAAATATATGTTTGTCGTTCTTTTGATCTATCTCCGTTCGGTTTAAATATTTTTCAAAAGTTTTTTGAAAGTTTATGATTCATAAATAAAACTATTAAGAAATGTCTACAATTTTTTAAATTATAAGCACCCGAACCTGAATGCAGAAAAAGTTTTGAAAATATTATTTTATTTATTTTATCCTTTATTGAAGGAGGTATTAGATTTGGAGAGAAGACTTTACTTAAGAAGTTTGTTAAATCTTGACTATACGAATATTTTTAGAAACATTTAAAAAGGTTTTTTCCATCCGTCAAAAAATTAACATATTCCGTTTTTGACAGCTCTTTTAATTTTTATTATTAATTTTTTTTTTCTTCATCAATTAAAGTGTTATTAAAATTAAAATTAAAGTAGCTTTACCACCTGTATTATATTCCTGATTCAAAATGAGAAGCAATCTTTTTCATTACTTTCATAAAAATCTCTCTTAAATTATTACTTCTTTACAAATAAATTTTTACTAAGTTTTCCCACCGTACAGTAAGGAAACCCCTAAAATAAATTAAAAATTTACTCGAAATTTGGGAATTTTAATGCTTAAATCTTATTTTTATAATCACAGCCGGGAATCATGTAAGAATATTTTATCAGTTTTTTGAAAATATTATTTACTACGTGCATGTAGATGTATCTGTAATTACAGAATTTTTGTAAGCAAAAATACACCAAAAAGAGTTGAAGACTCAAAATTTCACCAAAATCTTTAAAAAAAATAATATTGAAATTTTTTTAACTCGGAAAACTTATGCTGTTAAGATTACCGTAGAATCTTTAGGAAAAAATCAAGAAGAATTTAATGAAATATCAAGCTAGAAAATATTGAAATACTTTCTAATTTGTATCTATACCTTTTCTTTCTTGTACAGGGTACTAAAATAACTAGAAATTATAAAACAAAAAAGAATAGAATATGCAGTAAAGAATAAGTATTTATAAAATATTAGCAGACCCGGCAATGCTTCGCTATTGCTGGATTTGAGTATATATGTAGATTAAATGAACACAATTGAAAATTTGATAAAACATTAACAAAATGAACATTACGGAACTCCACAAAATTTAATCTTTCCCTTTTACCCTTTCTCCCTTGACCGCCCTTTTCCCTTCCCACTTCCTTTTTTCCCCTTTCCTTTTTCAATTTTCATTTTTACTATATTCCCTTTCTATTCCACCATATTGCGCTTTTCCTTTCTTCAATTTTCCTTCCCTTTTCCCTTTTCTTTCCCATTTCTCTTAACTTCAATTATTTTCCGCCTTCCTCTTTCCCTCTTTCCCTCTTTCCCGTTTTTCTACTTTCCCCTTTCCATTTCCTTTTCCATTTTCCACATCTTCCCTTTCACCCTTTTTCTCCGCGCGTAAATCGATCCAGTACTTTTTAGTTTATAGCGGGCACACATATCGGAAACACTGAAATGGAATCGTAAAATATTTAATATAGCGTGTGTTGCTTTTACGTCCAACAGATAGCGCTGTTTTTCAGAAAAAGCACGTTTTTACTGTCAAAGGTGTGACATCTTAGATATATAAATAGTAGGTATATAAAAACACGCGTATATTCGAATGAAACGTTGTCTCGAAATTTCAAAGCAATCGGTGAAGAACTTTTCAAGATTTAAGGTTTTGAACAAACGAACATTTACATCTTTATTTATATACATTGCTTTTTATAAGAAAATGAAGTGAAATGTAAGAGGTGTAGAAAGAAATATTAAGTAAAAGATTAAGTCTACGGATAATGTGAAAGGAGAATATGGATAAATCAAAATTAAGAGAAATGTGGAGAATAAATACTACGTAGGAACGGATACTACTTGCACAACATAAAACCGAAGCTAATGATATTGTGTTGACATACAAAAGACTTACAGTAACAAACATTAAAAACTAGTATCTTGCATTCTATTAATACAAATAACCGTGCTGAAATTGATAATAAATAGACTAAAAACTACGCGTAAATATAATAAAACTGATTTTATCTTCATAAATACAACTTACGAGTAACTTAAGCTTATAAGTAATCTTATTCAAGGTATTATAAAATAATGAACAACAAAATTAGAAATAAATTATAAAATTATAAAAAAAATTGAATTTCAATTTACATCTTTATCGTGGTTTATAATTCGTTATCGTACCTATGATTTTAGAAAGGTAGACGTTTTATAAAGTACAATATTATAAGACGTACGGATAGTTTCAATATTATTATATGATGCTCACGATATTTCTGGTAAGTTATTATTATTATTTTAATCCTTCTGAATGCCTAATAATAATTACTATTATTATTTAATTTATTAAGATAATAAAGAAGATTACTTACATCAAATTCCATTGCGATGTTGTACATTCCAGATAGAAAAGAGAATCGCTTAGATAATATCCTCCTATACATCTTGCCGATGGAAAAGTGTAAATCTCTAAAATTAATTAATAAATAGTTTATTTAACAATAACAAAAAATAATTTCTGACCTTTCCTAAACGTGATAGGATGAGGATTTATTTAAATAATATGTAAAAAAAATACCCGAAATTGTTTTTTCGATCGAATCATCTCATATTAATTTCTTGTATTTGATCTAAGAAGTATTTTTTGTCAGGTAGTTGAATAATGAAAAAAATTTCATCAAAATTATACCACTGGAATATGGAAGCAAAAAATAGCTTCTTTTCAATATGAATTAAAATTCATCCGCAGCCAGTAATCAGGATAGAGACAGAGAGAATATTCTAGAATTTCATTATGTATAAAAGATAAACATGTATACATTTTGATTCAAAGCGGTTCAAGAGGAAAGGAAAATAATTTGGGAACTAAATCTACAACTTGAAATAAGGAAAAAAGTTCATACAAATAAATGTCCAGAAAAGCTTTGTTATCTAATTACTTCAAAAATTTAGCCCGGATTTCAGTTTTCCAAGTGAAATAAGAAACTTTTATTAGTTTTTTTGAAAATTAATAAGACTCTATTCCCAGTAGGTTTACATCATCTCACCAACTCTTGTCAAAATCCGTTAAGATCTGCGTACAATAGGGCAGACGAAAAAGAATTGTACGTCGTAGGTATATAAACATTGGAAAATCATGTTCAGAAGACTCCAAAACGTAAAGAAAAGTTGGTACCTCTTCCCTCTGACACCTGCTTAGAAAATCTAGTCGAGCGCAATAACAATTTCTACAAATTCTTTTGCGATCAATTAAAAATCTGCGGGTGTCAAATCTGACGATTTTGGTGTCCGTAAGCTATCGAATGACGCGATCACCAAAGAATTCATTAATGAAAGCAATTGTTGAATTTGCGTAGCGCGATGATGTGCAATCATGTTGTGGGTAACAAACTGTATAGATTATTTTCTTCCGATAAGCGCAATAAAATATTCTGATGTCGATCTGCATCAATAATGTAATCAAAGAAAATAGGCCCGAGAAATTTTTCGTGGTATCTTACACCAGATGTATGGCTTTTCACGATGCGCGTGAGGATTTTCTGTACTCCAAATCCTACCGTTTTGATTGTTTACGTGGCCGTTCAAATGGAACCACGCCTCGTCAGACCAGAACAAGAATCCGTCACGCACAAATCAACGAAACAGATTATATTCTAGCCGTTTTTATGGTTAAGATAAGGATAATTCCCGAGTTCAAGTCGGTGATCTGTTTGAATTCGATATAGCTGTAGATTTAACCATTTTGTCTATCGATGAGTTCGTCAAATTTATTTTGGACGATAAGTGTATATATAACGATAGCGTATAGAACAGTGTCGACAGCAGTGGCGAGTTGGACTAACCCACCGGGTTGGCCTAGTGATGAACGCGTCTTCCCAAATCAGCTGATTTGGAAGTCGAGCGTTCCATCCAGCGTTCAAGTCCTAGTAAATCCAGTTATTTTTACACGGATTTGAATACTAGATCGTGAATACCGGTGTTCTTTGGTGCTGGGTTTCAATTAAACACACATCTCAGGAATGGTCGAACTGAGACTGTACAAGACTACACTTCATTTACACTTATACATATCATCCTCTGAAGTATTATCTAAACGGTAGTTACCGTAGGCTAAACAGGAAAAAGCAAGCAGCGGCGAGTGTGTTGGCAGTAGTGTCTCCCATTTATCTTATAGCCCAACTCAGGAAAAGAATATACGAGGAGGGTATGACCGCGATTAGAGCCGTGGCTGGGGAGAGATCATGGTGCTGTGAGTTATTGTGTTGCAAAGCTTTTCTTCGGTCGTGGAGAATTTGGTGAATATTTACACCGATTTTGGAAGCGAGAGATGCCCAACTGTATATACTGTGGCCTGGTACATTCACCTTACCGTACACTTTATGAATATGACACACGGATCGGATGTAAAGAGAGTGCAAGCCTTGGACGGATAACGCCCGAAAACACTGTAAGTCACATGATACAAGAGGTGGTAGAATAACGGAAGGTGGCTATAGACGGTTTGGCCACGGAAATTCTTCAGAGGAAAGAAACAGAGTTTCGTGACAGGAGCAGGGAACAGGAAGTATAAAAAAAAGAAGAGAAAGACCGAGACCCGGCTGCTAAGGGAGATCTGGGAACGGCATAGCTGGACTTGGTTTCCCTCTATGGTGGCTTGGGCAGGCAAGAGGCAAGACCGAGTCCCGCTTACTGTGACGGTGACTGGGAACGGCATAGCTGAGCCCGGTTATCCCGCTTCAGTGATTTGAGGCAGACGAATGAGGTGAATAAAGGATCCGCTCCCGTGGGATCAGTACTGCTTGAATGCCGATCCGACCAGGGAGGCAGGAGAAAAAAAAGATGATAAGTGTTAGTTTATTGGGGGGAGTAATTGGTCATAGATTATAGCGACTATGTCTGCATTTAGGACTGTCCTAGATCTTTTGTGTTTCTTTTCATTAATAGAACCTGTTTTTCTTCATTTTCGCACTTACCTCAACACTGATCTTTTTTTAAGAACTAATCTGCTGGGAACTTACAAAAATATTCTTATACTGCAGACACTGATCGCGTACTGAAGTAGTACGACTTAATTATGAAAACACATATCTACTCAGTAACAGAGTTCTCTGATCCTTTTGTTATGGCTGGTACTAGTCTCGCAACAGTGCGATAGTCAGATGGATCATTCTAGTAAAACGAGGAGAAGTAGGACACCAGTACAAATTTTATAGAAGGCCAGTTGATCGACTGCCTTTTGGATTAAACACTGCATTTACCATTGAATCACACCCGTCTTGGTGGAAAACAAACTTTTCACGTTATTCTCCTAAGATGCACTTTCCAAAAATAAAGTTAAAAACCTACATTTTTTATTAAAGCTTTTTTTTAATTTACACGCTCTGGAAGCATTTTAGCAAAAGGTTTAACTTGATAAAATTACGAAAATAGAAAATTATATACAATTTTCAGGGATTAAAATTTCAAATATTCGGGAAGTTATTTGTGGCTATTACGAGTGAGATTTTTTATCCCGATCTACACGTTATAAATGAAGAAATTGAAATTTAAAAAAAAAAAACAAAAAAAAATTATAAACAGTTTTTGTAAATTAACCATTAGATTTATTAAATTTAATAAATAAGATTTGGTAGCCGATAAAATTTAAAAGTAAAATTTATTTTCCTTTTTAATATAAAGCTATTCTAACTGTATTCGCCGGGAAATTTTAAGCAATCATTAGAAAGTTTCTGTGAAGGCATATTAAAAAAAAATAAAAATTATATTTAAAAGTTTTAAAACGTAAAAATTCTGTATTTAAGAACGAATATTAAGAAATAATTTACTTCGGAACAGTCGATTTCACTGCAAATATATATATATATATATATATATATAAAATTTCTCAATATTTTCATAAAATAGTCAGACATTTTTTTTTCAGAATTTTAGCGTTAATTGTTCTACCATTTTAATTTTAAAATAATAAATAATTAAATAAAAAATAAAAATGTATAAACAGGAATAAATATCACTTTATTTCTATCGGAAAGGTTCTAGGTTTTATTCTCGGCCATGGCTTGGTAGGATTTATCCTAGATACGAGTGGATCACGAACTTCTCCCGGGACTTTCACAACCTATTCTGCTCATAAAAATAATGGAAAAAAGATCTAAGTATGTCCTAAAGTACTTCGTTTACGAGTTATGGCTAGTGAAAAATTTCGCTCGGTTTTCAGCTACCCCGGTGAAATGTGGTCGTACTAAAATTTTTAGGACGTTAATAAAGGGGCAGAATTAGTGATTTCTTATGGTTTTTGACTGAAGAATTGAATAAAATAGATCTGTAGTAAGTTTTGAGAAATTTAGCGTAAAAACCAATAAATTGGGATAGAACCCCCTGTTTTTTATGTTTGACTACAACTAAAATGGGTTAAATGGGTAATAAACACACAGAACTTTTAAACAAAAATTGTAGAGAATTTAATTTTGAAAAAAAAAACGGTATACGATAAGTTGAATAAAACAAACAAATTTAAAAAAAATTGAATTTTATTTAGAAACGTACATTACTACATTTGTCAGAAATGTACTTATATGATGTAAACAAAAACCACATTTTTTTTGGTGATGTGAAACATTTGTAAAAACAAAATTTACTGTTAAAAATTGCTGTTAGCTTTGTCGCTAGGTAACTTCTTTCTTCTATGCTAAAGTTATCAATCAATATCCAACAGGTTCACAAATTCTAAATATATAAAAGGTACAAATGTGATTTTTTTTTTTTTAATTAAATGTTTATAAATCACATGTCATCAATGAAAATAATTTTTAATTCGTTTAATAGAGATAGGGAGTAAATTTTAACCTGTCTTAAAAGAAATACTTGAGATATTCAAAAAGTTTGTCTTCCGATAGGATGCATCCCTTCTACCTACAATCAGGAGATAGAGACACTTTTACTCACGAGGAAAGTAACACATTATTCATAAACATTGTAGCATAACTGCTTACATAATTTTTATTAGAGAAAAAAAATGTAAGTTTAAAGTTGATAAAAGTATTTATTCTAAGTTCCACTATAAAATAAAACGGAAATGAAAGATCGCCTACTATTTAGAAACCCATTAGCTTATAATATCGACAAGAATCTTGTGAAGTAGGTCACATTATTTGTGTCGAGGCGCCACATAAACTTGCAGAGATAAAAGTATCGTTAGCGGTGCGTTCGCACTGCCCCCTTTTACGATGTTTGGCTAGTTTCCATACATCTCTCATTTTATATGTGTTTGTGTTCTAGTCTTGATCGACAAAGTTTTAAGTTTATGTTTAATAAGTGCTGATAACCTTGTTCTTGAATACAGTTATACGCTTTCTACTCGTCTGATACGATGGTACTGCCTGGTAAAAGGCATAATTTATGATGGATAACAGTTGTGCATATGTTATGTTTTCCTCAGAAATCATAAAGCAATATTCTATTTTCCGGTTCACACCACCGAAAATAAAATATTAGCCGTGGTAAAACACGTCCAATATGATGTTACTCTAGATTATTAAAGTCCCGGGACACTCTATAAGTTATAAATATTAATTTGAGATATATATATCGTATTCCTACGGTCAATTCTTGACCGTAGGCTAAAGTTAGACGTGCGTCAATAATAAAAAGTTCTTTCTCTTTAATTAGCGTATTTTATTCCGTTATCTTTCAATTAATGCGCTAAATGGTAACTGTTCTGTGTTAAGCTTCACTACTGACCGGCTATATTTTTAACGTATCATATACAATAGGGCTACAAATGTAGTCTCAGATGGCCTTAGGTAGATTTCATAAGAAACTTACGTATTGTAATAGCTACCATGATTGGACTTCCGAAAATTTTTGACATATCTTCGCGTTTCACATCCCCCAGACCCCAAAACCACTGTCAGCTCAAAATTTATATATATATATATATATATATATATATATATATATATATATATATATATATATATATATATATATATATATATATACTTATTTCACTTTCTTGTGGACACGTTAACTGCCGTAATTTTGCGCCAATCAATTTCAAATTGATACATAAAATATACCGATTCAAAATCTCGGTCGAGTTCTTTAATGGGAAAAATCGGACAATGGGGGTGGAAATGAGGGAGCTTTTTCTAAAAAACAAAATATCCCTACTTATATCCCTTTCTTATTAAGTAAAATATGCAATTCGTTTAAAGTTCCAATTATTTCCTGAATAAGAGCCTAAAACGCATGTAAGTAAATTTTTTTGCTATCACCAACCATTGCCCCAGGGGATGGAAAAAATGGGGTTTCAAAACAAAAAAAATCATACCTCCCTTAATAGACACAGTGTCGAATCGGTTTAAAGAGGTCGTTAGTCCTCTAAACATTAACTAAAACGTTTTTCGGAGACAATTTTTTATATGACCAACCCGTACGGCAAGGGATGAGAAAAATATTGCTGGAATTGTAAGAAGATGGGGCTTGTCGTACGCTAAAAGTGTGAAACTTTTTTTCACATGCAACCATTGTCGTATTGAGTAAATTTGAAGTTTCTTCTTAACATTAAGGTGGAAATCTTTTTTATTCCCTACTTAGCACCGGTGAAATCTACCTCCACCTTCCGGCGTGCCGAAAGGGATTATTTTTTACTTATTTTAAATAGCTATTGTAGATAAAAACGATTGTTTTGTTAATCATTAAAAAGACAAAGTTTTCTTCGTTGAATGAATCCACGAGTATCTCGTAAAAGAAAATTCAGAAATATACACGAACTTTATTATTATCTGGTAAACCTTTTACGTAAAAAATTAAGATATTTATATGCATCTGTAGTAAAAAAATAATCAAAAGAAAATTGTTAATGATGTTAAAAGACCTATTTTGTAGTGATGATAATGTTAATGATGGTGATTAAGAAATGTCCGCTATTAAGAGAAAAAGGAGGAGCTTTTTTTTGTCATAATTTATTGCGCAGTATTATAGAAAATATCATCTTTATTTAGACTGTATAAAAAAAAGGTTTGTCAATGATCAATGAGTGAATCAACATCGTTCATAAGAACAGAAAAAGAACGAGTTAGCTGTAATATGTATGCGAAAGAAACATTTCAAAGATAGATGAGGGGAAAAGATGAGTTAAAAGTAGTAGTAAAGGCACAAGAATGATGGTGATGTAGATTAAAAAGCGGAAAGACAAGTATAATAATAATAATAATAAAATAAATAAATAAACCAATGGCGTTCTTGTAGGATCTCCATCACAATTCTCTGTTACATGAGACGCAATTAAGACAAAAAAAAAAATAATAATAATAACAAATAAAAATAAAAGAAAGAAAAAGAAGAAGAAGAAAAACAGAACACTGTAGGAATAGTAAACAATATGGTAGGTGTTGTTTATTATGACTTCATAATTACGTCATTTTTAAAACTAGAACTGACAACATCTATGACGTTTTGTCGTCGTCATTAATATCCCTCCTACTTTAACTAAAGTGTATATGTCTACGTCATTAAATATAAACAATACTACGCCTAATAATAATGTGTTACGCATCAATAGCCTACCGATTATTCACTTATTATCAATGAACAATAAAAACTGAAATAGTTCAAGGTAAAATGGGCATTTATTAATCATATGTTAAAATTTATATATATGTTTACAGTTTCAATTAACAAATTTATACCAAACATTTAATGATTTATAAACAATAAAAATATACGAAAATACTTGTAGACAGCTTTTGTACTACATGGAAGTACTTACTAATGTAATATAAAAAAAAACCTAACCGATTAATGGACGAAATAAATTTTTTGAATAGCTGATTTATTATTCAACAACTAAATGAAACTATTCAGTTGGTTATAAACTGGTTTAAAACAAAAAATTAATTTTTTTTTTTTGTCTTCAGTCATTTGACTGGTCTGATGCAGCTCTCCAAGATTCCCTATCTAGTGCTAGTCGTTTCATTTCAGTATACCCTCTACATCCTACATCCCCAACAATTTGTTTTACATACTCCAAACGTGGCCTGCCTACACAATTTTTCCCTTCTACCTGTCCTTCCAATATTAAAGCGACTATTCCAGGATGCCTTAGTATGTAGCCTATAAGTCTGTCTCTTCTTTTAACTATATTTTTCCAAATGCTTCTTTCTTCATCTGTTTGCCGCAATACCTCTTCATTTGTCACTTTATCCACCCATCTGATTTTTAACATTCTCCTATAGCACCACATTTCAAAAGCTTCTAATCTTTTCTTCTCAGATACTCCGATTGTCCAAGTTTCACTTCCATCTAAAGCGACACTCCAAACATACACTTTCAAAAATCTTTTCCTGAGATTTAAATTAATTTTTGATGTAAACAAATTATATTTCTTACTGAAGGCTCGTTTAGCTTGTGCTATTCGGCATTTTATATCGCTCCTGCTTCGTCCATCTTTAGTAATTTTACTTCCCAAATAACAAAATTCTTCTACCTCCATAATCTTTTCTCCTCCTATTTTCACATTCAGTGGTCCATCTTTGTTATTTCTACTACATTTCATTACTTTTGTTTTGTTCTTGTTTATTTTCATGCGATAGTTCTTGCGTAGGACTTCATCTATGCCGTTCATTGTTTCTTCTAAATCCTTTTTACTCTCGGCTAGAATTACTATATCATCAGCAAATCGTAGCATCTTTATCTTTTCACCTTGTACTGTTACTCCGAATCTAAATTGTTCTTTAACATCATTAACTGCTAGTTCCATGTAAAGATTAAAAAGCAACGGAGATAGGGAACATCCTTGTCGGACTCCCTTTCTTATTAGGGCTTCTTTCTTATGTTCTTCAATTGTTATTGTTGCTGTTTGGTTCTTGTACATGTTAGCAATTGTTCTTCTATCTCTGTATTTGAACCCTAATTTTTTTTAAATGCTGAACATTTTATTCCAATCTACGTTATCGAAAGCCTTTTCTAGATCTATAAACGCCAAGTATGTTGGTTTGTTTTTCTTTAATCTTCCTTCTACTATTAATCTGAGGCCTAAAATTGCTTCCCTTGTCCCTATACTTTTCCTGAAACCAAATTGGTCTTCTCCTAACACTTCTTCCACTCTCCTCTCAATTCTTCTGTATAAAATTCTGGTTAAGATTTTTGATGCATGACTAGTTAAACTAATTGTTCTATATTCTTCAAATTTATCTGCCCCTGCTTTCTTTGGTATCATAACTATAACACTTTTTTTGAAGTCTGACGGAAATTCCCCTTTTTCATAAATATTACACACCAGTTTGTATAATCTATCAATCGCTTCCTCACCTGCACTGCGCAGTAATTCTACAGGTATTCCGTCTATTCCAGGAGCCTTTCTGCCATTTAAATCTTTTAATGCTCTCTTAAATTCAGATCTCAGTATTGAAAAAAATTATTGAATTATATTATTGAATTATTATATTATTGAAAAAAATTATTGAAAAAATTAATAATAATTTACAACAAAAATTATTCGAATGCATTTTTTCCAAGCAGACTTAAAAAATATGTAAGTTTAATTTTTTTTTTTAACGAACATGAAATGTTATCTTCTAGCCAATATTAATCAAATTTAATCAGCATGATTATCAAAAAAAAATTATTTATTACAGATTTAATAGTTATTATCGTTAACTGATAATATTACAAGTAATGATAAAATCCTATTATATGATACGAAAAAATATATACATTAGGCTTTTGTAGGTCTCTGTCTTTTAAATAAAAATATACTAGCGCTGCGGGCGGAGAAGGACAGGTGACATATCTTGGATTCTAAGCTTTCAAGTTTTTTAAACTTGGCGAAACTGGTCCGGTGGTTGGGGCTAGGACTCTATCAAGGTTTTTGCCAATTATTTTAAAGGTAAAAATATTTTTAAAATAAAAGAGAAATCAAATAAAAAAATTGAAAATAATATTTTTTCAACAATTTTTTAAATTTCCACTTTTTAAATGGTGCTAAATTATTTAAAAGTAGTGTTAATAATAATGTATTTATGTTACCGTAAAAGACCGATATCTGGAAAATATCGACGTATACCAATACGTCGGTGAAAGACCGAAATATTTGTTTGTGTTATTATACATTCGGATCTTCGCCGATATACGTCAATAAACAAAGAGGAACTCTGGTATTGGTCGAAACGATAACTAGAAATTAAAAAATAAATCATCCTATACAAACATAAATAGATTACGAGAAACCATTGTAAAAAAAGGAAGTTTAAATTTAGGTCAAACATAACCGTCGCTCGCTAACCTCGACTAATTAACGTTAAATATACAAATTATATATGTTATTCTCCAACATTGGAAGCGATTAATCAAATTCACCGCATTTATAAGACAATTTAATCAAATTTTCAGCATTTTATAAATTGAAAGGGTCAATCAGGATGTACAGAATATGTTAACTGCATGGATGAATGATAACGATAAAAAAAAAACAGATGGTTTGCCCTTCAGTTTTTTAATAAAAATATATTTATTCATTTTTCACCATCAGTGCATGATGAATGCGGTGAATTAGATTAATCCCCTCCAATTTTGGAGAATAACATATATAATTTATATATTTAATTAGTTAGACGAGATTAGCGAGGATATGTTTGGCTTAAATTTAAACTTCTTTTTTTTTAATAGGGTTTCTTGTAATCTATTTACCTTAGAGATTAGTACTGGGTAATTTTTTTTAATTTCTAGTCATAGTTTCGACCCCCACCAGAATTTATCTTTGTTTGTCGATATATATCGGGGAAGGTCCGAATGTATAATATTTCGCGGTCTTTGACCGACGTATTTGTCGACAATCTCTAATTTCACGGTAATATACATATATACACTACAGTTTTAGTAGTAGTAATTTAAGGTTAGCGTCCTTCAAAGTTGACGGTTTCGAGATAACGCGGTCCTGCAGATATACTTTGAACCTCTGCAATCGCTTTAATGTTCACGTCTAAGTATACCGTTATTCTCTCAAATAATATAACTGGATGTTTAACTCATCTGCATCATGAACCACTCAAAATGATTCTCTCCCAGTGTTATACACTGGAGTATCTTGAGAGCAGCAAGACGTGGAAAACAAAAAAACAATATAACCAATCCGTTACGATATTAACATTTTCATAATGGGATTTCTTTTCTTAAGTCCCTTGGCTGCTGGTTCGGTAATTGGACGGTATGCCTCTAATCTCGGGACTGCGTTGGAGCCAAGGGATTTTACGAAGAGACTCCTTGGTTTTTTCTTCCATGTTGATCATGGAATCCGTTGAACAGACTGATGATCATCCATGGATGACGATAGTGTTGAAATATCGCATAAATGGAGATGTGGTTCTCTTCTCCCGACTATGACTGCGGCCTTTACAGTAGCCAAAAGATATAAATTATTAGGATTAGAATAAAAATAATTTACAGCCTATTGTTGCTATACATTACGCTGAAGTTCACTATAATTTTATATTTTCATACAACCTGAGACGGTTGTAAGTACTAGACAAGTCATTCCCAAGAACAATAAGCACTCCACGTAAAACATCCTACACAATAGAATATGAGGAATAAAGTAGTTAAATACCTTGAAATAAAGGTACTTTCTTCTCTGAACGAATTTTAAATTTTCATTGTCGGCGTACGAAATAATATGCAGATGCCATTTAGCCATACGACTATTTACCGCAGGAAGTGACCCTTTAGGATCATCACAACTATCAGAAAAATAAAAACGGATTAGTTGATGTATATATAACGATTGATAAAAATCTTACACTTTTTTCAATTTTGCTTTTTATCATAATCCGAGATTCAATAATTCCTATTTAATTTTTAAGGAAGTCATTAACGCAGATATGAATAAACACAACATTTTTTCTTTATTTTTAAAAAACCAAAATTTCAATTTTTATACCTTCAAAAAATGTAAATCCATCAGAATATATATATATATATTTAATAAAGTTAATTTCTATTAAGTAAAAAGTTTAAGTAAAAAAAAAACATTCCTTTTATATTTAAAAAAAAAATTGTTTTCAAGTCTAACATAGTTGCTAGAAAAAAACTATTCGTAATAAAAAAAATAAATAGTTATTTGAAAATCATTTAAACATTAATAAAAAAAAAATGAAATCACTTTATACTCACTTGTTAATACTTATAAAAAAAATAAATAAAGAACAGCGACTAATTGTTTACAAATCGAATGAATGAAAGGTCTCCGCCTACTAATTGTATAAAAAAAACGCAGACATAAATTCGTCCCACGTAGTAAGAAAAAAATGGAAAAAAGAGGAAAAAAAATCACAAAAGTAATCGTAAATAAACAACTGTAGAAATTTATTATTGTTATGTTCTAAAGATATCGTAAAATGTAGAACAAAAAAATAAACTTACCAATGTAGAATACGATTTAATATTTCTATGCCGATAAGTTTGAAGTTTAATAATTGGCTTCATAATTGCGGTAAAAAAATAGAAAGTCATATTTTATTTTATAATAACTTTTCTGTCAACCCATACAATTCCATATCATTACTGGATATGGTAAGGTAAAAAACTAAAAGAAAAAAAAAGGATTTCTCCTTTTAAAAACTTTAACTATTCGAATATACCATATCCTTGTGAAATGCACAAAAAACCATTGATAAATATTTCATATTAATTGCTTAACAGACAAGAGTGGTTATTTTTTAAAATATTAAATTAATTAACTATTAAATTAGTTCCTAAATATTTATAGAATGATTCACGAAGAACGTAACAAACTTTCAGGGAATTTTTTACTGGTGAAAATAACGAAGAAAGTTAATATAAATATAAGTTCGGAAACGCTTTTTCTTTATTTCTGTGCCTTCCGTAAAATTAAGTGAGACTGTAATTCCTAGGACCTAAAAAAGTCTAGAACTCTAATTTTAATAGTTTTCGAGAAATTTGGAATAAAAGGAAACATACTGGGGTCAGAAACACACTATTTTATATTTGGTGGAAACTTTTATTCTATTTCTTTCACCGTGATCTCTGTAATCAGTATCTTTTTGAACTGTCTGCTTCATGAGAATTTTAATATAGTACGAGAATATTAATCAAAAATATAAAAATTGTAATGTTTGCTAGAAAATTTATTTCAATGATCGATATAGAAAACATCTATTTCTATAATTTTCCATTTTTTTAATTAATCTACAGAATGTCCCACGAAGAAAGGAGAAACTTTGACGTGTTCTTCTGGCGAAAATAATGAATAAAGTTCATATAAACGTAGGTTTGAAAACGCTTTATTTTCGAGTTATGGCTAGCGAAAGATTTCACCCGAAGTTGAGCTCTTCTAATAAAAAGAAGCCCTACTGTAATTTTTTGGATGCAAATTAAAGAGTAATGTTGCTGGTTTCTTATGTAATTTGAGTTGGGAAATAGGATAAAATAAGTCAGAGAAGTGTAACTCCAGTAGTTTTTAAGATATCCGACGTAAAACACAAAATTCGGAATCGAAAAACAAGTTTTTTTTTTAGGTGAATATAATCTCCGAAAACTGTGTTTAGTCTTACGAATTAAAGTTACGTTATAAATCATACATCCGACCTCCTTGGCTGAGGAGCTAGCGCCTCGGCAATTCGTGCGGAAGTTCCGGGTTCGAATCCCCCGGTCAGGCATGGCGTCTTTTCATACGCTACCAATTTTCACCGGGCTAATGACCACAGCTATTGATGTCCGCTCTTTCATAAAAAAATTATACAATTGTAAATATTTTTTTTTTTGTAAAAGCTAAGTGTTGTACCCCGCATTATTAAAACTACTTTTTTCCTTTTTTTATAAAACAAAACAATTACGCCTTTCAAAACGAAGTTACATTATTTTAAATGAATATACCGTGAGAAATGAGTAGGTATCTACCTACACAGCAAATATAACAAGAGCTTATGATAATTTAATATTATGTTATTACGATTTTTAAATAGATAATTAATCTGAAGTAGCACTGTTGTTTATATATATATATATATATATTTAATAAATGTAAGAGTTTTATTAGATGAATGTGTGTTTATTCTAATTTTATAAACGGTGTTATATTTATAAACGGTGTTATGTGTTAAGATGAAATAGAAAAATAAATTTTTCTATTTCATCTTACATTTGTATTGTCCGGATAAGAAAATAACACTAGCAGTAATTTCAATTACAATATTAGAATACTACAAGAACAATAGTTACTGATGGAAACTCATAATAAGTTGACAAAAGTATTGACGTAAATTTAAAAAAAAAAGCTGTTATAAAATTTCTTCGGATTGTATAAAAAGATATGAATTCACTTTAATTTTCTCTGCTGATTTTCTTGTAAACAAGAATATTTCTATTTAAGGGTAGTAATTAAAAACAAAAATTCAACTAAATTGTAGAACGCTAGTATTTTTATTTATCAAAAAATTTCTCATCGATTTGACTAAAAACAACATTAAGAATAATTTGTAAAAATGGATAATTCCGGTCTCCATACATACAATGGATAAGGGGCAGGGGTTTTAATGATTGCCAGAAAAAGACTGTAAAATACTCGTCCCTTGATAACGTCTCATTTAAAAATGAAATTTTAAAAAGTAAAAGGTTAGAAAAAATAATAAAAATTCATTTTAAAAAAAAGTTATGAACAAATTTTAATTACGTTAAACCACTTTCAAAATATATTATCCCCCCAAAAAAAAAATTCCTTGAATATTAAATCTACAAACGTTTTACGGGTTTAAATATGAATATTGCTACGAATAAAGCATAATATATACAAAAATATACAAACAAATTCATCTCTAAATAAAAAACTTTCCAACAATTCTTTTATCATTTTAAAACAATAAAGTTGAAAAATTCGAGAACAAAAAAGCTGAAAAATATTTATTTATTTTTTTTCAAGAATGAATAAATAGGAATAAAATAATATCACCTGAACTAAAAAAACATGCCGTAATTTTGAAAAACCTTTTTTTTAGGTTTTTTTTAGGTTGTGGTATCGACACCACATGACTTCCTTGTACGTCTATTAAATTGCATATACACATTTTTAAAGTATACAAAAGTTTATTTCATTAATAACTTCTGATATTTTTTCTTTTTTTTGTGTTTTATTGTTATTATTGAATTATTATTTATTGTAAATTTTTTTTACAGAGGTTAATATTTTTACAAAGGCTAAGAAGATTAGATGAAAAAACAGACTAAAAAACTAAAAAGTAATGAAAAATAAATAGACGAGAATAATTAATCAGAACAATGCAGAATAGGAAAGTTAACCTGACCGGGTCATACCATGGTAAGAGAAAGAAATGAGAGAGAAAAAGGATTAGAACAATATTAGAAAGATTAGTAAAAAGTGCGAAAAAGGAAGAAGTTTGGAAAAGATTAAAAATAATAAATGATTTAAAAGGAAATTTTGTTTTTCAGGAGCTTAAATTTAGCTGAGAATAGAAGAGACTACTACGATGTAAGGTAAATCTGCCTTAGATCAGATATAATCTTATGATTATGATGATGAACATAAAAGGGATTCAGAAACAAAATAAGACCATCCTTGATTTTTTACTGTTATATGCGAATTATTAATCTTTAAACTTATTGGCGCTGACATAACTCGACTAGTGTAACGGTTACTTGTGTTACCCACCTATTATGTCATGTTCAAGCTGATGGTGATGATGATTCATCGAATAACAGTTTGAATCAAAGCGGTATAAAACTGTACGATTAAAGATGTAAGAATTTTAAAATCAGAATAAAACATCTCAATTCAACCACTATTAAATGTATCATTAAATAACAGACTACATAATACGTTAACCGGATTGCGATCAAAACAATAAAATTATACATAAACAACAGCTACGTAATATATATATATTCGTAAATGCAATACAATTTAACGTTATTACAATTCCATTTAATCAACGGAAACCAACTGAAACAAAAATATATTTAAATGACAATTGCATACAAGATCTATTACTGTGCCGCTCATTTTATGAAAATGACTCATCACGTATGTCTTTGATGTTAAGTATATAAACAATCCTATCATAATATGTACTGCAACTTCTTTCATCTGGTATTTTTAATCTGTCACGAATAACTTTGGCTACCGTTTAAAAAAAAAATGCTAAAAATATAATTTAATTTTTAGTTACCATAAAGTATTACATTAAGTATTATTAATACACACGAATAAAAAATAAAATGAGGGAAAATACACATGAAGTAATTTCTGAAAGAATTTCAGATAAAGATTAGCAAAATTCCATTTTTCTATTTTTGATAGAAATATCCTTGAATTTCAAGATGATGAAAGAAATAAGTTTACGTTGAAAAAAAGGGATTCTTTCTACCCACAGTCATTAAAAATTAAAGTTTATTTTAAATTAACGATTAACTTTTAGAAGTAGTTAATAATGTTGTATAAAATTATACATAATATTAAATAATAAATAATTATATGTCATATAATAATCTATTTTAATTGGGTATGATATAAGAAAGTTAACTTTCAAAGAAAATTGTAATTTAGTTGATAACTGATGGTACTGAAAATGTCGGGTAGAATGCAGACTCCAACAGGCTTGACGAAGCCTATTATTGTACACTAGCAGACCCGGCAATGCTTCGCTATTGCAACATTTGAGTATATATATATATATATATATATATATATATATATAGATTAAATAAACACAATTGAAAGTTTGAAAAACATTAACAAAATGAACATTACGGAACTTCACAAAATTTAACCTTCCCTTTTACCCGTTTCCTCTTTCCCCTTTCCTTTTCCCCTTTTCATTTTTACCGCAATCCCTTTCCTTTTATCCAATTTCCCCATTTCCCCCTTACTCCTTTCCTCCCCCATTTTGTGTTTCCCTTTTACCTTTCCTCATTTTCTTTTTTCTCCTTTCCCCTTTAAATTTCCTTTTCCCGTTTTTCATTTTCACCGTTTTCCCCTTTTTTCTTTTTTCCATTTTCCCTTCTCTTTTTACCTTCTTCCCTTTTACCTCTTTCGATTTTTCCATTTTCCGATTTTTCCCCTTCTCCCTTTTTCCCCGGGCGTAGAAAAAATCAAGTAGTTTTTTAGTTTATAGCGGAAACATATATCGGAAACATTGGAATCGTAAAATATTTAGTATAGCATGTGTTGCTTTTACGTCCAACAAATAGCTCTGTTTTTAAAAAAAAACTATTTTTTGAAAAATTAAAAAATAAATTCCGTAAACCATGATGTATTCAGTCACTGATTTAAATCAGTAATCCCAATACTTTCTCAGCCGTAGAAAAAGTAGTTACTGTACGCAATTCTCTATAATGGCCATTAATGCAGTCTTACAAAGTTTACGACACGACCCTTGGCGAGAGAAGTTTACGTTATAGAATATCTAAATCTAATTTTCAAATTTTTTTCGACCGATGAATTAATTTACCACATAAGCCTTACAAAGAAGCTTGTAAATGGGAATATAAAAATGGTACCATTTGAAATCGGCTAGTTTATGAATTCGTATTTTTATTTTATTATAACGTCTTATTTTATTCACAATCGTTTGTATTTTTAATTTTGAAATACACTAAATTTTATTGAAAAAGGTTTTTTAAACCCGCTAAAAATTAAAAAAACAAACTTTTCTATTATTATTTAAATACTTTTGTATTAAAACTAAAGATAAGAACAATTACTACACCGGTTAAAAAACATATCAGAAGTAATTTTTAGTAAACCGGTTTTATTTATTTTTAATTTTATTTTATATTACAATTTTCTGGCTTATTTTTATTTGAATTGTAGATATCTCTAAAATTTACTGTCCTTATATATTTTGAAAAAAAAATTAAAAATGAACACAACAAACGACATAAATTCAACGTAAACTAAGATTCTTTGGAATTAAGAAATATAATTTAACCTAGTTTTTTTAATTAATATTTTTTTTGAAATTTTCGTCCGATAATTATTTGAATAATATTATACTGTTCATCATTATTCAGTAAAAATCAAATCTATATTCACACAAAAAATGTTCAAATGATTTATAAGAATCAGCAATAACATCAATTTTTATAAAAAAACCTTTTTCATTTAAATTTCCAAATAACAAAACTACCAAAGTTCCTCAACAAATAAAAAGATATTTATCCGGAACCCGTTCATTAGGTGAAGATTTTGGCTAGAAAATACGATATTGAACTGAAAACCGCGTCTTTGATTTCTAAAGTCAGCAAAAAAAAATGCACTTACCGCAAATTAATTAATAATTTATCTTCTCAGTCAAAACCAAAATTTTTAAATAGATATATAATTTCAATCAATTTTCTTGTTTAGTTGAGTTACAAAGAGACGGAAAAATTTGAGTTCATAGAATTATTTGTACTGCTAAACAATTAGTCATAAAAAATTATTACTTACATGTTGTATTTCCTTAATTGTAATACAATCTTCTTTTAGTTATGGTAATAGAAAACTCCTTAAATTTAAATTATAAAATTAAAAAAAACTTTTCAGAGATTAAGTGACTGCTTTATGAAAAAAAATATTTATTTTATTTTTGGATCTCCTTAAAAAAATACATATGTTGACTAAGCGGGAAGAATTTGTTTAAATTCTACAAAACAGTTTTAACGAAAATCTTTCGTATGTCCAATTATTCCTAATAATTTGGAAAAATTACATGATTTTATCATTATATTACAGTTTTGTACATTTCACGTGTGTGGAATATTGATAAAATTTATGTATCCCGCGATTATTGATTTTATTATAATTTCCTAAGAAGTATCCTACCGAAATAAAAAAAAGCATTTTGAAAAAAATTTGAAATTTCTTCTCCATTTTTTTCAAATATGCGTGATACACAAAAAATATTATTTTTAATCAAATTAAAATAGCAATTTTTAATATTAATAATGATTTGCTTGTATATACATTTTTTTTTACCTTTTTTTTTAATTTCTTCGACAGAAATCTTATACAGAGTGACTCATGAAGAATGTAACAACAAACTTTCAGGGTATGTTCCACTGTTCTACTGGTGAAAGTAAAGAAGAAAATTAATATAAACATAGGCTCGGAAACGCGTCGTTAGCGAGCATCGGCTGGCGAAATATTTCGCTTTGATTTCTTCGTCTTCGGTAAAATTAAACCAAACTGTAGTTCTTGGGACCCGAAAAAGTACTAAATTTAATGGTTTTATATAAATCTGACTTAAAAAAATATTGATCGCATTACTGTAATTTAACTGTAGTAGTTTTCGAGAAATTTGGGGTAAAATGCAAAAATTGGGACAAAAACGAAGTATTTTATGCTTAGCGTAAAATAGCTATGTTAAATGGATAATAAATATACAAAACTTTTAAACAAAACTTAAAGAGAATTTAATTTTAAGTAAAATGGTGCGATTAAAGTACCACAGGAACTAAATACAAACAAAAGAATTTCGAAGTTTATTAAAAAATAAATCATATTAAGATGTGGCAAATTTTAACTAAGTATTTTTTTTTTTGTCATCAGTCATTTGACTGGTTTGATGCAGCTCTCCAAGATTCCCTATCTAGTGCTAGTCGTTTCATTTCAGTATACCCTCTACATCCTACATCCCTAACAATTTGTTTTACATATTCCAAACGTGGCCTGCCTACACAATTTTTTCCTTCTACCTGTCCTTCCACTATTAAAGCGACTATTCCAGGATGCCTCAGTATGTGGCCTATAAGTCTGTCTCTTCTTTTAACTATATTTTTCCAAATGCTTCTTTCTTCATCTATTTGCCGCAATACCTCTTCATTGTAAGTATTACAATACCTCTACAACTAAGTATTAAACGAAACAAAATTTTCAATATAACTAAACGAAAATTAAATATTTTAGAAAACTAACAAATACTAATATAATCTATGAAACCAACTTACAAACGAATAATTAAACTGTATTAATAGTGTCTTCCCCACATTGGAAACAGCCTCTGGTTTAAATTCTACAGATGATGATCGTTTAACAACCGAAATGGCCATCGTTTTAGGTATTAAATAAAATTTTTGTAATCGGTTTTTAAGTGTTTTCTTGTTTTAAAATGTCTTTAAATATTCGTGTAGTTTGGTTCTTAATGTCAAATGAGTAGTTTCACCTTACTCTTAAATCATATGTCCCCATGGAGAAAAACTATTTGTTTTAGAAGACTTATTATTATCATTAGATTAGAGTAATGACAAAAAAAGAAGATTTCTTATACTTATCAACGTTTAACGATTATTCTACAGGTTTTAACACTTAATCTATTCAAAGATTAATTAGTCTATTTTAACCCTGCCATAATTTGCCATTATCTTTCCCAGTTCGTTAACCTCATAAATTATATATCTTGCTAAATGATAATCGGTATATTATTTAAATTAAAAAGGCGCATTAAAATTTAATAACTACACCATGTATTATGACTAAAGAATATTAGTCATTTAGGTTAATGGCTGGAGGGTTATCCATAAAATATGTAAACGGATGTCGATATCCCATTTAAATAGATATAACTTAACTAAAATGAATATTCCAGTTGATTCTTCAGTACAAATCTACGTACCAGTTTTCTTTAATTAATTTAACTAATTTCATTTTGTATTAGTATTCTAATTAAGAACATTAAAAATTCGATTTAAATTAACTATAATTGTTATTATGCATTACGTAACAGCTTAAATGATTAAGTGCTAAAATGAAAGTCTAGTCATCAATGTCGTAACATATAAGACGTAATAAATTAGAACCTAGACCGCACTGTCTTTCCACCTAATCCCCACCTTTCTTATTTACATATGAATCTACAGTTGAGCCTTATACTCTACATGTCACTGTTATATACGAATATATCTGAATTTATTTATTCCTGGAATAAAATGACGCAGTATAAATAAATGCTCTTGTGTATTTATATTCATAGACTTCAGTTGGAAATTTAAGCGAATGCATATTAATTATATCACTTTTATTAACTATTTTATTTCCCCCCTCGTTTCTCAAAAGTTAAAAATATAAGTTGAAACTGTATAGTTTCAACTTATATTTTTAACTTTTGTTTGTGTACTTATGTTTCCGGCAGGAATTATAAACAATTTGATTAAAATTATTCTTATAATCAATATTAAACTGATCAAATTTTTTTTGTTGACTGTTTCGTCAAGATAACAGAACGTACTTCCTAAAATGAAACTTCTGTGTCCGGGGCCTATGCGAAAATAATAGAGAGTAATTCGGGCATCGGTAATTGCAAGAATAAGCGTGAATGTATTTCGCGCAGAATCCTCCCCGACCGTACTTTGCGAATAACTTTGGATAAGCCGCCATCAAAAGAACGACTTGTTTGATCGAGTACTGGAAGAAAACCACGCTTTCTGGTCGCCGGAATGGAACGGAACGCAAGGATAGCAGGATATTTATGTACCTCTAATGGTGAACACGTCATCGCAAATCAGCTGATTTCAAAGTGGAGAGATGTAAGGTTCAAATCCTAGCAAAGGCCGATTTGAATACTAGATCGTGGATACCGGTGTTGTTTGATGGTTGGGTTTCAATTAACCGCACGCCTCACGAATGGTTGACGTGAGGCTATACAAGACTACACTTCATTCTCATTCATCCTCTGAAGTTATACCTTACGGTGGTTCCGGAGGTTAAACAAAAAACTAAAGAAAGGTTAGGTTAGGGTAGATTTTTTTTAGTAATGAGGACAACTATGCAGAAGATCCATACTATATAATATTTTAATAATATAAAAAGAAATAATTATATCAAAGATTAACAAATGGATTATCGCGTAGATTTTAGATCTTTGTAGTAGTGAAAACATAGAAAATAGAACGTGTAAAAAGAATAAATGCCTTTGAAAGATAGATGTTGGAAAGTAGGCAGGTCGATAAAATTCGAAATATAGAAGTCTTAAGACGAATATAAGTAAAGAAAAATTTTTGACAGAATCTTGTTAACAGATTACCTACGTGGATGACCGTATTTGAAAACATCCAGGTCTAGTTAATTTAATAATAGAAGCAATATGTAGAACAGAAAACAGATACTGCGGATGTAGGAATTAGTACTTTTATCAAGGTATAAGATCAGCAAGGAAGAGAAAGGAAAAAACATCAAACCGGTTAAATGATTGATGACTTCAAAACGTAAAATTAAAATTTTAGGTTATTTCATATATGAAGTCCTTTTTTAGATTGTTGAATTAATTCATCGTAGAAGCTTTGAAGCGCATTTAATTATTAAATTAATCTTTAATTAAATTTATATTAATTCTCTACTGGAATTCTACGTACGCTAAGTTAATTAATTTATCTCCTGTTTTGGTGGTTCTACGGCATATTTTTTCAGTTACTAAAAAGTTATTTATTCGCCATTTTGGGGGTCTTAAATTTGATTTAAAAAATTGATATTTATATATTTTATGCATTTTAGTAAACCTTACATTAGTGGGTTTGAACCAACTTTATAACTTACATCCGTAATAATTATTACAAAACTTTAATTTTTACGACCATTTTGAAGTGAACCCGACGGTCGATCGCGGCAAATCATGTTTTTTATAATCCTCTAACGATGCTTAATTCGAAATCAAAATCAATATCCGAGACAAAAATTGTTCACGTACATATTGAATTAAAACAATAAACTGAAAATTTAAAATATTTATTTTTTAATGTTTAATTTAATTTTAAATACTGCAAGTGGTCTCCGAGTTTGATTTGATCAACGGTTTGGTCATAGTAAAATTGAGTATCAGAAGAAACATAATCCTGTTATCGCAGGCCATTAAAACGGCCACCATTTTGAAATGGTGAAACATTTCATAACGGCAATAGTAATAAGTTCTTTCCAGGTATAAAAGCTATACTTATAACAAATTTCAGCTCAATCGGTTGAGTAGTTTTTGCGTGAAAGAGTAACAGATTCACAGAAACCATTACAGTTTTATACAGATGCTTCCTTAAATTTTCATACGTAGTAGAAATAAATATTTTTTTATTGAAACCATTATTATTATTATTTATTTATTTATTTTTATGTATTCTCTGTATGGAAACTTATGGGGCAGGTGTGTAATAGATGACAGATTTTATTTTATAATCTTTTTCATAAATTATTATGAAAAATTTGGATAAACCTAAAAAAAGACCGCTGCCCGTATGAAAAATAAAGTCGTTTGCAGTTATAATAATCTTGAATATTATAACAGCATCAGGCTAATGTTATTACGCTATAACTTAATATTAAATAATGATATTGGTGAATGAGAATAATATCTTCAAATTTGTATAACGTTTCCATTTACCAACAATTTTTAAATATATATGTCCGAATACTTTCGGAGTCTGTACTCCATCACCAGGGATTTAACAGAAGATGCTAATTCAAAATTTATATGTGTATTATATTTTAAATCAAACATTAATTTTCAATCGTAAACATCTTACGGACACGACGAAACGTTCTAACTGACGTAAAAATTATTTTTTTAATTTTTTGACAATCGAGTATTATCAACACAGAAATTTAATTTAAAATAAAATTATACATAGAAAAGTTACACAAAATTATTATTATAATAATTAATATTATTATAATAATTAATTATTCAAAATTATCAACTTAAAAAATCTTTAAATACATCAAAAATTAATTAAAATGTCAGGAAAAGATTTTTGAAAGTATATGTTTGGAGTGTCGCTTTTTATGGAAGTGAAACTTGGACAACCGGAGTATCTGAGAAGAAAAGATTAGAAGCTTTTGAAATGTGGTGCTATAGGAGAATTTTAAAAACCAGATGGGTGGATAAAGTGACAAATGAAGAGGTATTGCGGGAAATAGATGAAGAAAGAAGCATTTGGAAAAATATAGTTAAAAGAAGAGACAGACTTATAGGCCACATACTAAGGCATCCTGGAATAGTCGCTTTAATATTGGAAGGACAGGTAGAAGGAAAAAATTGTGTAGGCAGGCCACGTTTGGAATATGTAAAACAAATTGTTAGGGATGTAGGATGTAGAGGGTATTCTGAAATGAAACGACTAGCACTAGATAGGGAATCTTGGAGAGCTGCATCAAACCAGTCAAATGACTGAAGACAACAAAAATTCATCTTTATTCGTTTAACAAAAATCTTTCATTTAAAGTTACGTGAAAATAACTTACAACAGAACTATCAAAAGAAGTTTATCTATAATTACTTTTTTTTTAATCAACGAAATCGTCCCGTTTAGTAAAGAACATAAAATATATATATATATATATATATATTTATGTAAACGTCGAATTGAAAACCTTCAATAAATCGGTTGATAACTGAAAATTATTGAATGTAGGTAATTAGAACAAGACGTAAAAAGGTTACTGACATTTAAAAACAAAATAATAAAAATAAATTTAAAAAATATTTTGAACAAAAACACTCAAAAAAAAAAATACTAATGTAAATCTTATGTAATAAGATAAATATAAACATTGTGTAAGTACCAGTAGTATATACTAGTATATTTATACAGTATAAATTATTTTCGCTAAAATTCTTTACGCGTTACTGTATTCTGTTTTATATTAAGCTATTACATACGTCTTAGAATCAACGGAAGAATACAATTTCCACTAGTAATTAAATAAGATACACCATATTTACGATGATAAATACTAATATTACATAATAATGTAGATTAATCGAATGACTAAGGCGGTGTGAATCAGTTTAAAAAACTATGTGTTTATCTGAATAACACGATAATGATGATGACGAGTATATATGCTAACAAGTATCGATACAACACATCGATATAGAAGCGGGGAAGTAGAGGAAATCCTTGTTGGACCCCGGCCAGAATAGTTCTTAGAATTGAAACACGTCACAGTCACACATACATACAAGACCACAAACGCTACATCTTAAAACTACTACGCCATTCATTTATTTTATACATTACGTCATTCTTATGCTATCATTGATAAAAATAAACGTCACAGATATATAGATTGTCGGTTTAATTAGGACGTCATGAATACTAGACGAAGAACAGATTTTTATCTATTATATAATCCCGATTTTCTGATGTAATCGGGATAAAATTGTACTACGGAAATAGTAATTAAAGTACAGTAGGTGATCGTTTAAGTAATCTCAAAGTTTGTTCATTCATGAATACTAATTATTGTAATTCGTTATTTATTTTTTTTAATTTGATATTTTCGCGTACAATATGAATTATTCGGGAATTCTCTAGGTCAATGATTCTCAACATTTTTAGCTCCACAACTCCCAAAAAGTAAAGTAAAAAAAAGTTGTTGAAGAATATTTCACGACCTCCTTAATCCCGACACAATGAAACCTAAAAGAATTAAGAGTAGCTAAAATGTCTAAACCCCATATACAACCGCAGAAAACCTGCTGCAATTGATATGGTCAATGTTTAAAAAGGCGTAGAGGAATCAATGAAATTGAAAAAAAAATCCATTTCTAGCGACATAATATCAAGGTTAATCGATGACATGGTTGCCGATGTTCGCGATCAGATAATTCAGCAGGTGAATTAAAATGAACAACTTTTTAGTATTAAATTTGATGAATCAACAGATGTAGCAATTCTTATGTTTTGTGAGATATGAATGGAATAGGGAGATCAATAAAATAAAATATGTTGTTTTGCAAATCAATACCTGTTCATATAATAGGACAATGTCTTTTTGATGTTTTTTTATGAAGTTCCTAAAACCTACAGCATAGACTGGAAAAAATGTAATGAAGGATATACTATTGGTGCAAAGGCGATAAAAGAAAACTACAGTGTGTATTTATGAAAAAATAAAAAAATATTGTCTTTTACCAAGATCGGAATTGATGCACTGCTTCCTTCACAGACATGTTCTTGACACAAAAAATATGCTGAAAAATCTCAAACATTCTTTGTAAACCTGTAAAAATCGTTAATTTTATTAAAAGTCGACCTTACAGAATTACTTGCTTGCTAAACTGTGCGATGAAATGGACGAAAAGAAAACATTTCTTCTTTTCCATACAGAAGTCGGGAGGAGAATGTCAACACAGTTATTGGAATTGCGAGATAAATTAATAATATTTTTCCTGGAAAAACAAACGCCATTCTCAATGTTTTTACAGAATAATGATTGTATGTTTTTGTTTGCTTATTTAGCTATGTATTTTCGTATTTAAACGGCTTGAATTTGAATTTACAAGGAAGTGATAAAAACATTTTATTAATGGGAGATAAAGTTCATACTTTTTATTAGAAGTTTGATATCTGGATTATTCGCCTTGAAAACAAAACATTTGATACGTTTTCACTCACTTCCGATTATATTGAGAAATATTCGGATGAAGAACACATTATTATTCGAGCACAGTTTGAATAGCATGAAGATACATTTGCGTTAGTTAAAAATTCAGGTGGCAGAGCATTTCCCGGAAGATAAAAATGATTTCTCGAAGAGGTGATACTGGAAAACGTTAGTAAGATTCACGGACAGCTTATCGAAATGTCTGCCAGTAAAATGTTGCAACTACAATTCACATCTGAACATTTAGATACGTTTTGACTTGCTCGTCGAAGTGAATGTGGAAATTTAGTCACAGCAGTATTGAAATTATTAATCCCTTTCGCCACGTCTTATTTCTGTGTGTAGGATTTTTCCTCTATAGTTGCGCTAAAAAATAAATATAAGAATCTTCATTTATCTCTTGAAAACGATTTGCTTTAGTGTGTTTCTAACATAAATCCACGAATGGAGAAACTTTTAAATGAAAACTAAACGCAAGCATCTCATTAATTTATTTTCCTTACATGTGTACTTATGAATGTAACTAAAAGTTTTATGATAAATGACTTTTTCCTCATAAAATAATTTCATTATTGGTTACGTGTAAAATTGTAGGCTAATTTCATGACCACCCTTTCATATTACCGCGACCTTCAGTTTGAGAAACGATTCTCTAGGTATAATATAATGATCGGAAACGAAAATGACCCGAGATAAAATACTGAAAAACGTTTCCTATGAAAGCTATACTTTAATTGGCTTTCTTTAATTCTTTTAAATCTCTAGTCAAAATTCATACCTTACAGAAAATAGAAATAGAAAAATGTTTTCGGAAGAAAGAACTGAACTCTCATTAACGAGTTTGAAAAGACAAAATGCAGAGTTCAAAAATTTTATTTATTTTAATTTTTTCGTACGTTTTTTATGTAAGTAAATTTTTTACATATAAGTTCAAACTTTTATTGTGTTCACTACGTTTCTATGGACCTGTATAATTTCATAATGTAGCTTTAAACAAGTAAAAAATAAATACGTATAAATATTTTCTTTTAAATGAGAAAAAAAACTCATTTTTTATACAAAAATAAAATTAAAATAATTTACTAAACAAAATAAAACTGGTAATGACTTCCAACCCCCCCCCCCCCCCCCACCAACTGCTGCACTTTTCAAGTAGGATGGCGATACAACTTTTTGGCTAATTTTTTTTTCAAAAAATACTAAAGATCAGGACTGTTAAAAGTTAACATTTTTTCATCTTAAATGCAGTGTATAACTTAAGAAATGGATTTAAATTAAATTTTTTTTTTTTATTTAAAAAAATATCTTTTATTATCACAGACCATTGGGGTGGGATAACCAAAACCGTTTATAGCAGTTTGAAGTTTTATTGATGTAGAAAATACAGATAACTCCGATTAACTCCTTTGCTGAAGCAAGATATAACTAATGTACATATATATAAAGATTTTTTGGGGAGGGGGTGAACATTAAATAAAAACTTTTGGTAATGTGTGATCTTGATAAAAAAAATTTAACTTTTCTAAGAAGGATTTTTATTGTGTCCGAGTAAAGATTTTAAATTATTTTTCGGCCAAAATGCCGTCATCCCTTTATCAAATTTTTACAAAAATTTAATAATTTTTTTTCTCCCAAGGTAGTACCTGTTTACAAAGTTTGAAGAAAATCGGTCCACGGTGTCCAAAATTATAAAACCAAATACAGGTCAACATTCAAAAGTACAAAGGTTCACCTGACAAAAACAAAGCAAAGCACCTGACAAAGGTTCACCTGACAAGAACACTGGAATAAACATATATATTTTTCGCAGATTATTTACAATTTATTTTTTTAGTAATATATTTATTTTTTTTATATATATCTTAGGTATAAAGCTTAAAAAAGACCAATTTTTTACATTTTTTTTTTTTACAAATTTATATACTTTCCCGATTTAGTAGCTTTTACACTAGAGCCGGGAAAGTATTACATAAATAAAATAATTTATTTAATAAAGAAGTGGTGTCGAGTGAGATATCATATTTCATTTATCTAAATAAATGATAACTTATAAGGTTTCACTAACCTTGACCTATACCTTCTACATTATCCCCTCTCCTCAGCGAGAAAAATTTCATGTCTCACGCCGGATGGCGCAGATCATTATCTCGTCTTCTCTTAACAGTAGACAGACGGTTTGACGCCAGGCTGGACCACTTGTATTTTAATGCTACCGGCTTCTCAAACAACAATCGCTTTCCTAGTTACCATTCTGGGTGTTGATTTTTACATCGCCTAACTGGATGATCTTGACCTAATGATCCAGAGACTACGCTCACTGTACCGGACAAGAAAACAAACCAGAATAGGGAACCAAAATTTTTTTAAATATTATATCAATCAATCGTCATCTTTAAAATCTTTAATACATCAGCCCGTAAATTATTTTAAAAAATAATTTTACAGGTAGGAGGATCAAAACCTCAAATTTATCATTTTTTAACGCTCTAAATTTTAAAAGTGGTTAAAACTTTTATTAGTGTTAATTTTAGTGTAATAATTTGTTTATGTTTAAGGAAAATTACATTATTAGTATGTAAATGCCAAAAACTATTTTTGAAAAGGCTATTGGTCCAACGACAAATAATATTAAGTTATTAAACAGATCATATCGTTTACTTAATAACTATTTGGTGTTCCTTACGTGATGTCTTGACATATAAATAGAAATTGAGAGATAATTAAGGAAAATTCAGATTAGTTTTACATGAAACGAAAATGTTACATAAGAAACGCATTCTGAACGTTATATGTGTACTACAAAGTGCATTGAAAAAAGGTATATACAAAAAATCACGCGCGCGAGAGCACCTTCCTCACAACACACACACACACATATATATACACTCACACGCGCGGGCGCGCGCACGAGCATAAAAAAGAAAATCCACACATTGAAAAGAAAAAGAAAACACATAGAAAAGAAATATAGGTCGATGTTTTATCCTACATTCTTTCACATAAAACGGTGGGGGGGGGGGGTCGACCTACATGCCCTTCGTTTTACCCCTTTGGTTTTTAAGTTGTTTCGTAGTTTATTTTCGTTTATATATTCTTGATGGGGGACTTATTACAGTTTATATTTATAGTAAAAACTACCTTCAGTTATTACTATATTATTATTATTATTATTTTTATTTATTATTATTAATAATAATAAAAATACCTAATGAAAAAAAGTTAGATGGATAAGTCTATGATCAAAGATTGGCTTAAAAAGGTGGGATCATGAGTCTTAGAAGACAGCGATCCATGTTAAAATTAGATGTACTTACGGGTTATTTAACCGAAAATGTAAAAACTGGAAGTAAAAAACTAAACACGGATTTAGTTGTAATTCCTTAGTGGTATGATTTTTCAGTTTTGAATGTAATTGTGAACAAGCCTTTTAAAGATAATCTTATAAAAGACCTATCATTGTTAGATGCGAAGCAACGGCTAATTCCTACTAGAAGAATAAAATACCTTCCATGTGCTTATTATGTAACTGGATTATTAAATCATGGAACATGGTAACACCAGATAGCATTAGACAAAGATTTTTAAAAAATCTAGCATAGCAATACATTAGATGGAACTGAATATGATATTCTGTGGGAGGAAGAATCAAGTAATGAAAATAACATTTTATTTTGAAATATCAGTTGTGATGATGATAGCGTCAATTCAAGTGGTCGTGTGTTTTGAGTGAATTTTTGTAGTAGAGAATTTTTTAGTGCAATTTTATTTTATTTGAAAATATAGAAAAACAATTTAAATAAAAATTTGAAAATTACAATCATTATTAATTCTTTTAAATCATTTCTTACTAAAAATCTTTCACAAAATTTTACATCGTTTTTTTTTTATCAATGATGTTACTTAGATATAAAATTTTAGCCAGCGTAATTAATATACGATAAAGTAGTAATTAATATATTGTAAAATAGTATAATAAAATATTAATAAAACATTATAATAAATCTCGAAATTAATCTCTTACTCGTGGTAAAATTTTATTTATTTGGTTGGAAAAGAAATGTCTACCAACTTTTTCCCTGAAAATTAAATTCAGAAATGGAGGGTCGACCTGCATTCGGGAACGCGTGATACGAGCAAATTCATTAAGTAAAAAAATTTGCCTTTGATTTCTATTACTAACAAAGAATGAAAAATTAATTTCTCAAAATAACTAAAAAAAATAAACATATATATATATTTTAAACTTATAATAGCATAAATTATTCAAAATATTTTCCATTATTATTTATATATGCCGATTTCCTCCAATTAAAGTTTTTTGGGTACTTTTTACTATCACAGTAACTCTTATTGTTTTAAAAATTTTTTTCGATACATACGATATGCAAACAGTGCATTTCGAAATCCGTAAAAACATATTATGTCCTGATATTTTTAGAAAATTTAAAATGACATTTTTAGTTTTACTAGGCGCAACTCGAAAGCAATTATTTCTTGATCCACGTTTACATAAACTTATCTCATTGTTATAATCGAAAGAGTAGCTTTTAAACTTCAGCCGGAAGTAGAAACACAGTGTATGTGTGCGTGTGCGCGATTTAAACGATGTGAAAAATAAATTTAATATTTATAAGCAATAAAATAAGTTCATAAATTATATTACAGGATTTAGTTACACGCTGAATCATCGTCTTCGTGATACGGGAAGGGAACGTAACGCCACGGATATAAACAACCTGTTTTTTATTTATTAGCCTTTATATATACAAAGTTAATCAGAACTTAAAAAACATTTTATTCAAATTTTAAAACATATTTTTTTAAAAGTCGAAGCAATATTAAAATTTTATTTCCAAATTGTATATTATATAATTTCAAATTATTTAAATAGTTACCCGATGAAAGTGCTAATAATGTTTGGATGTTCAATAGCTTTAAAGGATGAAACTTTATTTTTTATTTATTTAAATTATTTATATACTCGCTTGTTTTAATAAAATATGCCGAATGCTAAAAATAGTTCCCACATACACCTACACCGAACATTTAAATAATTGTTGACAATTTTTTAACAAAATTAAAAAATATTAAACCACAATATTTTACAAAACGAAGAAAACGTAATCTGACTTCTACATAAAGAGGACATTTTTTTGTTTGTTCCTGATTTACCGCGAAAACTACTGGACTAATCATTATAAAATTTTAACCGTAACTTTTTTATGACCTTTCGGAATGTTTATCACAGTTCAAACCTCACCAATCTCACTACAATATAAATAAAAAATGAAAAGGACATATAAATAAATAACCTAAACGACTTTTACTTTATTATTTTAATGTCATAATTTATATCGATCGATACTGTCTATATCGATTGTGTGTATCTCATATCAACTTCTTCAAAACGTTATTATTTGATTTACACAATGTCATTGTCTATAAAAAGTAAATTTGTATTATTATCGTAATCTACATAGAAACAAATTAGTTTTATAATAGAACTAGCTTTCCGTCGCAGCTTCGCCCGCGCTGTATGGTTACGTGCGGTTCCCGAAGCGGTCAATTTTTTTTTTAATGTTTTTTAGACGAGTAAGTCAGGTGCAGCCAGTCACTTATATAGTAACGATGGCAGTGACTGTGTTGGTTGAGCTACAGTATACCTTCGCATCCCTTAAAAAAAATCAGACTTCCAATTCATTGAAACTAATTTTAAAAAAACCGAAAACGGTTTTTAAATATTTATCTGAAGAGTATTTGCAAGCCCAAATCTACTGAATATCTCGTTTACTATAGCCGGGATTGGGAAAATTTACAATCATTGTTCAAGATTATATTTCCCTTTCTTCATCCCCTTTCAAGGTCGGATTTCGATAAATCTATAAATTGATTTTTAGATATTCACATGAAAATTACAGACGCCAAAGATCAATTTAATTTCTTCATTTATTACATAGAGATAAAAAAAACAACACGTAAAAAATTCAAAAAACCATTTTAAAACTGGGAATTTCAAAAAATTTAGAAATTCGTTTTTAAATATTCATAATCATTAAGTTCAAACGCAGCTCACACACCGATATACACTCGTAATCCACAATTCAATAAAGTTTGTGGTTCAACCTTCACTACTAAATAAATACATATTTAATTTTTTTTTTCGAAATTTTTCGAGATGAAATATATGTAAAAACCCCTGCCAGTTATGCCAAGAAGCAAGGGTAAAAATTTAGTTGCGATTGATGTGTTTTATTTATCCCGAACAAACCAAAACTCTCTTCCTCTTTATATAACTGTATAGATTAAAGGAATGACGAGTACATATTTAACAACGTTTTGATGGTTTAAGGAATATTGAATTTCGATACCAATATTGAATTTTTCAGAAAGTTATTATGTATTTTATTAAATTTAATATCATTTTCTAATGATATTAGTCATTAGATTAATAATTAATAGCCGTGTGGAGGGAGGTTGCTTATTATTCACTTTTCTTCCTTTTTTCCTGTTTAGCCTCCGGGAATTACCGTTCACGTATTACTTTAGAGAATGAATGAGGATGATATGTATGAGTATAAATAAAGTGTAGTCTTGTACAGTCTCAGTTCGACCATTCCTGATATGTGTGGTTAATTGAACCCAACCACCAAAGAACACCGGTATCCACGATTTAAAATTCAAATCAGTATAAAAGTAACTGCCTTTACTAGGATTTAAACCTCAGAACTCTCGGCTTCGAAATTTGCGATGACGAGTTCACTATAAGACCAACCCGGTGGTTTTTCTTATTATTCACTAGTTGAACAAGTTGCAACGTACGCATGAAGAAGAGAGATATTTTTTAATCTGGCAGCGCAGCAAACAGCAACTTCAAAATAATAAAAATTTCTACTACTACTTACACGACTGCCAAGAAAAGAGTTTATGTTTGTTGCATCGGAACAGCTTTCGACTAAACCGATTTGAATTTATGATCCGCGTTGGAATCCTTACGTTACCGGGAGTGTCATAGGTTATAAAAATATGTATGTGTGTGTTTAAATAAATTTGAAAAATGCTAAAATTTGAAAAATATAATGAATAATTTGAAAAATTATGCTATATATAAAATTCTCACCCGCACGCTCTTTAATTATCCTATATTAAAGAGCATGCTCATCAACCGCATTCCTGACGCGCTCATTTAAAAATCAAATGTTTCAAGAGTCGTGCCCAGAAGTTTCCGATTTTGACCGCTACTTGGCGAACTCTAATTTTTAGTTTTTTTTTTAAGTCGTGTTTTTTTTTTAATTTTTATCAGATCTAAAATTGTTTGTACTGAAAATTAAATTCAAAAATGGAAAGGTCGATGACCTATATACGGGATTGGCTTATATACGAGAAAATACGGTAAGTAAAAACAAATTATTGAAAATATTTAACAGATTAAAAAATAAATATTGCAGATCACAAAATTTAACAATGAATGTTCGATAGTGTAAAATGATTTAACTCAATTCATTTGTTTAAATTATTTATAAACTCATTTGTTTTAATAAATAAGCGGAATGTTAAACATACTTCACACCAACAACGAAAACTTTAAATAATTATTGTCAATTTTTTAACTAAATTAAAAAATAATGAATGTACAATATTTCATTCGAAGAAATATTGTTCTATACAATGATTCTTAAATTATCAAATTTAAAAAAATCAAATATCAATGAGCTATGCGACAATATTAATGAAAATATATTTCTTATTGGACCGGCTGTAAGAAAAATTGCATTTGTACCTCGGATCCCAAATCTACGATTTCAATTTAAACATACATAATTTCCAGTCAGAGCTATTTTTTTGTATTACTATTAACAAGTTGCAAAGCCAAACTTTCAATCAGTTGTTGCCACTGAGCCTAACGTATACTCTGCGGCTGGGTCTCGATGGGTGCCAGATACCGCTGGGGATGTGGCTATCAAGAAAATTACTTGAAACTGGAACTATAGCTTATATTTGAGGACTGAAGGAGTCGTTGCGACTCTGTAACTGTATATTGTTTGGGGTCTATATAAGCCCGAATGTGACGCTCGCAGAGTACGAAGCCAGACTGCTCGGACTGCAGAGGATGGTCATGAACGCCTCAAAGAGGACAATCGTTGTGGGTGACTTCAATTGCCGTACCGTAGCGGCTGGGACTGGTTCCTCGAACAACATAGGACTAGCGCTAGAAGAACTGCTAGGAACTACTGGGCTTGTGTGCATCAATAATGGGTCACCCACTTTTTACACCCGCTGGCATTCCTCTATCCTGGATCCTCTATTGATCGACGGTAGAATTCCACCAGACATGGTGAGCATGTAGGTCGAGACTGCAAGTGATCATTTGGCTGTTTCTGTTGAAATCCTTGATACTGAGACACATATTAGAAATCAACATCTATGCTTTAGACTTTCGGAAAGTCTGGTAGAGACCATTGTTCGCAAAGTTGCTGCAAAAATAACGGGTGGCAGGCCGGCCACGCCAGATACATCACAACAGATCATGATTACTGAACTGGCTAGGCTCCCCGAAAGAGCTACCAGACATCACCCTGTCTATTGGTGGTCTTCCGATATTGCGGATCAACCCAGGGTTCTGCAATCCATGAAGAGGCGCATGCAGAGCCTTAGAACGAGAACATACAGAGCTGATCGAGACCTGAACACGGCGATTACACAATACCGAGCAGCAAGAAAACAGTTAAACATCATGATTAAGCATGCAAAAAGGCAGGAGTGGAGGGAGATATGCAGTGAACTAGATGCTGACCCCTGGGGACGGGCGTACCAGGTAGTCATGAAGAGACTGGGAAGACGGTTGCCCGTCTTAATAACATAGAAGCTACACGACACATGGAAGCGCTTTTCCCGCGGGTTGATACGGGCATCACGGAGCTAATACCTGGTGAACGCGGCAGGTTCACCCAGGATGAAGTAGCGACTGCGGTTAAAAGACTAAAAAATAAAAAGTGTCCAGGACCCGATGGCAGCTGCAGTCATAAAGGGTCTGATATCCGTCATCCCGTGGGAGATGACAGATATTGCGAGTTATGGGGTCCAGCATTGCTTTTTTCCTGCTTGCTGGAAAGCGTCAAGAACTGTTTTCTTACCCAAACAACAGTCAGTTCCAGGGGCTCTCGAATATCGCCCTATAAGTCTCATTAATAATATGGGAAAAGTCGTGGAGAGGCTCATCGCTAATAGACTAAATGAGGAGCTTGAAAACAACAACCTCCTCCATGAGAATCAGTTTGGTTTTAGGCGGGGGCGGACAACTTTTAACGCCATCAACAAAGTCGTTTCATGGGCTGCTGCGGTGAGGGCTGGGACTTGGAGAACCAGGCGTATCCCACTAATGATACTCCTGGATATAAGGAACGCTTTCGGTTCGGTACCTTGGCCAGCTATATTGAGGGCACTTCAAAGAATGAATATAAGCGAGTGACGCAAGTAGCCAGCTATCTATCCTTGAGACGGACTGAAATTAATACGGTGGATGGTGTGGTAAGTCATCAGATCTTCGGTGGAGTCCCGCAGGGGTCTGTACTCGGACCCCTACTTTGGAACATCTTCTATGATGAAATTTTCCGACTTCAATTCTCGCCGGGGGTGAATGTCGTAGGATACGCATACGACATCTCGCTGATAGTGGAAGCCAGTACCTTAGATGAAGTGGAGGACAAGGGGAATATTACCTTAGAATTAGTGAATGAATGGCTCGTCAACAACAGTTTGGAGGTCTCCTTCTAAATGAAAGGGTATCCTCTTCACTGGTATGAGGATACTCAGAAGATTAAATCTGTGCCTGAGAGGAGAGGCAATTGTCGAGGTGGAAAGTGCTACATATCTAGGGGTGTTACTGGATAAACACTAATACTCCAGTCATGTGGCCATGATCTGCGACAGAGTGGAAACAACAATCCGTGCCATGCGAGGTCTCTTTGTGGGACAAGGTATTCTACGTGCGTCGAAGAGCCGACTTGTCACCGAGGTGATAACGTCGTCTCTGTTGTACGCCAGCCCGGTATGGGCCGATGCGGTTAATGTCCAGCAACAGAAGAAAATTAACTAGCACTCATAGGAAGTCGCTTCTGGGCGTAGTTTCGGGGTAGCGAACCTTATCGTATGATGCACTGTGCTTGCTTTCTTCGGTGTCCCCTATAGAATTGCAGATTAAAGGGCGAAAACTAAGGGCGTCCGGTATAGCCAGAGATGAGGCCAATTCTATTATACGAGAACAATGGAAGGTGGCATGGGCGGGTTCAGCAGTGGCCGCATGGACAAGAAGAATTATCCCGGATCTGGATGCTTGGCTAGATCGCTCTCATGAAACGAATTAGATTACCACACAACGCAACATGTCGCGACATGGTGCGTTTAAACAATACTTGCATAGGTTTGGCAGGAGAGAGTCACCAATCTGTTGTTACTGCGATGCGGTTGACGATGCCGAACACACTATTTTTGTGTGCAGACGATGGGAGGAACATCGTATAAATGCAGAACTGATGCATACCCGACCGGAGCAGCTCTCGGAGTGGCTCTTGGCTATGTCCGGAAACTGGCATAATTTTGTAATATTTGCAAGAGCAGTTCTCAGAATAAAAGAAGATGAGACAAGACGACTGGGATACTGAGGGTTGTAGTTTATAGTAGGGCTGGGCGGACAGCCCCGTTCCTGAGAGCTCACATACCCTGGTGTGTGGGTTCCCGTGATGGAGCGGGGACTCCTGGGATCCGTTAGGTGTGAATGAATGAAAAGACTGAGACCCAGCCGGCGGTATGGGTTCCTGGATACGCTTTGGCGGCTTCGGCTCCTGCGCCGTCGGTTTGAGGCTGGCAAAAGGAAAGACCGAGGCCCGGTCTCCGGCGGGGGGCTGGGAACGGCATAGCCGGGCGTGGTTCTTCCGTTGGAGATTAGAGGCAGGCAATTAAAAAATCCGGAAAAGACACGTCCCGGAGTCGAGTATACTTAATTGGATGTTTGGCTCGGGGATGTAGGGGGAAAAAAGTGGATTGGTTGCTGTGTGTTAATAACAGGAAGATTATCCAGATCGAAGAGTACTTGGTCGTAAAACATCTGAAGATTTGGAAAGGTTATAGAATTATTTCCAGAGAGATTGCCGTGCAATTTGAAATCACTCAGTATAGATCGGTAAAAAAATTGGCCTTTTTTTAAGTTTTGTGCCTTAAGGAGACATTTTAAAAAAATCTCTGAAAAAATTTTAATAAATTATAAACATTCTACGAAAAAAATTTTACTCAAATACTTCCACGTCCAAAAAATGTATTTTTGACCAAATAAGACCAAAAATAATACATTATTATATATTGTATAATGTATTAACAGTACATTATAAATGTATTATTAAGTCCCCGTTAACCTATTTTCTTCAAACTTCCTTCTAAGGAAAAATTGGAAAAGGAAGTGGGGTTGTTTTGGCCGAAACAAAATTTCAAATTTTTACTTGAGCACTTTAGCAAAACAATTTCTTACAAAGGTTAATGTTTTTTATTTTGGTTTATGTTAATGGTTAATGTTTTAAGATCACAAATTACCCAAAGTTTTTATTGATGTGTACATACATATGTTTATGTATATGTTAACTATATCTTGCTTCAGAAATGAGTTAATGTGAGTTTTTGCATCTATATTTTTTACATCAGTACGCCTTTAAACCAATATAAATGTTTTTAAGACAAACTCATCGTCAAAATTATAACTCAATTAGTGTATAGCATTAATAAAGTAATAAGCAATAAGTAAAGTAGAAGAAGGGAAATGGTTGATGTATAGAGGAAACACATGCAATAGTACTAAATTAACCTATCATTAACAAATTGCAGCTTTATTTCTCGCAACTAAATCACTCTTCTAATGGCACAGATTTCGTGCTTCACTAGAAAACCCAAACTGTATTTTAAATTTCTTTATCATAGGTTCTGATCTGATGTAGTAAATTAATATGTTCTTTATTTGTTTATCTGTTCTTTAATGCCACATCCTTGAAAGGAAAATTACGGTCATCATATTAAATATAGAGTATAGGGTTTTTTTACGTTTTAGGGACCAACTAGTTCATTTAGAGAAAAAAACATATGTATGTATATATAACAAATATGTGTGCCTACTAAGTGTGCAGCACTGCTTTTGGCCTTCAAAAAATTACAAAAATTTTGGCCTTAAAAATCAGGATTCACCGAATCGATTTTCTTCAAATTTGGCTGAAATATTTCTATACAGAGTGTATCACGAAGTTCTCCCGGGACTTTCATAAGTGCCATTCATTAAAGTATGGCATTACTTCAATGGCTAATCGATTACGTTCAAATTAAAATTCACAGAGAAACTTTGCTAATGGCAGCACAGTTCACAGTACCCGATATACGTACCTTTCAGAATGATTTAAACAGTAATCCAGAATTGTACATTGTTGATCAGCTGTTGTTATTTTATTACCTACTTTGAAAAACAGTTTTTCAAATAATTTACTGTATTTCTGACATCAATAAAAAGGTTATTATCTAAGTAATATTTATTTTAATTTTACAATAGTTGTGTAATTTCCAGTTTTTTTTTTTAATTTTTATAGGAAATTATTGTTTTACAAATTTTTCACATCACCAAAAAAGAACTTGGTTTTTGTTTTCTTTAAGTACCTTTCCTGACAAATGTAATAATGTACCTGTTTCTAAACAAAATTCTAATTTTTTTTTTGTTTTATTTAACTTATTTTACACGTTTTTGTTCAAAATTAAGATCTCTACAAGTTTTGAAAATGTTCTTTTTATTATTTTATCTTTAATGAGGAGGGTATTAGATTTAGGGAAAACTTTACTTAAGCAAATTTGTTAAGCTTAACCTATACATGAATAATTTTAGTAAATTTAAAAAAAATTATTCCCACCCTCTATAAAATTTATATTATAAATTTTATCGAGGTGGGGAATAAATTATTATATATATATATACTTTTTTTTGTTTTTCGGCTCTATCTCTTTTGATTTTTATTATTAAATATTATTTGAATAAATATGATTTTGTCATAATTTATTTCAGAAAAAAATATTTTGGACTTGAAAATAAATTATAAAGTGTATTTTTTATTTATTAAACTCATAAATATATTTTGAAAAATTTTAAAATAAAATCTAAACAGTTTTTTAAAGATCTGTTATCAATGAAATTTCATTAACAACAGTTTCTCACGACACGACATCACTTTCATGATAAATTTTTATAAAAAAAAGACAGTCCTCAAGGATTAATATTTTATATATTATATCCTAATATTTTCTCCCTGTCCCACGCTACTTTTATACGGTCGGATTAACTTAAAGTCCTTGATTAATACTATATCTCGGGTTAAGACCTACCTTCAGAGCAAGATGACATCTAACACGATATCGACCTTTCAAAATTATTTTCTTACAATGTAAACAAATGTAAAAGAATAGTTTTCGTCTAAATTTAACAAGATTATTTACCGTTTTATCGATTATAATATTACATATGTTTATAACTAGAAAGCATATGCAAACAAGTAATTCCGTTATGTTAAATGTGTGACGAGAAATTTTAATAGATTCCCGGAGGCTAAACAGGAAAAATATTAATAGAGGATTATACTTAATACATTTAATATTTCTCACTTTTACATAAATTTAAATATCGTATTATCTTATTAACATTAATAATGTATTTATAAAATAGATTATAAATATAATCTTATTAACCAAACATGACGCGCTGAAGATGCAAAGTCTTGTTTATCCTTGAATTTCTTTGAAATAATAATTTTTTTTCTAAAAAAAAACAAAACAAAATTTCCATTTTTAAAAAATATATATGTGTGTATACACAGACTGTATCATGAAGTTCTCGCGGGCTTTTCATAACCTATTCTACTCGTGAAAATAACGGAAAAAGTTCATATAAACATATGTCTTAAAATACTTTGTTTGCGAGTTACAGCCAGTGAAAGATTTCGCAAGGAATTCAGCTACCTCGGTGAAATGAGTCGTACTGAAATTTTTAGAACGTTAATAAAGGGGCAGAATTAATGATATCTTATGATTTCTGACCCGAAAAATTGAGTAAAATAGAACCCAGAACCTTATCCGTAATAGTTTTTGAGAAATCTGGGATGAAAACCAATAAATTATTGTAAAAAACTCTATTTCTTATATTTAACGTACAATAACTTCGTTAAATGTGTACTGAACATATAAAATTTTAAACAAAACTTCGGAATTTAAGGTCAGAATTTAATTCTGAACAAAATGATGTAAGACAAGTAGAATATAACAAAGCGAAGTTAGAAAAAATTAATTTTTTTTTATCAAGAGTACGTTACATTTGTCAGGAAATTACCTAATGTAAACAAGATTCATATTATTTTTTGGTGATGTGAAAAATTTGTAAAAACAAAATTTCCTGTTAAAAATTACATAACAACTGGAAATTATACAACGATTGTAAACTAAAAATAAATATTACTTAGATAATAAATAATCTCTTTATTAATGTCAGAGATACAATATTATTTGAACAATTATTATTTCAAAGTCGATAATAAAATAACAACAGCTGATCAACAATGCGCAATCCTGTATTAGTATTTAAATCATTCTGTAAGGTATATCGGGTACTGTGATTGTGAGCGAAATTTTTCTGTGAATTTTAGTCTGAACGTGATCGGTTTGTCATTGAAGTAATTCCGTACTTATTTACAGCAGAGGAATATGCTGATATGGTATTCATTTTGGGTGTGTGTAATGGTAATGCTACGGTAAATATATATATATGCATCTCATATATATATGAGCTCCAAGACAAATTGAGAAAAAACAGTGAACTAAGAAACATTTCGGTTATTTCACCAAACCAAAAATTTTAAATTGAACTAAAATACCCTAAATTCCGGTTGCTAATTAAATTTGTGATACCACACAACGATAACAATCAAGAATAATGTGACGAACCGTTATATCATTTAAATAAATTTAAAAAAAAAACAGCATTACAAGACAATGGTGTATTCAAACGCAAATAATAAATGTGGCTTCTTTATTGAACGTTATTCTGTGCTGATGATTTCCGTGAAAATTCAGTATTTTAAACAGCTAACCAGTCCAACTGACTAACTGCATCAACCGTTCTACGTAGTAACGTGTAATTATAACGATTCACTCACCTCCTATCCAAATTTCCTTGGCGACTAAATAGATATATTTATTGCCAGGGATCCTTAAGATCATAACAGAAAGTAACGTAAGTAGAAAGTAAAAATATTATGATAATTTTGAAAGTAATTAAAATAAAGTATAAAAACAATTTAAATCGTTGCCAAATTATATTGGCAATTAAACGTGTTTAAAAGAAGGATACTGAAAAGTGAATTGAAATAAGACTATAACATGAAACTGCATATGTTAATGTTCTACATCAACACTATAAGTTCTAGTGTTATATATGAAGGTTAATACATATATATATAATAAGGTATATATATATACCGTATGTATATAAACGCATTTATTCGCATATAAAAAGTTTATTTTTAGATATCCGCTTCATACGCTAAAGTTGAATTTCTTAAGAAAAGCACAGCTTAAAATATTAAGTCAACCAATTCCGATCACCCATTTTATTTTCTAGTATGTTTATTCTTAACTTTATTTAAAAACCAAAAATTCATACCTTTAACCAATTAATGTGGCAGACGAGTAATATGTTTATGGTAAGTTTGTTTTGTATTATCTGTGTCCCTGTTGCAACGATGTTAAACGATGTCAAAAGATTTTGATGAAAAAATAAATGAAAATGCGATACAATTTTTTTCCGATTTCGTAAACTAAAAATATTTCAAACTTATCAAATGAAATGTTTATATATATAATTTTTGTTTTATATTCTTACATACTGTACATACTGTATATTCTGTACATTTTTTTAAAAATCTTAATAAATAAAATTTATTATAAATAAGAAGGTAAGACTGCTGTGTGGAAAGTTAAACGTAGCTTTAAGGAAGAGATGAATGAATTGTTTTATTTGAAGTGTGATGTTCTATGGAACTGAAACGTGGACGATGAGAAAGCAGACAGAAAACGAATTGAGGCTTTTGATATATAGAAGTGGAGCAGAATGATAAATGTTAGACGGAAAGACCATATAACAAATGAGTAAGTATAAGAAGAATAGAAGAGAAAAGGAAAATTCTAAATTTGATTTAATATGGGAAAAGATACTGGCTAGGATATTGTATGAGAAGAACGTATTAGTGAATTCCATAGAAGGCTTGGTGAATAGAAGAAAAGGAAGAGATTTCAAATGCTGGATGGGATTATGGAAAAGGAAGAATATGTTGAAACAAAGAGGATAATAGAAGGTTGTGAGCAACAGCCGTGACCAGGACCTGCCCTAACTGCAGAACATTATAAATGAATTGTAAATATTTGTGAAAATTATTTTTAATTCGAAAATCATTGAATAAATCATTTGCCAATCTCCATGGCGCGAGTGATAACGTCTCGGCCTTTCATCCCGTGGTCTTGGGTTCGAATCCCGGTCAGACACGGCATTTTTCATACACTACATTTCCGTATTCCACGCAAAAGCTTCAAGCTTATGTGGCGATAACATCAAGTTAAAAAAATCATTCTAATAAAAATACAGGAATTAAAAGTTCACTCAACAAAAAAAAATAAAAAATAAAAAAATCACTAACAAAATGAAAATAAATGTTTCTTAAGTACGTTAGTTTAAAATAAAATTTAAGTAGAACCGTTAAAGATACTGTTAAGAAATATTTTAATTTGAAATTGATAGAGAAAAACTCAAAAGACAGAGTGTAAATAAAAAAAGCTAACAAGTTGTAATACTTTCGTGGCATTGGTTATTTATTCTATACAAAAAAAAGTTACTTAAGATATTTTTGGTGGGGAGGGTATTTTATGATGAATACTTATTTTAAAATTATCGTTTTATGTTTAAATAAACCAAAAAAAGTTTTAAAAATTCAAAAAATCGGTATTTATTTTTTACTCTCCTTCCTCCAAAAACAACTTCCATCCAAAGAAAACGTTTAATTTTTCCATGTTTCTATTTTAAATGGAAAAAACTAAAAAAAATTCCACTAAAAAATGTACAACCAATAAAATATTACCTAAAACTTCTTTTTTTTTTGGGGGGGGGCAGGGTTGAATTATAATGAAATGTTATTCTAATATTAATATTTTATTATTTCAACTTTTAATAACATTAAAATTTTAAATAAAACCAAAACCGAAAAATTACAAAAAAATCGGTATTTTTAAACTTTCATCGGCTCTTCCTATTATTACCCAAAAAGTATTTATTTTATTTTTTTGATCGGTAGCTCCTATGCCTAGGAAACCTTTTTAAAAAATCGGTAAAAATATATGCAATAAATAAAATATAGCTTTTTTCGAAGGGGGAATTTTGCGGCAATTTAAAAAAAAAAATTGTTAAATATGTATGTACACATGCACTAAGTGAGGTTATGTTTGCCCCACTGAGAAAACTGACTCCCAAATTTTACCTTCAAATTGCCCCATAAACACGACTCCCTGTACAAAATAACATCGACATTCAGTAAGTATAAAAACGTTTTATATGCATATACGAGTATATATATATATAATATATGTAATATATATATATGTAATATATATATATATATATATATAATCAAAAGTTATTAAACTTAAAACACCCCAACACATGTACATACGTACGTACGAACATTACTTCCCTTTTTTTTGGGTCCCCCGGGTCGTGAAACGTTAAGAAATGCAAAAAACCAACCAACACCCCACTTTTTGACTGATTACTCATACTTTCCTTCTTGCAACATAGCTCTACAGCTATGATGCCAGGAAGGTAAATTAATTGAAAAAAGATAAATGGATTTAGATGGATTCATTTTTACATTTTTTTAGGTTTTTTGTTATAACATATAACAATATAGATATAGCAATTAGATATAAAAATCAATAAGGAGGTATGAATATTTCAATTTTATAAAGGCGGTTCAAAACTGCCCTGGAATATTTTTTGACAGTTGATTTGGAACATCAACTGGTTGATTGCTACCACCGAAATAGTAATATATGAATGACTACACTGCTACAAATTTTTTTTCCCCTCTCAATTTTTTTTTCTATTTATAAATTTTCTGTAAAAAAGTCCATAATAAATTCTCTGTAATTATAAGTAAAAAAAAATTAGGCATAAATTTAGAGTCACATTTCAGTGGCTGAGACTCAAATTTGTCTGCCTAAGAAAGATAAATCCATGGAATGAGACATAAGTGGGGGGTCTTGTAATTAAAACACAATGTTTTATTTACAAGGATGAAATAAGAAAAAAAAAAACTACTTTAGTCTTCCCAATACAATGAAATCCAAATATATACGTCTGTATGTTTAATGCACATGAAAAATCATTACATCATTTTTTTTAAACACTCAGTTTTTTTATTTTATTTATCATTTTTATTTCCTTGTATAAAGTAAGAAAGTATTGTGATCGCGAAAAATTTCGGTTTTCAGATTTCAACGGAAATATCAATTTTCATCACCCCTGAATCCATTCTGACTAGTTTCGGCGTGACGTCTGTACATACATATGTATGTACGTATGCATCTTGCGTAACTTAAAAACGATGAGACGTAGGATGTTGAAATTTTGGATTTAGGAGTGTTGTAACATCTAGTTGTGCACCTCCCCTTTTGATTGCAATAAATTGAACCAAAAGTATTCAAAAAAGCCCAAAGTCTACAAAAATTTACATTTTGGACATTTTCTTAACTGTAGTAATGAGCCCTCATTGAGAGATTTTCAACGATATTCCATGATACTTATCTTCATTGGTTTCAGAGTTATAGTCAAATAAAATTTTAATTGATAAAATATTTGGGCTCTTAAAAGGGGAAGGGACATCGGTACGAATCGGACTTCATCTCCTTTTTTTGAATTTAAATATATTGATTTATTAATAATTAATTCTCAGACTGTAAAAAACTGTTTACGATAATTATTCAAAAATAACAATTAAAAAAAAACAAATATGAAAAAATATCAGTAATTATTAATGAAATAAAATTTTATGTACTTTCCATTTAACAAAAATGTGTATATGTAATTTAATAGGCGTACAAGGAAGTCGTGGTGTCCACATCAGATTTTTTCATAATATATCCAAAAAGAATTTTGATTCGGAATAAAATATAATACTTGTATTTCAAACGAAAGTATCATTTTAAAAAATATTTAGAAGAATTTATATACAATATTTATACAGCCTTTTTATTTACAACTGTTTCGATCTAATAATGATTTATATAAAAACAATCCAAGCATATATATGCATATTACATCTTTGAAACTGGATCTTTACTTGTTTGCCGACCTAAATAACAAGATTATTCTATAAATTAAATTTACTTTGTAAACATTAAAAGTTGTTTTATAACATTTATAATTTTTGGGAACTATTTTAGTAGCTTTTGAATGAGGCAAATAAAAAAAAATCTAATTATAACATTGGAGTCATCGTAATTATCTCTATCATAGTGCGACGTTTTTGTTCTGCAAAATGAAACGCAGAAAAGACCCTTAGAATAGAAAATTACTATTCCATTGCGACATCAAATCGGGTCTCACGGCCCAGCTGCACGTATAACTTAAGACCCAGAAACGGGTCTCGTAGCAGTCAATTCGTTAGTATAAGTAAAAACTCTTAAAAAAAACTTGCCGGAAACACTTTGTTTTACGTTACAATTTTATTGTTCTTTTTAACAACACAAAATTATTCACTCGAATATCCAGAACTACATACTGATCAGCTATTACTGCCAACTCGTGAAATAGAAAATATGTAGATAATTAATTTTTTTAGAAATTATATAGAGTCAGATCGAGCGAAGCGAGCCCTTTGCGTCTGGATCCCCAGTGTGTTCCTGATGATTATGTATCTTTGTTACCCGTATGATTATAAAAATAATATTAATAAATAACAATTAAAGTCTGAAAAGCTTCCTTTCCTTCAATGTTTCCCTCGTTCCTGACAGGCGTAGCTCTGATACGTTCCTGCTATAGATGACATATCCCTTTTGACTACCATTTCCATTACTCTAGAATACCCTATATCTCAGGGAGAGAGATGAAAATCGGATAGTTATAAAACGCATAGTCCATTATTTTTTTTCGAAAAACGAAATCAAAAATTGTATTAGATCGTCGTTCAAGAGGAAAAATTTACACTTAATCCTCAAGAGGGCTAGGGCTTTGATGTGTGGCTTAAAATCTTCCCGGGAAAACATGAATGTATCATGAAAATTTAAATGCAGTCAGTCTCGGTTGGTTCTCGCGTGATGTTGTTGCACACGAGCACATCTCGCGTGATGTTGTTGCATCGGTCATGTGAGACCCATCGCAAACTTTCGCATTTATATATTACACATATACATAGTTATAATAAATTTTAGGATTACGAAGAGTATATTTTGCTTTGTTTAAAATTTCATTTTTTCTGACCCATTTTTTATTTCTATTTAGAATTAGTCAGATTTCTTAAATTTATATTTGGTTTGCAATGACTTCATTTACATGTATGTAAATGGACATTTTCAACAAAAAAAATGTATATTTTTACAAATTTTATTAAAGATTTTTATTTGTACAGGAGGAATTTAAATAAATTTATTTTCGACCATCCTAAAACAATTTTTAATTTTCGAATCCAATTTTGCAACAATTTTCTAAGAAACTGCTAGAGGTTCAAAGTTTTGGGTTTTATCATGGTTTGCGATTCGTTTCATGATCCTTGTGTCTTTGTCCTTCTCGTGGGCGATCCTTGTACTTAGCTTAAGTTGATTCTGGTTGTATTATTATAATGTTCTAGTTGTTCTTGCATGAAAGTCCCTGGTTTTTATGTATAGATGATGTTCTACACCCATCTATTTTTATATAAGTACTGGTTTGTATTATGTTGATTACTGTTAATAATTGTTATGTTATTGTATTAGGATTAGTACTTGTAGTATGATTGGCGTATGGTTGTGTGTGTGGGCGAGCTCTCTCTCCCTGATGAAATGCCTCATTGGCTATCCCAGAGAGGGTGGAAAGCCAGGGGTGGTCGTTTATTAAAATCGTGTGAACTTTTTTCTAGATATCAACTGTTAAACAAAAATCATACCGTGCGACAATTTTTAAGTTGAGCGATTGAGATCATTTTTCGTAGTGAACGTTATCTATGCACTGTGTATATGATTAAAGTTAAAGTTGTACATAAGTAATAAATAATTGTCCATTTTCACGTAATTCTGAATTATATGCACAATTAAAGGAAAAGGGTTTTTGAATCGGTTACTTTATTTCAATTTTTTCCCATTAATTTGTTGGGCCTAAATATGTTGTTTTGTAATGGGATGATGATGAATAATGAAGATTTCTGTGAAACTAGAAAACTGGATTTATTTTAAATAGACACAGCGATTTTCACGGTTAAAATCAGTATCTGTTATTTATTCATTTCAAATATTTATCTATGGGCTACAGCTCTATACATAAGGCAACCGTAATTTATGTGAATGGTACTCCTATGGTATTTCATAAAACGAAAGAAAATTTATTTCAACCCCTCCCCCCACACAGGAAAGTAATACCGTACTTTCTTCGAAAAGTCGTTAAAAAAAAACAATGTCGAAATTGGTCAAAAACGCGGAATATGAAACTGGAACCCACGTGTTAATTTTATTTTTTTCTGCTTGTTTCCGGAACCACCGTAGGTATTACTTCTGAGGATAAATGAGGATGATATGTGTGAATGCAAATGAAGTGTATTTTTGTAAAGTGTCAGATCGACCGTTCCTGAGGTGTGTGGTTAATTGAAACCCAACCACCAAAGAACATCGGTATCCATGATCTAGTATTCAAATCGTATTAATTATACTGGGCGAATGAATCATTTTAACCTTTGTTAAATGTTTAAATTTGGTCAGTCTCATACATTAAACGTTTCATACAACTCTTTATTCCTAGGGTGACAATGAAACTTTATATAATCTAAAAAAAAAATTTAAATATTTTACATATGTCACATTGTATCAAATTAAAGAAGTAAGAAATAGATCATTTCATGTCGATATTTTTGGAGATTTTTCCTATCAAAATTGAATATAAAGTTTAAAATTTAGGTTTGTTTTTCTTTATTTTTCCCAATGTTTTTCTTTAGTTGTTTGTTTAGTAAACAAAAATTATTATATTTTATTTTCGATTATTCAGATCGATTCCCTTAAATTTAAAAATTTAGACATTTATAAAATTTTGAATTTTAATAATTTCTAAACTATTCGATAAATCTAATTATGTGTAAACCAGCCGGGTAAGGGGTTGCTTCGCTCGCCCGACAGTCTACCCCCGACGTATTCGTATCCTAATATTTGTGAGAATATTTTACAGAAATATTTTAGGAAAAGAAATATTAGTGAGTTGAAAATATTTTTCTGAACATTTTGGTGTTTTATATTTATAATAGGCTCAAATAGTGAGTAAATATAGAATTTAATAGAACGTTTAATGTTAGCCATATTGATAATATGGAGTTGGCTTGTGTGTATCGTGTGAGGTTGTTAGTTGCCAATCCAGCTGTTGCTATTGGCGTAGAGCGGCCACGTGATGCACCGGCCGGATGCGGGCCAACAACTCTCTCCCGCAGAATAAGAATACTCTTTTTTTACTGCTAAATATTAACTAATAATCCCTTTCTTTTACTAATAAAATTAGTAAATAGCAAGTATACACCTGACCACCGCAAGACATGTAACGAATCGGGATTTTCCGCTAGTGATGGATACATTCCAGTGCCAATCTAAGAGGGACGGTGACATACAATTTCCCTTTAGTAGGGTAGGATAAAACATATAATTGTATTTACACAATAGTTCTGCACACACAGTTTTAACACTGCATTCCACTTATGAGAGCCAATTTAATTTTATATTTTTTTAAATCAATGAAAATATTTCACTGGAAATTTTTTCTTTTCAACTTGGGATTAGAATACAGTTCCTTCTTACATTTTTATAAAATAATATTCTACTAAAATGTCTTACACATAAACTATGGGACAAAATTAATAGTTTATTTATTTTTTTATTTGAAATACGTTTTATAAAGATAGGTGCCAGAATTATATATCAAGAAGATTACGAAAACAATTGGAATCAAAGACTCTTTTGCCTAGGTTTGACGTAAATTAATTTTATTAAATAACAATTAAACAAGTATTTTTTACAAGTTCAAAGGTTTTCGCGATAAATATACTAAAGTTAGAATTCTGAAATGTATTTTTAAAAAAACAAACCGTTTTTAAAATTAAAATTAAATGAACACATTAATTCAAACAATATGCTCTGTTAGCGGGGTAAACCTTCTTACATCTCTTTGTAAAATGAAAAATTAAAAATCACAGTTAATTTAAAAAAAAATTACATCAGAATATTAAACAAATTCTACTTAGTTTTAAATTTTATAATGATATTTTCTCTTCAAAATTTAATATACGAAATTTTCCAGATGGTAAGCAAAGCTAATGAAGCACGACGTTAGTAATTCCGGGTTTAATAAGCGTCAACGATAATTGAAAGAAGGGGAAAATAGATGAAGGAAAGAGACAAAGTGAAACGTAGAATGAGTGAGTGAAAGGAAATGTAGAGAAGGATTTAAAGTAGTGTTTCATGTAAAATAGGCTTCGACTAAAATCTGTTGATGTAAGACAAACCGGAAATAGTTATCATATAAATCAATTTAAGAAATTTTAACAACATAAAATTAATAAACATCAATGTTTTAACAAACTAAAAAAAAACTATTTTAACAAGATTGAAGTTTTAATTTATTAAAAATAATTTAATATAGGATATTACTTCGGATACTTAATACTTAGGATTATCGTGTTTAGTATGGAGAATAAAGTAAGTACTTGATGTTTTTACTTATACTAGATCTAATTTAATAGATGAATTGGTTGGTTTGCTTGGAATTTCTCCCGCCACCACCCCATTCGGTCGCCCTGAAGCATAAAACTGAATGTCCGTGCCACAAACGGCTACTGAGCCTCGAAACAGTTTAGCGACCAGTATCCTAAATAGCTCCTACAGCTTACCTAACAGCGTGAGCGGATTAAGCGCGGTGCCATACACCACCGGCTTACGTGTCTCAACCGCTCACTTGTCATATATTTACTAAAATGGCAAGCCCACCCCGTCAACTACTAAAAATATATATGATATCCATAAATTAAAATTTACTTCGACTAGACAGCAATTCGCTGCCACGCCTAGGTTGCTGAATGCCACCAAGTACTTGTCCACCATAGTAAAGCGCTTGGAGCCTTAATTAGCTGATGTTCAGCCATATATTTCTAGATTAGCTTCCCACAGCAGTCCTGTAGGAGACTTTCTCTTAAGTAAACTACTCATGTCGGTTGAACAAAGCCACCGCATCAAGGAACTCCCACACGGTCCGACAATGCGGCTCTCACCTCATTAATTCGCCGCTTGTGAGTGGCCAATTTACCCCCGACCTCTACTTTCCACGGTGGCCCGGCCTCTGCCCCACCCCCCATCAAGAGCAGGGCAGTCAAACATAAGGTGTTTATTTGACTGGATTTTCGCACAGTGGCACAGTTCATCAGCTGCCAGGCGGATATACAACTCAAACAGATATTGGTTCAAATGGTTAACAAAAGATGAAGAAAACCTTCAGTCAAAATTAAAAAAAAAAAAATTCCGAAATGAAAATTGTTTTTAAATTCAATTTACTTTAATTCTTATCCCGCAACTTTTTCTTCGAGTAACTCGTAACGAGAATATCATAAATAAATTATCACCACGAGACGGGGAAAGAAACAGCCGATTGAAACTTCAAAAAAAAATTTTATGAAAGTTGAATAAAATTCTATTAGCTTCAATACTGTTTTTTGTCTTCTTTATCTTTTAAACTTTAAATATACAGATTAATGTTTTCATTTCCGTATTTATAAAAATTATAAAACACGACAAGACGTGATAATGAGTCATATACAATTTTTATCTTAAAAAAAGTATTTTGTTTTGATGTCATGTTTTAATATTGTCAGATTCTGGTCCTATCGCAGAGACGGGTTTTCGGCAGTTTCTGGCGTAAAGCCAAAGAAAGTTTACTGATTCCTATGCAGGACAGGATAAACGAGCTGAAACATTACTGCCTCTCATTGCAAATTATAATCTGCTGGGATCGGTAATTATTTCAGAAGCGTGGCGCGGGTACCGTGACATTCGAAACCTACCGGATTATAAACACCAAACGGTCAGTCACTCGGAATATTTCGTTGACCGGCAAACAGGAGCGCACACTCAAACGATACTAACTACTGGAGCTAGGCCAAACAACAGCATAAAATTGACAGCGGCACCAGTAAAACACTGCTCAAGTTGTATCTCATACAATTTATGTGACGCCAGAGCTATCAAGATCGCGATTTGTTTCTAAAAATCCTGATAAATACTTCCACTTATTGGCGTTCACAATAAGTAAGGGCAGTTTTTCATTTTTTTTTTGTTTTTTTTTCTTTACGTAACCTTAAACGAAAAGATCGAAAAGTTATATCAAGAGGTAAGCGAGTTTAATTTCATTAATAATCTTGAGGTAACAAATGTCAAAAATCTATTTTTCACCTAGAGGTAGGTCCCATAGATAAATATTTCAAATCAATAAATAACAGATATTGATTTTAATAATGAAAATTGCTGGGTCTAATTAAACTCATTTTTATTATTAATCACAACCCCGTAAAACCGTTGGAAAAAATATATTTATGCCCAACAAATTAATGAGAAAGATTGAAAAAGTTACCAATTCAAAAACCCTTTTCCTTTAATTGTGCATTTAATGCAAAATTACATGAAAATAATGGACAATTATTTATTAGCATAACTTTAGTCCTGTACACAGTGCACAGACAGCGTTAATTACGAAACATTATTTCAATGGCTCAACTAAAAAATCTGATGTAGACACCACATGACTTCCTTATAAGCCTATTAAATTATATATACACATTTTTAAAAGTACATAAAATATTATTTCAATCTGATTTTTTTATTTTTGTTATTGAATTATTATTTATTGCAAACTTTTTTACAATCAGAAGTTAATAATTATAAATACATCAATATATTTAAATTAAAAAACAAAAGTTAAAAGAAAAAAAGGAGATGAAGTCTGATTCGAACCGATGTGCCTTCCCCTTATAAGATCGAACTATTTTATTAATTAAAATTTCATTTGGCTATAACTCTGGAACCAATGAAAATAAATACCGCTTACGATATATCGTTGAAAACCTCTCAATGAAAGCTTAAGAAAAATTCCAAAATCCAAATTTTTTTGGAGTTTGGGCTTTCTTGGACACTTTTGATCCAATCGATTGCAATAAAAGGGGAGGGTGCACAACTAGACGTTATAACAGTCCTTTCAACATTCTACGGCTAATCGTTTTTGAGTTATGCGAGATACAAACGCACATACGTACATATAGACATCACGCCGAAACTAGTCAAATTGGATTCAGGGATGGACAAAATGGATATTTCCGTTGAAATCTGAAAACCGAAATTTTTCGCGATTACAATACTTACAAGGAAGTAAAAATTGTCGCACGATAAAACTTTTGTTTATCAGTTGATATCTAGAAAACAGTTCACACGATTTTAATAAACGAAATAAAAAAATAGAATTCAGTTTTTTCTAAATTTCATTAATTTTTGTTAAAAGTAGTTATATTGATCATACGTAATTCAGAACAATACACACACACACACACACACACATATATATATATATATATATATATATATATATGTGCCATATATTATATGGCACAAATTTAAATAAAAGGAACTTCCGAAAAAAAAGAAATTCCTTTTCCTTTAATCTTTTTTTCATAAAGATTGATATAAGTTAAAGTACAAGGTTTGTGTTTAAACTTTACCGCTCATTATTCCTTACAAGTAAAAGTTACATGGGTAAACATAGACCTAAAACCATCGTCAAAGCTCAATAGATACAATGACCTATAAATAAGGTTTTCTTAATGTCTTATAAATAAAAGGTTTCCTTATTTATTTGCGAATACCAGATTACAGAGTAACAGCACAATGACATGTCAAGAGTAATAGTCAGAGATGCCTAGGTATCTGTGCGCAATCTGGCGTGAAATTGTAAATGAGTAGTCTTGAACAGACTCAGGCCGACCATTTCTGAGACGTGTAGTTAATTGAAACCCCACCACCGAAGAACACCGGTAGCCCGAGTCTAGCACTCAAATCTATATAAAAGCGGCTGCCTTTACAAGGGCTCGAACCTTAGTACTCTCGACTTAAAAATACAGCTGATTTTTTGATGACGAGTTTAACCGCTAGACTAACCCGGCGGGTTATATATGGAAACCCGAATTTAAGGAAATTGTATTTTCGTATTCTTCGTACCTCAAAAAGTAAAGAAAATTCATTTTCACCACTCCGCTCCCACCATGATATAGAAAATAAAAAATGAAAATATATATTTTAATAGAACCAGTTTTATTGTGTTGCTAAATACTCGACTACTGAAGTTGCTAATACTCGACTACTGAACTAACAGTCGTTCACAGTTAATTTTTAATGCCTTAATATTTAATGCCTTAATTTAATTACAACAGCTACGTTTCTATCAGCTTCCTGGAAAAGTTGCGACTAATTAATTCATACAATTTTTCATCAAACAGCATTATTATAATTAAATATTTCCAAAACTATCTAAACGAAAAAATTCGCTGGCAATTCTTATCGTATAACGGCTGACTTTACAAGTTATTAACTACAAAAAGCGGTGACTATTTTAAAATTAATTATATATTTATTTTATTCAGATCACTCGCGAGATTTGTTTTTCTTAGACGTATTAATTTATAATATTTACAAATAGATACATAAATATTAAAATAAATGTATTCTTCAAGGTCAGTTAATCTTATATGGAAGGTAAAACCTTTTATGTGAGAACACAAATATATGTTTATATGTCCAGAACAAAATTACTTGTAATAAAGCAACCAATCATTTATTTATAATGCTGTGGGTGGTGTTCATAAATACATATTGTTATGTATAAAATAAGTTTTATGACAAAACATATTACAATACTAAATCTGCAGCGTATATATATTTATTTTATTATAAATAAAATAACATCTTAGAAAAGTAAACATAGCATAATATATTAGAGATTTGTCGTTCGATAAATTCAAATAAAATTTCTACGTAATTTAAATAAATAATATTAAACGACACTTGTAACGGTTTTAACAAATAATGAACTATAATAATTGTAATTTTAAGCCGTAAAAAAATTGACAAATTTAAAAATTTTATTCTATAAAAATTCTCATAAAATATTATAACATTTACTGGTGTTTTATAGTGATAATTCAAATAAAATCTTTTATACCGTACGTAAACGCACTCATATTTAAGGATAAAATACGCAAACGGATATACAAAAGCATTTTTTTTTTTGTATTTAAAATATATCACATACATGAAAAGAAATGACATTGACATTTTTTTTCTATGACATTTAAATCGCAATTTATTACTGGATTTAACATTAAATTACCGCAACTGGAATAATATCTTAAATTTTTACTTTGTCATAAATTGGAAAAAAAGATCTTTAAATTCAATAAATCATTCTCAAAAAGGTCTTTAAGCCTTATAAATCAGAATATTTGTGTTTATTTGTATGTACCCCGATGGGTACTGCACGGCCATATTAGCATTGCGTTTTGAACCGACTGGCACAGCGCTGCGAACCCCAATTTACAGCGCTAACAGCTTAACTTCGTGTGAGGAATAAATGTGAACTAACAAATTGCGATCGAATGAATGAAATAATCTATTCTTTTATCTTATTCTTTTCTCTTCATTAAAGCATTTAATAACGTTTCCAATAATACTTCTACCTTCGCTATGAGTATTTGTGAACTGTCTTAAGATTTCAACTCTTACAAAATAAATACGAAAAAACAATGAGATAAAATATAAGGATTATTAGAATAAATTATAGATAACTGAAAATTAAAATCCTACGCAAGAACTATCGAATGAAAATAAACAAGAACAAAACAAAAGTAATGAAATGTAGTAGAAATAACAAAGATGGACCACTGAATGTGAAAATAGGAGGAGAAAAGATTATGGAGGTAGAAGAATTTTGTTATTTGGGAAGTAAAATTACTAAAGATGGACGAAGCAGGAGCGATATAAAATGCCGAATAGCACAAGCTAAACGAGCCTTCAGTAAGAAATATAATTTGTTTACATCAAAAATTAATTTAAATGTCAGGAAAAGATTTCTGAAAGTGTATGTTTGGAGTGTCGCTTTATATGGAAGTGAAACTTGGACGATCGGAGTATCTGAGAAGAAAAGATTAGAAGCTTTTGAAATGTGCTGCTATCGGAGAATGTTAAAAATCAGATGGGTGGATGAAGTGGCAAATGAAGAGGTATTGCGGCAAATAGATGAAGAAAGAAGCATTTGGAAAAATATAGTTAAAAGAAGAGACAGACTTATAGGCCACATACTAAGGCATCCTGGAATAGTCGCTTTAATATTGGAAGGACAGGTCCTTCCAATTTCTTCTTTTTTGGTCAACGTGGCTGAGACTTCAATTTCTTCCACAGCCTTCCATAACTCCTGTCATGGAACTGTATCCAACAAGCTCATAATCAACAATTTTTTTCAAGAATTATTTCTTTCTCTCTACTTTGCGTTTTATCCACAGCCATTCGCAAATTAAATATATGATGTATAGTTTAATAATAATAATAATGATAATAATTTTTTTTAAACATAATTATCAGAAATAAAAAGTTCCTTATATATAATACATGAACAGCTGTAATAAACGCTTGCAATCCATCAGTAAATGTGCTTACGATCCGTTTATATAACTATTGAGTCTCGACGATTCATAAGTCTTTAATTCATGTTTTTTTTTTTGCATGCAATGTTAACTTGGTCGCGTTACACAACCTCGTATAGAAAGACTATTGATTTTTCAATAATTTTTATTTGCAAAGTAAATGTTATATTTAACTATTCACCTTAATTTCCTCATTCTAGTATTCCTATTTTCCATTCGTGTTAAGACCTAAAATTAGGATCGTAATTGTAATTGTTGAAGAAATTAATCATTCGTCTATATTTATTATTTTTGTGGAAAATATGGGTATAATTATTGAGATTTCGATATCAAAGATTAGGAAGATGGTTGCAATTAAAAAGAAGTGTGTAGAAAATGATTTTCGTGTTGATGATAGTTTAGAAAATCCAAATTCAAATGGTGAATTTTTATCTCGTCTTATTTTTTTTTTTTTTTTTTTGAGATTACTATTGTGATGGCCAATTTCAATGTATTTTTTTGTTTTTTTTTTAAACCATGGAATTCATTAAACTTCATAAAAGTTTTAAGGTGTATTATTATCTAAATAATCTAATTATTGGATACACAATAATATTTAAAAAGAGAGCGTAAGGTTATTATTTTAAGTTACTTTTTCTCTTGCATTATCTTCAGTCGTAGATTAAATCGCGATCTGTAAAAGACAACTAAATGTTTTTGGGGAATTAAATTTAGAGAATAGCTGAAATTTTAACATAATAAATATTTTATCAATTGATTAAATAAATTATTCTCGAGATGTTAAGGATTTACAAGAAAATATTATTTTTTTAAATATTTCTTAGGTTAACGAATGACAGTTGTTCGTATTCACTAAGTCTGTGAGTGTGTGTGTGTGTGTGTGTGTGTGTGTCTGTGTGTGCGCGCGCGCGCTCCTATTATATATATATATATATATATATATATATACAGGTGATTCAAAGAAACGGGAAATTATGAAAGTTGTGTTGGTAGCCGTGGGCGATTGGTACCACTTGATAAGTGTCGCCAGCCTCTCTAACCTAACCTGCCATTTAGTTGTCATGGATCCTTGGAGTGGTGCGCAACGTGCATTTGCTATCAAAGCGTTTTACAAAAACAATGACAGTGTGGAGGGAGCGCGTAGAGAATTTCGCCGTCATTTTAATCTGGGACGGCACGACCGTGTTCCATCAGCACATGCAATTAAAACATGGATATCTAATTTTGAGGAAACCGGTTCGGCAATGAAAACGAAACCTCCAGGCCGTGAGCGAATCGTCCGTACACCACAGAATGTTCAAGCTTTACAAGATGCTGTCACACGAAGTCCACATCGGTCAATCCGTCGTCTCTCAGCATCTTTACAATTGCATAGTCAAGTGTTCGAAGAATGTTAGTGAAGTACTTGCAATACCATCCGTACAAGTTGCAGATCGTCCAGGAAGTGAAACCGAACGATGCAGTTGTGCGAGTACAATTCTGTAATGTAATGCTTCAGAAGATAAATGATAACGAAGAGTTTGTTCACGAACTGTGGATGTCAGACGAAGCGCATTTCCACCTCAGTGAATTTGTTAACAAGCAAAATTTCAGATAGTGAGCACAATAAAATCCTACGCAGCTACACCAGCGTCCGTTGCACAGCCAGAAAGTGACCGCGTGTGGTGTGCTATGTCATCTTACGGTGTTATAGGCCCTTATTTTTTTGAGGATGACAACGGTCTTGCGATTACAGTGACGTCGGCTCGTTACGTAGCCATGCTTGAAACCTTTGTTGTGGAACAACAAAAGAGATTTCCACCAATTCTTAACACAGCCTGATTTCAACAAGACGGAGCAACGTCACATACTGCACGAATATCGACGGCAGCTGTACGCCGATTGTTTGGATAACGTGTCATTTCACGAAATGGTGACATTAGATGGCCTCCCAGATCGCCTGATCTCTCAGCTTGCGATTACTTTTTGTGGGGTCACCTTAAAAGCAAAGTGTTCCACAGTAGACTTGCAACAACGGAAGAACTGAAGACAAAGATCCGAGAAGCAATTGCGGAAATTCCAGTTGAGATGTTACGTCAAACCATGAACAATTTAACGAAGAGACGTCGTGAGTGTTTACGTAGAAGAGGAGGTCACCTGGAAGATGTCATCTTTAAAAAATAAACTTAAATGTATGTATCCTAAGATGGCAACATTTGTACAATTTCATGCAATAAAATTCATTTTCTAAAAAATTTTTTCATAATTTTTAATATGAATATTTAAGAATACGTACATATTCAAAGATTTATCTGCAAAACGTTAAGGTAGTATTTTTCTATCACTTTACCTTAAGATTTTATACAAAACTGAAGCAAAGCCCTGTATTTATATACAGAGTGATGTTAACGTATTTGACAATATGTGACGTAATACAAATCCCATGACTGTAAAGTAACAGCTGATTTACTATTCTAAATTTGTAATACATTTTTAAAACCTCAACATATTTTGAATTGTTTACATTTTTTCAAAATTGATTGTATTAAGTAAATAATCTAAGACGAAAAACATTTAACTAAATTTTACAATTAAATATTATGATAATTAAAGTAAATAATACTGGTTGACCTAGCCATTTAATTTATAATAGTGTTGCAAATTGTTAGTTATTGTATATGATTATTATTATTAGTTTTTTTTTCGTGAAGTCTGTTATTATTACTGTTCGGTCCATTAATTGCAACATGAACCGTAAAAATGTGTTATTACATGTAATTCTGAAGGTAATTTTTTTCTTCTCCACCGGACCGGATCCTGCAGTTAAAATTACACAGCCCAGGGGAGTGTCCTTTACTCTTACAGGCCTTCACGTCTTGGCCCGCCGGTAAGATCTCACCTTGCGTCCACCTCAAACCCCCAGAATAGGATCCACTATGCCGTCCATGGGTCCCCATTCCCGGAGCCGGGTCTCGGTCTATATGCCAATGCCTATTACGGGGACACCCCGAATGGAGCATCTCCGCTGGGACTCGGTCTTTTTCGCTCGGGGGTGCGAGACTCTCCGTGCCTCATCGCTACCGCCTACTCTTGCAAGCACGTGCAAACGGCTGCTCCGCTGAGGGCTGTCCCTCATCCAAGAGCCCCCGATCCTTCTCCTAAAGAACCCTCGCCACGAACCCTGCAATGGTATCAAACATCTTGAGGCTACGCAACATTGTGGCGATGACGTCCTCCACGCTGAGTGGGGGACATCAATTTGATAACTGGTAAACGTAGGCATTTATCAAAAAATGACTTTTGTCTTCGTTTTTCTCGTGAAACTTTACATTAAAATCATGTTCACATTCCTATTTTTTTATTTTTTAAAAGAAGTTTGATTCAATATGGCTGATCTACGAAGGCCAAAAAAAATTTCAAATAAAACAAAAAGTAGTAATTTTGTAACCGTGTAGATCCGGATTTGTTTCTACCTCCTACTTCCCCTTCGGTTTTTAAAAATGAATCCGTTTCCATACTTTAATAACATCTTGTACATATCTATTGAAATCGAAATGCCTACCATTTCGATTTCTTTCTGTTTTTCTCTTTTTACGTATAAATGGCAAAACCGGTTTTAACTAAACTAACAGAATGTTTTTATTTTAACTAATACGATTGAAATCTTAGCTATATATATTTAAGGGAAATAATATTTACCAGTACGATTCCACAAATGACGAAAAATAGATAATTATATATTATAAGTTTTTTTGGAAACAAGGTAGTCAAGATTTATATTCCATTTAGGATAAAGTTTTAAGATTTTAATCTGAAATATTTTCTAAATTCTTACTTTACTTGGATGGTCATTCGAACCGAAGTTTTTAATCACTTTATTCTACTGCCTATTACATTTCTCTTTATTGCTGGCCATATTTTTATGGTTCCTGTTATTTCAATAGACTTTACTTTCTCCACTATCTCAACTTGGGTTTTCCTAATGGTTGTTTTCTTTCTGAATCCCTCTGTACACACTCTTTTTTATCATTTTTTATTCTTCTAGAGGACAAGTCCAATTCATTGAATCCATTTTCTCTTTATCATTTCTCTTCCCTTCTTCTGTACTGCTCAATTGCTATATATTTTTTGTAAAAATTAGTTCAAATTTTGATTCTAGAAAAATAATGATGTCTACAAGAATATCAGTTCTTGTTTCCAATTTTAATTTCCTTGTACGAAGTAAAGGAAGTATTGTGATCGCGATAAATTTCGGTTTTCAGATTTCAACGGAAATATCCATTTTGACCATCCCTGAATTCATTTTACGTTACATTCCTTTTTTTTTGTAAAAATATTTTTTCCTTTATTTATCAAAAAGAAATTTTAAATAAAAACTTCACGAACTTTGTATAAAATAATAGCCTCAAAACGTCATTATATGTTCTTGCGCAATATTACCGTATTAAAACGAATGTTTTGATAATATCCTGACCCCCGTAGAGGAAGACGATCCCGGTCACCACACCACCCCTTCCGTTTTTAGCCCTGATGGGCTTTACCAGAGGTCGTCTTCTAGATCTTCTAAACTTGATAACACAATACAGTTATCAGTTTGGCCTCTGTTAGGATGCTACCGATGCAAATACCTCGGCAGATATTTCCATCAGTGTATTTACATAACTTATTATCGCCTTCGTATAGCTTCTTCCAACCACTACCCCTACCATAACTTACAACCCTCAACTATCAAATTAACCGATTCGCGGAAGCGCGAACCTCACATCTTCCTCTAAAACCGAAGGTTTCACATGGAAAATCTGCCAAGTCACCACTTGAGATTCACGACCAGCTCATCGAAATGTCTGCCGATAAAATGTTACAACTACAATTCACATCTGAACATTTAGATACATTATTGCTTGCTATCGAAATGAATATGAAAATTTAGTTGCAGAAGCATTGAAAATATTAATCCCTTTTGCCTAGTCTTACTTCTGTGAAAAGGGGTATTCGTCTAAGGTTGCGCTGAAATTAAATATAGGAATCGTCTTATATCACTTGAAAACAATTGTTTTTGTGTATTTCTAACACAGATCCACACATTAAATGAAAAACAAACACAACCATCACATAAATTAATTTTCTTTACACGTGTGCTTATAAAAGAAAGTAATATATTTATAATAAATTTTTTTCTCATAAAATAATTTCATTATTGTTTACGTGTAAAATTGAAGGCTAATTTTACACGAGGAGGTTGGTGGGGGTTCCAACCTCCAGGATGAGAAACGTTGGTTTAGATAAACTAACTGAACCCTAAATGAAAAGATTTTGAAAAAATCCGATACCACATTTTTGATATGATCGCCATACTTTCCCCTTTAATATAGCTGTTCTAGCTATATTCACCAGGAGAATAAAGAATATAACTAAAAATTACGTAAATTGTATGATGATTCAAAACATATTTAAAATTAACAACGTAAAAAATATTATAAAGTATGGATATATAAATACTCGCATGGATAAACATGAACTCATTGAAAGTAAGATATTTTTATGCATACATGCATTTTATATACGTAATTTTATTTATTTTTTATAATATTAAAATCGAATCTAATATAAAATATATTCCGATTACGGTTAGCATAATAATATTTAAAAGCATTATTTATTTACCAATAACATATTTCCTTATATATTAATAATAATAATAATACGTTATAATAACAAATTAAGATTTATAGTAATTTATAACTTAAGTTTCATACGAATTAATAAATTATCCGCTATTAAAAAGGATCCTTATGTCACACCTCACTGATAAAAAAAAAATGCAATAAATTAAAACACAATGATGTCAAAAGGTTAAACAAAAGTTGTCGATTGGTATACCACCTGCAGTGTTTAATAATCAATTATATATATGATTATTTCATAGGTGCGTGTGCGCGCGCTCATATGTATATTTTTAATGCGCGCGCGAATTATTGTCAAACGTTTCGTATTTTTCTCTTCCCCCTTAAAAAAATACGGTACTAGAATTTAAACAGATAAAAATCGAAATATATATCTAGTGACAAAAATATAAATTATCCAAAGATATCGAATATATTATAAATAAAATATTATCTTTTTTAAATTTCTTTTTTTTTATTAAGATAAGAACCAGCAAAATAGTAATATCTCAGACAAATTATTAAATTATTACTTAGTAAAAAGTTTCCAACCTTTGTATACAGTCACGAAATTTCAGTATATTTATATTATAAATTCATTACATGATATTTCCTTTGTAAGATGTTATTTTCAATAATTCTTCATATGAACATAAATATGGTGTGTCCCACGAAGTGATATACGGTTTTGATTTAATATCACTTGCCCATTCCCACACCGTTTCTATTGAAACTTTACAGACCTATTAACGAAGGTATTAAAAATTCTTTCAGGTATTAAAAAAGCTTTCAAATTCGGCTCAGAAATATCGTATGGACTCTGCTAGATTGGCAAATGCGATGGCCAATGCCCATTACAGTTTTTGTTCAGCTGTAATTCTCATTTCAATAATAAAATGTTACACAGGAAAGTGAAGTAAAGTTATGACTAATTATTAACTTTATTTATTCAATTTTAGCAGTTGTTTAATTACACATTACCTTGTTTTAATGATTTTTACTAGCTATTTTGTAATAAAAAATGCGGTTTATCTGAAATTTACGGTTTTATTTGAAAAGCCGCCATTTTGTTTCTATAAATCCTACAAGGTTGAAATTTTCGAAGAACATTTTAATACCTTCGTTAATAGGACTCTTTTTTTCTGTTTAGACTCCGGAACCACCGTAACGTATTACTTCAGAGGATGAATGAGGATATGTATGAATGTAAATGAAGTGTAGTCTTGTACAGTCTCAGATCGACCATTCCTAAGATGTGTAGTTTATTGAAACCCAGTCACCAAAGAACACATCAACAAGAACAGATCTAGTATTCAAATCCGTATAAAAGTACCTGTCTTTACTAGGATTTGAATCTTAGAACTCTCGACTTCGAAATCAGCTGATATGAGATAACGAGGTAACCACTATACAGATTAAAAAAATATACCTTTTCTTGGGATACACGCGCGCGCACATACATACAAAGATTCAAGAGGAAAGGTAAATAATTTGAAAACTGATTCTACAGCTTAAAAAATAAGGTAAAAATTCATTCAAACATATTTTCGAAAACGCTTTGTTATCGAGTTACGGCTAGCCAAAAATTTCCCCCGGATTTCAGTTCACCCAGTAAAATGAGGTCATACTGAAATTATTAAGGCGTTATATAAGGAGTAAATTTTTTGACCTGAAAAATCGAATTAATCAGGTCCCAAACCTGTATTACCGTAGGTTTTTCACGATATTCAACGTAAAACAGAAAAATTCTGTTATGAACAACTTTTTTTTAGATTTGAAGTACAATAACTTTGTTAAATGTCTATTAAATTAGTAATTTTATTATAAAGCTTGTGGAGAATTGTTTTATCAATAGTTATAAAGAATTTAATTCTGAAGAAATTAATGCAATAAATACTATGAAAAAAAAAACAACTTTATTATTAAAAACAAAACTTAGAAAAAAATCCGTTTCGCCACGCCGGAAGGCGGAGGTGCTAAGTAGGGGATAAAAAAGAGTTGCACATTAAAGTTAAGAAAAACTTTAAATTTACTCAATATAACAATGGTTGCATGTGAAAAAAATTTCACGTGTTTAGAATACGTCAAGCCCCATGTTCTTACAATTCCAACATCATTTTGGTCATTCCTTGTCGTAAGGGTTCGTCATATCAAAAATTGTTGCAGACAAAAGTTTTAGGTAATGTTTATAGGCTACTTTAAACAGATTCGATACTGTACCTGCTAAGGGAGGTATGATTTTTTTTGTCTTCAAAACCCCATTTTTCACTCTTTGGACCAATGGTTGGTGAAATCAAAAAACTTTACTTAGATAAGTTTTAGGCCCTTATCCATAGAATAGTAGGCTTTAAACGAATTCGATACTTTACTTAATAAGAAATTTATAGCGATATTTTTTTTCAAAAAGCCCCCATTTCCGCTCCATGGTCCGATTTTGCCCATTAATGAACTCGACCGAGATTTTTGGTCGTTATATTTCACGTATAAATTTAAAAGTGATTGGCGCAAAATTACGGCAGTTAATGTATCCACAAGAAAGTGAAATATATATATAAACGTTTGAGCTGACGGTGGTTTTGGAGTCTGGGGGATGTGAAACGTGAAGATATGTCGAAATTTTCCGGAAGTTGAATCATGGTACCCATTACAATAGGTAGCTTTCTTATGAAATCTACCTCAAAGTTTCGGACATTTATTGTAAATTAATACGTTGTAAACCACAGTAAACCAAAGAAAACCACAGTAAACCAAATATAAAATAGCGTGTTTTTCTATCCCTATCTTTTATATTTTACTCCAGGTTTCTCAAAAACTACAAATTCTGGGATCTATTTTTTTTCAATTTTTTAGGTCAGATTTCATAAAAAACCATTAAATTTACCCCTAAATTTGGGTCCTAAGAATTACAGTCTGGCTTGAATTTACAGAAGCTGCAGAAATCAGAGCGATATCTTTCACCAGCCGATACTGGCTAACGAAGCGTTATTGAATCTTTTTATGTGACTGTCTTGTTTATTTTCACTAGTATAAAGTGTCTAGAAAGTTTGTTACATTCTTAGTGATCAATTTGTATAGTTCATTAGCATTGTTGAAGAATTGTTTCAGTATTAAACTGGTAAAAATATAACGAACTAGTATTTATAAAAAATATATAACGATGTCCAACAAAATTCCAGTTGTTAAATTTGATAAACCACTATGGTTACGATATAGAATTTATGTTTTTTTTTTCAAATTTCTGCGACGAATTTGATCTTAACAATTGTTTAATAATATTAATTTACTTCATAGTTCGAAATATGTCAAAGTTGATACTTGTTCGCAGAATACATATAGATATATTAATAGTACTAGTATCCTTCTTTATTTTTCCTGTTTAGCCTCCGGTAACTACCGTTTAGATAACACTTCAGAGGATGAATGAGGATGATATGTATGAGTGTGAATAAAGTGTAGTCTTGTACATTCTCAGTTCGACCATACCTGAGATGTGTGGTTAATTGAAACCCAACCACCAAAGAACACCGGTATCCTCGAGCTAGTATTCAAATCCGTGTAAAAATAGCTGGCTTTACTAGGACTTGAACGCTGGAACTCTCGAATTACAAATCAGCTTATTTGGGAAGACGCGTTAACCACTAGACCAACCCGGTGGGTTTAGTATTAGTATCCAGATAAATCATTTCCTTTATTTTTCTTTCTGCGGTCGAAAATATCTCACTCCAAACGCATTAAAATGTTAATGAACTTTGATAAATGTATCCTTCATTAATTATATGATCCTGAAAAAAGTATTGGAATCTAACACTTAAAATAACATCTTAAAAAAAATTCATCTCATTCACGATGGAAATAACTTCTTTCTTGTAAGAAATAGAAGCCGAGTATAAGGTCACTAAAAATTAAACTACACCAAAACCCCAACAAGCCTGATAAACATAGTAGAGAGTAAACTTTTTAAAGATTTTAAAATATACACACGCATAATAATTCATATTATAATGTAAATAATAAAAATTAAAATAATCGTTGCATATAGATTGCCGTACTCATTCTTATTATTATACATAGTAAAATATTATGTTAAATAAACGAAATTGTAAAAACGGTTGAAAAGATAGTTCAGTGCTGCTATCTACCGAATATAAATACAGACAGATTGCTAATAAAAGAGAATTAAACATTTGAAAAGATACTGAAGGATATATTTTTACCAAATTTTGTAAACTCTACGTTATAAAAAAACCAAACATAAAATTTTTAAAGATAATTAAAAATTAATTTTAACTATCAATGAATGATTATGTTCTGTTGAATGAAGTTTTGCGTGCGAGACTACGATTTTCTTCAACCATGGAAGCCTACGTTAAGACATTGTTTAAGAATCACTTTGTCATTATGTATTTTAATGATAATTTTAAAAAAATATGTTTTATTAAACTATCATTCATTCGTTCAGAGATACGTGATAAGAATTTCATTACGTTAAATTAGCAAAATAAAAAAAATAAAACAGGATGTACTTTAATTTATATTAAATCAGATAATTCAGTGCTGCTATCTGCCGAGTAAAAGTAGACTTAACACAATACAAAATATTTTTGTGAAATTTTCTTTACATTTAATATTTAGAAATGGAATTTCTTCGCCAAATTTGTTTCCATACTACAATAATACACGCTTATACTACTGTTAAATATTTAGACGTTGCATTCATTGAAAAAACGTAAGTCGTTTGAACACAGAAAGTTAATTAACATTTTATTTATTTTCTCATCGGATAAAAATAATATACAAAAAAAAGTTTAAAATAATTTTTTAATAAGATTAATATAAAATTAATCCTTTGCCAAAATATTGTTGCTAATGTTGTGATAAACCTAGTTAAAAACACAACAAATCACACTTTCGTATAATTAAAAAAATTTATTCTCTTCTTCTACTATTACATAAGCTATTTCCGATCGAATATAGTTTATATATATATATATATATATATATATATATATATATATATATATATATATATATAAAGCATTCTACAACATTACATTTACATACAGCATTCTAGAGAAGAATTTACTACCCCTAACCGTCTGTAAAGTTTATAAATTTATTCTTCTTTGATATATGTATTTCAAAACCTTTTTAGGCGATTGAGATGAGATACTCATAAATCTCAAAACCAGTACAGCCGTCCCAAGATTACAATCATCCCATACCAGACTTACTGAGAAAAATGAGGAATGAAGTGGTTTCCTGTTGCCTTCTACAATGACCCAAAAATACTTTACATATAGGAAAATCAGGTCATCGTGAAATGCAGTATTTGTTCGGATCAATTTGTAAAACGTATGATCTGTTCATCCTAGGATCGGCTCAATTTGTAAAACGTATGATCTGTTCATCCTAGGATTGGAAATATATTAAACATCATTACTGTTAGAGAAAGCTATTCCTTTTTCTTGTTACAAAAAAGATCCTTTACATGCGTCACAGCGTTGAGAAACGTTGTAGTGTAATGCTTTACACTACAAACTGCACTACATTGCTTTTGCTACTAACTGATGTACCACTTCAAACAACGTGTTTTATGCTGTATTGCCTCTGCTTGGTAGACGCATAGATAACACATCATTAAAAAAAAATTAAAAGAACTACGTTTATATGCAAGATAATTTACTTATTATAAAATTATCACGTTTCAAGAAATGGCTTTATTAGCTCAAAATATCATGTTATTCAGCAATGGTTCAATAAATATAGTTTTATAAAAGATGGTATATTTAATATAATTAAATCGATTTGTATTTCACTTTGGATTTCTCGAAAACTAAAATACACTTATAGGGTTTATTTATTTTTTATTTTTTTCAATTTTTCAGACAAAATTTCATATAAAACCATTAAATTTATCTCTTAACATCCGACCCAAGAATTACAGTCTGGCTTAATTTCACTGAAGGCGCAGAAATCAAAGGCAAAAATTTTCACTAACTATACCTCGAAAACAAAATGTTTCTGGACCCAAGTATCAAAGAATTTTTTTCCTTTACTTTCTTTCGTTGAAGATGTCTTAAATATCTTTCCCTTTTTTCGTAAGGCACTCTGTATGTATTAAACTGGTTTAATATTGAAAACCTTTAATTTTTAAACTAAAGAGTTGTTGCATAATGGTACTACAATTTTTAAATTATTTGATTTATTTTTAATTATTCTTCTTTTATACTTCAAAATAGTATTTGATACTATGACACTGATGGTGGTTAATCATCAAAGTCGGTTTTTGAAAACAAGTTTTAAAATAATTTCGTAAAGTAATACTTTTTACCGACTTTTCGAAAAAAAAAGTACAGTATTATTTCCGGTCGCATGGTGGGATTGAGAGGTGAAATTTAATTTTCGTTACGTTTTGAGGTATGAGAAGTACGAAAATAAGTACCTCTTAAATTGGGGTTTCCTTTTATATTGAGTGACCATTTGAAAAGTTACTACATTTATTACTCAAAAGCTATCAGTCCCATCGTATTTTTGTTTGCAGGCATGTATACCATTCTCAAGGGGAAACAACTTTTATAAAAAATTTCAAAGGAGTGGAACCTATCCTTTTCCGCTACACCTATCCTAACTCAAAAATCTTAAATGGCAATGGTAAGATTAATTACTTTAATTGACAACCGAAAAAAATAATGAACTTTGGTAAAAGAAAATTAAAATCGGCCCAACCCCTTCGCTCAGTAGGTGCAAAAAAACCATTTAGGGCAGTACTTTTTTTAAATTTCAATCAAACAAGAAAAATAGCTGTAAAATTACATGATATTACTTCTTAAACCGTTTGAAATAATCATAATTTGTGGATTAAAACTTTGAAAATTATTTTTTAAATGGCTGACACAAAATTTCGCTCTTAAATGTTTTCTAAATTTTCAAGGGTTGAAAACTTATTTTTTTTTAAATGAGATGATTGAGGTTATGACAAGGAGGGGTGAAAATCATAACCCCTTTGAAAATAACTTTAAGAAGGTTACCCCGCGAGAATGGTGCACATGCCTGCAAACAAAAATACGATGGAACCGATTGCTTTTGAATAATAAACGCGGTAACTTTTCAAATGATTCTCCGATATATATATAGGCCTAAGTACGCGTGTTTAATATTTTGGCTTGAAAATCTCCTAAACTACTGAATCAATTACATTAAAATGTAAATATGCTGTAGTATCTGAAGTTGTTCATGTAAAAGTTTTATGAAGATTGGTCGAGTCGTTCTTGAGTTAAGCTCAATTTAAGGTCGAAAAATATTTGAGCGGGGCAAATAAAAAGCGTGATTTGTTATTATGCTGCAAGTTAAATAGTTGACGTTTCTTTATCTGTGGTTTCTATTTTTAGCAATATTTTCCGTGTATTCAGGTAGCATTATTTACTTTGAGGGTATTGATAACCGGGTATGTATTTGAACGGGACAAAAGGAAACAAAATAAAATAACTAAAAGTCTGTTTACTTGCGCAGAACTGCGCAAGATCTTTTAATAATTTCTTATACGTACCGTTCACATTTCCAATTGTATAATGACATTCTTCAAAACACTATGAGAAGCAAAACTAATGACTGTATTGATCAAGTATGCAGAGTCTAAAGGAAGACCACCGCTAATGCCCATCCCGGGTAGGAATGGAGGGGATACCATTCGTGCGGGTGGACGATGGCTGGCAGAGCTTTTCCCTCCTCCGACATAAAAAAAGAAGGAAAATCGAATACCTGTAAACCGTAAAGTGTTTAAAGGTAACGTTAAACAAAGTACTATTTGTTGTACCTTGCTTTTAATAAAATAAACGAATTGTTTATCGTCGATCATGTTCATTAGTTTCACATTTCTATTTTTTAGAGAACGGTACAAATTTTATTAAAATGATTATGATTACTTGAAATTTCATCTCCAATATTCCGTCTTTCCTAAATATTCGAATGGTGACGTTATATTCTGTGCCACTTGAAGTTTTGTACAAAAATATTTTTACACCGATTTAGATAAATTATTCCGTACATACTTAAAACCGTAATAATTTGTGTAACTGAAAATTCATATCGATCATGCTTAAAAAATATCTATCCATAAATAAAAAATTAAGATACCAACAATTACTAATTTCAGCAGATTTAATTAAAATTTATTAAGTTAATTAATATTTTTTTCCGTTACAAAAAGAATTAATAGGCGTGACTATAGTATAAAATTGATCCGACTATAATAAATCTTCGTAATCGTCACAAACCAAACTGATAAAAAATAAAAACGTAAACCAACATTCATAATAGTGTTAGAATTCCATTTAAGTTTCACTGTTCCCAATATGGAGCTCTTATCTAATCACCATTGTTGTCTAATCAATCAGAATACGGCTTATTCATAACCAATCACATTATAACTATATTCTGCCTTCCCGGAACCATCACATTTCTGCCAATTAAAGCAATGAAACGAACTGACCAATTAGAATGCACTAAATTCCCAACAATCATCAACTCCTTCTTTGGTAAACGATCACATCCCTTGAAAGGAATTGATCAATAGGAATGGACTAAATTTAAACCGATCACAATTCCACATATTGCATCTAATCATAAGAATGACTAATGTTCACCAATCAGAACGCAAGAAATATTTACCGAACACAATAAGTGAATTCTTTCTCGATCGCGATACCGAAAGCTAAAAGGGTTCTGAAAACGGAAGTTGGTCAAGCATAAAGCTTTGCAATCTGGCGAGCTTTTCTTTCTGGAATGTGGTATCTAAAATTTTATAACTGGAGTTGAAATTTGAAAATAGCGTAAGATTACACACATGCATTCGGAAAAAAACATGATAGATCTTTGGTTATGTTCTTAAATTCAAACAATTTAGCAAAACGAACACTGAAAAACTTTCTAAAAATTCTCTCTGAAATAAAAAAAATAATATACACATTAATTAATTAATGACTGAAAATTAGTAGTTTTTGTTATTTTTGGAAAGTAAAATATTATTCAGTTTTTCAGAAGATATACATCGATATGTTACGTAGATAAGATACGAATCCAATTCTATGAACTTTTAAATTCAAATTACCAACCATATCTTCTTGAAATTGTGTTCTTACAGTAAAAGCACAAGTAATTACAAATTACTTGTGCTTTTAACACGTGTACAATATAAGTAAACAAGTATACAATATTTGTTTCTCAATTGTTTTTTGTTTCTATAGATTATTAGAGGTGGAACTTGGATCGTGTAAAAAAGGAACTTAGTCCGATTGAATGTTTTCTAGCCTTGTTACTCTCTCATCCTGTACCGAAAGAACTAAAATATATGCATATTTTTCATGTACATGTGTACAGTCTTACTATGTGAAAGCCCAGCAGTCGCCCGACTTTAGAGAGAAGAGACCGGCCCTTTCCTCTGTGATATCCTTTTCAGGACTACGGGTCAAATCAAGGTTTACATTTTGTGAATTATTTACAGCCGGTATACGGAAAGTCAGGCTAAAAAAGAAAGAAAAATGAAAATCGTCCTGCAACTACAGACCGAGATCCGACCTGACCGAATCCAGCCGAGATCTGGTATTAAAGACATCCCGAGAGAAGAAAGTTCCATAACTTTACCTCACCCATCATCCTTTCCTAATTCTTACAATTATGTCCTAGCCAGCACGTACGACTCCCTCCGAAAAGGGGAGCGCATTTCATCCTCCAAACACTAGGGCCCTGGAAGAGTATTCCTGCTACGCTGGAAAGCGCTATCAACGAAAGGACTTCAGGAGACGGACTGAAGTGGAATCACGCCGTGAAAACAAACTTCATATGCATCTAGTCTCCCACAGTCAGCTCCGATCAACAAATCCTCCCCGCTCTAAAGGATCGAAACGCAGCTAATAAATAAAACAAAGTAGTCCATAAATAAATAATAAATACAGTCCATAAATAGAACAAAGTACTTTGTTTTACCGTCAATAAATGAATAAAGCTTCCCCGATAAATGAAAGATACAGCAGCAAGGGACTTTTTTCCAGGTTCCAAGATTAGTAGGGAGAAACAAATTCTACTGTTATCCTTGCATTCCGTTCCGTTACTAGTTGGTCGGATGATCCCCAGCCCAATAATTGATTTTCAACGGACGAACAGTAAGCTATTGAACTCAATACAGAGCGGCCGGGAAATCACCATACCCCCTAAAGTTAGAACTAAACATTTATAATGACTTATAAATGAAAAAGGCGATATAATAATGAATTATTTTATTTACTCATTTGAAACATAGTATTAATTTTAAAGGTCCAGTGGGTCTGTTTGTTCACCCTCTTGTTGCACGCACAATTTTATACGTCGTCACGTCCTCTGTGACATGTGACATAGCCCCGATTTTTAGTAAAAATTCGAGGCTAATCTAAACGTGAGGCCGACTTACATTTAGATTCGACCCGGCTTTTAAGTTGTTTTTTAGTTTATTTTTTGTTCTATGTTCTTGATGAAGGACCTTCAGTTATTATTAATAATAAAAGCACTTTTTAATTAATGAAAAAAGTTGAATGGACGAGTATTTGGTCAAAGATTGGCTTAAAACGGTTTGGTCCAGAAACCCTAGAAGAGAGCGATCAGTGCTAATATTAGATGCATCAGGGGACATTTGACCAAAAATTTAAAATCAGAGATAAAAACTAAACACGGATTTATTATAATACCTGATAGTATGACCAAAGTTATAAGTTTTGGAAGTAGTTGTGAAGAAGCCTTTAAAAGATAATTTTTAAAAAAATATATAATTATCAGATGCGAAACAACAGTCATCAGCTAATTCCTACTAGAAGAATAAAAAAACCTTCCGTGAGCTTTTTATGTGATTAATAAGTCAAGGAACTCTATATCACCAGACAGCATTAGATAAGAATTTAAAAAATTTTGCATTGGCAATACTGTACATTAGGTGGAACTGAAGATGAAGAAGATGTGGGAGGAAGAATTTTCAGATGGCAGTAGTAATGATGATAGCGTCAATTTAAATGTTTATGTGTTGTGAGTGAATTTTTTTGGATCAGTGAATATTTAATGCAATTTTTTTTCTTGAAAATATGAAGAAACAATTTTAATAAAAATATAAAATTATTATTTTTATTTATTTTAAAATATTTCTTACTAAAAATCTTGTAAACAATTTTTTTTTTATCATAATTATATTCACATATAAAATTTAAGCCAGTACGAATAATATAAAATATTATAATAAAATACTAATATAATAGTATAATAAATTTCGAAATTAATTTCTTATTTTTGACAAAATTTTATTCGGTGGAAAAAAGTTTCTACCAAATTTTTTCCTGAAAATTAAATTTAAAAAATTCGGGGTCGACGTATATTCGAGCAAGTACATCTAAGGTGGATATAACATTATTCCTGAACATAACAAATAAGAGTTCTTAAATTAAAAACTATCATGAAATACGAATTAAGATCTTTGTACAAGTTTGTGATATACGTCATGCCATCGAAAATAAAATTAAAATGATAATTTAAACTATAGGAAAAAGCGAAGATAAAGGTAAAATAAGAAGGGAAATTAGGAATGAATTAAGAACATTTCAGTAAACAAAAATCATCGAATTAATAAATTTAATATAATCAAGCTTTTTGTTTATCGACATACTAGAACAAACATCAGGAAAACATAAAATTTTTAATAATTTAAATTCCAGTAACTTTAAAAATAAGGAATATTTAAAAGAAAGATTAATAAGTATTCTTTATTTTAAGTATCATATTGATTATAAGTAACAAATGATATATACAGATTCTTTAAAACAGCTAAGCGGCTTTGGCAAGCAACTAAAGATTATATTTTTAGACATGTTCTGTCTCTTTAAGCTGCCAATAAAAATTTGTCCTTGACCCATGACCTTGACAGACATCCTTATTATTTTTAAAAACACCCTCGCCACGGTAACGCCCCTTTAAAGCTTTAAAAGCTAATTAAAATCGTATTTAAATGATATATGAGGTAAATTAATTTTTTTTTCGTTTTCTTTTTCTTTTTTTAATATAACTTTCGAGATCATTTTTGTTGGAAGGGGTAAAATATGGATTTCATCAGATATATATGAAAAACAAATTGCAAGTTAAGACTGTATATGTAATCTATTACATAAGTACTTTATAATACATTGTGCAGTAAAAAATAAATAATATTTTTTAAATTTCGAAAAATTATACAATATACAATTAACGTGGTATAAATAGGTGTACTAGTCATGGGGAAAAAGAATGAAACTGCTCAACTAATTGCCAGGAAAAATAAACATAATAAAAAAAAATCAGAATAGTCATATAATAAATGTTTTTTATTCTTTTGCTCTCTCACACACTCTCTCTCTCTCTCTCTGTCTCTCGCTCCCTCTTCGATTTAAATATTTTTCAAAGATATTTTGACAATTTGTACTTCAAAAAAGAGCTATTAAGAAATGTTTACTTTGTTTTTAATTACACATCCCGGACCTAAAATGTAGTAAAGTTTATTTTTAATTTTCCTTTTCCCATTTTGTTTTATTAAAAGGGGTGTAGAACTTTACTTAATAAAATTTATTAGGCTAACTATATATGAATCTTTTTAAAAATAAATTTCTTAAAATTTATTCTCGACCTCTAAAAATTATTTATTTTTTTACACAATTTAACATTTTTACTTTCCTGGCATCTTATTTCTTGAGCTATGCAGCAAGGAGGAAAGTATATCAATCAGTCAAAAAAATGAGGTATGAGTTTTTTATGAATTTTTCGACGTTACATGACCTAGTACCCAAAAAAAAGTAGAAGGTAACGTTCGTGCGTATGTGTAAACGAACGTTTACACATACGTTCATAATTGGCATGTGTGAAGCTAAATAACTTTTGATTGGATTAACAGATTTTAATGAAATTTTGAACCGAGACTCGTGTATATATATATATATATATATATATATATATATATATATAAAGGCAATTTGTACGTAAAGCTTTGGGGTCAATATTTCCAGTGGTGGAGTAAACAGTTTATTTTTGGATGAATTTTCTCAAAACATTGTTAACATAATCACACTTTACGTTAAGCTCAATACATGCATGCTTATATTACCATTTCAAAAAAATGTCCCAAAATTCTCCTCTTCCACAAAAATAAAAAGATATATTTTTATTACTGCTTATTTTTTAACCAATTTATTTTTAATGTCTTCTTAGTCAAAGCGCAAGTGATAAAAAAAAATATTTTAGAGACAATATTGGTGATGGGGTAGCCGATCAAAGTTTAAAAATATCGATTTTTGAAATTTTTTAAAACTTTTTTTTTTGTCTACTTTCTGTATATTATTTTTCCACTAAATTAAGAATAAATGACTACTACAAGGAAAGTATTACAACTATGTTGTTAGATTCTTTTTTATTAAATTTTTTTTTTTTTGTATTTTTCATCAGCACAAGTTATCTATTATATTTCGGACCCAAAATGAGAAGAATCTTTTTTCATTACTTTCATAAAAATTATATATAATTTTTTCAATAATTTTAACTATTCTTTTTTAAACCCTTTTTTTGTTAAGGATTATTTCTTATAGATAATTTTTTTCTGAATTTTCTCCACAAAGTAAGAAGCCACTAAAATTAAAAAACTGTTTCCTCGAAATTTGGGAATTTTGATGCTTAAATTTTATTTTGGTAATCATCACTTGACCGGTGTAACCGGAAAAGTAACCCAATACTTCACTAGTTTTTTCATGTAATATATAATTTCAAACGTTTGTGGCGGTTCTAACCGTTTTCAACAGCATCATCGAGAACCAACCGACCGATTGCTTTCAAATTTTCAGGATAATTTTTTGTTATTCCGGGGAATTTTTTAACCCATAGGTCGAGACTCTAACCTTCTTTGGGGTGAAGTTGTGAATTTTTCTTCTTAGAAGACGATCTTATATAGTTTTTTTATTTCGTTTTTCGAATAAAAATAAATAATAGACATGCGTTTTATAAAATATCAGATTTCCAGATCTCTACCGTCACCCCTTCCCGAGATATAGGGTATTAGAGAGTAATGGAAAGGGGAACCAAAAGAAATATATTCGTCTATAGCAGGAATATATCACAGCTTTTATGTTAAGAACGAGGGAATTATAGGAGGAAAGAAAGCTTTTCAGACTTTAATTGTTATTTATCAGTATTATTCTCATAACCATGAAGATAACGAACACAAAGGAAGCCAGGATGCTCCGTCCCACGGCTACACGGTTAGTAAGCTATAAACCTCATCTATCATTATCTTATAATTAAAGTTGTTTTCTTATCTCTAAAAAAAATAACAATTCATTTTAATTTAGTTTAAAGAAGATCGAAGAACATGTTATAAATTCCTTTTTACAATAGATGTTAGTATTGGACCATTTTACCTAAAAAGTTATAAGTTTTATTAATATTGGAATATCGTTTAGATAAAATTGAATTCCTTTTATAGATAATAATAATCTATGTGTTTCATATTACAGAAAATGTGCAAGATTTCAGTGCGTCTCGTAGCTAAAATTAGTGGGGGGTGCTGTTCCACAAATTTTTTTTCCTGGGCCTTTTCAAGGCCATGCTTAAACTTTTCTGTAAAATAAAGGAACCGAAAAAAAAGAATCAAATATAATGGCTGGAAGCACGATAATAATCTAATTCTACACTTTGTCACATTCAAGAATATGGTACACGGTTTTTTAAGCACAACACACGCGGAGTAAAAAAAAATTACTTTCCACCAGCATGCCAGGGTTGGCACTGCGGGAGCGACAGTACTCTCTCTCCCTTGCAGCCTCGCGTGATGCTTCCTATGTGAGCATGCGCACAACAGCCAAACACCACGCCGCTGGACTGTGAAGCGCACAGTTCTATACAAAGAGTTTTGTATCTTTTTTATAAGCTGGGGGATGGGTACTGACATTAAGCTTAAGGATTATATATTGTACAAGTATAAATAACGAATTAAAGAAAAAAGGAATCATTATATTAAATTTTATCGATAATATCAAGTGGAAATAGGGGTTCTGCAGTTCCACAGTTCATATATGCGAGCCGCCACTGCAAGATTTATCTATCGTTTACATAATTACCAACATGGAAATTTTTCATCGGGTCAATTGGGAATAACTTTTTAAAACATATACTTTCCATTGTTTCTTAAATAAAAATAAAAAATTCGATAAAGATAACTTCAATTTGCTTTAATAATTACAGATTAAAACTACTAAAACACTTCATTAAATATAATAATTTTTTTATGAAATGTAAAGAAAATTAAAGAAATTTCTTATTACTAATAAAATCGGGAATGATAAATAGCTCAGAAGTGCGCATACAGCGATCTATCACTCCACTAGAATAAACAACAGGAAGAAAATCATTTAAAAAGTAAACAAAAGGTCAACGTTTTGTACAAACAATCTAATTCCGTCGGAAAAGGACCCCTCCTAATCCCGCTTCCGTTACTGGTATCATTTAGCATAACCTTCTTGGTATTTAAAACAATAATTTTTTTTCGTGCCGAGTAATTATCCCTAACATCTGACGCACTCATCCTTGATACACTTTAACATCAAATGAAATTATTCATAAATTTAACTAACAATATTCTATGTGAATAGTAAAATAAAATTGTAATAAAAAAAGTAATTATTAAGCCGATGTGATAGGATATTTTGGTATACCTAAGAATAGATTAAAAGAAAAAGAATAGGCAAACTAACGGTAACATCATTGAATTCGGCAGTCAGTCAGCCTAAGTCGAAAAGTAAAATGCAGTTTTACTTTCCCCGCTATGCTGCTGTAGCTATTACAGGAAAGATACAGATCGAACAAATAATCTAATAAAATTAGTTTTAATAAAAGTTTTGTACCTTGAGGAGACTAGATAAAGATTTTTAACCAAAAAAATCAGATGTGGACACCACATGACTTCCTTGTACGCCTATTAAATTACATACATTTTTTCTGCACTTCATTTAAGTTTATTTAATTTGAACGTAAGATACGATCCTCCATTTTTTTAATAAAGTGGACAGTTACAAAATTGCATTGTGGTGGACACCACAATGAATCATACTTTTTCTAGTGTCCGTATCAGCATTTTATAAACTTTGTTTCACGTCGCTCAAGTAGTTATGTGGTGTAAGTGAGAACGTGTCGGATCCGTAATCTTGCACACATCGGTTCGAATTCGACTTCATATACATATATTTTCTTTTAACTTTTTATTTTATTTAATATATTGATTTTATAAATAATTATTAACCTCTTTAAAAATTGTTGAATTAAAATTAAAATTACATAAAATTTTATTTCACGAATAACTTCTGATGTTTTTTGTTAAGGTTAAAAAATCAATATATTTAAATTAAAAAAAATTTTTTTTTTAAAAGTATATGTATATGAAGTCGAACTAGAACCGAAGGGGTCTTCCACTGAAAGATCCAAATATTTCATTAATTAAAATTTTATTTCGCTATAACTCTGGAACCAATGAGAATAAGTACCACTTACGAGTTATTGAAAAGCTCTCAATGACGACTTATTACTGCAGTTAAGAAAAAATCCAAAATCTTTTTTTTTTAAATTTTGGTCTATTTGGGCAATTTTGGTTCAGTCGATTGCAATAAAAAGGGGAAGTGCACAAGATGTTTACAACAGTCCTAAATACGCAAATTTGACATCCTACAGCTAATCGTTTTGAGTTATGCGAGAAAAGTACGTACACACGTCACGCCGAAACTAGTCAAAATGGATTCAGGGATGGTCAAAATGGATAATTCCGTTGAAATATGAAAACCGAAATTTCTCGCGATCACAATACTTTCAAGTAAAGGAAGTAAAAATAACAAGAAACACAGGAACATTAATTTTTCCGTCATTTGATTCTGTTTTTAAAACGAAATGTTTTCATGGAGAATAAATTCAAATATTTTTTAAAAGTTTAGTTCAACTGAAAGTTTAACTGAAATTCTATTTAAAATAAGAAAGAAAGAAATAAGAAAGTATATATCTTTTGAAACTTCATATAAGTTAATTCTTAGATCGATAATATCTTGGATTTATTATTTTGCTCCTGTTAAAATTAATTTTATTTAAAAAACTGACAACAAAGTTGTAATACTTTTCTAGCACTGATTATTTATTCTTATATAGTGGAAAAATAATGATATGTGAGAAAGGTTACCTAAGATTTATTTTATTGGGTGGGAGTAATTTCTGAAGTTTTATTGTTGTAACATTATCATTATATATTTAAATAAATCAAAAAAAAACTTTTTAACGTTAAAAAAATCCTTTTTTTTCATTTGTATCTACTCTCCCGCCTCCAAAATCACTTCCAATGAATTATTTCATTTTTCTTTGTTTAGTACACTAAATGTAAAAAGCTGAAAAAATTTCACTGAAAAATGTGCAACCAATAAAACGTTATATAAGATTTTTTTAGGGTGGGGGATGAATTAAGATGAAATTTTACAGTAATGTATTTATAATAATTAAATTATTAATATAATTATTATTTTATTGTAATATAATTATTTCTTAAACGTTTAATAACATTACAATTTTAAATGAACCAAAAAAGTTTTAACAAATTCAAAAAATTTATATTTTTATACTTTGATCAGCTCCCCCAATATTGACCTCAAAGTAGGTTTTTTTTTGGGGGGGGGGAGATGGCTTGCATTATTACCATGCCTAGGAAGACAAAAAAATTTGTTAAAAATATATAATAAATAAAAAGATAGCTTTTTTCGATTTCTGGGGAAAGGGGAATTTTGAGCAAGATCTTTTTAAAAATTGTAAGATGAGTATGATCCATGTATTGAACTTAATATAAAGTGAGATATGTTAGAAAAATTTTGAGAAAATTGATCCAGAAAAACAACCTGCTCTCCACAGAAATATTGATCTCAAAATTTTAGCAACAAATTTTTCCATATATACGTCTGTACAAAATTTTATCAAAATCGGTTTATCCAGTCAAAAGTTATTAAAGTTCAAACACGCCAACATATGTACGTACGAATATTATCTCCATTTTTTTTTTTTTTTTTTTTTTTTGTTTGAAGACACCGGGTCAGGAAACCTCGAGAAATTGAAAATTATCATTACCGATTACCATATTTTCCCTCTGTGCTGTAAGAAAGCTATGATGCCGGTAAAGGAAAATTCTATCATGAATAAAAATTAAATCCATTTGTCAAACAATGCAGTTATGTAAGTCGATGAATTTTATAAAAAATAAAAAAATAAAAAAAAAATGTTAATCCAAAACGTACAAAAAAAAGTAAAAATTTCACTGCAGATGATTTCATCAATAAAATGGCAGATATTTCATCAATATACGCCATCAATAAAATGGCGTATAGAATCCTGCATCATCAAGAAGGAACTCTAGCGTCTGCTCACGGATTTAAAGAGATTTTCAACGAGAATCATTTGACGCAGTTGCTACTCCACACGGGTAGTTCTAAAACAGCGAGTGGTCTGCCACGTGTTTATTCCATACTAAGTTCACGAGCGGTCGCTGCCATTTAATATGTTTGGCTACCTTTCTATACTATTTATAATCGATTATTATGACGAAATTTTCAAACCTAATTACCGGTGATTGAATCAAAAACAACAAGCGGTTCAAAACATTTGCTTTACAGAACCTGCATCGAGAGATAATTTCAGTATTTTATGCGCTTCACTTAAAAGAACATTAGTGTATTCTGATGTGAATGCCGGGGAAAGAGGGGTTTCGCTTAAAGAGACGGTTGATGCGAAAACCCAATGCCGCTGAAGCACCCAAACCCTTTAATATTTCACTTAGACCAAATGATTTGAAGTTGGGGACATCAATGAAGAGTGCGTTTTTATTCTATTTTTATGTATTTAAGTTTTATTTTTTATATCGATTTGAGATATAATCGAGGTAATCCAGGAAACATCCAAGTATGTTTGAGAATCGTTTATCCAAACGCTAAATAGAATAGTTATTGATAAAAAATCACATTTTGGTCGTAAATTATTTTAGAACATGAGGAAACAAAGATTAAAGCTGTTTAAAGGAAAAGATAAATTCAAAAAAAATTGTGCATTTCTGCGCTAAAAGGCCGACTTTTTGTTAATTTATTTTGTTTCCTTTGGCTCCGCTCAAACTCATCAGTTACCCTCAAAGTAAGTAACGCTACCTGAATACATACCCCCAAACAATATAGCTAACAATAGATACCTCAGATAAAGAAACGTCAACCCTCCAATTTGCAGCAACATAAGAAACCGCGTTTCTATCTTGTCTCGCTCAAATTTTTTCCACTTTAAATTTTCCGTAATTCGACAACGACTCAACCAATCTTAAACAAATGATTACATGCACAACTTTCGATACACTAATATAGAATATCTAAATTTCAATGAAATTGATTTAGTAGTTTTGAAGATTTTTGAGGCAAAGTATTTTATAAATAGACCTACTCGTATATGTATATATAAGGAAACCCCAATTCATTTACACCCCCCTCCCACGATGTGACCGAAAAAATACCTACCGTACTTTTCTTCGACAATCACGGGTGAGGGGGGAAACAAACAACATTTTTATTCGAAAAACTTTTCAGTTTTTAGAGTACGTTGTAGTAACAAAACATTTTAAACTGAATAGCAAATACTACAAAAAGAGAGAATTATGTACAGTATTATTATAAACAAAAAAAAGCTGACAACACAGTTGCAATACTTTCCCGCAACGCGGCTTTTTTCTGATGCACGGCTTACACGCAACTTAAAGTATTTACAATTTTATTTAAACATAATATTTTTTGTTTATTTAATTTAAGGATTCTAACTAAAGCGCGCGCGAATACCGCATTTCATACACGCGGGTGTGGCGGTACTAAGAGCCACTTTAAATATCTTTTTTCCAAGTAAATATTATTAATTTATTTAATTCTACCGCTCATTGTAACGTTACAACAAAGCAGACCCACTGGATTGTCTAGTGGTGAACGCGTCTTCTCAAATCAGCTAATTTGGAAGTCGGGAGTTCCAGTTTCAAGTCCTAGTAAAGGCAGTTACTTTTATACGGATTTGAATACTAGATCGTGGATACCGGTGTTATTTGATGGTTGGGTTTCAATTAATCACACATCAGGAACGGTCGAACTGAGACTGTATAAGACTACACTAATACCTGAACGGTAATTTCCGGAGGCTAAACAGGAAAAATGGAAGAAAAGATACTATAGCAGCTGTACGTCAGTGCTACAATAGCGCTCCTTGTGGTGAGAGGGTGACACACTAATGACACACTATATCCACCTAACCACTAGTTTATTTAGAGCATTTTTTGGGGTGAGGGTGCGATTTTGCAAATATTTTTTTTTAAATTACTAACAAATGTGTCTTAAGAAAAATATGACCTTAATTAGGGAAATTTCGAGATACCTTGCTCTACAGCCTCACCCCCTTGAACTTTTTTGAAAATTTAATAGCATCAATGCCCGATATGTAAACGTAATCTGACCAATTGTGCTCAAAATCGGTAGCGTAGTTCTAGAGATATAAGGTGATTTAGGATTTAACATCGAACACACACACCCGTACATATGAATAGTCGAAAAATTTCCATCCGGTTTTTCGAGTTCTTAGGTGTCAAAACGTAAAGATCCGGTGAAAACCGCATATCCCAAATTGAACCTATTACCGTACTTTTATTTCTATAGCTGTAGCTCTGTTATAGCGCTAGGCGGGAAAGTAAAAATAAAAGGATTAAATAAAAAATTCCAAAGAAACTACAAAGGCAAAGAAGAAAGAAGTAATTTTTCTAGTAACATTATAAATTTTAAAGTACATAATCTAACAAAAACATGAAGAAAGTTTACTTTTTATTAAACGACTCACTTTCTTAGTTATATTTAATAAGACATACAATAATAAAACTTAACAACGCTGTATCGACTCAATAATTTGGTATGCGGAAAAACTTCAACGAGATAAGAAAATAATTTAATAAGAAACACCGTTGTGAAAGGTTACATTTAGCAAAAACTTTTTAACTATTATGTAGATTAAACAAACATTTATCGACTAATCACCTATCGATAACAGGGGATCTTTCAATAAAATTAATAAATTAAAAAGTTGGTAAGTTCTTATAAACAGACATTAATGTTTTTTACTTATTTATTTGAATTAACTAGACCAAGTAATAAGAAATATTATTCTATTATTTTGCTTTTGGCTTCTTTAATGGCATAACAGTAGTTTACATTTCATTTGCTATTATTACCTGCTACTGACAAGTTAGTCAGCAACATAAAATTATTTCAGTAGGTAAAATAACTCTTTTTACACACACACATATATATATTTATTTATTTTTTTAATTATCAAATTACTTTCTGTTAAATTACACAGTAATATTTAATTTATAAGGTTAAATATATAGAGTGTGAGCAACCCTTAAATCTGGAGGTTAACCCTTGATTTATCACCAAACTCGTAAGCCCCCATGAGAGAACAACTCAAAAGATTTTTAATGAAAAGAGTAGGGTTTTAAGAAATCATTTTAAAAGGCATTAAAAACAGATTTATTTGTTGAACGAATCTCAAATCTTTGATTTTCGTTTATTACAAAAAATTTAGGCTTTTTAAAATTTTACATAATTTAGTTATAAAAGATGTTGTTACATTAAGTAGACAATGAAATTTTCCTAATAAGAACTAATTCGAACTGAAAGAACATTTTCAATAGTTTCTAATTTTTATGAAAATATTTGAAGATAAATTATCATAAATGACTAAGCTACGTCAATTAACCTCCTATAAAACTATAAGGAAATTACGTAATAAAAAATAATAAAAGATGGCAATGTATTGCGTAACTTTCCTGGTTATTTATAACAAAAATTTCAAGATTTATAGTAAAAAAAAAAAAATAGAATATATAATTTTTAAAGGTATGCAATAAATTTTAAGAAGATTTTACTAATAATTTTTATAGATTAAGCTTAACAAATTTCCCTAATTAAACTTTTTTATAAATCTAACAGCCCCTTTACAAAAGACTAAATAAAAAAATAAATTTTTCAAAGAAACTTTATTGCATTTTTCGATCCAGGGTATATAATTTAAAAACTTTAGATATTTCTTGATAACAATATATGAAGAATAAACTTTCACAGAATATTTAAACCGAAGGGATATAGAACAAAAGAAAAAATCTCGTATATTTCAATTTTAAGTGGTAGGGGTTGTTTTTTGAAAATAAAAATTTGGATTATTTATATATACATTTTAGATAAAAAATTTTCTTTGATAAAGCTTTCTTTAAAATTCCTCTAAAGAAAATGGAAATTTTTTTCGCGATATCTCTCCACCCTCTTCACGAATTTAAAAAAAAACTTAATATTATTAACGCCTTATATATAGAAATAATTGAGCCAAATTTGAAGAAAATCGGTTTGGTCAATCCTAAGATATAAGGTCAAAAGCAGTGTAAAACACATACGTATACATACATACAGAGAGTCGCACTAAATGATCCAACATTTGTTTTGGTAATAATTGTTTAGGTTAACGCAGTAACGTGTTTTATGTTAGCAGAAGTGACAGAAGTTCATAAATATTAATTTCTTCCATTCTTTTTTGAACAGACAGTGAACAGTGAACGTTATCTAAACATGCAGCGTAATAATTTTGTCCGCAAAAGGGTTTCAATTAGAAAACTAATGGTGGATACATGTCGGAATCAGACCACGCACAGCTAATGTTGTTTTTAGACTTTCTGCAGGAAAAATTCTACACAAATGTCATTTCAAAGCGATTTCCTAATCGTTTTGCGTGTGAACAGAACTGGCCCCCGAACAGTGCTGATTTGAATCCGTGTGATTATTTTCTTTGCGGATTTTTAAAGGAAAAAATGTTCCCTTAACATCCTCGTACAGTGATGGAACATCGAGTGCTGATCATTGTGGCGTGCAACGAAGATAACCGAGGATATGGTTCGTCGAGTTATTAACAACATAGTTCGTATTGAAGAAGTTGCTAGACGTGATGGTGATCGTATTGAACATGTGAAAAGCAGAACTTAATCTCCAAAAGTAAATACGTTGTGTTTTAATTTTCTGTATTGCGAGTCAAATAAATATTTTTCTACAAAACCAAATGTTGGATCACTTTATGCGCCAGTTTGTATTTTACTTTTGGATGAACTATTTTCACCCTAAAACGTAAAGATATATAAAAATAAATTCGTAAGATTTACAAAAAAAAACTTATTTGATCACCATACTTTCTCCTTTAATATAACTACTTTAACGATTAATTTTATTAATCATGGGCCGTTAATATTGACAAAAATTTATTTATATAGTAGTTTCCACTTACCAACAATCTTTAATAGTATGTTCAAGCGCTTTCGGATTAGTAATCCATTCTCAGGAACATTGATGTGTTATACATAACAATTGAGATCTTCATGCTGACGTGACGGATAACGTTTACATTGTTTTACCTTTTGACGATCAATTTTTATATTTATAATTTTTGTTTTTAGTTAGTATAATTAATGTTATTCGAAGTAAATAATTAAAATTATAATTCATCAATGTTCCTGAGGATAGCTTACTAATCCGAAAGCGCTCGAATACCATTAAAAATTATTGGTAAGTGAAAACTACTATATAAATAATACTTAGTTATATTCGCCGGGGAAATAATACAGTAAAATATAATTATTCGATTTTTAAACAATTAGGCAAGTTTTTCAGTAATAAAGAAAACAAAAACTGAAAACTTTTTACGTATCCGCTAGATCCAAAAAAAATCAAAACCCTAAGATTTACAGAAAAATATATAAACTTTTCCTCCTTTGCAAAAGGAAAATTTGATTTTGATTTATAAAGTAATAAGTTATTGTGTTTTTACAGAATTAATTCCGGAATTTCAAAAAAATATATATATATTTGATTGATAAATTTTAAGAACATGCAATCATACTTACGGTTCTTTAAGTGTATTGGTTTCTGGCAAATATTAACAGAAGAAAATTTTAGTAAAATTCTACCATGGGTTTTATTAAATGCAGTATTAATGTCTTATGTTATTGGTTATATGCAAATTGTACAACTTTTGCATCTGATTTTATATAAACATGATTTCGTACGATTTGTTGAAAAGATGGTTTGTTCAATTACTTATATGGAGGTAAGAATAGAATAGCTAAATAGATTTTAATATAATTAATGTACGTAAAGAGAAAAGATCCAGGTCTGAGACCGTTTCATTACGCAGTATTTACGAAAACTATTCAAGAACAATATTTAGACTTTAATAGAGAAACGGATTTTCCTTTCACAAAATCGTGAAGACCGGGTAGTCTAAAATTTTAATTCAGTACTTTCGGTACACTAGATCGTTCATACCGGTGTTCTTCGGTGTTTGGGTTTCAATTAACCACACATCTCAGGAATGGTCGACCTATCTTTCTTTTTCTGTTTAGCCTCGGTAACCACTGTAAAGTGTTACATCTGAGGATTATATGTATGAATGACGTGTAGTTTTATATAGTCTCCGGTAGACCATTCCTGAAACGTGCGATTAATTGAAACCCAACCATCAAAGAAGACACCGGTATCCACGATCTAGCCTTCAAATCCGTAAACAAGTAACTACCTTTACTAGGATTTGAACCTTAAAAAAATTTCGACTTCGAAATCAGCTGATTTGCGATGACGAATTAACCACTACACAAGCCCGGTGAGCAGAAATGGTCGACCTGAGACTGTACAAGAGTACATTCACATTTATACATATCATCCTCTGAAGTAATACCTTATGGTGGTTCCGGAGGCTAAACAGAAAAACAAAAGAGTAATTTACGTATTAGTACGTATTGTTCTGCTTTAAACAATATATTGTTTTTTTGCCCTATTATTCACTGACTTTATTTACATCAATTTTTCTAAGAATTAAATTCCGTATCAATTTAACCAATAAGTTTTATTTTTTGATTGACAATTTAACAACGTCGTTTTACGCCAAAGCTAAAAAACTTTGTTTTTCAACTAGGCAAATAATTACGGTTTTTCTGTAAGGACATAGCGGAGGGTACATAATTAGTAAATCAATTTGAGATTGGTGTGTCATTTGTTCCGTATGCCGTACTACTCTATACAGAAATATTCCGCAAAGTTTATACCTCTATACAAAGAGTTACTCCGTAAGGGTACTCCTAAATAGAGATATTCCGTAAAGGTAACCAGGTATTTTATCAGTTTTTATCAAACAGATGTATTATAAATAACCTCTGAAACAAATTATTATTTTATTTTAAAACATATTTTTTATTTATGGAACAATTTCCTCGTTATTATTAAGAAAAATAATGGAAAAATGGTGTTAAAAAAAAAGAAAGTTCAATACATCATCAATTTGCAAAAGGCAAAAAACCCTCTTTCTGTTTCACGCTTTGTTTTTAATTCTACCAACGTTGAAAGACAAAATACACCACTTAATTTTTCAATAAAGAAATATTGAAAATTGACCTAAGAGATAGGTCGCCAAACAGTAACAAAGTTTTGCCTAACTATAATCCCCATAGGTGGTCGAATTGAATAGTTTTCGTGCAATCGATTTTAATATGCATGCATACTGATAATCAATGATTTCATTAGATCCGCTACTGTTTTCTATGTTACAGAATTGTAGTAATTAATTGTGACTGGTGCAAAGACAACCACTTATCACAAATTTTCTATTACACCAACATAACTATCTTTGGTTTTTAAGTACTTATTTCAGCAATCAAATATTGTATCGCTGACCTCCAAGACTAAATAGGTAGCGTCTCGGCATTTCGTGCGGAGGTCCCGAGTTCGAATCCCAGTCAGACAGGCATCTTTTCATACGCTACCAATTTCCACCGGGCTAATGACCATAGATATTGATGGCCGGTCTTCCATAAAAAAAAATAGTATAAAATTTATAATATTTCCTCTTTTTAATAAAATATGTATGTGTATTTAGCAATTTGTAGTTTACTATCAGCTAATTTTATTTTTGTAATATTTTGTATGTAAACGTATGTAATCTAACTAAAGGGATCTGGTAAGATGCTGTACCACTGGTTTAGAAGGGATACAATAAAACCACTACTTGAAACGTATAAAAAAGACTTTCTTCTGTGCTCATACCAACAAATAAAGATAAGTTTAAGTATTATCAACAGATCGCAAAAAACTGCGAAAACAGGTAAGTTGTTATCTTTTTTTCTTTCTCTTCAACCGTACATTTTTCTTATACCTATTTATTAGAAAAGCGTCAAAATAATTTTTAAGTTAATTTATTTACGCGTAAGCCAAATAAGTATAACCCACCGGGTTGGTCTAGTGGTGAACGCGTCTTCCTAAATCTGCCGATTTGGAAGTCGAGAGTTCCAGCGTTCAAGTCCTAATAAAGTCAGTTATTTTTACACAGATTTGAATACTAGATCGTGGATACCGGTGTTCTTTGGTGGTTGGGTTTCAATTAACCACACATCTCAGAAATGGTCGACCTGAGACTGACAAGACTATACTTCATTTCACTCATACATATCATCCTCTGCAGTATTATCTGAAAGGCATTTACCGGAGGCTAAAAGAAAGAAAGAAAGCCAAATAAGTATACATTTAAGTGCTTACCGATAGTATTAATGTTAACATTTCCAGTTGTCAATTCTACAATTCAATCTTCTCACAAGTAAACAGTCACCATTCCTAATAAAAAAATACAATCAAAATACCACACGGGTAGTACAATAATTAAAAATACTTACACTCGTAGATTAAAAAACAATGGAATAAAAAATAAACTTTAAAAAAATCAAAAGTACGTATCTCTGACATTGATTATAATTAGCCAACTAACTCTTTTCTTTTTTTTTGTTCGTACAGTCTGCTTTAGACCACGCTAAATATCGGATATTATTTCTTTTTTAAAATCACTTTTTTCTCTTTCATTCTTTCATTCTCGAGAAATAGGGCTTTCTTCACCTACTCCAATATAAAATAACTATAATCAAAGGTAAAAATGGTAAATATTTTGAAAATTCTATTTTTAATGAAAAATTTTCAATGATAAAATTTCTGTTTGCAGAAGAAATAAAATCATCTAAAGTTCACTCCCGTTAAAGTTATTGCTTTAGCAATACGGGTAAATAACATTTAAAAAGTCAAATAACTAACTGAACACCGACGTGAGGTCGAACAACTTAAGTTTCAAATCCAGATCAGAACCTCTCATTGAGAAAAACATCCAACCCAATACGCGATTTATGGTAGAAAGAAGTGTTAAAAATTATATTATAGGCATTGGTTCAGTTCACTCAGTTATTCAATATAAGCTGAACCACCTTGAAACTTTTCCACGAATTTCAAGATAACTTACCGTATATTTGAGTGTTAGGTAATTAAAAAACCGTTATTTGATTAAAGGGGTTGAATTTTGGATGTATTTGTGAATTATAAACAGTGTAAGATCTATCAGCATGAGAGAAAATTTAAGATCAAAGCCTACAACGGATATCACAGTTCTTCAGTTCAAAAAAAGTCTGACATCTACCGGTAAACTGATGCTAACGATCTTTTGCGAAGCTAAAGAAAACTTTCTATGACTTTTGAGAAGTAAAACATATTATTAATTTTTAATAATAATGATATATGCTAGCAAATAAATCGGTTTCCAAACTTTGCAAAACTTTGTAATTTTGGCAATTTCTTTAAGTTCATTGATTCGAGTAATTGCTTCTTGTTCGGTTTCCGTAACCAGAATTAAGTCATCTACAAAGGCTAAGCATTTGATGAAGACTCTGAAGTGAAGATTCTGTGTTCCTATTATAACGCCTGAGTTATTTTTCTCCTCGAAGCCCTTCATAATTTTATCGAAGTCCTGTACTGATTTTGAATGGTTCGCTAGTTTCTCCGTGGAATTTAAACTTAGAGGTGATGTTGGTTAGAGTCAATTTAATTAAAATTATTATGGTTAATAATCCCGGGGGCGCAAACTCAAAAACTAGAACGACTGAGGAGAGCAACCAAAAATAAATCAGGCATAGCCAGAGAATTACTGGACAGCTACTTATGCGAATTCTTATGGCTGGAAAAAGTGAAAACGGATGATCGCAATGTGGTTTAAACAATTCTGGAGGATATTACAGCTTTTTGGCCTACGCAATAAACATTTTTGTTCATATGAAAATACTGGACGTATTTAAATATCTGTTGTAGAACAGTGGGGACGTTAAACGACTAAAAAGGTTCCACGTGTTAGACCTCAGATATATATGACGATAGGATATCAAATCCAACGATTGGGATGACAACAATGGTGTCAATTATTCTTGAAGACCGGTCTCTATATCATATCTTATCATTTCAGTCGGTTATATTACATTTATTGGTGATGAGTAAGGTGAAAATTCAACTATTATCAGAAATTATTCGACTTGAATGTGTACATCAAGGAGTATTACTTGTGTTCAGTAGCACTACTTGTTAACATAATGTAACGGGTTTCTCCCAGAAAGAAGAAAGAGAGAGAAAACAAAGAAAGAAAAATCTGAAAAGAAGCAAAAAGAATTCTTTATTTAGAATAACGAGTCCGTCTAACAATTTATTATTACTAATACAGAATGGCACCTCTAAAAGATTCTGTTCGATCAGAAAAATTACCGGACCGGAATAAGAACTTATAGAAAAATATAAAGGCGCGGGCAATGAAAATTATTACGCTTCAACAATTAAAAGGACGAGTGGTGTACTGGTTCCCCTGGCCAGGAGGTATAAATACTTCCAGGGACCAGCGGACACAGTGAATAGTTTGGCGAGGCCGTGTTCAGCGCAGTCGCGGTAACAAGCGATAACAGTAAGCGTTTGATAACAACCAACGAAAAGTACGTCACGAGCATTCTATTGTAGACAGTGGTTGAATACAAGAAGTTGTCCTATGAGTTTTTGTTAAACAGTATTCCATTCATTCATAAAGTCTAGGGCAGTTTGTTTATAAACGGTAAAAAAACAATACTGGAAGAAAGTGAACTGTATGAATTTAATTTTTTTTTATTGTTATTAAAAGCTTTTATTTAACTCGCTTTAGGAATAATCAAATCTTTTGATCTATCGTATGAAAATCAATGAAATTTGGTACACGTATGTAACTTTGATGACAATACAGCACTACGATGTCGGAATTTGATATTACCCACCCCCACGCACTACCCCTACGCTACATTCATGCATTTAGTTGAAAATTATAATTTCTCATGAACTATCGTATGAAAATGATTGAAATTTGGTACACGTATGTAACTTCGATGTGAAAAAATAAATATTTTTACTTTTTTTTAGTCTTAAAAAAAATACAAAAATATATTTGATTACATATAAAAATTATTTAAAAAAAAGCTTTTATTTAACTAATATTAATATTAACATTAATAAAAAAAGAAACAAATTAGAAAAACCCTCTAAAAAGTAAAAAATAAGAATTAAATCAATTTGAGAATTTTAAACAAAAAAATATAATATATTAACAAATATAAAAATGCACTGAAAAGTAAAAAATAAATTATATAAATATCTAATAAATAACCAATAAATAAATGTAATAATTATTAAATTCTAAAATTAAAAGTAATGAAAATATTTAGTTAAATAAAAGCGTGGCGCAGTTTTTTATAACAATGTTTTTGAATAAGTATTTATGGACATTTGCTGTATTTTAAAATATATTTTTTGTTTAATGAGGTTGTTTAGTATATGTATATACTTTATTTATCTGTAATAAAATAACTCAAGTTTTAATTCTTTGATGGTGCAAATTTGCATCGAGATGACCTTTAAGGGTTAATAAGATAAAAAATAAAAATTAAGTTTTTGTTATAAAAACTTTCTTTTTTCCTGTTTAGCCTCCGGTAACTACCGTTTAGATAATTCTTCAGAGGATGAATGAGGATGATATGTATGAGTGTAAATGAAGTGTAGTCTTGTACATTCTCAGTTCGACCATTCCTGAGATGTGTGGTTAATTGAAAACCCAACCACCAAAGAACACCGGTATCCACGATCTAGTATTCAAATCCGTGTAAAAATAACTGGCTTTACTAGGACTTGAACGCTGTAACTCTCGACTCCCAAAATCAGCTGATTTAGGAAGACGCGTTAACCACTAGACCAACCCGGTGGGTTTGTTATAAAAACTGAGCCACGCTTTTATTTAACTAAATATTTTTATTACTTTTAATTTTAAAAATTGATAATTATTACATTGATTTATTTTTTATTTATTGGTTATTTATTAGATATTTATATAATTTATTTTTTACTTTTCAGTGCATTTTTATATTTGTTAATATATTATATATATTTTTGTGTTTAAAATTCTCAATTTGATTTAATTCTTATTTTTTACTTTTTAGAGGGGTTTTCTAATTTGTTTCCTTTTTTTATTAATGTTAATATTAATATTAGTTAAATAAAAGCTTTTTTAAAAAATATTTTTTTTCTTATTGTTAATATAATATTAGTTTCTATCAATAATAATAAGATTTTTAGTAAAATCGGACTGTACTTTTCTACTTATAATCTAATTTTTAATAAATCTATTTTGTTTTTATTTGAATTACTATTTTTTATGTTATATATATTTATTATTATTATTATTATTTATTTTATTATATATATATTTTTTTAGAGTAATAATTTGTATTTATACGAAATTTCTACGTTAATTAGTCTCTCAATATCCTTGTTGAACCGCGAACACGCGACATTAGTTAAATTATTGATCAATTTGATGTAGCTTGCTAAATTTGATTCTATTGTCTCATTTATTACTACTGTTATTTTTATATTATTTATCGTCTTATTTATTAATTTTATTCAAATCTTTTATTACTTTTTTAATTTTAGAGATCTATTATTTTTATTTGTTCTGTTATCTGTCGTTGTGTTGAAGCACTCCCCGTTGTTCTTGAGAAGTAACGGATATTATTATGCTTGTATTCGACGAGAAGTTTAGTTTTCATTCATGTAAAATTTGTCAATCATTTATTTATCGCTTCAAAGTGTGTAGGATACCGATTTTAAATAAAGCGAAATAGCAAAAGAAAAATTAAGTATTCAATATTTCAAATATTATTATTCTAATTTCAATTTTAATTAACCTGTATGAAATAATTTTAATTTTAATTATTTTTTTAAATGTAAAATAACAATCAAAGAATTTTTTTCACCGAAATGCTAGAGCAATTTTATGTCACAAATATGAGCAAAATATAGAGGGAGAGAAGAATAACGAAGAACAACCCCACGTTATTCCTTGTAACGTTTTTCATATTACGGATTATTTTTCGTATTGATGGATTAATAAAAAATCGATAATTATTTGATAGCGCTTTGTGAAATGTACATAAGACTAACGGGCAAATCTTTAATTGCATTGTCTAATGTTCAAAGAACTTGGCAGTATCGGACAACGGTACTTGATACTCGCATAAATGAGTTGAAATTAAGGTCTATCTCCATCGTCGTTATATTCGACAATGAGTGTAAGTAAACCGACTCGCTTAAATAATTTATTGTTACTTTTACTAATAAATATTTCATAGAAATACATCTATTTTCAGGAACCGTTTTTTTTTTTTTTATTGATATATACAACAGCGATAGTGTGGTCGTTAACACCAATAGTTAGCTGTATGTTATTTGAATGCGCATATATGAAAATATTACCGACGTGGTATCCAGTAAATGAAACGAGACAACCTGCTAAATTAATAACGTATTTTCTCGATTTAATAACGATAGGATATAATTCGTCGTTGTTAAGTGTTGTTAATTCTTTCGTATTTGCACTTGTATTATCAATCAGCAGTCAAATTGAAGTATTAAAAAGTTCACTCAATAATATTAGATATAATGCTGAAATTATGTTACGCAAAAATAATTGTAACAGGTCAAATAAAAATCTATCGAAATTTATTTTTAAATATAACAAAAACGATGAAATTTTACTACAGAAATACATGGATGAGTTGCTTATTTCTTGCTTAAAAGATCATCAGAGAATACTGAGGTGAGTTTAACACATTAATTTCATTTAAAAAAATACTTTTAATTATTTTTAGTTCATTCACAGAATCAATTAAATTTTATGGTAATAAATAGTGGTATTTAATAACATTAAAAAATGTATGAATTGGATCATTCTATGTTCCAGATTTATTTATTATATTTTTAATTTATCAATATACAGATCGATTCACGAAGAACGTAACAAGGACAGGAATATAACAGGACAAGTTATACTGCTGAAAATAAACAAAAAAACTATAAACATAGGTTTATACTCGAATTTCGATAATTTTTCACTTTTCATTCGCTACAAAAATCAGTTTCTATAAATCACCCAAAAGTTACAACCTTATCTAGCGATATAAAGAAAAAAAAGAGGTTTGGCTTTCTGCACTTGGAAAAATTAATATAAAGTGTAATTCTTGGGACCAAAATGAAGTAGAAAATATGGTCATCCCAGAAATGTATTTTTAGTATTTTTCGAGAAATGTGGTAAAAGACAAAGATTGGAATCCAAAAACACACTGCTTAATGGTTTGCGTAAAATAACTTTGTTACATGGGTAATAAACACGTATAAGTTTTAAACAAAAATTGTAGAGAATTTCATTCTGAGTAAAATGGTATGAATAAATAATTTTAAAAGTCTTTTCTGTTATGCACTCCGTACTCTGATTTTTAATGTTTCCAGCGGATTTATATAATAAAAGTATAATGTAATATCATCATATTAAATGATTAAATAATGTCGTAGATAAATAATTTTGTAAAACTGTTACCTGCGTTTGCCTATACGGCTTACAAGTAAGGTAGCACTCTGGTGTTGTCTGTTTGTATGCAATTTTAATACCGGGTCATTCAAAAACAACTTCACAACTGTAAAAGCTATAAAAATTTATTAGATAACTTACAGATTCGGTTGAGGTCTCATTTCATAGAAAAAACATAAAGTTTGTCGCCCAACATTCACTTTGTTTCGATGGCTTCCGTTTGCAGTGCGACGTACAATTCATCTGAAGTCGACTTCATCCCAGACTGTGACCAGCATGTAGGGCGTTACCTCTGCATCTGCGGAGTTAATTCGAAGTCTTAGCTCAACAAGTTCAGCAGGCAAAGGCGGTACATACTCGATTTTTAATGAAACCCCACAAGAAAAAATCTAGCGGGTCAAATATGGGGAGCGAGTTGGCCATACTATTGGACCTTCACTACCGATCCACCGACCTGGAAATCGAATATCACATAAGTCTTGGACTTCTAGACGGTAGTGAGGTGGTTCCTCGTCTTGCTGATAATCAGGAAGGTAATCGGCAGGATGGTCAGATGATGACTACCTTGCTCATCATCGTTTCATTGAGGAATTAGAAAATTTTGAATCGTGTCCGAATAAACAATACCATTTACGGTTGCTTCTTGAAAGAAGAACGGGACTTACAGACATTGTTTGCTTAGTGTACAAAAAACATTGAACTTAGGCCTATCAAGAATATTCCACAATGTTTCACGACAGTTTTCGCTATCCCACATTCGGCAGGTGTGGGTATTCACTAATCACTAAAAATTACATTGTCTAAAGATGTAACATTGTCTGCAATTCTATTCATCACTTCCACACAAACTGCAGCCGAGCAACTTTGACGTCGTCTGAAATCTGTTGAACCGCGGTTAGTTTCTACGGCTTCAAGTACAATCATTTACGTAATACGCGCCAAACAGTCGTTTGTGTGTGTGTGTGTGTGTGTGTGTGTGTGTGTATATATATATATATATATATATATATATATATATATATATATTTATATACCATATGACATCCCCGGTAACGTATGGATACCAACGCGGAGTAATATATCTATATCAGTTTAGCCGTTGAGCTGCTACGGTGGAACAAGCATACGTACATATGCGTACATCCTGAATATATTACACTTCTTTCTGGGCAATCGAGTATTAACCGAACGCTTTTGGTGATTTGGTCAACTATCAAAATAAATTTTAGGGACAAAAGTTTAAGCTAAAAAATTATATATAATCTTCACAGTAACTTATACAAATTTCAAATATATATTCTCTTTCTGCAAATAGAACGTTTTTTTTTGCACTATTGAAACATTTTAGTAAAATGTTTCAAAAGGACAAGATTTTAAACTAATAAAAAATTTAAAACGATTTTCACTAGGAAATATTTTTTTAAACTTTGACTTCCGATAAAATAAATTAGAACTGATATTCGATTACTAGCAATTTTTTTATTTTTTTGGCTAATGAATTAATTCACCCGCAGAAGCTTACAAAGAAATTTGTAGATAGGAATATGAAAATGGAAATTTGTAGCGAAATATGAAAAGTGCCATATCCGAACGAGATTTGAACCCGGGCCCTTCAAATGAAAGGCCGATATGCTAGCACTCTTCCACGGAGATCGGTATTAACATTTTTACATTTATTTATGTTTTCGTTTTACAGGATAATTGACTTACTAGAAACTCAGTACAGTCCATTAAATCTTTTTCAAATGATGACAAGTTGTGTATCGATATGCATTGTTGGATTCATATTAATTGTAAGTATAAAGATAAAACCACAAATTAAAGCTATTTGAGTAGTCGTATAGTAATTATTACATGGGCATTTGTTTTCCTATTTTCTATATCCCTAAAATAAATATTGATACACAATGGAAAAAATAACAATTGTTTTGAATAACAAATTAATTTTTTTAATTTATTTTTAAATTTAATCAAATATTTAAGGATATTATGTTTCAGTACAACAAATAAGATTCTATCAATTTTTTTTTTGTTGTAGATTTGAGAAAAAAAAGGTACGATGTCCATCATTTATATAATCCAAAATAAAAGTTTTTTTCTAGCTAGGTTTTTTCGTAAATCTATTCGAAAGTCCCATTTGGATAAAAAATAAAACACGTATGGGTAAAATTTACCCGATTTGTAATTTTGATAGAAAATTTTGTCCGGTTAACAAAACCTTTTCGTTTAATATACTTTATAAAAATTAATTCAACGGTAATTAAAAGTCAAAAGTGATGGTTGTGAATAGATTTAAAATTTCATCTTTTTGCTAATATCTTTTAACTAGAATACCCAGATATTTTACATTCCAGAACGGGTGGTGGATCTAAGTGAACTGTTTTGGATACTTCCGTTTACCACAAACTGCAGAGACGGCGATGGTTTTTCTTAAAGAAGCCTGAATTTGTTCTCGAGTTGCCCTTAAGCGTCTGAAGGAAAATCATTTGTTGATAATTTATTTTAATAAATTTTTATTCGATAATTTTTGCCGAATCCTAAGCAAAAATACTTCGATTCTCGTATGGGAGTGCTGAATCCACTGCCTAGAGGAGACCTTAAAATACTGTTTTGATTGAGATAATTTGTCTTGTTTGGAGTATCTCTCTTTAAAGTAAAACATCTCTTTTATGCAATATGTATTAGTTACCCTTTTCCGTTATACTTGATCATTTACAAGGTAGTAGTTCTATGGATTTCAGTTAATGCCTAAGTGAATTCTGTGTCCTTGAGCATTAACCGACATAACTAACCGAAGATTTTATTTTTTGCCCCGGTGACTGTGCAAAAGTATAAACTATGGCGGAAGTAAAATTCGGATTCCTAATACAACACAAATATTTTTGTTTCATGAAAATAAATTAAATAATTTTAGAGAAAAGACTTGAAAAACAATCTTTGAAGAAAAAAATGTTTGTTTTTAATAAAAAAAGTAATCGGGTTTTAAAATATTCTATTATATATCACCGTATTTCCTCGAATATACGTCAAGCCCGAATACAGGTCGACCCCCTCCCATATTACTGAATTTAATTTTTAGAACAAAACTTGGTAAAAATTGTATTTCCACCTGTGATGTACGAACCGATGAAGTTCGACGCTGATTCTTAAATAATTTAAGTCATAAGTTGATATTATTATCTATTTTTTATTATATTTGAAAATAATTTTGTATGTATAAATTGGATGTTTAATATACCTGAAATGTTAAATCAATTATTAAATGTTTATTATAATTGAATTATGAACTGGAACAGTTTACTGAATTCGATTGTTCAAGAATAATGCGATTGCCATTTGTAGGCGACTGGCTGTAACTGAACAAGAGTGACCAGTGAAGAATGAATGACACTTATTAACAAGTTGGACTTACTTAAATAATGTTGCTGGAGCTGCTGCTTCGTCACGAGCCGAGTGTTCCGAAAGGAGCCATGTTAACTGTGTGAAAGGAGCCGTGTGAGTGATGTCGTCAGGAGTCGAGTGCATCCGAAAGGAGCCGAGTGACGAGTAAGAAGCAGCTGAATCGTCAGTAGCCGAATTCATACGAAAGGAGTCGACTGTACTGTAAATATCCGAATGAATCCGACCGAACCCGAAGATATTTAAATTTAAAAATCCTATTAAATACATAATAGCTCCAAAATTTAAATGATAGTAACAAAATATAAATATGTAGAGTATTTAAAAATTAAAGAAACCTAACTCCGAACACCACCAAATAAAATTTTAACACCAATAAGAAAGAAATTAATTTCGAAATTGATTATACTTTTTATTATACTATTATAATAGTACTTTATAATACTATTTTATAATATTATACATACTAGCTTAAATTTTATATCTATAGGATTATAATAAAAAAAGGTGTAAAATTGTGAACAAGGTTTTTAGAAAGAAATATTCTAAAAGAATAATGAATGAAATTTTTAAATTTTTATTTAAATTGTTTTTCTACGTTTTCATTAAAATATGTATTAAAAATTCACTCGCAATACATGAACACTTTACTGCCATCTGAAAATAGAATATTGTTTTCAATATTATATTCTTCCTTCCACAGAATATAATCTTCAGTTTACATCTAATGTACTGCTAATGCAACATTTTTTAAATTCTTGTCTAATGCTATCTGGTGTTCAATGACTTATTCACTCAGATAATAAGCTCACGGAAGGTTGTTTTATTCTTCCACTAGGAGATAGTTGACGACTGTTGTTGAAATCCAACAATTATAATTTTTTTACTTGCTTTTCTTTAACTCACAATCTTTTTTTTTCATTTTTTCCTCAAATCTTGTATCCTTAATTTAACTCACTTCTTGGTATTGCCGGCTGATCAAAGTTTGCACAGTTACTAAGGTCGGGTGATAAAACAATATTCCACCATTACGTTTTCAAACATCCCCCCCTCGTACGGAGGTAAATTAAAGGTGGAAATTAATAATGCATTTAATAATGCAATTAATTATGATCGATAATAATGGATAGAATGAGAAATCTTTTATAAAAACTCATAAAATCGTTTATCAAAAATTCTGAAGTAAATGAAATAAAAACTTCACTATGCAAAAACTTCATTATTTCGTTACTTTGTATAGTAAATGTTTGATTGAAAACTTGTTTGATATTTTATAAATATATTAGAAATTTCAATATATGATCTTATTTTAAAAAAATCCAAATTAACCTGCTAATTAAACTTATGCAATTTATGATAATAATTTGATTAAAGTATGACTAAAAAGTATAAAACAAGTTTTAAAAATGTTTGAAAAAGTTTTTTAATATTAATTTAAGATTATCTTTAAAAGGCTTGTTTACAAGTACATCCAAAACCTGTAACTGGGAAACCACCAATATTATAAATAAAACCTTGTTTAGTTTTTTTTTTACTTCCAATTATATATTTTCGGTCAAATGACCCCTGAATGCATCTAATAATAACAAAGATCGCTCTCTTCTAAGAGCTAAGTCTCTGGACCAGACCGTTTTAAGCCAATTTTTGATCAAAGACTTATCCATCTAACTTTATTCCTTAATTAGGTACTTTTATTAATAACAACTGAAGTTCGTTATTACTATCTTCAGTTATAGGTTCTCCGTCACGAATTCATAAACGAAAATAAACTACCAAACAACTAAAAACCCCGGTTGAGTGCAAACGGGTAAGTCGGCCCCGTATATAGGTCGATTTCCATTTTATAGGTTGGAATGTAGGGAATGTAGGTCGATGTTTTGGAAAAAACATCGACCTATATTCGGGTAAATACAGTATTTTTCGAAAGTCTACTTTTTTTTTAATTTGTCCGTATCCTACTCAGAATAGACTTTTGTCATATCGTTGCGCGTAATACGCAAATTTAATCAAATGATGTACCCGTACTCGATTTTTAATCCTGATTAAAATGCTAGGTACATTTTAACTTAAAATATTTACTACTGAACCAACCCACAAGTACAAATAAATAGTTAATTGGTAAGATACATCTAACATTTTTTTAATTTTTTTTTTAATTTACTTCAAAATTTTGTTCATTTAGAAAATCTATCCCTGGTATAAACATTTTATTAACTTCCTAATCAGTAATTAAAATCTATAAATAATTTAAATGAAATAAGATTATTAGCCTACTTTAAATGAGATTTTTTCATTTATTTTATTACAGGTACCATTCGCATTACCATCAGAGCAAGGTGTAATCAACACTGTATTTAAAGTTGGATTCAAAAATTTTGCGTACTTTTTTAATACAATTATTGAACTATTTCTGTTCAGCTGGTGTGGTTTTATAATCGGTGAAAAAGTAAGTTTAATGATTACAACAAATAAATAATTATAAAAAAAAAATAATAATAATACCTACAGTAAAAATTGTAATGTTTTAACAGCAAATCAACCCCCACCATCTCATTTGTTGGACTCGCTCCTTTTCGTTTTTACTAACTTCTATTCTCTCCTTCCGTTGTCAAATCACTTTCTCATTCTTTATTTATTTTTTCACTTTCTCAAATTTATTTAGTTAAATTGCCAATAATAAACTAAAACTAAGCAAAATTTGTTAAAAAAAAAATTAACTGTAGGAAACGTTTTGTAATTAAAAGTCAGTAAGAACCGAAAAAACTTTTAAAAATTCATTTTTATTGAATTTTTTAATCTTTTCCAATGTTTTTGGGTTGTTTTTTTTATATTATATTATTTTATTATTATTTTTATTTTTTATTTTTTTGGTATATCATAATAAAATTCAATAATAGTCTACTCCAGTCATATTGTTCATGGATTCCATCTAGGCGGCGGAAATGTGGAAGAACCCGAATAAAATGGCAATTTAATTGCCATCACCCACAGAAAAAACTCGAGGAAGGAGAACGTATTCGATCTACATAGATGGGATTTTCTACTGCGGTAAATGGCGAAAGCTGAAAATAGCCGGGATAAATAAAGTTTAGAAGATAGTTTTAAGACCGATAGCACTGTACGGAGCTGAATTCTGGGCTACCACAAAAAAGTATGAACATGACTTGCGCACAATGGAAATTCGTATGCTATGGTGAGCCACTCGGCCGAACACGATTGGACCATATCGCAAACGTGGATGTGCGAAAGGCAACTGGTGTCGCGCCAATATCTGAGAAAATGAGAGAAGCACGATTGCTATGGTTTGGCCATGTTTGGCCATGTTTTGCACAGCGTTAACCAATCAGTGGCCAAAACATCATTCCATTAGAGTCTAGAAGGACGACGGACCTGCAGACGACCTAAAAAGCGTTGGCTAAATAGCATAAATGAGGACATGTGCGCCGCCAACGTCTAGTCGGAGAACGCGGCAAACTGAGCGAATGGCAGACGCATTACATATCAGCAGACTCCGTCCCTAGGCGGGAACCATGCTAAGAAAAAGAAGAAATAAATAAAATAAATATTTTTCTAATAATTAGATTCGGTTTCCTTTCAGTTATTAATAAAACTAATCGGCTACTGTTAGTATTGTTATTTGAACGATTAGAATTAACAATCGAGTTGCTTATTTTATTTAAATTAATTATTATATTAAATAGCTCACCCGGAAATGCTTCGCCATTGCTAGATTTGAGTATATGTACAGATTAAATAAACACAAATGAAAGTTTGTTGAAACATTAAAAAACTGAAGATTACAAAACTTCACAAAATTTAACCTTTCCCTTCTACCCTCTTTTCCTTTTTCCCTTTTCCCCTTATTCCTTTTCACCCTATTTCCCTTTTTCGCTAAAATATTTATTTTCAGGTAACTAATATATATTCTGAATATGAGCCAAATCGGACCATAAATGCAATTTTTCCAAACATCTCCACCCTAGCGCCAGCTAGCGGATCCAATTTTGCAAAAATATTTCTTTTCACGTAACTAATATATATTCTGAATAAAACCAAATCGGACCTTAAATACAATTTTCCGAAATATCCGACCCCAGCGTCACCTAGCAGGTCCAAACTAATTCAGAAAACTTCGCAGGCGTGCGCACAACTATTCATCAAAGTTTCATCGCAATCGGATGAATTGTATAGAAGCGCATACGAGACAAACAAGCAAACACTCATTTTTACACATATACTTGCAGACCCGATAATGCTTCGCAATTGCTAGATTTATTATATATATATATATATATATATATATATTAAATGAACACAATTAAAGTTTGATAAAGCACTAAAAAACTGACCATTACGGAATTAACAAAATTTAACCTATCACTTTTTCCCTTCTCGCCTATTTCCCCCTTTCCCTATTTCAAACACTCCACAAACGCAATCAACTAGCCTAGACAGGCATTCGATTATAACATAAAATGTAAAAGTAATATTAAATTTCACGTCTCTTATTAATGTACTGTATTATGAAAAAGAATAACTATTAGAAAATAAAGAAAAGTTTAACGATTTTTTGTTCGTTCTTCATAGTTATTCCGTAAATTAATTGTACAAATAGTAGTTGGGTTTTTTTTTTTTTAATAATTATTTTATCTGATGCGGTTTTTGTTGTTTCCATAGCTTTACCATTCCATATTGGCACCATCTGGTATCATATCTTTACTATATATATATACTATACTGATATAAGTATTTTATTGTTTCTACAAAAGTTGTGCTATTTAAATAGAAATTTGAATGTTAATAAATAATAACGTATCTGCGTTCAACGTATACACATTGTATCACAAAGTTCTCCCGGGACTTTCACAACCTATTCTCTTCTGAAAATAATGGAAAAAGTTCATATAAACAATTTCCTAAAATGCTTCGGTAGCGACTTACGGCTAGTTAAATATTTCGCTCGGATTTCAGCTACCTCGTTGAAATGAGGTGGTACTAAATGTTTTAGGACGCTAATTACGGAATAGAATTAGTGAAAGTCGAATAAAAATACGTCCCAGAACCGTATCTGGAGTACTTTGTGAGAAATCTGGATGAAAACCAATAAATTGGGGTAAAACACCGTATTTTTTATGTTTGACTTGTAATCACTTTGTTAAATGAGTAATAAACACGTACAACATTTATACAAACGTGGAAAATTTAATTCTGAACAAAATAGTGTAATATAATATACGGAGTCGGGGGGCTGTTTAATACAGAATAATTACTACTATTCACAGCTCTTTAATATATGACAATTACTATTCAGAGCCCCCCGACTGTTTTTAAATATTTTCGTTGAAAGATAAAATTTTCCTATCGATGTAAGACCTGGTAAGAACTTAATCATTAGACAATCTTAAATGTCTGCTATTAAAACTGTCTAAAAGTAGATAGGTCACCCATTATTTTAATTAAACTGCAAAAGATGTTTAGTCCTTTATTTCCATACCTTGTTTTCTTTTTTTTTTAGTTCGATTTTAAGTTGCATTTTAGTTCCATTTATTTATTTATTTTTTTGGCAGTCGTGTTTTTTTAGTTTTTATACGATTTCACAAGCAACTGAGTTCCTCGAGAGACTTTTTATCGTGCAGATCATACAGCAATTTTCTGAGCTCAAACAACTAATGACTAAACTCTCCAATTGTCTCAAGCGACTCAGTGCTACGTAGCCCTGGGCGTTGGTAAAGATGCGAGTACTCAGATCTACGTTGAGCCAGCCTAGGGAATCAGGAGAATAACAAACACAAAAAAAAGATCTACGACGGCTCTATCAAGGGTAGTCCTTTGTATTTAATGCACCGTTACAGCCCAGCACAATATTAGTAGCAGCATACCCAGTTTCGTTTCACTTTTCTCTGTTCCCTTAAAGCATCAAATTTGACAATAATGAGCTCGGTCTTCTATGTGATGCCGACAGCATTACCTTTAATCGTACTGTCATCAAACTCTACAAAGACAGTTTGTGGGAGCTTGTAATTTGCGGGAGTTCAATTGTGATTTTGTATTGTATTAGCAAATACCGCGTTTGAATTTTGAAAATCGGAAGATCGGTTGTGAAGATATAACAACCATGATCTTAGATCGAGAGTGTACCTGACGCATGCAAAAGCTAGCCTTCAATTTAAAACGAATACCCCGTTTCAATTTTGAAAATCGGGCGATTGTTTGCAGAGATATTATAAGACTGCCCCATTGCACCTCCCAAAACATCGCTCCAGGGCCACTCCGTTTGTTACCAGTAGATGATCTGTACTGTAATCTCACACACAGTCCCACGGAAATCCCATTATTATCAAACAAATTCTTTTTAAACATATTTAATATTATGTTATTCTATTTAATGTAATTCAATTCTATTATTTTTTTAATTTTTATTATTCATTCGATTAATTTGAATCATTCAGTTTAAACCCATCATCATAACATCTAGATCGGCTTGGTCGTTGAGCTGCTACGGTGAAACATAAGCGTAAACGAATAAAGAAAAGAAAAAAACAATTCTTTTAAAAAAACATCTGATTATTTTTGTAAATTTATTTTTCTAAATTTTTCCCGAGTGAGTCATAATTTTAGGAGGTAAACTTTGTTTTAATTATAACTTTTACACCCTGCAAACACGAAACAAGTCTTATTAAACACTCTTAAGAACAGACTCAAACAACAGTTTGACTCGAGTATCAATCTAATAAACGCGGTTGATTACTCACCGTTCTCAGTAGATTTGCATCTCCCTCCTTACTTACTCGTTTTTTTTTATTTCTTTTAAAATTACGGATGAAAATGTTTTATCAGCCATATAAATGAGCTGTAAAAGATAAAACTAAAATTTAAGAAGAAAACACTTAAACCAGTTAGACCTTGACGAAATAAATGGTGGATAAAAAGATCTGTTTCACGCATTCGGTGCAAATGTCATCAGATTTCTCTCTCTCTCTCTCTCTCTTTATCTTTTTATTTTTCTCGTATTTTCTTCTGTCAATTACGAATACCACACATATTTTACAGTCTATCTAACAGCTATGTTCTTTTGTAAATATATAAATATAAATGAATATAAAAAAAACAAAAAAAACATAAAACATACCAATTTAATTCAATTTGTTGAGATTAACATGTGAATTTACTCAATTAATTTGATAAAATTTAGTTTTAGTTTTGGTTTTCTTACCCTTAAAATAATTACCCAAAGGTCTAGTATATTTATTTTACCAACTAAATAAATATAATATGAAACAAAATTATTCACTTTCCATATAATTAAATTTGATTGCGATTTTAAGCATAATAATTAATAAAAAAATTGATATATAAAAAAATGTTTAGTTTTGAAAAGAAAATTGTAGTTACAGAAATCTATAGTTCATGGGCAATGCGCCTAAACATTTTGATTACCCACAATATTTTTAGTGGCTATTTGGAAGTATAGTTACAAAGAAACTAGCTATATGAAACGTATTACTTCATTATTTTTATATTTCCACCCATGACAAAGCTTGACCAATGATTGATTATATTTCCACCAATGATTTCTTAAAGAGTTTAAAAATATGTAATAAATAAAAATAAACTTTTCTACATTTTTGGGAAAGGGGGAAATTTGGGGAATTTTTTTTTAAATTGTAAGATAAGCATGCAAATACGTACTTATTTTAATATAAGGTGGGGTTATTTTAGAAAAATGTTTAGAAAGTAGATCCTAAACCAATCTACCTACCCTCTGAAAATATTGACCCCAAAATTTTACCAACAGATTGTCCCATATACACGAGTTTCTCTGTTTAAAATTTCATTAAAACTGATTTATCCAACCAAAAGCTTCAAACAGGCCTTCAACGATATACGTACGTACGTATGAACATTAACCACCACTTTTTTTTTTGGGGGGGGGGTTCCTGTGTCATGAAACATCTAGAAATGAAAAAAACTCAATTGTTAACTGATTACCATACTTCCCTTCTTGCATCATAGATCTAGAGATATGAAACCAGAAAAGTAAAAATGTTTTACAAACCACTCTAACGATCGGTTGGATTAGTGTGAAAAAGATACCACAGAAATACAATGTTAGTGTTGGTACAGTGTACAAGATTACCTACGATGACTTGGAATTTTTTTAAAAATGTGCTCCTTGGGAACCAAAAATACTGACAAAACACAAAACATTAAGATTATAAATCGGCTGACATCTTGATTTGATCGAGAGGATGAAGCATTTCTTATTCGAACAGTGATGTGTAATGACACGGTAGTTACGAAGTAGTATCGAAAACAACTAGAATTTTATAAAGTGATTAAAAAGTCTTTCTTCTGGTAAAGTGATGTTTATTACATTTTGGACCATGAAAAACCTATTCTTTGCCATTATTCTTAAGGTCACGCAGGAGGTGATTATTCGGAATTGCTGGAAAAATATTTGAATCAGCTACTCGAATTAAACGTCACGGAAAAATTCAATATGACAATACTTATCCCAACCCCCGTAGGGGAAGACACTACCTTGTGACGTTACCGGTCGCCACACCAACCCCTCGGTTCCGAGCCCTAAGGAACTTTACCGGAGGTCGTCTTTAGACCCTCTAACTGATTACATCTCACAGTCATCAGCCAGGCTCGTTCGGGATGCCACCTCTGTAAATGCCTCGGCAGACATTTACATCAGTAAAATGCAAATCAAATTTTGCCTTCTCATAGGACTCAAACGGACATCTTCACATCCAACCTAACGTGATTCTTTCAAACTAACTAACCGAGACCGCAGAAGCGCGGACCCCGCGCCTAGTCTAAATTTGACAACAAAGTTTGTGACCTTGAATGCCTCAGAAAACGATCGAGTAGTAACCCTAACAAACAAACACAAGATACGATCGTGCTGGGATAAGATACGATTAGGCGGGAAATCTTATCGCATCCTTGATTTGGCTTCATAAGACTGTTTTGGTCTATTAAAATCAGCTTTACGGGGAAGATAATTTCAAGGTAATGGAAAAGGGAAACAGCTGTAGAAACTTTAGTAATCCTTGCTGGTGGAATACAAAAGCTTGCATAAAGATAGGATAAATGCATAAACATTCGTTTGTTTGTGACGTAAATAATTGTCTGATTATTTATTGAATAACTTTTGTATTTATTTACATCTTGGCCACAGGCCAATATAAATAAGTTATCTATTTTATGTACTTATATGAAAAAATATTATTTTTAAAATTACAATTTTCTTTATTAATATAGACAAAAAGTTTGCATCAAAGTTTTTATAACAGCGGTTGGCAGTACGGTTCTAAAAATTTTAGAAAAAACATTTTATTAGCGACAACAAGAACTAACCGAGCAGCAGCAATAACTGCTGGAAAGTTTTATAATGTAAACCTCAATTCTTTTGCATCTGTAAGTATTCAAAAGATCTATACTTTTTTTAAAAATGTATGTACATAATCAGTAGATATTGCATTCTACAAGTAAAATAGGAATATTAATATCTATGACTGGTTAAATAAATTTAAATAAATCGAAGACAAATTAAAAGGTACTTTTCTTTTATTATAAAATTTAAAAAATGAGTAGATAAAAATGAGGGTTACTGCGTATCCTTTTACGTTTGTTATACATTACGCACTTATTTGAATAGGTAAAGAAGATACTTCTGTGAGTAAACATGATTTATTCATTATTGGTATTTTTATTTGATAGAATTTTCTTGAGAGTTTATGATTACAAAAACATCTTGAGTTTTAAATTAAAATTATAGGCAATTATTTTTTTTTTTTGACAAATACTCATTAATTTTATTTAGCACGGCCCGTTGGTATATATGAGTATAATAAAAAAATATATAAATTATAATTCCGCTTACCAAACAATGTCACATTGTGTAACAAGTAACGTTGGTTGGTAAGCGGAATTATAATTTATATATTTTAATACTCATTAATACACAGAACATAAACGAAGTGTTTATACATTATAACGTATGATATTTATTAACTTTTTATTTTTCTTTGTAAAATCAAAATTAAATATTTATCATTTTAATGTGTAACAATTTTTTCAGACTTTTTAAAGAAAAGTACGGTGTTACTTTCGGCCGCATGGTGGGAGTGGGGAGGAAATAATTTTTACATTTTGAGGTATGAGTACGAAAATACCATTCATTCGCTTAAATCGAAATTTCCTTACACACACACACACACACACACACACACACACAGCATTTATAAATGCTGTAATACCTGAAGTTTTACATTGAAAATTTTATAAAGATTAGTTGACTCGTTCTTCAGTTACGCTCAATTTAAGATCGAAAAAATTTAAGCGGGGCCAGTTAGAAGCATGGATAGTTATGATGATGCTGCTGCAAGTTGGAAAGAGACGTTTCTTTATCTGCGGTATCTATTGTTAGCAACATTAAACCAAATTAAAAAAAGCTGACAGCACAGTTGTAGGAATTTCCCGCCAAGCGGCTTTTTTCTGTTGCACGGCTTGCACACACATACACGCACAATTTAGTTTAAAATATTTATCATTTTATTTAAATGCAATATTTTTTGTTTATGTAATTAAATGATTTAACTATAGCGCGCGCACCTACTGTATTTCATTCGCGAAGGGGTGCCGGTACTAGTGGCCACTTAAATACTTTTTTATACTTTAAACATTATACATTTATTTAATTCTACCGCCAACCTGTGACGTTACAACATAGAAACAACTACACCAATCCTAGTAAAGGCCGTTACTTTTATACGAATTTGAATACTATATCGTGGATACCGGTTTTCTTTGGTGGTTTGGTTTCAATTAACCACATCTCAGGAATGATCGACCTGAGACTGTATTAAGTACAATTCATTTACATTCATACATATCATCCTCAATCATTCTCTGTACCTTACGGTGGTTCCGGAGACTAAATTAAAAAAGAAAAAGAGAAGACAACTTACAGTAGCTGTACGATTGCTACACTAGCGCTCCTTATGGTTAGACTGGGTACTCAATGATGAACTATACATACTTAGCGCTACTAGTTGATTTGCAGCATTTTTTGGAAAACAAAATGCTGTAAATAAACAGCATTTATATTTATATTTTAATTTTTAACTGATGCACGTAAGAAAAATAAGACCTTAATTAGGCGAAATCTCGAGATACTAAGGGGGGACCTTGTTCTACAGCCTCACCCCTTGAAATTTTAAATTGAGAATTTAATGGCATCAATGCCTCATATACAGAAGTAAACTGACCTAGTTTGATCAAAATCGGTAGAGTAGTTCTGGAGATATAAGGTGACATAGGGTGTGACATCTAACACTATGGAACGTCACACTATGTACGTCACACACGTACATAGGAACATCCGGAAAATTTTCATTCGGTTTTTTTGGGTTCCTTCGGTGTTAAAAGTTGAAGAACCGTTAAAAACCCGATATTCCCAAATTGGACCGATTACCATATTTTCTCTTCTATAGCTATAGCTCTGCTATAACGCTAGGCGGGAAAAAAAATACTAAAACCAAATTAAAATAACGAAAACTCGGTCTTCTTGCACAGAACTGCGCAAGGTTTTTTTTTTTACAGTTAATATACAGAGTGATTAAGGAAGAATAAAAAAAATTTAGGACATGTTCTACTGATAGAAATAAAGAAGAAAGTTGAACTTGTTTTGTCTTTAATAAACTTCGAAATTCTTACGTTCGTGTTTAGTCTCGTGAACTTTATTCGAAATATTTTACTCAGAATCAAATTCTCTACAAGTTTTATTTGAAACGTTTATGTCTTTTTTATCAAAGTTACTTTTCATCAAACATAAAATAATCTTTTGTCTGTATAGAGCCCCAATTTTTTGTCTATCACGCCAGATTTCTCAAAACTTCTTAAAATACAGTTCTGGGATCTATCTTTTTTAATATTTTAGATCAGATTTCCCATAAATTCACTCAATTTACGCCTTAATTAGGATCCCAAGAATTACAGTCTGGTTTAATTTTACCGAAAGCGCAGCAGGCGAAATTTTTCGCCAGCTAACAATCGTTAACCAAGCATTCCCCGAACCTTTATTTATATAAACTTTCTTTTTTATTTTTTCCAATAGAATATGTCTTGAAACTTTGTTACATTCTTCGTGAATTATATGTATATACAGTATATTTTATGGAGAAAAGGAAAAAACTTTAGAACATATTCTACAATGAAAATAAAGAAAAAGGTATTATATAAACACGGATCCAAAAACGAGTCAATTTTGAGTTATAGCTTACGAAAAATTTCGCCCTGATTTTCCCACCAGTGATAAAATGAAGCCATTAAAAAATTCTTCGAACTTAAAATTAAGGGATAAATTTGATGGTTTTTCGTATACATTTTGACCTGAAAGTTAAATAAAATACAACCTAGATATTCATACGTAATAATTTTTTTAGAAAATTACTGTAAAATACAAAAAATTCTATTTTACAATAACTTCTAAAATTTCCAGTAAACAAATAAAATTTTGCAACAGGATTTTCAAAGAATTTAATTGTGAGGAAATCTATGTGTACGACATAAACTGAACATGAAGAAAAGTTTTAAGAAATTTTTATTTTATTAAAACAACAGACAGAAACATGACAGTGAAATATTATCATTTTAAGCAAAATTTTTCTAAGCTATAACTCAAATAGAGACGTTTCCGTACTAATGATTATGTGAGCCATTTCTTTTATTTTCCCTTGTAGAACATATTCTGAAATTCTTTCCGTTCTTCGTATAGCACTCTTCTGTATGTAAGTATCTATATATTTTTTCACAATCTATTTAACCGCAAGTAAAAAACGTGATGAGGGGTTTCCAACTAACACCCTCAATAAAACGTACATATACATATATATATATATATATATATATATATATATATATATATATATATATATTTACACACGATGACGTTCATATGTAAAAATACACTCGTTCTGAATAAAGCCACACAGATACAAGATTTCGCAAAGGTCAAAAGAAAAACAAACAAAAATGTATAATATCATTAAACAATACACAAAGACAAACAAATAGTTACATAACAAGCTCATGGAAAGAAATGGAAAGAATCTAGGCTCCCATCATGATAAAGAAAATATGCTCATCAAGTCTGTGATATTGAACCAACTAAAGAATCACTCAGATTCCCCTAAGTCCAGCAGATGTAGGTGTTTCAGTCGCCGCTCATCCTCGCTGTGGTCTAGGACACCGATTCCCAAACTGTGTACCGCGGCCTCTTCACAGGAGTGTCGCGAAATATTGTAAAAGCTTCATAGTTAATTGAACCAAGACATTTACATTTGTCTTAACTAAACAAAAAACAAATGAGAAGTTAAAAATATCTAGAATTTTTTGTGCGGTTTGTTTTTACTTGACCCTGTATAAAAGTGAAGTCGCCGGCGCAGAATAGTCTAGCGAACGCGATTGCCGGCAACGCTGCGCCTCGATCGTGACACATCGAAGTGAGTAGACCCTTCGCGACAGAACTGGATTGTTCTGAAAGAACTCACGGAAAGCATATATGACTCAATCAGTCGGTTTATAATCTAAGTCTAGTGAAATTAAACTCAGCGCTTCATATAAATAAACAGTAATATAAATTAGTTCATCAGTTATTTCTAGTTATATACTCTAGTAGTTTATATTACTTCTAGTTTGTTGTCTTTGATAAATAGTTTTATGATTTTTTGCTCTTGCATCTTTAATGAATGACCGATTTTTGAACAGTAATAAACGTAATAGTGCACATAAAGAAAGTATGTCTTCAACCAGTGGCACGACTGTGAAGAAACGAAAATATCGTAAATAAGATGACTGTTACTTAGAGTTTGGTTTTACGTCAACAGAAATTAATGGTGAAAAGAGCCACAATGTTTATTGTGTATGGAAGTTTTGGCAGCGGCGTGTATGCATCCAAGTTAATTGAAGCTCCATTTAGAAGCTAATCACAACAGCATGGTTGACAAACCTCGTGATTTTTTTTTGCTAGGAAGTTTAAAAGAACTGAAACAAAAAAAATAAATACATTTTTTTAAGACTGCATCAAAACCAAACAACGCTTTGTTAGCATCTTACAAGGTGGCTTACAGAATCGCTAAATGCAACAAGCCTCATACCATCGCAGAAGAACTTATTCTACCGGCCGCTGTAGATGTCGTGAACATCATGATTGGTGAGGCTACTGGAAAGCTGCTTTTAAAAGTGTCTTTGTCAAATAACACAACATATGGCGGAGGATATCAACGATCAATTAATTGAAAAAATTAAAGCAGTGGAATTTGGATTGCAGCTAGATGAAGCTGCAGATAATAAGGATGCTCATTTCATATGCTATGTACAGTTTATAGATGATAATAATATTAAAGAAGACCTTCTGTTTTGTATAAATATCATTGCAGGAGCGAAGGCTCACGACCTGTTTGAGATTCTTGATACATTCATATCTGAAAATAATTTGAATTGGCCTACGTGCGTTGATGTCTGTACTGATGAAGCTCGCTTCATATCTGGCTGCTATAGAGGATTACAGGCACATATTCGAATCAAATCATCAAACGCACTGTGAACCCACTGCATTATTCATAGAGAAACGCTTGCGTCAAAGCATCTGAGTCCTGCAGTGAATCAGGTGTTACAATTTGTGGTGAATGTGGTAAATTTGATAAAATCTCGTCCTGTGAAAGCAAGGTATTTAAAGAACTGTGTAAGGATATGAGAGCCGAGCGCTCGTCATTGTTGTGCTAAAGCAGTGCAGGAAATGCACTGCGTGCATAATGCGTGGTAATGTTTTATCATGTACCTTTAAATTGAGACAAGAAATTTTTATTCTCCTTAAAAAGAAAGGATATAAAGATGCAGAAGATTTTGCTGATGCCGATTTTTTAATAAAACTGGCACATTTATGCGACATTTTTGAAAAGCTGAATTTCCTTAACCTCTCTCTGCGGGGAAAAAACATGCACCTTTTGAAATCGATGGAAAAAATTTCAGTTTTTATAAAAAAATTCAAACTATGGAAAAGAAAATTGAATGAAGGTGCAGGCAAAGTTTGTTTTTTAATACTGCGGCAACATTTTAACGTCAAACGAACTTGGTCTTTCTCAAGATATAAAAAATCTTGTTTGAAGGGCACTTATCACAGCTAATTATCTGATTTGAGAAATACTTTCAAAATAAGAATTTCAATAGGTCTGCATGGATTCAAGATCCTTTTAACACTATTGCTCCGTCTGAATTTACTTCTGCGGAAGAAAGGAATCTTATCGAGTTATATTATAACAGTCTGAAAGCAAATTTGGCAGAATGGAATCGAGAGAATTTTGGATTTATTAAAAGATGTATATCCTCCTTATAAGCGTTAAGGCTAGGCGGATTTTAATTCCATACTCAACGTCGTATTTGTGCTAAACTGGGTTTTCGGTGGTCGCTGTAATAAAAAGCAAGTATAGAACAAAAATCAACGTGGAAAAGGAAATGAAGGTGGCCGTTTCCAGTTCAATTCCACAATTTGAGAAAATGTGCAGTGATTTGCAGGCTCATCCATCACATAATTATTAATGTAATGTTAATAAAGTAAAAAAATAATGAAGATACACGAGTTTCATTTATTTTTATCTCTTACTTACGAGTAGTCATATCTTACTTAGGATATGGCGCCATGGAAGAATTTTAATCGAAAAAGGGAAAAGTTTGGGAAACACTGGTCTAAGAAATGAACTTCTAGAAAGTTTACACGATTATCTAACCGCAGTGTATAATTTGAACCGGACCGGTTGACCTCTTAGCGAACATAAGGTAATTCTAGATAGTCATGAATTTCATCGTTCGTGCGAACTACGGTTTTCTGCAATGGATCTCGCCAACTTATTCTGGAAAAATATAATGTGAATTCCTGCTTAACCAATGAAGATTCTTATAGGTTGCGTTTAACTGTTTCCTGTTTTCTCTCACGTGGTACTTCCACGTCTAATGACGATCAAGGCGGAGTCCAAGTTACCTGACACGGTCAGAATGCGGGATAAGAATACCGTCAAGGTGGACCCGGGGACTCTCAGCTCTTCTACTCTGTATATTCCAGTATATATATAGTTAAAATTCTCATAATTATTTTTAATATGAATTTTAACAGTAAAGATATTTATTGTTAACATCTAAATTGTTTTATCTTGAATAATATTCTTAAGGAACTGTACGTAAAAACAGAATAATTCACGAATAATGTAAGACGCTTTCAGAACACGTTCTACTGACGAAATTAAAGAAAAGATTCTTGTAACTATAGGTTCCGAAATACTTCGTTAGCAAGTATTGCCTGACAAAAGAATTCGTCCTGATTTCTTTGCCTTCGGTAAAATTAAATCAGACTGTAGTTCTTCGAACCCGTATTAAAGAGTAAACAGTATTTTTATATGAAATATGTGTACACAGAATGTTTTAGGAATTTAGTATCAGTATTAAGACAGTAAAAGATGGAAGGTTGCACGCTGATTAAAAAAATCCCTTTCGGTACGCCGGAAGGCGGAGGTATATTTCACCGGGGATAAAAACGATTTCCACCTTAAAATTAAGAAAAATTTCAAATTCACTAAATACGACAATAGTTACGTGTGAAAAAAATTTTCACATCTTTAGCATACGACAAACCCATCTTCTTACAATTCCAGCAAAGTTTTGGTCATTCCTTGCAAAGGATTGGTCATATCAAAACTTGTTCAGACAAAACTTTTAGGTAATGTTAGGAGAACTAACGACCATTTTAAATCGATTCAATGCTGTGCCTATTAAGGGAAGTAAATTTTTTTTTTGTCTTTGAAATCCCATTTTTTCCACCCCCTTGGCCAATGGCTGGTGATATCAAAAAATTTTACTTAAATAAGTTTTAGGCCCTTATCCAAAAAATAGTAGGAAATCTAAACGAATTCGATATTGTGTTTAATAAGAAAGTTATTAAAGTTATTAAGTTTTGTTTTTTCGAAAAACAAAACCCACTCCATTTCCATTCCCATGGTCCGATTTTGGCTGTTAACGAACTCGACCGAGATTTTCGGACGAGTTATTTTTAAGGAACAATTGGTAGGTAATTGGCGCGAAATTACGGCCACAAGAAAGTGAAATATATATAATATTTAAAAGTTTATTTAAGTTTTATTAAGTTATAAAAACTTTATATATGAACTTATGAGCTGACAGTGGTTACTGGGGGATGTGAAACGCGAAGATATGTCGAAATTTTCCGGAAGTCGAATTATTTTACCCATTAAAATAGGTAACTTTCTTATTAAATCTACCTAAAACATTAGATTGTCCAAAAATATAATGAAATAAACTATTTTGTAATTGGGGGGGGGGGGGGGGTTTACCCAATTACAACCCCTTAAAATTGGATAATTCATTTGGTTTGAAAAATAGATATTTTACATAAAAATAAACAATAGTTTATTTTTAATTATTAAAGATCTTTTACTGATTTTGATAAAGGTCCATTTAAAAACCATGATCTCGTTTATATTAAACATCAGACCTTTAATTATTAAATATCAGGTCATTATTTTCAAGTCATTTAAATATAAACTGATGCGTTGATATTAAAATGTAAACTGTCCTATCCTATTCGTATTGTATTATAATATAATATTAAATTTAAACTTGTTTTCATATTATAATTTATGATAAGCATATCATACACATTTATTATTCGTATTTTTTTTATAAGATAGGCATTTCTGATATAATTACGTTCTATTAAATGAAATGTTCTTTAATTTTTAAATAGGAAATGTAATATTTTTCTATTACTTTAGTCCGGAACACTCGTTTATACTTCTATTTTCTAATATGTCGACATTAGATTAAAAACAACGGATATATATATATATATATAAAACCTTTTACTTCAAGGTTATTATCTTTTTTTCTGTTTAGCCTCCGGAACTAACGTAAGGTATTCTTCAGAGGATGAATGAGAATATGTGTGAACGTAAATGAAGTGTAGTCTTGTACAGTCTCAGGTCGACCATTCTTGAGATGTGTGGTTAATTGAATCCCAACGACCAAAGAAAACTGGTATCCACTATCTAGTATTCAAATCCGTAAAAAGGTTATTCTCGCCTTTGCTACGATTTGAACCTTAGAACTCTCGACTTTGAAATCAGCTGATATGCGATGACGAATTAACCACTAGAACAACCCGGTAGATTTACCAATTAGGCCTGCTACTCTTCAAGATCTGCGAAATCGAATTGTTACAGAAGAGAATTCAATAACCAGGGACAGTTACCAATAAAATAACTTGGGACCAATTAAAATAATTAACTGTTATTTATAAATCTCGATTTTTACATCCTTGTACGAAGTAAAGAAAGTATTGTAATCGCGAAAAATTTCGGTTTCAGATTTCAACGGAAATTTCCTTTTAACCATCCCTGAATCCATTTTGACTATTTTCGGCATGATGTCTGTACGTACGTATGTGCGTATGTATCTCGCATAACTCAAAAACGATTAGGCGTAGAATTTTGAAATTCTGGATTTAGGACTGTTGTAATTGTGCACCTCCTCTTTTGATTGCAATTGACTTGACCTAGAGTATCCAAAAAAGCCCAAAATCCAAATGTTTTGGATTTTGGAGTTTTTCTAACGACCACTTTAAACCGATTCGATACTGTGCCTATTAAGGTAAGTATGGATTATGTCTTCAAAACCCCATTTTTCAACCCCCTGGACCAATGGTTGGTTAAATCAAAAAACTTTACTTAGGTAAGTTTTAGACCCTTCTCGAAAGAATAGTAAGAACTTTAATTGAATTTGATATTTTACTTAATGAGAAAGTTATAGCGATTTTTTTTTGTTCATCCCTTGCCGTAAGTGTTAGTCATATCAAAAATTGCTTCAGACAAAAGTTTTAGGTAATGTTTAGAGGACTAACGACCGCTTTAAACCGATGCGGTAATGTGCCTATTAAGGAAGATATGGTTTTTTTTTATCTTCAAAATCCTATTTTCTCCACCCCCTAGGCCAATGGTTGGTTATATCAAAAAAATTTACTTACGTAAATGTTAGGCCCTTATCCAAAGAATCGTAGAAACTTTAAACGAATTCGATATTTTACTTAATAAAAACGTTAGAGCAATATTTTGTTTTTTTCGAAAAAGCCACCCCATTTCCACCCCATAGCTCGATTTCGGCTGTTAACGAACTCGACCGAGATTTTGAGGCGAGTTTTCTTTAGGGAACAATTTGAAAGTAGTTGGCGCAAAATTACGGCAGTTATCGTATCCACAAGAAAGTGAAATATATATGTAAATGTGCATATAAACTTATGAGCTGAGGGTGGCTTTGGAATCCGGGAGATGTGAATCGCGAAGATATGTCGAAAATTTCCGGAAGTCGAATCATGGTACCCATTACAATATGTAGCTTTGCTATGAAATATACCTAAAATACAGAACAAGGATAAAACTTTTATCATTTATTTTCAAATAGTAAGCAACGAGAAGCAAAACAGAAACTTAACAACAAATTTGAAGATGAATACTGTCCAGAAAGGAAAATAAAAATTTTAAGATTCGCTGATGAAACTGGTTTTTTTTGCAAAAAGAATGAATGGCATGAATTGATTAAAAAAAGAAAAATAATTTAAAAATTAAAAAGTGTAATAAATAACAAAGTCAATGAACGGCCAAACTTTACCTACTATTACATATCGGTGAGGTTTGTATTGCAAGATGAAATATTATTTTGGCTTTGTCAAAAAAGACAGTCAGAAAAAAAATACGCTTCTCATGTAACATGATACAGGTAAGTTTGTGGTATTTTTCTTTCGTCTATTTAATTTCATTTAAAATAAAACCACAATCTTGCTTTAAAATGAAATTAATTGATCGTTCTTAACTTTTTACAGATAATGAAAGCGTCTTATTCATATTTGATGGTACTATATGGAATTGTATCTAAAAGTGAAGTAAAAATAACTTAAATAATTGACGCAATCAATAAATAGAAATTCTGTTGTAGGCAACAGAATTACTTTTTTAACAAAATTAGAATTAAGATAAATAAACTTCAAAACGTAGTAATTTGTTTTATTAATAGCTTACCTTAATGTAATAGAATAACACCAACAACTCTCCTGCTTTACACGGAGCATCAGGTGGTAGAATACTTCACTCATTTGTAAGATTTTCCCGCTTATCCGTAAGAAGTATCGAAAAGCGACCTGCAGGTATATGAAGATGTTTTACAGTGCTATATTTCTCTACCCAGATAAGGATGATTATATCATAAAAACACAACGAGAAGCCTTTGGAAAAACTGCAACAAAAATCACCTCTTGTTATCTACCTTCTATAACTCTTAAAAATTAAACGAATTTTTAGGGGTGGGGATGAAATTTAGCAAAAAATCTTTTTTACAAAGGTTGTTTATTACTATCCACTAAATTATTTAAAAAAATATAACCTCAATTATACAAAATCTGGAGACGATTTCGTTTTTCCCCCTGTATCGTTCATCCTCTGACTTTTTGAATTGAAAATTTAATAGCACCAATGCCCCTACTATAGAAATATTATAGTCAAGTTTGGTGAAAATCGGTCAAGTAGTTCTGGAGATATAAGGTGATTTACACGCCAACATACGTACGCTTGGGATCTTGGGGGGGGGGGGGATCAATTCGTCAAGTTTCGGTGAAAACCGGATATACCCAATTTTGACCGCATACTTTCCTTCTATTATAGCTATAGTTGTTACATAGATGGGAAAGTAAAACTGATTTTGTTATGTTTTTACATTTTATTACAATGCTGTAATTATTATTTTGCTTTGTTTGCCAATAATTAACAATTAATATACATATAGGGTCCGGCATATAAACCTGACGATTTTTGAGGAATAATAATGAAACTGTGTTTCGCACTATTAAAACATTTAATACATCAAATTACAGATCAATTTGTGCAATTTATAGTGAATTACTTGCATAGATTTTTTTTTTATTTTAATATTATGTCGTCCAATTGTTTTCCATTACTCCTAACACACTCACTTAACCTCATTCTAAAATTTGATCGTATCCACAAGAAAGTGAAATATATATGTAAATGTGCATATGAACTTATGAGCTGAGGGTGGCTTTGGAATCCGGGAGATGTGAATCGCGAAGATATGTTGAAAATTTCCGGAAGTCGAATCATGGTACCCATTACAATATGTAGCTTTGCTATGAAATATACCTAAAATACAGAACAAGGATAAAACTTTTATCATTTATGATAAAATTGCTTACATTGCTCGCTCAATATGATTACATTGCTCGCTCAATCATCACTTGTGGAACCGCTTCAATTTCTCGTTGAATGGCCTCCTTGAGTTCTGCAAATGACTGTGGTGGACTACTGAAGACTTTATATTTGAGATACCCCCACAGAAAAAAATCACAAACAGCCAGATCAGGTGAACGCGCTGGCCAAGGAATGTCGCCAAATCGGGAAATCAAACTTCCAGGAAAGGTTTCTCGCAGAACATCCATTGCGATTCTCGCCGTATGGGCGGTGGCACCATCCTCTTGAAACCAAATTTCATGTCCTTGAAAGTCATTCGGTTTCGGTCGCAGAAATTTATTTACGTATCGATGAGATGTTACTGTAACTCTGCGATTTAACTCCTCAAAAAAATATGAGCCAATTATGCCGAACTTTGAAACCGCACACCGCACTTAACATATGGACTGTGAAGTGGTTTTTCAAGAATTTTCCGTGGATTATCGAAGCCCAATAACGGTAATTTTGTTTATTCACAAATCCTGACAGATGCAAATGCGCCTCGTCAGTTAAACGAATAATGAATGGCATCCTGGTGGACATTTTCGAGCATGACCTTGCAAGCTGCTTTCCGAGACGCCCAATCATTTGCATTAAGTTGCTGCACTAACGTCTTGGAATTTCAGGTCGGCATGAAGAATTCGTCGTACACATCGATCAGAAATGGCTAGCGCAGCAGCACGTTTCGCTGCTTAAAGTCGTGGAGACCGCGTAACAACTAACCTTACAGCGTTAATGCTTTCAGACGTTCTCACAGTCCGTTTTCGTCCTGTCGGTTTCATTTTTAAAGCAGACGATGTTTTCCTAAAATTCTTCACCCATAACAATATCGTATTCCTACTAGGAACAGACGCGTGTCGATTTAAATTGAATTTCTGTGAAATAAACGCTGTGTTACAATAACCGAATCATTATTTTTAAAATGGGCTTCAATCACAAAGGCTCGTTGTTCACCCGACCACGACATACTGGCTACTGAAATAGCTTGAATAGGCCTGTCGATGTATAACACTCCCGCCTTCTCATTGACAGTGGTGCCAACATAATAATTACTACAAAATCGTCAGATTTACATTACGGACTCTGTATATGACTACGGGTCTACATTTTTTAGACGTTCCTTTATGTCTTATTTTTATAAAATTTCAAGATTCGCTGATGAAATTGTATTTTTTTACCTTTTTTTTTTCCCGACTGGATAAAAAAATAATAAACTATCAAGTCCTAATCTATATATTAAGCCTAAATATTTATGTTTTTTTCATAAAAAACACATAAATACCACCTAAGGAAGTACAAATATAAAATTTTGACAGCAACAATTTTATTAATCAGAATTAAATCAACCCAAATTTTTGTTAATCAGAATAATTAAATCAATACTTTTTTATTATCACCTTAGAGACAAAACGAAAAACTTCCCTCCAAGCATTCAAGAACATAATAAAATAAATAATGTTGTTATTCAGGGTTTCAACCCCTTAAAGGTTAATAATAATCAGGATACTTACAAATTATTTTAATTTTCTAAGTACTCAGTAAGTTGGAGAATCATACATTTCATACAAACATGGATGAGCGAGGGCTTTTGCATATGTATATATAAAACCGCCGCTGCTTCGCCCGCACTATATGGTTACTTGTGTTTCTCGTCGAGGTCAATTTTTTTTAAATTTTGTTTTTTATTAAAGTCACCGGAAGCAGCTGCAACCAGTTGTGTCGCACATGCAGTAACAGTGGCAGTGGCTGTGTTGGTTGAGCCGCCACACTGTAAACCGTCGCACCAGTTAAATATCGAAATTTAAAAAAAACAAAAATGGTTTTTAAATAATTTAAGCCCAAATCGAGTGAATATCTCGTTTAGTATAGTCGAAAATGGGTAAAAAATTTGTAATCATTATTGTACATTGTTTTACATTTCTTCACCCTTTTTTTTCCTTAGATGATATTGACACGTAATATTGAAGCTTTTGCGTGGTATATGAAAATGGAATTTTGTAACGTATGAAAAATACCATGCCTGACCGGGGGATTCGAACCCGGAACCTCCGGATGGAAAGCAGAGACGCTACCACTCGCGTCATGGAGGCAGCCCAAGGTCGAATTTTTTTCAAGATCGAATTTCGAAAAATCTGTAAATTGTTTTTAAATATTCAGATGAAGATTACAGACACCAAAAATCAAGTTGATATCTTCATTTGTAATCGAAAAATTAAAAAAAATAGTCGGGTTTCAACAAAAAAATAATCAAAAATTTTATTTTAACCTTTTAAACAAGGATTTAAAAAAAAGAGAAATTTATTTTTAAATATTCACATGAAGATTATACACACCAAAAAACGAGCGATGTCTTCATTTTTCACTGAGAAATTAAGAAAAGAGTAAATTTTATTATTACTCCATTTTAGCCCTTTAAACTCAGAATTTCAAGAAACCCTTTCTTTGAGTGCATTTACACCATATGAGGAACGTGTATAAACATTTTCATCAATTTGCCTTCAGTAAAGTTTGTTGGGCGTTAATTATGAATCATTCACGACATTTTATTTCATATAATATACAAGGGATATCTCTAAATAAGGACCGCTGGGAAATTTCTCTCCTTTAGGTTGTCGAACCTGTGTCGCTCATACGGTTGTAATTTGTCGCGTTGTAGTATCTTTGATTACGTGTGAGTTATTACGTTATAAAACAGAAAAATCGATGTTGCCACCGACTGTGAAATACGTAGAGATGAAATACGTTTTTAAACCATCAAAACGTTAAGCCGGCTGAAATTCATGCGCAGTTGGTTGCTGTGTACGGTGATAACGTAATGAATTGAAAGAAACGTCTGAAAGTGGTTTGAAAGGTTTAATAGAATAACAGATGGTGGGCAGGTTTAATAAAGTAACAGATTTAAATCTGAATGATGAAGAACGTTCGGAGAGGTCCTCGATAATCACCGAGGACTTGTTGAAACGCGTCGATGATGAAATCAGAAAAGATCGTCGCTCAACGATTTCCGATCTGGCCCTTCTTTTTCCTGATGTTTCAAGACCTGTTATCGGTCGCATTGCTCATGACCGTTTAGGCTTCAGAAAGGTTTGTGCACGTCGGGTACCGCACGTCTTAACGGATCGTCACAAAAATCCGAATGGGATTTGCATTGGAATTTTTTATGCGCTACACAGAAAAAGGTGATGAGTTCCTTAATTTGATTGCTACCGGCAATGAAACATGGATTTCGTATTACACGCCAAAGAGAAAACGGCAGTCAAGTAAATGGAGTTATCCTCAATCACCAAACAGACCAACGAAGGTCAAGCCACAGCCATTTGGACGCAAACTGATGACCAGAATCTTTTATAATCGGTTTGGCGTACTGCTGATTGATTTCATGCCACGTGGAACGACTATAAATGCAGAAACCTACTGCGAAACTCTACGTAAGTTAGGGAGCGCCATTCAAAATCAGTGACGTGACATCTGACCGACGGCGTCGTCCTGCTGCACAATAATGCACGTCCACATGTTGCGGGTCCGACAAGTGATTTACTGAGAACATTTGGATGGGAAATTTACGATCACTCACCATATAGCTCCTTCTGATTACCATTTGTTTGGGAAATTGAAACAATTTTTGAGTGGTAAGCGATTCGGAGTGACGATGAACTTAAAAATGCTGTTAATCAACGGCTATAGACCGGCGGCAGAAGAATACGACGAGGGCACATTGATGTACCGCTACGACAAATGTCTTAATTCGTGTGGCGATTATACAGAAAAGTAGTATAAGGTATGTAATTTAAGAGATAAAAAATAATATAAAGTTTTCAGAATAATCTTTTTACAATGAAACGATCTTTAGAAATAACCTAACCTAACCTAATACATATATATATATATATATATATATATATATATATATTCGTACGTATAGATTATCTCTTCAAAATCAGCATTAGGATATTAGATTTACGTTAGTCACCCTGTGTCTTTGCGGATGAGTTTGATACAATACCTTCAAAAAACGGTAAAAAATCACGAGTGAATCTTATTTCTTAACCATGAAATTTTCTGTTGATACTTATAATTCCTTAATTTGTCTTTAAAAAACCTAAGTGAAGTACTCTTTTCTGTATACTTACTACATTAACTGAATTTAAGCCCATATAAAACGTGAAAAAAAGTTCTAAAAAATGCCTTGTTAACTACTTAATACAGCAGTTGCTTTTTCTTATTCTCCTTTTCCGAATTAATATTATTTTTAACCGATTTCAAAAAAGAGGCTACGTATTCGACCCGTATATTTTTTTTGTCTGTTCGCGCATAACCTTTTACTATTAATCCGATTGAAATATACCTTACTGCAAACAATGGAGCTGCTTTTTGCGGTAGTATCATGATGTTGAAAAACGTTTTTAGATACAAAAACGCAGCAAATAATTCCATCCATAAATAAAGCAAAATAAATATAACCGCCATTAAATAAATAATTACCCGCCCGATAAAAAAAAACAGCAGCAAAGGACTTTTGTCCAGGTTGTGCGATTAGTAGGGAAATACGGAAATCTCCCGCTATCCTTGCGTTCCGTTCCTAATCAATTTTCTTCAAACTTGATGGAAAGATGTCATTCTAAGGGAAATTTATTAAATTAACTTTTTGCAAATATTAGAGAAAGGGATGGGGTGTTTTGGTCAAAATAAAATTAAAAAATTTTACTTAAGTATCTCATAAAAAATATTACAAAAGTTGAAGCCTTTTTCATCAGGATAACAAATTGCCCAATCTTTTTCTTTAATATTCAGCCCTGCCCCCAAAAAAGTACTTGAAATTATTATTTTTTCTTTTTTAGCTACTTCTTGCTTTACAAGAGTTAATGGGAAATTTCTACAAGAATATTTTCTACATCAATGGACCTTTAAAAATTATTAAAAGATTTTTCTCCCGTTTCATTCCTGTAGTCTGTAGCAATGAAATTTTTTAGAATTTTCAAAAAATTTAAAAGCTCATTGTATAATACCCATTAAGTTTAAAATGTGAAAGTATTGATATTTTTTTATCCCCAAATGTCTAGTACATTTAAGGAAAAACATTGCCAAAAATTGTTCACCTTTCCTAAAAATTCATATTTAATTTACTTAAAATTATGATTTGTTTCAAAAATATAAAAAATTTTTGAATATTTAAAAAATATAGTAATGCCACTTTGGGGCTACGTTTTTGTTTAACATTAATTTAACCAACTATAAATAATAACCAACTATAAATAATTTAACCGCCCATTGGGGTAATAAAGCTCCCAAAATCAACTTTTTTGCAATTCCAAATTTATCAATGCCTAAAAATTGTTTTTGTAAGCAAAAGCATCACAAAAAGGCCCTTTAATGCGAAGCTCTGAATTTTTAAAAGATTAGAAAAAGTTTTTTTTTTAATTTAGATTTTAATTTATTTAATGTAATTTTAAAACAGTATTATTATTATTATTATTATTCATGCAATACTTTGCTTTTTTTTTCTTAGTTTTAGATCTTCTTTCTTTTCCTGTTTAGCCTCCGGTAACTACCGTTTAGATAATACTTCAGAGGATGAATGAGGATGATATGTATGAGTGTAAATGAAGTGTAGTAGTCTTGTACATTCTCAGTTCGACCATTCCTGAGATGTGTAGCTAATTGAAACCCAACCACCACCAAAGAACACCGGTATCCACGATCTAGTATTCAAATCCGTGTAAAAATAACTGGCTTTACTAGGACTTGAACGCTGGAACTCTCGCCTTCCAAATCAGCTGATTTGGGAAGACGCGTTCACCACTAGACCAACCCGGTGGGTTAAGATCTAGAAACACTTTTCGACACTCCTTTCCTTTTCAAACACTGTATTTATTTATCAATGTATTGTAGAGGTCGTAATACAAAATAAAATATGTTAATTAAAAAAAAACAGAACTGAAATAATAGTAGTAGTAATAGCCATTAATGACATAGATATTATTTATTATTGTTAATAAACGTAATTGCTGAATGAAATGAAGAAAGTAAAAATCAATACTATTTTTAGATTAATTACTTAAGTATGCTTTGTAGATACTCTGAACATTTTCCTGCCATACTTTGTTGCATCACTCAAGGTAGTATGTAAGTGTGTTTGTGTGTGTGAAACACACACACACACACACACACACACAAGTGAACCTTGAAGGAGGGGAAAAAGGAGGACTGTGAAAGGAGTTAGTTGCATGCAATTGGTTTGACAAATAGCTGTCATATAGAAGGACATTTGATTGATAGCAGAAAACATTTGGTACTATCCCAAACTCTTCTTTTTATTCTTCTTCTTCCTCTCTTTTTTCTTTTACTGCTCTTCTGCAATACGTCCGATTCTTCTTCGTCGGCACTACCTACACACGCTTCTTTCTACTCATGCTTAGAATATACTGTAGATAAAAATTTATTTATAAGAGCGTTAAAAACACGATGAATTTTAATTACGCTTAACAACATAATGTACGAACAGATATCTGAAGGATATAAATGTACTTAGTTTATAATTAAAATGCATTCTCCGTTTCTGATTTAAAAGTAAAATCGATATAACAGATCGCTGATTAAATATATTAATAAAATTATTCTTTATTGGTTGTAACCTTACTATTAATTCTATAAACGGTAGACCTCACCGACAGCCGGAATAAATTTAAAAATTCGGCATATCGTACTGTAAATTTTTTAGTGGATTTCCAAAGTATTTATAGAAATCGCTACTGCACCCCGTCACATTTTCTAAGGGTATGTCGGATGTAGGGGGGGGGGCAACTTTTCTTTACGTTTTGGAGTCTCCTGAACACGTGTTTATATACGTATAATACATATATATGTATAAGAATTTTTCTCCCGCTCGACGAACGCAAATCTAGTAACAAAACAAAATTCCACATCACGTTTTTTTCCAGACAATGCTCCTTTTCATACTGCAATTTAGCAACTCATCCGTGTTCTAATTTACTTACCGTACAGCCCCGACTTGACTCCATCCAATTATCTTTTACGTGAACCGCAATAAGTAATTTTTTACTTCCTTGAACGAATTAGGTAATATTGTGATCGCGAAAAAATTTGGTTTTCAGATTTCAACAAAAATATCAATTTTGACTGTCCCTGAATCCATTTTTACTAGTTTCGGCTTGATGTCTGTACGTAAGTAGGTATCTCGCATAACTCAAAAACGATTAGCCGTAGGACGTTGAAATTTTTGATTTAGGACTGCTGTAACATCTATTTGTGCACCTCTCTTTTTGATTGCAATCAATTGAATCAAAACTGTCCAAAAAAGTCCAAAATAAAAATAAAAATTTGGATTTTGACTTTTTCTTAACTGCAATAATAAGCCCTCATTGAGAGCTTTTCAACGATATTTCATAAGCGGTACTTATTTTCATTGGTTCTAGAATTATAGCCAAAATGAAATTTTAATTAATGACATATTTGAATCTTATAAGAGGAAGGCACATCGGCTCGAATCAGTCAATCTCCTTTTTTTTAACTTTTTTTTTTTTAATTTAAATTATTGATTTATTAATAATTATTAACCTCTGATGATGGTAAAAAGGTTTTACAATAAATAATAATTCAATAATAATAAAAAAAATATGAAAAAATATCAGAAATGATTAATTAAATAAACATTTATGTACTGTTCATTTAAAAAAAAAAAGTGTGTACGTAATTTAATAGGCGTACAAGGAAGTCACCTGGTGTCCACATTAAATTTTTTCAATAAAATAATGAAAATAATTACAATGAAGATATATTAATCTGGTTTAACCCCAAAAAATATTTCATTAAAACTAATCAAGTGACATCCAAAACCAGAGAATAAGTGCGTTACAGTCGATGGGGAACATATTGAAAAGTAACAGGTAATAATTTTTAACTATGATGTAAGTAAAATTTATTGAAATCTATTCTTGTTTTGTATTTGAATCACCCTCGTATGATGAATCGTTCTGAGATTTTACCACCAGGTAGACTGCGCACAAACCAATTGAAGTATAAGCAGTGGTTTTCTGCTAAACTTTTTATTGTATTTTTTTTATTCTCGTCTTGGCTGATACTGGTTGTTGATATAATATACGTATATAAAAATATTTTTTGCTAAATATATATATATATTGTCGCCAGATTGCTGCGACGGCACCTGACGCCTTATGAAGCTTGTGGTAGCCCTGAGAAGGGCTGTTTGGGATTCTGTAGTGATGGCCCTGAATGGGCTGTTTGTGCGTTTGATCTAGCCCTGAGAAGGGCTGTTTGATCGGCTCGACTGGTGGGGAGTCGAGCCGGCCGAGTCCGGCTCGGGGAGTTGCGGCTCGTCAATTGGAATCGGACCGACCATTTCCTCAGCAGCAGTTGAGTCCCCACTACAGTGTTGCATGGTGGCCACCCGCACTGTTGGGTCAGCGTCGGTCGTCTTCCGCCGGCGCGGCCGATGCCGGTTCTCCCCGTGCGGTGCTCGTCTGACTCCGTCTTCAACGTACGCCTTTTTCTTCTGGCGATAGCGGGCTTTGGGCCGGGCCGGCCAGGCCTGCTGCTCCGGCAGGGATGTTGATATCCGCCGAGATATTCCACCTTGGGCCAGGGGACTTCTTCCTTTTTCTTGTTCCTCCTGGTGGTAATCCGAGAGTGGATGCTTTCACAATCCCGTGTCGCCGCTGGTCTATGGTGGAATGCTGCGCCGCTGTGGTGGTGTGCTGCGCGCTCAGCTAGCTTGATGAGGGGAGCGCGTGTGTAGGCGCGTATATAAACTGCAACTCCCCTGACATCTTATCGGCTGGCGTCCCGTTCGCTGATAATATATGTATATATACAAGCAACAATATATATTGTGGCAACAATATACATACAAGCGGAAATTAACTCTTCCCTTTAAATCTACACTATAATACTTAACCCAAAGGGATAATAAGAGTAATAAAATGCCTTAGAAAAAACTCAAGATAACTTCAATCCCCCTACCATAAATAGCCTACTGGCTGTAAAGGTGTTAAACTTTCTTTCTTGGAAAATACTTTTTCCGGACAATATTAAACCAAATAATCTTAATTTTAAAAACCCTCATCTTGTTAATATATACATACTGAAATTCACTGCCGCAAGGAAGAACAATAATGACGTCGGGTGATTTATATATATATATATATATATATATATATATAAATAATATAATATTATATTGATAAGAATTATCACGGCTAGCAATTAGTATTTTTATTCCGTCTAATTATTAACCTTAAAATTTCTGCAACGGATTAAACAAAGATTAATTAAACTGCAAGTATATACTTTTCGCTTCAACAATTGACCTATAAAAATCACATAAAATTTTGGATATTCCATATTATTAAACATTGTCACTAGATAAATACGTTCACTCCTGGGCAAATTTAAACACTACTTTAATCGCAATTTTACCAACTGTAAAGGATTCTCCAAACAATGATAAAAATAAAAAAAATTTTGAACAATGTTGATCTAAAATTAAAGATAATAATGTATAGTTGTGTACGAAAAAAAGGATTATCAAAAAGTGGATATACGAAGGTTATTTTTTTCAAGGTCCGATCGGTCGCGAAATAAAAAACCGCGCAAAAATCGGATGAACCTTTGCACATATGTGTTGCGCAGCGTCTCTAGTATGACCTTCAATCACGCCGCGTCACTTCGTTTAGTTCTGAACACGCAGCTAGCACGTAAACATGTCTACAACAATAGCATCTCCCGCCAAGTGTGAAGTGCGTGCGGTAATTCGATTTCTTCAGGCTGAGGGGTGTAATGCGGCTGAAATTCATCGACGAATAAGTAATGTGTACGGTGAAACTTCAATGAGTGACAGCAAAGTGCGACAATGATGCAGGAACTTTAAAGCAGGACGTACAGATGTTCATGATGTAGGCGGTCAGGGAAGGAAGCGAGTGTCAACCGATGATCTCGTTGAGCGAGTGGATGAGGCGATTCGAGAAAATCGTCGGTTCACAATTTTTGTATTGAGTGATTCGTTTCCTGAAATGCTGGCTAGGAGGACAACATTTTGGCACAGACATCGAGCTGCAGACCAGCGTAGAAACCATTGCCTCTGGTCTATTACCTGTGGGTCCACGTTCATTAATAAATGAAACAAAGTGTAACACAAGAGAAGATCTAGCTATTGGAATTCTCAGTGCGGTACAACTAATACAAAACTGTTGAAATACGGAAAGCCAACAAAAATATTGTTCATCGGGCAGAGTGCTGTATCATCTGTATGGATCATCTGCGGTGGGGGACATTTTTAGCAATTTATTCAATTGTTCCTAAGACGGTTTTATTGTTCGAATTTGTATTTGTAATTTTCCGAAAAAAATGTATTTCTTTTATTCAATAATATTTAAAATGATATTTCATTTAATACCTAGTTAAAATCTGTCGCATTTTGATACGTTTTATTCTTAATAAACTTGGAAATTCTTTCGTTTGTATTTAGTTTCTGTGAGCTTTATTCATACCATTCTACTTAGAATCAATTCTCTGGAAGTTTTGTTTAAAATTTCTAAGTGTTTATTGTCCATTTAAAAAAGTTATTTTACACCAAACATCCTCCTCTATGAATCATGAGACCTTGCCGTTGGTGAGGGGGCTTGAGTGCTCAGGGATACAGAGTAGCTGGACCGAAGGTGCAACCATATCGGAGAGGTATCTGTTGAGAGCCAGACTAAGGAATGATTCCTGAAAGAGGGCAGCAGCTCTTTCAGTAGTTGTTAGGGGCGTGAGTCACAATGACTTAAACGGCCGTATCAACATCACTCAGTCCTCTGAGTACTGCGCAGCTGAAAGCAATGGAAAACTACAGCTGCTTTTTTTCCAAGAAAATGTGGCTCTCTGCATTTTCACATAGCAACAATGGAGGCGCCTTCCTTGGTAAAATATTCCGGAGGTAAAATAGTCCCCCGTTCGGATCTCCGGGTGGGGACTACTAAGGAAGGGGTCACCAGAAAATTAAAAAATAACATTCTACGAGTCGGAGCGTGGAATGTTAGAGCTTAAAAAAGGTTGGTAGGCTAGAAAATTTAAAAAGGGAAATGGATAGGGTGAATGTGGATATAGTAGGAATTAGTGAGGTTCGGTGGGAAGAGGAAGGCGACTTTTGGTCAGGTGATTTTAGAGTAATTAACTCAGCGTCAAATAATGGGCAGGCAGGAGTAGGTTTCGTGATGAACAAGAAGATAGGGAGGAGAGTGGAGTATTTCAAAACGCATAGCGATAGAATCATCGTAATAAGGATAAAATCAAAACCTAAACCGACAACGATTGTTAACGTTTATATGCCTACAAGCGCCCATGATGATGATGAGGTAGAGTGTGTATACGAAGAGATTGATGAAGCAATTAAACACGTAAAGGGAGATGAAAATTTAATAATAGTTGGAGATTGGAATGCAAGCATTGGAAAAGGCAAGGAAGGAAATATAGTGGGTGAATACGGGCTGGGCAAAAGGAATGAAAGAGGGGACCGACTTATAGAGTTTTGCACGAAGTATAATTTAGTAATTGCCAACACCCAATTTAAAAATCATAATAGAAGAATATACACTTGGAAAAAGCCAGGCGATACTGGAAGGTATCAGATAGATTATATCATGGTTAAGCAAAGATTTAGAAATCAACTCGTTGACTGCAAAACTTACCCTGGAGCAGACATTGATAGCGACCATAATTTGGTGATAATGAAATGTAGATTGGGGTTTAAAAACCTGAAGAAAAGTTGTCAGATGAATCGGTGGAATTTAGAGAAGCTTGAGGAAGAGGAGGTAAAGAAGATTTTTGAGGAGGACATCGCAAGAGGTCTGAGTAAAAAAGATATGGTACAAAATGTAGAAGAAGAATGGGAGAATGTTAAAAAGGAAATTCTTAAATCAGCAGAAGCAAACTTAGGCGGAATAAAGAGAACCGGTAGAAAACCTTGGGTTTCAGACGATATATTGCAGCTGATGGATGAACGTAGAAAATATAAGAATGCTAATGATGAAGAAAGTAAAAGGAACTATCGGCAATTAAGAAATGCTATAAACAGGAAGTGCAAACTGGCGAAAGAAGAGTGGATTAAAGAAAAGTGTTCAGAAGTGGAAAGAGAAATGAACATTGGTAAAATAGACGGAGCATACAGGAAAGTTAAAGAAAATTTTGGGGTACATAAATTAAAATCTAATAATGTGTTAAACAAAGATGGTATACCAATATATAATACGAAAGGTAAAGTCGATAGATGGGTGGAATATATTGAAGAGTTATACGGAGGAAATGAATTAGAAAATGGTGTTATAGAGGAAGAAGAGGAAGTTGAGAAGGATGAAATGGGAGAAACAATACTGAGATCTGAATTTAAGAGAGCATTAAAAGATTTAAATGGCAGAAAGGCTCCTGGAATAGACGGAATACCTGTAGAATTACTGCGCAGTGCAGGTGAGGAAGCGATTGATAGATTATACAAACTGGTGTGTAATATTTATGAAAAAGGGGAATTTCCGTCAGACTTCAAAAAAAGTGTTATAGTTCTGATACCAAAGAAAGCAGGGGCAGATAAATGTGAAGAATACAGAACAATTAGTTTAACTAGTCATGCATCAAAAATCTTAACTAGAATTTTATACAGAAGAATTGAGAGGAGAGTGGAAGAAGTGTTAGGAGAAGACCAATTTGGTTTCAGGAAAAGTATAGGGACAAGGGAAGCAATTTTAGGCCTCAGATTAATAGTAGAAGGAAGATTAAAGAAAAACAAACCAACATACTTGGCGTTTATAGACCTAGAAAAGGCTTTCGATAACGTAGATTGGAATAAAATGTTCAGCATTTTAAAAAATTAGGGTTCAAATACAGAGATAGAAGAACAATTGCTAACATGTACAGGAACCAAACAGCAACAATAACAATTGAAGAACATAAGAAAGAAGCCCTAATAAGAAAGGGAGTCCGACAAGGATGTTCCCTATCTCCGTTACTTTTTAATCTTTACATGGAACTAGCAGTTAATGATGTTAAAGAACAATTTAGATTCGGAGTAACAGTACAAGGTGAAAAGATAAAGATGCTACGATTTGCTGATGATATAGTAATTCTAGCAGAGAGTAAAAAGGATTTAGAAGAAACAATGAACGGCATAGATGAAGTCCTACGCAAGAACTATCGCATGAAAATAAACAAGAACAAAACAAAAGTAATGAAATGTAGTAGAAATAACAAAGATGGACCACTGAATGTGAAAATAGGAGGAGAAAAGATTATGGAGGTAGAAGAATTTTGTTATTTGGGAAGTAAAATTACTAAAGATGGACGAAGCAGGAGCGATATAAAATGCCGAATAGCACAAGCTAAACGAGCCTTCAGTAAGAAATATAATTTGTTTACATCAAAAATTAATTTAAATCTCAGGAAAAGATTTTTGAAAGTGTATGTTTGGAGTGTCGCTTTATATGGAAGTGAAACTTGGACAATCGGAGTATCTGAGAAGAAAAGATTAGAAGCTTTTGAAATGTGGTGCTATAGGAGAATGTTAAAAATCAGATGGGTGGATAAAGTGACAAATGAAGAGGTATTGCGGCAAATAGATGAAGAAAGAAGCATTTGGAAGAATATAGTTAAAAGAAGAGACAGACTTATAGGCCACATACTAAGGCATCCTGGAACAGTCGCTTTAATATTGGAAGGACAGGTAGAAGGGAAAAATTGTGTAGGCAGGCCACGTTTGGAGTATGTAAAACAAATTGTTGGGGATGTAGGATGTAGAGGGTATACTGAAATGAAACGACTAGCATTAGATAGGGAATCTTGGAGAGCTGCATCAAACCAGTCAAATGACTGAAGACAAAAAAAACACCAAACATAAAATAGTGTGCTTTTGAACCCCATTGTTTTTTTTCTTTTGGTCCAGATTTGTCTAAAATTAATACAGTTGAAACAGTTCTGAGACTTATTTTTTCAATTTATTCAGGTCAAATTTCATATAAACACTTGGATATGTTAAAAATTAGTCGATCAATATTAACCCCTCAATTTGGGTCCAAAGGACTACAATCTGACTTAATTTTAATGAAAACATAGAAATCAGGGCGAAATCTTTTGCTGCCGTCACTCGACAATAAAGCGTTTCCGTACCTATATTTATATGAAGTTTCTTTTTTATTTTCATCAGTAAAACATGACCTCAAAATTTATCACATTCTATGTGAATCACTCTGTATATATTTTATATTCTTTTTTGTTTTTATCTTATCAACAGGTCTCTTTTTTTACGAATTAAAAGATTCCATTTACGAAGGATGTTTTTTCTGTACAAAAATAAGCCTATCAATTTATTAAAAAATAAATAAATATAAACATATAAAATAAACCTAAAAAAACGGTTTTAAAAAAATTATCAAAATTACATTTTCTAATCTTTTTTTTAAGTCTTGATTTTTAAAAGTGGAGTCAGATTAAAAATAGCTTACTAATTTTTAATTTTGCGCGCCGGCTTCCCTGGGTTTGGTTTGGTTTGACTTCAAGGTATAGCTCGGCCCAGGGGAATGTCTGTTTTACCGACAAGCCTCTCCACCTACCGGCTGTAGGTACAACATGGCAGGTCAGCTCGCCGGTCAGATGCTTTTACTTTCCTTTTTGTCCTTTGTGACGCCGTTCCCAGACGTAGTTATGCGAGACACAGCATCGGGTCTTTTCTTACATTTTTTATCCTGTCAGTTCCCCTGGAGTCCCCAGACGATCACTGAAACTGACACACCGGAGTATGCCAGCCCTCACGATTGGGGCTATCCTCCCTACCCTACTCTAAAACCCACGTTGACGTTTTCTTTGTCTTTTCTATGCATGAACTCTTTGCGTTAACATCCATCTTTCTCCAGTTCTCTTCATTGATCAACATGTATTCTACAAATTTTCAGGTGTTATCCCAATTATACCTGCTCTATTCCTTTCCTCTCACCATCTAATACATCTGAAGAACGTGTGTTCTACTGAATTCTTCATTATTACAGAACATACACTCCGACGTCTCTCTTCTTCGTACCTTATTCAAATAATCTGGAAATTTCCATGACCGATCATCAGTTGAGTTACGTAATAATTTAGTTCACCAGATTTATGATTGTACTAGTTTGTCAAATCTATGTTTGCACTAGTTTACGATTGTACTAGTTTGTGACTGATTTTTCTAGTTTGTCACCGGCTCAATAACCTTTTAACGGACGAATAAAATTTTTACCGAATGATACAAATACGGTACTTTCCCGACGAATATTACTAGAATAGCTAGGGGAAAGTACGGTGATAATACAAAAAATAAGGTTTCGGGTTTTTTCAAATCTTTACGTCTTAGGGTCCAACTAGTTCATCTGGCCTAAAAAATATATATGTATGCATGCATAAAAGAATATGTGTCGCACTGCTATCATCTTATATCTCAAAATTAACTTCGGATTTTCTTAAAATTTGCTTCAAATATATACGTGGAGGCCAATATCTGTTTGAACGAAAATCTGTTTCGTTTCCGCCTGGCAGCTGATGAACTGTGCGTCTGCGAGAAGGTCCAGTCAAATGAACACCTGATGTTTAACTGCCCTGCTCTTGTGGAGGCCAGAGACCGGGCCACCCTGGAACTTAGAGGTCAAGAGGAAAACTGGCCACTCACAAGCGGTGAGTCAATGTGGCGAGAGCCGCATTGTCGGACCGTGTAGAAGTTCCTTGATTCGGTTGCTTTGTTCAACCGATATCAGTAGTTTACTTAAGGGAAAGACTTCACTGCTGTGGGAAGCTAACCTAGAAATATATGGCTGACCACCATCCAGTTAAGGATCCAAGCGGTTTAATATGGAACGGAACGGAACGTAAAAGTGCCTTGCTGTTCCCGTGGCCCTGAAGGGCTGAACGGGGAAAAGTGCAGGTTTCTTCTTTCTTCGTTCTTCTATGCTGTTGATGGCTGCTGGGCTGGTGACTGCTGGGCTCGTTCCCTCTTCTTCGTTCTTGAAAGGAAAAAGGGGAACTTACAATTGGGGTAAAACAGTTTAATATGGTGGACAGGTACTTGCTGGAATTCGGCGACCTAGGCATGGCAGCGAATCGCTGTCTAGACGAAGTAAATTTTTTTATGGATGTCATATATATTTTTGGTAGGTAACGGGGTGCGCCTGCCCATTTTAGTAAATATGTGACAAGTGAGCGGCTGGGACACGTAAGCCGGTAGTGTATGGCACCGCGCTTAGTCCGCTCACGCTGTTGGGTAAGCTCTAGCAGCTATTTAGGACACTGGTCGCTAAACTGTTTCGAGGCTCAGTAGCCATTTATGGCACAGACATTCGGTCTTATGCTTTAGGGCGACCGAATGGAGTGGTGGCGGGAGAAATTCCAAGCAAACCGATCCTATACGTGGAGACCATTGATCATATTAATTTCAAAATTCCTTCAGGGGTGGAGGAAATACGTAAAAAACAAATTCGATTTTCTTCAAAGGCGCTTTACAAAAAACTTCGGCAAATTTGTTACCTACATTGCATATATAAATAATAAAAAAAATTCAAAAAATCAACCCCCGCTTCTTAAACTTGAACTGAACCTTTGAAACTTTCTTCTTTGTTCTATTTCCCTTCGGTTTAAATATTCTTCAGACATTTTTTGAAAGTTTATATTTAATATATAGAGCTATCAAGAAATGTCTACAATTTTTAAGATTATAGTCCCGGACCTAAAATGCAGAAGTTTTTTTAAAATTTTCTTTTTCTTTTTTTAGCCTTTATTGAAGAGGTTTTAGATTTATAGAAAACTTTACTTAAGTAAATCTTTTAAGCTTAACCTACAAATGAATATTTTTAAAAACATTTTTCTTAAAATTTATTCCCCATCACTAAAAAAAATTTTTTTTTCTTTTTTTGGTTCCAACTCTTTTAATTTTATTTATTAATAGCCGGGAAAATTATTTAAAAATTTGTCAATTTTTTAAAGGATGATTTTCTTTACGTGTTTTTCATTTTTATAATAAAATATAATTACATCAATTATAATCTAAGTTTTGATTTTTAATTCTTTAAAATAATAATTAACTGAAATTTCACTCGATATCTATTTAAATATATACAATCTACATAAATAATAAATATAATGCGTTCACGAAAAGTGTGACAAAATAAAAAGAGACAGTCGTTCAAAAGAGAAAAGGAATTCATTTCAGCTCCTTTATTGCAATCTTTGTGCAAGATATAACAGGTGGGTACTCGGCCTAGTAATTAGATAAATATGGCGGTCTGTAATTTAAATTACCGACATTCATGAAACAGTCCGCATATACATACATATATGCTCATGAATAATACAACTAGCAATGAACGGAACGGGGCAACAATCCTAATACTTTGTAATGCGTTTACATAACTATCAGGAGAAACGTGCATATAAATAATTCGTATCGTACTATCATCGAACATGTAATGAATTTCTGACAAACGCGTTTCTTTCTTCATATTCAAAAGATGTATTGTTCGTAGTAAGTTTTATGTTATTATCAGTCGATGTAGAATGCAACAATATTAAAAGGAGTAAGCTATCGACGTTTATAACTTAAAAAAAAGACAGAAAAAACACTCACATTGTAGTCAATTTTTACTAAATTAGTATTTCAAAAACATCTACCAAAAAATAATATAAATGAATTATTAAGGAAACAAATAAGAAAAACGTAAGATTTATGATGACGTCGAGATTCTCTAGATTAGCACTACCATAAGGATCTCATGAATACTGAACAACATTTTAAAGGTTTTTTTAGAAACGTTTTCTTTCAAACTGGCATAAACCCAACCGGCATTACTCGTAGATAAAAATTAAAATAAACTTGGTAATTCATGAAATTCCTGCATTCCCAGCTATTCCAATTACGAGAGTCGTTCAATAATTAAAGACACAAATTGCTCTGGAGCTACAACGATTTATAATGAATGTGACTTTTTGTTCACTTTTCAACATACCAGCTTTTGCCAGCTGCAAAGAAACCGATTTCCGGAGCCAATTTAGTACATTTTTTTTTTGATGACATCATTCGCATTAAAATTTTTACCAAGTAACATCTCGTTACGTGAAACGAACAAGCGGAAATCCTACGAAAGCCAAGTCAGGACTATATAGGAGGTAAAGTTCTAGTTTCCGATGCAATTTGTCGATGGTTACTCGAGTTACATGAGCTGTGTTAGGCTGAGCGTTATCGTGAAGGAGAACGATGTCATTGCGTTGAAATCCAGCGCGTTTTTCAACACTGTCTTGTTGATAAACATATCAAAGAAGTATACGCTGTTTATTCTACGCTGATTTTATAGAAAATCTACAAAAACCGGGCCTTTTGTATCCCGAAAGACTGTCATGATTTTTCCTGTTGCTGATCGAGTTAAGAAATTCTTTTTAACAGGTGAACTCATGTGCTTCCATTCGATGATGATGTCTTTTTGATTTCTTCTCGTAATGGTGAATCTATGTTTCATCTCAGGTCAAAATACTATGAAAAAAAAACATCACCTTCCTGCTGACACCGTTGTTTCAACTCTTTGTACGGCGAGGTCTTATCTACTTATCTTTCGACTCTCTTGGAACCCATTTTACACTTGTCGGTATTAATGTTATGAACATTACCGACATTTACTTGTAACTTCTCGGCTATAATTTCAACTATAAAGCTACGATACTATAAAGCTAGTTCAACTACAAACTAAAAGCTCTTTTTTAAATAAGAGAGTCTATACTAGTTTCTAGCGCTGAAGTTGAAACTTCAATCGGTCATCTAGAAGGTGCTCGTCAGTCATTGAAGTTCGACTATCTTAACATTTTTCTACTCCTTGTAAATATTTTGCGTTTCATACAACTTTATCGGTATTGTTTGATCGTACGAGAATAATATTTTAACCGATTTTTCACTTTCGGAAAGAAAAACGGATCATTGTAAGTTCTTCAACTAATTCGTAAAAGGCACGATGACCGCCATCGTAAAATGAAATTTTGATGTTATAAACAAAACAGCTTTACTCAGACAGCTGATAAAAAGTCATCACAAGGTTAAAAACGTACTGTTCTGAAAGTATCATAACCCTTTTTTTTGTTTAACCTTCGGGTCCACCGTTAGGCATGCTTTAGAGGATGAAATGAATCATTTGTAGCGTGTGTGAAAATACCATGCCTGACCGGGATTCGAACCCGGGAACTCCGGATGAAAGGCCGAGACGCTACCACTCACGCCGGCCTCCGTGGCGTGAGTGGCGTAACCCTCTTACCGTCTGTGATTTTTATTATTACTGAATGAATTTCGTTTTACCTTTCAGAAAATTTGCTATGGTATAATATTTTCCCTTTACAGGGCAATTTCTATAAATCTAAAGATAGCAACTATAACATTTTCCCTAAAACTAAAGTATTATTATAGTACTTTCCCAGGAGGTAAATTAGGTTGAATACATTAGCCGGGAAAGTAAAAAAAATAACTAATTTTCCCTAATAAAAAACGTTTTATAATGCGTTAAAATTCTGGGTACCCGGTTATATATTTTTTTTTAATTTTTCGACGATTTGAGTTTCCTTAGACCCCAAAGAAAAAAATAACTGGGATGCCATCCTTTACATATAGATTCTGTAAATCCGGTATTTTTCTATTTGTTTTATGTAATATCTCTGGACCCCGTGAACAAAAAATCACTAAATTTAATACAATGTTATCCCGATAACGCGGTTATCGGGAGGCTTATGTGACACCCGCGTTATAGGCTAACCCCGTTATTTCCAGAAGTAAATTTTAGATCACAAAGGCAGTCAATTAAAAATATAGGAAAACTCAAGCAATAATGGTTTAATAGAAAAAGCCAATACAGTATAATGTGTACTTACACAGAAACAAGTATAAACGATTAGCATTTCTTAATCCTATTTTATTTTTTCAGGTACTCAGATATTTTTCGGGGACAGGTTATAATCCGCGTTTTATCCGTATCTGCGGTATATCAAGCAGCGTTATAGCGGGGCTATAATGTATAATACTGTTAATTTTTTATGAAAATCTGATCGTAAATCTACAAAACTCGCAACCTTGAGATGGATACATTTACCGCAAACTTCCCACGAAACGTTAGTAATGAAAAAACTTTTATGGAGAAATTTTTTATGGTGAAACTTTTGTGGGTTTTTTGTTTTTGCTAGAAAGAAACATTTAACTTTCTTTCTTAAAAAAAGAAAGCAAACTTTTAACTACCTTTTTTTTTAAGAAAGTTAACTTTTAACTTTCCTCGTACCCAAACCGAAAACAAACTCAGTTAAGAGAAATAGAAAACAGCAACATTGCTGCTAAACTTTCCCTGTAAATGATCTAAGATATGATCCCTAATACCCCTTCCATTACCCAACCCTTTTTCCTCCCGTCGCCTAGCTTTAATAGTATCAAATCCAAATACATTGATATCACAATGCCAAATTTGATGATTTTTTATCAAATCAATCCAAATAGATACCATCGAGCACGCGCATGCATACACATATACACACATTCTACACATACATTCAAACAAACAGAATTTCCCACCTGTTTTTCATTTTTCGATATTTCATGCTTCTATCCAAAAAACCAAAAATTAAAGTGGGAAGATGATTACAATGTAGGTGGAGGTTTTTTGGCATCATTACCATATTCACCTCTTATTATACAGCACTTAGTAGTACTGCAATGTAACTGCCACAAAAAATAAAAATTGCACATAAGGTTGGGTTTAATTCTTTGAGACCCATGACTAATCATGATCCTTGCTTAATTTGTAGAAAGGTTTATTGAAACATTTTAAAACAATATTTATTAGTAATGTAAAAAATTTAATTTTCATCTCTTCCTCCTATCTCTCCTTATTAGTATGTTGAAGCATCACAAATGGTAAGACAGAGGTTGATAGTTTGAAGCCCAGCTAAATCAAATTAAATAAATATTTGCACATCCTAGCCTGGTGATTCATATATGTAACAAGCTACAATTATTATACGAACAAGAGACACAGCCTAAATCAAAGAAAGCTACAAAAACATTCCAGAAAACATTGATTATATGGCATGAATTATCTGGACAAATAATCTTCCTCCCAAATAAAAAATTTCAAAAATCTAATTGTTATTGATTATTAAACTTTTTGACAATTTAAAGTATAAATATTCATATGTAAAGGGAAGTACAAACCAGAAAGACATGCTTTTCTTGATTCTGAGACAGAAATGGGTGGTCATTTTTAAAAATTGCTATATATGTTTATGAAACAATTCAAGATTTTTTAAAATTATTATTCATTTGTTAAGAAGGAAATGAGTAAATTAATAAATAAAGTAACAAAATAAATACATAAAAATAGAATTCAGTAATGGCTTTTTTTTTTTTTTTTAGTATTCTAACTAGACTAATAATTTAATTAACAACCTAACCTACATACATTTATGGGCTGTGAGTCAACTGGTGTAATATAATTCCCTTACAACTTAGCATGTTCATCTGGAATATTTAAAAGAGTAATATCCTGGAAAATGATCACAAAAGTTGATGTCATATAAAATTTATTTGTAAAACAAAAAAGGTTTATTACTTTTTTCAATACCACTTAGAGATTTTCTGAAGAATATCCAGTGAATCAATTTAAATTTCGTTTAAAAAATACCTCACCTTATTATAATTTATATTTACAGGATTATTAAACGGCAAAGCTATCTTATATTTCCATGTTTATTTCTAGTAAATAAAATATATAGGAACTTGGTCTAGGAGTTAACATGCTGGATCTAAATCAGCCGGTTTTGGGTTCGATTCCTGGCAAGAGTCTGTGACAAAAATTAATAATAATCAGTCAGTAAAAAAAAGATTAAGCTCAAATATTTGAAATTTTGAAAAGGTACAAAATCTCTTTCAAATAGAAATAGCAATTTATTAGTTATTCAATGAAGATATATCAAAACAAGATTTGTCGAAGGAAAATAAATCAAATATGATAAAACAATTACCATAAGAAATGTACTTACAAATTTTAAAATGACTTCTACAAGTCTTTTAAAAAGACTTCTACAATCTTTTTGATTTAATTAAGTTTTTTTATCCCTTTTTTTACAAATTTATAATTATAATTCAAAAGTTTTTTTTAATATAATTTGAAATAAATATTGTAAGAATGACCTAATACAATATTAAAATGAATTTCTTCAGTATAAATAATCTTTTATCTGATTAATTCACTGAGGATAAATTTTTCATAATGAAAAATGTCAATAGATAAGAAATATTATTTATAAAATAACTTACATTAAGCTTCCTATTCATAGATAGAACTAATACTTGAAAAAAATCAAAGTAAATCAACTTGGAAAAACTCTTGAAAGTATAAAATCAAGGGGCGCTGCTAGCACCTGCTCTGGCAAGTATGACAACTTGACAGAGAGGCGATGATGCTATCTCTATACTTTTTAAAACAGGGTTTTTCGACACCTTCCGTTCCTTCAAATTTATTTTATTATTAAATGACAATGATTTTGAATATATGGATCGTGTTTAAGAATCATAAATAAAAATGTAATCTGCGCAAAACACTGTTTCAATTAGCATCGTTGTTTTTTTATTGCAACACGTCAAAGTCCCACAGTACTACTCTAAAAATATTCAGACTTCAGAAGTGGTCCGACCAAGATTAGCTTATCAAGATCAGTCAAGAACAACCCAACCAATTTTAATAAAATTTTAACATGCATATCTAAATTTCAATGAAACTGATCTTAGTAGTTTGGAGATGTTTGAGCCTCAAAATTCTATACATAGGTACAGATAAAACACATCTTGTGAAGTATTTTTCATGATTTAATTAATATTTAAAAAACTGAACATACTTAAACTGAAATGTATACTGAACACTGTTCACATTTATAACACACTTTTTCAAGACAGAAATTTGTCTCTGAATTTATTTTCAGAATTAGTTTTTTTTTTTTACAAAAATATTATTTTGGAGCAAGTATTACTTTATTTACATGGAACTCTATGAACAATTACATCTTCAACTTTACATAAAAGATTTGAAGATTCTTTTCCTAATAAGACTAGCAATCTTCAATAATTCATTTAGTAAATACAAGATAACATAAGTTACAAATTTTCTAATTAATGTCCAGTGAAACAGAAACTTATCACACTTTTATCAATTATCATACAAATAATCTAAATCATTCATTCAATAAAAAAGCTCTCAGTTATAGACAAAATATTAGTAATGAAACTAAAAATAACTACAGTTCGGTCCTTACTCTTCAGTGAAAATAAAAATGCAATGTTTCTTTCATTATATTTACTTCAGTATTTATCTCTAAGATTATGAAAGTACATGTAGTAAAAAAAAACATACTCAATTTAATCATCAAACATAATCTTCATGAAGTAGTTTTTGTAGTTTTTTCAAAACTTTACTGCTTTTTTCAGCTAAATTGACCATAATTTGATTAACCACCTTCAATACACTCTATAAAACAGGAGTACTTCTTTACTACTACAAAAAAAATCTATGGGCCAAGCATTAGAAAAATGATCTGAGGAAAAAATGAATGAAATGAATAAAGATGATTGGAAACCATACTGCAAACATGTACAAAATAACTGAAACTGAATGTAAGAAGATAGAGCAAAGATTTTGTAGTTTTTTTATAAAATCAATGAAATGTCAGATAAATTTATCATACACCTAGACAGTGGTAATGAAAATGACTGTTCTGATGAAGATAGAGAAGATGGTCAACTTTTACAGGGGCTAGACATGTAATGCAAATTTCAAGTAAGTGTTAATAGTAACAATAAAAGTACAATCAACAATGAAAATTTTTTTATTTAGAATTAAAAGAAAAGATTTTTTTAATTCTAAATAAAAAACTTCTAAACATTGTACAATAATAATTGTACATCTAAATTAGATGTGATCACTACTAATTATGCAATAATGAATTACAACTAATAAAACAGTAAAATATTAAGCAAACATAAATAAAAGTACAATGATTGTTACTGTTGTCCTATTAGATTGGAGTAAATGTTTTCAGGTTTCAAAAATGGAATCGATCAAGTAACCCACATCTTTACTCAATTTATTTCAATCAAAAACTCACAGTAATTTTACAATACTTGACTGATCCTTTGACTTTAACCGATCAAGTATGGTCAAAGTCCTGTGTGGTTTTAATTGAAGATAAATCAAGTAATGATGTGGGTTACTTGGTCGATCCCATTTTTTCTATAGGGATCCCACTTTAAAATGAGACAAATTGTTTTTATCCTACAAATTTTACTGGATGAATTCAGTATGATATGAAACATTATTAACAATACTATTTTAAAATAAGTTTTGATATATTTTGTTCATCACACCTCTTCGTTGAGATCTAGTATACAAATGGTTTGCAAAAAATATTAGCTGAACATAAATATGTTTAGGCACAGAGTTATATGAAGAAAAGAATGTCTTATATTGAAATATAAAATAAAAACTTCATGTAATAGGAAAATGATCAAATGAAAATTTAAGCTTGATAGAGTGTTTTGATTTCATATTTGTATAGAGTTGAAGATGGAAATGTCAATAGAATTACATGTAGATAAAGTAATACTTGCTCCTAAATAATATTTTTTTGTAAAAAAAAAGATGATCACTAATTTTGAAAATAAATTAGGAGACAAATTTCTGTTTTGAAAAAAAGGCATGGTTGTATTCGGGAACAGTGTTCAATATAAATATTAAATAAAACATGAAAAATACTTGACAGGATGTTTTAATTTTTTGCATAGAGTTCAAGATGGGTTGAGACACATCTTCAAAGAAAATTCCTTTAAGGCAATGGAATGTTCCAACAAGATTTTTTTTGTACCACACCATACAACCAAAATAGTAGAAAAATTTATTGAAGAACAAAACATTAAGCAATTCCACGACCAGGCAACTTTCCAGGCTTAAACTCAATTGAAAATCTTTGGGCAATAGTCAAAAAGCAACTCTCAAAAAAGAATTGAACCATAAAAATTGACTTCATAACAGCACAGCAATAATATCGAAAGAAAAAAAAAAAAATGTGTACTACAGTTGTTCAATACATTCCAAATTTTGTACATGAAGTGATTAAGAACAAAGGAGAAGTTATTAATTACTAGATATTTTAAAATTGGACAATTATGACTTTTTTTCTAAATAAATTTACTTCTTATTAAATAACTTCTCTGTTCAAATGACCAAAATACAATGTTTTCTGCTGTGAATGATATCACTCTACATTCATAATCTTTCCCTTCATCCAGTTGTTACTGGGAAGGACTGCAGATCATGGAACACCATGAAACTCTGACTTACCATCATTCTTCCTTAAAATCTTTTTATAGTTCTGTACTCTTTTCCAGGTTTTCAAATAATATATCATTATTTCATATTACTGATTAATAATTAAAGAATACTTAAAAATTTAATAAGTAATTACATGCATAATTTTACTTAACAATTCTCTTACAATAAGTTGAACATTGCAAGTTAATACACAGTAAAAAAAAAATGTAAATATTTTTATACACTGGGCAGTGACACATGAGATATTACATTTCTTTATCAATTTAAAACCTATCTTTTATATTTTTTAAAAATGTTTGATGCTCTTAAAAACATTTTTAATGGCATGACAAAATGTGACATGTTAATATGATTAAATAAATTATTCTCTAAATGCTGAAACTCTTTCTTCCGTAGAACCTTCTTAGCAACACCTTCTTCAGTAAAGCTGAAGAACTGTTGTTAACTACAGGCCTGAAGAAAAAGTTCCAATTTTGAAAGTGGATTTATTTAATAATTAGGAATGCAATTCTTATCATAGCCAATATACTAATACATTTTGGTGATCTAGATAGCTAAGTTTTATAAAGGTAATTAAAAGAAGCTGGCTTAGTATTGCATGAATTTCCCGACTACTAATAACAACAATTAAAAGAGATAGAGCAAAAAAATGAATATATATGTTTTAGAGGTGGGAAATAAATTTGAAGAATTTTTTTTTTTTTAATATTCATTTGTAGGTTAAGTTTATCAAATTTGCTTAAGTAAAGTTTTCTATAAATCCCCTTCAATGAAGGCTAAAATATGAAAAAAATGTTTCTGCATTTTAGGTTCCAGGTCTATAATATTTTTAAATTTTAGAAATTTCTTGGTAGCTCGATAAATTTCAAAAAATTTCTGAAAGATTTTTAAACTGAACAGAGATAGAGCAAAAGAACAAAACACATATAGCGTTTCAATTTCAAGAGGTGGGGGTTGATTTTTTGAAAAAAAATTTTGGATTATTTATGTAATGTAGGAAAAAATTTACCCAGAGTTTTTTTCAAAAGTCCCTCCAAAGAAAATTGAAATTGGTTTTTTCACATAATCCTGCCACTTTCCCCTTTAATATAACTATTCTAGCTATATTTTCACAAGGAAAGAAAAGCAGCCCTTACGTAAACAGACCAGTTATTTATATGTGGATTTGAATATTAGATCATGGATACCGGTGTTATTTGGTGGTTAGGTTTCAATTAACCACACATCTCAGGAGCAGTGACCTGAAACTGTACAAGACTACACTTTATTCACGCTCATAAATATCATCTTCAATCATCCTCTGAAGTAATACCTTACGGTGGTTCCAGAGGCTAAACAGAAAAAGAGGAAGTAAACAAACCAGACCTAAATTGACTGGTACGTATACTAACAGCAGACATTCAATAAAAAATAAAGGATTAAAATGTGTGATGGTTCAGGTAGAACAGGTGGATAGTTGCCATGTTTCCAAAATGCTGTAATTTATTTAGGCATTACATTAGTAGACACAGAAAAATTATACAGATTAAGTCTGACTAAACGTGCAACTTCTTTTAGTGCATACAACATACATACATCTTCTTTTTTTTTAGCAATTTAAGTGTTAATAATTGATTACTGTATAAAACTACTGTGTAAAAATGAATACATATGTAAATAATACCGAATAATTTACGGTAAAGTATCCTAGCAATAGAATAATATTAAACTTTTTTTTATAATTCATGTTACTGCTTTTCAGTTTTATTTATATATTCTCTTGAACACTTTCACAGTGATTTCTACTTCATCAGATGTATATTAAAAACATGAAAAAAATAATTTACTTTAAAATAAAGAAAAGAGTTACATATCTTCTTGTTTTTTTGTTACAATCTCTTTTTTCTTTTTTGTCACTTAATAAAACAAATTACATATTGCTAACATGGAAACTGTTTATGGAGATTATTGATGTGTTATGGCGAAACTTATATCACAACTTATATTTCAGTGTAACTTAAATCTAAAATTAACTATTAAATTTTTAATATTTATGATCTGGTTATCATCAAATCTTAATTTCTAATACTGTTGAATACCAGATGTACAAAATAGCCTGAACAGTAAAAAAGGAAATCGAGCAACAGTTGATTCATTCAAATATCAAATTCTAAATAACTCTCCGTAATCAATTTGTAATGAAATTATAAATATATAGAAACTTAACATTTTTACTTTATAATACTACTTATAGACCAGGCAATTTAAACTTAGATTATTAATTTCAAATATCAAATTGATGTTAATATTAACACTGTAAAATGTTGTGACAAAATGCATACTGAATACAACATAACATTAAAGGATTAAGGTTATAGTGACTTGTCATTGGTATTCATGAGGTTTTGTAATGGTCCAGTAGGACAGAAAGTTCAATAACCTGGGTCTTTACATAAAGTAAAGCTTCATGTGTATGAAGAAATTCCTTTAGAGTATTTATGTTCCTTTACACACACACATATATATATATATATATATATATATATATATATATATATATATATATTTATATGAAGGTTAAAATTTATTAAATATAAATACTACTAAAAGGATTCATCTTTAAAAAAAAAGGATATGGTAACCACAGAAATCACCTGTTGGTATCCTTATAAATAAAGCATTTGGATAGTCTTGCTTCAAAACACTCTCTAAAGAACAGGTTAAATTTGACAAAATATAGATATTTAACCAGGTTATAACACCAGGTTATTCCCTTTCCAATGAGTTAAAATTCAACAAAAGAGATGCCTGAAGTTTAGGAGAAACTTAATGCATAGAAGAGTACAATGTATCTCCTGAGCACAAACTGTTGTAACAAAAGGAATGCTAACAAAACAATTTGCTGATTCTTCTTTAGTAGAGTTTTTTTCATTAAAAAATTTGTCATTTTCCATGTGAAAGATTATGAACAGGTAGGAAATAAGTGTAGGAGATACAAAAATAATTTATAGAAACTGGTATGTTAAATTTCTATTGAATGCTTCTTGAGATAGGAATAAAATACAAAGTACAGTTTTAAAGTACAGAGCACTACAACTAACATGCCCTTATTACATAATTAATTTTATTAATCATGGCTTGTTGGTATTGATATATAATTTATTTATATAATAGTTTGCACTTACCAACAATTTTTAATTGTACGTTCAAGCGCTTTCGGATCAGTAATCCATCCTCAGGAATATTGATGTATTATAATTACAATTATTTACTTCACATAAGTTAGTATAATTAATGATATATTTACTTAATTAAACACATCAATGATCCTGAGGATGGATTACTGATCTGAAAGCACTTAAACATACTATTAAAGATTGTTGATAAGTGAAAACCATTATATAAATCTTATCATAGTTGACTAATTTTTGGGATTCTACTACCTAAATAACATTTGAAATATGATTTCATTAGTCACTAGCTTTCCATTATAATAGACAAAAATGACTAAAAACCTAAGCTAAGATGGTAAAATGTTACTACTTAAAATCTTATGGTTCCTAACACTTGGAACATCTGAGGAAATATCATTCTGGAAGTCGAAGGATGTGAATCAAACAAAATTCCAAATAACATTCAATAAACTGGTTCCAGCAGATCACCAAGCATGCTGGCCACAGTTCATTTAAGCTATGGCATAGAGTAAATTTAACTGTTGGTTAATGACCATAATAATAAATATATTTTTATTGGTTAATGACCATAATAATCAGTAGGATCTAAAGGGGGTGAGCAAATAGATTATCAAAGATACAAGTACCACTGTACAACCAATGATCTTAGTACATTTAAAAATGAAAGGTTTAATCCAGATAAAACTACGATTAAAGTATTAGTTCTACAAACAGTAGACCTAACTCATTTAGTATTGAATTTTATGAATTGAGATCCACAACTAAACTGAATTAATAAAATGAAAGTTAAATTAAAGAAACTAAATGGCACTGTTGATAATAAATTATCAAGGAATGTTTAAGAAATTCAACATGTAATCTTGCTTCAATAACAAAACTGGAGTCCTGGGAAACTGAACATAACTGACTGATGGTTATCAAGCAGATACTTCTTCCACAGGGTTATCTTCATTTTGTTTTCTATTAACTATTTTATAGTGTATTGAAAAACTGTATGTATTAGAACAGCTACAGAAACAGATGTTAGGCTTAAAAATGGTGTAAAAAGAAAGAGAAGTATCTGACATACAACTGTTTAGAGACTGAATAAAGATGGTGTATATAACATCCAGAGTAGATCGAGTCAATTAGAGGGTAGAATCAGCATACAGCAGTGGAAACGTGTCAACTGAAACTTCCCCTCCCCTGCACTCCTACTCTAATTACCCAAACTAACAAAGATAGCAATTTTAAAACAGAAAATTTTATGAAACATTATTACACATACATCATTTGTCTAAAAGAAAGGAACATTATTGAAAATTTTTAGAAAAATCAGAAATGATGTACAGCCATAGTCACATCATACAAAAAAAAGATGAACTTCCAACAGGTCAAGTTAACAGGGCTTCACTTCACTTAGTCAACAACAATAAATTTACTCTATAATGAAATAGGAGTGTTTTCATAAATACTACCACTTATACAGTTTACGTGTAAGGGTTATTTGAGATAGTGCAATTTAATTTTACAATCAATTCAGAGTTATTCTATCACCATGGGAAGAAGAATCTGAGTTTGGGATTCACTGAACTCTTATTGAACATTTAAACATAAAATAACTATTTTATTGCTTATACTGATCATAAAGGTGACTATTCAGTTTAATAAACATTATCACCTTCAATGTAAACTAGGTAAAACAAAATGTGACAAAATTTTATTAGTGCAAGACATTATGATGCGTTTCAGAGTGTGACTATGATTTCACGTCTTTGATGTTTTTAAATAACCCAATAACATAAAATACAGTTATTATCCTTTGGTATTTTAATCTGTTATGGAGTAAGCTCTGTGTTATAATAAAAGCTATAATATTATAATTACTATAAATTACACTAAATAATACATATCTTTCAAGAAAGTGTTCAAGTGTTCATGTAAAAATTTAATTTATTACCAAAATAAAATTTTACCAGCAAAAGTCTTAAAACAAAATAAAAATGTAAAAGACATTCAAAAACCTTGGCAAATAGAAAGAAAGAAGTGTAGTGTAAGCTAATAAATAAACAAGAGAGCAAGACAGTAGTAAAAATAAAAAGAACAGTTTAAAATATGAAAATTATTCAAAACTATACCTTTTCAGCTTGAAAATGCAAGACTGACTCTCCAAGCAATTGTATATTGAACTCTTACTTTTTACTTATTCCCTCTTTGTACACTTTTCATAACTAATTCATATCAGGCTAGAAGTGCATTAAATTTTTAGTATAGTAAATAGCAGACAAAAAAGGTCAGTAGGAAAATGCTGTTGATCAGTTGATTTTATTGGTAATAAGATGTACTTGTAATGTTGTATATTGATATTATTGTAATGCTTTGTATGATCTTTTATCTATCTATAACAAGTTATTATTTTATTTTTACATAAATTATTGGTTCAACTAACACAAAGAACCAGTTGACAAGATATTTTGGTCAGTTTGGGATCACAGATGATATTCTGGAACTTGTAAAGTTTTATTTGATTTTACATACTTACAGCAAGCTAATAATCTTTTTTTTAACGAACAATTGATCTAAAATTGATCAATAGTTATTTTTATTGGTTCTTCTGGATCACAAATAGACATCCAGATCTTTTAAAAATTTTGTGATTGGTTGATAAATAGAAGCTTGTCTATCTAGCTTGAATGGCTAGATAGAAGGATTTTTTAATACGATTATATATGTGACACTAAAGAATCATGGGTAATAAATAAAAATCATGTTTTTTGAGGTCCATAAAGCAAGATATCTTGTTTATGTCATTTATTTATATTTTTTAATAATAAATCATTTGAATTACTTGAACAAATGGACAACCAGTTTTTATTCTTTAAAAGTTAGTACACTATTTTTATTTTTTTTTTTTGTCTTCAGTCATTTGACTGGTGCAGCTCTCCAAGATTCCCTATCTAGTGCTAGTCGTTTCATTTCAGTATACCCTCTACATACTACATCCCTAACAATTTATTTTACATATTCCAAACGTGGCCTGCCTATACAATTTTTTCCTTATACCTGTCCTTCCAATATTAAAGCGACTATTCCAGGATGCCTTAGTATGTGGCCTATAAGTCTGTCGCTTCTTTTAACTATATTTTTCCAAATGCTTCTTTCTTCATCTATTTGCCGCAATACCTCTTCATTTGTCACTCTATCCACCCATCTGATTTTTAACATTCTCCTATAGCACCACATTTCAAAAGCTTCTAATCTTTTCTTCTCAGATACTCCGATTGTCCAAGTTTCACTTCCATATAAAGCGACACTCCAAACATATACTTTCAAAAATCTTTTCCTGACATTTAAATTAATTTTTGATGTAAACAAAACTATTTTTATTATTGTTTCATATTCTCTTTAATTTAAACTTTTTAGAAATAAACTATTTTTTTTTTTAAATTAGCAATAAAAATGCTACTTGTGCTGCATGAATTATAAAAATTTTTTAATATAAAATATATATTTTTTTAAAATTTCAATAATTTTTTTGTTTATTATAAAAATCAAGGAAAAATTAAATTTAAAAACTTCATGATAAATTTAAATTAGAACAGGTGTTGCATGGCATTCCGGAGGAGAATAAAAATAGTATGCAGAGATTTATAAATGTCAACATTGTTTTACATATTGTTTATAAAAAAATGACAGAGGATGATTTAAAAATTGAATAAGCCCATGTTAAAACAAAATATTCAAAGTGATGTTATTTTTTAGCCTCGTTCAATCACTTAATTAAATTTTTTATTAATATTTATAGACGTTAAAAGTCTTGTTAACTATCAAAAAAATCCTGGAAAGTTTTTTTAGATTTTTATTTTAGGTTAATTATGAAATTATAATTATACTTATAATTACATTTTAAGTAAGAATATTATATAGATTTGCTGTACATATAAAAACAAACAAAGCATTACAGGACCAGGATGCTAGCCTGTGATCCTAAAACAACCAAAATGTCTGCCAACCATTTTTGGCATTTATTTGAAGCCAACTGTTCATTAAAAAAAAGTATTAGCTTGCAAAAAGAAAGTCTAAAATCACACAAAACTTTACAGGATCATGATGTCTACTGCTAATTCTTTATGATGGTTGTTAGTTAGTAATTTATACATAAAAGAAAAGGAATAGCTTGTCGTAAATAACTTAAAAAAATACAAAACATTACAAGTTTATCATCTTATTACCAATAAAATCAACTGTACAACAGAATTTTTCTACCGACCTTTTCTGTCTGTCATTTACTAAACTAAATATTTAACACACTTCCAGGCTAATGTTAGTCATGTAAAGTGTACTAATTCCAGAACTATTCCTTACCAGCTATCTCCCCAGGACTGATCCACTTGTTTTTAGTGATGAACACTACCTAAACTTACCTGTCTTTTTTATTTCTTAAAAATATTTTATTGTAATTTCATAAGAAATATTTATGAAATTATAAATCTTTTTTTTTTAATTTGTGTACATTTGTCAGTGGGATGGATGATAAATTTTGTGACATCTTGTCATTAAAATTAAATCATTAAAATATTAAGTGTCATTTCTAAAGAAAGTAACTGAATAAAATGATGGTAAATTTCTATTAGATCATGGGTTTGTTTTACCTTATAAAAATTGTATAACTTTACATTCACAGGTTTCAAGAAAATTAAATCAATATTAAATAAGAAAAAACATTCAGTTTACTCATAAGTATTTGAACTTTAGGATGTGCCGAACTTAATTTTCTAATTGTTAATTGTTTATTGCTTCATTGATAAGGAGCTTAATTGCTTTAATAATGATTTTTAATTACATAGCACCTTTTGTTATTTGGCTCTCATGATTTACAGTGGAATGTATGATTAAATTCATGAAAAAATGTCTTTTTAAATTTTGGTGTTGATGTAACCATCACATTTAAAAAGTATAAACCAGATTTTAAATCTGCTGTGGGGCATTTCACGTTAAGATAAATTAAAAGCTTTACTTAAACCTGAGCCAATGTTTATTCTGGGCATTAGGTGTTTACATGTCACTGGTGGGCTGTAATACTGGTGGTTGAATTATGCTTTAAAAGATATTTTTTATTGGTAACATATTTGAAGGTTATGTGTTTGATTTAAATTGTGTTTATTCATTTAGAAAAGTGTTTTTATGCCTTTTTTTAAATTAGCAACTCAAGATATAAAAACGTACCAAAATAAAACTTAATTTATTTATTCTAAATGAATAAACAGGTTTGGTCACATGCATTTCAGAAACATTCATATTTCAAAACCTAACTGAAACACAAGTGCCACATCTAACCAAACTAAGGTAAAGTGTTTTTTATACCTTCACTTAAAGTTCATTGTAGCAGTATTAAAACTGTTTTATAAAAATAAAATTATATTTGAGTTTGTAAAATCAAAATACACTGGTTCAAAGAAATTTAAAAAGATCTAAAATTATTAAATATTTCCAAACAAATTTTGACAGACAGTATTTTGGAAAACTAGTTAGTGGATGAATTTAAATTTCCGAAGAACTGAAAAAGAAGTGCCGTGGATGGACTGAAGAATGGAGAGAAATGGAACGAATGAAAGAATTCTGTAAAAGAAAAGTTAGGACTATACATAAGTAATCCTTAAGATATCCCAACTCAAACACAAAGTTACTAGTTTTTAGTGAGATATTTTAATAACAGTTTATTAAAAATATTAATTTATCCTTCTTTGTGAAAAAAAAAATAGTCACTTATGCTTAAAAAAATGACATTATCCACCTCTCCCAAACCAGACATCAGAACCTTTTTCCTGTTTAGCCTCCAGGAATCACCATCAAGTATTACTTCAGAGGATTAATGAGGATGATATGTATGAATGTAAGTGTAGTCTTGTACAATCCCAGGTCAACCACTTTTGAGATGTGAGGTTAATTGAAACCCAATCACCAAAGAACAGCGGTATCCACAATCTAGCATTCAAATCTGTATAAAAGTAACTGCCTTTACAGGATTTCAATGTTGAAACTCTAGACTTCTAAATCAGCGGACTTACGAAAACGCGTTCACCACTAGATCAACCCGGTGGATCATACAACAGAACTGAATTTGTATAACTCAACCCAATACTTCAATTTATGAGAAAGGACCTTATTATGCTTATGTTACTGTTTTAATATATTACCAAACCATTTAAAAACATCTACCCACCAATTTATTTTTAAAAAACAAAAAAATTTATTTTACAGAAACAATCAAACTACAAATTTAAACCAACAACCATTTAAATAGTTTGGTTTTTTGGCAGAATTTATCTGCTGATAAATTTTTAAATAATACTAATTAGTATTTTTAAATACTAATTTAAATAATACTAATACTTTTTTTTCTGCATCCCATTCAATGTATTCATAAATTTGCATTCAAACAATTTTCATTAATGCCTTATGAATTGTGGATTGTTTGGTAGCTATTTTTTATATTTAGTTATCTTCACATACTTAGCTTAATATTATTTCATGTGTTTAACCATGGAAAAGCATATCTGAAGTATTCCTGAAGTGAGCTATGTAATGTATTATTTTTTATCAATCAGAATAAAATGTTTATTTTATTTATGTTTGTCTGTCTGATCCTGCATAATTACAGTAACATTATCTTATTAACTACAATATTTATAAAAATCTTTAAAAACAACTCATCTTCTTAATGCTTGCAAATATACTTACAGAAAATCCTTCCAAAATTATTGTGTAGCTTCTTTATAAGTCTTATAGAAGGAGATTCTGCTGTTGCACAACCATCTTAAAGAAGTCAAGAAACTCATTTAGTATTTGTTAAATAATACACTAAACACCAAATATTATGTATTGTGTTTGTTAATTTAAAAGATCTTCATAATGAATTTAAGATCAGCAATACACTGAAACAGAAGGCAATCACATATAACCTAACAAAAATTGAGCAAAAAAAAATAATGATACACTTAATATAACAAGATCATAGAATACATTAACAAAAACAATTCAGCTGAAATAAAGTCTCACATTATGCTGGAATATAAAAAGAATTACCGTAAATAAGTAACGCAAAGATATAGTTGTAACTCCCCTATGGGTAAATCAATTTAATTAAAAGTTGATGGCAGTAATTAAGAGGGATATTGGAGGAATTGTATTGAATACTACACTGTAGATATAAACATGTTCACATTATTTGATGAAACTTTACCATTCACCTCACAGTAACTGGATGCAGTAAACTGGATAATGATCAAACATTACATAAAAGCAACAAATTGGACTACTTTTAAACCTCTGGGACCACTGTTAGGTATTGCTTCAGAAGATGAGATGAATGATTTGTAGCTTGTGAAAATGCCATGTTTAACCGGATTGGACAACTTAAAAAATATTAAATCACAAATCTTCATTAACTCAATGAATCCCTCAACTGTACTTTGTAATCCAACGCGCTAATCAACAAACGACTTGTGTAAATGTCTGATGGTCAATTTGCATTATCTCATTTTTCATGCATTAAAAATACCAAAAATTCATTAAATTTAAATCTTTAATTTTATTTAATCTTATAAAACTAAATAAAAAATACGGTTTTATAATTTGATATATTCGGTACCGGCAAGCAAAAACAATCAAATTCTATTAGAAACATTTACCTCTACAGCATTTGTTTTGCGTTAATCTAGTCTGTTTATTAAATTCTTTCTCTTACAGTTGATATAATTATACAACGTAAAATTTTTGAAAAAGAAAAATTATTAACAATTACCATTAAAAACGTATTTAAATTATAAAAACTAGTTGTTTACCTTCTTGCGAGCTACAGGTGACGATTCGTTATAGCAATAAAATTTTAATTCAAATCAAGACGCTAGAGTTTAATACTACACTCACAATCTTGGTAAAAATAAATTTCTTCTCAGCGAATATAGAGAGAGATACATACGCTACCTATTGAAATTACTTCTAACTAATAACTCCAAATTGTCAGACACGTCGCCCAGTTGTTGACTTTGTTGGTTACACGTATCCGTTAACGGTGGTTATACGTCCTTACAAATTGTTTTGTGTTGTTTCAGTATTTGTAGAAGATCGCTATTGCGAATTTATGTAAGTTTGTATCATTCTCTTTTATTAATTTATATATTATCTAATTTAAAGTTAGTTTATTAGAAAATAAATTCTTTTTATTTATATTTTAGTTCTAATAAAACTAAATTAAAGAAAAATTTATTATACTAAAAAGAAATATATTTTTCGATTAGCCTAGTTCCTAGTTGTGTGCTTCTTGTCGTTTATGAACCTAGTCGGTGAACTATCTACAAACGTATTAAGAAACATTAATATTTGATCTTAAACTAATTAAATTATTATTTATTTTAACAGACTATGTTCGTTTTAAAATTACTGCATTTCACTTAACCTCTTTAAGATGTATCTCGTTTTGGGGTGTTCAGCCCAGCGTATCGTAATATTTAAGTGATGATTTAAGATGCAATCTTAAATATACTTCCCATTGATGTTTATATTTTTATATTCATGTATTATTCATTTAATTGAAAAGATTTGATCATGTATTTAACCACCTTAAAAGTAGTTATATGTTATGGGCTTTATTTCATTGATTAAAATATTTTATCTTGCATCGATCCGTTATAACATATTGTTATAATTGTTCAGTTCAACATTCTGTTTTATGTAATTTTATATATTGTATTGTGTAAAAGAATACTTTTTATATAAAATTTATTTAATTTAAGTATTCTATTTAACTTCATCCAGTTGAACATCGTTTATAAAGTTTAACCTTTTTCTTTACAAGATATCACTTCTACTTAACATTGATTGGTTTTTATTTACAGGTACAAATATGTTAAGAGACTTCCATGAAATCAGTTGCTTTTCTTGTAGGTAGTAGCATAATGATTTGTTTTTTCATTAATATGAAACTTTAGTATTAATAACAATTTAATCATATAAATGATTAAATGTTAGGTTTAATATTTTATCCTCTCTGATAGTGTTGCATATGATTCAGTAAATTTTACTTTATTGTTTAACAAATCATGTGTCAGAATGATATAGTTACTTACCACTAAATTTTCCCACCTGGAGATTGATGGTTCAGGGAATTGCCAAAACAATTACATCTCCATTAATGGCTCCTCAGCTCTAACCCCAGCCACTAATTTTTGTTGGGGTTCAGTTAACACCATATCCTAGTCAGGATATGGTGTTAACCATATCCTAGGAGTACAGCTTCAGGTACACTTGGGATTTGAAAAATGGAATCCAGCTATTCATTTACCCTAAATCAAGAAACCTACATCTAAAAACTTAATGAATATTACATAAATATATTATATATATTTAATTTACTTTTTTTTTCTATATGAATAGTCTTTTTATTACAGTAATACTTGCCATGGTACGTATTAACGCCACCGCAGCTACAGCTTTATTTAAAAACAAAGTAGTGAATCGGATTTCGGTGGATTAACATTAATTGGATTTCGGTGCTATAACATTAAGGTTATATTATTAATAAGTTGTATATATTATGCTTGCTATATTATGGTTAGCGAGCGAAGCGAGTGTAAGTTATATTTAGTTAGGTTTTGATATACGTACGATTTGTCAGTACACGAAGTCAACATAACCTAAACAGCAGCTGTAGCTGCGGTGGCGTTAATAAGTAAGTACCCTTGCCATTAAAAGGAATCTTCAAATTAATTATTTATTTAATTTTTAATAAGATTAACAATTTCCAGTTTTTAAAATCAAACCTACACTAAGGAATTCAGTAATAATATTGTATTTTAATTGACATCATATAATTTGTTTATTAGCCATTAATAAATGCTAACAAACTGCAATGAAACTGTTTTTATGTTAACTTATGTAATTATTTTATTATTTTTTTCTTTAGCAATTTTTGTATCAGCAGATATTTAATATTATTTATTAAAACACCTTATTCTTATTTAAACATTTTATGATATTATTCTAAATCTTTTAAATTAGGTAGATGTTTTAAGGTTGGCTTAGTAAGTAAATTTTTTTTTATTAAAGATGCAATTTTTTCAGAATGGATCAAATAAGCAAAGTTATTGAACCTGGCCGCCAATTTGCTAAGGATTCATTACGTTTAGTCAAGAGATGTACAAAACCTGACAGGAAAGGTAAGTTTGATTTTTTTGCATTATATATACATACAATTTGTAATTATTTTTTTTTTAGAATTTAATGATTTTGGTCTGTATTGTTACAAATATAAATAAGTAGTTTGTTTTATATAGGATCAGGGTGATTTAATTTTGGTGTGGTCCAAAATATTTCTTTGGTATTTACAGAATTACTTTGTCTTGCAATAATATTTTTCTTGAATATTTCAAATAAAATGTAATTTTAGTAAACCTAAGAGGACATTATATTTTATAAACTACATATATGAAACCGTTTAACATATCCTGTACCTCAAGTAGCAGACTGAGCTAATATAATCCTTGTCTCATTTTGGATAGTTTAATTTTAGCTTAGCAGCTAAAAAGAAACTAATTTTTTTAATGTAAATTAATTATCACTGTTTTTCCTTTTTCCTACAACTGACACTGATAACAATGGTTAAAAAACAAGGTTAAATATAAATAATAATCTAACCCCCTGCAATCAATTCCAGTCTGAAAAAGTTTTCAAAAGGAATCATGTAGTTTCCTTCTTCATATTAAATACATGCGGTCTGTTCAGAAAACAACCGGACTTTATTTTTTTAACCTTTATCATTAATTTTACAGATTATTGTCCCTTGTACCCTTCAAAGTACTCTCCTCCCCTATTCACACACTTTTCCCAACGGTTATCACTTCACAAAGCAGTGCTGGATAGCTTCATTTGAAATGACCTTTAAGGTCTGTGACAAATTTCCATTAATGTTTTAAATAGTCTCAAAACTAAATTCTTTCATCACTGATGAATGGAGCCAGGTCTGGCAAGTAGGGAGGCTGAGTGAGAAAAATCATCTGATTTTGGGGACAAAGCTGATTCTGTGGGCGCATTATCATGGTGAAGGAACCATGAGTTGTCTCACCACAACTTTGGTCTCTTTTTGCAGATTTTTTTTACGTAACCATTGTAAAATGCCTTGGTATATGTATGTTTTACTGTTTCACCTTGAGGTAGGAATTCAAATTGCACAATTCCATTAAAATAAAGAAAAACAGAGACCATTACTTTGACATAGGATCGAGACTGACGTGCTTTCTTGAAGCGTGGAGATCCTTTGCCAATCCATTGTGATAAAAGAACTTTTGTCACGATGTCGCAGCCATAAGCCTAACTTTCATCTTCCATTATAATCCTTTGCATAAATGTTTCATCATAGTTGGTTTGTTTGAAGAGTTGCCAACAAATATCCACAATCTGTTGTTCGGACATCAAACGAGGAGCAAACTTTGATGAAACTCTATGGACGTTCAATTTTTCAGTCAAAATGTCATGTCATGATCTAATTGAGATGCTAACCCTTTCTGCAAGTTCTCTGATAGTCAATCGGCGATTTGCACACACCAGATCATTGATTTTCTGAACATGGGTATCATCAGTTGAAGTCGAAGGCCTTCCTAATCAAGGGTCATCTTCAATTGACTGGCGATCTCTTAAATCTTGTAAACCATTTGTAACATTGCTTACGACCTAGAGCATCATCTCTGTAAGCTTGTTTCAAAAGTTGAAATGTTTCTGTGAATATTTTCCCTAGTTTCATGCAAAATTCTACATCGTATCATTGCTCCTGAAAATCGCTACTTACAGTTAAACACGTTGCACTCAGATAACAATAACAAGATATCCTCTGTGGTTACAGAGGATTCGGAACACAGTGCTGCCAACCACACATCGCTAAATATCTCTGTTGACATGTAATTAAAAATGTTCAGTTATTTTTTGAACAGACATACTATTATTATTATTATCTGTTCTTTTATAGGATGAAAGCATAACTAGTAAATATCAATTATAGTATAATTTTTTTGTTTATGTTGATACTTCCTGCTGATGAATTTATTTGCCCTTGCTAACCTTGTTACTTATTACTTGATTTTTCTCACATTCTAATTTTTTAGAAAATTGTGGTATTGTCATATATTTATTTTAGTTTACAGTTTTTACTCGCATTATACTTTTTTTTTCAGCTAGACATTTCATTTTTATTTCTTGTTTAATCACATGTGTATTGGTTTTGAATCATATTTTGTTTAGGAATTTATATTAAACATTCAGTAAGTAATATTTTATTTCTAATTTTCTCTAAGTTATATTTTAAATCTGGAACTGAATTGCACACTGAAGAAATTCACATAAAGTTTCATATCCAATTTTTCTTATTTTGAGTTTTAATTGTAATAATTGGGCTACTCATAGTGCAGGTTACAATGATATAGTAGAAAACATTATTAATTAAACTTTTTGTATGAGTGATTTAATCTTAGATAACAAAGCCTATTATCTCAATTTATCATTTAGTTTGTACATTTGCACAGTTATCAATCAGGAACTGTTGAAAAAATTAAAAGATGCATATCAGTCATCTTAAAATTTCTCTTTCTCTGACTGTCGCCAGTTATATCCTATTCTCTTAATGTTCTCCATACCTCAATACTTGTTCCATTCTCATAAATTATTCCCTTCTACTCTTCTTTCTTTTATATTTTCTGTTTTAGTATTATTTCTCATTGTCTGAAACTGTATTATTTTTTAATGAAGTCTGATCTAGGCCCTCTTTATCATAGACTGTGTTAACAATAATGCAATACTACGCATCATATTACTTACATATACTAGTTTTGTTCCAAAAATAATGTACAGTTCATCAGTATTTAAAGAAATTTATTTGTGTACCAAATCAAGTTTACAGTCTGTCAATATAATCCCTCTCCCCAATCTGTAATGCACGCTCATCAGTGCCGGGCAGATTTTGGATTCCTATAAGGAGACTTTCTTGAGGTGTTGAATTTTCCAGGTCATGGCAGATGATAACTCTTTCAAACTGCTAAACCAGTTCGACAGAGTGGTTTTTACAAATTTGGAAGGAGATCAATGTTCGGTGGACTCAAATCAAGGCTGTATGGTTGATGGTAAAGTATTTCCCCAAGCATAATCAATGAAAATATTGATAAAACTCACAATAAGTGGGCGCACAATGTCATCCAAGATTGGAACATGATGTTGATTTCCTTTTCTGGTTGCAGTATTTTAACTTTTGAACACATAACATTTTGTTAAAATACAGTGTGTACTGTTGTTTTTGTTATTCAGGTTTTATTTTTCATTTTTCTTACTGTCATGCAGCAGTCTTTTTTGATCACTGTGGCAACAGTAGTGATGCTTCTATTGTCTATTGCAGTAGACAGCCAGCCAGCCAGAGCATGGCTCATCTACTTTATGCCCTCTGCTTCCCCTAAACTTTTTATGCCAACGCTTTACGATGCTATATTCTATAGTGTCATCACCAATACTTCCCAAAACTATTGATAAATTATTGGGACAGTTTTGCCTCTAAGGTTTAGATTTTGATGTATGTGCATTGTTCAAATTTTGTTAAGTGATCTGAGTTCACTTTTGCCTCATTTTTAGAATGTATTGACATCATTTACACACTTAATTAGTGTGCTTGTGATAACTCAAGTTACACATTGCCAGTTGCCACAAGTTGTTCCATGTCTTCGTTTTTGCACACAGTGCATTATTTACAGGATATAAATAATTATATTACTTATCCAGCCATCTTATTATCAAAGATGATGTGAATGGTAGTTTGACAATATTTTTTCACTTTCTATAGTCATTTTGAGATGTTATTTATCATCTTTCTATCTTCAGTTTTATTAGTTATTTTGTGTCTGAAGAATTTTTTGGTAAAACATTATTTATATTTAAAACTAGAATTTTAATTACAATTACCATTAAAAAAAGTTTCTCTTATTGTTTTGTTATTTCAGAATTCCAAAAAATTGCCGTTGCTACAGCTATTGGTTTCTGCATCATGGGTTTCATTGGATTTTTTGTTAAGTTAATCCACATTCCTATCAACAACATTATTGTGTAAGTTGTTAAACATTTATTTATTTATGTTTGCTCCACTTAAATTTTGCTAATTATAGAGTAGAGGGAGAAAATTCATGCAAATGCCATAAAATAAAAAAAAAGTAGAAAACATTGAAATGTGGTATTTTAGAAAACATATTAAAATTATTTGCATAGATCTGTTAAAAATATGTAGTTTTAAAACAAATTATAGAAAGTAACCTGTGCTTGAAGAAAAGCTAAATCGGTATGTTGTATGTTGGGTAAAGTTAACAAAATTAAAAGTACACACAGCTCATATTTGCCAAAAGAAATTGGACTTGCCAAAAGAATTTGGAAAACAACTGAACTTATGATAAATCATAACCTTAAAAGATTAAAAGAAATTATGAAATAAACATAACTTAATTCTATATAAGAAATATCAGCTGTATGATTATGAAATAAACATAGTATGACTGGAAAACTATTGCATTACTTACATATGCTGTAATATTGAAAAATTAGCAATGAACAAATGTCATTAACTTAGACAAATAAACTACAGTAAATCTTATTATTGGCACTGGCCTTTTCTGAATTATGAACATCATCAACATTAAATAATTAAAGCATGTAATTCTAGTTTAGTATAGAAAAAAGGCCACAATAATATTCCAGTATAAAAAAAGTTAATTACAATAATCAAATTGAAATAAGTGAACATAAATAGAGTTCATTTTAGAAAATAAGTTTTCTTGAAAACATGAAATTACAAAGTCCAAAAACATAAATTCACATCAGGAGTAATTTTCTTTAGATTAATATAAGAAGAAGTAATATGAATTCGGTTCATGAATAGATAAGAATTAATCTCAGCGATTAACAAGTTACAAGATTAAATGATAGAGTTAATTACAATAAAAACAAATTGTAATAAGTAAGCACGTAAAATATGTTGCACATGAACAATAACATAACCTTATATAAGCCACCTGTCGTGACTGCACTTAAGTGAATAAATGGTTTTTTAAACCAAACTTGAAATTGAAAAGCATAATGTACGATTAACTGAATGTTTCACAAATTTTACTAATTGTGTAACTGTTTACTATAAATAATAATGAAGGATTTGAACATCCCTTAATAACACACGAATATTGGTAAAAAATGAACTCGTGAAATTAAAGTGCACATATACATACAGTTTATCCTTGGTATAGTGTGTAACAGAGGTAACAATTTGTGCTTAGAAGTTGAAACAAGATGTGGCGTCTCAGATTTGTAGTAATGAGTTTGGAGAGATTCTGCATCGATGAAAAATGTAATCAGCAGCTGGAGAAGATTCGGCGTCGGTAGAATTGGCAGTTTGTAGCGATTGAAGCACTTTCAAGAGAGACGTAATATACTGAATTTGAAGATTAACTTAACAAAGAAACGAGGCAAAACAAAACATAGAGATCGGTGAAATCATGAAACACTGACGAGTAGAACTAGAGAATATTTCGACAGAGAAATACCACAATGTTTATCTGAGTACGAAGATGACGAAAGTATTTAAAAACATTAAGTATGAGAGAGAAAGGTCACAGTCGACCTCACATGGTGAAAGTCTGATCTACTCTGCCGAAAAAAATGGCATGAGTGAAAAGAGGGGGAAACCAAACCTAGGCAGACCTAAGAGAGTGTGTGTTGGCAACAAGAGTAGTGTCTAAGTATTAGTATGAGAACGATTAGAGAAAACGTGTGGAATTCGGGAACGAAGTCAAAACAAAAATAATTTACAAGCAAGCAGACCACTAAAGAATTACGTAAGACTGATAAAAATAATTTCTGAATACGCACAAGTTGAAGAAATGACATCAGGGCAGACAAAGAGAAATAGACTTCTAGGAACTATGACAATATTGAAATTGGTGAGAACAAAAACACTTAAGAATAATATATATATATTAAGACTAAACAGCAATAAATAATGCGAGATATGAAATATGTTGACACCAATATGATGATGCAACAGTAAGTAAAACTGGAGCCTGAGAGAAATTGATAACGAAAACAACAGACCAAACCAACCTATATTAAAGGACACATAAGATAAGCCTTACAAAAATGCAAAATAAATTTACCAAGCCTGTAAACTACAAGACTCAACCATAACCTTGAATTTATTGGAATAAAACAACTTTACGCAATGGCGTAAACATTGTAAATTAAAGTTCATATGTTGATGGGATTATTAGGTACTTACGTATTAATGCCACCGCAGCTACAGATTTATTTAAAAACAAAGTAGTAAATCTGATTTCGGTGGAAAATTAACACTCTTTATTAATTTTAATAAATGGTTATTTATATTTATTTATTTTATAAATATAATTTAACCAAACTTAACCTTCGCTCGCTAACCTTGACTAATTAACACCGTAATTTTTTTTTAGTATTTATTTAATAAATTCAGTAATTATTGCAATTATTTATTATTTAAATAATCAAAACACTCCTGTTAATTAGCCAAGGTTAGCGAGCGTAGGTTAAGTTTGGTAAAATTATATTTATAAAATAAATATAAATAACCATTTATTAAAATTAATAAAGAGACTGTTTAGAATCTATGTTAACTCTATATCGGCCTATTTTCCACCGAAATCCGATTGACTATTTTGTTTTTAAATAAAGCTGTAGCTGCAGTGGCGTTAATACGTAAGTACCAATTATTTAGTAATGGAAAGAAGTGTGGAATATAAAACAAATGTAAATATTCACTGTAACTGTACTTGAAGACAGGCTGGAACATTTAAAAGCAAGTAATCATAAGTTATAGAATGTAATGACCACATTAAAATGAAAATTATTGCAAAGTGAAAAAGAATTAAATTTTCACCAAACCAAATGGTGTGATTTTTTACTGGTTTACTTTTGTAAAGTGGTAAATAAACATGTTTTTGTGACTAGAATTACATGCATTTTGACTACTGTCACTAGATTCCAATTAGATATATAATTATACCGTAAGTTTTAAAAATGGTTTAATACTATATAACACTTCTCAGTTGTAATTTGAAATCAAATTCAGGGTGTAGCAGATTCTTAATTTGACTGGAATCATCTGGTTAAGAAAGATATTTTAGCACTTTGCTATGGATTGTTACTCGTGATATACGAGGTGCGACAATAAAGTAATGAGACTGATTTTTCTTTGCAAGATGTGGCAACCCTGCAGCCTGCGTAGGCACACCCTCTTTGTCCTTGGTCTATAAGCTACTTCTAGTCCAAGCGGCACATTGATGCAACTGCTCAGTTGTGAGTTGTGCTGTAATAAGTGAACACGTGTTTGTGTCTCTCGTCACAGAAATGAAACCCCAAAATATTGCGCAATGGTATGCCATTTCTTTTTGCATTAAATCGGGTGAAAACGCGACAACAACTTATGGTAAGCTTCAGAAGGCTTTTGGAGAGGAGGTTATGTCAAGAGCTCAAGTTTTTCGGTGGCATAACATTTTTAGTGAAGGTAGAACGAATGTTGAAGATGAAGACCGCAGTGGACGACCATCAACCTCACGGACAGATGTCAACTTGACCAGGGTGCATGAAATCGTACGATCTGATCGAACATTATCCGTGAAAATTATTGCAGAAGAACTCAACATCAATATAGAAACGGTTCGTCTAATATTAACTCTAAGATCTTGGTATGAGAAAGATTTGTGCAAAAATGGTCCCCAAAAATCCCACACAACAACAGCGAGAAACACGGAAAAATGTGGCAGCCGATCTGTTAGAGCAAATGGAAATCAATCCAGATTTGTTGAGCCGTGTTATCACTGGTGATGAAGGTTGGTTTTTTCAATACGATCCAGAGACAAAACGCCAAAGTTCGCAATGGTGCTCAAAGGGATCACCCAGACCAAAAAAAGCTCGCATGTCAAAGTCAAAAGTGAAACGCAAGCTTGTGTGCTTCTTCGATTCCAAGGGAATTGTTCATAAAGAGTGGGTGCCTCCTGGATAAACAGTTAACCAATATTTCTACAAAGAAATTTTAGAAAGACTTCGTAAACGAGTTCTTCGTGTCCGTGCCAACAATCCTGATAATTGAACTCTGCATCACGATAATGCGCCATCTCATACTACTCTGTCAGTACAGCAATTTTTAACCTCAAAACAAATTTTGGTACTACCACAGCCACCTTATTCACCAGATATCGCTCCGTGCGACTTTTTTCTATTTCCAAGAGCCAAATGGCGGTCAAGGGACATCATTTTCAAACAACACAAGATGTCCAAAAAGCTGTGACGAGGGTCTTGGAGGATATTACAGAAGATGAGTTCCAGAAATGTTACAATCAATGGCAGAAGCGCTGGAGTAAGTGTGTGCAATCAGAGGGGAACTACTTTGAAGGAGACAACACTAAACATGACTAAAGCGGTAAGCATCATTTTTTTTCACATCCGTCCCATTACTTTATTGTCGCACCTCATATATATAGAGCAAGATGTAATTTGATTTCAAAATATGTTCATGTTATTCAAGGATATTAATTTTAGAAAACCCGGATATAACCCGGGTATATAATATTTATTTAGCCCAAATGACATGTTTTTTTTGGCATGTTCATGTGTGCTCAGATTTCATGAGTACTTTACAAGCGATTAATGATGTGTACTAGAACTTGAACGCTGGAACTCTCGACTACCAAATCAGCTGATTTTAATGATGTGTACTAATAATGTGTTAAACAAAGATAGTACACCAATTTATAATACGAAAGGAAAGGTTGATAGGTGGGTGGAATATTTTGAAGAGTTATACAGAGGAAATAAATTAGAAATCATGAAATGAATTACAATTGGTGTAGTAGAGGAAGAAGAGGATGAAAGTGGAGAAACAATACTGAGAACTGAATTTAAGAGAGCATTAAAAGATTTGAATGGCAGAAAGGCTCATGGAAAAGACGGAATACCTGCAGAATTACTGCGCAGTGCAGGTGAGGAAGGGATAGAGAGATTATGCAAACTGGTGTGAAATATTTAATGATGTGTGCTCCAGTCACTGTTGTCTGTGAGATTCATTGTGTCATTTTGCAAATGAATCACTGTAATATAACATTGAGCTTTTGCTGGATCCCCAGCCATATTGAGATTTTTAGGCAACGAGCGCGCTGGTGGTGTGGCAAATGAGGCTTTCCAGCCTCCTTTCACCAATCGCACAACAATCTTATCTGTTTTCTAAAGTGGATGGTGCATGATTAGTGACAAAGTGAGTGAGATGCATTTTTCACCCAGATAAACTAAAAAAAATAAAAAATCAAACTAAATCCTTCAGAATCAGCTGAAACAAATGTTGTTTGCTACAAAAACTAATTTATTTTTCCATGTAGCCACCATTTACAGTTACACATATCATTTTCCCAATAGTGAACCAGTTTTCTCATTCCATTAATAAAGAATGCTGGCTGCCTTTCCTTGATCTATGATCTCACTGCATGCTCTAGTTCATCATCCTTGATGAAAAGAATATTTTTAGTTTCCTTCTTTAATTTCGAAAAAATTAAATTTGCAGGGCTTCAAATCTGGCAAGTACAGAGTGTCCAAAATGGGTTCAAATTTCAATTTCACAACAACCTCACCAGTTGCACGTAAAGTGTGAGGCTGAACATTATAATAGTGCAGAATTATTGGCTCTAGGATTGTTGTTGAACATGATACACAAATCTCCTAAGGGGTTTAAGCATTTTTTTTAGAAATAACATAAGGAGGGGAAAACACCTTTGTATGATATTTTATTCTCCTGTTATGTACCAGTGTGCAACCGGTTTTATTACATTCAACCGTCCCTCTTAATATTTATTTATATAACTAAATCTATGTGAAAATTTGCATGACATTATATCAAATAAGGGCCTTTAATTATTTTATTAATTATTCTTTTCTTTTTTTGTTTTCAGTGGTTCGTGAATGGCATTACCTTAAAATTTGTTTCTTCTTATGGCCCTTTTAATACTGCCTTTCATACTGAAATTTTCATCACCCATTTTATTTATCATCCCTGTTATTTTTTAAATTACATTTGTTTATAATTGGTGTTTGTACAATATCTATAATAACATAAATTATTTATTATGTGTTGAATAATATTTTTTTTTTTTTATTATAGGGTCTTTGCGTTAAAATTATTTGTTACCTATTTCCTCAACTTAAATTATTATATTAGACTTATCTCTAACTTAAATTTTCAACTACTCTGTCATTCTTATTGGTAAGAATTATTTTTCAATAAATATTCTCCATTGGGTAAAACCATTTACATCTTACAGAAATTTTTTACTTAAAAAAGTTTTTGGTGTACTTGCCTTACCTTTAATTAAAAACATTATCAGCTTTTGATTGATTTTTGTACAATAAAACATTGTGTTGCTACATTTTAGAAGCTTATGTTAAAATAATAACAAATAGCCTTTCCTTGTATAAGTGTATATTAATGTACATGGAGCCAATAAAAGTACTTTGTATTTAACTTTTGTTTGCCTCAAAAATATGCGGTAATGATCATTTTGTTGATCTTTTATTGTCTCACCTTAATAAACAAATAATGAATGACAAAATTTAGCTATCAATTACTATTGTAATACAGAATTAATGTAAATATTAGATGTAATTTATATCTATTGAATATGGAAAAATCTACTGTTATTGCCAAGCTGTGGTTGGACCTCCTTAAATGAGAGCTAGGACACAACTTGCAACATCATCGCATAATTGTTCGGGGTCAGTGAACTGACCAAGGTTCAGGAAATTGTAGGGCTAATGAAAATATTAACATGAAACTTGTATTTGAAATTTTATAAATAAGAATGGGGTAGAAATAAATTTACTTTACTCAAACTCATACTAAAATTTCCTTTTTGTATGATGTGTTTGTTGTGGACCAAGATAAAGTGTAACAATAGTAGAACAAATTATAAAATTTAAGATTTGTTTATGATTCAGGAACCCATACTACAGGACCTTATGGCTGTCATCTGTGGTAATGACAAAACTATTTTTAATTAGATCTTAACTGTAATTAGTAACATCTGGAAGAGGTAAGGTATCAAATCATCTAGAAATGTATTCATACTAAGGGAAGGTAATTAAATGATTCATAATCATTTTCTTTCTCTCCAGAAAAAAAATTGAAAAGTTTGGAAATTAATCGTACAACCTTTTAATAAGGAGCAAACATAAAATTTAAAAATTGGTCCACTGGTTTAGAAGTTATGAGCACATAATAATGTTAATAGAAACAAAAATACTATTTGATTTTCTTTCTGAAGAAAATAATATTGACTTCTACTTTTTAGTTGAAGCTTAACATATTATTTAAATGGAAGTAAAATTAAAAAAACCCCAAAAAGAAATGCTACAACAGCATTGTTTCCAACTTCATCAACTGGGTAATGCTTGTATACAGCTAAGTCTGTTGTCGTAAGAGCGGTAAAATAGAAGCTTTTGAAAGTTCAGTAATGTGTTAAACATGTTTGTCTCAATATTGGATGGATTATATTGCTAATGTAGTGGCTAAACTTTCCATGGTTAATTACAATCAATAAAATTCAGTTTCATATTTTATTTTAATGTTCACTTTATTAATTTAGTATCATGCTGAATTTAGAACAAAACAAGTACATTCTACTGTTGTTAGAATTCACACAGAATATTAGAGAATAGAATAAAATTTGTACTAATTCATTTTACTTTTTTCCACAAATATCTTATTTTTCTTTTGATAAGAAAATAAGTTAGGTCATTAGGTAATAATAATAATTTTCAATTCATATCATTGGTAGGCAGGTTAGATTTCAGCCCTATACAAATTCCAGGAAACTTTATAGCAGTATTGCCAGATTTTTTTTAAAAATAAAAAATAAATAACCTTCTTCTGCCTTATCTGCTCAGTGAAAGTTAGGGATTATAATTTTATTCACCACTGTTCTAAAAAGAATTCTACTGAACATACCAAACCATTGTCTCATTGATTTTTTAGTGGTGATGTCTTCTGCCAGCCTGGACTATGATGTAACCCAGTGGGAGAAGTTCTGGATTTTGACTGTTTGCACAATCTCTAGTTCCTTTTCCATCCAGCTTAAAATCATTTCATTTATTATTCTGTTCGTCCAAGATGCTTTAATGAGTTCATGATTAAATCCCGTACAACAGGCAGAGAACACAACATTAATTTTTTTAAGCTTTATTATTCATTTTACAGATTATTGGTACTTGTCCCCTTCGAAGCACTCTCCTTCCCTATTCACACACTTTTCCCAGCGGTGTTTGCACTTCATGAAGCAGTCCTGGATAGCTTCATTTGAGGTCCTTCTTTAAGGTCCATGACGAATTTGCTGTAATGTCATCAATAATCTCAAAATGGCATCCTTTCATCACTGACTTTAATTTTGAAAGTAAGAAAAAATCGCAAGAAGCCAGATATTTTATAAGTAGGAGGACAGATTTCTTTTTCTGATAAGGTAGTTATTGAAGTAATCTGCGTTGAATGTTATGTGTAATATGAGATACAAAAGAGTTAATGATTCATGTCATTGGTTAAATTTTTATCGGCTTTCTCTTTCTGATAAGGTAGTTATTGAAGTAAACTCTAGGGCGTTGAATATAAGTTGTCATCTAAGTTACAGAAGAGTGAATGTTTCTTGTCATTGGTTAAATTTTTATTGGCTTTCGCTCTCTGATAAGATAGTAACAGAAGTAATCTTGGAGGACGTTGAGTGTTTGGTGTAATCTGAGATACAGAAGAGTGAATTTTTCTAGCCATTGGTTAAATTTTTATTGGCTAACACTCTCTGATAAGATAGTTATTGAAGTAATCTGTGAGAACGTTGATTGTTACGTGTAATCTGAGATACGGAAGAGTGAATGTTTCTTGTCATTGGTTAAATTTTTATCAGATTTCTTTTTCTGATAAGATAGTTATTGAAGTAATCTGTGAGGGTGTTGAATCTGAGATCTGGAAGAGTAAATGTTTCTTGTGATAGGTTAAATTTTTGTCAGCTTTCTCTTTCTGATAAGGTTGTTATTGAAGTAATCTGTGAGGGCGTTGAATGGTAGGTGTAATCTGAGATACGGAACAGTGAATGTTTCTTGTCATAAAGTAATCTGTGAGGGCGTTGAATGTTAGGTGTAATCTGAGATACGGAAGAGTGATTGTTTCTTGTCATTGGTTAAATTTTTATCTGCTTTCTCTTTCTGATGAGGTAGTTTTTGAAGTAACCTCTTGGGGCGTTGAGTGTTAGGTGTAATCTGAGATACGGAAGTGTGAATGATGACAACTTACATTTAACGCCCTTAGAGTTTACTTCAATAACTACTCTATCAGAAAGAGAAAGCCTATAAATATTTAACCAATGACAAGAAACCTTAACTCTTCCGTATCTCAGATTACACTTAACATTCAACGCCTTCACAGATTACTTCAATAACTATCTTATCAGAGGGTGTTAGCCTATAAAAATTTAACCAGTGACTAGAAACATTCACTCTTCTGTATCTCAGATTACACCAAACACTCAACGCCCTCTATGATTACTTCTGCAAATATCTTATCAGAGAGCAAAAGCCGATAAAAATTTAAACAATGACAACTTACATTCAACACTCTTAGAGTTTACTTCAATAACTACTTTATCAGAAAAAGAAAGCCGATAAAAATTTATACCTAGCATTCAACACCGTCACAGATTACATCAATAACTACCTTATTAGAAAGAGAAAGCCGATAGAAATTTGACCAATGACTAGAAACATTCACACTTCTGTACAGGGCCAGATTTAGAAGAAAGGAGGCCCTAGGCTATTCCACTTATGGAAGCCCTTTCACCTCCCTTTTTTAAGTTTGTAAATTACATGAGTGATAATAAAATACATCATTACTGTGATATATATCAATATGTTAATTGAAACATGTTGTGATCGGTACTAACCTTTATAAAAAATGTGCCACGAATAATAAATAAAAAAAGGTCGAGGACACTTATTTGAACATTTAATCTCCGCACCATATATAATACTTGTAACAATAACTAATCAAACATAACACACAACATTTATAAAGAAAAAAAATTCAAATAATGAAAATCTTTGATTACAAAAATTAAATAAGCAATAAAAATTATCATATTTTCTATCAAGTTAAATTAAATAAATTCAATTCAGACAAATTTATTTCATAATAATTCGCATTTAAAGTTAAAGTATGAATCATTATGAATTTTAAGTCTTTAAACTAAACCAAAAATGGAACTTTATTCAAACAAAATCCAGATCACAAAAAGAAAATATCAAATTGTATATCACATTAACATTTTAACTGATTCAATCCAAGTATACATTTAAAATGAAATAGTAGATTAGAAGAATTTCTTTCTAAAATTTTTCACACTGAATTCTATAAGTTAATCAAAATCTATTTTTCTGAAGGTCTCATTTTCGATGCACAAAATACTCAATGAAGACAACCTCGTCTGGGTCATTGTGCTTCTTAATTGATTTTTGATATTTTTAAGTCTTGAAAATGACCATTCCCCAGTTCAATTAGTGACTATTATACTGAGAAACAGCTGTAAGATTGATTCCACATTGAGGAAGGCTACTTGAATATTTTCTTTGAATATTATTTGATACAAGTTTGTATGCAAAAAAGTGGAATTTTTTGAAGGCTTATGCGTTTGTTTCACGTATGTGTGGAAATGAAATAGTTCTTCAGTAAGATTTTGGTTGACATCTTCTGGGTAATCTTGCATTAATAACTCAACACCTCTTTGAAGTTCTACCTTTCATAATGTAAGATTGGCAAGAAAGGAAAATATTTTCACTACATCATCATAAACAGAAGCTCTTCTTCCTAAATTTGATTTTAGTGCATCTAATATAGGAATAAATGATTTAATCCTAAATTTATCTCTTGAAGAGAGTTCGTCTAAGACATCAGGGTCAGATTTTTGTAATTCCCTTTCCTTTTACTTCTTATTGTCCTTCTGGCAGTTCTGTATTCAGTATTTGGCAACGAGTTTTTTGCTTGCTTGTTGCTTAAGTGCATCAAAATCTTCCCTAATTTCATGTAAAATATCGAAACGTGACCTGTACCAATCTGCACAACTACTAAGTAAAATATGGCTTTGAAGAATTTTATTTACTCTTGAAAAATGTCTCCGTATTCGATTCCAGTAATGGAGCATAAACAAAAATTCAAATCCTTCCATCTTCTCTAAAAGATTGTTGGCCCTCAATCTAGTATCATCCTTTGTATTATTATCTGAATGTAAATAATTGAATGCATACCGATGCACTCAATGATAACATTGTAATTTTCTAAAATAGCTTCTGTAGCTTTTGCGTGTGCCTCCCACCTAGTGTCTGATATATAATTAGGCACTTTAGAATGAGGTTTCAAATGTGATTTCAGAACTGCCCATCTTTTTGTGGAAGACGAAAAAAGATACAAACATCGTTCACAACACCAAAAAAATTAACAGCATCAATGCAATAATCAACAGCTGAACGACCTACTAAATTTAAAGAATGACCAGCACATGGAACAAACAAATCGTGCAAACTTGTTTTTTTCGATAATTTTTTGCTGCATACCATTGTATCTACCAGCCATATTGGCTGCATTATCATAAGACTGTCCTCGGCATTTTCTGAAATCAATTTCAAGTTCAGTAGTGATATAGTTAAATACTAAATCAGCTATGGTTTCCCCTGAGTGATCTTTTAGCTCAAGGAAAGTTAAAAATCTCTCGGTTGGCAAACTGTCTTCAGGTGACACATATCTAATAATTAAGGTCAACTGATCAGTATGAGATATGTCAGGAATGGAATCTACTGAAAAGCTAAAATATCCAGCCATTTTTCACTTCCGCCACAATTGTGTCTTTCACTTTATTTGCCATAAGTTGAATAATTTCCTTACATATATAGCTTTAGACAGATATGAAGGTTTTCCTGAGCCAGGATTTCCTTATCAATCGATATGATCTCTTAAAATGGATCGAATTTTGTTACTAGTTCCAGAAGACTAAACTTCCAGAAGTTTGGAATTCCAAACTTTTCATTGTCTCCTCTAAATGGTAAGCCTCGCTCTGCAAGAGTGTAAATTACAGCAAAAACTCTTTCTAAACGTAACGCCAGTATTGCTGATCTTTTCTTATTTCTTCCTCTAGCTTTGAAGTTAAGGTTTTCCTTTTTGCTCTTGTTAAGTACATTAACATAGCATTCCTATGATTTTCATGAGTTTGAATGATAGCAGAGTTTTTCCAATCATTAAACCCTTCAGAAGTTAATACTGTTGCAGAAGATTCAATATTTGGAAAGAGTTTACAAAAAAAGCGGCCTTTTAAGGGAGAGTACACAAGCCATTCTAGGGTATATTTTTCTCCATTGGCTTTTGTTGAATAAAAGATTGCTTTTGTACAAAATCTGGACTGATTATTATATTCTCGCTTAGAATTTAAAAATGGTCCACAGTGATACTGAACTTGAGAAGGGCCGTTCTCTACCCAATGTGATATATCGTTTTGCGATAAATTTGTCCACAAGCCAACATCTGTTACAGTAGACATATATTTGACATCACTATCTAAATTTGCATATCTTGAACTTGGTGTTTCTCATTAGGTGTCAGAAAAAAATTCTGAATATTCATATTATTTTCTTATGGCTCATTTGTATATTCGTTTTCAGTAAGTTGCTCTTGAATTAGTTCCATATTTTCACTCTGAGTTGGTGCAACGGCCGTGTCCTCACATAAAACGTGCTGCATTGCTTCCAACTGAGTAGTACTAGTTGGCACATGCATGTAAGCAGTAATCGGTGTTAGCTTCTTTGCTTCATACTCTTGTAGCTTCTTTTTCTTGCGTTTGCAAGCACCACTTTCAAATCTTTTACTCATTCTTAGATTAGAATATAGAACAAGATATTTGAGTTATTAATTATTGTACATAAATAAAAGTTAATTATTTATTATTAATACAAAAAATAACATTTTACGTATTTGAACTGTGGTAAGTTTTCTTTTGTTTACCAAAATTTTCGATATACAATTTGTTTTCGAATAATAAATTGAAGTAAAACAAAAACTCATTTCCGTGAATAGCGCGTCTCTTATAATAGTCATTGTTTATAAAATAATAAATCTTAATTTCTGAATTTCAAACACTAATCAATTTAAAAAATATTTCCAAAATATCTTTAATTCAATAATGAAACTAAATTATCATTTTTCAATCAAGATTGTATGGAACTGTCATTTTGTCTCATTGAAAAAAATAGCAATAATGAATTATATATATAAAACTGTTGTGTTGTAGTGAAACAAGCACTCAACCTTGTGCGGGGGGGAGGGGTTAAACACAAAAAATCGTCTTATATTTGTAAAAAATGCAAGAGAGGTGTTCAAACTAAGTGCTATCCTTTGTATACCAGTTAACTCATTATTTTTTTTACATCCAAGTGTATATATTTTCTTTTGTTAGTAAGTTACTTTTAGAAATTTTTACTGTTTTTTTTTGTCTGAAATATGTATTGGAACTATTAAGATTAGTTTGTATTATTTGGTGTTGTAATGGGGAAAGGGGGGTTTTCCCCTTTTTTATGATAAAAATGTTATTTTTCATTATAACTAAACAAAATTTTATGAACTTCAATATGGTGTGACTTGTATACTACTGGTTATTTTTTTTGGTGTATGATTTTTCCCTGCAAACTCAAGAATTTTGAACTATATAATATCATGTAAATAATCTTTTCTAACTGATAATTATGATTTTCACTGTATGGTTATAATAAGTAATGCATATTGTAGAGTAGTTAATTTGAATAAAATCATAAAAAAATTATTTAATTTGGTAAATAAATAACAGAAATACAATTTTTTTTCTAAACATTTCTTACACGTAGGACAAAATGACTGGCACTGAAATTGTTAACTTAAATAATCTTTGGGAACCAGTTTGTTTGATGTGAATTTGGCTTTTGCTTTTAGCAATACGTAGCACTCTTAGTTTTCAAAAAGTTACACATGTGTTTTTCATTGTTGTAGAATCATTAAGTTATATCTTACCTTCTTAATTAGATTATCTATGGAATCAATTATTAATGAAGCCTTTCTTTCCCTGTTTAGCCTCCAGTAATTACCTTTCAGATAATACTTCAGAGGATGAATAAGGATGAGATGTGTGAGTGTAAATGAAGTGTAGTCTTGTACAGTCTTAGTTTGACCATTCTGAGATGTGTGGTTAATTGAAACCCAACCACCAAAGAATACCGGTATCCAAGATCTAGTATAATTAATGTAGGCTATTAATGAACAGGCTATTAATGTAGCCTGTTCATCATTAACCTAACTAATATGTATTAAATATACTGTAAGAGATAACCAATCTATCTTTTACTTAATTATACTTATACAAAAACAAATTAATGAGATAACACATTATTTAGAATGATTCATATCAGTAAGACAAATGATATGTTATCATTAAAAATATTGTCTATTTTTAATCACTATTATTATAACCATTTTTTATGTAATAGTATTATTTAACATTTACAATGGGAATAATTTTAAAAGAGTGTATTTCAGTGTTTTTATCAATAATTTTCTTATTGGCTGTATGCTTAGGAACAAATATAACAGATTGTGGTATGTATTTGAATTTGTACATTTATTTTATGTTTATTTAAAATAGTTTAACAAAAAAGTATTCATTATTAAATGTATAGTAATGATCAGTGATAGAAAATATAAATGAATTCTAACCAAACCCATGATGTACTAAATAAAAATTTTTGATTTAAAAGAAGATATTAATTACTTACTTTCAAATTACATGATAATCATTCTTTCAGAGGATATTTCATTGCTAATTATGTAATTCCTCATCACTGCAGTTACCTGTAGTATTTTAATGGAGCTCATTTTGAAATCATTAAAAAATCTAGTGTATAGTAGAACATTATATTTGAAATATGTTGTGTTTGTATGGTTCATATTAATTTTTCAAGTGTATCATGATCACATTTTTAATATGCTATCTAAAAATCTTTTCCAGTCATGGTTAATGATTTTGTATATAAATCAATAGTTTCATGAGATGATTCTAATGTGTGTGCAGTACCTTTATGTGTTCTTTATGATTTTGTATAAGTGTGCTTCTAGTCTGTCTGATTTAGTGAAATTGATATAGTATAATTTTTATGCTTCTAGGTTGTTGTGTTTGTCAGTGTGTATGTATATTTTATTAGTTTGCTTATATATTTTCTGTGAGTCTAAAAAGTGAAGTAGTTAATAAATACCCTGACTGAAAAATTGTCAGAAATTTTGTACAATTGTTTGTTGATATATATTTTCTTTCATTAGATGTGTTGCCATTTCAACTTTTGTTTTTTTTTATTTGTATTTACTTATATTAATGCCTCATCTATTCAATCCTCAAAATGTTCAATTAGTTTGCATTTTTTGTGAATTGTTTTGTATGATTTTTCTCTTTGATAATTTTTACTTCCTTGTACGAAGTAAAGTAAGTATTGTGATCGCGAAAAATATCGGTTTTTAGATTTCAACTGAAATATCCATTTTGACTAGTTTCGGTGTGACGTCTGTACTTACGTACGCGTATGTTTCTCAAATAACTCAGAAACGATTAGCCATGGGATGTTCAAATTTTGGATTTAGTACTGTTGTAACATCTAGTTGTGCACCTCCCCTTTTTACTGCAATCGACTGAACCAAAAGTCTCAAAAAGCCCAAAATCCAAAAAAAATTGGATTTCGGACTTTTTCTTAATTGCAGTAATTAGCCCTCATTGAGAGCTTTTCAATGATTTTTCATAAGTGGTATGTATTTTTATTAGTTCCAGAGTTATAGCCAAATAAAATTTTAATTAATGAAATATTTGGATCTTACAGGGGAAGGCACATCGGTTCGAATCTACATCAACTTTTTTTTTATTTTAATATATTGATTTATTAATAATTATTAATCCGTGATTGCAAAAAATCGTTTACAATATATAATTAATAATAATAACAATAAAAAAAGTATGAAAGAAACCAGAAGTTATTAGTGAAATAAAATTTTATGTACTTTTAAAAATGTGTGTATCTAATTTAATAGGCATTACGTATGTGTACATGTAATAGATTTGGTGAAACATCTAATTATTTAAAATTAATTGAAAATTATATTTTAGAATTCTATTATTTTTTTATTTTTCTAGTTTAATTTCTGTTCAATTTTATTTAATTATTCTGGCATTTCTGTTTAATTGTATCTACATTAATGTTAAGTACAGAGTGACTGAAAAATAGAACAACATATACACTGAGGCATACTTGCCCGATCTTTAATAAATTACAAAAAATTCTTATTTTTTAGTTCATTACTCCTCTTATATTGCGGACAATATTTTCCCTAAGTCGGAGTTGATCATTTCGTTAATTTGTTTTTGTTGCTGATCATTTACTCGCTCTTTGGTTTGATATAATTCTTTTGATCTTAATTTGGTACTCATTCTTTAGTTTTCGAATTTTCTCTTTATATTCATCATCCATTCTTAATCTTTTTTATTCTTTCCTTAGTATTAACGTTTTCGTCCTCTTTATATTTATCATCTTCTCTTAATATTTTTATTATTTCTTTGGTTTTAACATTTTCTTCCTCGTTATATTTATCATCTTTTCTTAATGTTTTTATTCTTCTTTGTTTGCCTTTTTTTTAACTTTCTTTTTTTAAATCTAAATATATTGATTTATTAATAATTATTAACCCCTGATTTAAAAAAAATATATACATTAAATAATAATTCAATAGCAATAAAAAAATGAAAAAAATCAGAAGTTAATGAAATAACATTTTATATACTTTTAAAAATGTGTTTATATAATTTAATAGGCGTACAAGGAAGTCATGTGGTGTCCACATCAGATTTTTTTATAAACTTATGAGTGGGTATTGAGGGGCAGCTGTATCTGGAAGATGGCTGGATTTCATAAAAATTAAATTTGCGAATATTTTTTAGCTTTGCTAAAAATAATACCATTGATAAAACTTCTCCTTACCAAAGCAATATGACATCCACATGGCTTCCTTGTCATGTGGTAATATTGTTCATGGTAATTTACGACCGCAGTTAGAAGATCGAGCGCAAGCGGCCTTATCAACTGCGGACGGCTGGATGGACATTCTAAATTTAAAGATTTCTGTGTCCAAGACGAAATTTATGTTTCTCAAGGGTGCAGACAAATTATCGTACAGTCGAAACCCCCAAACTAACTATAAAGGCTGTGTAATCAGCCGAGTGAGAGTTCAAAAGTACCTAGGTGTTTTGTTTGATGAGAAGTTGCTGTTTAGCAACCATTAGGCAAGTATTGGCGGACGCCGCGCCGTCTCAGTGATGTACAAACTTAGTGCTCGGAAGGACTGTGGGTTGTCTGGCCGTCAAATATACATGGTGTACCGAGATGTCTTCGAAAACATGACCTCATACGCGGCGCCCGTTTGGGCGCATAGGTTGGATATGAATAGAGCACTTGTTCAAAATTTAAGGAGTGCCGAGCGCAGAGCCTTAATTGTATGCACTGGTGTTTTTAAAACAACCTCCTACGAGGCTACCACCGTATTGGGAGAGGCTCTCTAACTCGATTTAGTAGTGAAAGTTCGGACAGCCGTGTGGATATTGAGAAGAGGCCGGGAGGCCAAGGTATTTGGAATGCGGTTTCGGGGCGGGCTAGTACCTGAACGGAAAGGTGATCACAATGCACACAATTATGTGTGTCGCACTGCTATGGTCTTATATCTCAAGATTAACTTCAAATTTGGTTCAAATATTTCTATACGTGGAGGCCAATATCTGTTTCGGATCCGCCTGGCAGCTGATGAACTGTGCGTCTACAGGGAGGTCTAGTCAAATGAATACCAGATGTTTAACTGCCCTGTTCTCGGGAAGGGGGGTGGCAGAGATCGGGCCACCCTGGAACTTAGAGGTCAAAAGGAAAACTGGTGGCGAGAACTGCATTGCCGGACCGTGTGGGAGTTCCTTGATGCGGTTGCTACGTTCAACTGACATCAGTAGTTTACTTAAGGGAACGATTCCTACCGCACTGCTATCGGAAGCTAACCTAGAGGTATATGGCTGACCACCAGCCAATTAAGGCACCAAGGGCTTTAATATGGTGGGCAGGTACTTTCTGGCATTCAGCGACCTAATCGTGGCAGCTAATTGCTGTCTAGACAAAGTAAATTTTAATTTATGGATGTCATATAAATTTTTAGTAGCTGACGGGGTGCGCCTACCATTTTAGTAAATATATGACAAGTGAGCGGTTCGGACACTAAGCCGGTGGTGTATGGCACTGCGCTTGTTAGGTAAGCTCTAGGAGCTATTTAGGACACTGGTCGCTAAACTGTTTCGAGGCTCAGTAGCCATTTGTGGTACAGACATTCGGTCTTATGCTTTAGGGCGACCGAATGCGGTTGTGGCGGGAGAAATGCTAAGCAAACCATTAGTGGTTTTTTGAACGAGACATACTCGTCGTCTGAGGTGTCTCAGTGTACCGTTTGGAGTTCACAGATGTCCCATGTTCCAGATACTCAGTCAAATAACGTGTTTGACGTCCCAAATCATCGTCAAAAGGAGGTTCTTCGCTGAGGCTTAAGTTTTCAATTTTTTGGGCTTTGGCATTTCGTAATGTTTGTATTCCATGCTTTACCTTCTTTCTTCCGGGTCGTAATGATGTACCCAAGTCTCATCCTCGGTCACAATATTGAGAAGGAAGTCATTTCCTTCGGCAAAGGTTCTTCGAAACATTCGACACGACGCTGCTTGTGTTGTCCGTCAATTTGCGCGGTACTCATCATGCACAGATTTTACGGTAACCCAGTTGCTCGATAATATGGCATACTCGTTCTTTCGATATGCCTGACTGAATAGCGATGCGTTGCTGAGTGATTCGCCGGTCACTTTGAAGCAAATCCACTTCAAAAGAAAGGAGGAGGGTCCACCTCCTTTCGATGTTTCTCGTCAGTCACAGATACTGGTCGTCCACTGCGAGGTGCATCCTTAATTATCGCTTTACCAGCTTCATATTCGCGAAATCTCAACCCTCACCTTTTCACAGTACTCCTGTCAACAGTTTCACTACCGTAAACCACTTTCAAAAGATGAAAAATATTTTTAAGATTCACACTTTCTGCTGTTAAAATTTCGATCACTGCGCGCTGTTTGTACCTTGTTGACATATTGACCGTATTCGACTCCACTTTAATTACTACTGAAAACAAACCGGTAAACGGATTTCAACGCATTATCGCAGGTTTCTAGAGGGATATTTTAGCTATCATGTGCTGCCACGCCCAACTCGATAATACCTTTTGTCTGCGTGTAGCACGCTAGTGTGCAAAATTTATCAGCCGAGCCTCGTAATTATTAATAAATCAATATATTTAAATTAAAAAAAAAATTTAGAAAAAAGATGAAGTCTGATTCGAACCGATCTGCCTTCCCCTTGTAAGATCCAAATATTTCATTAATTAAAATTTTATTTGGCTATAACTCTGGAACCAATGAAAATAAGTACCACTTATGAAATATCATTGAAAAGCTCTCAATGAGGGCTTATTACTGCGATTAAGAAAAGACCAAAATCCAATTTGTTTTTAATTTTGTGCTATTTAGACACTTTTGGTTCAATTGATTGCAATCAAAAGGGAAGGTGCACAACTAGATGTTACAACCATTACAAATCCAAAATTTCAACATCCTACGACTAATCATTTTTGAGTTATGGAGATTCATATACATACGTCACGCCAATTTTAATCAAAATGGATTCAGGGATGGTCAAAATGGGTAATTCCATTGAAATCTGAAAACCTAAATTTTCTGCGACCACAATACTTCCCTTACTTCGTGCAAAGAATTAAAAAAGGATTCAGTTACATAATCATTGTTAATATTAATGTCATTTGTCATAATTGTGATTTGGAATTTGTTGGCTGGTTCTTGCGTAATTTCTGTTAAAGGGTAATCTAAAATCTTGTTAATGATATTGTGTTACTATTGTCTAACTTGATTAGAATGGTGTTATCTATTTGTACTTTTGGTTTTAATTACTTATTCATTACAAAGTTCAGGTATTGTTTTATTTTATTATTTAATGGGTTATGTCTTTTTATTTTGTGATGTAAGTTGTCTGAAGATGTCTGGAAAATAACCATATTTGTGTTATATATCCCAATTTACAACTTTCTTTAGAGTCTGTAACTTCCACACACCATTATATAAACAAATCTACTAAATCTTGGTGTCTTGTGCCTTCATAATTTATCAGCCCTTCTAATTTTCAATATGCTACTTAAATCAATTTCAAGAGACTGTATTGTTTTTCTTTCTGCTTTTATTATTGTATAAATTTTGCTACTATAAAATTCTACATTTCACATAATGTTTTTTACTTTATCTTAATACTTGTATTTATTAATCCCTCATTTCCTTGCTTTCTGTCACATTTCAATAAATTTTTTTCTAATTGATTTTTGGTTTTTGCTAAAATGACAATGTCAGTGAATCTCAACATTTTTATCTGTTTTTGAATAGTTACACTACTCTCAAATCTGTTCTTCAATTCATGTATTGATTCTTTACACACAGATTATAAAATAGTGAGAAGAAACTTTACCCTTTGTCTCCCAACTATCAAAATCATAGCTTGTCTTTCTTTCTTTTTCTATTCTTATCTTGTAACTTAATCTTATTACAGATTGTATATGTTTTCTTTTACTACACTTCAGTCCGTATTTCTTCAAAATTTTAAACATTTTATTCTATCATATGTAATAAAACTGCTTCTCCAGATCTTCAATTGCAATTTAGGTGAGTTATTCTAATTAAGCTCATTTTCTAAGACAAGTCTTTGGGCCAGAATGGCTTCCAGTGTCTCCATCTTCTTCTTGTAACCAGACTCGTCATCACCTAATGCACCTTCCATCACACATTTTATTTATTTGTTAACTCTACTCATAGTTGAATGTATGGGTTGCTGATCTAATACTGTGATTATACTAAATAACTGTGATAAGTACTAAATGACAAGATACAATTCAAACAATACTTCTAAATATATGCAACATTGTAGATATATTCCTCCTTAACTCAAAAATATTAAAAATAATAACAGATATGAGAACAGCAGCATCAGTCATAGAAGATCACAACAGTGACTGAAAACATCATGATGAAACTTTTGAAAAAATTATGAATTTGATTTGGTTTGTTTAAAAAATTATTTGTTTTAATCATTTTTCTTTACTAAAACATAGCCATTTTATGAGTTCTTCCAAAACTTTGGTAAATTTTAATCTATTGCTCTTAATACATTTTATGCTTGAAGAAAATCATACAGATAATTTGTAGACATCCAGAATTTTATGATACTCAACAATTAAAAAAGTTTGATAAGTTTATAAAACGATTTTTTTTTTTTTTTTTAATTTAAAACATCGTTTGTACATGGAAACTGTATCTGAAAAATGTCTTTCTTTAAAAATTTACAGGTTCAAATGGTGAACTAAATTATATTAATTACACTGGTTGTAGAAATATCAGTGAAGAAGCTTGTCATATAGAAAGAGGTAGTAATGGAACATTCACTGTTGAGTTTACACCAGGTATACAATTGACTAACTTAATAGAAAATATATCTGTACATTTTATTTTTTTAAATTATTTTTCATAATATCAATTTTAAAATTCTTGTCTTATTTGTTTCATTTAATGAAAAATAGCAGAAGCAATTTTAACAAAATTTTTACAATACCTTTATTTTTTATTTGTTTTTGGTTGATGCATAACCTGTTTTACTGAATAATCTCGAAGTTTGTGCGAAGGAATATGGAAAAGAAAATTTTATAGTCTGAAAAATTCCATGCTTGATTAAGATTCAAACCCAGAACTCGAAGAAAAAGCTAATAATCTTTAGTTTAATCTCTTAAACAGTATAATAAAAAATAATAATATAATAAATAAATAAAACTGATTTTGTATACATATTTATGCTTTTGTTCAGTAAGTGTCATGTCATTATGTTGTTAAAGATTGAGTTGATAAAATCTTGATGATTATTATAACAATCATTCAACCTTTTACAATACAATGATTTCATGAAGAGTAATTGTAATACTCTAAAAAAAGGACAGCTGTGATCAAAATATACATACATTCAAAATTAATCTAGTATTATTTATTTTAATATAGGTTGTTTTTTTATAATTAAGCAAATTTAACATGTTTAAAAATAATTTATCATAATGATGAGATTATGACCTCAAAGCATGAAGTTACTTTAATATGCAAATGAATGTGCAAGTCAGATCCAAAAAAGAGAAAAAAATACAATTTGGAGACAAAATCACCAAATTTAAATCATATAATATAATTTTTTTAAAGAAAACCAAACCAAAGATATAAACCACAAGAAATTTTTAAAAAACTACTGATGTAAATTGACCTTTCTTTTTCATCTTAGAATGGATAAATACAATGAAAAAGTTTACTGGAAAATTCTAAAAACTGTACAGTAATTACTGACTAGCTATACATAAAAAAAAAGAGAGCTAAACATCCTAACTGTGACAGGAAAAACCATATAGTGCAGGCAAATCCACAACAGGATCCTAGTTTATTATATTTAAAAAGAAAATATATTTAAAAACGTTTATAATTCAAAATTTAAAAAAATAAAAATCTATGCTCCTTACTTTTGAGCATATTCATAAATGAAATATTCATAAGAATTATGAGACAATGGTGTTTAAAATATCTAATAGCATGACAATTTAAAAATCTTAATTTTATCTGTACATAATTTATGGATGGTCCATTACTAAACAGTTTGTTTGTCCATTACTAAACAGTTTGTATTGGTTAATATAAATTATGGTAAATAAACTTAAACTCATGACGGTGGATTTTTTTTAACAATTTGAAATTGTTATTTCCATTGTTCTCCTTTAAAATTCGCTTAGTTTTTGCTGCTTGTATTTTTTCATTCACAAAGAATTTTGTTTCAGTTTATTTTGTTTTCTATTTGAAATAAATAATATTATTATGTGATTTAAATCAATCTCTTTTAATAATCAAAAACTTACTTGATTTCCTTGAAAGAAAATTGGAAATTTTCTTACTTGTTAATAAAAATTTTAAATGCAAATAATAATTTTCTTACGTTTAATTCAGATAAGAATTTTTGAATTTTAAGTTGAACAGGTTTATGCATTAACAGTAAAAGCAGTTGGTATTCTTGGTGGAATGGAACTTCCTTTATACATAGATAACCCAGATGCTTGTTTAGAAAATGGAATTACATGCCCTGTACCAGCAAATGCAAATCAAACGTACTCTACAGACTTACATATTAGATCTTCTTTGCCAAAAGTAAGTAATTAACTAACATTATTTTGTATTGAAAAGAAAAAAAATAATTATGCTAAATGTTAACTGAAGAATATTTTAAAAAAGAAAATACTCATTCAAAAAATTATTTAAAATCTAAAATTGAACTGTCATGTCAATAATCAAACAGTTATTATTAGCAGGTATTGCTATATAAAAAAAATTAAAACAATTAAAAAAATCTATTTATTTTGTTACTCAACTACAATTACTTATAAAAGATGAATTTTGTAGCTACCAAAAAATGACAACCTGAACCCAGAACCCTTTAGATGAAAGGCAGATATGCTATCACACCACCACAGAAGGTTGATGTTGAATGATAATTATGTGAAGAATAATTAATAACTAATAAATTCTAAATACGAGTAACTTATCAAAATTATAAAATGGGTATTTTTGTACTTTGCTAAAAAAATAGAAATTATTGTTGTCAAAGAAATGAAGTAGCTGTTTAAGTAAACAGCTACTAAGGTAAGTTAAAAATTTATTGTAAGATAGGTATTGATAGCGTGCAAGAGATATTTCTTTAAGAGATTAATAAATTTTGTTTAAGGAAAATAATATGTAATTGGTCTACGTTTCATGCAATGTCTATATTTTTCCAATAGAAGTATTATATTAGTATAAGTAATATGAGGTCATAATGGGCAATCCAGATTGGAAGTTTAATGATTGTTTTATAATGTTGCACAAATATTGTTTATTTATTATTATTGCTATTCTTCACTACCATCATTTATTTTAAGTATATGGTATTTTCTTCTATACCGACATGACCATTTCATTTTACATTAAAAAAACTTTTGTAAACAACTTTTTGTATTTCCAAATTAATTATTTGTAATCATTATTAAATCTATCTATTACACTCTTTTCCTAATTTATTTAAGTCTCCTTCTAATGTAAGAATTCAAAGTTCTTACTTCAATTTATAAAAGTAATTATAATATATTTTTAAATAGTGAGAATTATTTCTCAAAAAAAAAAAACAATAATTTCACATATGGGTTGAAAAAGAGGCCTGTGTTACCATATTAACTAACATTATTGTAATTAACATAATTAACTAACATTACCTTTTTTAAATTGTATGAGTTTAAAATGCAAATTATTTCATAGAATATAGGACTGTCACATCATTTTATCCAGTAAAATTGTAACATACTATATATTTTAAATAATTTTTTAAAGTTTGCTAAAATTCTAATTATTTTTTTTTTAAACAATGTTTTTTTTATTTTATTTTAACTATAATTCCTGTTGAACCATTCATCAGAAAATGATGAAATTTACTCATATACGTTCCTTTATTACACTAATAAATAATGTTGTTTGTTTATACTTACAAAAGCTAAGGAAAACAAGGTAAGTTAAGGTAAGTATACAGGTATTTGTTTCCCAACATTCATGCTGGTATAATGAAGTTATATATCTGACATAGAAACTTTTTGGTCTAAAGTAATTTCTATGTATATACTGCAAATAAATTTAGAAAAAAAGATTGAATCTACTTTGTATGAAAAAATATATGCCGATCTGAGCACAGATGGTCGTTCACCTTTTATATGATCCCTGCTTATTCAACCCTTCATGTTGTTCTGATATTACACTACTAGCGATACAAAAACAGATATAAATTTTTGTAGATACAAACCCCTATAGAAGCCCTACCCCTTAATTGTATCAACAGGGATTGGATAAAAGGCTAAGAATAAACTGCCATTATATAAAAAAACGTTCTTCTATTCCACTCTTGTCTAACTTTCCTCATGAGACAATGTTGTGATTCACTAGAGGAAAGGGCACACATATATAGTTCATGAAAGAACAGAAGCCTTGTCTTTTCAAAATGATTTTTTGTGTGGTTTGGCCACTAAAAATATCAACAGTATTCTTTCAAGTAAACAACGCCTATCATTTTTAATTTTAATAATCTATAGGAGCCAGTTAATTGAGTGTAGCTTTGACCAAGAGCATTTTATCTTACTTCAAACATTTCAGTCTCCAGAATTCTACTACCTGAAACATTTCAGATATTTGGAACCATCTGTTTGTAAAGAATGTAGTAATCATACCACAATGTAGTAATCTTATTCAAATCCCAAAAAACTAGTCTTCTTAAATACAAGTAAAAACAATGAGTCATAGTTTTCTGTTCCATAAATTTATAATTTGTAACTTTTTATCATTGCTTAAGAATACCAAACTGTCTCAGATTACAAAATTGTTAAATAAAATTTTAACAAAAAACTGTAAAGTATAGTATACAAATAACACAGTATTTCAATTTATAATAAAAAAAGAAACAAACAGATTTAAGTACCCATATACTGCATAATGTAAAGACTGAACTGCAAAGCTAATAACAAAAGAATTTTAAAGGGATGCTTACTAACAACAAACAGTTTAAAATCTTAATTAACATGAAAATCTATATATTAAAATTGTGTAAAGTCAAAAAGAAAATAGATAGGTAAATAAATTGCATTTATATTTTACCAATAAATATGGAGGGAGTGTACGTGCTGTCTGCAAAATGAAATTTGTTAAAACATATTTTGAGCATGTAAAACACAGTTATCCAGTATGTATCACAAACAACAGACCCAAAATAACATCTTTTTCTTTGTATTTTGTCATTAATTACATCAATTAAGATAAGGTTCTATTAAACAAATATACTTTAACTTTGTTTTCCCATATGATCACCTTCAAAACTATTGTTAAAAAGTATTTATCACTAGTTATTTTTTTGTACAAATTAAGTTACAAATAAGATAAAGATCTGAAAGATACAGTTGTATTATTCATGTACTTAAATTTTGTAATCATAATCCTAACATTTAAATTAAATTATTTTTCAATCCCTTGTTATACTAGATATGTTACGTATTTATCAACAAATTTGAAGCTTGAAAATTCATAATAAGTGTTAAAAATAAAGGGTTGTTTTATTTTATTCTTCAATAAGTTATTTGTCAACTTCCATAATTTAATTTTATTTCATTTTTAAACTTCATCTTCAAAGTTTTAAAGCAAAACCAAAGAAAAGACTATTTTTTTATTTTACAATGTAAATCAAGTTAATGGACATGTAGACAGTAAGAAAGCTATAAAAATATTCCTTTTTAGCTATCTTCTGAAATTAATCTTGGAATGCTTGAATCAAGAATTTTCCTTTTATAAAAATTTTTTCAAGTAAGAATTACCAGTATTTCAATCATAAAATTGTAGTAATTTAAAATAAAATTACAAGTGCTATGTTAGTTTTTAAGAGTGAATTAAGAATTAAGTTAATAAAAGAATCCTTTTTTAAATAACTAGAATTTCTGATATAGAAGGAAACTGTAATCACATGATCTTTTTTACAGCACCCATGAATAAAAATATAACATATGTAACTGTTTTAAACAATTCTAAGATTTTTTTTCAGGCTCTGTAAGAAAATTTGTTAATATATTTAACGTTTGTATATTTGTAGTTCTTTTTACATTTATATAAATAAAACATATAATAAAATAATTATTATTAAGTTTTAAGCTTTACTTTGAACAAACATTATTATCATATTTCATATTTATTTTTAATCAGTTAATGAACAGTACATATTTATTATTTAATAATGTTACATATGAATTATGTGAAATTTTTCCAACTAAAAAAAATCTGATATGGATACCACATGACTTCTTTGTACGCATATTAAATTACATAAACACATTTTTTGCTGCACTTCATTTAAACTTATTTAATTTAAAATGAAACAAATTTAAAAGTACACATATGTAATGCCTATTAAATGACATACACACAGTTTTAAAAGTACATAAAATTTTATTTCACTAATAACTTCTGGTTTCTTTCATACCTTTTTTTTATTGTTATTATTGAATAATTATTTATTTTTACAATCACGGGTTAATAATCTATATAAAGAAAAATGTAAATGTTTGTTTGTTCAAAACTCTAAATCTCCAGAAGTTCTTCACCGATTGCTTTGAAATTTTGATACAACACTGCATTCGAATACTTGCGTGTTTTTATATAACTACTATTTATATACCCAAGATGTCACACCTGTGACACGTAAAAACATGTTTTTTTTTAAAAAAAACAGTGCTATCTGTTGGACATAAAAACAACACATGCTATACTAAATATTTTACGATTCCATTTCAATGTCTCCGATATGTGTGTCCATTACTAGTGGACTGATTTATGCGTGGGGGAAAAGGAAAAATTGATAAAGGTAAAAGGGAAGAAGGAGAAAATGGAAAAAAGAAAAACAGGGAAAAGGAAATGGAAAGGGAGAAAGAGGAAAGGGAATATGAAAAGAGAAATGACAGAAGGAAAGGAAAATGGGGAAAAGGAAAAGAGCATATGATAAAATGAAAATGGGAAAAGGAAAAGGGCATATGATAAAAGGAAAACGGAAAAGGGTAAAAGGAAAAAAGGGAATGGTTAAATTTTGTGAAGTTCCATAATGTTTATTTTGTTAATGTTTTATCAAACTTTCAATTGTGTTCATTTTATCTATATACATACTCAAATCTAGTAATAGCAAAGCATTGCCGGGTCTTCTAGTTATTAATAAATCAATTTTTTAAATTAAAAAAAAAAAAAGTTTAAAAATAAATTTAAAAAAGAAATTAACAAAAATAAGGTGATGAAGTCTGATTCGAACCGATGTGCTTTCCCCTTGATTCATACATTTCATTAATTAAAATTTTATTTGGCTATAACTTTGGAACCAGTGAAAACAAGTACCACTTATGATTATATAGTTGAAAAGCTCTCAATGAGGGCTTATTACTGCCGTTAATAAAAAGTTCATAATCAAAATGTTTTTGGATTTTGGGATCCTTTGGACACTTTTGGTTCAGTCGATTGCAGTCAAAAGGGGAGGTCCACAATTAGATGTTACAATTAGAGGTACACAATTGAGTTATGATACATATGTATGTACAGAGGTCACGCTAAAACTAGTCAAAATGGATTCAAGATGGTCAAAATGGATATTTCCGTTGAAATTTGAAAAACAAATTTTTTTGTTATTACAATATTTCCTTTACTTTGTACAAGGAAGTAAAAAGACAGTAATTTTACTCCAATTATTATTACTTCCTTGTATGAAGTAAAGGAAGTATTGTTTGGAAACAATTTGGGTTTCCAGATTTCAACCGAATTATCCATTTTGATTAGTTCCGCCGTGACGTCTGTACATACAAATGTATGTATGTGTAAGTATGCATCTCACATAACTCAAAACAGATTAGCTGTAGAATGTTGAAATTTTGAATTTAGGACTGCTGTAACATCTAGTTGTGCAACTTGTGATTGCAATCACAATGTGTTGTCCAACTTTGATTGCAATCCTACTGAACCAAAAGTGTCCAAAAAAGATTCTTTTTATTTACAGTAATAAGCAAGCCCTCATTGAGAGCTTTTCAACAACATATCATAAGTGCCAATCAAAATAAGTATTTTGATTGGTTCCAGTGTTACAGCCAAATAAAATTTTAATTAATGAAATATTTGGATATTAGGGGAAGACACATCAGTTTGAATCAAATTTCAGCTTCTTTTTTTTTCTAATTTAAATATATTGATTTATTGATAATTATTAACCTCTCATTGTAAAAATATTTTTACAATGAATAATAATTCAATATTAAAAAAAAAAATATGAAAAACTATCAGTAGTAGTTTTTAATGAAATAAAATTTTATGTACTTTTTATTTTAAAAACAATGTATAAATGTAATTTAATAGGTGTACAAAGTAGTCATGTGTTGTCCACATCAGATTTTTTCAGAAACTAATTCACAAATATTTATTTAAAATTTATGAAAATGTTATTAGTTTGTTACAGTCTTATTGTTTAACATGTTACTGGAAAAAAGTACATATTTGATGATTATAAAACAAAAGTTAACCATACAATTATAGTATTTTTACTTAATTATTTAATACTGCATAATAATATTTTCTACAAAATAGATGGGTTTTAAGATATTGATTTAAAAATATAAATGTTAGTTAAAATGGTAATACAAGATGAATTGTGCTGTTACTACTTACATTAAACAAATACCAACTTTGTCCAAAGCAGTAGAAAACATCTGAGTAGCCAGTGAAGTATAACTTAGTTCAGTGTGAACAGTCCTATACTGCATGTAAATCTCAAATGTTTAAATTTCCTTGTGGGTGAACAACTTCATAAAAATTATTGAGTCAGCTAGAGTTTATAAATTTCTACAATAAAATACAGATAAAATAAATCCATATGTTTTAAAAATCTTTTAACTCTTCTTTGGTTTTTGTGAAAATGCCATCTTTAATGAGTTTTAACTAATAAACACCTTCTTTTCTCATTGTTTAGTTACCCAACTCTCAAATTTGCCTTTCAACTCCAGAAATCTTTCTTTTGTGTTGAAGTTGGAAATGAGATTTAGTTACAAATCCTTGATTCACTTCATTTTGGATTACAACTTGTTTTTCTTTGTTTTTTTTCACTCTTTTAATCTTATTGCTGCTACCTGATTCTTGTAAAAATTGAATATTTTTTTTTCCCTTATATATATAAGTCCAGTTCTTCCTTAAATTTTTATTACGTTCTACATTACCAGAGATGCCTTCTCTACAGGTGCCAAATAGGAAGATTTTTTTTTTTAATCTCCAGTCTTAAATTATTGTAAGAACCGAGGACCTTCCTTTTACCATGCTTTTCCTGAAACTGAATCAGCTTTGTCTAGACTATATCTACCACCACATATTCTGTAGGTTTGTAAACTAACCTTATGAATATTTTCAGTGTGAGGTGTTAAATTGATAGTGCAGTATTTCTGGCACTTATATGATAAATTTTCTTTGGTATACTGATATACGAAAGGAAAACTCAAAAATTTTCAGTAGTTGGTAAAGCAGTTGTGTAGTTATTGATTTTCTCACTAGAGTGGTAGGAGAGAAAATGGCTGCCAATGAAAACAGGAAGCCTTTTTTGTGTTGGATTTATACGTCTGCCAGTCTGCTATCACTGTGCAATGTAATTTTAGAAGGAAGTTTGGTGAAGATGCACACCATGGGCTCAGTATCAATAAGTAGTAATCTGACTTTAAAGCAAGTGGATGCATCTGCAAGTGAAAGTCAACCAGTCATCCACCACTAAGTGAGGCAACTGTGAAGTTTAGGAGAGAGAGTTTTATACAAAGTTCACAAAAATCCACAAGTGGATATCCAAGCTTTAATTTTTCAATGTGATATGGCACCACTCTGTTTCTACTTAAATGTCAGATGTGAACTGAATAGACAATTAAGAAAGAGATAGCTTGGGTGTGCTGACCATGACAATGTGAACAAACATTCACTACTGTCCAATGCAAACACATTGGTCTCTACGTTTTCCCGACCTTAAGCCCTGTGACCTTTTTCTTTGGGGTTGTGTCAACAACACATGTATCAGGTACCTTTACCACCTAGCAACCAGGATGTTTGTGTTCACTTCACACATGTGATTTGATGGATAATACATCATTTTCACAGCCAGTAACGTAATAGAAGAGGCAAAGGGAGAAATAATATTTATTAAAACAATATTTACTAGAATATACAAATTTTAATAATCATTAACCTATATTTGTGAAGTCTTAACAGTGTCTACCAATTAATATTCCACCAATCATTTTACCATGTATCAATGTATATTGTATGTTTATCATGTTCCAACATTCTACCGATCAACAGTTGTACAATAACTGGTTAACTGATGTCCTTATTCCACCCTTATCTTACGACCAGAAAATGATATTACCTATGTCAGTGCTATATAAAACTATGGTAGAGGATAAAGGATTATGTTCATCTTTAACTGCAGCACATGTTTTTATATGTGATACACATGTGTCTTTAGTAAAAACTAAGGATTCATTTTTTAGGATGATATGAAATATTGTTTTGCAAAATTCCATATGAATATGATGTATCAAAGACCAACCTGCAGTAATGGAGAAGATTGTCATTGTTGTGACAATATGCTATCATGAAAAGACAGTTATTACTTATACCTAATCCTTACATACATTCTGAAACCTTTTGATAAAAAGCTAGAAATTTGGCTCTGTTACTGACTTAAACATTTTTGAAGACATATTTCAGAATTTCCCTTTAAACCACCTCTAAGATGGTGAAATAGAATTAAGAAGGGAATTTTCCTAAATTCTTGTTACTGTAAAAAGTATAAACATACCAAATATACTGTAAAATTAAGATATAACAAGTAATCAAAATAAAACATTAAATATTAATTCAAAAGAAATATTTTAATTAGCAGCTTAAAAAGTTATTATTCGATTAAACGTATTTAGGAGCCTTAGTTAAATGCAGTTAAATTCTTATAAAACTTTCTACATTTAAAATTATTTTATTTACAGTTAAGTGCACAAATAAGATGGAAGATGCAAGATCAGGCTGACAATGATGTTATATGTGTACAATTTCCAGTCGAACTTTGTTGAATTGTTTTATCACACTACAATCAAAAGGAGAATAAGTTCACACGTTCAGTACTTTTTTTTAATATATTCATTCACTTTTTTAACATATTTAATTATTAGATTCATTATAAAGATTATTACCTGCTCCTTTAAAAAAAAATGTTTATACACTTTATAAAATAGCTTTAGTGTTAATATCTGCAATGTATTAACATAAGAAACCAATGTAATGGTGCTTTTGTTAAAAAGGAGTGAAATTATCCTGAAAGAATCTGAAATTGTAAGAAGAAAAAAAGAAAACAGGCAGATTGAAAAAGAAAGGTACAATAATGTTCAAAAAATAGTGGATCCTTCTGATGTGAAGTTACATAACATTAGAGTAGAAGGGCATGGAACGCTTTCTAACTTTGAGAGCTGATGATGTAGGTAAATAAATCAGTTCATAGTAGTTACAGCTTAATTTCCAAATAAAAAATAAAATCATCAGCCTAGCTGTTTACTGAAAACATATTGATTCAAGGTTATTGCTGTCATCAAGAAATAGGATTTGTGAATGTTTTTCTTGTTTTTTCCTTTGTCTACTCAACGGTCAAATCTCCTTTCAGTAGGATTATATTTAAACACCCATTAACCAACTAATCTTCTTTCATAGTATCCAAATAATTAGTATATATAAAAGAATTTAACATAACAAATTTTATTTATCTGTAACAACAAAATTTTCAATAATATTTTTTAAAATGTATTTTTTTCTCACAAAATTTTAAGAGTAAAACAGCCTTATTTGAATCTTCAGACAGATTAGATTAAGTTAAGTTCACACTAATGAAAAATTGGTGATTATGCGTACACACGTAGAGTTAAATTAAAGGCAGAAGATGTAAAAAACTTAGATGATATCAATTAGAAAGTTATACATATAGAGGCTGTATAATAATATAACAAATAGTATACTACATGTAATGGATGGGGTAAAAAAGTAAATATTTCATTAAAAATCAGGATTAAGGAAACATATAATAATCTACTAGAGATTTAACCTGTTATAAGCCAGAGAGAAAGAGAAAGAAGTGATCTCAAGAAGTACAATTTGTTTGGAAAGAATTTCCTAAAAAAAAAATTTTTTAATTTCATTACTAAACATCTTTACAAATTTACAAGTGACCAGAGATGAATCCACTGTGACTTGTGGATTGAAATAAAAGGTTCCAAAGCTTTTGCATTTGGTATTATTTATCATATTTGTCCAGTTACTATAAAGAAATTATAACTATTAAGAGATTTTAATTAAAGGCTCTGCTTCCAATTAAATTTTAATGAAAATTGCATAGTATTAAAAGCACAAGTAACTTCAGAAGTTAATTTTGAAATCAATAGTTTTTGTACTTCTCCATATATTTTAATAAATGAAGTTTTTTTTACCATTTTTGTTCATTGCAAATTAATTTGTGATGTGAAAACTATGATGATTTTTTTTTCCTAGTAGATTGTTATTCTGAAAAAATAATAAAAAATAAAACTATATGAAAACAATTGTTAGGAATAAAATTTAAGTTAACATAATTTTAATTATTTTTAATTTCAAGATTCATATTACATGGCAGATCCATTTTGGACAGTATTTTCTGAAAAATTGGTGATTATGCGATGTGATTAATCTAAATCAAACCAATCTGTTTCCTTGCATGTTCCAGAATAACAGCTTCCTTCACAGCAATCTTCGATCTCTGTACACTGAAAAAAAAGATTTCAAGAAAGTAATTTTAGATAAAATAATCAAATTTAATGTTACAAGATTAATATATATATATATATATATATATAAGTTTATGTAACATAATTAGGCACTGTAATTAATGAAATTGTTTATGGCTCCATATATATTTTTTGATTCAGTTAATGAAGTGTTTGTACACTCATTACATGATGGTTAAGATTGATGCAATGATTACAAAAGGCGATGTAATAATATTGTAATTTATTTTAACAATCTTGTCTCCTTGGCAGTCAATTTTTTTTTCTCAGAAATTAAATTTTACTGCTGATATATCATATAATCTAGCAAAATATAATATAAACACTGCTCGTTAAATATTTTGATTGCAATTCATTAATGTTCTTTCTTAATAAAAAAAAATTATTTTATATATATATACATATAAAATAATTTTTTTATATAATAATTTAACTTATACTATAATAATACTTATATATATCTATATATATATATATATTTACTGGGAGTTAGATAAAATCATGGAGGCAATACATAAGCAAAGACTGGCTTTCTACAGACATCTGACAAGAATGGATTCAAACAGGCTTACAAAGAGAATTTTTGACATGTGTAATGGCGGCAAGGTAACGTTAATTGTCTCAAGCAAGTTAAAGAGCTTGATACCTAAGGATAGCAAACATAAATGTGATGATTTTAAACACAAAAGGGTGGTTAGGAAAAAATCTTAGAATTCAAAGGGATCCAGAAGGAGAAGAAAGAGTGCACTAACCTAAAGTGGTCAGAAGAAAGGAGGAAGCAGCACAGTGAAAGAATGGAGTATTGGAAAGCTAAAAAACTAGTCCAGAAATTAATTATTCTATGTGGTCCTACAAAGACAGGTGCCAAAAAAAAAATTACACAATGTGGACAAAGTAATGGAGGTATAAAAAGTAAACTGGGACAAACAGTAAGAGTTTTTATGAAAAAAAAGTCTGGCGATATGAAATATAGATCTAGAAATTAAAAAGATTTTTGAAAATAGTTGTGTGAAGTGTAGTGCTTTATGGTAATGAAATGTGAACAGCAGGAAAAATGGTAAGAAAAAGAATAGAAGTTTTTGAAAGTAATTTTACATTATCATGCTGAAAATTAAGTGGGTTGATAAAATTCTAAATGAAAAGGCCTTAACAAATAGGAAAGGAAAGAAGAACAGAATCGTACAAAGATGCAAACTAGATTGGTGGGCCATTTATTAAGACATCCAAGTTTAGTTAATTTGGAAATAGAGGGAAATGTAGAATCTACAATCTGTAGAGGAAAACAGTCTAATCCCAGAAATTTATATAAATGGAAGTGAAATTACAAAGCAGACTGGTTCTATAGTCTTCTTTCTATTTTATACACAAGTAAACTAAAGTAATAATGATTTCCTGGCAGTTAAAAGTTACTAATTTAAAAAAAAATAATCTCCCAAAGAGGAAATTATTTAATAGTAGTTGTTTTGGAAAGTCTTAATCATCTCTTTAACATGATGAGTTATCTACACGCAAAGGAATGTTTAAGAAAGTTAGTTCTTGAACATTTTCAGAAAAGTAAAATCATTATAGTCATATAAATACGCATAAAATTTACTGAAAGTAATTTCTTGTGAGAATATTTTTGTAACATGTACTATATAAAACAGCCTTAATTATATCTTCAAACTGTAGGAATTAATTTCTTGAAAATTCTACCAGATACATAATATAAAATCCATATCATTCCTTTTAATGTTTCTTTCCAATATTTCTTTTTTTTTTATAGCTACAAATAGTTAAGGTAGTGATTTGAAAAAACTAATTTACATGATTTAATTTTTATTAAATTTATTGAACCAATATAGCATTATGTAAAAGAATACAGATTGAACAGAAACATCAGTTGGTCATTTACTTTGAATCAATCTTCATTAGAAAAAAGTGTGCAGAATCAATCTTCATTAGAAAAAAGTGTGCAGAGAAACTGAAAGAGCAGAATTGACACATCAGAATTAATTGACCATTGATTAGTACCAATGAAATTTTAATAACAAGGCACAGGATGTTTAGTTATTTTTACCTAAAATAACATTTAAAAAATGGTAACATACTCATTTGCTGAATACTGTAACTTAGATTTCATTCTTTTGTTCCTCATAACACATTGGCTGCAGTATTTTTTTCATGCATTACAAGTGCTTATTGTCTGGTATTCACATTTTCACTGGTATGTTACAGGTCTCCTATGTCTTGTAAGATTTTACTTCTTTTAATGTTATCTGTTGGTTATTGATAGAACTATTTGTTACTTAGCAGTATTATGAGCTATACAAAAGTCTATTTTATTTAGAATCCAACTCTACGGATCCTAAGTGACTGATATCACACCAAAATGACAGTAAATTTTACCTTTTTTTACTAACTACCTAGGACCTGTACTATACAGAAGGGAAATCGAATTGAGGGGAGAATAGGATGCTTCATTGTAACCCGTACTGCTACCAAATTGATAAAATTTTGTTATACTTATAATAACTCATTTTTAACAATTTTTTGTTTTAGTAGTTACAAAAGAAACTATACTTCCATAAGGAGTTTTCAGTATTTCATTTTGATCAGAAAGACTTAATTTTTTAATTACTGCCATTATTATTAATATGTTTTACAAACAGTTTGTATTACTGTGCTTCTGATAAATGCCTACATTAATAACACTCCTTTAAGATTATGGTTTTAATGAAACATGATAACTAGAGCGTGAGTTGACTTTAGAACAAATATTTGTTCTAAAAATTTTAACTTATCAAAAATATAAATTTGAAAATAGAAACAAATATAATAATAATTTTTCGGTAAACACATTACCGAAGATGGGCTTAGCCCAAAAGTGCTTTGATAGAAGAGAAAAGTAAAGTAAGAGTGTTCTTTATTTCTGTACTTGTGGAGTGGCTGAATAAGTTTATATTTTGTAACTAGCCAGAATTTATCTGCAGAGGAAATATGGACTATAAAAATGTTAATTTAAATTGTAAATTGTAAAATTATAATTTAAATGTTAATTAAAACCTATATATATATATCATTGCCTTAATCTAGTACATTTAGTTACAACGTTGATTTAGAACTAATAATGGGGAACCGTGAAACTTTTAAATTATCAAATGGTTGACTGCAGGTGCCCCAATCACATAAATTAATATTTACATTGTGTCCCATAATGTTTGAAACTGTCAGTGTTTCAAATTGTTTAAGCCAAGAGGTATAACTTTTAAAGCCAAGAGGTAAGTTACTCCTCTGTGGGCCTTGCATAGAATTAAGGTACTTCAGAGATGTAGTAACCTTACCTAAATGAGTTTTATATTCCTAATACCTCCTGTTACAAGGGGGGAATCATGTCTTGACCTTGATTAAAGTATATAAAAATAAAAATAAGTAATTTTATTCTTATTTTTTTTTGCTTTCAATGAAAATTAAGCTTCAAAACAGAATCTGGAAAGAAACCAAATACCCGTAATGGATTTACTTCCTTGAGGGTTGAATGTGTGACTATTCGTAAAATGCTGATGATTTTGTCATCTTTCTGTAAAAGATTGTTGTTAGTTTGATGGATGTGAGATTTGTATCTTTGAGGTGATTGGCAAATGTTGACTTAATGATTCTAAGGAGAGCTTTCAAGTGTTCTTTATTTAAAAATTGTGTTCCATTTGATAAGGATTTCCAAACCTTTTTCATCTAATCACCTTTTCTGGATGAATATTTCTTCAACATTAACTAACCAGTATCTGGGATAGCCATATACCTATTATGTATTATTAAAAAAGATTTTATTATGAAGAATAGGTAAAAAAAAAAATAATTTAAATTAGCTGAAGCGAATCTATGATGTTAATAAAGCAAGTGGCCTGTTAATATTGGTAAATTCCTGGAGAAGTCAGGAAAATTATTTAACTCTTTACAAGATTTTTTTTATTTTCATTTAACAGGGACTTTAATCGGTCAGTTTTTTGATGCTGCTGCTGTATTAAACATTTTACCATAGTTTCCCTTTACCCATCAAGACAAACATTATGAAAATTCCTTTCTTTTATTTATAGATGTGGACCCTAGCAGTTCCTAAACATAATTTTTGTAATCTATAATTATGTTCCAAAAAGATTAAAATATTTATATATTTATTTATTATATGTTATACTAATCCAATAAATAAACAAAGAGAAATAGGGTTAATTAAAAATCCGTATTTTAGAAATGACAATATAGATTAAAATATTGACCTTTATGATTTTCACAAATATTACAAAATTCTGTACAAATGTATTTAAATTTAGTCATTATTACTCACACTGAATCCTAATGGAATGCAATCATAGTCATTTTCAGCTAAAGAGTAGTCAATTAATAATATTATTGAAATAAATAGCATTAGAAAAACTGTAAAACGTAAGAACATGATGGTGACTAATTGTTTGTCTTAAATTATCATTATTTATATACTAATATCTAATATGAAATATAAATTTATGTTATGGATTTGCAAGTATGATTTACTGCTTTTTTAGGAGTAAATCATACTTATAGTTGTCTATAAAAATTTTTATAGTTGTCTATAAAAATATCAATAATTGGATAGTAAAGGAATTAATGACTTGAGCTATATACAAAACTAATAGTGGGGATTACACAAATAAAATACATATGGATCTAATGGATCATATCTAAAATTCTACGTCAACCTATTTTTTTTATTTTGTTGGTTAAAAATTTATAATCCATTTTTGTAATAAAATTATTAAAAAGTCTAAAAGATTCACTTTCAAATTACATGGAAATTCTGTTCTTCAGAAGAACTGTTTGAAACAAACTACAAAGTTCCTTCTGTGGAACTTCACTGAATTTTACATATTTATGTTCAATAAAATTTCAAAAATAATTTATAGATACTTGTGATAAATAATAATGAATTATTATGGTTAATAATCTGATTATTCATGTACATACATTATGATAAAAATCAGAAATTAAATGATGATGACAACTGTTCTATAAATAGAAGATAAAGAAAATAAAATTTTGTATATTATTTGTTTGATGATTCAAAATTTTTTTAATGTAGATTAAAAGTCCAGTTTTGGACTTAAAAAAAAATTTGAATTAGTATGCAATAATAAAATTTATAAATTGAAATCTTCTTTTACTACAAATGAATGATGGCTTTTGTTAGATTTTACATATTGTTTTCTCAGTTCGGTATCAAATTTAAAGTATTTATTAATAGATAACAAAATTGTTCCTTTTATTGTCAAAAATATTTAAAGGTTTGTAGAAGAGCTGCTGCATTAAAATTGAAGTATGAAAAATTAATGATGATGAGGAAGAATTGAAGGGAACTTAAATTAAATATTTTAAATATTAAAATTAAAAATATTTTCAAAATTTAATAAATTGTGAGAAACCAAAAGAAACTTTTATTCTCAAAATTAACAACCATAATGCAGAAAAATTCACACCTCCAGGTTTGGATGAAATTCAAAATTTAATTATTGAACTTAAGAATAATAAAGGTTCTGAGGAAAATTCAATTATAGCAGATGTAGAAGAAGGCAAATATAATTGCAAAAGATTTAGTCAAAAGTTTTAGTGAAATATACAATAACAAAAAAATTCCCGAAGACTTTTAATAAGGAAGGCGCAATAGTACTTTCTTCTAACTGAACTAAGCTTGGTAAGCTGGAATTCCAAGTTGATTTATCTAAAATTTCTTATGGGTATGTTCAGTATGAATTTTCAAAAATAAACAAGAAAATTTAAAACTAACAGTAAGAAGATATCAGAGATTTTTTTAGACGTAAGCCATAATTAACTGGTACATTTTGTACACAGAATTCATCTGAGTTTAGTTGGAAAAAGTAGCTAGCAAAAAATTTGGTAAAGCCAAAAAACGTTTTTCTCTTTAACATTATGATGGAGAATCTGAGACAGACTTTATGCATATCCGTATATTAGCAGCTGGCAATTAAAGGACTGAAAAATTTATAAAATTGAATTAGAAATTTATTAACAATGATTAACTGGATCTGTCTGATAGCTGCAGTAATGATATTGTGTTTTCCCAACTGAAACAGTGTCCAGATAATATTAGACCTCAAGGATTTTATTTAAAACAGAAAATGTCAGCATCAAATCCTATCTCAAACAATTTCATGAGTGATCCCACTGACAATATGGTTAAAAAAGTATTCTATTAATAATGATTATTTTAAAGATAAAAAAGTAAGTATATTAATTGCAGTGATTGATGCACAACTGGTTCAAATTTAAAATGAAAATTAATGACAAGTAAATCAAATTTTAAAAATTATTGTAAACTTTCTTTAACTGATAAGTAGTGTAATACTTTACATTTTTAGAATGTCAGTATTCAGTAAATAAACTTGATTAATCAATTAAATGATGATACTGTCAATGTGGCTGAGCACTGGCCATAGTCTGATGAATTTAAAGCTATATTTTATTGCAGGAAAGTTAAATTACATGATAATTCTATTACATATTTTTAAGGAATAAGTATTTTGGAAATTACATAACATATAAATTCAATGTTAATTGAGTAGGTATAAAATATCTTTCGTAATGATAAGTTTACAAATATATTTTAGTTTTCAAGACACCACATAAAATTAAAAAAAAAAATAATTTGTGTAATGTTGTTACATGAGCACAATAAAAAAAAAAATGATGTGGAACCACATGATTTCTGCCTATTAAATTACATATACACACATTTTTAAAAGTAGATAAAATTTCATTTCACTAGTAACTTCTGATTTTATTCATTTTTTTTTTATTGTTATTATTGAAATATTATTTATTGTAAAACTTTTTTTTACAATCACATGTTAATAATTATTAATAAATCAATATATTTAAATTTAAAAAAAAGGAAATGAAGTCAAATTTGAACCGACGTGCCTTCTGCTTGTAAGATAAAAATATTACATTAATTAAAATTTTATTTGGCTGAAACTCTGGAACCAATGAAAGTAAATACCACTTATGATACATTGTTGAAAAGCTCTGAATGAGGGTTTATTACTACAGTTAGGAAAACTCCAAAATCCAAATTGGATTTTGGACTTTTTTGGACAGTTTTGATCAAGTTGATTGCAATCAAAAGGGGAGGTGCACAACTAAATGTTACAACAACCTTAAATCCAAGATTTAAACATCCTATGGCTAATCGTTTTTGAGTTATGCAAGTAACGTACATACATACGTACAACATAATGCCGAAACTAGTCAAAATGGATTCAGGGATGGTCAAAATGGATATTTCTGTTAAAATCTGAAAACCGAAATCTTTCACAGTCTCAATACTTCCTTTACTTTGTACAAGGAAGTAATAATACATACATTCTAATTGGAGCAGTTTTAATGTAGACTACAAATATTACACAAACAGTAAATACTGCAAAGATTTGCTCTGTTTTTATCTATTATGGTTAGCAATGATATTTATTTAAACATACAAACTTTTGTAATGACAAACTGAACCATATTTTCATAACAAACCATTTTTAAAAACTTACTTCAGAATGTTTTAAGTTATCTTGTGACTGTCCTTAGTGTTGCTGTTTGCAACTGTTTGCAACACTCGTATCGGTTGATGTTATGCTAATGATTTTTTTTTAATTAAGCATACAAGGGGTTGAAAATTATTACAGAATGTGGTCAAAAAGTGGGTAGAATTTGAATTGTGCCTATTTATGCTTCATAATGTTCAAATGTTTTAAAGTGACATACTTTTTTTTGTATGTGGTTTTGATATTCCACCTTTTGCTATAGAGGTTTGTGTAATATGTCACACAGTTTTAAATTTTAGTCTATTTTTATTACAAAACCAGGTAGTACAGATAAGCACATTGATAATGTCATGATGACATTCTACAGAAGCAGTAGAAAACATTTTTCCGCCTTTTGTTACATCTGACCATAAATATATTGATCTGTCATGTAGATATAGTAATATCTCTTTTGAAACAAATAAAAGAGTTGGCAGATAGTAAAGATGTCCATTTCTGTTAATTTAATAAGCAAAATTAATCGGATTTGTGTATATAATTTGATTAGATTAGATATTTTTTTAGAAAGGCCTACCTTTCTAAATATTCAGGTAAGTTTTTTCCATTTAAGTTTGTGTGAAAAACTAAGAAAAGAGGAATAGGGCATGGTGTACTAATGAATTAAAAACTCTTAAATTACATACAGTTCTTAGATATTCATATTGTAATATAGACTCAGCACCTTTTTAATATAAATATATAGCTTTGAAAAGGATGTACAAAATTATGTGAAGTCAGTTAAAATTAAATGTAATATGTAACTGTTCTCTATCAAATGGTTAATAAATAAAATGTTGTATGGTATGTAACCAATACACTCCTGAATATAGATGAAAGATTTGACCTGACAGGTTTAAAATCCACTAATTTTAAACCTGATGATTTTTTTAAATTATTCTTTTATATAAAATGTTAAGGATCATTGATAATAATTTACCTAAGCCTGAAAATGATTCACCATACTATTTATAAAATGTCAGGAAACATTACAATTGTGTTTAATCAACATTTAAGTTTAAATATGTGAATGTTAAACAAGTTTTTAACAAAATCAGTTATGTTAATAATTATTATTATTTGGATACGATAGGTTACACATATGCTTATCTAAATTTCTAATACATGTCAAAATACAACATTTAAAATGTGTAAAGTCATTTTAATTTAAAATTAAGTTATTTAAATTTATTAACTTAATAACAATTACCAATTGTTAAATTATAAAAATTTCTCTCTAAATATCTAACAGCGAATGTTGGTATTCTCACAATTATATTAGAACCCTTACTTTTCATTTTATATATAAATAATTTAGCAACTAATGTAGTGATTGGTAACATTAATGCATGTTTATTTCTAATGACTTAACATTAAGTTTGAGAAATAGTGATGTAATAAATGTAAATGACATCTGAATTTAAAATCTAAGGTTGTCAAAAACTGATGAACATCTGAAAATTTACCCTAAATGACGAAAATTGTACAACTTTTCTTTTTCACTGACATAGCTAGGAGGTGCAGTTGATATTGAGTGTCAACAGGGAGGTGTATCATTTTGATGAAAGTTTCAAATGATGAAACTCATCAAATTTTTAGATTTATCTTTTGATGAGAGAATAAATTCTTCAAATGATGATGAATTCTTTTGAAAAGTTCAATAAATTCTTCAAAGAAGATCATTATCAAAACTGAGTAACCGTAACCGAGAAGACATTTTTGCAAATGGCTGAACTTGCCATGAAGATTGCAAGAAGAGGTCATCATTGAAGTTTTTGGAATTCATAACTGAAATGGAATTTTTTGACTGTTCCAAACTTTTAGTATTAAGGCTATATTTGACAATTTGCATATCGATTGCTTTGTGAGAACAAAGTTTTTCTAAACTTAAGTTGATTAGAAGTAATCTTCATTCAACTATGAGCCAGCCGAGACTCAAATTTGGCTATTACCTCAGTTGTGTGCAAAACAGCTGATGAAATTAATTTTGACTCATTTCAGTAAATTTCCTTAGGTAGCGAGACAAAAATTGTAATGTTTCTAAAATCAAAGTTATAGCAGTATTATCATATTGCGCGCACGCACACACACACACACACACACACACACACACACACACACACACACACACACACACACACACACACACACACACACACACACACACACACACACACACACATACACACACACACACACACACACACACACACACACACACATGTATATATATATATTTTTTAAGTTCTATTAAATAAATAAATATGAATAAAAACAATATATTTCTGTAAAATAATTATATATATATATATAAAAGCAATTATGTATTTAGTAATTTCAAATTAATGATGAAGTTAAAAGTTATATTAAAATATTCTTAAATCAAAATATTAATTTTGATTGATAAAAATCTGTTTAGTGTGTGCCCTAATAACTCAAAAATTACTTAATCGATTTTGCTGAAAATTTGATAATTTATTACTTATCCCAGGAGTGTTTACTAAGAAGGTTTTTTTGAAATTCCAAGTTTAAAGGGTAAATTTTATTTTTTTTTTTTAGAAACCTCCTATTTTTTTAATCACTAGGTAACAAATGAAGATATCAACTTGATTTTTGGTGTATAATTTTTTTTGATGGTCTAAAAACTAATTCCTAGGTTTTTCTACATTTGACCTTGAAAGCATGAAGAAAGTTAACAAAATGTTGAACAATGATAGCAAATTTTTCCCATTTCAAAACTATTTTAAACTAGATATTCAATAGATTTGGACTTGCAATACTCTTCAGATAAACATTTTTCGGTTTTCTTGAATTTCAATTTTTTAGGGGGTAGAATGTTGTGACTGTGTATGGTGTAGCAGCTTAACCAATACAGCCAGTATCACTGTTACTGTATGTGCGATGCAACTGGCTATACCACCTGCCTCCAGTTATTTGACTAAAAAAAACAAAAAAAAAATTGACTGCGACTGGAAATACAAGTAACCATATAGTGCGGGCAAAGCCAGGAAGGGATGCTAACATGTAATAAAATAAGCATACTATGACTACCATAATATTGTTTAATGTTCTTTCTAAATTTTAAATTAAATGTTATTTTATTATTAAATTTTGCATTTGCGTTGTAAAAAACATAAAGTTTCTGTTTAAAATAAAAAACTATTTAGAGATTATATGCAATTAGTATCCAAATTTTAGTGTTGAATTGCTAGGGTTTGAGCTTTATGGTAGAGGTGAAAAATCTGAGTTTCATGCTTGTTCCTAGCATAGCAGTAGCATAGCCAAGCCACTGCTCATTTTATTTGTAACCAGTGTCTAGTCTCAAACAGGAAATATACCAATAAAATTACCTGGAATTTATATTTAGCACACTCATGTAGATTACATTGCAAGAAAATTACGAAAATGTTTATTTTTCTTGAAAAAACTTTACAGCTGGATTGATAAAGAGTTTTGCGGGCGATATATTTTGCTCGTATTCACTCAGCATTATCTTCGACACCTTGGTTTTAAGGTGAATTATGCTAAAAAGAAAGCTGTTTATTTTCAAAAGCCAGCAATACAATTAATCTGTTGTTTAAACCCTATAACCCATTACCTTATTTTAAAAATCTTAAAATATTATGTTGTATCCATACATGGTCTTTTTTGTTTGCTATACATAAAGAAAAATATGTCTTCTTTTAAAATGAGTACTGAATTGAAACGTTACCATTTTATGGTGAACATATTTAATTTATAACATGATTGTAATTATAATCTGACTTCTAAATGTTTTGTTACTATGTCGCCAAAGTTTCTTTTTATAGTTAATCTTCTTAAATAAAACAGTTCTAACCAGTTTCAAGAAAATGTAAAAAAAAACTTTAATATTCTTGAGAACTTTTTGAAAAAGATCCAGTGTTCTTTAAATTAATTTAATTATTAAATTTATAATGAAAAAAAAAACAGTATTGTGTTTAATAAAAAAAATACATTATTCAATAAGATTCTGCAAATTAAAAATTTTATTTACAATATGATTACTACTGAAAAACAGCCAACAGAAAATGATGAAATTTCTGTACATCCCTAATTTTTTTTTTGTCTTCAGTCATTTGACTGGTTTGATGCAGCTCTCCAAGATTCCCTATATAGTGCTAGTCGTTTCATTTCAGTATACCCTCTACATCCTACATCCCCAACAATTTGTTTTACATACTCCAAACGTGGCCTGCCTACACAATTTTTCCCTTCTACCTGTCCTTCCAATATTAAAGCGACTATTCCAGGATGCCTTAGTATGTGGCCTATAAGTCTGTCTCTTCTTTTAACTATATTTTTCCAAATGCTTCTTTCTTCATCTATTTGCCGCAATACCTCTTCATTTGTCACTTTATCCACCCATCTGATTTTTAACATTCTCCTATAGCACCACATTTCAAAAGCTTCTAATCTTTTCTTCTCAGATACTCCGATTGTCCAAGTTTCACTTCCATATAAAGCGACACTCCAAACATACACTTTCAAAAATCTTTTCCTGACATTTAAATTAATTTTTGATGTAAACAAATTATATTTCTTACTGAAGGCTCGTTTAGCTTGTGCTATTCGGCATTTTATATCGCTCCTGCTTCGTCCATCTTTAGTAATTCTACTTCCCAAATAACAAAATTCTTCTACCTCCATAATCTTTTCTCCTCCTATTTTCACATTCAGTGGTCCATCTTTGTTATTTCTACTACATTTCATTACTTTTGTTTTGTTCTTGTTTATTTTCATGCGATAGTTCTTGCGTAGGACTTCATCTATGCCGTTCATTGTTTCTTCTAAATCCTTTTTACTCTCGGCTAGAATTACTATATCATCAGCAAATCGTAGCATCTTTATCTTTTCACCTTGTACTGTTACTCCGAATCTAAATTGTTCTTTAACATCATTAACTGCTAGTTCCATGTAAAGATTAAAAAGTAACGGAGATAGGGAACATCCTTGTCGGACTCCCTTTCTTATTAGGGCTTCTTTCTTATGTTCTTCAATTGTTATTGTTGCTGTTTGGTTCCTGTACATGTTAGCAATTGTTCTTCTATCTCTGTATTTGAACCCTAATTTTTTTAAAATGCTGAACATTTTATTCCAGTCTACGTTATCGAAAGCCTTTTCTAGGTCTATAAACGCCAAGTATGTTGGTTTGTTTTTCTTTAATCTTCCTTCTACTATTAATCTGAGGCCTAAAATTGCTTCCCTTGTCCCTATACTTTTCCTGAAACCAAATTGGTCTTCTCCTAACACTTCTTCCACTCTCCTCTCAATTCTTCTGTATAAAATTCTAGTTAAGATTTTTGATGCATGACAAGTTAAACTAATTGTTCTGTATTCTTCACATTTATCTGCCCCTGCTTTCTTTGGTATCATAACTGTAACACTTTTTTTGAAGTCTGATGGAAATTCCCCATTTTCATAAATATTACACACCAGTTTGTACAATCTATCAATCGCTTCCTTACCTGCACTGCGCAGTAATTCTACAGGTATTCCGTCTATTCCAGGAGCCTTTCTGCCATTTAAATCTTTTAATGCTCTCTTAAATTCAGATCTCAGTATTGTTTCTCCCATTTCATCCTCCTCAACTTCCTCTTCTTCCTCTATAACACCATTTTCTAATTCATTTCCTCCGTATAACTCTTCAATATATTCCACCCATCTATCGACTTTACCTTTCGTATTATATATTGGTGTACCATCTTTGTTTAACACATTATTAGATTTTAATTTATGTACCCCAAAATTTTCCTTAACTTTCCTGTATGCTCCGTCTATTTTACCAATGTTCATTTCTCTTTCCACTTCTGAACACTTTTCTTTAATCCACTCTTCTTTCACCAGTTTGCACTTCCTGTTTATAGCATTTCTTAATTTCCGATAGTTCCTTTTACTTTCTTCATCACTAGCATTCTTATATTTTCTACGTTCATCCATCAGCTGCAATATATCGTCTGAAACCCAAGGTTTTCTACCGGTTCTCTTTATTCCGCCTAAGTTTGCTTCTGCTGATTTAAGAATTTCCTTTTTAACATTCTCCCATTCTTCTTCTACATTTTCTACCTTATCTTTTTTACTCAGACCTCTTGCGATGTCCTCCTCAAAAATTTTCTTTACCTCCTCTTCCTCAAGCTTCTCTAAATTCCACCGATTCATCTGACACCTTTTCTTCAGGTTTTTAAACCCCAATCTACATTTCATTATCACCAAATTATGGTCGCTATCAATGTCTGCTCCAGGGTAAGTTTTGCAGTCAACGAGTTGATTTCTAAATCTTTGCTTAACCATGATATAATCTATCTGATACCTACCAATATCGCCTGGCTTTTTCCAAGTGTATATTCTTCTATTATGATTTTTAAATTGGGTGTTGGCAATTACTAAATTATACTTCGTGCAAAATTCCATAAGTCGGTCCCCTCTTTCATTCCTTTTGCCCAGCCCGTATTCATCCACTATATTTCCTTCCTTGCCTTTTCCAATGCTTGCATTCCAATCTCCAACTATTATTAAATTTTCATCTCCTTTTACGTGTTTAATTGCTTCATCAATCTCTTCGTATACACACTCTACCTCATCATCATCATGGGCGCTTGTAGGCATATTGACGTTAACAATCGTTGTCGGTTTAGGTTTTGATTTTATCCTTATTACAATGATTCTATCGCTATGCGTTTTGAAATACTCCACTCTCCTCCCTATCTTCTTGTTCATCACGAAACCTACTCCTGCCTGCCCATTATTTGACGCTGAGTTAATTACTCTAAAATCACCTGACCAAAAGTCGCCTTCCTCTTCCCACCGAACCTCACTAATTCCTACTACATCCACATTTGTCCTACCCATTTCCCTTTTTAAATTCTCTAGCCTACCAACCTTTTTCAAGCTTCTAACATTCCACGCTCCGACTCGTAGAATGTTATTTTTTAATTTTCTGGTGACCCCTTCCTTAGTAGTCCCCACCCAGAGATCCGAACGGGGGACTATTTTACCTCCGGAATATTTTACCAAGGAAGGCGCCTCCATTATTGCTGTGTGAAAATGCAGAGAGCCACATTTTCTTGGAAAAAAAGCAGCTGTAGTTTTCCATTGCTTTCAGCTGCGCAGTACTCAGAGGACTGAGTGATGTTGATACGGCCGTTTAAGTCGTCCTGACTCACGCCCCTAACAACTACTGAAAGAGCTGCTGCCCTCTTTCAGGAATCATTCCTTAGTCTGGCTCTCAACAGATACCTCTCCGATATGGTTGCACCTTCGGTCCAGCTACTCTGTATCCCTGAGCACTCAAGCCCCCTCACCAACGGCAAGGTCTCATGATTCATAGAGGAGGACATCCCTAATAGTAATGATTAATTGAAGATGCTCTCTCTCTCTCTCTCTCTCTCTCTCTCTCATATATATATATATTTTTTATTTATTTTTTTTTTTTTTTGTGAATAAAATGAAGTAAAAAAACTGAGTTCATTTTCTGCTAAAGAGTAGTTCAAATCTGGTGATCCAAGTCAGAGAGGACCAGTCACATTCTATCTGTTTCTTCTTAACTAAGACCTCATTCATTCTACATCATAGCATGAAAACACATAGACAGATTGTGAAAATATAGAATTCAACTGTTATCAAAATTCAACTCCTCAATTCACACCCAAAGATCAAATAGAAGACTATAAACAAAACTGTTATTTTGTTCAACCCAAGTCCTGTCTCCTCATCCCCATGAAGCATTTTAATCAATAAGTTTGAATGTCATTATTTTATTATTACACAATTTGTATTTAACTAAGTATTCAAAAGATAAATATTTTTGTTCTGTTTATAATAAAGTACATAAATAAAATGGAAAATATAAAATCAATCTGATAAATGTCAATTGTGTACAGTTTCCAATCAGGCTTTGTTAAATTGTTATCAGAAGTGAGAATTTATATGAAAAATTAGTATGTGTTTGGCAAGATAAAGAAAACTGGTGATCCAGTTTTGGATATAATAATCCACCAATTTGAATGAAAAACACAAAATTCAGTGGCACATAAAAATCTCACAAGACCATTATTTTTGATTTTGGGATTCATTTTGAAAAAAAAAACTTTTAAGACATCTTCAACTTTTTAAAAAGAGCACAAAACTAGTACCAGAAAATTTTTTTTTTAAATCTAATTTTACCTGAGATATGATCTCAAACCCCTTCTGTTGCTCCACCTACTAAAGACCGTAACTTCAAACATTAATAGGTAGCATCAACGACCCTTAAATACAAGTCACAATGCCAAATTTGAAGATGATTGGTCCAGCGAACATTGAGTTATTAACCAAAATATATGTTGACACACACATTCGCTAACTTACATAAAAACAAACAAAATTGACTTCTCTTTTTTTCATTTCTCAACATTTTATGACCCACTGATTCCAAAAAAGGGAAAAGGTGGTGATTTTTGGCACAATTACCTTGCTGTATACTTTTTGTTGTAGTATATAATATAATAGTAACGTGGAAAATACTGTATTAAATTCTATTAACATTCACCCAATGACCCTAAAGATTATACAATTAATAATATATGTCATAAACAATAATAATAATATACAAACTAAGATATGCAAAAGTGAAGTCATAATGGTTTGTCTTAAATTTTCAAGATTAATATACTTGTGGTTAACACAAAATATTAATGCATGTGCATTGATGCACAAGTGTGATTCACTGCTAGATTAGTAATTCATAATCTGTAAATTTAAAAATTTGTTACATAATAAATATGTAGTAAATTTTATTATATTAACAGCAGAAAGCAACAGAAATAAATATGATTAAGATAAAAAATTGCTTTAATATGGTAAAAAAAAAATAAATAGAAGTGCATAAATAGAAAATTATCTTATAGCAAAAAAGAATCTATTTTTTTACAATTTTGATCTAAATTATTTCATATTAAAACATTATTTATTTGCAATAAAATTATCAAATACATTAAACAAGCTCAATTAGTAATAATAAATAGTAATTTGATAAAGTTTACTTAAACATAAAATTTAATTTACTTAAATATAAAAGTCAATGTTAAAAATCATTAATTTTATTTATCAAAAATAAATAAAAATTAAAAAAAATTTTTGATTAGAAATCAAGAAACTAAGTGTTTCTTGAAAAACTAATAATTAATTTAGAAATAGTTCAATTTTAACAATTTTAGTCCTTTATTTTTATGTAAAACTACGTAAATATTAAAGTGCAGTTTAATGGAGTAACTATTAACAATATTTATATTTTTAGATCAGTATGACACTTTTTATATAGAATATACCTTTTTTTAATTTCGATCTTATGGTGTAAAATATTCAGTTTTTATTATTGGATTTTTTGGTGAATAATCAAAAATGAAAAGAAACAATCATACAGAAAAAAGAAAGATAACATGAAGAAATATATCTCAAAAAAACAACAAGAAGAGGAAGAAAATGTTAAAACCGAAGAAAGAATAAAAAGATTTCCAATCCCTAGTATCCCACGCACATAAAAAGCAGCAGTATTTAACATACTCTAGTTGCATTCCTAAGAGTACAGTGATGACTTTTAGATCGCCATAGATTTTCCACTTGTGTTCAGCATATTTGATTGAATCTAGGAGGACTGCCATGTTTGCATGAAATCTCCTTCATATGAACTGTTGCCTTAATCCATTTGGCTACACCAGCTTCATGCTTCATGTGAACTGCATGACCAACAAGAATAGAAGGAAGATGTTTGCCATTGTGAAATAATACAGCTTTCAAGCTAAGCTTGGAGGAATCTATGAATAGCCTCCAATCAGTTGGATCATGATTTAAATTCAAACATTTCATCAAGCCATTAACGTAGCAGCAAATAACGATTGTTTTTCTTCTCAAATAAAAAAAAAAAAAGCAGATCCCTATGACGATGTCTGTAGTGTGAGACTCTGACATCATATTGGAGAAGATTCCAGTGCTGTAGTCTTGACCCTAGAAGTTCTGCCTTCTCTTTCTACAAATCAAGGTCTCAAATGAGATCACTCAATTCCACGTGACTCAGTCTGTGCGGTTTATCATCTTTTTCGTCAAAATCAGTCATGGGATGTGGGAGGCTTGTTGAGTTCTTCTTCCACACTGTCTTCATTTTCTACTTCAAGCTCATAATTTTAGGGTGGAATAGGAACTGGTAAACTATCTGAATGTGGAACAGGTCGAATAGCAGATGGAAGATTAGGGTACTGAATAATTTTTTCTTCATTGACAATCCTGCCTTTGTAGGTGGAGTCAAACAGAAATAGCAGTTATCTGTATGGTTTGTAGGCTCCTCCCAAACCATAGGCACAGTAAAAGCCGTAGATCGTTTTTAATTTTTCAGCCATTCTGGTAGTATAACTGAACAAGAGTTGCAACATACATGTGGAGACCATGAACTTATCCTGTTCCCCTACATTCATACCAAAATAATGCTGATAGGCAGTCTTCATAAGAGGTGTCAGATTACGTTTCTGTGATGAAAATGTTATTTCACCACAAATGTAACAAAAATTATTCACTGAAATTACACATTTTCATGGCATTTTGATTTAACAAATTTTTCACTTCAAAAGTATTCAAAAACCAGAAATTCTACACTAACAACAACAACAACAATATGAAACTCACAGTCTCAGCAACAGTAATAACATTTATAACCTAAAAACAGCTGGGAATGTTGTGTTTTGTCATTTAACAGGTGTGACAATTCCAAAAACAAAATGATCCCCGAAACTGTAGATCAGGTAAAAAATGACATGTCATTGTATCTCCACAGCAAGAACGAATTGGTCATTTTAACAGTGATTTTTTAATTCAGCAGATGAAAATACATAAGAATAAGCTATTTCTGAGCCCGAAACATTGTTGGGCAGTCTAATCAGAGACTGCCCAACTTAAATAAGAGTGATTATTGTTAGTTAAAAAGCATAAGCAGCAAATGACATACTATAATTATTATAAACATCAAGATAATTATGAAAGAATTATTTTATATAAATTCAAAAGAAAATTATTTAAATTTATCTAGTTTAATTTTTTTTCTTTTGAATTAAAAACAAAATGGACATAATATACTTAAATTTATCAATTTTTTCTGAAACATTTTTTATAATTAATCAAATACATTATGTAACATTATATGAGTAATTCAATTGCAGTGTTTTAAATATTTATACACTCAAATAATCATATCTTCTACAGATATGGATGTCCTAAACAAAATTATATATAAAAGTGCATTCTAACATTAGAAAGTATTAGCACATCACAATTGTTGTTCTTAGCTTGACTTCAGAAGTGTAGTTTGGGACAGCATCCACCTGACCCAAAATAAACAAAATTTTAATTAGTACTTTATCATTTTAATTCTTTGAAAAAAAAAGATTTTTCAACACAATTTAGTAATATATTTTACATTTGAAAAACATTAATATTAAATTACTATATTAAAACAAATATATTTATTTAATGAAAATTTTCATATAATATGTTATTCAGATCAGTTCATAATTATATATTACATAGATCAAAATAGAAGCGAGTAAGTATTCTTAGATAAAGAAAAGGGATCCCTAGTATTTTTGGGCCGTAACCAAACCTGATCAAAAGAGTACTACAATATACAAAATTAATAATAATGGAAAAAAGAAGTGAAGAATATGTAAAAATAAATATTAGTAAATAGAACACAAAAAAGATAGTGTATAGAATTAATATGTATTTAGAAAGCAGAAAATTCAAGTTTAATCAACGTTAAAAAAAAATACATTAACAGAGTACTAGTTGTGTGAAAAAGGAAATCTTGAATTTAGCTTTAAATAGGTTACAAAAAAGATCTTTTAAATGGATTAATCGTGTATAAAAAATGGTAATGTCAGTATAATAAGGTCTTTGCAGTATGTTGAAATATTGTACTGTTTTATATGTAAAATGAATAAAATAGTTCAGTGGTCAGATTTGATATAGATGGATATTATTATTTTTAAGAAAAAAAATGGTTATTATTTTCTAAGCAAAGGTGGTACGTTCATAAATATAATAAACATGACAAGTTCAAATTTTAATTTACTAATAACACTAGTCAACAAAAAATGTTTTTTCATGCTATCTGGAATCATACATGGTGATTTTAACTAATTTTGGGGTGCTGAATTTAAAGCTGTTATCAGAATTTGTGTAATATGTCATGTTTTTTGGATACATATGATTTATTTACCAATAAATGCATAATCACTGTGAAATCAATATTTAAAAAAAAAATTATGTGTATTCATTTAAAATTTGTTTAAATCAAATAAATTTTCATTTATTCAAACACAGATAAACTGAAATACAATAATACAATTTTAAAATAAAATTTTCTTCTAAAAGTCTAAATCATTTGAAATGTCTTACCTTTAATTTTTTATATATGTTGACAAACGTTTTCGCTTGTATGTTGTTTGATTAGTTTCTCTAAATAAAAACCAACAATAGTCATCCATCATTCCAGGATACCATCTTTCTTGGTACTGATGTTTCATGGTCAGAATATCCTGATGGAAACACTTTCCTTGCTGATCGCTGACAGAGCCAAAATGTTCAGAAAAAAGTCTAGGTGAGAGTGTAGGAAATGAATTTTAATCACATCTTATATCCTAGCGTTTATAGTTCTCTAACATCTTATTAACCAAAAAAAAACATAGTTTTCATCTGTTACCTAAAAAACCACCAACATCTTTGAAGGACTTCCATGCAGCTAGTTCATATTCGCTAAGTTTATCTTCAAAAGTTGAGTCCTTAGGCATTTTCTTGATTTTCGACTGATAAATATACCCTCCTGCAGCTTACCATCACTCAATTTAGGAAAACTTAGTTTTAAATGATTAAATCCTGGTCCATTTTTGTCTAGTGCCTTTACAAAATTTTTCATGAGTTTTAAGTGAAGTGGCAGCAGTATGATTTTAAAACTGCTTTCATGCTAACTTCAGAAGAATCAATAAAAAGATGCCATTCTTCAGGAATATACTGATTTCCTCTTTCAACAGCCATTGACATCAGTACACAGGCACAATGAATTTTTCAAAGTAAAATGAGTTTTATTTCATGTTCTAAACATAGAAACTTTTGTTTTTTCTGCTAAAAGATTTCACTGTTGCAGTCTAAACTCCAGAAGTTCAGCTTGCTGCTTTGATAACTTTAAATCACCAACTAAATCATTAAGTTCATATTGTTGAATTAAATGAGATTTCTCATCAGACAGGAAGAAATTTCTCTACATCCTCTACATCATCTGCTTCATTATCAAATTTTTCTTCTAGTAATGTTGGATTAGATGGTGGTACAGGTATAGGTAATTCCGTATTGTACCGGTAAACATGTGGTACCGGCTTTAGTTCAACAATTTATTTCGGCCATTGCACTCCGATCCTTTTTTCAGATTTTTTAAATATTTAATATATTAGTCCCGCCCCGACGGTGTTTCCAGTCTAACAAGTTTCTAAAAAAATATGTATACGAACCACAGAATTATAAGACTAACGTACGTATGTGCTACACACGTATATTCGAACAAAGGTCCGTCTTACAGAAATAGAAGTTTTGGACTGGGGAACATTCTTTTTCGTAGATTCTTTACAATCCATTTAATTGTATTTTTTGTTTGTTTAAGTTTTTCCTTAGAACCGAAATCGGTAAAAATGACCGTTTTTTTCCACTGATCTATATACTTTCTAAAAAAAGTCATTATTTGAAATTTTAAATGAAAAATAGAGGTCAAATTTTATTTGAATTAATAGACAAAGTAAAAACAATTAACTTGTTGGTAAACAGTTACTATTCGTGTCAATGACCATACCACGTTGAACACACCGGTTCTCGTCTGATCACCGAAGTTAAGCAACGTCGGGCGCGGTTAGTACTTGGATTGGTGACCGCTTGGGAATACCGCGTGCTGTTGGCATTTTTCTTTTTTTTCTTGTTCAGTAATTCATTTTTTGTCGGACTATTCAAGAAATTATTTCTGTAGAAACTTTTAATACGCAAGTCTATAAAAAAAATCTCAATTTTTACTAAATTTAATTCGTTAAACATGTTTATACGAAACATGTTGTGAACGGCTGTACCACGTTGTGCATACGTACCGATCACCGAATTTATGTTTATTTAAATTTGATTAATATTTCGATAGAAGCTACAGTTAGAATTCCAGTTCTTCTGGACGAGCCGTTACTAAAATTTCATAAGTTAGATGTAGACCTTTACTCAAATTTAGATATTCATTCGTGAAGTAGTTTTATACACCGCTACGGATAGGCTAATTAGAGTTAAAATTTCAGCTATGTTTTTCGACCAGTTTCTCACGTACAGACATCTAGCCGAACGTTTTATCATTTTTTATAGCTAATAAAAAGAAATGAAGGGATGCTAACATGTAATAAAATAAGCATACTATGACTACCATAATATTGTTTAATGTTCTTTCTAAATTTTAAATTAAATGTTATTTTATTATTAAATTTTGCATTTGCGTTGTAAAAAACATAAAGTTTCTGTTTAAAATAAAAAACTATTTAGAGATTATATGCAATTAGTATCCAAATTTTAGTGTTGAATTGCTAGGGTTTGAGCTTTATGGTAGAGGTGAAAAATCTGAGTTTCATGCTTGTTCCTAGCATAGCAGTAGCATAGCCAAGCCACTGCTCATTTTATTTGTAACCAGTGTCTAGTCTCAAACAGGAAATATACCAATAAAATTACCTGGAATTTATATTTAGCACACTCATGTAGATTACATTGCAAGAAAATTACGAAAATGTTTATTTTTCTTGAAAAAACTTTACAGCTGGATTGATAAAGAGTTTTGCGGGCGATATATTTTGCTCGTATTCACTCAGCATTATCTTCGACACCTTGGTTTTAAGGTGAATTATGCTAAAAAGAAAGCTGTTTATTTTCAAAAGCCAGCAATACAATTAATCTGTTGTTTAAACCCTATAACCCATTACCTTATTTTAAAAATCTTAAAATATTATGTTGTATCCATACATGGTCTTTTTTGTTTGCTATACATAAAGAAAAATATGTCTTCTTTTAAAATGAGTACTGAATTGAAACGTTACCATTTTATGGTGAACATATTTAATTTATAACATGATTGTAATTATAATCTGACTTCTAAATGTTTTGTTACTATGTCGCCAAAGTTTCTTTTTATAGTTAATCTTCTTAAATAAAACAGTTCTAACCAGTTTCAAGAAAATGTAAAAAAAAACTTTAATATTCTTGAGAACTTTTTGAAAAAGATCCAGTGTTCTTTAAATTAATTTAATTATTAAATTTATAATGAAAAAAAAAACAGTATTGTGTTTAATAAAAAAAATACATTATTCAATAAGATTCTGCAAATTAAAAATTTTATTTACAATATGATTACTACTGAAAAACAGCCATCAGAAAATGATGAAATTTCTGTACATCCCTAATTTTTTTTTTGTCTTCAGTCATTTGACTGGTTTGATGCAGCTCTCCAAGATTCCCTATATAGTGCTAGTCGTTTCATTTCAGTATACCCTCTACATCCTACATCCCCAACAATTTGTTTTACATACTCCAAACGTGGCCTGCCTACACAATTTTTCCCTTCTACCTGTCCTTCCAATATTAAAGCGACTATTCCAGGATGCCTTAGTATGTGGCCTATAAGTCTGTCTCTTCTTTTAACTATATTTTTCCAAATGCTTCTTTCTTCATCTATTTGCCGCAATACCTCTTCATTTGTCACTTTATCCACCCATCTGATTTTTAACATTCTCATATAGCACCACATTTCAAAAGCTTCTAATCGTTTCTTCTCAGATACTCCGATCGTCCAAGTTTCACTTCCATATAAAGCGACACTCCAAACATATACTTTCAAAAACTTTTCCTGACATTTAAATTAATTTTTGATGTAAACAAATTATATTTTTTACTGAAGGCTCGTCTTGCTTGTAAAGTCATGTAATCTCGAATTAAAAAATGGCAAAACAATAAATTCGTAAATATATACCTATTGTGAATCGGATTATCCTGTAAAGATTAATTTCGATTTAACGCAGTACGTTATGAAATAATACATTTTTTGAGTTTAAAAGGATGTTGATAATTTAAAAGTGTAATAAATATAAACTAAGGTCCGAGATGGATGCTTCTATTTAAGAAGAAATAATACTTTTAAAATCAGAATTATGAGTAATAGAAGTAGTACTTTGTATAACGGGTGGTAATATTGATAAATATTTTAGTTCCTAAAGGTGATACAGGTAGCGCCGTTGTATATTCTCTATTTAAAATCATTGATATATTTTAAAAGTATTTTTAGTGTTCTAATCTAATCATATTAGAATTATTTTAATAGGTAAATATTTTTTTAATATAATTTTTTTTACTACAAATATTTTTATTAAATCGCAATGAGAATAATATTTGAAATAAGGTAACTTCTCAGACGGTTTATTTCTAAGCTTTCAGAACGGGTCCGTCGATGGTGGCCAACGTAGTTATCGCTTCTCGGCCTCTTGGCTAAGATCAAAGTGTAGTATCTGTTCTTATCAGCTTAATATCTGATACGCCCGGCATCGTTGGGCCAGAATATTAAACTGATTTTTGGAAATGGACGGAGTGCTAGGGGCTTGCTCCACCTCTGTCGCGGGTTAGCCCGGTATTGCAGTACCGCCGGGATTGGCCCATCTAATTTCAAAACAAGTTAGTAAACGAACGATTGGGCAATAGGTGTATGATGGCATACACGACGGATTATGTTTGTTATCTGCGTAAACGGTCAATAACGAATTAACCTTTATCACTGGGATGCTGAAGAAATAATGAGGGTTTAATATGAACAAATTATAATTTAAGCCAGCTTAAGCTTAAACTCGCTGTTGTTGACGGTGTTTAATTTATATTCCAATTCTCTCTCATTACGTGGTGGGGTAAATGTAAGTAATTTGATTTGATTAATATAATTTGCAGCAATTTCTTTACCCTTCTCTGAATTACGCGCAAGATTATTATCATTTTTTACCACTCTAGTAACTGTGAAATAAATAACTAATATCGGGCCTGCTGCGCTTTAGTAAGACTACATCAATAAAAACTTTTTTTTACTAAAATAATAGATTCTTCTTAAATTAAAAAAAAAATCACATAATAAAGTTATAGAAATGTTAGGCAGATCGTTAATTTATGCGCCAGCATACCACGTTGAAACACATCGGTTTTCGTCCGATCGTCTGAAGTTAAGCAACGTCGGGCGCGGTTAGTACTTGGATGTGACCGCTTGGGAATACCGCACTGTTGCCCACCTTTTTTTTATCAAAAGAATTTGTTTCTCTTTTAAGTACAGCTGCAAATGCAGACCAAAAAATGTTCGCTGAACTAACTACCGTTATTTCTTATTAATCATTGATAAAGAAAAACATGTACTGTAATATATTTTATCGGTTCATTATAAAAGGTTTTTTTTTGTATTAAATAAAATATTTCAGTTATTTGTTATATTTTAAGTGTCCTAATTTTTATTACTGTGATTGTAAAAAGAACAATAACCAAATTTTTTAATATCTATTTATTATTACCAATTTAAAAAAATATATATTTTCGACTTTTTGAAAATTTCAAGGTTCATGTATCGAGGAGGTTTTATTAATAATGGAGATATTCACTAAAATTATTATTATTATCGTTTAATATATTTACATCAAAATTAAAAATCGGATTTTATTTAAGAGCTCCCCGTCAGGATTAGGGAATTCAATATTTAAGAATTTCGAGCATTAAATTTTGAAAATGCGAAAAAAAGAAAATTTATTTCGCGGTTCCCATACTGAAGAGAAAGTGTACGAGTAAAATTAATGTAATAAATAACGAACGTTGCTTCTAACTTCGTCCGCTCAAATTCTTTCGACCTTATGTTAACGTAACTAATGAACAACTCGACCATCTTCATCAAATTTTCACATGCGCAACATAAAATGCTTTACTGCAGCACATCGAAATTTCGAATCGAATTTTGTGCTTTGGAACATTTGAATAATTATTTTCATATATTCTTTACAAGTAATTTAAATCTCTTTTTTGGTGTTTTACTTCCTTGTACGAAGATCGCGAAAAAATTCGGTTTTCAGATTTCAACGGAAATATCCATTTTGACCATCCCTGAATTCATTTTTACTAGTTGTCTATACGTACGCACGTGCGTATGTACCTCACATGAGGGAAAAACAATTAGCCGTAGGTTGTTGAAATTTTGAATATAGGACTGTTGTAACATCTCGTTGTGTACCTCTCCCCTTTTGATTGCAATCGATTTGACCAAAAATGTTGAAAATAGCACAAAATCCAAAATATCTTGACGTTTTCTTAACTCCACTAATAAGCTTTTCAATGATATATCGTAAGTGATACTTATTTTCATTGGTTCCAAAGTTAAAGCGAAATGATATTTTAATTAATAAAATATTTCGATCTTGCAAGGGGGAAGGCACATAGGATCGAATCTAATTTCATTTCCTTATTTTAATTTTAGTTTAAGTATATTGATTTATTAATAATTATTAACCTCTGATTGTAAAAAAAGTTTTACAATAATTATTAAATAATAGTAATAAAAAAAATTAAATCAACAGTTATTCGTGAAATAAAGTTTTAAGTACTTTTCATTAAAAAAAAAATTGTATATGTAATTTAATAGCCGTACAAGGAAGTCATGTGTCCACAACAATTTTTTTTAAATTTCCTTTAGGACATAAATGGTAAAAAATGAAAGATTTTGTGTTGACCGAACTATATACTTTCCGTTGTTGTTATTGCTGCATATATGGCTGTAGCCGTAAAATTAAAATAATCTCTTTTTCAAAAGTTTAAATGAAAAATACAGATCATACTTTTTATATTTGTAGATAATGTAGAAAAAATTAAGTTGTTGACAGACAGCGAGAATCATTGTCAACGGCCATACCACGTTGAACACACCGGTTCTCGTCTGATCACCGAAGTTAAGCAACGTCGGGCGCGGTTAGTACTTGGATGGGTGACCGCTTAGGAATACCGCGTGCTGTTGGCATTTCTTTTTTGACGAAAAACTTTTTTTTTCTAAATACCCCTCAGGTAATAAATACAGACCAAAAGAAGTTCACTTTACCGGTTACAGTTATTTTTCATCGTTGTATTAAAAAAAAAAACCTGTACTGTAATATATTTTAACGATTTTCATTCAAAAATATTTTTGTATTAAATTTATACCTCACTTTTTAAAGTCTCTTAATTTTAATTATTGAAGCTAAGATGATAAAAAAAACAACAATAACTAAATTTTTAATATTAGTTTTATTAGCATCAGAAATACGAAAAAGATATTTTCTACTTTTTGAAAATTTCAAAGCCTTTTAATAGATCAGCGGGAAATTTAATGATGGAAACATTCGCTAAATTTACTGTATGTTAATAAATTAAAATTAAAAAAAAAAATTTGAATTTTTAAAAAATATTTTTAGGTTCTCATTAGCGATAGGATATTAAGTTATATATGTGACTTTATTGTTCTAACAAAATTTGGTTAGAACATTAAAAATATGAAATGGCCAAAAAAATTAAATTCATTTCAGGATTCCCGTACTGACCACAAAGCATGCGGATAAAAGTAATGTTTAAGACAATAATCCCTAAGTCATGATAATAAATTAAAAAATTCCTTGACAGTTCTGGGCAAGAGGTCTGTTGTTCTTTTAATTTTTTTTTTTTTTATTTAATATTTTTTTTAATAGGAGTTAATGTGGCTGATAGATACTTCATGCAAAGAAACTTCAGCGTTCCACCGCACAGCATCATAACGACGTTGCTTCTAACTTGGCCCGGTCAAATTCTTTCGATTTTATGTTGAGCATAATGCTGTGGTCCTTAGGTTCTACAGCAAATGGCATGGCTCGTCGTTTCGCCTTTAGCTATTCAGTTAGAGTTACTGAGCGTAATATGCAAATAACATGAGGCACCCAGATTTTATCTTCATCCCTGAATGTACAATCAAAATAAAATTTATAAGATGTTTTTATCGATTCAGAAATAGTTTTTCTTTGAGATTTAGGCGTAAATTTACCACAGACATAATAAAAATTGGCTGGTTGATTTGAACACCCACGATCTTTTGCAGAAGCCATGTTGTAGCAAATAAAAATGAGAAAAATACCTTTGTGTTATAAAGAATTAATGAAAATATAGCAAAACATTAATAACTCTGTGAAATAGAACACACAGTATAGACAACTGAAGCTATATTGAATAAGATTTTTAAGCTCTGTAGTAGGCAATAGCAGATGTCAGTATGATGTCATCATACAGACATGTTTGTACATGTCAACTTCTCATGACATAGTGTGTATATATAATTTTTTTTCTTTATTAACCATATATGCATATTGTTTAAAAGTAAAAATACAGAAACTATTCTTAATTGTAACCAGTAGCTGATCAAAATGAGTTTATTATAAAAAAAATTACAATTATGTAAAACCCTTACATAACACATTTTCAATAGCATATTTGTAATCAGCACCCAAATTACAGTGAGAAAATTTATGTAACATGTTAGATAGAAATTTTATTTTGACTAGTGTAAATGGTATGCACAATTCATATTTACAGGCTCTAAACAATGATGCCTGCCCCTGTTTATAAACCTGGTAACTTGAAATGTTGATATGTTGTTTTTTTCTAAGAAGCCCCAAGATGAAATTAATATATTTCAGACAGAAATACATTATGGTAAATATAACTAACAAATATTTAATAATGATGACAAGCTTATTGCTTTAATAATATACTCAATGTATAACAGTATGGTGTGATTTTATTGCAGTTGAAATAAAATCACACTTAGTTAATCACACAATTAGTTAGTTATCTAAACTTTATTATATAAAAAGATTTTACTACTTAAAAAGTTAGACATCTTTGATTAAAAAAAAAATGTAGTGTTAAAAATGTCAAAAAAGTGGTAAAAATTCATTCTATAACTTTGAAATTATTTAAAATTATAAACTTCTGAAACAACAAACAAACAAAAATGTAATAGATACCGTGTTTTTAATAACTTACTACAAAAAATTTTCAGTTGTATCCATTTCGTTTACACAAGATACTAACTACTGTATAATGTTGAGTTCTTTTATATAATATTCTGGTGACATGGGTATTGAGTGGTCTTTGAATCATACTTCTTATAAACATAACAACTCATGTGAGACTGGGATTGTTTGAGGTATTGCAAATGAATTGTTGCGCCTTCTGTGTATTTTGAAAACTTGATTTATTTTTGGTACTTTTTTGTGATGGTGAGAACAAGAATATTCATTTTCTGATGGTGTTCAGACTGATTGTAAAGTTTAATTAATAGTGTGTTTTGCTCATATATTTTAATAACTGTTAACATTGTGCTGTATTCCATTTATATAATAATAGTCTTATGAGTATATCTTTCCCAGTATATTATTTTATAAGAAAATTTGTCATTAGAATGTTTATTTTGTGTGCTGTAGAATAATGATTTCAACAAGAATCCTAGAATTACAGCAGCCCCAAAAAAAGGTTACGTTTAATATAAATTTCTTCTAATATAAAATATTAGTAATTGTATTTTATAATAATGTTTCAAATTATTTTTTTGAGATCTGTTCTTATACTTTGTTGAGTTTTCTTTTTAAGAATGGAGTGTTTCTTTTATTGGATTGTGTTATTTTGTCAAATGACAATAATGTTGAGTGGGAGAGTATGTTTGGGTTTCTTATCTATCTTATTTATATGCTGTTTTTACCTATTTTTCAAAGAAAAGTACCATATTACTTTTGGTCGCATGGAGGAATGGGGTTAAAAATGAAATTTCTTTACATTTTGAAGTATAAGAAGTACAAAAATACCATTCACTTAAATTTTGGTTTCCTTATATACTTGTTTTTATAGGCCTATGAATAAAATTTCCAAAACTACTGAATAAATTCCACTGAAATTTAGATATGCTGTAATAGTGTATTTGAAGTTGTACATGTGAAAATTTTATGAAGATAGGTTGAGTTATTTTTGAGCTACGCTCAATTTAAGGTAAAAAAAAAATTGAACAGAGGTATTAGTAGTGTGGTTTCTTATGATGCTGCAGATTGGAATGTTGATGTTTCTTTATCTTTGGTATCTATTGTTAGCAATACTGCTCATGTATTTTTGTGTAAAACTGCGCACGAATTTTTTTTTAAGCATTCATTAGAATTTATTTTTATCTATTTTCGAATAAACTTGTCATGTATCAAGCAGTAGAGATGGACACAGAAGCAACTGAAAACATTTTTAAGTTATTAGAATCAATATAAATTTTAATTTTAGTTTGATTTGTTATTTTAAAGGTTTTTATTTTTTTAGATAATTATTACCTCTGATCATCAGAAATAAAAATTTTGATAATATAATTTTGAAATTGTAATAAGTTATGATATCTTTAAAACTGTGTTGATAGCAAAAACATTGAAGTTGGAGCTTCATAAAATTATATAACAACAAAAAATCAATAAATTTGTAAAAATAATTTTTTAAGATTATTTATACAATACATTCCAGTATGAAAATATCTGGGGATGATCATCAAAGGGAAAAGATTTGTTTCAGCAGTTTTCATTGTAGATATTAAGAACTGGTTCGTGGCTTAAAAGAACAGACAAGACTGGGGAGATCTATTTCACACTAAAAGATCTGACCACAGAAAAAATAAAGAAAAAAGTAGAAATTAATGAGATTGTCATTATAGGTCTTGAAAAAATTGAATAGTTACAAGGTTTATTGGAAGTATAATTTATGAAGATTATCACAGTTGAAAACATTTTATATAACTATCAAAAAAGTTCTTTTTTTTCTGAAACCTTTTGCCTGAAATTGAACCAGTTGGTTCAAGATTTTTTTTTGGCATAAAAATTGTAAATTTAGGAAAAAACTTAAGAATTGTAAACTCCAAAATTAGTTATAAAATACCATAATTATCAACTGATTTTGTAAACACAAAAAGCAGTACTAATATGATGTTATTTAAATGTTAATTGCATTTGTATTCTCTTCAGGACCCCAATGCATACACCGAGCATAAAAACACATACTGTAAAAAAATTACTGATGGCAAAGAGTCTCTAAATAAAAGTATGTATGTTAACCTTAAGATCAACAGCAGCAGTCAATGTGTTAAATTTTGTTAGCTTTGTAATGAAAGTTGATAACTTAGTATAATCTCATTTCCAACCACAATAAACAGCAATAAAATCATCACCCAAAAATTTGTAATTTTTAATTTATTTTATTAAAAATAGTGGCAGCAATAAGAAAAAGATATCGCATAAAGCAATTGATAATTTCATTAGGTTATTTATAACACAAAATGAATCATCATGACAAATGTAATGAATGTTAACACCAAATGGTAAATTGCTCAATAAATTTTATAGAATTGACTCATTTTATATAATTTCATTTCTGATTTATGTAGATTTAATAAATCATCTTATTCTTCATGAATTTTACAATAATAATAAGTCTTTTGAATAACTTCAATTTGAGCGCTTAGGATGCATTAAAATAATAAAACAAAAAAGGCTACCTTGTAAATTTTTACAAAATTATATGGAGGTGCACAAATGATTAAGTAAAATACTTAGTCAATTGTTATTAACTAGTAGTATTCCAAACTCAATTTAGGAAACTAGATGTTTAAACATTACTGAACATTAAATAAATTCCTGAATCATTTGGAATTTATCTGAAATCATGTTAGACAGACTTTTAAAAAGCAATATAGAATTTTTATTTTTTAAATGGCATTAAATGATATGGTCATTAGGCACCAAAACTGTCAAGTTATCTGCAATGAATTGAATCAAGCATCTTGAACTTCTGTGATTTATGAAAACCAGTTCATTGAACATGGTTTTATCTGTCAGCATTTTATTTTACTTCACTCTTTAATTTTCAGGATACTACTACCTGCAATATTTCAGATGTTGTGAAATATCATTAGGGATATATTTAACCATCTTATCCAGAATGCAAAGAGATTTGCCATAAACACACTTCCAAAAAGAGGAAGAAAAAATATACATAAATATATCATAAGTATTTTATTTATTGAGAGCACACATCCATAAAAAAAATTAAAAACCATCAGAATAAATGAATACAAACATTTTTTTTCCATTATCCCTTACTCCCATGGGCTGGACATACAATCAAGTAAAGCTCAGCCCAGGAGAGCGTCCTTCAACTCTAAGAGGGCCTCCCCACCTATCGGCAGTACATCCGGTATGGCAGTTCAGCCCCCCCTGGTGGATCTTTTTTATCACCTACCTCTAATCTCTGAGAAGAGGTGTACCAGACTCGACTATGTCGTTCCTGGGGGCCCCTCTCTGGAGACCGGGTCTCGGTCTATACCTTTTAATGCCTCACAGCTCTAACCACTGAGCAGGAGAACCGGGCTTGACCAAGTCGCCCCAGGCCCTCCAACCCAGCAGCCGGGTCTGAATCTTTTAATTTCCCCCATCCCAGCCTAAGGACCCCGGAGTCCCCTGTCAATCATCGTAACCGACAAACATCGGCATGCCGGCCCTCACGACCGGAACTCTCCGTCCTTCCATAACTCTAAAATCCACGCCGGCGCCCCTCCTCTACTTTGTTGCGTAGCACTTAAGTAGCAAAATAATTAAAAGCCCTCCAATTTTCATCTGATGTCAAAATAACACGTATTAGTCTCTGGCTGGAGCCCTGCAGGCCAGCCTGCCTACGTAAAACGTGCCATTCCTCTCACTTGAAGATAATATGTTCCGCAGTATCCATCCTACTACAATACATGCAGCACGGGGAAAAAAACTGTCTACCGAACTTATGCAAATAATACTCGAAAGTCTCATGACCTGTTAACATTTGTGTCATGAAGAAATTCATTTCGCCAAGACCCCTATTTAGCCAAAGATCTATGTCTGTAACCTGTAACTAGCCCCCTGATCCAGTTAGAACCTCCACCTGTCATCCATTTCATTTTCCAGGAATTTCTCGTAGCCTCTATAGATCACGTTTCCTCATAGCTTCATATCGCTTCATTCGTTCTTTCAATTGCAGCTCAACTGGCGGGGCTGAAGCTTGTAAACAGGCTGCATCATATGAAACGGTCCGACAACCACATATTACGGCCAACAACATACGGCAATGTAAACTTTGAAGACGAGTTAAATTTCTTCTAAGATCTACGGCGGTGTCCCAAACCGGTGCGGCATACAGAACAGAAGACATAACTGTAGAAACTATTAATTTTCTCTTGGAAGCTCTCGGAGCAGATTGAATAGAAAGCAGGATTTTCAGTGACTTAAAAAGTCTTCTCAGATCTCGCGCAAGAGTCAAGAATGTGTTGCGTAAATTTACATGATTTATCAATCCTGACGCCCAAATATTTAATGTTTTCGCTGAGACTGGTCACCCAGTCTCAGCTCTATTCCGCCACTACGTCTTCTCCCCGTTAAGGTGGTGAACACCATTTCTGTGGCGCAAGCTCCAGCCCTTGACTAACCATCCAGTTCTTAATACTAGTTAACGCCATATTGCCACGTTCCTCTATATCTGCTTCCGTCCTGCCACTCACCAAGACTATGAGATCGTCGGCATACGCCACTAATTGGGTATTTATCGGCGTGGGAAGGTTAAGAACCCCATCGTACACCAATAACCATAATAAGGGACCCAGGACTGACCCCTGAGGCACCCCGTCAGAAACTTGGAATCTTAATTTACCTCCCAATGTGTCGGCCTCAATCCAACTCTCAGTCAAGTACTCTGTTATTTGTCTTCTTAGATAGGGGCTAATTCCCTTCCTCGCAAGTGCTGTCATTATTGAATTCCAGATAACAGACCCGAACGCATTGCGAACATCCAGCATAATGATCGTGGGTATTTTCCAGGTCCTCCAGATACCCTTTCTTTCCGTAACAGCCCAGCTAACCACTTTTTGAATAGCCTGCACTGTGGACTGTTCTTTTCAGAAGCCGTACCGACTTGTATGAATGCCAGCGCCCGCATTAAGCTTCTCAATCATACGAGACGCTAGCATCCTTACCACGCCCTTCCCCGTGTTGTTAATTAAACATAGTAGTCTATAATCTACATTAGGGACGTTTTCTGTAGATTTCGGAAGGAAGACCAACTTTGAATCCTTCCAATACTTGGGGAAGCTTTTGGTCTCAAGACCGAAATTAGCAATGTCGGTCAGCTCCAGGGCACTTTACTTGCTAGATCTTTTAACCGCAGCCGGTATTCGATCAGGCTCTTGTGATCATGCAGCAGATTAATCGCTCTGACTACTTCCTGCGTGAATCTCTTACGATCACATTCTACGATTTCGATTAAGCCACTCTCCTCCCTATTGAAGAGTTTAGATATCTGACTAGAAGCAGACTCTTCCGTGAGGATGGGTTATCACCTATCAAACTACTTCATTGCAATCCGATACGCCCGCCCCCACGGATCCGCGTCGAATTCACCACATAACTCCCGCCATTTCATCTCTTTTGACTCTTTAATCTCGTAGTTCAGAATGCGTCTCGCATTGACAAAACTCCTGGCACCCTTTTCATATTCTTCACCACCAGCCACTCTCAACCGCTGCTTTGTGCGTCGGAATCGCTGTAGGTTCCTCCTAAGTTGAGCAGTATTTTCGGTACATCAATATACCGGATGATGCCGACTTACTGCCTTTGGTATTTGAGCTATCTCCTCTATTATAATCTCTTGAAGAACTTCAGGTGACAGCCTTAGAACCTGTTTCCGACTCAATCTCGCTGGCCTCTGCACTCCAGTTGTTCTAGTCGGGGGGTCTTCGATCTCTAACATCGCGGTAAGTGGTCACCGACAGTCTCGTCCTGCAGGACTCTCCAGCTGCACCTGGTGTGGTCCCAGCCTCCACCCAAGATGGTCAAGTCCAGCACGGATTAATGCCCTCTCGCTTCAAATATAGGCGTCAGATCATTTAAGCAGTATAAACCAGTAGACATCATCAATTCTGTCAGGACTTCGCTTCTTTTATTCGTATAAGAACTGCCTGCTGCGATGGCCAATTATGATGACTGTACAATTAAGGTCGCCCATCAGGATAACCTTTTTCGGGGATCTTGTGATGGCGTCATGAAGACTCCACAGTTTTTGAAGTCTTGATAGTCGCAATTTGAGCTGACATAAGCCCCTATCAAAACAGCATCTGTTAATTCAATAGCTATGATGCCCTGAGCTCTATGAAACAATTGAAAGCCATCACAAAGCCACTTGAAAGCCATCTGCCACTTATATTGCGTATGACAACATCTCCCGCCATATCTGAGCACCACTCTCTCTTTGGGGCTGAAAACCGATAGGCTCCGTCGTGATCAAGAAATCAGCTCCCAGACCACTAGCCAGTTCCCCCATTAGATCGTAAGAGAGAATATTCCTATTTAAATTTGTTAAAACAACCCTAATCATGCTTCCGTAAAACGTACGTCAAGCCTCCGGTGCGATGATCAATACTACTACAATTCAGACATTTCATTCTTCTCTACACCCTCGAATCTTGTGAGCCCTGCCACCACAATTGTAACAAAGATCAGTCCGATTGGGCCCATGACAGTCCGCATTCCTATGACCGGTGCTCCAGCATCGAAAACATCGATCACTTTTTTCGCGTACATAAGCGCAGCAATGAACCCAGCCTATCTTGATGCGTTTACTTACCAGCTTACAGGCCGAATGATATGTCGTCACGATCGTCTCGTTGCGCGTGTCCCCGTACGCCCGGCGAAATGGCGTAACGCGGAACTCCTCTGTCTTGCCAATAACATTCTTATCGGCCTCTCTAACCTCCTGTTCTGTGGCATCATCTTCAATATCTCTTATATGCACCACAGCGCGTCTGCCGCCTTGAGATCGGAGGTCCACTTGTAAATCCATGGCCTTACCGCGGAGTGTAGCTGTAAATTGAGCAGCCTTCTCAGAGCCTTTGATTCTAACTTGTAACTCGTCCTTGTTGCCCTTCCGAAGTAAAAGAACCTCACCGGCTTCTTCCTCAGTAACAGAAGACTTAATGGCTTTAAGTAGGTCTGCGTAGGATCTACCTTGTGCCTCAACAATGACCACCCTGAGAGGAGTCGATCTCCTTACAGATGACGATCTCGATCTGATCAAGATCGAGATCGTTAATAGATCATACTTGATCTCTTGGTAGTGCTATGAAGATCCACGGCCACCGGTTTCTCACTTTTCTTAAATAAAAATACTATGATCTTTCTTATTATTACCCCAATAGAGCCACCTGGCAAAACAAACACCGGAGCTGGAGAGTTTACTAACACTCGCCTAATAAACTTCATGATTACTTCTGACGTTCGTCGGTCCCCTCCTAACGAGTTATAATAAATGCTGTACTTGCTTCTCTGAATTAGCTCGACATCTTCACCCATAAGTGACGACACTTCACACACGACATCTCAGCGCTTGAATGTAGCATTGCGAGATTTATCTTCCTCATTTCTCCCAATCCGGGCAAGATTCACAAATAAGCATGTGTCACTATTTTCTTTAGCAATATTCTTCACCTTTCTAACCTTGTTAAGTAAAGCTGATGGGCATCTCAATGACAACTGATCTAACAATTCCCCATCTGTCAAATCCCCAGGCAAGGGCATCAACTCATCAGTCTGATTGGCTTGGCTAATGCCAGTTATCGGAGGCGAAATCTAGCATAATTACCCGAATTTTTTATGCAGCTCAACCAAACCCTTAAGATGTTCTATAATATATCTCTGCCCAGATTCTGTTGCAATGCAATAATACACTCACCCAATTGTGAGTTCAATGTCTCTAGTGCCTCCGGGGGGAGTTCCTCCTCCTCAGATGATACCTACTCGAGTATTTCTGCCCCTTCTCTGTCCTCTTCTTAATGTTCATCTGTTCAGCCAAACGTCGTGAATCGCCTACACTTTCAATACTCGATGTCATGGGTTTTGAATCACAAACCACTCTGAACTGCGAGCGTCTTTGATTCCCAGTCTCCACAGTTTCGCTCGCTGTTGCGCCTCGTCTGTATTTAGCCGCTATGTCCTTTTCTTTTCGTTTAGGCTTCGGTTCCATATTTTTAATCACCTTTTAGCTTCTATACGATTCCAGTGGGGTTGAAAAAGAGTTCAGCCACTATTAACGTGTACTACTAAGTCCGAGTAATTTGATTACCCACTTGACTATGTTCGGAGGGGCCCTTTTTGAAACCCCCCAACTTCTCACTGGTACTTCTAGATTCAAAACTGAAACCGAATTCGGAATCAGCACTCCCCACTTACCCCTTTTTTGGGGGTTCAAAGAAATTTGGGGGTCCCAAAATGTATCCGTCCAAAAATGCGGACGGGGAGAAAAAATTTGGTGGGGAGCCACCAAAATTTCAGGGATACCCGGATCGATGGTGATCCGGGGGGGGGGAAAGGGATGTAAAGAAAAGGGGTAGGGAGATAGCTGGGAAATACAAATCCCAGTTTAAAAGCTCGCCGAACTTCGAAAATATTCGTTCTAGAGTGGAAACATGACAAATTTTCAAGTCCTTGTTTACGCTAATTGACAATGACGTCACTCACCTGTATGATCAAGACAATCCACTTAGAAATTTTCTTCTTGTATCGAAGGTTAAATCTGACCAATTCACTATAGTTTAATATAGGAAAAACACAAACAATGTAATAGCTCAGTAGTCCATCATTAAAATATCACCAAATTTTAAAAACATGTCCAATAAACTTCCACCAACAGTTCCGTATCACCAAATCAAAAAAAATAAACCAAAAACTCTGTAAGATTACAGAGCAAAACGCAACACATGTTAGCACTAGTGACATCCAACTTGACTATTCATTTATGGTGTGGATCAACCAAACCATACATTTGATTTTGATCCAAAATCGGTATTTTCTTCAGCTGATGAATATGCTGTTGACAAGGGATAAGGAAATAGATTAAATAAAGTTTTGAATAAAAAGCAATTAATCCTGTTTTACCTATTATTATGGGATAACATAACTGTTTTCCCTAGTGAGTTGAGGTAATTATATTTTGTTATTTTCCCTAGTGTATATGCACCCCTTTGTTTTTTTCATAGAAAGGGATGTATCAAATCTATGAACAGTGCAATAAATATAACTTTTTTAAATTATTAAATATTATACTACTCACTTTCACATTACTGGAGCTCTTTTCTAAAAAGGATCTCTTCAAGTTATTTAATAGCATCTTCTTCCCTAAAGTTACAAATAGCAGTGTGTTAAGGACAAATATCTTAGAAAAGTTTGAAAACTCTATTATGTGTATGAACAAATGTTATATTCTAACTGTACTGAAGATGAATCCTCAATATTTACAAATTTTAAAGGGTATATTAATCTACTGTTTTTCACTATCATAGATTTTATATTTATTTTATGCATGATAGGAAGACCACTTCATGCTTAACAATAGCTGAATTACAATAATTATTATTACGCATACACATGATGTGTGATTAAAAACCTTTTTAATTTAACCTTGATTAAAACCTTTTTATCACCTGATAATGTATATGATTATAAGTAACGTGATAAATAAGAAATATTGATTCTCACCTCAATTTAATAGCAAATGTAGGATGAAAATTAAAAAAAAAAATGGGTTTCAGACTAAAACACAGAAAAATATAAAGTTAAAATATGAACAAACCAGGACTAAAAATTAAAACAAAAATGGTTTCAAATGTAAACAAAATGATAAATTTAAAAAATGGAATAATTAAAGCAGCCAAAGTAATTTTAGGTAGATAGGTAATAGTAGAAAACCATAGATAACAAGAGATACGTTTGAATTGATAAATAAGATATAAGTATAAAAATGTTAAGGTGATAAAGGGCAAGAAACTGTAAAAGTGATGTAGAGAAAAATATGATAACTGGGAAGGCAAATGCAGTTTTATTTTTACATAAGAACAGATATTTTGCTTAAGCAGGTATTAATTAAGTATTATGATTTTAGTGGTTTTTAACCAGATATGTTTGGTTTTTTATCTGTTTTTTATTATTGTTTATTTATTTATTTACGTAAGTAATTTTTGTATTTAACTGTTCCAGTGTTGTAATTATTAGTTCTAAGTATAGAATTTATTTTGTATATTTTATCTTTTGGTCAATATTTTTACCAAAAATTTTAAAAAATCCCTACCAAACTACTGGTATGCTGCTTTTGATATATAATTTTATTATTTGCATTAATACACCAAATAAGAATTTATATTAGAAATATTTTATTATAAGATTTGGTTCATTTTATTGCTGCAGAGTTTTGTATTATTAAATCAATTTCATTACCTACCATAATGGACAAAATGTAACAAAAAATATAGTTTTACATTTGCTATATTTCATGTTTCAATTTTTATGTGACTAACAATTAATGAATATTACTCAAGTTTCCTATGTAAGTAAATACTAATCATGCAGCAAATTAATCATAATTTTTAAAAAGAATTTGAAAAAATATTAAACTTTAGTGTAATTTTTCATTAATAGAAATTAATCTGAATTACAAAAGAAAAAGAAGAAATCCACTGATGACGGCTCTGTAGACTGAAATTGTACATACAGAACTTCTGAAAAACTTCCTTAATTTCCTTGTAACATCAACACTAGCAGTTTTTGAGGCAAGGAGTTTGACATTTACTTATGAAAGTCAGTAAATTTTTTTTGAGTTATAGTGCTACATAAAAAAACACATACAAAATTATAAAACACATCCTTACAGTCAAGATAAAAAATGTAATATTTAGATTAAAGATTTTTATACTTATTAAACAACTTAAACATCAATGATTATCAGTACTTTTTAAGATATTAAGAATTAATTTTTGTAAATGTAATTAAAAACAAAAAAGACTAGTTATGATATAAGATAGACATGAGTTATGTTTGAATAATAAATCTGATATGATTTAAATGGTGATAAGTTTTTATTATGTAATAAAGTAATAAACTAAGAAAGATTATTAGGAGGGTACAAGATAATGGATTCCACTCGGCTGTGGAATGAAGGATGTTGATTTATAAAATATTACTAAGCCTACAATATGTAGCAGCTTTAATCACTATAATAAATGGAATTCCTTTTGAAGATTGTGGTAAGTACAAATTACAATAATCACATATATAATTTATTATTTTATCTTTTGTGGGAAGTTGTTTTTCAGTTAGTATTTTTTTAACTGTAATGGTATTTTATTTTTTGAATGAGTTAGTATTTCAAGAAATATTATGGATTTATTTTTGTCAAAAAATATAATAATAATAACACAGATTAGAAAGTACTGTATTAATTTACAATTTGGGTAGATTATACATCATAAGCATGAGGTTGAGCCGGCCTCTTTGGCGTGAGTGGTAGTATCTCGGCCTTTCATCCGAGGAGGTCCCGGGTTCAAATCCTGGTCAGGCATGGCATTTTCACATACACTACAAATCATTTATCTCATCCTCTGAAGAATGCCTAACGGTGGATCCGGAGGTTAAAAAAAAAGCATGAGATGGAAGTATTGCAACTTCTTGTCTGATGTTTCACACAGAATTATCAAGAAAATTTCTAAGTCAGTTATTCAACATTTAACCTTTAGACGCATTTTGCGTACTATAATGGCAGTGGAAATTCAATCCCACAACGTTTTTCTGTAATAGTACGCTTCGTGTATTGCTATCAGCCGCTGCTGTATAAAATGACTTAGACTCAATTTATTTAGTAATATAAGGGAATAGTACCATTAGGCTATAAAATGTTACTCATATCCCTAATTTCTGTAACAATTGCCATGAGAAACAGCTGTTTTGAACTTCCTTTACTGTAGCCTATTCCTCCCAACCCATCAGGTTGGTCTAGTGGTGAACGCGTCTTCCCAAATCAGCTGATTTGGAAGTCGTGAGTTCCAATGTTTAAGTCCTAGTAAAGGCAGTTACTTTCATACAGATTTGAAAACTAGATCGTGGATACAGGTGTTCTTTGGTGGTTGGGTTTCAATTAATCACACATCTCAGGAATGGTCGACCTGAGACTGTACAAGACTACTTCATTTATACTCATACATATCCTCTGATGTAATACCTGATGGTAATTCCCGGAGGCTAATATAGGAAAAAGAGCCTATTCCTCCCACCAGGCTGTCATCATTCCGATTTCCGCCGTGTCGTTTAATGTTATTCAGTTTACATTTATGTTTTCACAATTTTTGCTTCAAAATCATCGTATTTACAGTATGTTTTCTTTCTATAACGTAATTTATCTTGTTTTTTAATAATGTTATGTTTCTTTTTCTAAATGTAGTTATAAAAACATTGTTTATAATATGAGTTTTTTTCTTTACTGTTTTCTTTCTTGTTTTCAATTTGTGTTTTAGGGGTATTTTTTGTAGAAAGTAAACAGTTAAAACATGGTAGAAAATAGTGCTTATGTGATTGACAATGAAGTAGCAAGGTTATCAGATGACTTAGCATCAGATTTCTCTGATGTTGAACATTTAGATATTGTTACATTAAATGAGACTGATGATGATTGGTAGTGTAATTCATAATGGTTCTGGTGGTGCAGTAGACCTACACGATGAAATATTTAATAGAATGATTGACTTTCTGGGGATGCATTACAAGTCACTGATAGTAATAACTTGGGGCTTAAGTTTGATGGCTTGTATAACTGTGAAGCTGGCTTGAGCATAAATCCATGTTTTGGGATCTATACCTCCTTTTTACCTCCTTTTTCATGCTAAAACATTTATTAATCAGTATTCTTGAATGTTTATTACTTAAGTGTAAAATATTATATACATATCTTAAGCAGAAGTTAAAATAAAGTAAATTCAACTAACATACTCGTTTCTGTACTTTTATTTAAAAAATCCATGTAGATAGGAGGTCACAGTTTTACCTGCATAACTAACATGTTAAAGGGTTAAATATTAGAAGTGGAATTGAGCTCCCCATTTCTGAAGCAACTCAGAAATTTAGTACTGTTTAGACAAGACAAATAGTGTAAAGAGAACATTTATATCAGGAAGATAGTCAGTTACCTCAATGAATAGATCATGCTTTTTCAATAAATAATTTTTTTTCTTATTCTCAATAATTTTTTCTCATTATTAATTCTGAGGAGTATTTCAGATCCTGCTAGATCCTTTTTGCAGAGATTAAAATGATCTTCACGAAACAAATGTATTCTTAATCTGGTAATTTATTAATAACTGTTTCCTGAAGTGTAGCACATTAAGACCAGTGGTTTTAAATTTTTCCTGAACACATTAAATTAAGCAAATTATTCCTTTCTTGTTTGACAGTATATGAACCCAATATAAAAAAATAACATTGCCTTATTCAATGATTCCACATTAATCTTCTAGACTGCTTTACACAATTTTATTTAAATTAGCAAATTTGACGTTTAGTTCAGTTATAATTTTTAAAAAACCCTAAGGAAAATAACCTAAGGTAACAGATTGGAGATCTTGCCACCCATTCTGTTACAAACTCTTCTACCAATCCATCTTCTGGGTATTTTTTTTATTCTGTACTGATTTTATTTATTATGCTTATATAGTTGTAACTCTATGATTCATAAAATTCTCAAGTTAATTCATAATTGTTGCACTTCAGTCATTTTGCATTTTGTTATCCTGCACTGATGAAATTTTTATATTCCCTCGACCCTTTTCATGTAAATGATAGAGCATTTTCTTTTTTTACCAGTGGGACTACTCGTTAACATTACTGAAATGATTGATATAATGTATAATTTTATATACTGAACTGAATTATGTATTTAATTCTTTACTTTGCTATAAAGTAAAGAATTGTTTTTATAGTCACATATCTTAAGAAAGACTAGTCAGATTGACACTTATTAAGATATTTAAAATTATCAAATGAAATATTAACTGAAGTTGTTTATTTTTTTTTTAAAAACAGGGTCTAATGATTGTTCAGTGAACAGTGTGTCAGTGGAAAATTGTAGTCCCAATGATGTCCCCTGCTATGTTAAATCGAATTCATTATCATTTTACATTAATTTCACAACAAGTAAGTAAAATTTGTGATTAAATAGTGAATGATAAGATTTAAGTATAAAATAGCTAGTGATGATGATAAGTTTAACATTTTAATTATAATTATATACATACACAGATATTCAACTTAAAAGGAGATCATTATTGTACGAACAGATTCGGCGAAAAGTTCGAAATTCGCCTATTCGAAATGTTCGGCGCTGATTCTTAAATAATTAAATTCATAAGTTGATGTTATTATTAATTCTTTATTATAATTGAAAATACTTTCATATGTATAAACTGAATGTTTAATATACTTGAAATATTAAATGAATTATCTATATATTTTTAAATGTTATTGTAATTGAATTATAAACTGTAACTGAATGCGATTGTACAAGAGTAATGCGATTGCCATTTGTAGGCGACTGGCTGGAACTAAACATGAGTGACAAGTGAAGAATGAATAATGAATGATCACAAGAATGACGATGGACTTGCTTAAATAATGTTGCTGGAGCCGCTGCTGAGCCGTGTGAATTGTCAGGAGCTGAGTAATGTCATCAGGAGTCTAGCGCATCCGAAAGAAGCCGAGTGACGTGTAAGGAGCCACTGAATCGTCCACAGCCGAATGCATACGAAAGGAGCCGAGTGTACTGTAAATATCCGAGTGAATCCGACCGAAGCCGAAGATATTTAAATTTAAAAATCCTATTAAATACATTAAAACTATAATAACATTTAAACGATAATAACAAAATATAAATGTGTAAAGAGTATTAAAAAATTAAAGAAACCTAAATCCGAACAATTATTTCAGCTATGAACAACTGGTTCTAATTTTTGTTTATAACAACTTTGCTGTTTTTTGAGGTTGGTAAGACTACAGATGGTTTGAATTATGTACCATGTATATAAAATATCGGTAAACAAGTTTATCTTTTGACAAGAAATAGAATTTCAACCCCTTCTTGGGGGGTGTCTCATGGGTTGTAACTCAAATATTTTAAATGGTAATACTCTATGTGTGATACATAATTTTAAAGGTCTCTAAGACAAAACATAAACAAAAATATAAGGTATAAACAAAGAGTTAATATGATATCTGTACCCAAAATGGTGGCATGATAAAAGTTTAGATTTTGAAAATTACTAAATTTAGTAAGTTCAAATAATAAAATTAATTGAATTAAATTAAAATTTAACTAATATAATTAAAATTCCTTTTAAAAGTTAAATTTAAATTTTTTTAAATTAAAAAGTTTTTATATTTTAACACAAAAAGATTGTTTTTATTCAAATTTAATGAGTAAATAAATAAAAATACTGTCACCTAATCATGCTCATCAGCTGATCATTGGTGGTTTCTTACCATTGTTGCAAAAATGAAGCTTACTACATTGTTGGGTAATATTCCATTTAGTGTTTCATTACTACACTCTTAGTATCTTATGAGAATTTATTATGATCAGTTGGCTAATTGATTGCGCCTACCTTTACCACATTTATAAGCCACTTTTGTTATTTACATCTTTTTTACCTTTTTGTAATTGTTTTTTACAAAATAATTTTTTCTGTGGTACCTGCTAACACTGTTATCAACATGTCACTTAGTGAACAGGAGAGTCATACTTTTAATGATGGGCTTTGGTAATAGAGTTAGGTCATATAATAAAGTTTGTGAATTGTTCAATACAACATTTAATAATCTAACCCTACTTCAAAAAGTCTCAAAAACCATCAAACTATTTGAAGAAATAGGAAGTATTAATAATAGGAGAGAACCAGGCAACAAATCTGCAAACAAAAACCAGGCAATAAATTTGCAAAAAATAATAAATCATTAGAAATTAGGCAAAAATTTATTGAAAATCCTCATTCCTTGATTCAAACAGAAGCATGAGAATATAGCATTAGCCAATGTCCAGTAATTCGAACATTAAAAAATGAAAATTTCAAACTCTTCAAAATTCATCTGGTGCAAGAACTTAATGAAGATGACTACGATTGAAGACTTGAGTTCTGCAAAATATGTGAACAATATTTGTGCAAATCTTAATCTATTAAACAACATAATTTTTAGTGATGAGGCCACATTTTTTAAATGGCAATGACTGGATTAATACAAATTATGTTTCCACATAGTTATAATGATCATTATTCAGAACTATAAGACCTGGGATAATGAAAATCACATAATCTTTTTAAACTCCTCTACATTCTAAAAAGAATACATGCAGGTATGTGCAATTTCAAGGTGCAAGTAGTCAACATTTTAAAAGTCATCTTGTATACTGACATTTATCAGGAAATTATCTAACAATTATCATTTTTTTCTGCTAAAGGACAAGCATGAAAGCTGATTTTATCAGTATTCTTGTTATACTTTTGGCTCTCCAATGGAGATGATGTTTTTAGTGGAAAAAATCATTTCTACAAGACCATGACCACCAAAATTCCTCATATCTTACCAGAACAAAATTATTTTTATGGAGCTATTTATAATTCTCTGTGTATAGTTATAACCAATATATCCTGAAGCAGCTGAAGATGACAATGACCAGTTGCAGTCAGGAAACTGATGTGAGAAACAAAGAAAAGTTGATAATTGAAATTTCTGTAATAAGTAGTAACTTTAAACGAGGCAAATTTTAAAATCAGTGATATAAATGTCAAGGGTGAAAATTTCACCTTGAGGTAGCAGTCATTATTATTTAAAATTTTAAGAAATGCAGTTTTTTGGGAGATACTAATCAAAGGAGGCACTGTACTAGTTAAACTACATCAAATCTTATATGCAATTTCTTTTGAGCAGATCATTTAATATTTTTGTATATGATTAATATAGTTTTGCATACTTTTACCTCATTAATAGTATAATACCGTACAAGAATTATGGATATCAAAATATTGGTGAGAAATTAATATAAAAAATAAAATAAAAATTATTATGTCAGATAAAGAGCTGTGCTAAACGTAAGTAAAATAAATTGGAAAAAGAGATTTTATTCTAAAAACCATTTACAAAAAATGTTACTTAATATTTAAACATAGATGGTCATTTTAATTAGTAGATTATATAAAGTTATATAGTACATAAATTTACAATGAGATTTAATTTTTATTTATTAAAAAAATAATAAATTTTATACTGTTTACAAACAATATATAATTCTACTATTATTATTATTTTTTTTTTATACATGTATGGTTGTTTTTTTTTAGATTACGGAATTTACAACTCCGTGACTGCAGTTGGTTCAGCAAGAAAATGGGGCTTAAAGAAGCAAATATTTTTAAAAGAAGATATCTGCAATGATAGTATTATCTGTCCAATTCAACCATCAGTTAACTACATTTACGCTGAACATATTGAAATACCTGATTGGGTACCAAAGGTATTTGAAGATTTTTATCAGAAATAATATTCTGTAGTTGTCAATTTAAGATAATATACACACAGAAAATAATAAAATAAAAATTCAACTCAAATAAAATTAAACAATTCATTTCACAACTAATCACAATTATCATCAAATTTCTTTGTATAGAACTCACTGAAGAAGATCAATGGGAAACTTCACGCTTCAATTTTTCTAATATACCCTATCAGGTGAAGACTTACAATTCTTTAGAATATTATGAGAACTAATATTAATAGAAATATTTCATGAGAACTATATTTCATGTTCAGTTTTCTACATACATTGTAATTATGACACTTCGAGTTGTTATTGTAAAATATTGTTTTGATGAGGCTTATTTCTCTTTCATCATCACAAAAACAGTACAGAATGATGTCATTTTTGGAAACCATGAAGCATTCTGTATAGTACATGGGTAAATAAAACTGACTTTTGTTTTATATTTTATAATTTTATATAATTAATCAATTATGTTTTCCCAAAAGCTTATAATTTAAAAATGTATTTATAGTGACATTGATCGATTTTAAGGTACATTTATAAGCAATAATAAATTTACAAAAATTCTTTGTAAATCCACCATTACATATATTATTGTAATTATTAACTACCAATAATTTTAAAAAATTGTATTAAAATAATTATGTATTACAAAAATTCTAAAATTAAATAAGGTTTATTTTTAAGGTAAATAGGTTTATTGTTTTGTAATAAATTTTTTATTACAAAAATTCTAATAATTCTAGATGTGATACAATCTGTGATGAATCTGTGTTGCTAATTTTTTTTTTTGATTTATCAGTCAGTTGATTAGTTTGATGTTACTTTCCATTTCTTTCTGTTTTGTTTTAATCCTCAACACACTTTCTACTTCATAAACAGCTTCAATTAATTTGCCTTATATTGTTTTCTTTTTAACCCTTGTACAAAGTACAAAGTATTCTGATTGCGAAAAATTTTGGTTTTCAGATTTCAACAGAAATATCCATTTTGACCATCCCTGAATCTATTTTGATTGTTTTCGGCATGACATCTGTACGTATGTATGTATGTACGTACATATGTATCTTTCGTAACGCAAAGCCATAGGATGTTGAAATTTTGGATTTAAGACTGTTGTACATCTAATTGTGCACTTCCCATTTTGATTGCAGTCAACTGAACCAAAAGAAGCCCGATTCCAAAAAAAAAATGGATTTTGGAGTTTTTCTTAACTGCAGTAATAAGTTCTAAGTAAGAGCTTTTCAACAATATATCATAAATGGTACATTTTTCACTGGTTCCAGAGTTATAATCAAATGAAATTTTAACTAATGAATTATTTGAATCTTATAAAGAGAGGCACATTAGTTCAAATCCGACTTCATCTCCTTTTTTTTAATTTAAATATATTGATTTATTAATAATTATTAATCCCTGATTGTAAAACAAATTTACAATAAGTAATAATTCAATAATAACAATAAAAAAAAAATATGAAAAATATCTGAAATTATTAATGAAATACAACTTTACGTACTTTTCATTTTAAAGAACGTGTATATGTAATTTAATAGGATACAAGAAAGTCATGTGATGCCCACATCAGATTTTTTTTTATATGTACCTTCATCACCAAATTAACTGATATTTTAATTTATAGACCATCAATCTAGTTCATCTCTTTACAAGATTCTGCTATAAATTATTCTTCTCTCTTATCACCTTTAAGGCCTTCTTGTTTTATGCTTTATCATCTCATTTAATTTTCAACATCTTTCTATATCTTTTTTTTTTTCAAAAGTCGATATTTATTTCTTTTCTGTTTTTCTTGTTGACCATATTTACAATCATGAAGCACTATTATTTTCAAAATATATCTTATAATTTTAAGTTCTATATTTGATATTAGCAGATTTTTTCCTGCATGAAAAATCTTCTTGCTTGTATGAATCTGCTTTTGATGTCTAGTTTTAGTGATGTCTTAGTTTAATCATTCTTTGTAATTTTATACCTAAATAGCATAATTCTCCCACCTGAAATAATAATGTACCAGAAATAAATTCTGGCATATTTTAATCCAATCTTAATATTTAATTCCCCTTTAACCTCATTTCTGTCAGTAATAATAATATATTAAATTAAAACAGTTTTATTATTCTTAATTATGCTGAAGGTGTGATTCATATTTAATTAGAACTTACAATGTTAGAAAAACATTTCTTCTTACTTTCTTCTTCAGCCCTTGCTTTGAAAAAAAGAAAAATATTTCATACCTTGTTAAAATCTTTCACAACCCAATTTTTTTATACATGGTCTTAATAATAACATTTTAATTCTTATTTCACAATTTTATAATTAACTAGTAATTTTATATAGTCATTATTCAATAATCACTTTTTACAAATAGTATGGTTTATTTGCAAACATATTAAAATTTTGTTGCTAGGACAGAAAATTATCTTTAATATACAAATAATTTAAATTTATTCAACAAAAGAAAACAATCTACTTATATAGATTGTTAAAGTGTACACACACACAAACCATGATCAGACCCAGCAGTAGCTGGAAAACTGATTGGAGGAAACATAGTGAAAAATATTTCAGATAAATCACTTACATTTTCCATTTTAGCAATTCATTACTGAAAATACCATACTATGATTTTATTGAATATTTTATTACAGATATTGCTGTTTTTATTCGATAATACCTATATAATATATAAGTAATTTTGATAAGTGAATTAATTAGTTACATATAATTTTTGACAAAGTTACATGTCTATTTTAAAATTCAAACTTCTATTGTAATAACCAATATTTTTTAAAAATTAATATTTTTTTTTAAAGAAGTGATGATGGAGGTGTCTCCAAAAAACCATTCTTCAATATAAAAGTAAAAATGTATTGTTAAGATAAGAATAAGAGGTTTAACTTACCAAGTCTCAAGTACCAGGTGTCGCCTAGCTGCATAGATATATTTTGTTAAGATATCTTTACAAGTAATGTTAACTAATTTAAAATATATTTAAAAAATGTAATATTAGAATATCTTCCTTAAATTTTTATTCTTAAGGTGATTTCATTAATTTACATATTTTATACATATATTTATATTTTTTATTTTATTTTAGGGTAAGGCAAGTATTGAATGGAGCCTGTCATCAGGAGGAATAAGTATTTTATGTGTAGAAGTAGCTATGGCAAAATGATGACTACAAAGGTTGATCATTAGAGACAGTTTTTTTTACAAAAAATAAAATACGTTGAAATATTTACTTATTTTTTTTATTTATATTTTTATAAATAAACTTGAGCTCAATATTTTTTAAGTATTTTTTATTTTTAGTTTCAATGATATTAAATTCTTTTTAGTATTGTGTAAATTTATACCTTTATTTCACAAAGCCTGTTTATGAAAAAAGTTATTTTCTTTAAGTTTATTCAAACACAACACTTATTTAAATACGCATATTTACTTCAAAACAATTAATTTTCCTTCATACAAATTAATTTTTTGTTTATTATTTTAATTAGCAAAATGAAGGTTTAACTTAGTTTATCATTATTTATGCGTATTGTAAAGCATTTTATAAAGCATCCTTTGCAATATATCTTATGAAACTGATTATCTAATTTAATAATATGTTTTTATTTTGTTTTAAATTAAAATTAATACAGTTGATTGCATGAACCCACCAGGTTGGTCTAGTGGTAAACGCATCTTCGCAAATCAGCTGATTTCGAAGTGGAGAGTTCCAACATTCAAATCCTAGTACTAGTACTTTTATACGGAGTTGCGTTCTAGATCATGGATACCGGTGTTCTTTGGTGGTTGGGTTTCAATTACCCATACATCTCAGAAATGGTCAACCTGAGACTGTATTAGACTACTTCACTTACACTCATACATATCCTCTGAAGAAACACCTGACGGTGATTTCTGGAGGCTAAACAAGAAAAAAAGTTGATTGCATAGGTTCCTTCATACATGTCACGTAAAATATGTTCATAATGTAAGTAAAATATTTCAAGTTAACCACATAATCATTTTTTTATTCTCTTTTTTTTTTTTTTTTTTTTTTTTTGTCTTCAGTCATTTGACTGGTTTGATGCAGCTCTCCAAGATTCCCTGTCTAGTGCTAGTCGTTTCATTTCAGTATACCCTCTACATCCTACATCCCTAACAATTTGTTTTACATATTCCAAACGTGGCCTGCCTACACAATTTTTCCCTTCTACCTGTCCTTCCAAAATTAAAGCGACTATTCCAGGATGCCTTAGTATGTGGCCTATAAGTCTGTCTCTTCTTTTAACTATAATTTTCCAAATGCTTCTTTCTTCATCTATTTGCCGCAATACCTCCTCATTTGTCACTTTATCCACCCATCTGATTTTTAACATTCTCCTATAGCACCACATTTCAAAAGCTTCTAACCTTTTCTTCTCAGATACTCCGATTGTCCAAGTTTCACTTCCATATAAAGCGACACTCCAAACATACACTTTCAAAAATCTTTTCCTGACATTTAAATTAATTTTTGATGTAAACAACTTATATTTCTTACTGAAGGCTCGTTTAGCTTGTGCTATTCGGCATTTTATATCGCTCCTGCTTCGTCCATCTTTAGTAATTCTACTTCCCAAATAACAAAATTCTTCTACCTCCATAATCTTTTCTCCTCCTATTTTCACATTCAGTGGTCCATCTTTGTTATTTCTACTACATTTCATTACTTTTGTTTTGTTCTTGTTTATTTTCATGCGATAGTTCTTGCGTAGGACTTCATCTATGCCGTTCATTGTTTCTTTTAAATCCTTTTTACTCTCGGCTAGAATTACTATATCATCAGCAAATCGTAGCATCTTTATCTTTTCACCTTGTACTGTTACTCCGAATCTAAATTGTTCTTTAACATCATTAACTGCTAGTTCCATGTAAAGATTAAAAAGTAACGGGGATAGAGAACATCCTTGTCGGACTCCCTTTCTTATTATGGCTTCTTTCTTATGTTCTTCAATTGCTACTGTTGCTGTTTGGTTCCTGTACATGTTAGCAATTGTTCTTCTATCTCTGTATTTGAACCCTAATTTTTTTAAAATGCTGAACATTTTATTCCAGTCTACGTTATCGAATGCCTTTTCTAGGTCTATAAACGCCAAGTATGTTGGTTTGTTTTTCTTTAATCTTCCTTCTACTATTAATCTGAGGCCTAAAATTGCTTCCCTTGTCCCTATACTTTTCCTGAAACCAAATTGGTCTTCTCCTAACACTTCCTCTACTCTCCTCTCAATTCTTCTGTATAGAATTCTAGTTAAGATTTTTGATGCATGACTAGTTAAACTAATTGTTCTGTATTCTTCACATTTATCTGCCCCTGATTTCTTTGGTATCATTACTATAACACTTTTTTTGAAGTCTGACGGAAATTCCCCTTTTTCATAAATATTACACACCAGTTTGTATAATCTATCAATCGCCTCCTCCCCTGCACTGCGCAGTAATTCTACAGATATTCCGTCTATTCCAGGAGCCTTTCTGCCATTTAAATCTTTTAATGCTCTCTTAAATTCAGATCTCAGTATTGTTTCTCCCATTTCATCCTCCTCAACTTCCTCTTCTTCCTCTATAAAACCATTTTCTAATTCATTTCCTCCGTATAACTCTTCAATATATTCCACCCATCTATCGACTTTACCTTTCGTATTATATATAGGTGTACCATCTTTGTTTAACACATTATTAGATTTTAATTTATGTACCCCAAAATTTTCCTTAACTTTCCTGTATGCTCCGTCTATTTTACCAATGTTCATTTCTCTTTCCACTTCTGAACACTTTTCTTTAATCCACTCTTCTTTCGCCAGTTTGCACTTCCTGTTTATAGCATTTCTTAATTGCCGATAGTTCCTTTTACTTTCTTCATCATTAGCATTCTTATATTTTCTACGTTCATCCATCAGCTGCAATATATCTTCTGAAACCCAAGGTTTTCTACCAGTTCTCTTTATTCCGCCTAAGTTTGCTTCTGCTGATTTAAGAATTTCCTTTTTAACATTCTCCCATTCTTCTTCTACATTTTCTACCTTATCTTTTTTACTCAGACCTCTTGCGATGTCCTCCTCGAAAATCTTCTTTACCTCCTCTTCCTCAAGCTTCTCTAAATTCCACCGATTCATCTGACAACTTTTCTTCAGGTTTTTAAACCCCAATCTACATTTCATTATCACCAAATTATGGTCGCTATCAATGTCTGCTCCAGGGTAAGTTTTGCAGTCAACGAGTTGATTTCTAAATCTTTGCTTAACCATGATATAATCTATCTGATACCTTGCAGTATCGCCTGGCTTTTTCCAAGTGTATATTCTTCTATTATGATTTTTAAATTGGGTGTTGGCAATTACTAAATTATACTTCGTGCAAAACTCTATAAGTCGGTCCCCTCTTTCATTCCTTTTGCCCAGCCCGTATTCACCCACTATATTTCCTTCCTTGCCTTTTCCAATGCTTGCATTCCAATCTCCAACTATTATTAAATTTTCATCTCCTTTTACGTGTTTAATTGCTTCATCAATCTCTTCGTATACACACTCTACCTCATCATCATCATGGGCGCTTGTAGGCATATAAACGTTAACAATCGTTGTCGGTTTAGGTTTTGATTTTATCCTTATTACAATGATTCTATCGCTATGCGTTTTGAAATACTCCACTCTCCTCCCTATCTTCTTGTTCATCACGAAACCTACTCCTGCCTGCCCATTATTTGACGCTGAGTTAATTACTCTAAAATCACCTGACCAAAAGTCGCCTTCCTCTTCCCACCGAACCTCACTAATTCCTACTATATCCACATTCACCCTATCCATTTCCCTTTTTAAATTTTCTAGCCTACCAACCTTTTTTAAGCTTCTAACATTCCACGCTCCGACTCGTAGAATGTTATTTTTTAATTTTCTGGTGACCCCTTCCTTAGTAGTCCCCACCCGGAGATCCGAACGGGGGACTATTTTACCTCCGGAATATTTTACCAAGGAAGGCGCCTCCATTATTGATATGTGAAAATGCAGAGAGCCACATTTTCTTGGAAAAAAGCAGCTGTAGTTTTCCATTGCTTTCAGCTGCGCAGTACTCAGAGGACTGAGTGATGTTGATACGGCCGTTTAAGTCATTGTGACTCACGCCCCTAACAACTACTGAAAGAGCTGCTGCCCTCTTTCAGGAATCATTCCTTAGTCTGGCTCTCAAACAGATACCTCTCCGAGGTATCTGTTTCCGAGGTATATTTTTATTCTCAATATATATTATTGAAATAGATTTTAACCCAGATTCATAAAATAAAATAGTTCTGTATAAAACAATTATAGAAATATGAAAACAAATTAATTTTTTGCACGTATGAAATAAGCACAAGTTAATGGCCTATGTTGTGATTTTAAACTTGAAGTTTATCCAAAAATTTCATTTATTTCAAATATTTTGACACAGCTTATTTTTTAATAAGATGTTCCCTTCATATCTTAATTTGTAAACTATTCAACTGATTGTGTGCAACTTTTAAAAATAAAAAAGTTTTCAAAAAAGAAATAATTTAAGGATGAGATGTTGCAGAAATTATCTCTCCTAATAGTTATGTTTCATTAATTATTTATTTATTTTATTTTTTATTAACCCTACACCATATTTGACTGATGAGGGAAATTTCATCAATGCTAATATTATACGAGACATATTCATAAGGTAAGGGCCATCCCATTATATTTAAATGTTAGCTAATCTGAACACAGTTTCATGCATGCAAGGCCATCTGTAGACTATTTACGAAGCCACTGCAGTTGTTTTTATTAAGTAGTCGTTTGCCTGCCGGTGAATGCAGATCCCAATGTCTGCGACAGTAGTTTCTCCCGCCAGTTGTGAAGTGCTCATTGTCATTCAAATTTTTTTGCAAAAGGATCTTCAGCTGCTGAAATTCATCGCGAGTTGTGCCTAGTGTCTGTACCTATAGCAATGAGTGAAGGAAAGATTAGACAATGGCGTCAAGACTTTAAAAATGCCCGTACAAAAGTGCATGACGAAGAACAGAGTGGCAGGCCCAGTATTCAGACCGACAAAATTATTGAACAACTGAATCAGAAATTCTGATGAGATCGGCGATTGATGATTAGTGCTCTGGCTGATGAATTTCCTATCTATAGAGGTGCTGGACGCACCTCTATCTATATGATTGTCACAGAAAACCTCAGATATCACAAATTGTGTACAAGATGGATACTAAAAATGCTCACCAACCAACACAAAGAGCAAAGAATGTATAGTGGACGAGCGTTTTTGGACCGCTATCGACAAGATGGAGATGATTTGTTTTCTCACCTTGTTACGGGCGACGAGACGTGGATATCCTACACCAACGCAGAATTAAAACAACAGTCAATGCAGTGGCACAATTATTCAAGTTCCCCAAAACTAAAAAAGTTTAAGCAATCTCCGTCCTTGAGTGGAAAAATATTGGCTGCTGTTTTTTGGGATGAAAAGGGCGTCATTTTGGTTGATTTCATGGTAGGTGGATCAACAATTATAGCTAACATGTACTGCGAAATGCTCACCAAACTGAGACATTCGATCCAAAATTGACAATGCAGGAAACTGTTGTTCAGTGTAATCCTACTTATGACAATGCGTGTTCTCACACCGCTGCCTTAACCAAGAAGAAGAATCAAGATTTTCATTGGGAATATTTTGACCACTCTCCACATAGTCCTGACCTTGCGCCTAGCAACTACTTTCTCTTATTGCATTTGAAAAAATAGCTTGGTGGACAACGGTTTGAAAACAACGAGGAACCCAAGACTTGCTGTTGTCAACTAGTTCAATTCTAAGGCGGCGAACTTCTTTGCAAAGGGGTTAAAGAAACAGGTGCAGTATTATGAAAAGTGCTTGGAACTGAATGGCGATTATGTGGAAAAGTGAAGTAGATATGTAATAAACTAAAACTGTAAGTAAAAAACTTTTCTCACAAGTTATTTTTTTAATGACCAAACGGCCCTTACTTTATACATATGCCTCATAGTAGTGATAGAAAGAAAGAGATTGTAATTAGGGTTCATCTTTCAATAACAAGGTGATTGTATATTGCAAAATCTTGCTTATTCTTCTTCTTTGTATCTAGTCCTTCAACCAACTTAGACCCAGAGTTATATATGGTGGCCCATTTGAAATGCCTATTTTTATTTAACTATATCTGCCAAAATATTACACATATCGACATGAAACGAAAATAAAAATTTTAAACCTGTTTTATCAAGTTGTAACAAAAAATCACATTATATCACATCACTTCTACATGTGCCCCACCAGTCACATGAAGAATAATATCCTTTTTACCCTTTCCCGTTTTGCACTTTTGCCCGCATGTAAATTGGTCCATTAGTTTTTTGGTCTTTAGACACACATATGAACATACCTTTTATATATGTAGAATAAAAAAGTCTGTATATTTATTTGTTTGCTTTGTAAATATCTCGACACTGGCCCCAACTAGTGGGTATAGTTTTTGCAAAAATATTTCTTTTCACGTAACTTTTCATGTTCTGAATATGAAGCAAATCGGTTCGTAAATATAATTTTTCTAAATATCTCAACCCCAGTGCCATCTAGCGGGTTCATTTTTTGCAGAGATAATTCTTTCCATGTAAGTAACTTGTATTCTGAATATGAGGCAAATAGGACCATAAATAAAATTTTTCAAAATATCTCGACGCCAGCGCCACCTAGCGGGCTCAAACTAATTCAGAAACCTTCCCTGGCATGCGTCCAACCATTCCCCAAAGTTTCATCGCTATCAGATGAACGGTTTAGGAAGGAATAAGAGACATACAGACAGACAAACATTCATTTTTATATATATAGATTATGTTGTTCTTGATAAAATATGTAAATCTTATTTCCTAGAGAATAATTATCAACTTCATTATTTTTCTGATAATTAATGGAATTATTTTTGATTAAGTTAGAGTCATAAATTAAGTTAACAGATTCATAAATAGAAATCATAATTTTCATTGCTCTAAATTTATATCTACAAAATTCATGAGGTCACACATTTGTCAGTTATTGTTAAGGCTTTCTTTTCAAGGATGAATTTTCCCTTGTTAACAGCTCATAGAAAATTGAGAATAGAAAATTGTTGTATACATATATTTCTAGAGCATTTATGTCTAAACAGTTTTTTAAGATGTTAATTGTTAAGTTTAATTTTGGTAATAAATTGTTTAAACAGTTTGATGATTTATAATCAGTAACATCTGAATATTTTACATAATTAAGCATTTTATTTTTATTTTCACTATATAATTACACTGAAAATAATTTATATTTATTAAACCCTTTTATATTTATATTTAAACTAGCCTTCAGTAAGAAATATAATTTGTTTACATCAAAAATGAATTTAAATGTCAGGAAAAGATTTTTGAAAGTGTATGTTTGCAGTGTCGCTTTATATGGAAGTGAAACTTGGACAATCGGAGTATCTGAGAAGGAAAGATTAGAAGCTTTTGAAATGTGGTGCTATAGGAGAATGTTAAAAATCAGATGGGTGGATAAAGTGACAAATGAAGAGGTATTGCGGCAAATAGATGAAGAAAGAAGCATTTGGAAAAATATAGTTAAAAGAAGAGACAGACTTATAGGCCACATACTAAGGCATCCTGGAATAGTCGCTTTAATATTGGAAGGACAGGTAGAAGGAAAAAATTGTGTAGGCAGGCCACGTTTGGAATATGTAAAACAAATTGTTAGGGATGTAGGATGTAGAGGGTATACTGAAATGAAACGACTAGCACTAGATAGGTAATCTTGGAGAGCTGCATCAAACCAGTCAAATGACTGAAGATAAAAAAAAAAAAATTAAACCCTATAAAAATACCTTTATTCAGTTTCATGTCATTATCAATGAACCACCTCAAGAGTTTTACGTATCCTTCTATAGTTTGTGGTAAAAACTATATTCATATTTACAAGCAATTTGAAAACTAAGTTTATCAGCAAAAAGAACAGTTAAGGCCTCTTTACAATAATCAAGAAAACGTTTGCAAACAACAAAAGAAAACATTGACCAAGACAACTTGTGAAACACCATAAAATACAGTTAAATATAATAAAATACATTAAACAATTCGATGCTGTATCTTGTACAATACTGTACAAAAAAAAGCTGATAACACAGTTGTTTCTGATGCACGGCTTACACACACAACTTAATTTAAATATTTACCATTTTATTTAAATATAATATTTTTTTGTTTATTTAATTCAGTGATTCTAACTAAAGCATGTGCGCATATTATGCACATTTGATTTACATGGGTGTGGTGTGTTAGCGGCAACGGTCAACACTAACTAAACTAATGTAATTTCACAACTAACATGGAATAAATTTCACTTATATGGTTGGTTATAAGACTGGTGTAACCGTGAGGCTTAATCCACCAGGTACCAAGTCAACTGGACAATCAAGTTTGAAACTCAGCCAGACAGAGTTACTTTTTTACACTTCAAATATTATTCATTTATTTAATTCTATCGCTGACCTGTGATATCACAACATAGCAGACGACTACAATAACATTTTTTTGGGTTGGGGTGCGATTTTGCAAAAACGTTTTTTGCAAATGTTGTTATTTTTAATTGTTAAAAAATGTGTCTAAGAAAAATGTGACCTTAATTAGGCAAAATCTCGAGATACTGAGGGTGACCTGCTGTACAGTCTTACCTACCTTGGCCTTTTAGGTTGAAAATTAATGGCATCAGTGTCCCATATAGAGAAGAAATCTATAGAAGTTTGGTAAAAATCGGTCCAGCAGTTCTGCAGATACAAGGTGATTTAGAGGCCAACACTGAACACACATATATATGAGCATTAACATGTGGAAAATATTCATCTAATTTTTTGGGTCCCTTAGGTGTCAAAACATCAAGATCCAGTGAAAACCACATATACCCGAATTGGACCAATTACAATGCTTTCCCTTCTAGAGCTATAGCTCTGCTATAGTGCTATCTAGATGGGAAAGTAAACATTTAATATTAATTATCACTATTTATAAAATTTTAAATAACGCTATTTCCCAAGCATTTGTTAAAAAAATTACATCTAACTTTGATAAGGGTTTAAATTTAGTTAATTGTATATTTCAGTAATTAGAAGAAACCAGTTATTTAACATGAATTACTAATGAAACAGTACAATACTCTTTCAGACTTACATTGCTGATTGAAACTTGGAGGATATTTGAGGAGAAAAAATCTTCTCCCAACATTGACACTATGTAAAATTATGAAGTAAGACATTTGATTATATGTCTTTTGGAATACTGTTAAAATAATCAGAGCAGCATGCTACTTTTAGTGTTGCTGTGACCTCTTGGGTTCTATTTTGTTAATAGTAATTGTTTTTATAAAAGGGGAAATGCTTAGTGAAATTTACTCTGAAGTATGGTACACCCCAAAATCTGTGCTTAGCCCTCTCTCTTCTTATCTCAGGGGCATAAGTTATATAATTGTACGCTGCTGCTTACATATGATACAATTCTGATCACTGTAAATGGGGTTGCAAATGTGAGTTTGCCAAGTGAGTTTGCAATGATCAGTTTTTAAGTAAATAAGTTGAAGAAAAATGAAGAGAAAACCCAGTGTTTGGGTTACAGTCTGATTTGTTTTGAGTTCGCTGGAAATCTTAATGCTGTTAACTTGTGACCTTCATGATAGTCATTTTACATGGAGTAAACATACTTCCTACATATATATTAAGATATGAGCTATTTTTCTCTGAAGGAAACTAATACATGGTGTAAATGAATAATATTTGCATTCTGTCTATTATACATTGCTCCTTAGTCATATTAATTATGAGCTACAGTTATGAGGGTATTCTTTAGAAGCAACATGGTTCAGATAATGGCTATAAGCTTAATAACAACTGATGGGAGATGTGAGCATTGTCACCTCATTTTTATTCAACAATAATAATAATAATATTCAATCAGTGTACTTACTGCTGTTTAATGTTTGTTAAGAAAATGCAATGCATCTTCACTATTTTAAAAGAAAAACACACAAATACTCCACAGCAGAACCATTGATGTTTGTAAGTTGCTCAACCACCTACAAACATCAATTACAACTACAATGGCTTTAATGATGTTCAACTGCCTTCAAGAAAAAGTGTAAACTTACAGTTTTCTTGTTATAGAAGATTTAAAATTAAATATTGTGCTATACTGAGCTATTTTTTAATAAAAAATATAGAAGCTAGAATGCATTATTTACCACCTCATGTTAGTATTTTGTTTTCTATGAATATTTTTGATATTTTTACACAAACTATACATTTACAACTGATTACTAATGAAAAATTTAATTTACTTAATTATAGATTAATTAAGCATAAAACATTGCTTATATTTCTACAAGTCTCAAACTTATGATGAAAAACTGTTATCTACAGTTAATCTCTAAAAAAAAATTCATGGATACAGAAATATTAAGGATGCTAAAAAAAGAATTAGCCAGCTGATAGTTGTAATGGTTAACTAAGCTAGGTCTATATCAAAATTACATTTAATCTCCATTTTAAATATTAATAGTTTTGTTCTCATTACCAACCCATAAATCTTAGGTCTTATAAGAGAAAGAGAGAGAGAGAGGAGTACTTTAAAAACCTTAAAATTATAATATGTAAAAGTGATTTGTTGCATTTTAAAATTAATAAAACCACAATCTTTTGTGGCATTTTTCTCTCGAAAAATTAACTCTTTTGTTCGGATGTAGAAGTTTTCAATATTGCCGCGTTTTAATTTTTTTTACGCTTTATATTTGCGACTCAAATACGTTAATGTTCATATGGAATTAATTAGGTTAAGTTCTGTAATTTATTAAAAAAATGGATAAAAATAATGGTACTAAAATATACGTTTCTTAAATATTGATACCCGCCATTATTTATTTTAGTTCTCTGTTAAGACACAATGATGCTAACGCTGTACAGCTGACTTGAAGCGAAATATATTTTATAGCGGCTCAGCTGATATTTTAAAAACAATGCATTTGATTCGGTGCGGTTAATGTTAATTTTGAGTATGGCTTTAGGTTCAAGAATTTTAAGGAACTGTCAAATCCGGTTATCAAATGGGATTTATTTAACTGTGTCAAAATTTACTACTAAAAAAACTGAACCAAATGTTAATCAAAATGAATCTGCAAGAATGTCTGCTTGGCAGATTCATTCTTACGGTACAATTGAAGAACTTCAGCTTTCAAAAACAGCACGATTACCTTCTTTAACGTCACCAAATGAAGTTCTTGTCAAAGTTCTAGCTTCTTCAGTTAATCCTATCGATGTGATGATGATCAGTAAGTAAAGAACTATTCCGCAAGCCTACTATTATGGCCGAAGTATTTTTATAACCGGATTTTATTGTTGCTTACAGTCAACTGTATTTTAATAATTAGCCGTTTTTTATTTTCATATATCTCTAATGTATTTTTTAATGAAAGCGCTGTTTTTACATTTGTAATTGCTATGTAAATTATATCTTAAGGTAAAATTGGTATTTGTACACTTAAATAATGGTTTAAAGTAAATGACATCAATTTTAAATTAATTTGTTAAACCAAGAAAATCCTGTTTTATGTTTTCAAATTTACATTCCAAAACAAGTAGTTCACATCACGCAATAGAATTCATGTACCACAAGAATTCTAGGTATTCCTATACCACCATCTGAATGATCTTCTACCATACATAGAACAGGCACATTCATAAAGTAATATGCTGGGGAGATTTACGAATGATGTAATCATTTTTACCATGACAACATTGGCATAATATAAATAATTTTTTACATGCTAACTTTTGGGTCTCATGGGCTATACGACTACCACTGTAAGACACTTGGGTATTTTCTGATTAAATGGGAGGTCATCTGTTTTCAGAAGGAAGAATGATGTTTTTAAAAAACTCAAACATTTAGTTAGGTTATATTAATCTTTGCTCACTAACCTTGACCTGCGAGCATAGGTTAAGTTTGGTGAGATTATATTAATACATTTTTATTTTATTTTATGTATTTATGGCGGTGGCCATATAACCCATGAGACCATAACTTTCTTATTTACACTGACTGTTAATGGTCAGTGTATTTGATATAAGTAAATAAAATAAGTTTTTGCCACAGTCGTGTTCAACCCCTTGTTATTCCAATTCCTTAGAATTCTCCCAGTAGGTTTTAGGGGTGATTTGCCTTCCCACTGTGCTTAATTGAAACCCAACCACCAAAGAATACTGGTATCCACAGTCTAGTATTAAAATCCATTTAAAAACTCCATTTAAGGACTTGAGCCCTAGAACACTCGACTTTGAAAATCAGCTGATTATTCAATGATGAATTTAATCTCTACTAACCTCTGGTGGGTTAGTATTTGATATAAATAACAGAAATTCTCATATTAGAACTTGAACTTGAAATACATTAGAACATTCACAACTATATGTTAAAAATTCAATTGCTAAAAAATGTATCAAATGATTAAAACATAAATTGACATAAAAATCTACTACTATAAACTAAACTCATTACAAGATTGTTGATTCAATTACCTTAACATCACCAGTGCAGTAAATAAAATTACATAATACTGAAAGAAATATTGAACAAGACAAAAATGTTGGAAGTAAAGTTACTGTGAAGTTTTCATGTATATATGACAAATATTTAACTGTCATGTCATTTACAGAGAAACTGTTTTTGTCCTTATTTTTATCCTACATTAATATCATATATCACATGCCCATCTTCCTGTCTAAAAAAACGTTTGATTCAGTATAGCATAAAAATTTCAAACACACCATAGAACGTGTTTGAAAATCTTTTTGTATGCTTCCATAATTACTATCATGCTGGTAAAATTACTACCATAGAGTAGTAATTTTATAATTACACAGATCCATGTTTGTTTGTTATACCTCTAGTATTCTTCAGTTTTGAAATATGAAACTGTCCCAATCTTTAATATTACTGTTTATAAACAATGTAAATGAAGAAACACATGTAATACTACTAATAAAGTAGTTGGTTAATTTTTTTGAAATAAGAATAACTATTTTAAAAAATTGGGATTAAATTAAATGTTTTTCAAAATTCTCCTTTGCCTTTTCTGTTTGTGCCTTTTCCTCACTCTTTTAAACTAGTAATATACAAATTCACTCCTCTACACTGTTGTTACAGTGCCAGTGGAGTAAATTAATATATTTCAATATAGTGCCTATAGTATAAGTTAATATTTCAATATAGCTCATGCCTTAATATTTAAACATTACTAATGAATGTTCTTATTAACATATTTTTATAGTGTTTAGCAGAACAGAGATTTCTCTTCTGTTGATAAATGTTTTTATATTGTTTTTTTATTATTGTTAAACGTTTTTCATAACCCCACCCTTTACTTTTTCTGCATTGTTGCCATAATGTGCAATAACTTTTGTGATAAAAAGATTGAATTTTATGGAAGATCTCATTGCTAATATTTTTGTTTTAAGGTAAAAATTAAAAAAAATACCCCAAAATTGAATCTAAAAAATTTAATATAAAAATGCCTTCTATTGAGATAACACATAATTTTGCGTGATACAATGTAAGTAGAAATGCTGTGTACGATTTTTAATTTATAAAAAATCTGGCGTGTAACAATTGTGTATAAAGAATAAAGATTAGACAAGCAAAGTTATTTTTATTTAGGGCTAACTTCACAGTTTTTTTATTAGAAGTTGGTCTTTATACAGAAAAAGTAGACTGTAAAAAATGAAAAGGATTAATACTGTAAAAAGTTAATTTTTCTTTTTAACCTGGAGTTTATGCATTGATCAATGTAATATGAAATAAAAATAGATTTTGGTCACACCAGATTCATACTCACCAAAGGCAGAATTAGAATACTCATATTAAAATTATTTTTAAAAATCATTTGAAATCCTCTCCGTATCCATTCTGTTTTCTCCCATGTTTCCACTGCATACATCACATTTTTAACAACAGTATTAATATTTCTTTTTTTTTATGTAGTCTTATGCAAGTTCTTGTATCATCTAACAAATTACACTTATGTACTTTAAAGAACAGTACTTAAAGAATTTTATGTGATTCTTTCTCCAAATAACTGTTTGCTTCCTGTATTGTTATGGAGCCCAGTTATTAATATTCTGAGCGTACTTTTACAATCTACTCGTATTAACCATCCAGATCAGTGGTTTGTCCACTGATGATTAAATGTTTAGTTTTATTAAAGTTTCTTTTTAAATGTCATTTTTAATAGATATCTGAAAATTTACGCACCATATACTAAGTGTTGTCTTTATGATATTCTTTGGGTAACTGTTTTTTTTTATAGAGGGGAGGAATACTATTTATGTATAAAGTGCCAGGCTCGCTAACAGGTTCTGCAGGATGTTATTGAGTGCATATGTATGCCTGCACCCTACTGACTAAACCTCCACCTCTGATAGCCCTTCCTCTTTCTGGAAATTGCTGTGAGGCATTACTTGAAAAAGGAGGAGCTTACCTTCCTGCACCGGGCATCAGAATGACCGCAGATTCACCGCATCCAGGCGACCCCCACAGGTTCAGGAGGCCCACTTGACACTTAACCTGCAACCCTGTCATCTGTACCAGAGCTCTCAGGCGCCCGTCTGCTTTCTTCCTTCATCCAGAGCATCTCCATATGGACTAAGCCATATTAAGAGCAAGCCAATGCTCTTCTTTGGTCATCATGAAGTCCATAAGCCCCTCAGGCGGAAATAAAACAGTCGTACCCAGAAATGCAAGCATTTCGTCTCTTCATAGCGAAGTGGAGGCACTGAAAGAAAACATGCTTTCTTCCGTTCCGCAATCAGGGCAAGTTTCCGCGCAGTCTAGTCCACAACGATATAAATACGCCTTGAAGCCCCCATGGCCCGTCACCATCTGAGTTAAGTAAAAATCCAATGAGCCATGAGGTCTCCATAATCCACCTGCTAATATCACAAACTATCCTGTAGGTCCACCGGCACTTCGTGCCCTGTTCCCACCATGTCCTCAAAAAGTGTCCTTCTCAATCGCCGCCTTCGCCATCTTCCTGTCTACAGGATCAAGCCACCAGACTCGCGCATTCTGGCCCGTAATGCAATCACAAGATCCACCGGCCAAATACCTGTGATGACCTCGAGCTCTCTCTGGATGCAGTTCTATAAGCAGATGCCACCCGCAGATAGCATCTCCTATGTACGACTCAAGAATCGCTCTATACTTGCGGTATTTCGTAACAGGTGCCCATATTTCCGCCCCGTAAAGAACCGCAGTGTAGGCAACCCCCATTCAAGAGCCTTCTCCTCTGCTGTCGGAGCCCCTCCACAGTTCGGCAGGATGCCCGCAATGAGACGCACGGCTCTATCCGCCCGACCGCAGTTCGAGAACATGGTTGTTAGTGCAGGCTCCGTCGCAGTTCCCACATACTGTTGTACAGTAAATTCCTGCCTTGCAACACCCACAACGTGTTGATGGTTGTTGGTTCCATGGACGTAAAGGATCGAAGATTTCCATCGACACGTTTCGCCCAACCCATAATTGGTAGCTGGTTGCCCTACCAGTTTTGAACTTGCAGATACGCTCTGTGAGAGTGCTGCTGAGCAGAGCCTCTTGTGGGTGGCAAAGACGGTAGGTCTTGCTTGACCTTAGTGGTTAACGAGCAAAACCAAGTATCGGTGGGTGTCGAGATCTTGTTCGCGGTCATGATACAACGCGAGGAACGCGCTCACGGTCTCTAGTGACCTCCTGTGGTGTTGAAGAGGACTTGTAGAACACGTTGGATATGGCTTTGACGCTGCTGTCCCTGCTGGACAGTTAGACGATCATTTACTTGCCTTTCCTGAAGATGTATGAGGTAGTTTCACAACTACTAAACCTGTGAATGAATAAGATACTTTCGGCGAAGTCAAGTTTTTGCAACTCCAGGGAGGATACATTCGGCTTGTTAGTTTCACTTCCCCCTTATTAATGATAAACAAACTATGTAACTCTTTTCTTCTTATGTATGTAAAGCATATACCTAAATATGTTCATCTAATTGTGTTCAACAACTGTTTTATAATATATATTTTGTTTTAATAATACTATTGTTAATTAATTCAGTCCAGTTCAGTTAATTCAGTTCAGATGTTTTAATAGTAAATTCATTTCAGTTAAAGATGTAACTTAAATGTGAATCTAAATAAAATACTTAAATATAAATATTGTTCATCTACATCATAATTAACCTCAACAATGTGAAATAAGTTACTAATAATACAGTATTAAAATAAATGAAGTGCATCTAAATCTGTTACAAATTACATATAATAAAAATATAATTGAACACACTAACAAGGTATTTATTGAAAGATATTATTGATCCAACGGCATAAGTTCTGAATACTGGAAGGTGCTTTAGGGACAGTTATACGAACATTATTTTTTTGGTCCTTCGTGCCACAGATATGTGAAGATTTGATTTATTGTGGCATTCTTCAGTAAAGAAAATCCACGTTATTTGTTACAAATCGTTCGACATATCAATTTATGGTTAATCAAAAAATGCGGTCGGGCGTCTTCATATGTCGATGCTCTTAAAGCTTTGCATATTCCAATCAATACATTTGAATTTATTGTTGTTCAGTTGTTAACATCAAAGTTAGATTATAGTACTTCCAGATTATGGAAGGAGAAACTTTCAGCTAAAAGGTTTTCACTTTCATAGAATTCCTCAAATTTAAAAGACAGTTGATTGAAAATATTAATGTAAATAAGTCAAACCATCAAGACATAATTCCAAGGGACGACACAGCAATGGGACCAAATCCTACACTAAACTTTTATTTTAGATCCTAACAAGCAGTATAAGGCAAATAATTTTAGCTGTTATTCAAAATTTAATTATAAGCAATATCCAGTTTGTAATTATAATCATTATTTACATTATTGTAAGAAATTTTTACTTTTTTCTGTTGATGAACGGAAAGAATTTCTGGAACATCACAATTGTTTAGTTAAAGGCCATTCAGCTGAATATTATTCTAAAGGTGTGTGTGAGATTTGTTCTGAAAAACATAACCTCTTATTCATATAAATAATATTAATTCTAAATTAAAAGACAGTAAGTCTGAAAATAATAATCATTCGTCATTTAAATTGCAGTCAAACAAAAAAATAATTTTATCTACCGCATTATGTATTACCAATGATGCACATATGTGAGTTTTACTGGAATCTGGCAGTCAAGGGAATTTTTTTACGTATAAATTCGCACGAAGGTTAAAACTTCCATTTATAAAAAATGATATTCCTATTTAAGGAATAATAGTTTCTCATTCTGAATATAGTGTTGTATTGACATTACATTCTTTATTTATGAACTTTTCATTTCAATTGCAACGTACTATTTTAACAGAAATGACAGATAGCTTACCGATAGCCTCTGATATTTGGCATTTTAATTTTCCTCATAATCTGTTTTTCTAGAAATCCTGAATTTAACATAACAAATAAAATTGACATCCTCATTGGAGCACAATTTTACTTGAATTTTATTTTGCCTAGGAAATTTATTCGCGAGAACTTCTGGAAAATTGAGGAAATTAATAGTGATATTCCATTTAATGAAAGTTCTATTTGCGAAAAACATTTTCAACCCAATTTTATTCGAAACAATCAAGGCAGATTTGTAGTGACATTACCACGTAAACCTAATAGTATAAGGCTAGGCGATTCTTTCATAAATGCAAAGAAACGATTTTTATCTTTGAAAAGAAGGTTAAACAATGATCTCAATCTTATTCCACTTTCATACAAGAATATTTGGACTTTGGTCACACGTCATTACTTAACTCCGATGATTTGTTAACCCCATCATCTGATGTTTAAATCAACTAGTCTAAACTTAAATCAATTGCTAAACTTCGAGTGGTCTTCGACTGTTCATCTAAAACCACTAACGGTTTATCTCTTTAACGATACTGTACTAGTCGGACCTGTTGTCTAACAATATTTATTTTCTACTCTTATATTAAGATTCAGAATTCATAATTATGTCATTACCTCCGACTAAATAGATGTATCGACAGGTTAAATCCAGGGATTTTAATTTACAACGGATTTTCTGGCTTAATTCTCCAAAACAAGAGTAGGGGAATTATGTCGGGGGCACAGATTTTAAAAGCCTAGTCTCCCGCGGTCGGACCCAGAAATGGGGTTGAGAATGCTGGTCCAAACGGAATATGGAATGCTATTGACAAATCCGTCCATAAAATATAACAAAACTTGAAACTTAGACCCGACATTAAAATAAACCTTTGAAACACGCCCGATTTCAGAATCATACAGCATTAAGGGACACTCTCCAGGCTCTGCGATTCGAAGGGAGAATTTGTGATACTCCCGCCACTTTTGCATTCCATTCCAAAACAAGAGATAAAATATTATGCACTACGAGCCGTAACTTATGGAACGTCTTTTGCACCATATTTAGCCATAAGATGTCTCATTCAAATATCAATTTGAAAAGGAAAATAATTTTCCACAAGATTCTCAGGCTATTAAAAATGATTTCTATGTCGATGATCTCATTACCGGTTCAGATAACCTAAATGTAGTTTTTCAGTTAAAGGACGATATCTTCAAATTATTCCAAGAGTATGGTTTTTCACTTCACACATGGTATTCTAACAACTGCAGTATTTCTACGTCTAATTATAATTCATCTGTACCATCTAAACAAGAACACAACATACGTACTCTAGGAGTTCTATGGAACAAGTCAGATAAACAAAATTTTAGTAATTCTAAAATTTATACCAAAAGGAATATTCTTTTCATCATAGCCAGGTTTCTTTGGGACTCATTGGACGACCTATTATATTTTTATACAAACAGTTTATGCGATTATTATGACAATTCAAAATTGACTGGGATGAAATATTACCCAAATCAATAATACAATGGTTTTTCACTGTATAATTAGTTACATTTTATTGATTCATTTAAGATAAGTAGATCCATTAACTTTAATAATAATAGTAAAATTCATTCTATTCAGTTACATGGATTTTCTGATGCCTCAATTAAGGTTGTTGCCTTTATGTATGCACCTTATTCGCCAACCATGAAATTACATCTAATCTACTATGTTAAAACAAATCACCTTACCAGACTTGAACTCTTTGGTTGTTTACTACTTTCACGTTCTTTCGTGAACGTGAAGGTCTTTTTATTTCGTTAAAAGACGAGATACACTTACACACGGATTCCACAATAGCACTTTGTTGAATTCATGGTCATTCTTCGAGTTTGAAAGTATGTATAGGTAATAGAGTTTCTGAAATTCAACAAAACACTTCAATTACCGATTGGCATTACATCAAATCCTCTGATAATCCAGCAGATGTATTGTCTATAGAGGTTGCTCACCAAACAAATTACTTGACACATGTCATTGTGGTGGCAAGGTAGCAAGGTGGCAAGGTGGTATTGTGGTGGCAAGGTGGTCCTCCTTGGCTATTACAATCTTATTCCCATTGGCCGACAACGGATCGTAATATTACGTTTAATGATAGTAATATAAATCCTGAATGTTTATTAGAAAGGCGTAAACTATATTATCTGATATTGTATGTGATTACACACAAAGGTTTTTTCATCTTTACACGTTTTACTTAGACTGATCGAAATAACTCATTTAGAGGGGGAAAAATTGTTACCTGAACTTTTATAAGTGGAAATGGCAAAGGGGCTTATTAAAAAATCATGAGCGGTGGTGGTGGAGGGTTGAAAAGGCATAGAAAATGGTATTATTGCAATTTTCAGCAAAAGTTGACGTCAAAAAAGTATCCAATACAAAAATCTACAACTTTTATAGAGGTTACTTTTAATATAATTTCAAAATATCTGAGAAAAATGCGAAAATTATTTTTTATTTTTGATTTCCGCCAAAATAATTTAATTTTGACGAAACTTTGATAAAGTATACCTTTATGTGTCTTAAATAACCACAATTTTTTTTAATAAAAAAAATCAAGAAGTTTCCAAGATATTTATTTTCTCCTGTCCGAAACACTTTTTTCCAAAGAAAAATTCTCCAGTAAAATCATTGTACAGAGCTCTGCCGGTGCTCATTTTTTTCGTTTTGACATATACTTTTTAGTAAAAAAAAGAAATAAAATTTATAATCACAATTCAAAAACATGCTCAGAAATCTAAAAAAAAAAAAACTTGCAACAATGAATTTTTCAATAATTGTTGATAATTTGTTTAAATTTTTAAAAAAAAGTTCAAAAAGTGATTACACTATTCACTTGTACGTAAAAAAAAATATAAAAGAAACTGTGTTTAATTGTTCGACCTGAAACTTTATTTTTGTACAGTATTGCTATAAACATCGCAATCATTACGCAGACAATAGCTCTATAGTATTTGATAGTTTTCCGAACAATGAGGCTGATAATAAAAACTGAACTGCATCTTCAACAAAAACAACTGAATATATCGCTTATACATCTACAAATTCATCAAAATTAAAAAAAAAGAAATGAATATTTTTTTTTTTTTTTTTTTTTTTTTTTACATTTTTTGACCATGTTTTTGAATTATAATTATAGATTATTTTTATTTTATTAAAAAGTATATGACAAAACAAAAAAATGAGCACCGGTAGAACTCTGTACGTTGATTTTTCTAAGTAGAATTTTTTTTCTGAAAAAAAAGTTTCGGACCGGAAAAAATGAATATCTCTGAAACTTCATTTTTTTATATAAAAAATTTGTGGTTATTTAAGACACAGAAAGGTGGTACACTTTCACATAGTTCCATCAAAATTAAATTATTTTTGTGGAAATTAAAAATAAAAACAACTTTCTGCATTTTTCCTGGAAATTTTGAGGTTATCTTAAAAAGTGACCTTTACAAAAGTTGTAGATTTTTGCATGATCTACAACTTTTATTTTGGATGCTTTTTTTGACATCAACTTTCAATGGAAATCGCAATAATACCATTTTCCACCCCTTTTCAACCCCTCAAATCAACCCTCTACCAACACCGCTCACGCATTTATTTTTTTAATGTTTATTATAAGCTCATTTGCAATTTCCAATTATAAAAGTTCAGATAACAATTTTTTTCTCTCTAAGTGTAATTTGGTTGGACTAATTACAATTATTTAACTTCCATTTCAGATTCATTCACAATATTAAATCAAAACCGTGTGAATGTAACTTTAATACTTTTAACAACTAAGGAATTAGATCATACTCTTTACTTGTTTATATATCAATCACAATCTATGTAGTTCAATAATGAGAATCGTAAAAATAATCAGGTTATTGATAAACAAAGTAAGCTTAGCTCACTAGATTCATTCTTGAATGATTTAGATCTGTGTAGGGGCAGACTTTTCAGTGTTCTTTCCTACAATATCATGTTAAACATCCTATCATTTTACACCATAGTGCAAACATTACAAAATTATTTATCAATTCTGAACTGTACATTTGTACACTCTGGTGTACAATTAACACATCATTCGTTGCAACAGACCTACTGGATAATAAATGTAAAATAATCATTTTGTCAATCATTTATAAGTGTTTTACTTACCATAAGTTTGATGCAAAAACTCAATCTCAACAACTTGGTCAATTACCGCCTGATGGAGTGATTCCTTCCTGACCATTCTCTTCTGGTGCAGTAGATTATAGTGGTCCAATTATAATTCGTCATGGCGGGCAGAGATCTAAAACATTGAGTAAATCTTACATAGCGCTCTTTATATGTTTAGCCACTAAGGCTATTCGTTTAGCCTTCAAAAGATTCATTTCATGCAGAGGTATACTTGCTAAAATATTTTCTGATAAAGGTGCTAACTTTTATTCTGCTAGAAATATTTTGTATAACTTGTACATCTTTTAAAGTCAGACAAATTTAAAACAAATATTCAAACCTTTTCAGTATCACAAGGGATTACTCGGTCACTTATTCCTATTCATAATGCAATAAGATTAATATATTGATAAATAATTTAAAAGATACTTCCAAATATAAAAATAAAATCACACGTTTAACATTTTATCATGTATTTTAATAGTAATGATTGATTAATGTGTACTATCTTGTTATAAACATATTTTATATCATTATAGGTGGTTATGGTGCTTCTGTTTTGAACACACTTAGACAGGTTGAACACTGTACTTTAGCTCCTGAGTTAGAGTTTCCTTTAATATTAGGGAGAGATTGCTGTGGAGAAGTTATTGCTAAAGGAAATGATGTTGGGGATGACCTGAATGTTGGAGATATTGTTTACGGAGTTATTCCTGTGCATCATCAAGGTTGCCATGCAGAAAACGTTGTACTTAATAAGAGATTGGTAAGTATTAATAATCATTTAAAATTGGCTAAAGTTTTAGTTGTTGCATTTGAAAAAAATTGTTTTAAAATGTTTATTCAGGGCTCTGAAATATTTTTAATAATGAAAGTTCTGGTCAAAATTTCTTTGTATTGTTTGGAAGCGGAATTAGGAGGCCCAGTTTTAGCTAATAGGTACTTCACCATTAGGATTTTTATATGAAGAAACAGACTCTATGAATCTGTTCACAGGCAGCTTCTTCCTCCTACCACTTGTAAAGGATGCATCTTTTACACAGTACCAGTATTTGCATTCTCAGCAAGAAGAATCTAGTTGGATCATACATGCAGCCACAAAATCTTTAGTCAGGAGAGGTGATCAAGGAACAGATAGATGAATAATTAGGGGTGTATACCCATCAAGTTAAGATTGAGATAGTTGACCTGTTATATATTAAGCAGTAACAAAAAGAAAAAAAAAAACATTTTACTTAACACTTCATTATACATGCACATCAAATTTTAATTCCTTTACTTTAATTTTATTTTATAACCATTAAAAACATTTTAGCTTTTTTGATATTTTTATACAGTGGATTCGGATATTAGAATCGCAGATAATGTTATCAGTCAGTTATTTTTATTGTAATCAGTCAGCCCAAAACCATCTATGTAAAAATAATCTGCATATTGTGATCAAACTTTGGCTATTGTTAGTTATAATAATCATAATTATATATGGGTACAAAAGATGTAAATTCTTAGCAATTTCTACAAAATGATCCTATTGTTTAGAACTTACGGGTCCAGCAATGTAATTCCTAGACAATAGGTAGGTACATAAATGGGTTTTTACCAGAAGAATAACCCTTATATGGGCAGCTCAAATGAACAGTTTGTACACATGTTGATGTATGATGTAGTGTCAATAGTTCCAGTGTGATTTGTATCTTCTACCACTACCATATAGTGGTAGAAATTAAAAATAATTTATTTTTTTTGGAGTAAATAGATTTTTGGGGTATAAAAAATCTAAAAATTTTGGGGTATAAAAATCGCTTTAACAAATCATAATATACTACTATTTATAATTAATAGTAAGCAGTGTGGCAAAGAAAATAATCAGGAATGGTAAGTAGAGAAATGTGGCAAGAAGGGGCGAACCCTTGATCTTCTGCTGCTAATTTATTTCAAAATAGTACAATTTTATTCACATACAGGGTCATTCACGGGAACCGGATGTTTTTGAAGTGGGTTGTACTCGGCCGTTCGTGGTGGGAGGGGCACGTGGCTGGTGTCTGACGTTTCCTTTGTTCATAGCATTTACATTTTAGTCGTTGAAATGGAGCCGTGGACGCTAGACCAATGCCTGTACGCGTATGACAGTTTTGTGCGAAATGACGAATCCCTAACTGCTGTTCAGTGAGATTTCCGCCGTCAGTTTAATATCCATCGTAATGCAAATGTCCCTTCTCGTAACACAATATTGCGATGGGTAAACAACCTTCGAACAAGCGGTTCAATATTGAAGAAAAAACCACCGGGTCCCCGACGTACTGCTAGCACTCCGGAGAACATCGAACGAGTAAGGGAAGCCATTGTCAAAAGCCCACGCCGCTCTATTCAGAGGCATTCAGCAGTGCTTCAAATGAGCATAAGTACGATAAGAAGAATTCTGCATACAGACCTGCATTTCCATTCTTACAAGATAGCCGTCGTGCGGCAGTTAAACGAGCAAGATTTCACGCAGCGATTACAATTTTATCGACAAATGCTTACCATTTTTGAAGAAAATGAAAATTTGTTATTGTTAATTAGTGACGAAGCCCATTTTCATCTGAATGGCTTCGTCAACAAACAGAATTGCCGGTATTGGGCAGAAAGAAACCCACATCAGCTTCACGAGAGACCACTTCATAGCCCATAGGTGACTGTCTGGTGTGCAATAGGATAGGTCGGTGTTATTGGACCATATTTTTTGAAGAAAATGACGCTGCCGTAACTGTAACAGCTGATCGTTACATTGCGATGTTGAAAACGTTTTTCATCCCTGAGTTACGAAACCGAGGAATCGATTTTCAAAATGAGTTATTCCAGCAGGATGGAGCTACACCGCACACAGCGAGGGCAACGATAGCTGTTCTCCGTAACTTGTTTCCGGGACGGATCGTTTCCAGATTCGGCGACATTCCTTGGCCCCCTCGGCCCTCCGACTTGAGTAGTTGTGATTTTTTTCTGTGGGAGTTTCTGAAATCGCGTGTGTACCGCAATAAACCGCGTACACTGGAGGACCTAAAGATCGCAATTCGTCATCACGTCACCCAGATTGATGTAGACATGCTGCAAAGAATTGAGGCCAGTTACCGTGAAAGGCTACAACAATGTATTGCCCGAAATTGACATCACTTGCCGAACATAATTTTTCGTTCATGAGTAAGTAACAAATGCTTTGATTTAACAAGTGTTTCAGTACCAATAAAACTTTTTTAAAGTAAATATTCAATTTTTTATGATTATTTTAAAAACATCCGGTTCCCGTGAAAGACCCTGTATTAATTGAATTTGTAAATTGCAACACACTGAAACTTAAAAAAAAATTTGTTCTTTCTTAATCTTTTTGAAAAGAGATTATTTGTTAGATAAAACATGTTATTAATAATTATCAAAGAAAAAGTGCATGTCATTTAAAGGTATTGAAAGAGCCAGGTCTCTTGGAGTTGCACTAAATCCAATGAAGATATTTGTATGTCATCCTATCTATCATTTATATGTTTTTCATAAGAAAGTTTGACTTTATTTTATATTTATTTCTTATATACATGCAAAGTTTGTTGTATGTAGATGTTGAATAATTTTTTTAATTATTGTATTTTTAGGGAAAAGTAGAAATGATGAAAACAATAAATACGCAAAGTCTCCTGACAAAAATGTTTTCAACTTACTGTTTGTGAACTACATGTCTGATACAGTTGACTAGGATCATTCCTAAAGAGTATAGTATCTTCTTCAATCAAAAATAGTACATCTTAAAAATATTTTAAATTAAGACATAGCTAAGACTTGAGTCAAAACTAAGATAACCTGAACTTTGGTAAGTTCAGGTCTTGTAAGTTGAGAACAGTCATTCGAGTCATATTCATGTAAAATGTAGGTTCATACATTTATAAAATTTTTGGGGTAATTGCTATTTTGAATAGTACTACTTTGTGAGGGTCTAGATTTATTTTGAGCAAAACGTTTACATTCTAAAGGAATCTGACAAGTTTGTGCTCCCTTCCCTGTCACATATGCAGTTTAATCATTTTCATTTATTTGCCATAAAACCACACCACTTAATGATAATTGAAAAAACATGCCTGTAATTTCTGCATTAATATTTAATTTCCTAACTAAGCCAACATATAGAGTTCCGTATCCCTAAAATGGTAGTACTTGCAGAAATACCTTTGTAGAAGGGTAAAAAATGGAAAGAGTATAAAAGTTAGTAACTTGAGATATAACTGCTCCATTAAAGATATGACAACAATGCTGAGAGAAATTTTATTCTATCTTATTTTTACATTTCACAAGTTTTAATTAATTATTTTACAAGGTATGCTTTTAGAATTGTTCAAAAATGGTTTTAAATAGATTTCATAAGGAAGCTACCTGTTGTAATGGGTACCATGATTCGACTTTGGGAAATTTCAACGTATTTTTGTGTTTCACATCCCCCAAACCCCAAAACCACTGTTAGTTCAAAAGTTTATATATACATTTATATATATATTTCACTTTCTTGTGGACATGGTAACTGCCGTAATTTTGCACCAATCTCTTTCAAATTGATACATAAAATATGACGATCCAAAATCTCTAGTCAACGTTAATGGGCAAAATGGGACATGGAGATTGAAATGGGGGGGGGGGATTTAAAAAAAAAACAAAATATCTATAACTTTCTTTAAAATATCTAATTATTAAGTATCTAATAAAAGTAAAATATCTAATTAGTTTAAAGTTCTTTGGATAAGATCCTAAAACTTATCTAAAGTAAAGTTTTTTGATATCATCAACCATTGGCCCAAGGGTTGGAAAAAATGGCGCTTTGAAGACAAAAAAAATCATACCTCCCTTAATCGGCACAGTATCGAATCATTTTAAAGTGGTCGGTAGTCCTCTATACATTACCTAAAACTTTTGTCTTTAACAATTTTTTATATGACCAACCCTTATTATGGCTAGGGATGACCAAAATGTTGCTAGAATTGTAAGAAGATTGGGCTTATTGTTTGCTAAATATGTGAAACTTTTTTTCACATGCAACCATTGTCGTATTGAGTAAATTTGAAGTTTTTCTTAACTTTAAGATGGAAATCTTTTTTATCCTCTACTTAGCACCGGTGAAATCTACCTCCGCCTTCCAGCGTGAAGTTCCCAGAAATGTTTAACAATACTTGTTAAGCTTAAATATTGATCGGCTACATTTTTCTATATCAAAATTCAATAGTTTATTTCCTAGATATTTTGATGAGAATTTGTGACAACTCATACTGTTTTATTGGAAAGCAGTGTTGTTGTTTGTTTTGGAAAATAATATTATGCTGCAAATACTTGTAAATAGAGTAGTATATTTTTAATTTTACTAACTATGAATGATTTTTAATTTTTAAGTGTAAAAAATTATAGGTCCGAAAAAAGCCTGATGAAATTTCTGTTGAAAAAGCTGCTTCTTTATTATATGTTGGGATGACAGCTTGGTCAGCTCTAAAATTGACTGGTGATTTATGGTTAATGCCATCGGAGAGAAAAAAGGTTTTAGTTATTGGTGCTTCTGGAGGTGTGGGTACAGTTGCAGTTCAGTTATTGAAATCATGGAATGCTGAGGTTTGAAAATTTGTTTTATTGTTATATATTGTTGTTTGGTATTCAATAATAATGTAAATATTCTTAATTTTAAATTGTTTTATTACTCCAAAAATATGTGATGTGGAATTTTTCGGAAAAATTTGAAATCAAGTAGAGAACGAAGGAATGATTTAAAATGAACAAATCATCATATGCAAATTCAAAGCTATCAATGTTAGCATCTAAAATTTCTGTATTGAGATTAAAACATACTAATGTTCCAAGTATTTCCATACAAAAATTCTAAAACATCATTTGAAAAATTATTAACTTTACCATATTAACTTTGAATACACTTTCTAACAGTTTTGTATGGATTTTAATATTGATTTGAATACTAGTCAGTGAATGCCAGTGTACTTTGGTGGTTGGAGTCAATTAATCACATATCTCAGGATTGACCAGCCTGAGTCTGTACAAGACTACAGCTCATTTATATGTCATATATATCATCCTTATCTCATTGGATCGTGGGGGAGGGTTACTTATTGTTCATAGTTGAACAGATTGCAGCATACATATTTGGGGGGAAAATGTTATGTAAACCACAGATAGGCCTCCAAAAAGTGTTTCTATGAAGAAAAAGACATTTTCAATTAACCTCCATTTTGATTAACATAAAAAAAGGATTGAAAGAAATGACTACTACTGAGAGTTAGCAAAGTTTTTCTGAAGTGTTAGAATGTGTATTATTTCTTACTTTAAATTTTCAAATGATGTTTTAGAATTTTTGTATAGAACTACTTGGAATGTATGCTTTAAAAATCCAATAGTATGCATTTAAAAAGATGTGAAAAATATCTAATTTAAATTATTTTCTAAAATTTCACTTAAGTTATATGGAGAAACAAAATAATTTAATTTTTAGCTTAAAACTGTGTTTGAACTTTGAATAAATTCTCGCAATGAGGTATTAGAAATGAATTTTTTTTATGTTGACTACGTATTGTATAGCTGGGAGCTAGCTATCTTTTAAACTCTTGTTAAGCTGCTAAGTTCTTCATATTATCAATTTGTTACTTAAATTAGAGGTTATTATAAGCTTGCATAAAAGAAGCTATTGGATGTTTTTGAGATATAGCAATCTTAAAATGTTCTGAAGGTCAGTATGACCTATGAAAAATGGCTACATTTTTGATGAAGACCTAACAACAGAAGGAACACTTTAAATGAAATCACAAGAACTTTTGTTCTAGACATTAAAAAGATTGAGCATAGAATACTTAGCATCATTAAAACCAATTCAATTGCCTTGCTAAATTAAACATATAAAAAGATTAAGAGTTAATCTTAAGTTTATGCTTAATTTTTTTTCACACAGGTTGTTGCTATCTGTAATAAAGATGCTGTTCCTCTAGTCAAGTCATTGTGTGCTGATCATGTAATTGATTACACTGCACCAGAGGCAATGCATGAAATAAGCCGTTATGGGAAGTAAGTAATAAAAAATATGTTATTTTTATCATTATGATTTTAATTTTAAATTTAAAGAAATTTTGAGATTTTACAGACATAAATGTTTAGATGCTGTATTTAGTTGTTATTAAGTTTGAGTATTACAGGCAAAGAGAGACATCATGTACATATTTTAGTAATCTATTTTGATAGATTACTAATATATTTATTGACATGTATGATTCAATATGATCGTTTGAATTGTTAGTACAGAGGTGATATGGGCTTTGAAAGAATTGATTTTAGAAAAATAATATTTATTGATATCTTGTGCGGCAATATTGAATTGTGGTCCATAAACATCTGCATCTGTTATCAATATCGTGAGTTTACCTGTAGCTTGTTACATCCCCACATTGTCTGACCAGAATTTTTTGTCAATATCCATAGTAGAACGCTAACAGCTGATAGTATGGGGAGCTGGAATCATTAAAATATCATATGGCTTGGTTTTGATCACTCAACTTTTGCATGGAAAGGTTAACCCTAGTCATAGTTGATAAATTATGAAGTTATGTTACCATCTGAATAGGTAATCAGAAAACAATAAAAGGAATGTTTTCATTTGCTTTAGATTTAGTACCATAACATTAATTTCATAATTCAGTAAGTTCACTATTTAAATATCATTAACCTTCTTATATCTTTTATATATATATATATATATATATATATAAAAGATAAAAATGAATGTTTGTCCCATGTGCAGTCGTATACTATTCATCCTATTGCGATGAAACTTTGGTAAGCTGTGTGCACACCTGCAAAGGTTTCTGAATTAGTTTGGACCCACTAATTGGCGCTGGGGTTGAGATATTTAGAAAATTGTATTTATAGTCTGATTTGGCTTATATATATATATATATATATATTAGTTATTTGGAAAAATTGCATTTATAGTCTAATTTGGCTCATATTCAGAATATATATATATTATTTGTGTGAAAAGAAAATTTTTTGCAAAAACTATACTCGCTAGGTTGGGCTGGTGTTGAGATATTTATGAAACAAACAAATATGTAAATAGACTTTCTTCTTCTATAATTATAAAAGGCAATGTTCATATGTGTGTCTGCTGTAGATTAAAAAACTACTGGACATATTTACACACGGGAAATGGGAGAAAGGGAAAAAAGAAAAAGTGAAAATTGGAAAAAGGGGAGAAGGAAAAATTGAAAAAGAGAAAAAATAGGGAAGAGGGGAAAATGGGTTGAAAGGAGGAAGTGGGAAATAAGGAGAAAGGGAAATAGGAAAGGGTGAAAAGGGATAAAGTGAAAGGTTAAATTTTGTGAATTCTTAATGTTCAGTTTTTTTAATCTTTTAATAAAACTTTCAACTGTGTTCATTTAATCTATATATGTATACTAAAATCTAGTAATAGCGAAGCATTGCCAGGTCTGCAAGTATATATAAAAATGAATGTTTGTTTTCCTTTATGCATTCCTGTACCATTCATCTGATTGCGATGAAACTTTGGTGAGTTGTGCACACACCCGTGAAGGTTTCTGAATTAGTTTGGACCCGCTAGGTGGCACTGAGGTTGAGATATTTTGGAAAATTGTATTTATAGTCCGATTGGTCCGATTATGGTTCACTTTATATAATTTCAGTTGAAGGCCTATGCCTGACTTGTTCTGCGCCTTCCACAAGGCATGGGCTGTTTGCCATCAAGTGTTTCGGTGTGCTAAACAGAAATCATGGTTGAATTATGTCAATACCATTTCTTGAACAACTCCATCGGTTGTGCGGAGAAAAGTCAGGCTGTGTGTAGGTTGGGACAATCTCTGCTGACAATTAAGACTGAAATGCATTCGAATTCTCATCACCACACTAACTGATGTAGGAAACACGTTTGGAAACTTGTTTAGGTCAGTTTGCCTTACTTCATCATACTGTCTTGGGTTTATAAGGAATAAGTTGCAGGTAGTAAATATCCTATTTGTGACTGGATACTCACAAAAGGAATTAAACACACCTTTTTCTTTTGATGAGCTAAGGTATGCCTTGAATAATTCCCATGACACTTCGCCTAGAAGTGATAATATCAAGCTCAGTATCACATCTCCCAGTTACTGCATTGTGACATCTTTTGTGAATCTGTAATAGAATATTTTTGATAGGTTTTTCAGATTGTTGGTTAGAAGCATTGGTGATTCCCATAATGAAACCTCTTAAAGGTAAATTATGCCCCTCAAGATATCATCCTACCTCCTAGACCAGTATGTATCATGTGTAAGGTGAAGGAACGAATGGTAAACTGTTGTCTGTTCTGGTACCTTGAGAGAAACAGTTATTATTTCTTTCAAAACAATTATTGTTATTGTCCCAAAACAGTGTGGTTTTTGCCATGTTAGATTGTCTGTCAATCATGTAGTTGCTCTTGAATCTATCATTCAAGACATCTTTCTACTTCCCCAATCCCTTGTTGCTTTAGTTTTCAATATGCAAAAGGTATGATATGGCTTGGAGGACAGGAATTCTAAATAAACTGCATGAATGGGGTATACAAGGAAATCTCCTGCATTTATTTAGGGTTTCTTGGGTCCTTTCGATTCAAAATCAGTCTCTTAAAAAATACTAAAAAATAGAAATGTTAAAATTATAGAAATATGAAAATTTGAAATAGTTCAAATTTTCAGTATCTGGAAATTTACGCTAGAAAACTGAATACTACGTGGAAGTGTTTTAAGTGTTGACCTTATTTTCCATAGCCATAAATGCTATAACAAACTTCATGCAGAAACCTGTTATGTGTTTGTTATTTGCAATAGATGATTTTTCAATTTATGTTCCTTTTTGAACTTTAGCTACTGCCAAGAGGCTGCTCCAAAACACAGTAACCCATTTAGAATTGTAGTATAAAATAACTGACTGGATTCAGGTTTTTTCTGGAGAAAATGAAATTCATTTGCTTTTCACATTTGAGAGAATGCACCTTAACCGTTTTTACATGGTTGAAACATCCACACGGATTAGATTTTTGGGATTGTGGTTTGACCAACATGGTTAACGCATTTGAAGAAGCTGAAGATAAAATGTGAAAAAACACTAAACATGCTGAAAGTTTATCATAATACTCGTGGAGCTGATCATGTATGCATGTTGCACTTTTACCAAATTGGTCCATTCCCACTTATACTGTATCTGTGTGGCTTATTCTTCCACATGGCTACTGCTCTAAAGATGCTCAGTGCAGTCCATCATTCATTTATCCATCTTACTAGAGATGCATTTTGTTTAAGCCCCGTGTTAAGTCTACTAGTAGACTGTGATGAGCTATTTCTTTGGAATAGATGAAACCAAATGATCTGCTCCTATGTAGATCACATTAAATTGCAACCAAATCATCCTATCTTTGATGTGGTTTTCTCCAACCAGCATTTTAATCGATATGAGGAACAGCCAAGATCTACTTACTGCTTTGCTAGCCATCAGAGTTCATTGCCTTTTCTTACCTCTAAGTATACAATACGTCCTGTACTTAACGTTAAATTCCAGTACCTCCTTTACTCAATGTTATTATCCCCCTTGGCAGCCTTCTCTCATGAATTATTGCTTTAGTTTTGGTCGATATTAAAAAAAAGGACATAATTCTGATTATCTTACGAGAAAAAGTTTTAGTATTGTAAATACCATAAATCCTGATTCTATAGTTTATACAGACTGCTCTAGATATGGTAATTCTGTTGGTTGTGCTTTTGTGGTTGGCAATAGAACATACATGTTTGGCCTTCCCAGCATCGCCACTGATTTTGTTACAGTGCTCTATGTTATTAACAAGGCCTTTAAATATACTTAGCCCAACACTCCAACACATACTTGTATGTTCATATCCATTAGTACTATGCAGATAATTAGTGACATGAACTCCAGACACCCTCTTGTCAGTGATATACAATCTGTTTTCCTGAAATGACTCAGCATAACATAACTGTGAGCTTCTGCTGGATCCCTAGTCATATTGGAATTTCAGGCAACAAATGCGCTGTTCATGTGGCAAAAGAGGCTTGTTTGCAGCCTCCTTTCTGTAATTGTATTGTTTTGAATGATCTTGTCTGTCTTCTGAAGAGGGTGGTTCATGATGACTGGCAAAGTGAATGGATTGCTACCATCAAACAAACTTTGTCTGTTAAGAATACTGTTACCATGGAGTAATGAATACTGTGTCACCGTGGAGGAATAACTGTCAAGAGGAGAGTTACAGCTCTCCTCTTACGCCTGGACACATCATGAATCATACCGATGTATCTATCTGTGCACGGTGAGACTGCCATTTAATGGTATGTCACATCCTTTTGAACTATGTCTGTTATCATTGCATTAGAAGTTTAAACTAGGGGCTAACATTCAAAGTATGTTAGGGAACAATGTAACAATGCTATCAAATGTCTTACTATTTCTTAAGTGCGTGCATCAGAATTCAAAGTTTTGATTATCCATATAATTTTTATCATCTATTTACACCATTTGGCATATGACCATATGACAGATGTCAATTTTATTTTTGTAATTTATATTTTTAATGTTGCATTCATTGTGGTTTTATTTTGCTTTTAACACACGTCCGTAGGCTTTTCCCATGTTTGTTTTTTTATTAGTGTTGTTTAGTTTTTAAATTAATTTTTGTTTCTTTTAATATTGTTTAGTACATAAATATTGTGTGTGGATGCTGATAAATGACACTTCGTTGTGCACCCAAAATGTGTGCCCCATTATAAAAATCAATTTTGCAAGCTATAAATGATAGTTACTTTACCATCCTTTGTTGAATGTTGGTTGTTATTCTTGATGACTTGTTTTTAATCATTTGTGTAGAATATTTTATATTAATAGGCATTTTGAGTATCTAGTATGCAGAAAGTAGCGATGAACAATGCCATTGCGATGAACATGTAATGCAGAAATCATCATTTGTTTTACTGTACTGTTTGTAAATATTATGTTACAGACTATTGAAATGAAATCAAGAAAGTGCTTGACAAGAAATTTAACAGTAAAGATGATTGTGGATAAATTTATGTTTATAATTTATCCTGATAATTATTTTTTGATACAGGATTTAGTTTTCATAATTTGATTTTCAATAAAAAAATTAGATCTATTTGCTGAAATTAAAACGTAATTTTTTGCTTTAAAATTATTTATTACATTGATTTCTTGTACAGATCGATCCAAGTTATGAATGTTTTGCAGTAGAGAGAAAAATTAAAGAAATATTTTTTTTTGTAAACAAAGAACTTTAACTTAAGATGGATTAATTAATAAAACATTTACAATTCTCACATCTGAATGCTATAATATTGCAGTCTTCAGTTGTCTTTTCTGTTAGTTTATTGTTTATAATTTGCTTATGCATCTGAAATTTCAGGTGTGGATATGATTTTTTTGAATCAAAATGAATTTGTACTTTTACATTTCAATAACATGTACCTGAATCCCACTCAGCTTTTGTTTCGTGTAGAAGCACGACAGACATTCATGTTTGGAACTGACTGCAAAGCCTTTCTCTAATGGGAGTTTAGGATTGTCTGGTGTCATTCTATTAAAAAAACAACAGTTTATGACTGGTTGTGCAGTCATAAACTGAGATCTGGGTACTGAGGTCTGGGATCAGCTGTTGCAACAACTTACAACAGGTACTGTGCAGATCAAAATACAACTGTTGAAAGATCAACAGGCTGTTTATTGGGAAAATGCTTTGAGGCACATTTGCTGTAGGTAGAGCTTATCTTTTGTGAAGAAACATATGAAGGAAAGGTAAAAAGAAGGAGAAGAACTGGAAGGATTGAAATACAGATATTAGGAAGAGAATAAGTTATAAAGACGTAGAGATACAGTTATGTATTTTTTATGACTTTTATTGTACATTTTATATTAATATTCATGTCTAGTAGGTAAAAAGCATAGAGAAAAATGAATTCAGCAGATGTAATATTAAAATCATCGTTTTTTTCAAACAGGACCTACAGATAAGTCATCTGAAGGTCCTTCTTGGTTGAAAGGACCTCAAGTTGTGTAACTTGACAAAAAATAAATGTACCAAAGAGGAAGAAAATCTATTAGAAACAAGAACGTATCAAAGTAATGATAAACTAATAATAATCCAGCCAACATATCTAGTGTAACTTGAAAATAAGATTATTTATACACTCACTTTCTAATAGCTAAGTTTCATTTGGTATTGTATCACTGGGTAACATGATTTTTTATTTTATATATATATATATATATATATATATATATATATATATAGTATGTCATTGAATATAACTTAAACATAGTTTATTACAAATTATTTTAGAATTAATTTAATTTGTGGTTTTTCAGGTATGATATCATTTTTGATGTAGCAGGAATTCCAGAATCAGATATACAAAACTATATTCCACTTCTTAAAGAATGGGCTTTAGCAAAATATATTACGCTCAGATCACCATTATTGAGAAATTTTGATAACTTTGGACTAATACCCGGTATGTTTCAGAATGCTAAAGAATTATTATTACCTAATCTGACAACTGGTGCTGTAACACGTGGATCATCTATTCGATGGGCTTTTTTTGTGCCTTTACCTAATGGCCTAGATGAAATTCATCATCTAATTGCAACAAAAAAGGTAAATGTAAATGTAGTTGTCATTTACTGATCAATACTGTTGTTTATTTTCTTTATCCATCTTATCTTGTAATGATAAATTACTAACAACATTCACTTTGCAACCACATTGGTGAAACTTCACCACAAAATGCAAAGATTGTTTTTTTTTGTTTTAAATGAATTTACATTAATCCTTTGACTGAACTTTAGAATGTTAAGTATACTTGTTTTTGTGATGATGAGTTTTTTTACGACAGAATTTATTTAATCTAGTATAGATTGTTTTGAAATTTCAATTTATTAAATGGAAAACACTATAAAACAAAATCTTCCCATATTTTCCACATAGATTTGTCAGTTCTGTAACTTAAAATAATCATATACATTATCACCTCTCATTTTTAATATCTAAAATTGCATCATTAAAATTATATTCTTTAATTAATATTTTATATCTGTGAAATTCTGAAATGAAGCTATAATAAAAAGAAAGGTCAAAATTAAACATAAGAAAATAAACAAAAAATTATCTTTGGGCGATACAGATTAACTTTACAAAGAAGTAAACAGTACAGTTAATTTGCAAATATCAGTTTGTTTGCATTTATCAATGTTACCATATGGACATAAGCAACACACTAGCCTTATTTCAAGAAAATATTAGCAATATTGTATGAACATCAAATGACATATGTTTATTATTTTTTTTAATGTAATGTCTTAATTGCTGATTTGTGACCATTATACAATGGATTTACACATAAACATTTACATGTAAAGACGTTGAATTTAACAATAACAAAATATTAAATAAGCTAACACAGTAAATATAGAATTTATAATTTGAATATGTTGATTTGATTGATTAGCATATAATTCTAGAATCCTTCAGGTATGTAGTACAACTTTGGTGATCGAGAGTAAATTTGTTTCTTGAACACGTAAAGTGTAAACATCTATAACCTTTCTTCATCCCTGAATTGTCTGGCCAGGTTGATAATTAATACTCAACCACAGAATGTGGAGCTGGACGCATTATAATTGAAACAGCTAGGCATTAAACTGTCTACCTTACTCGTGGAAATACAAATGCTAACACTCTTTGACAGTCTTGACACTTTGAACACAATCTAGATAATGCACAATTTTAAATTAGAAACAGAATCTAGGAATAGTCACAATAGCACTGATCCCTAATAAAGAATAAGCTACTCTAAGATGGCACGGATTGAGCCAAGAGAGAAGCTGACATTTCCTTGTTGTTTTTCCAAGGAAGAAAAAATGAAAGAAGGAAGTCTGGTAAAAACTACCCATAGAGGAATTGCCTATGATATGAAACAGTAACTACCTGTTTACTAATCCAGGTAGTTTAATTGCGTGTGCAAGACCTGACCACAAAATAAAGAATGAAGGTCATTAACATCACCCTGCTTGTAATAACAGTTGCAAAATGGCTTTAAAAAGATTTTGTGGAAGCATATTTCCATCTAAGTATTTTGAAAAAAAAAATCACTTTTTAATTAGTTTTTAATGCTGCTTTGTTTTTAAATCGTAAATTAAATATTCTCTTTTAATTTTTTCAGATAAAACCTGTTATACATAAAAAATTCAAATTTTCAGAACTCCCTCTAGCATATAAAGAAGTACAAAAAGGTCATCTGAGAGGAAAAGTTGTTGTAACTCGACAATAAAAAAAAGAAAAATTTTGTTTATATTTATCATATTTATAGTAATGTAATTTTGTAATATATGTGAATAAATTACTATAAATGTTTCTATTATTTTTAGCTATGCACTCTCCTAAAAATTGTGACAACACTATATAAGTTTTTTGGGAAGTATCAGATTTATGTATGCCTTTTTATAAAAATTTTATAACAGATTTTTACTAAATATAAATTTCCTTTAGTTATGTTAAGTAAGTTAGGTATTGAATATATTATTTATATATTAGAATACATTGTGATAAATTACAAAGATTTAAAAGAAATTGTTGAACATGTTTTGCTGGATATAAAATATAATTTTATTTTTTCTCTTTAAGTAGTCATCAAATCAAATATATTTTTGAAAAACTTGATTGCAGCTTGAAAATTTATACCATATATAATTTTGAGGATATTTGGAAGTTTTGTAGGAAGAGCCCTATCAGGTTGTACCCCAATACAAATGGATTAGTTGTTGGTCAAGAGAAGTGAATTACTTCGTTATGAAGTTTTTGTCAAGTCATGATGATGTTAAGGCCTATGCATAGGTTTGTTGATGGTCTCTTATCTAGAAGAGTATGTTTTGTTTGAGTGCACACATTTTATTTATTAGTACTGTGTTCTTAAGGGGAGAATTGACCAGATATCACTCCAGGCCAAGGTTGTGGATATAAGGTTGAGTTGGGTGAGAAGTAGAAGGCGATAAATAAATTTGTGGTTAGTGTTCTGTAACTTTCAGCAGTTAAATGAGTCTGAGAAATAGAGATGATGCGAATGTGTGAGAATTATCTGCTGAAGAAATGCTTAATAACAGTACGGGCAGACAGCAAAAGTAAATTGTGAAAAAATGTGATTTCTGGAAGTGGAAGAAAATGATTTTTGCTGCTTTGCACTTCTTTGTTAATTCAGTTTATTAGATTTTAATTACAATAAATTCTATATATTTTGAAAACATGATATTACATTGTCTTTTACATCAAAAGTAAGAATACTTTTTTTTTGCTCCATTAGTCAACAATGACTTGGTTCCATTAGACATCGTGTATTAACACTGGATATTAAATAAGCAATTGAGTATTCACTTTCCTACATTTTTCAGCAAAGTTAGGTTCGTCTTCTTAGCAACTGAAACATGTAGACCCCCTTTAGCTTCATCCAGTATTTTAATGTTATGTTATCCAACTTGCTTTCTAAATTGATCATTATAAATAATTTATTATTGTAAATAAGGTATTTTTTATGAAGCATTAAAAGTGCCAGTTTTTATTCCTTTTAACTTTTTATAGAGGTGGTTTTTAGGAGATTTTACTGAAAAAAAAATATTCTTTTTATTGTTTGTATGCTGTTAAAAGATCAGTCAAAAAGTATTTATATTTTTGAGTTTATTTCATATACTTTCAATAACTTTACTTGAGGATAAAATCATCTTTTCTAAACAAAAAGATATATAAACATATATAAAAGACAATGCGTTTTAAATCTCTGTTCACTGGACTTTTCTTTTTCAGCTGATTTGTCTAAGGTAATAAATCAGAGGTCTAGTGTATATGTCTAAGATTGAAATATAAAAAGAATAAAAAGTATTAAGACCTTTAATACTATTACCAAAATTGCTGGATAAAAAAAAACAAAGTTAGAATTTTTTTTATTTGTCTGCTTCTGAAACCAGCTGAAACCCCATTTATGCTTTTCTTTATAAAATTCTTTAATTGTTTTCTACGTGTTATTCTAAAAATAAAATTAAAGAAGGATCAATCTATTAAGGAGGAGCAGATACAACAAACTATTATTCAGTTTTAAACAAATTTTTATTATTAATACATTAATTATAAATTAAATCAAACATTTTACTTTAATCTAAAAAAAAATTTATTGTGACTTAGCAGTGGCATTTAATATATGCTTGCTATTCTGTTTTATCTGATTTAAATCAATTCCTATTCGTTGTCTTACTTCTTGCCATGTTTTATCTGCAATTACTGACGCTTTTTCTGCACCTTCTTCTAATATATCTTGTAAATAATCAGGTGCTGTAATTAATCTGTTAATTTCTTCTCTAATTGGATTTATTAAAGCAATAAGCGCATCTGCTACAATCATTTTATATCTGAAAAAAAGAAGACATTATAATAATAATTAAATTTAATATTTTTATTCTGAATCCTATCTAAACTGATGAAAGATAATGTGCATTTTAGAAAAAATTGTTTTGTATTGAATATTTAAAAAAGCTTAAATAAAAATTGTGGATTAACTGGTCTCAAAACTGAAAAGAATTTAGGGTGGTAACAATGAGGAAATATCGATTAAATATACAGTAGTAAATAAAATATTTTTTAAGAAGCACATTACTCTACAAATGAATAATAGTTTTAAGATAAATTGCTGCTACTTAACTAGGAAATTTTTCCTAGAATTGAATATATTATTTCAATTAAATTAAATGTATTAAAAAAAATGCTTTATATTTAAACAAATGTCTTCCCTCTTTTTTTTTTAAATTTCCCCTTATTTTTTAATTCCTTTCTTTATTTTTAAAACAAGTGACTAGACTGAAGTAAACAAGTAATGTCTCATCATTTTAAAAACTTCTCTTCACCATGGTACAAGAGCAACCAGTTGCTCAATCACAAGAACGCTAATATCCTCACAATTAACAAAATGTCAGCGTTTTTGGACCACATGATTGTTTCTCCATCCCTTCCCCAAACTCATATCTGGTTCTTACAATTATTCCTCTTCCCTAGATGAAGTTCACGCAGAAGTGACACTAGAAATTTCTGATCTTTTGAATAATTATAATGATACAAAGATATCAAGATGTCAAGCTTTAACATGTTAACAAACATGTTTTTCTCATAGCTTTTAACTGTGGGAGATACATTGGAAGATACATCACTACAAAATAAACTGCAAGGGAATCGTAGCCAAATATAAATGGGTACTTTTTTTTTATAAAACTAGTAGAATTTTTTTACACCTTCAGTTATTAGTTAGTAACGTGCACTAAGTACCTATTTTTGAAAATGCCACCTGATTCTTCTGTTATTAACAAATTTAACTAAAAAATAATTTTCTATAGCAATGAATAAGAAAGCAGAACAGGATTAACCATTTTATTGTTAAAATATATTTTTTGAATGAAAAAATGTTTTAAGAAAAAATATTACAGATACAGATTCTTTATCTTGAAAAAATGTATTAGTTGGCATGACTTCATTTTTTATTTTTATGTCGTAGTTGCATAATGCAGTAATATGGTTATAATCCCCAAAATTTAATTTCTTTAACAGTTAGAAAAAACAGAACATTTTAAAACAATCTTAATTTAATTTTAAAATTTTAATTTTCTTAATCTTAATTTATTTTGTAAATATGTTAACAATAATATTTTGGTAAAAGGATTTACACAAGGAATTCTGTTATTCACAGATATATATATAGGTAAGGAAAATCCATACATCTAACCACACTGCTATAATTTTTGTATAAATTTGGTAAAAATTATAATAAAAATTTAATCGTGTATTGCTACAACTGTCTAGATAGTACATCAGTACTGGGGAAATTATTAATAAACTAATGAAGAAACTATTATAAAGAATATTTTTGAGCACATTTGATTAGTCAAACAACTTTAGCATCTTCGTAGATTTTGAATTTATTCTCACTTTGTTTTCAATCACATAATTTATCTTAATTACACTTGCATCCAGGGATGCAGTGTAGTCTGCAGTCTTTTTGTTTCTACAGGTTCAGTAAGTTGTATTGTTAAATTGACTTGTAATTACTGTTCTTCATACTGTACATACCACTGTTTTATTTGTTTGATTTCAAATATTATATCATCAGAGTTAAAGTTCATCATTGTAAAAAAGAGTGACTAATTTTTCCTGAAATGGTAGTAATCATTAATGAAATTATTGTAAACTAAACACAAAATCTGAGATATTTAAAAATGATTTAATTCTCCAAAGAATTATCATTCTATAGTAGGCCTATTTGAGAAATAAAGAAAATTGGAACAGTATAGTAACAAAGAAGCATTAATGTCAGTAAAATTAATTATACTTTTTATTTAATTCTAATCTAATATTTAAACAAATTAATTATATAAAATCACTTCTTTTCACAGTTAAATTCCAATGTTTACCAGTATAAGAAAAAAGAAATATAAGTCTGAGTTATCATAAATCTAAATTTTTGTCAATTCCTTAATTTCAAATGAAAAAAGGTTTATTGAATAAGTAAAAAGATTACAACATGCTGAAATTACAGCTGTTTTCACTTAAGTATAAGGGAACTCAATTTACTTATAACCTTATTCTTCTAGTGTTAAATACTTATAGTGCAGAATCTTTCATACTGAATTAACTAATTTACAGTTAAAAAATGAATGATAATCCTATTTCTCTAAATAATATCATAAAAATAGTTTTACCTTCCAGTGTCTATATGTGTATTTTCACTACATATTTCTTCACAAGATTTCTTTGTTGCTAACGAATGTAATGTAACAAGATTTGCAACTCCTGGTCTGGTCTCTGGTTCAAATGTTACACTGGATGTAAAATCAGTAACAGATTTTTTGATTTTTTCTAAAATTTTATCAGGTGTATCTGTTAACTCAATTCTACTTTTATGATCTTTATGCGATTTTGACATTTTGCGATTTGGTTCTCGTAAACTTCTTATTCGGCTACCATCATTGCCTGTCAAACACAAAACTTTTCTTAATACTCTATAGTAGGTTAAATTCACTAGAGAGAGGTCTTACCAATATGATTCTTATTCGAAAGGTAAAAAATACTGATAAAAATATTCAGCAAAACTAGAAAAAACTGATAATGGATTCTTGAGCAAAAAGCACTATAACATATTAGTCTGAGAGGTGAAAAATGAATGTAATAAATTCTCTTGAGGTAAAAGAAAAAAATTATGCTGAATAAAATGCTGGTGATAAAAATCTCAAATTTGCACAACTTGCACTTTTTTTGTAGATTTTTATAGCAAATAAAAAAGTTCCTTGTGTATTGTACTAATAAAAAGTACTCCAAGGGGGTCTTGTCTTCTTTTTCACTTTAGATTTTTTATATATATTTTTATATTCAGCCCCTATGTTGTTGAAGTTGACGTTATCAATATTTTTAAAATAGTTTTTTTTAAAATTATTAATGAAAACTTATTTATTTTGTAACATTATTAATGATAACTTAAACAATACCAGTAACCTAATACAAAAGCACTTTTGATTCAGTTTTACAAGCACTTTTGATTCAAAAGTGCTTGTAAAACTTACCCAAACTGAGATTTCAATGTGTAGCCTACATCTTTTTTCAAGAATTAATTTTTAATTTTGTTTACTTTTGTAATCACTATCAAAGAAAAAATAAATTGTAACAGAATTTTAATTATTCTTCAATGAAATAGCCTGTTTTTTTGGCAATGAAAGTATATTATTTAGCGTGGTTAACCAACAGCTGCGTGATATCTCTTCTGATAATTCTCTTGAAAATGTGTGAGAATGACCCATCACTGTAGTTAGTTCAAGTGATGTCAAGTTTTTTGGGACTTTGTAGATCGGTATCCACACTTTGTCTGTTGAAACTTTTGAAATGATGTACATGGTCCAGCTGGGTGGAAAAAATTAACCTGCACTTTGTCATCTTCGAGGCTGATATCTACCACTTCTCCAATCCACCACTGATTGCCATACACACAAGCAATAGAGTCTTTTTCCTTAAGTGAAAGTGGTACAATACTTGACATGGGATGGTCTTTATAGTCATTGGAGTTTGAAGTAAAGTAACATCTTACAATGCCTTCTGACCAAGGAAAATAGCTTCTAGTACAAACTCTTTCATAGCAGTTAAAACAGTTTTTTAAAGTTCTGAAATCCTAGCTATCTCATCTCATTTAATCAAAAAATACTTGATGATTTTCAGCTTGTGATTATAAAATGAATGAATACGTTTCATCAGTGTTTGTTATCTGACTATCTAATGGCCTTTGCAGGCTTGCCTTTACCGCCTCTTATTTTGTTGTTCCCCCCCACACCAACATAGGCGTTTTTCCCATAGAATGATCCAAAGAAGTGCCATTCGGCTTCAATGTCTTGCTCTAATGTTATTTTTGTCCATAACAGAATTCTCCATACTGGTAACTGAATTTTGACAAAAACTTTTTTCATGATATTTACAAACGCTAGTGATATCTGAATTAACACTTTAAAAAAATATGTTGTTGGTTTGCATCACTAAATTCACAAATTTTAATAAGTTCTTTTGGCAATGTTCCATACACTTTTATGACGCTTTTCATTCACATAAATTCCTATGGAACATTGTTCTTCCATAGTTTTATGTGAAATTACTTGAAAATAATGTAAAAATGTAACTGATTTTAAAATTTGCAAATATAATATTATTAAGAAAAACTTATTTATTTAATAAACACAGGATGAAATTTTGAGACACTCAGTAAAGATGTGAACAGGTCTCTGACTAATGTCAGACTGACCAGTCTGTAACTGCAAAGCTAAATGATGCAATAAGCATAAATGAGCATCATGTTGTGCAACATGAATTTTCCTGACTACTGGAAATGACTTCAAGCTCCTGTTGTAACGTGAACAAGTCTGGTTCAAACAAGTCTATTTCAACTATAGTAATAACTATAAAAATATTACAGTGCCTAGAAGACAAGAAACCCTTTGGGGCACTTATTTAGTGAGTCAAAATGGTATTGCTTTTAACAGGTTTTCCATGTTTTTGAGAGGTTATATAACTTTTTTATTAGTACAATACACAATAAACTTTTTTATTTGCAATAAAAATCTACAAAAACACTGTAAGTTATGCAAATTTGAGATTTTTATCACCAGCCCTATCAGAGTTATTTGAAGCCAAAATTTAATTTTTTAAAAAACTAGCTTTCAAAAATTCATAAACATTTAGGGGTAAGTATATCACCATTAATATTATTTATGGTAAAACTACCATACCTACATATAAATAATACCTACATATATAAACCTACATTTATATACCTACATATAAAAAAATAATTTAAACTGTGTATGGCATCCCTACCTCTTGAAAAAAATTACCAAAAGTGAAATTTCACAGTTTTTCATGTTCAACTTTATTGGTAATTTTCTCATAGAAAGAAGAGAGCTAGGTAAATAAACCACTAGTCCATTCTTTTACCTTGAAAAAATATGAATAAACTGCTTTTAGTTTAATCCTTCCAGGATTAATAATTTTTTAGTTATGATTTTTTCCATTATCCCTTACAATCACAAATAGGTATGTGCACGTAATAAAAATAACCGCCACAGATAAACTGCTCAAATAAAAAATAATAATAATTTTAAGTTCCAGAGACACGTAGGAAACAAGTAGGTAAGTTTCAATTTTTTTTTAAGTGGTAAAGCAACCACCCTTGAGTCATTTCAAATGGATTGATCCAGTTGTGAAAGATAAAATGCAATGCAATAATGCATTGCAAAGGTACAGATGGTTAGAGTTTGCCTTTCTATGCAGGAGGTAGATAGTTCAAGATTCATTTGAATCAACTATATCTAAAATCTTTTTAATAGTTCCTTGATACTACCCTGAGCCACTATTCTGTAACAAAGTACTAGTTAACAATATAGTATGGCCTGGTAATCAAGGATGTAACAAGATGCAGATACACAGGACAGCATCAAACAGTGATTGAATGCGTAAATCAAATGAACAGTTTCATTAGTAAACTAAATGAGAAAACAGTTATTAACTTAAATTACAATTATTTTTATGTAGAGTGAGCATGGTAGAATATAATGTGTATACATACAGAAATTACTTCATTCAAAAGATCCTGCCATTTAAAAAAGTGTAAGCTATTTAATTTAAATACATAGTTTCATTACAATACTTCATTTTCTTTCAAAAACTGAATTTAATAAACCCACTTTACCATAAAATTAATAATCCAATAAAAATTGATAGCATATTTTCATAATATTTATTAATTGAAGAGATAACTAATACCTTTGTAAATACATAAGTCATTAAGAGTTATGAGAAAGTTACAATCGTCAGAAATGATCATTTTTATTTTTTAAATGGTGGAACATAACTAAAAAAGGAGTAGTTTTATCACACATGATATAAAGCAATTATGAAAACTGTATGAAGTTATAAAGCAATTATGAAAACTGTATGAAGTTATAGAAGTCATCAAATTTATATGAATGAAAAAAAATATCAGCTGGTAAACTTTCCTTTACTTTTCAATCTAGAGGAAATGTTACCTTGTAAGAACTCATCATATTGGACAGTCTAATCATTAAGCATTCTAAACTGAGAAGGATAAATACTGTTGTATATTTGTTACAAAGAAAGTTTCTTAAAAAATTAGGTTAAATAAAAAATTTCCAATAAAACAGAATCACACAATTTATTTTTAAGATATAGTTATAAATATAATAAGAATGAGAAAGCAAACATATCTAATACCTTCAATAAGAGCATTAGGATGAGGGAACGTCATACCAAATCTTTTATTAAACATACGAGCCAAAATTTGAGCAATTTGTAAATGTTGTTCCTGGTCTTCTCCCACAGGAACATGTGTAGATCTGGAAAATTAACTTTTACATTTAGATTGAAAAAATACACTTAATTTAATTTAAAACAACAATTAAACTTACCTATAAAAATAAAACCTTATTTTTGCGTTGATGAATTTTTTTTGATAAACTTGTTATTTAATAAAATTAATACTTACAAATTTAGTTTTAGTTACTTTATAAATTTACTGTTTCACAGACTATTATTAAAGATCTTTCAGATGCTGAACAAATCTGTAGTACATATTTGATTCAAAATTGCATGTAAAATTTATCAATTAAGGAACATAGAGACTGTAAGGAAAGAATACATAAAAAGGAATGTAGTTGCTTAAGTGCTAAAAATAACAATTTTTTTTAGATATAAGTTAGAATATTGTATTTAGCACACGTACGCATTATTACTGTAATGTATTCCTGGAAATGTAGTAATTTTAAGAAAAGTTATTATGTTGACAAGACTTCAACATAATAACATTTCTTAAAATTACTGCATTTTCCAGGAATACATTCCAGTAATAATGCTTACGTGTGCAATATTCTAACCTATATCTAAAAAAAATTGTTATTTTTAGCACTTAATACATAAAAAGGAATGTAGTTGCTTAAGTGGAACATAGAGACTGTAAGGAAAGAATACATAAAAAGGAATGTAGTTGCTTCTTTCCTTACAGTCTCTATGTTCCTTAATTGATAAATTTTACATGCAATCTTGTCTTCCGTATAATTTTTATTTAGTCTTAGACTCACTACGTTAGAAGAAACATAAAATGTAAAGTTTCACTCATGAACTCACACTGTTAGCATGTATGCATAACACTGTTTATTAAATTGTAATTCAAATGTATATTTAAAATAACATTATAGAGAGAATATCTGTCTACATGGGTAAATTTTATATGAAAACGAAATAGAAGTTGGTTTTTTAAAAAAAAAGTTTAAGAGTAAAAAAAAGTTTGTTTTAAGTTAAGTACTTAAATGGTGCAGTTGATTGGATACATTCAAGTAAAATTAAAGCATATTGTTTTTTGAAATGTAAGGAATAAGTGCATATTATTCAAAATAATAATTATTTAATTTTGTGGAATATATTGAAGAGTTATACGGAGGAAATTAATTAGAAAATGGTGTTATGGAGGAAGAAGAGGAGTCAAAGAGGATGAAAGGGAGAAACAATACTGAGATCTGAATTTAAGAGAGGTTTGAATGGCAGAAAGGCTCCTGGAATAGACGGAATACCTGTAGAATTACTGCGCAGTGCAGGTGAGGAAGCGATTGATAGATTATACAAACTGGCATGTAATTTATGAAAAAGGGGAAGTTCTGACAGACTTCAAAAAGTGTTATAGTCATGATACCAAAGAAAGCAGGAGCAGATAAATGTGAAGAATACAGAACAATTAGCTTAACTAGCCATGTATCAAAAATCTTAACTGGAATTCTGTACAGCAGACTTGAGAGGAGAGTGAAAGAAGTGTTAGGGGAAGATCAATTTGGTTTCAGAAAAAGTATAAGGACAAGGGAAGCAATTTTAGACCTCAGATTAATAGAAGGAAGAATAAAGGAAAACAAACCAACATACTTGGCATTTATAGAGCTAGAAAAGGCATTTGATAATGTAGACTGGAATAAAATGGTCAGCATTTTAAAAAAATTAGGGTTCAAATATAGAAGAACGATTGCTAACATTTACAGGAACCAAACAGCAACAGTAATAATTGAAGAACATAAGAAAGAAGCCGTAATAAGAAAGGGAATCTGACAAGGATGTTCTCCATCCCTGTTACTTTTTAATCTTTACATAGAACTAGCAGTTAATGATGTTAAAGAACAATTAGATCCGGAGTAACAGTACAAGGTGAAAAGATAAAGATGTTATGATTTCCTGATGATATAGTAATTCTAGCCGAGAGTAAAAAGGATTTAGAAGAAACAATGAACGGCATAGATGAAGTCCTACGCAAGAACTATCGCATGAAAATAAACAAGAACAAAACAAATGTAATGAAATGCAGTAGAAATAACGAAGATGGACCACTGAATATGAATATAGGAGGAGAAAAGATTATGGAGGTAGAAGAATTTTGTTATTTGGGAAGTAGAATTACTAAAGATGGACGAAGCAGGAGCGATATAAAATGCCAAATAGCACAGGCGAAACGAGCTTTCAGTCAGAAATATAATTTCTTTACATCAAAAATTAATTTAAATGTCAGGAAAAGATTTTTGAAAGTATATGTTTGGAGCATAGCTTTATATGGAGGTGAAACTTGGATGATCGGAGTACCTGAGAAAAAAAGATTAGAAGTTTTTGAAATGTGGTGCTGTAGGAGAATGTTAAAAATCAGATGGGTGGATAAAGTGGCAAATGAATAGGTGTTGCGACAAATTGATGAAGAATGAAGCATTTGGAAAAATGTAGTTAAAATAAGAGACAGACTTATAGGCCATATATTAAGGCATCCTGGAATAGTCACTTTAATATTAGAGGGTCAGGTAGAAGGAAAAAATTGTGCAGGCAGGCAACATTTGGAATATGTAAAAAAATTGTTAGGGATGTAGGATGTAGTAGGGGGTTTACTGAAATGAAATGACTAGCATTAGATAGGGAATCTTGGAGAGCTGCATCAAACCAGTCAAATGACTGAAGACAAAAAAAAAGTATATATATATATTTAAATTTTATTAAATAAACTACCCTGACCAGCTAGTGAATAGTATATACACACACATCAGCTGGTCAGAGCTTGGTTTTCTGTCTCATCTTAACCTCATGCTTGTGAGAAAAATATTGAATAATACTAATCAATTCAAGTTTAGTCAGCACAGTACTCTGAAGTATGTGGTTTTCAGAATAGTCAGTCTGACCTTAAAAATAGTAGTTACAATTGATTACTCACAAATGGGTCAAATGATTCTTGGCATTATTCAACAAACAACATTAGGAAGTGCCCATACAATATTTCTAGTTTTTTTTATTTTAGATTTTTTAGTCAAGTAACCAGGCGCAGGTGCAGTCAGTCATGTCTCACATACAGTCCAAGTGGCAGTAGTGAATTGGTTAAGCCATCATGTTGTACACCATCGCACCATTAAAACTGCTTTTCTCAACAACTAGAACAAGATATCAAAACCGATACAGACCAAACACTGCAAGTGGTTTCTGAAAACAGTTTGGCTAAAGTTAAATACCAGCAAGGAACATTATCTAGTTGTTACCGCAAGACATTAAAATGGCCACCATATTGAAATAGTGAAGCATTTTGTAATAAAAATGCTCTTTCCAGATATAAAAAATATGTTCATGCAAAATTTCAGCTCAATTGGTTGATTATTGCATGAAGCAATAACAATTCATAGACACCACTATATATATATATATATATATATATATATTATAAACATCAGAAGCAGCTAGATGTTATTAGCATACAGATAGTAAAAGAGATAAAAATATACAGATAATAAAAATCAACCATTTGCCAGGAAAGATCAATGAAAATTTTTTTATAATCCCAGAATGTAAAAAAAAAATAAAAGGTTCAGCTTTGTAACAAAAAGTATGCACATTTCTGCATAACAAAACTTACCCAAACAAGATTTTGTGAATGATGTAATTGTATAATGTAATGTAGAATTTTTAAAGGAAAAAAAGAACTGCAGTAGTCCACTCAATATTCTATTTTTCCTAAAAATAGATAGGGAATATATATGGATATTTCTGGTAACTCATATTATTGAATAATTTTGCTACGGCAGACATGAGTTATCTAATTTATGTAATGAAAAATATTAATCTCACTTATAAAGTAGAATATCAGCAGCTTGCAAAACCGGATAAGAGAATAAACCTAATGGAACATCTTTAATTTGAGCTGATTTCTCTTTATACTGTGGTAAATGCGCTAATCGTGCCATTGTACTTAAACAACCGAGAACCCAACATAATTCTGCATGCTGATGTACCTGTAAAATAAAAAAAATTAAAACAAGGCGAAATTGCTTTTAAAAAAGATCATAATCCTAAAATTTCATCAGAAATAAAAAATTTAGAATAGATTAAACTATATGAGAAGAAGGTAACCCAGTTTAACTGGCAAGCACCTGTGCCTCTAGAAAGTCCCCTTGTGCTAACTTTGATAGGAAAAGCAGATGCAAGCCCAGTGACAGTCAATTCCTTAACATTTAGACAAACTGCTGACTATTCTCTCCATAGACCTGCACATGAATATTAGTAACTGAACTAGTTCCCAATATACCTGATGAATAAAAAAGTTTTTTAATTTGTTTAAATAAGAATTATAACAAATATTGAAAAAATAGTCAGAAAATGAGTGAATTACTGTCCAATGTACAGTGAAATTAAATAATTTTTAAGAGAAAGATTCATCACACAACTTGATACATAGGTTTAAATTAATTAAAAAGCCTTTATAAACTTGTTCAACAACTTAAAAATCATAAATATGAAAAACTTATAACAAAATATTAAAATTTAAAACTAGATGCACATTTCAATTGTTTAATAATTATCATCAGCAGATATAATGTAATCATTGAAGGAATAAATTTGAAATATGAAACCACTTCACCAAATGCCTGCGCTATTCTTTGGAGTAACTGATGTTATTTTCTAAAAAGTCATAACTGATGTGATTATGATATTAAACATTGATTCTTTATCATTATTTAGAAATGAATTTTCTTACTCATTGTTAAGAAACTAATTTTGCCATCTACCTACTTTCTGTTTATTATAGACATTTCTATGAACTTGAGTTTCTAAATCTCCAAGTAATGTTAAGCCTCAGCCAATTCTCTAGTCTTCTGTACTTACATTGAATTAAATACTCATTTACAGTTTCTAGTTTCAATCATTTAGTTTGTTCAGTGTATGCTGAATTCAAATTTTTATCAATGCCAACACTGAAATAATTAATTTTAATCTGGAAGTTTGAAAAAAGCTTTTCAAATTTCCATTTTTGAAAACAACTTTCAGTTGTTCCAGATTACATAATGCTGTTGTATGTGTTAAGATATTCTTATTACTTTCTCTCCAAAATAATCAGAACACAACAACAGCAAAATGGCTTGCTCAGTAAAAATAATATGAAGTACCTCTTTATCTAGTACACTGGTCACTGGCAAATAGTAAACACAAATTAATCTTTAAAAAAAATAATCATAAAGTAGTATTAAAATTACCCTAGATTGCTGAAACAAAATACTTTTTGTTGGATCAATTCCACATGCTATTAAAGATGCAGCTATTAACATAACATTTGAATGTAATTCTTCAGATTCCTGTACATAAGAAGGCAATTAAATTGATTGACATAAAACTGTAAAACAAAAATTAACATTAACTGTGCATAATCTAGCATAATTGCTCATTCACATATCTATAAAAATAAAACTCATTCTTTCATTTTATTCAATTTTCCTTATTAAATAAACTATAGTAAAACTGGTAATTCAAACAAAAAAAATGCAACTCTTAGAATGATTGTGTGAGCTTACAAATGGTAAATGCAGTATTTCTCTTATCAAACGGCAACTAATTCATACTACAATAAATAATCCAACCAGTTGTGAAGTGCAACAATAATTTGTTACCTATTGGTGAAAACAAATCTTCTGCTGATATTCAGAGAGAAATTATCAATATTTATGGACCCAGTGTTAGGTGTAAAGGTAAAGTTCACCATTTGTTGGACAAAGAACGTAGTGGTTGCCCAACTGTCATCACAGATGAACTGACTGAAAATGTGAATGTAAAAATCCATGAAAACAGAAGGTTTATTGTTTTTCAATTACCAATTGAATTTCCAAAATTCAATGAATTGAACTGGATTTCAGAAAGTTGTGTTCCAGATGGGTACAAAAAATGTTGACAGAAACAGACAAACAAAGGCATCTTGCAGCAGCTCAAACATTTTTGAGATGTTATGAAAATGAAGGTGATGATTTATAGAAAAACATTATGAGTGGTGATAAAATGTGGATATCTTATTCAAATATTGAGACAAAGCATCAATCAATGCAGTGACGGCATTCATCAACGCCGAAGCCCAAAACGTTTAAGTGAGAAAGTTCAAAGTAAAAGCGGTTTTTTGGGACGCCGAAGGGATATTGCTGATTTAATTTTTTGAACATGGAAGAACTGTTAATGCCAATATGTGCTGCTGTGGAAACCCTTACAAAACTTAGATGTTCAATTGAAAACAAAAGCCATGGGAAGCTACCTGATGGGATTTTGTTTCTCCATGATAATGCAAGACAAACAAAACCACTGAACAATTGCAATGATTTTACTGGGAAATCTTCAAATATCCACCTTTCAGTCTGGATCTTGCACCATGTGATTATTACCTTTTCTCCACTTAAAACAATGGATTTGCATTGCAGAAGTCTGAAGATGATGAGGAACTGCAAAACAGAGTAACAACTGCCTCTAGACAACAGAATTGTGATTTTATAATAGCTCAATATTTAGAATTAAGTAAACGCCTTATTGCACTTCTGTTTTCTTTTTAACAAATTACCATCCAACTTTGTGGAAGGTCTTCACTTCAATCTATTTAAAACAAATTAAAGCTATTTCTTGTACAGAATCAATATTACCCTATCAGTAAGTTTTTAAATAATACTAATTAACAAAAAAAAAATTTAAATCAGAGGTGGGAGAATTCTTCAGTAATGGGATAACGAAGCTGGTAAGCCAAAATCAAAAATGTTTTGCAGTGAATGGCAAATATATAGAAAAACAGTACATATTTGTAAGTTTATTTTGTTTATAATAAAGTTTTTTTTCTATTTCGCTTATTTCAATTTTTATATCAAAACAGCCCTTACTTAAAAAATTAAAAAACATGCCTCATACAAAAGATTCTGACTCGCTCTTGAGATTTTTTTCAACACTTTGTTAACACAAAAATCAATTATCTCCTCACCTTACAGAAGGAAAATACAGGTCTTAGTAAAATGTTAAATCCATTTTATTATTCATTAAGAAAATCTAAAATCAATTCAGGTAAATGGAAAATAAATTAAAAGAGTGAAATAGTGAGAAAAAATTATATAAGCTGTCAGGCAATGAGAAATTAAACTACTACCTACTGTTTAAAATATAGACTAACAAAATATTTAATAGAATAATTTTTTTTACCCAAGGAAGAGTCATTGAATGCAAGTCAGCAATACTATAAATGACATTGTTCCCCTCATTTTGTAATTTCACCCAATTCTGAATTGCTCCAAAGTAATTGCCTACATGTAGTGTACCAGATGGTTGAATTCCAGAGAAGATCTTTTTTGGCCATTCTACATCCTGAAATCACCAATATTAATCAATAAACAAAGAAAATTATAATTAATTTAGAGGTGAGCCAACTTTGAAAAATAAAGGAAATCTCACAATTTTTCTAAAAAGAAAAAAATGGAAAAAGAGAAAAACAACTGCCTCCAATAAACAAAATTATTACTTTATAATAGCTCAATATTTAGAATTATGTAAGGGCCTTATTGCCCTTCCATTTTATTTTTTAACTAATTACCATCCAACTTTGTGGAAGGTATTCACTACAATCTATTTAAAATAAAATTAAAGGAATTTCTGTTACACAATCAATATTACTCTCTCTTAGGAGATATAATTACGTATATTGCTGTCAGTAACTTTTAAATAAAACTAATTAACAAAAAAACACAATTTTTTAAAATTTCATTGCATGTATGCAAAAATGCATTTAAATATCAACATTTATAATTTTTGTGCTTACTTATTATTCTCGTATAGTTGTTTTGCTGTTATTTTAATCTGTTAACAGATTTTTAAATATATGTATATTTTTTGTAATTAATTGTGTTGTGATGCTGTTTTGATTTAAAGTTTTACAGTGGCTTTCCCTTGATCTGTACAATCAAGTGCTAGAGAACTGGAGCAGTTTTTTTACCCATTAAGTGGCATTTTCCATTATTATTATGATCAGTAAAGTGTATAATATAGCAATGTATCATTTGAATAAAATATTTACATAAAGTAGCAACATTAGCACTGGACTTTGGTCCACAAATCAGTTCATTTCCCCCTCTTGTAATATAACTAAAAGCTGTACATGCACTTAAAAAATAATTATCACTTTTGATGAGAGAGTTGAAAAATCCTGCTTTATGTCATTCTTAATGAAATAATTTGTCATTAAAAATCAGGAACTTCAAAAAGTATGATAATTTTTTAATATGATTTCAAAATCTACAGGTGTAATTTACCAAAGGTTGGACTATAGGGCAATCCCTTATTTCCTTAAGCTTAAGAACAATTCCATGCAATTCACCTGTTCAATGGCAGAAAGAGAATAGAAAATATGAGAGGAGCAAAATAATTGCGGATCTACAAGAGAAAACTGTTTTGGGGACCTCTGAACTTGCCCATAACCACCTTAGTGGTGTAAATTACTCTTTTAAGAATTTTGGTTATTTAAAATTAAAAAAAAACAATATCATAACCTAAAATTGCCAAACTGTGTACGGGTAGAAGAGCGTAAGAGATTGACAGATATATTTGCATATACAATCGCTGTAAAATATATGCACCTTTTTCGTAGAAAAATCTCTGTTACACTTCCTAATAGTTTTTCTAGGAAAATTAACCTTTCTAACGTAACACACGTAAAGATTTTCGTATCTGTACATTATACGTCTCACGTTTTCGAATAAAATAATTGTCTAATCGATTATCCGGCCTCTTTAACAAACTTAACTAGCAATATTTACATTGGTAAATTAATATTTTTATTATAACCTCACATCAACATAAACCAGTTCGATTTAAATGTGTACGTCTAGGTAACTTTTTCGATAATGTAAATATTATCTAAATTAATCGATCGGTAACGTTCGTGTCAATTTATATGCGATTCTATCGATAACTTTAAACGCAAACACGTTTGTCGTTTTCAATAACCTCAAAATTTGGTAAACAGTTTGAGGGTCAGTTGCATTTAGTTATATTACGTGATTAATTGTACGTTCAAAAAACTAACATGTGTAAACTGTTATTTGTAGCTGGTTCTTAAATATGTCCACGATTATTAATACATTCAGTGAAGTGCTTCGTGATTTAGTCAAAATGGAAACAAAACAGAACGAGAAATTGAAAAATCTTAACGACATAATTAAAATGTGTGGTAAGTTGTCATATTTTCTTTTAGTTGTATTAATATTATGTGTCGTCTTATAAATGTCTTACATTGTAAATTTCTTGAAATTAACTTACGCGTCTTGTGTTAACATAATTATCAACTGAGTTTATATGCCAAAATGTTGTTTTCTGTTCTTAAAAAGAAGTCTGTTGCTCTTTGTTAAATTTTTCTGTCTGAACAGTTACAGCATGATTAACAGTACAACTTATAATTGTTATTAATAAATGTTGTATTCTTTTTTTCTTAGTCTTTGAAAATTTTCTTTAATATATGAGGGTGCGTGGATAACTACATTTTTTTCTTTGTAAGGAGAAATATGGAACTGAAAATGTGTGAATAGAATTATGAATTTTTATGAGGTTTTTCTTAATAATTTTTCTTAATAGATGTGTTTTTAATATGAAAATGTCCTGAAGGTGTGTTTGTTTTTTAACTGATTTGGAGGTTTTAAAATATTTAATATTATTCAGTTAGTTTGTAGTTAATATTCATTATAAAATAATGAGACTAGTACAAATCTGTAAATTTTTAAAATACTACTTTCTTAAAAACTACACATGAATAGTTCTTCATGTGAACGCCTTTTCAGTGTAGTTGTCTACCTCTGTTAATGGAGCCTGTCATAAAGTGTTCAGGAAACCACATAATATATGAACTAAATAAGTTATACTTCCATATTCATTTAATGTGTTCTTTTATAGTTTTTTTCAAGTATTTGCAAATTTTATATTCAAATCTGCTGAATTTTTTTTATGTGTGAAGTGTAACATTACATACAATTATGTCTTTGTGCATGTGCATATTGTTTTAATGAGGTGGTTTGCAAACATTGATTTTATTTCAGTGTTTAGTCTTTGTGTATGCTGTTTGTATCTTATGATAAATGTGTACCCAGTGTGTGATAAAATTGTATTCTCCTAAATTGTTTTTTCTATGTGTGTTTCATTAGTTTGCTGTATAATTTTGTTAATAATTCTGAAAGCAATGTATAAACTTCATTTTCTGAAAATGTTGGCAATTTTTGATGATTCTTGGTTTATTTAGTTAGTATTATTTATATCTTACTATCTCTGTTATTAAAGATACTTTTTATTTGTATTCATTTATTAAAAGTTATATTGTGTAAAGTAAAACTTACATATATATATATATATAAGCCCCTTGTGTAAAATATCTACACATGTGTTAATTGGTATCTATTTTGATTTATTTGAGTACTTGGGATGATTAATTGGAATGAATTAATTATAGATTAATTAATAATTTTTTTAATTAAATATTTTTTAAAGAATTAAATATGTCGTTGAGGAGCACTGTGAAAGTCCTAATCTCTTTAAATGGATTGGGCTTTATGATAATGATTTTTAGTTTTTTAAAAATAATATCATTTATAATAGCATTCCAATCTTTAAAAATTTGAAACGTTAGTAACTTTTGACTTTTTAATCTTGGATTTAAAAACTTTTTTTATGAGTAGAACATTGTCAAGATGGAACAGATGACAATCTTATGACAAGAGCAGGAAAAATAATGCAGTTTGGTAGGGGTAGATTCTTAATGTTTTTTGTTAAACTTGCATGGTTGATAATGTATTTGTGTAATACATGTAAGTGCTCTTTATATATGAATCTGCCCCTTATGATATTCAGTTAATTTTTTTTTTTTAACTTCTGCTTAATCTGTTTGTAGTTCTGATAACAGTACAGAGTCTTCTTTTCTAAAAATGTTGAAAATTTTATTTGATTGTTAGTTGTTATATGTTAACGTTATGTATTTTATGACTCCACCCCTGTTTTTGATTCTTTTCCTTTTGATTAGCATGTTTTTACTTTTAATTTGTTATACCACAAAATTTATTTTTCATCTCAAAGTAAGGCACTATAATTGGGTATTATTGTTTGTGATTAGATCAAATAATTATTTCTATTAGTATTGGTAGCTAGCTATTAATCTGTACCAGATATTTAATGAATTTTTTCTGTACATCTACATATAAACAGTAATTGTCAACGTATTTAGACTATTTTTTAGTATTAATATTCTCTTTTCTTCTCTTTTTTTTTTAGATATTGATAAATTGATGAATATTGAAGTAAAAGAACAGTTGAAATATTTAATGGAAGCAGATACAGTAGATAAACACTTAATTTACTTAAAGCAGGTTATTTTTTATTTATTATTGTAGATTAGATTATTTTAATTATTGGTTTTATTTCTATCTACTAAATTAATGTTTTTTTTTTTTTTTTTTGGAGAGGGAATCAATCCTTAAACTTCTGCTGCTAAAAGTAAGAACCACAACACTGCCAGCCATAACTAATGTAATAATAATTATATCGCTATGTTTTATTTGAACAAAAGTTCCATCTAACAAGCATTTTATCTGACCAGGTTTCAAAATTGTTTTGTTGTAGCTTTTGACAAAATCACATTTTGATATTTGCAATAGTTATATAATCTATTCAAAAAGGTAAAATTAAATTAGATTATTACCTTTTTATTAAATTATAAAAATGTAAAACTTACATAAAGATTTGGTACTATTCAAGAAGATGTCGGCAGCCAATGTGAAGTTAGCCAGCTGTTAGGCAGTGTGAATAGTCGCTGTCGTTACTCAGTTAGTTGTTAGATGGTGCCTCTTAAAGGAGAAAATAAATAAATTAAAATTATAAACTAATTTTATATAATAAATAAATATAATTAACCAAACTTAATCTACGCTCACTAACCTTGACTGTTAAGTTTGTTTAGGGCCTCCGTGGCATGAGTGGTAGCATCAAGGCCTTTCATCTGGAGGTCCCGGGTTCAAATCTCGGTCAGGCATGGCATTTTCACACACACTACAAATCATTCATCTCAACCTCTCAACCAATACCTGACGGTAGTCTCAGATGTTAAACAAAAAAAAATAAAACAATAAAAAAAGAGATTATATTTATACTTTTAGATTTACTTATTATATAAGTTTATATATTTTTATTTTATTAAATCAACCACAGTACAGAATAAATAAAGTAGGATGACTTACCTTACGTAGGAAGGCTGAGGGAGAACAGTTGACTAATTTTTGGCACAAAAACTGATGAATTGACAAAGCTAAGTGTGCAAGTGCATTGTCATGGTGAAGGAACCCTGTGTTGTCTTGCCACAACTCTGGTCTCTTTTTGCAGATTTTTTCACATAACTATTGTAAAACACCTTGATAGTACACACGGTTCACTGTTTCACCATGAGGCAAGAATTCAAAATACACAATTCCATTAAAATTAAAAAAAACAGAGAGCATCACTTTGACATTGGATCAAGAGTAACATGCTTTCTTGGGGGCGTGGAGATCCTTTGCCAATCCATTTTGATGATTGAACTATTGTCTCAATGTCATAGCTGTAAACCCAGCTTTCATCTCCCATTATGATCCTTTGCATGAATGTTTCTTCGTCATTGGCCTGTTTAAGAAGTTGCCAACAAACATCCACTCCATGTTCTTTCTGCTGTTCGGTCATCAAACGAGGAACAAACTTTGCTGCAACTTGATGCATGTTCAATTTTTCAGTCAAAATGTCAGCATGATCCAATTAAAATGCTAACCTCTTCTGCAAGTTCTCTACAGTTGATTGGCGATTTGTGCACACCAGATTGTTGATTTACTGAACGCAGGTGTCATAAGTTGAAGTCAAAGGCCTTCCTGGTCTAGGGTCGTCATCAATTGACTGACAACCACTTTTAAATCGTGAAAATCATTCATAAGATAATGTACAACCCAGATCATCATCTTCATGAACTTAAAACATTTAGTTGAAACATTTCTATGAAAGTTTTCCACAGTATTATGTAAAATTTTAGTTATATTGTTGCTCCTGATAATCACTATTAACACTTAAACTCGTTGCACTCAAATAACAATAATACGAAAACTAAACAAGATATCAACAATCCAAGAACATGGGTTATAGAGGAGGTTATGCAAAACACAATGCTGCCAACCACACGTCACTAAATATCTCTGTTGGGGCGTAGTTTAAAATATTCAGTTATTTTTTGACCAGACCTTGTACATGTATATATATAGTTATACAATATATTTGTATGTTTTGCTGTTAATTACTGTGATTCTACTGGTTAATATGAACAAAAAGTTAATTAATTTGATTTTCTTTCAGATGGTGTCACAGTATAATAATCAAGTAAAAACTGATGATAACAATTATAATGATGAATATATAATTTGTCAAATAATTTCAAAAATTTATTTTCATGTAGAATTAAAAAATCCAATCAGATATGGTATCATAAGGTTTGTATTCAATTCTAAAATCATATTTATTAAAATTTAGTTTATATTTTTTTTTATACCACGCTCAAGAACACCTTTTGGTGTCCTAAAAAGTTTGGTTCACATTTCACCCTTACAACACTTATATTGGTGGCTTGGTTAAAAATAACAATGAAAAATGAAGTCAAGGATTTCTTATGGAAAACCAAAAATAAAATACTTTACAAAATAATCAGTTTTAAAAGTAAGTAATTTTTATATTAAATAGAATTAATTTTTTATTGAGGGTGTATTACTATTTTTAATATTCAGATAATTGTCTCGTTACATGATTCTTCACTCACAGCATTTAGTTTTGAATGGCTATTTATGTGACATTGTGGCAGCATAATTTAAAAATACAAATGTTTAACATCCATTTCATTTTAAAATGTGCCATAAAGATTAATTTTGTAATAAGAAAATTGTGAGTTTTTGGGATATGAAATTCGCTTTCCTGTATTAATGACAGAACTGAAAGTTCTATGATAGTATAATGAAAACTGGTCTATAATGAAAATTGATTCTTCTTCTTGAAAGAAAAATTGAAAAAGATTTTCAATTCTGCAATGAGTCAGTGCCTTCCATTTTCTACTGCCCTTTACCAGTGTTCTAATGCCCTGTTAACACTGTTCTATTCTTTTTGTATCATTTTATCCATCCATTTCATTTGCTCAAACCCAACTTTTTTTTAAATTTATTTATTTATTTATATATATAAAAGCTGGTAAAGTATTGCTTGATTTTTTCTGACTGTTAATAATAGAGATGAAAAGATTAGAGCCAAAAATATATATTTTAGGGGTGGGAAATATACTTTTAAAATTTTTTTCTATAAATATGTATATATTTATAGAAAAAAACTTGTTAGCTTAACAAGTTCGCTTAAGTAAAGTTTTGCCTAAATATAACACTCCCTTTCAATTAGTCTAAAATAAGAGAAATAAAATTTTTGAAATACTTTCTGCATTTTAGGTTCATGATCTATAATTTTTTTTAAATGTACATTTCTTGATAGCTCTATATAAGAAGATAAACTTTCAAAAAAACTTTTGAAAGATATTTAAATCGAAGGGAGCTTGATAAAAAACATACATTTTAAGAGATGGGGGTTGATTCTTTGAAAAATGTTTTTTTTTTTTTTATATATTTATTTATACATTCATTGTAGGTAACAAATTTGCCAAAGTAAAGTTTTTTCTAAAATGCCTTTGAAGAAAATCAAAATTGATTTTTTCGTATTTACCCCACCCACTCCATAAATTTTGAAAAAATTAATATAATTAGTGAATTATAATAATTATTATAATTAGTAAATATACAGGAATATTTGAGCCACATTTAAAGAAAATTCCCCTTGATATATAAGGCCAAAATCAGTGCAGTATACATGTATATAAATAGATACACCTTTTTTTTTGGTCTAGATAAACTATAGAGATCCTAAAACGTAAAGATTTGCAAAAAAAAACCTGATACGCCATTTTTGACACAATCATACTTCCTCCTTTAATACAGCTATTCTAGTTACATTCGCCAGGAAAGTAAAGGTATGTTTCTTAATTCCTCATTTGTAATCTTTGAAGTAGATGTATTATCATTTTAAATATTTATATGTTTTTCCTTATATTCTGTATAAAATTCACTTTTTTTTTTAAGGTTGATTGGTACACTTGATGAAAGAAGAGTTAAAATAGTGATAAATACTTTGGTTGATGATTTGAAATTTCTTATCAATGATGCTGTAACAGTTGATGTAATGAATGTAACTAATAACAAAATAATTGGATGTTTTGAAAATTTCAATGCTGGCTCACAATCTGTGCTTGTATGTCAGACAGATATTTTAGTATATATTCATAAGTGTCTTAATCATTGTATAAATGAATTAAGGTATGTATTCATTTATAAAATTGAATTATTGATTGCTTTAAAAATTATATTTTTTTCTTATATATAATTGACTTTAGTAGACTTTGAGTTTTAATGAAATTTTAGTTATTCCTTAGTTGAAGTACTGTTGTTTCAAAAATGTATTTAAAAGTTTTATTTAAGTCACATTAGTACATGTTAATTCTTTTATAAACTACTAAGTTTATGAGGGCAATAAAACATGCGCTGTATTCAATAGATAATAGTTAAATAGTTAAAAAATAATTCAATATTCAGTAACACTAGTCAACAAAAAAACACTTTTCATGTATCTGGAATTGTACATGGTGAGTTCAACTAATTTTGGGGTGCTGAATTCAAAACAGTTATCAGAATTTGAGTAATATGTCACATTTTTTAGATACATACAATTTATTTACCAATAAAAGCATAATCACTAAGAAATCAGTATTTTTTTAAAATTATTATTTATATGTATTAATTAAAAATTTCACAAATTCATCAGTGATTTTAGATTCTTCATTATAATGCTGTGGTCAGGAAACCACAAGGTTAATATTATTAATTAAAGAATGCTTCGTTTTAAGAGTATTGGAACATTCTTTGTTTATTGTAGAAGCAAAGCATGTAACATATAGAAGCATCTTGCAGTTTGCTTTATAAATAATCAGTAATTGAATTTGTAATATAAAATAAATATAGTAGAATGTACATCAGTCAAGTACAGGATAAAGTTCTTGAAAGAGTAAAAAAATGTAAATGTTGAGTGAAATTGTTATTAGAATGTAAGAGAACTAGTACGAAGTAAGGAGGTGCCAAGGAAATGTAAATGTTACTAAGGATCTAATTTATATTAATAATTATTTATGTACAGAGGTTTGTTTAACTTTGTCAATTTGCAATTAAATATAACATAGTTTGATTTGCTCATTATTTGAATTTTCATTGTATATTATTTTTCATTGTTAAACAATGAAAATGTGTAACAGTTTTCATTTTGATTCATTTTATGTTACCCATTTTCATTGAAAATTCATTGTTTTATTATTTTTTTTTATTACAGAAAATTTGACCTTTCACCAACTTATAAAGCAGAAATATATCAGTGTATACATTGCAGCACTCGATTAGCTGTTCATGTTCTACAAAAGTTTAATGATTCAGTAATTAAATACGTAAATGAAATAAAAGTTTCTGTATGTAATGTACTTTTAATAACAGGATTACCTTTGGATACTGCAAATAATAGTGGACATCTTGCTTGTCTGTGTATTAAACACACAACAAACAATTATGAAGGATATATACAAGTAAGTGTAATCAATTTTTATTATCAAGAATTTTACTTAAGACTAAGAATTTTAGTCACTTATGGTGTAGAATTTTAATTTTTGTATGCATATTATTAGTTAAGTAATAAGCTTTTTATAAGTTATAATAGCTTTGTCATAAGAAGTATTATTACAGGTTATTTTTCTTTGGGTGATGTTTCCTGTTGCTTAATATTTTTTAATTAGTTGCATAACTACTCTGTTGCTTGTGTACAAGAAAACAAAACAAAAAAAAAACAAATTTAATTGAGATTCTCATCTCTTCTACTTTTCTCCCAAGAGTTAAAAAAAAAATAGGGTTTAATAATGATATACAAGAAAGGAAGAAAAGGATGACCAGTTGATTTTATTAGTCAAGAAAGATCCCACCTGAATTTTCAGAAAAAGATTTTGCCTTGAAATGTGGCAGTTTTAATATTTTGTTGTGCTTTATTTTTTAAAACATTTTTTATTGTATAAAATTTCTTGTCATTATAAAAAGGGTAATTCAGAGAATAATTTGCCCAGTTAAGGTTTTGTTTCAATGTCTTAACACCTTGGTTTTTTTTTTAATGCATTTATTATACTATTTTATTGGAAAACCTATGTAAACTTTATTTTAGCAGTTAAAGAATCTGATTACAATTATTTTGAAAATAACACTAAAAACTGACATTCTTAAGTGACTAACTACTGACAATACTGCATAGTCTTCATTAAACTCTAATGGTCTATTGTACCAGTAACTAAGGTAAGATATAAAGCTTTTTATTATTTGCTTCACCGGTGATTCAAGGTTCAGAAGTCTTACACTCTTTATTATGATAATAACTATAACTACAACACTTGCACTTACAAGTCAACACTTGTGATGTACACTTGTAAAGGCTTACTCATTCTTGTTCTGTAATATTCGATGGAAAGTAGAATAATGTAATAAATGCTGAATTTACTTCTATAATTATTTATATAACATTTCAAAATGCAGCTATTTTTAAATTTGAAAATCTAAAATCACCATATTTTTTTAGAGAGTTTTGTGTATATTTATAATAACCATTAACACACTGACTGCCAACTGAGTATTAAGATGGTTCACTATTACTGGAACTATTAAAAGTTGTGGTTTATTTTTCCTGTTCGCTGTGAGAGCACCAGTACAGTATGTATCTTGGTCAAGTAATTTGGCCTTTGCTGTTATAAAAATTATCAAGGTATACTGCATGGCCATTGCCTAACTTTTCTTGTAATAAATGCATCATTGCTAATTTCTGTGTGACCAATACCAACTCAAATGTCTGTGACCTGAAGACCTGTGACCCCTTCATTCATATTTTCATATTCATTCAACATTCATATAAATGAATGTTAAGCACCAAACCATTTGGTTCAATTAGTATAGGTAGTTTCATGCCACACTTATGGCGCTTGCTTTTTATGTATTGTCGGAATATTAAACATATATGCTAGAGAACCATGGACTTATCTAGAGATAATTCTTTACCTGGGTAATAAAGCTGATCATTTTATTGTTAAAAAAAGTCAATTGCTAGCTTTATCTTTTGTAGATGGTCACAAGTATTATTTCTGCAGATGAGAGATGTAAATATATTAAAAGTAAAAGAAGTCTGTTTTGGGACATATACTTTCTGAATATTGGTATATCAGAAAGAGTCTTCCAATAATCACCAAGTGATTATTGAAATAATCACTAAGTGAGGCAATGAAATAATGCCAGTGTGAAGCAGTAAGGATAAAAATATTTTTAACTCTTCTAATTGAACATCCTTTTCTGTCTACATTACGGGATTACACTTTTGTTTGTGGACAATACAAAACTTCAACAGCATATTCATTAGTAAACTTGACAATAGTTTGCAAAAAATTATCATCAAAAATCATTTGATAAATGTCTATTGGTATGGCGTTAACTGAAATTTAATAAGCGTTCCTTGTTATTTTTTAAATGTAAATTGCTTTAATATATCTGTATCTCCCCATGAGTTCCTAACTTCATCATTCACTAACTCAGCTTCATCCTCGGAGCTGGAAGTCAAAATGTTAAAACCCATAAAATACTCATCGTTGCTATCTTTTCCTAAACTACTCTCACTGTCTTCCAAATATTACAGTAGCTCTTCATTACTTAGCGCTTTATTTCTGCATTCACACTGGAGTCCAGAAGGATCTGGTGTGTCCGTCATTTTCAACTAGGATTGCATAGTGTTGAAGACAAAAATGTCACAATACTGACTATACTGTGTATCAGAACCACTATTTATCAACTACACCACAATAGCAAAACAATACTTTCAGCTAAACCACACTTACAACACTGCTAGAGAATGATTAGTTACCACAACTTCAATCGGAGTGGGTGGCATTATCAAAGGAAGCCAAGTTTCCCCAGTTGGAGGGTATGGCAGTCAATGTGTTAAGTTACCTGGAGTTGTCCTGGAGTTATCTATTTAAAAAAAATATAAAAAGACAGATAAACCATGGTAGAACATTCATTCATGTGAACGTTTTTTTTTATTTTCCTTCCTTAAATTAGTTTCTAAAGTTTCAGCTTTATTAATAAATCAGTTTATGAAGTATTCTTCATAGATAGTGTACATACATAGTATATATGTATGTATTATCTTTGTAAGATTAACACCACATTGTTGATACTTTCAGAGTAATATAATTTATAATATTTGTTTTAAAAAAAGTAGTTTAATATGAACCGAATTATCCAGTATTGCTCTAGTTGCCAGTTCTTGTGTATTACTCAGAAGGGAACTCAGTAAAAATTTACGAAAAAATGTTGTGTTCTAAGTTTTTCTGCATTTTGTTTACATTCTTTTCTGTACCAGATAAATCTTCCTCCAAGGTAAGGAAAGGATTCCTCTTTAAACAAAAAAAATGATTCAAAACGAAAAAGAAAACTTTCAAGAAAATTTGTTTCAAATGTGTTTTTAAAGAGTCATTTTCAACTAGGATTGCATAGTGTTGAAGACAAAAATGTCACAATACTGACTATACTGTGTATCAGAACCACTATTTATCAACTACACCACAATAGCAAAACAATACTTTCAGCTAAACCACACTTACAACACTGCTAGAGAATGATTAGTTACCACAACTTCAATCGGAGTGGGTGGCATTATCAAAGGAAGCCAAGTTTCCCCAGTTGGAGGGTATGGCAGTCACTGTGTTAAGTTACCTGGAGTTGTCCTGGAGTTATCTATTTAAAAAAATATAAAAAGACAGATAAACCATGGTAGAACATTCATTCATATGAACGTTTTTTTTTATTTTCCTTCCTTAAATTAGTTTCTAAAGTTTCAGCTTTATTAATAAATCAGTTTATGAAGTATTCTTCATAGATAGTGTACATACATAGTATATATGTATGTATTATCTTTGTAAGATTAACACCACATTGTTGATACTTTCAGAGTAATATAATTTATAATATTTGTTTTAAAAAAAGTAGTTTAATATGAACCGAATTATCCAGTATTGCTCTAGTTGCCAGTTCTTGTGTATTACTCAGAAGGGAACTCAGTAAAAATTTACGAAAAAATGTTGTGTTCTAAGTTTTTCTGCATTTTGTTTACATTCTTTTCTGTACCAGATAAATCTTCCTCCAAGGTAAGGAAAGGATTCCTCTTTAAACAAAAAAAATGATTCAAAACGAAAAAGAAAACTTTCAAGAAAATTTGTTTCAAATGTGTTTTTAAAGTATTCCATAAATTTTAGTACATCTTTATCCTATTTTCTTCTTCTGTTAATTTTTTAAAATTATTCTAATCCAGAGTAATTTGTATTTTGTAAATGCAAAATCTAACAAATATCAAAATTTTATCCACTGGTAAAAATTTCAAGAAAAAATTTATCAGTTCACTTAGGTTTTTATCATGTAAATAATTATTTATGAAATCTATTTTGTAAGTTTCACTGAAACAGATTTTGTTGTTCATGGGTTATCCCAGTACAAACAGATAAATAAACACAACTCACGATAATAAATTTTTATTAATATGCTGTAATAACTTAGTAGTTTACCTGCCTATAAAAATGTTGAAACAATAAAATTAATTGTGATAACTTAAAAGACTTAACCCAATGTACATGATATTCTTAAATAAAAATCAGTTTTTTTCTAAAATCTTTCCCAAAGTTCAGAAGTTGATTGATAAAAGGGTTATTAAAATCTGGTATATGATTCTTGGGTTTTAAGTGGATATTTGGAAAACACAGGCATCCTAATTTATGTATAAAAATATATTTAAAATTTAATCTCAAAATTCTAGCTTTGCTATAAAAATTGGAATACAGTTAACACAAGATTTATGGACAGGGTACCACTGAACTTATGTGGTTTAATTTTTATGGTGCAGCAGATATCACGAGTTCAGCCAACCATCCAACATGGGTTAAATCAATTATTTACAAAGGGTTAATATTTATAAATTAGTATTGAATTATTTATTTTGATATTTACTTGAAATATCTATAAATTATATATTTAGCTATTCACTTTTTAGTAAATAAAAACATCTAATTTGTTCTTGTATTTTTTTTATCTCTGTAATAAATATTTATTTTCCTTTTTTTTTAATTCTAATCTACTATTTTTGCCCTAACAGTTGTTAAGTGAATATCAGAAAAATAAAGATGAAATGATAATTATCTGTGTTTGCTCCGGTTTGTTAAATGTTCTAACAACTGACGATCTTTCAGCAAATGATTATTGTCTTCTGAAAATGATCTTTGATGAACTTGTTAATATTTACAACAGGTAGTTTTAACTAACTTTATTTTTTTTTAATATTATTAATAAAAAATTGTATTTTATCAGTTTTGTTATGCATTGATTTCCTGATCTGTAATAAAATCAAGATTTAATAAAAAAGATCACTTTTCTGATTACTATTACTTATAATTAACACATTTAATAAATTAGAAAACTGCATTGTATGGACATTTGTTTGGTAATTATAATATGTTATGCTAAGAAAAACAAAAATGTTAAGTTATTCTTCAGGTATGGGAAGTCATGAAAGCTGGTGAAATTGACATTGGGGATGGATGTATGGTGGATGTTAAAGCATTTTTTATTTTAAAATTTCACTGCACCTTTTGAAGATTGCATTATAGAACTATAATTAGAGTATTGTTCTCTAACAACTCAAAGAGACCTCATAATTTGATTTAAATGATTTGTCTTTATTTCTTGCCACTCGTCAATAACAGTCATACCACTGTTATAGTTTTCATACCACTAGGATTATTGTCAGTTAAATAATAAGTGATATTGCAGGTCATGGTTCAGTCATCCCTTACCTTTTATCAGCTGCCAGCTTGTAGTGGCACTTGCCCCAGCAAATGCTTTACTAACTGATTGATTATCTAGCCACTCTTTTACCGCGCCCATTGAGGGAATTGCACTGTGTATGGGATAGTTTGGGTACTCTGTTTCTTATCCAGGAACTGTATGTAAATAAAATCTAATTGGTTCAAGAGCTGCTTAAAGAGGTTAGGTAATTAAAGCTGCCTTTCTACTATTCCTAAAATTTGTACGAGCTTATTGGAGTCATGTACAAGCTTACCCAGGGCTTGTTTCTGGGTCTCAGGATCATGTTCAAATTTACTCCTCACCAAATGAGCACTTTTCAATCATTTTTTGTCTTTTGTAGAGGAAGTTGTTTCTCTGGGGCGTTGAAGTCTTTTTTAGTTAACATAAATAGAAGTTGCATTTTTGGGTTCTTTACATTTTTTCATTAATTCTATCAATATGCAGATTTTGATGTCATATATCTTGAAAAAGTATTTTATTTTACTTTTTAAGTTTTTTTTTGTTATTTAATTTTTTACATTTTACTTTCCTGGTATCATAGATCTAGAGCTAGGCTGCAAGAAGGAAAGTGTGGTAATTAGTCACAATCTGGTGGGGGGGGGGGGGTATAGGTTTTTTTTACATTTCTTGACGTTTCATGACCCAGGGATCCCAAAAAACAAAAAAAAAATTGGCGGGGGTAATGTTCATATGTACTTACATACGTATATATATGCATTGGCGTGTTTGAAGCTTAACAACTTTTGACTGGGCAAACTGTTGTGATGAAATTTTGTACAGAGACTTGTATATTTAGGGCAATTTGTTGGTGAAATTTTGGGATCAATATCATCTCCAGGGAGTGGGAGTTTTTTTGGTGGTAAATTTTCTCAAAATTTTGCAAACATACCCCACTTTATATTAAGCTCAATGTCTGTGTGCATGCTTATCTTAAAAATTTTAAAAGTAGTTTGTCCCAAAATTTCACCTTCCCAAAAATTGAAAAAAGCTATCTTTCTATTTATTGCATATCTTTAAATGTCTACCAAGACGTAGTAGAGGCACAAGTGACCCCCAAAAAAAATACTTTGGAAGCAATATTAGCACTGGGGGAGCCAATCAAACTTTAAAAATATCAATTTTTTGAATTTTTAAAAACATTTCCGATTTATTTAAACTTTTAATACTAATTTCACAATAAAACTTCATCATAAATTACCTCCACCCAAAAAAAAAAGATATCTTAGGTACCTTTTTTCATATATAATTATTTTTCCGCTATATGAGAATAAATAACCAATGCCAGGAAAGTATTACAACTTTGTTGTTAGATTTTTTAATTTTTATTTTGTATCACTTATTTACTAAACAAAAAATAATTTATTAATATGTAAATAATCATTATGCCTTTCTGAAATCAAAACAAATTACAGGAATTTAAATTATGGTATACATTATTACTTGACTTCAAAAATTTGACTTTTAGGTGACTGAATAGTCTAATTAAATTAATCTGTGATTTTATATGATAATTAATTGTTATAATAGTAATTATGAACATAGAAATTATGGAATTACTATAACCAAACATGTAGAATTAAATTATTAAACAACTTCATGAATGGATGGAAGTCAACGTTTTTCAAACTCCTAGATCTTTGAATGATATCAAAATATATTTTGGCTGTTTAAAAATATAAAGTTTTGTTGTACAGATTGAATCAGATTTTATAATAAAACATTTTTTATAACTTGAAAACAGTTATAAACCGTAAAACAGTTCAGTTTATGTATTTAAGGAACACTGTAAAAACAAAAAAAAAAATGCAAAGAACCCAACAATGCACCTTCTATTTCAGTTAACTAAAAAGGATTTCAGTGAGAAGTTCCCAGAGGAATTTCCTCTACAAAGGAAAAAATAATTATTGAAAAATGTTCATTGAGTGAAAAATAGACTTAAACATGGGAACATTTACAGAAATTTTATTCTGCGGTGTACTTATTCATCATGTGAATAGCTGTTGATAGTTCACATTGTCTTGTTGCCTAGGTACAACAAAATAGTATCAGCAACATTTCTGTACAGTTCATTATTTTAGAAAAGCATGTTTGTTGTTAGAAATTATGTGTGTTTTAAATCTTTCTACAACACTGAGTAAAATCATAGAACAATACTGATGGAGTATTAAATACTCATGGAATAACAGAACATGTCATTGTGTCAATACAGCACTAAATGTGTTATTACATGGTTTGACTTACTGTCAAGACACTGTATCTGCAGAAGTTGAGTTTGATTATTTAATACAATTGTTAAATGTAATCAACAGTTAAATTATTTTCCAATTTCTCCACTTTCTTGTTACTTATTGAAAAAATTATTACATTTTTAATTTTTGTGTTTTCTTTGATTATAGGAATAGTACAGATTGTACAATTATACTTAGCTTAAGTAGAGTTTTTGTGATTTTGTCAAGAACATTTCTTTCAATGCCAGTTGCATTTTTTTCGTTATCGTACTTTAATTCATTTCTTATTACATTTACATGGATACATCTGGATCATTATATGGATAGTGTGCGTCATTTAAGTTGTACTTTGATTAGTAATATTGTTAAACTTGCCTCTTATGATAACTCTTCATCACAAGGTAACATTTATTGTAATTAATTTTTCTCAACTTTTTATTTAATAATTTTTTTTTATAAAATCTTTAAATGAACTAGTTCTTTTTTATTAAATGTTTTGGAAGTATTACAGCAAAGAAGATTTGAAACCAAAATAACATCAAATTTTTGTAGTTAATGATCTTTAAAATGAAAAGAAATACAGTTTTAGCATGAACTTAATTTTGAAATTAATATGATTTGTAAATGACCTGTTGTATTAATATTTATTTATCCTTCGAAATACCTTTCATAGTTAATGTTAATCGATAATAGTCAATGTTAATTCATAGATAATAGTGAATGTGTCAATGATTAATAGTATAGTCTTTTAATAATGTAAGACTTGTCAAGCCTGACCAGGTTTTGAACACAAGACATCTTAATAAAAGGTAGACATGCTACCTCATATTTGGCGATGTCATATTCTTGTTTCATTTAAAAATTTATCTCAGTATAATGAATATTCTTAACAGCCTACTGTGTCAATTAAATTTCTGAAGTTCAAAGATGTACCTGAATATGTCAGCAAAGATGCCAAAATAATAACATTGTTGATTTTTAATGTTTGTTTTTAGATATTGTTTGACTTCATTGATATTGCATGTTTATATATTTTTATTTTAAATTTTATAGAATGGGTTTGTTTTTGTTGGTAGAACAGAATTTATTAAAGGTATTATTAGATAAAATGGTAGCAACTCCTGTTTGGAAAAGGGCAAAACATGCTGCACTGCAGGCTTTATCTGAAACGTTATCCTCTGTTGAAATTTTATCTTCAGAACCAAACCTTGTTAAAACTTTATTGACCTCACTGCAACAACCTTGTGTTCCAAGTTATGTAAGTTTTTTTTAATTTTTAAATATATAATTTAATAATTGGTGTATTATTGATGTGTTACATGTTTGACAGTCATATTTTTTATGAAATATCCTGAAAAAACTATCATTAATTCTACTCATCAGCAGTTTCTTTTTTTACAGAATATAGAATATGGTAGTTAAGAATACAACCGTTTTATTAGGTGTTATTAAAAATTCCTGGACATGGTCCATTTAAGAAAAAGTGCTTCATGTTCCTCTATTTAAGTTTAAACATCTTCGTCAAAGTAGTCATCCTGCACAATAATGCACTGGCCCCAGTCATTCCAGCAACTTCTGAAATGTGGCCTTGAAATTGCAATGATGTTAAAGCAGTGGCCTTTCAGCTGCAACTTCACCTTCAAGAAAAGGAAGAAATCTGTAGGAGCTAAATCTGCCAAGTAAAGTGTGTGCAGAAGTGACATGTTGTTCTTTGTGAGAAAATTACGAACAAGGATTGCTCAGTGACAAGGTGCTTTACCATCATGAAGAATTCAATTATTCGTATGCAACAGATCTGGTTGTTTTCTCTTTCAAACGCTTCAGAAGTTGGTAATAAAATATTCTATTGGCAGTCTGGCCTGAGAAACAAAATCTCAGTGGATTTTTTTCACATTTTCAAGGACTATGCTAATGGAAGATCTTCTGGATCTCTTGTTGTCTTCAGGGGTGTTTTCCACTTTTGGAGCGTGCTTGCCAGTCAAAACATTGTGTGCAACCCATTTCCTTATTACTGTAAACTTGCAGAAGTGAATTGAATGTCTCTGTAGCCAGTTTTTCTAGCTTAAAATAAAATTTCACATTGGCTCTTTGTTCCAAATACTAATCCGCAGCATAATCACAGAATGTCACTGATACTCAATCATAAAAACACAAGTTTAACAACTTCCAGTGTAAACTTAGCAATATAATTTGACAAACTGCATTATACATTTTAAAGATTAGGCTTTTCCCCCCCTCATCCTTGGGCCATATCTTAGCAATTAAGTGTAACACTGCCCAGGGGAGTGTCCATATACTCAAACAGGCCTCCCTGCCTACCAGCTATATCTGGCATGACAGGCTTGCCCACCAGTTGGATCTTTCCTCCATGCCTGCCTCTAATTTCCAGAGTTAGATGTCTGGAAACATTTTGATACCACCTCATATATGTTCACAATATTCTGTGTAAATGGCTTTACACAAAGTATTATTGTTTAATAATTAATCTGTGCAATAAATTGGTAAAATAGACTTTTCCTACGTAGAATAACATGTAAAATACTTATTAATAAAATTAAAAGAAATGTTTTTTAAACTTGGTTATTTTTTTAATTTCTCAGTAAAAAGTGAAGATGTCAACTTTATTTTGTGTGTGTATAATCTTCATGTGAATCTAAAAACCAATTTCTAGATTTTTTACAATTCAAAATTTAAAGGTTAAAATGTATTTTGAATTTCTTTAATTTTTCAGTAATAATTGAAGATATTGACCTGGTTTTTGGTATGCATAATTTTAATATAAATATATTAAAAAAAAACAATTTCTAGATTTTTTAAAAATTCAACCTTAAACGGGATGAAGAAAAGTAAAAAAAAAAAAAAACAAAATTGAACAATCATTGCTAATTTTCCCAATTTTTGACAATAAAAAGTTATTCACTTGATTTGGGTTTGAAAATACTCTTCAGATAAATATCTAAAATCGATTTTAGACTTTTTTAATTTTGATTTTTTAAGGGGTGAAAGTGTACACCATGGCAGCACAACCAACACAGCCACTGCTTCTGTTACTGTAAGTGTGACGTGATTGGTTGCAACTGCCTCCAATTACTTGACAAAAAAAATAAAATAAGAAAACATTTTTAAAAAAAAGAAGAGAAACAGTATGATCACCTCCTACTGTGTTTGTCAGATAATGCTAAGAACTGGAATTTATTTTTACCCACATGAAGGATGGGTAACCAGCTATAAGTAATATTTTTAAGATGGAGGCAGACTTATTTTAGACCTCATTCATCAGATCACTCAGTTTCGGGGTCCTGTACTGACCAAACTGTTACTCTGAAGAAATTACAATATACTGATATTTTTTTATAAAATGAACAGACTTCAATTTTTATTTATCATTATTATTCTGACCTGTTAAATATTCCTGACTGTGACAGGAAACACAAATAATCATGTAGTGCGGGTGAAGCTGTGACATGGGATTCTAACCTTCATTGATATTACAGGCGAAGCTGTGACGGGGAACACTGGTCTATATATATATATATATATGTATATATATTTTTTTTTTAGAGATTATTACTTCTTCAACTCCTTATTTCCATGTTGAAATATTATTTTTCATTTGCTTTTGAGGTGTTTTATTATTTTCTTAAAATCTTTTGTATCTGAGTTTTACCACAATTGTATTTTTTAACTAATCAAGAAAATAAAAACTATTCTTATGAACATTTTATGTAATCTAACAGGTATGTTTTCAAAATTAAAACAAATTGTTGAGTAATTTTAACATTTTTCTGAGTAAAACATTAAAATTTGTCAAGTGAAAACACAAAATATTTAAAGTGTTATATAATATATAGATATAATGGGTTGAAATGTACGGAAAAGTAATATTTATATGGCTTATATATTTTGGCACAATGACTGAAAAATTTGCTCTGAGTTATATAAAATTTGATATCACTCATTGTGGTTGGTTGTTAACCTTTCTAAAAAGTCTCACAAGTAACATTTGGATATTTCCAATTTTAAATTACATGGTAAACTGCTATTTTTGTTTTATGTAATGTATTTTCAACCACCATCATGGTGAAGGAATAGTTGTAAAAACTGTTTTTCAAAACTTTTATCTATTTCATCATAATATACGATAAGATGTTATTATACACTAGAATAATTAGTTGAAATTTTTATTGTAGATGATAAATAGTGTGGAGTCATTAATGTTACAACATTTAAAAGAAGTTGATTTAAAAATATGGATCGAAGAATGGGTTGGACCACTTTTAGATACAATAATTAAAAATGAAGGACGTAATCATGGTCTTGAAAAATTACTTACAAAAGCAATTTGTATTTCACCTGAGATTGTTAATAATATTATGAGGTAAATAAGTTTTTACTTATTTATTTATTTACTTTTTTACTTTAAAAATTGCAATAAACGTATATTGTTATGTTTATCAATGGTTTTCCTTTTCTTTTTTTTCTTAGTCAAAATGAAAAGAATTGGGTCATATCATTTTCATGTCTTCACGCTTGTCGTAAATTAGGATTGAATATTGGCAATAGTGTTGATAAACTAAAATGGAGAGGATTTGTCAATTATTCATTCTTTACTGAAGCTTTATGTCATCAAAATAATGAGGTAAACATATGTTTTCTGCACAGTACATTATCATGAATTTAAAATTATAATTACTTTTTAATTACTTGGTAGTCATCTAAAATATTGGATACTACCAGTTTCACTGTAATAAAGTAAATTTATGTGAAAAATCAATTTTTCACATTAGAAATGTTATATTTATACTTTCCCAGCAGATACAGTATTTATAACAAGGTGAAAGTATGATAATCATTCCAAAAGTCACATTCCTACTTTTCTGGCTTCAGGGATGTCATGAAATATAGAAAATGCAAAAATGAAGAAAAATTTTGTTGTTTAAATACATTTTTGTTTACGTGTATGAAGGGTGTTTGATAAGGGAGTGCAAAGTCAAAAGTTTAAGTACATTGTGTGAGTTGGGATGATGCCATTCACTTGACTGCCGTTTTCTCTCTGGCATATAATGAAATCCATGTTTCATCATCAGTAAAAATTGGATTACGGAGCTCATCACCATTTTCTGTGTAGCGGTTCAAAAATTCCAAAGTAGATTCCATTCAGATTTTTTTAGTGACATTACATTAAGACATGCGACACCCAACGTTTACAAACCTTTCTGAAGCGTAAATGGTCATGAACAATGCGACCAATAACAGCTCTTGAAAAATCAGGAAAAAGAAGGGCCGGGTCAGATATCGTTAAGTGACGATCTTTTCTGAATTCATTATCAATGCGTTTCAACAAGTCCTTGGTGATTACGGAGGGCCTCTCCAAAGTTCTTCATCGTGCACATTAATTCTGTTATTTCTAAATCTTTCACACCATTTTTAGACGTTTCTTTCATTCATTACATTATCACCGTACACAGCAACCAACTGCGTATGAATATCAGCTGGCTTAATGCTTTCATGGTTTAAAATAGTATAACTCCTTGTATTTCACAGTCGGTGGCAACATCGATTTTCCTATTCATTTTATAACATAATAACTCACACGTAATCAAAGATGCTACAGCACAACAAATTGCAGACAACAATGCAGTGTGTACATTACTAGTGTGACCATGAACAACACACGTTTGCCAACCTTCAAGAGAGAAATTTCCCAGCGATCTTTACTTTAGAGATATCTCTTGTAGTTTAGTTATTTTTGGAGTGGCCCTTTGTAGCAAAAACAACACTGAACATTCTGGATGGCCAGTTAAGGTTACAACTGCAGAAAAAAGTTCCATGATATGGGATGGAAGATAAAAGATTGAAATTGCATGAGATTAGATCAGTGTATCATATATTATATGAATGTTTACATATGTAAAAACTGTGTACAAGGAGGATGCCACATTTCCTCACAATTAATTAAAAACGTGAATGAGTAATAATTTCAAAGCACAGTTTGGAACTACTTTTACAGAATTGAGAGGAATTTTTGCATCATGTCATATCAGTTGATGAAATTTGAATATGTCACTACCAATCTGAAACCAGTTGAACAGTCAAAACAGTGGGTTGCAGTTAGGTAACTTGCTCTGAAAAAGGTGAAAACTGTTCCATCATCAGTAAAGATGTTAGCTATTGGCTTTCAAGTTCCTGGTGCATAATCCTCATTGACTCTCTGGAGGAAACGATAACTAAGTAGTCATATGCATCTTTACTGGATTGTCTAAATGAAGAAATCAGACAAACACATTTGATAAAAAAGAAGGTTATTTTTTTACAAAGGGAATTCACCACTTCATTCTTTTGTAATTACAACTGCAAAATAGTTTGATCTATGTTATAAAATTCTTCCCTCTACTTGCCACATTTAGCAATTTTAATTATTATCTCTTTCCATATATGAAGAAGTGACTTGTCCTGGAAAGGGATTAACATGAAATGATGAAGTTATTGCCCAGACATCCACCTGTTTTTAAAAAACTTGATCATCGTAGGACTAAGTTTATAGACTTAAAGATAATATTTCTCAATCATGTTGAGAAATAAAAAAAAATTTTCCTGAGAAATTGTGTCTTTATTTTTGCACAGACTTACAAAAGGTTCCTGGTATAATTGCCTATTTGAATTAATATTATATTGGGTGAGCAAATATCTTCAAATTTGGCAAGGTGGGGGTAATATTAGGAATGGTGTCAGGTGTCATCTTAGCAAAGATATTTTGAAATTAGATTTTGACTTGATGGAAATTTTAATTACATGAGGTTAGAGCTGTTTTTGAAAATGTGAAGATTTTATCAGTTATAAAATTTCTCACAAATTCAAAAATAAAGATTTTATTTAAAATTTTTAACTTTCTCCAAATTTTTTTCTGATTTTTTTAAATTCAATATCTTTGTTACCATTATAAGTACTGTTATATCTTATACATAAAGTATAAAATACCCAATGCATAGATATTTAAATTAAATAAATATAAAAATAATTATATAAATTAAATTTCATAGTAAAATTAATTCATTTACTAAAATAAATACAATAAATAAGATAAAATGAATAGTATGTAATGCACAGTAATTAACATTAAGTTTTATATACTTATAAAAAAAAAATCACTGCTTTTTCATTCAAACTTGATGTATGTATTTCTGTATAAAAGAACTGTATTTTTATTCTGCTGCAGAAATTTTGTTTAAGTTCATTCAGTACATATTCTCAAAGTGAAGCATCTTTAAACACTTCCTGGATCTGAAACCTTTTCTGTAAATTAGTAGATGTGTGTGAAATTAGTGTTTCACAAATTGGCAGCAATCGTAGTATGGATAGTATCATATTTTTGCTTATTCTTTATATTAATTTTTGTTGTGTAACTTGCATGTGATACGGTTCACATGTAGGTTTGAAATACCCATCATTAAACAGCACACAATTCTATAATTTTGAGCTTTGCTTAAAAAAAAAAACACTGATCAAAACATTAACAATGTTTGAATTAGCTTTTGGTGAAATGCTAATGAATAACTCAAGTTTTTGAGAGACAGTGGGTTTATGTGTACTAATATATTTATGTTCCTCATCTGAGATGCCTATCTACTACAACAAATGGTGGAAACAGTATTTCTTTTTTTTTTTAAATTATATTAAATAATGTGGTTAATCTTATAATGTGTTATGTTCTCAATAAATTGTTTGTCAGCACAATAATACATGGTGGTCAAGAGTTACTTTACCCACCTCAGTGTAGCGTATTTTATCTGATCATATTATGTTATCACAGCATATCTATTATACTCTTCCAATTAATTACCTGTTTATTCATACATATTTGTTAGTTGAAATTGACTTTAATTAAAGGGATTCTAGGATAATGATGAGATTGCTAGTAAAATAAAGCAGCTGAAGGAGATTCTAAGAATAGGTTCTTTTTAATTATTGTAAAAAGCTGCATGAATGTTTGCACAAGTATGTAGCTAGCAAAGGAAATTAGTTTAAAATAAATATGTGTTAGAAATTTTTCTTGTACACTGGTTTTATAGAATAAATGTATTTTGTTAACATTTTAAAATAGTTGAAAAGAGTACTGATAGATTTTACTTTTTCCTCACTTTAAAAATTCACTTCTAAAAAAAATTAGTGTTATTTTTTAAAACAATTTTTTTTAATGCACATTTTGTCTACTGCTTTATTGATTATTGTTTTCTGTCACTTTATTATTGCAGGTACGATTGTCTTGTTTTTCTGTGCTTGTTGAAAGTAAAAAAACAACTGAATGTTTTACTAAAAAAGAATTGGAAATTATTAGAACTTTTTTTATTTATAATGTTAATGATTATAATTCAGCTGTTCGTCATCAGAAATTAAGTTTAATCAATAAGGTATTTATTTATTTATTTATATTATTATGGTAATTATTTAATTGCAATTTGTTATTTATGTGAATAACAACTGAATTAGAGCAAAAGTTCGTTATAACAAGATTTGAAAATTGTTATAATCACTCATCATTATTGAACTAGATATTTAACTTATCAAGCATATATTAAATTTAATTTTGGATTCTTCATTATTCTTGTGTTTATAATCATATTATTATGCTTATAGTATGAATAACATTTTAATGTAACCGAGTGTACATCACATCATCGCGATATTAGAAAAATTGAGATACTTAGAGAGATCTTTTTTTGTAAATTATATATAGCAAATTTAGGAAAGAATGATTGTAATTTCTTATTACAAAAATCTTCTGTAGAAGTCAAAACTTGTATATTATAGCTTTTAAATTTCCAATACCTCTTTTTATAAATGTGAAAAGTAATATTATGCATGTTACTAATGTATTTTTAATTTATTTTTTATTAACCACCAAATAAAATTATACTAAAGAAGATTTCTAATATTCTGTTTGATTTCTGGACTTCCTTTTGACCAATTGTTACATAGAAAAATCAAAGTAAATTTCATCACATGCACTGGAAATAGATGAAATCATTTTATATGGTAACCTTGATATATTTGGGATTCATTTTTTTTCTCAACATTCTTGGTTATCGATAACATTTGGTAAACAATTAAAAGATACTTCCATTCTTTCAATCAGACGTACTTCATTGCTCATTCAAGCAATTGAAATCTGTCATTATAGCAATTTTAGGTACTAAAACACTTTCACATTAACTGAAAAGTTTTGAATTTAAAGCATACTGACAGTGTACAGAAAAAGATGAAATTTCACAGTGCTCTTCTTGTTAAACTGTAAATGTACTATAACATTAGTTACAAATATACAAATGCTCATTTTACTTACATTTATTGTGTGTAGCTAGTATTTAATTAAATGTATTATGCAGTATTTAAAATTAAACACAAAACAGTGATAAAAATTGTTGATATTCTTTATTATAAATAATACAATGCCAGTCTAGGGTTAATGAAAAAATCTGTATTCACTTGAATCTTGCAGTTATGATTTTGCCAGTTGTATATTTTATTTTATTTAGGTATATACATCATAAATTTTTTAAACTTTTAAAATTTTTACTTGAAGAGATTATTTTTTATGTACCTATATTTACAGTAAAGATTAAAGTTAAAATTGAGGAATAAAGAAAATTTGAAAAGAAATCATAATAATAATAATGGATTAACATATATAATTACATTCTTACGTTACATGCTTGAAACAAAGTAATACAGTAATGTAATTTTAGAAGTCTTCTCTGTAAAATAGCTAATAAATAATTTGTGTGGTGTGACTAAAAATTAACTTATCAAACCTTACTTAAAAGAAATTATAAAAGAAAGCAAAGAGATTAGTGAGGAATCAGTTAATAAATTAATTCTTTTTAAATTATGCAAGATTTTAAAAATAATTAATGATATTTAATCTCTTATACCAGGTGTACAAAAAAGATTTTAATTTGATGTAATATATCTTAGATGAGGTACACAGTGTTGATTTAAGGCTAGAATCAAAGAGTTTTAATTGCGCAAACATCCATAAATTGACTCCTTATCTTCCCACTTTTCAGTATCACTAGCACAGATGGCGACTCCTGAACTGAAAGCCTTCTGTGTTTTTGCAGTTTGATATGAAATATGAATCTGTGGTTACAATTTAACACGTGTTCTGAGGATCAGAATTAAACTTTCTTTGGAAACTTTCTTATGATATGTTGTGTTTGTAATATACTTCTGTTTGGAGTCTAATGAAAAGGGGGAGAGGAAATAAAGACTAAAGATATTTGAACTGTGGGGCATGAAAGAGACTGGAAAAAAATTAAGTGGACAGATAAGGAGAAAACTAAAGTTACAGAAGAGGGTGCAGAAGAGTAGGAGTTTGTATCAGTTCAATCCAGAATATAAAAGCCAACTGGCTGTAACATATGAGTAGAGAAAGGTTGGTTAAAACAGGATCAGTAAAAATTGCAAAGAAAATGACAGAAAAGAGTTATAATAATAAATAATTTAAGAAGAAATGGGAGCTACCAGAAAAGTAAAGTTAAATGGAATAAAAATTATAGATATGGTATAAGGGACCTGCATCACGATTATTTAGTATATAATTTAGTACTATTACCTCTTTTATTTTAACTTTTTTTTTGATCTCTGAATATGTGTAAATTTTTTTTGTCATTTACTGTTTTACACTTTGTTACATTAGCAAAACGTATCTGCAATTTTTAGGTACAGTATTTTATGTGATAACTTATTATTAATTTCATGTGTTAATAAATAAATCATTTTTTTTTAAATTTTATTTCAGCTTTTAACGAGGATTAAAGATAGTGCACAGTCTTTAAAGAAGAATAATAAACCAAAGTCAAAAAAGCATGACCATAGTGAAGAAGAATTAAAAAGCATTATGCTCACTGAATACCAAAATTTTTGTTGTTGGCTTGTTTCTTTCTGTATCAATAATTTGTTTCCAGGTAAGAATTTTCTTTATATTTGTTATTCTTTTATAAATCATTAATGATATTATTTTACAATCCATGATGTATGAATTTTTTTGTTTCTTTCATCACTCTTATCTTTAAAGGAACAATTTATTTAAAATCAGAACAGCATTGTTGACATGAATCATTTTTGTTATTAAATTAACTAAGTTTAATTTTTCATTACACAACTGTTTTGCTGTTTTTTGTTTTTAATTTATTATAAGCTGAGCATGATGATCTTTATATTTTGGTAATTAAAACCAGGTGTACAATGTCTGGGTATTAAAGGGTTGGTTTGGCACATCCAACAGTATGATCAATTGCTGTATAAATTGTAGGAGATAGTGTAGTTATTTATTAAGTATATCCAATTAATCATATTAACAGAAAATTATTAATGTATTACCATTGAAAAATAAAAATAAAAACCTCTGAAAGTTTCAGAATGAAACCTTTAACCAGCTTGATTGATCAGAGGGTTGTAAATGTTAAATACCTGTTATAATGAGTCATTGTTAATGGTTATAGTTTTACCAGTGTTTAACATTTTCTTTTTACTTCCTTGTACAAATTAAAGCCACTTTGACTAGTTTTCGCATGACGTCTATATGTACGTAAATATCTCGCATAACTCAAAAATGATTAGCCATAGGATGTTGAAATTTTGGATTTAGGACTGTTGTAACATCTAGTTGCACACCTCCCCTTTTGATTGCAATCAACTGGACCAAAAATGTATATATAGGGGGTTTCAATTTTGAAACATTTGGATTTCAAACTTTTTCTTAAGTGCAGTAATAAGCCCTCATTGAGAGCTTTTCAGTGATATAACATAAGTGTTGCTTATTTTCATTGGTTATAACCAAATAAACTTTTAATTAATTAAATATTTTGATCAAGGGGAAGGCACATCAGTTCGAATCTGATGTCATCTCCTTTTTTTAAATTTAGATATATTGTTTTATTAATAATTATTAACTTCTGATTGTAAAAGAAAAAATTATAACTAATAATTCAGTTACAATAAAAAAAGAATATCAGAAATTATTAGAGAAATAAAATTTTATGTACTTTTCATGTAAAAAAATGTGTATGTGTAATTTATTTAATAGGCATACAAGGAAGTCATGTAGTCTTCACATCACATTTTTTTAAATTAATTTTTCCCTACCAGTTTTTGATTGTTTGTAAATTAAATAATTTAATTGATCTATTAATTAGAATAGATGCATTTTATTTTTACAGGAGCTTCTTTGGGAAGACGAAGTACTGCACTTTCTATATTAACTCAGTGTCTTGAACTCAGTTTATGGCCTGATTCGGCAAATACTTCAATAAATGCTGAAATTTTACTTCTTTGTTTAACTGATTCATATGAAAATAATAAAATAATGGCAAGAAGAATATTAACCTCTATGCCTGCTGAAATTCTTAATTTTAATGTAGGTTATTTATTTATTTTGATAGTTTATATTATTTCAATATGTCTGCAATATATATTTTAATTATTAACATGTTATATTCCAACTAATTTATTTAAGTCCTGAGAAAGTTTATAAACTGCATATTATTTAAAACTACCTCAAGATATGACTCTTCAACATCTTGAGAAACTAATTAATATCATCTTAAAAAATGAAGTGGTGTGAATCGATTATATTAGGTTTATTAATGTATATTAAGTATACTTCTTGCTGAAAACTAACCACACTTAATAAACCAGTTTCTCTAGATCATTGGAATTGCATCATTGAATGCAGTTTCCATTTGGTTATAAATTGCATTCATTTTTTTACAATACCTTTAAATAAAAGCTTTTAGTTGCTGAATAATTATTCAATATTGTCTTTATCGGCTTAAAATTTAATAATTTAATTGTAATAGATTAATTTACGTGTAGAAAGTTGTCTTATGTGTTGATCTGTTGTGTATTTACTTTTAGATTCTTAGTTTCATGAATGTGTTTTAATATAGAAATCCTTAACTGAAGGAGCATTTAATTTGATGCAATATCTCTTAGATGAGATGTGAAGTGTTGATTTAAGGCTAGAATCAAAAAGTTTTAATTGTACAAACATCCATAGATTGGTTCCCTATCTTCCCATTTAACAGTATCACTAGCACAGATAGCAATTCCTGAACTGAAAGCTTTCTGTGTTTATGCAGTTTTTCTAAATACTGGATATTAGGTTTATTTTAAGTATATAAATAAACAAAAAAAAATTATAAAAAACATAAGATATAATATTTATTTTGTTTTTTTTTCATGGGTTTTTTCTCAGTTCGACACAGCTCTTTTAGAAACCATCGTCCTGTTCCAGATTGGATATTTAATTAGTCAAGAGTGCTGCACTATTTAGGTTCTAAAGGTTGTTTTTTTTTTTTGTAGGCTTTAAAGAATAACTTATTTCGTTAATATTAATTTTTAATTGCATATTATTTAGGTAATGTTCATTATCTAATTAGTGAAATTGATTGTCTTTGTTATCTTATGCAGGAAAAGGATTCTGTACAGCAGGTATTTGAAACATGTTTAAAATTGGGAACAAGTTTCAGGCCTCCTGATTCTATTACTGGGGCATATTTGTTGAGTACACTAATAAGTTTTCCTGAAACAGCTCTTATATTATCAAATATTACAAAACAGTCTTTAGATGAGTAAGTAATGTTATTTATCTTTTTTTAGATAATTTTTTAATTAATTTTAATTAATTTTTTAATAATTGTATTAAAATATAGTCATGTTGAACCAATCATATTTAACTAAGTAGAATTATGAGTTAATAAATACCACCACATAACTTTTTTTAATAGTTATGGTTAATAGCTATAGGACTGACTGGTTTATAAAACATTCGGGAGAACTCCAGATTTCTAATCCAAATATTTAATACAGCTCAGATCCTAGCAATCTGTTGATCTGTTAAATCCACAGATTGCTAGGCTAGATTTTGTTGTTAATTAGAACTAATCTACAGAATTAATTTAGAATCTATTAATATTAAAAAAAAATTGGTCTAAATGAGTTTCAAATTGTCACTCTTGCTTGAGATGTCAAACAGTAACCACTTCAGCAACAGAAAAAAAACATTAATGAAAGAAGAAATATGTTTTTTTTTTTTTAAAGTTGCACATATAAAATTTAACTGAAAACACATTTCTTAGTATTGTTTCTATGTATAATGAGAATTTTTTTCAATAAAATCTCCAGTGGAGATCTGGCTGAACACTTTAGTTGAATATATACAACATGCTGCACAATTCTACGAGAACTCTTTCAGAAACCATTATCCTGTTTTAGATTGGATATTTAATTAGTCAAGATTGCTGCACTATTTAGATTGTAAAGGTTTTCTTGTGAGCACCAATAGATTAGTGATACAGATGATTAACTCTAGTCAAATTACCAAGAGCTGATTGTAATTTAATGTTTATGCATATTTCACCTGAATTTGTATTTTTTATAGGATCTTTTATTAAAGACAAGGGTTTGTTTGCCTAATCTACTTAAAAATAATAAATTATTTACATTAATAATTATATACATATAATAATTGTAAACCTGTGATGATTAAACATTTTTTAAACTTTTTCTTATTGGATATAAATTATAAATTAGTTCACCATCACTCCATATTTTATCACTTATTTTACATCATGAATTGCATATTTTGCTTTTTTTATGGAATACTGACTACCTTATATTTTCAAATTTGACTAATTCCTCATGAAAAATTCTTTAGCTGCCTTTGCTGATTGAGTAATGGCTGAACAAAAACGAACTTGATGTACTTAAATTTTGTTATTATGCGTTTCAGGTAAAATAACTTATGTCACATTTATTACAGCAATTATTAGATTTATGCAAATTTAGAAAATTTTAAAAGATATGGTTACTTTCAATAATATCCTTATTTGCATCGAACAGGTCTTGTAAACTAATTATAACAAATAAAATACTGATTAAACATTTTTTTTTTTTTTTTTTTTTTTTTTGTGTTCAGTCATTTGACTGGTTTGATGCAGCTCTCCAAGATTCCCTATCTAGTGCTAGTCGTTTCATTTCAGTATACCCTCTACATCCTACATCCCCAACAATTTGTTTTACATACTCCAAACGTGGCCTGCCTACACAATTTTTCCCTTCTACCTGTCCTTCCAATATTAAAGCGACTATTCCAGGATGCCTTAGTATGTGGCCTATAAGTCTGTCTCTTCTTTTAACTATATTTTTCCAAATGCTTCTTTCTTCATCTATTCGCCGCAAAACCTCTTCATTTGTCACTTTATCCACCCATCTGATTTTTAACATTCTCCTATAGCACCACATTTCAAAAGCTTCTAATCTTTTCTTCTCAGATACTCCGATTGTCCAAGTTTCACTTCCATATAAAGCGACACTCCAAACATACACTTTCAAAAATCTTTTCCTGACATTTAAATTAATTTTTGATGTAAACAAATTATATTTCTTACTGAAGGCTCGTTTAGCTTGTGCTATTCGGCATTTTATATCGCTCCTGCTTCGTCCATCTTTAGTAATTTTACTTCCCAAATAACAAAATTCTTCTACCTCCATAATCTTTTCTCCTCCTATTTTCACATTCAGCGGTCCATCTTTGTTATTTCTACTACATTTCATTACTTTTGTTTTGTTCTTGTTTATTTTCATGCGATAGTTCTTGCGTAGGACTTCATCTATGCCGTTCATTGTTTCTTCTAAATCCTTTTTACTCTCGGCTAGAATTACTATATCATCAGCAAATCGTAGCATCTTTATCTTTTCACCTTGTACTGTTACTCCGAATCTAAATTGTTCTTTAACATCATTAACTGCTAGTTCAATGTAAAGATTAAAAAGTAACGGAGATAGGGAACATCCTTGTCGGACTCCCTTTCTTATTAGGGCTTCTTTCTTATGTTCTTCAATTGTTATTGTTGCTGTTTGGTTCCTGTACATGTTAGCAATTGTTCTTCTATCTCTGTATTTGAACCCTAATTTTTTTAAAATGCTGAACATTTTATTCCAGTCTACGTTATCGAAAGCCTTTTCTAGGTCTATAAACGCCAAGTATGTTGGTTTGTTTTTCTTTAATCTTCCTTCTACTATTAATCTGAGGCCTAAAATTGCTTCCCTTGTCCCTATACTTTTCCTGAAACCAAATTGGTCTTCTCCTAACACTTCTTCCACTCTCCTCTCAATTCTTCTGTATAAAATTCTAGTTAAGATTTTTGATGCATGACTAGTTAAACTAATTGTTCTGTATTCTTCACATTTATCTGCCCCTGCTTTCTTTGGTATCATAACTATAACACTTTTTTTGAAGTCTGATGGAAATTCCCCATTTTCATAAATATTACACACCAGTTTGTATAATCTATCAATCGCTTCCTCACCTGCACTGCGCAGTAATTCTACAGGTATTCCGTCTATTCCAGGAGCCTTTCTGCCATTTAAATCGTTTAATGCTCTCTTAAATTCAGATCTCAGTATTGTTTCTCCCATTTCATCCTCCTCAACTTCCTCTTCTTCCTCTATAACACCATTTTCTAATTCATTTCCTCCGTATAACTCTTCAATATATTCCACCCATCTATCGACTTTACCTTTCGTATTATATATTGGTGTACCATCTTTGTTTAACACATTATTCGATTTTAATTTATGTACCCCAAAATTTTCCTTAACTTTCCTGTATGCTCCGTCTATTTTACCAATGTTCATTTCTCTTTCCACTTCTGAACACTTTTCTTTAATCCACTCTTCTTTCACCAGTTTGCACTTGATTAAACATACATACATAAATCCACAAAATTAATGTAATAAATAGTACATAAAATTGTGTTTTTATGTTTTGTTTTTTTTTTTTTTTCAGTTTACTATACCCAATAATGTTTTTGATAATAACATTAACAAAATAACACCAATAATAACCCAATAACAACACCAGATATATAAAATAAAATTGTGTAACTTTAATAAAAACATTCTTCATGTTATTTAAACATTTTATGAAATTTCTGTGTTTTAATTTTTTTTATTATTAAAAATTAAAACACAGAATTATTATATTAGTAAATATAATTCATATTATTATGTCTAGACTTCATTAAGTGTGCTCCTACCATGCTGTTATATTTTGTTTCTACTTATTTATTTTTTATTAAAGTGTATATGGCGGTGTTCAGTGCATAATAATTGCATTAGTCCAACAGTTGATAAAGGAACTGAAAGTAGCTCAGATTAATCTTTTGGCTGCTGCAGCTACTGGCCCTCTTCATGGACAAATGTTACTTATCAGACATCATCTGGAAGAAATAAATCTTAGGTAAGTTTTACCTGCAGAATTAATTTTCCTCTTCCAAAACAAACCTAGAATATTTTGAATTGTTAAGCATAGTAAAACAGTATTTTTGTCAGATTATAATATAAAAGTATATGTAAAAAAAAAAAATATTGTTTTTTAGCAACTAATGTACTTCTCCCCATTCTCTAGTACTAGATTCCCAAAATGTTTTATATATACTAAACAAAAATTTTTTAGTAGCTTGAACTGCTAAACAAAAATTAATGAGTCACTATTAACCACAATGTCCTGATTTAATTATTTATTTTACCTATTTATAAAGGTTTGATTGTCATATCACATTTATCTTTCTATAATTGAGTGCAGTATGATAATACCAAATGTGTGATATATTTAGCTGTCATTTTAGTAGATTTTAGTATATTCTCTCTACCTGCATTTGCCTTTGACAGAATATATGAGAGAAATATACTTAATGTGTGCTGATCTTTGTGAGTTAGAATACCAGTGATTTGTAGCTTGAATATTGGTGAGTGAACAGCACATTTACTATAAATATAAATACAGATTTAAATGCTGTTTATTCACTTGCATTCCAACTATAAATGAAAGACCTGTACCCAGACAAGATATTCTCAAAACGTCAAATAGTGCCATGTCTAAATCAGTGAATTATTATTTTGAGAGATTTGTCTATGCCCTGTTGTGGGTTTCAGGTACAACTTAACACTACCATAGTAAAGTCACTTGCGTCCTGCCAGTCCTCCATTTAAGGCATAAGAACCAACCAAAAAGCAAACATTATAAATTACCAAACATCAAGGGCCTGACCCAGACTGGACAATCCTATTTACCTATTGCATGAAAACTCAAAATTAGTTGAATTAGTTGATAAGGAAAAAATGGCACCTTCAAAGATTATTCATGACTTGCCATTTATTTTCATTCATAAAATGACCTCAGCAAAACACAACCATCCCAAATTTTTAAACTGCAGTTCCTGCACTTCCTGTCTGTCCTGAACGGTAAGGACATACCACTATCCATGCAAGTGTAAACCTCACTGGTTTGATTTTACCATCACATCGCTTTGTATTATCAGCTGCCCACAATGCAACTTTCTCTGGTCATTTACAGATCAATAAATGAACTATTACCCCCAAAATTTAGATTCCTTGTGGATCATGATATTTTTGGTAGTGTCTGGCTTATGTATTCGTAGATATATAATCTAAAATTCTTTATACCTAATGATATTAAAATAACATTAAGAAGTTACTTCATCTAGTGAAATAATTTTTAAATGAACATCCATTTCAAAAAATACTTTAAACATTACTTTTACATTACTTTTAACTGATCACTTCAGCAAAAATATCGTTGTGTTCAAGCTGTTAGTATGAAATGGTGGTTCAGTTGAAATATTGTACAATTATTTAATCTTCTAAAGATTGACCACAATTTTGAGGAAGTATCTCTATGTTAATATTAAACAATTTTTTCTTCTTTCTTAAGTCATTCCCTTCATTCATTATTAATATTTTCAAAGTAATAAGCTTGTATAACAAATTGAAATATTATTTTGTCCTCATTTGATCTGGAAACCATCATTTTGCATTCATTTCAGTGCACAAATATAAGAAAACGTTAAAAATAGAATAAATTTTTATAAATAATTTCATTTTCTTTATTTTTGTTGTGTTGGTAAAGATTTTTAATAAAACAGTTTAAGATAGTAAAAAAAAAACTTTTTTAAGTTCTAAATTGTAACTCTATTTCAGTTAGAAATATGCACAATCCTTAACTATTTCCTTTGGATTCTAATGGGACATTAAATGCATTATTAATGCTTCAGTCTAAATTTATTTATTTCTAAAACTGTTTATTCAATGTCAGGTTGACTTCCGTAAATATTTAAATACTTTCTCTATGATTATAAAAATTTCACAGGTTCTCTCATATATATATATACACGAGGCACATTCAATAATTAACAAGACAATTGATGTAGAGAAAAAATGATTTATTCAATGACAATGAAACTTATACTACTTTTCAACATAGTCTCCAGCAACATGTAGACACTTCTCCCATCATTCTATGAGGTTTCTGATTCCTGCAACATAGAAGTCTTTACCTTGCTGTTTGAATCACTCGTGTACTGTTTTTTTGACCACTTCATTAATGTCAAACTTTTTGTTGCATAAAAAGTCTTGAATGCGGCAAACAAAATGAAAATCAGCCAGAGCGAGGTGTTGGCAGTAAGGAGAATATGGCAACACCTACTAACCCAATTTCTCAAGTGTTTTTCCTGTTCTAAGAGCGATATGAAGGCGCACATTATCATGTAAGAGAACCATAACTTTGAGAGAGCACCCTAACCTTTTTGTCCTATCACAGATCTCATTTTCTGTTGGAGCATGTGAGAATAGTACTCACTGTTCATGGTACATTTTTCTTCTAAATAATCACTAAAAATTGGGCGTTGCAAGTCCCAGAAGACTGCCAACATCACTTTACCAGTTAACATGTTAGTTTTGAATTTTTTTTTTGGTGAGCAACTCCAGATGTTTCTAATCAAGACTTTGCCATTTGGATTCAGGCTCAAAATGGTGTATCAATGTTTCATCACAGGTTACTGTAGATCTAGAAAGTCATTACCTTCCACTTCAGACTGTTCTTTAAGCTCAGAAAAAAAGCAAATCTGGGTGTCTGTGCGCTTGAGTCAACTGTCTTGGAACCCATCTAGAACACATTTTGCGATTATTCAGCACATCATGAATGATTGAATGTGCGGTTCCCAACACTAATATTAAACAAACTAGCAATTTGGGAAATTTCAACTCACCTGTCTTCATGAATAAGATCATTTATCCAATTCTGTAGCGTGGTAGTTAAAAGTTTAACTGGTCTTCCAGAGCGATGGAGATCAATCACACTTGTTCTGTCCAAATTAAACTGTTCCACCCACTTACACACGTTACTGCGGTTTAAGCACTTTTTACTTTACTGTTTCAACATTCTTAGTAAATTTCTGCCGGTTTCATACCTTCTAATAGCAAAAATCTTACACTTAACATTGCTCTTCCGGTGTACATGTTTCAAGTGGAGCTAACATTCTGAAATCAACAAAAGAGGTTATGTTTATATTAATTATGATCAAACAGCTGATTAAATGTGTTCCCAAGGTTGTCACCTTGACCCTCAAAAAGTTTTATTGTCATTGAAAGTACTGTTTTTTCTCTGCATCAATTTGTCTCGTTAATTACTTAAGTCCCTCATACTAATCAAATGGTTAATTTGTGAATAATAAATTTTGTTTCAGTGAACTTTGCTCATCATTAAAATGGAGGGAGTTGATTGGGCAAGTAGTAACATTGTGTTTTGAATGCAGTGCAGCTGTAGCAAGTGTCGTAAGCAGTGATTCACCTGAAGGTCATTTACCTGTTGATGTTCCACAATTGGGTATTAATATACTTATACATTATATTAAATTTCAAATTGTTTTTTATCTATTTACTGATACAAGAGTATTTAGTTAGTAAAAAAATTAAATAATGAAGAGAAATTATTTTATTATAGTGGATGAAAATCCCATATTTATAGGGTCCACATTATGTGTAAGAGAGTTAACCTGTTCTCAGTAGCAGCAACTTTGTATTTAAAATATGAATGTTTTAAAAATATAAATGAATGTTTTTAAAATAGATAGAATGTACTCCATCTCTTGAGTGGAAGATACATGAATGTTCAGCTGTTCATTTTAGGTGTGACAAATATCAAAAACAATGGTATCAGTACTAAAAGCAGTGCAACCTATATTTGCCTATGAAAAAATTCAAAACGGTAACTTTAAAAATCATGGCTACCATTTTTTGCGGCATTAAGAGTTTAGTTTTGTCTATATTTTACTTCAGTGAGATATCAGAAATGCTAACTGTGAAAAGCTATATCAGATGACTCAAGCCAAACAACTAGGAATATTGATATGAGGACTTTGCCTATTGAAACCTACTGCATGGAAAGGCCAACTCTAACCATCTGTACCTTTACAATGCATTATTTATTTATCTTTCACAACTGGATCAATCCATTAGAAATGACCCAAGGGTGGTTGCTTGACCAGTTAACAAAATTGAAACTTTACCGTTTGTTTCCTACATGTCTCAGGAACTTAAAACTATTTTTTTAATTTCTTTTATTTAAGCAGTTTACCTGTGGCGTCCATTTTTATTATAGTCCACACATCTATTTTTATGATTGTAAGGGTTTACAGAAAAAAATCATAATTAAACTCTATTACAGCAATTTAATCATATTTTCTCAATGTAAAAGATTGGTCCAGTGGTTCATTTGCCTAGAAAAGAATTACCAATAAAGTTGAACATGAAAAATGGTGAAATTTCACTTTTGGTAATCATTTTCAAGAGGCAGGGATGGCATACACAGTTTGAATTTTTTTTTATATGTAGGTATAGTAGTTTTACCATAAATAATATTAATGGTGATATACTTACCCCTAAATTTTTATGAATTTTTGAAAACTAGTTTTTTTTTTTTTAATTCAAATTTTGGCTTCAATAACTCTGATAGGGCTGGTGATAAAAATCTCAAATTTGCATAACTTACAGTGTTTTTGTAGATTTTTATTGCAAATAAAAAAGTTTATTGTGTATTGTACTAATAAAAAAGTTATATAACCTCTCAAAATCATGAAAAACCTGTTAAAAGCAATACCATTTTGACTCATTAAGTAAGTGCTCCAAGAGTGTTTCTTGTCATCTTGGCACTTTAATATTTTTATACTTATTACTATAGTTGAAATAGACTTGTTTGAACCATTCAACTGTAGTGTTCAAGTTATAACGGTCGCTTGAAGTCATTTCCAGTCATCAGGAAAATCATGTTGCAACATGCTCGTTTATGGTTGTTGCATCATTTAGCTTTGCAGTTATGGATCGATCAGTCTGACATTAGTCAGTGATGTGTTCACATCTTTACCGAGTGTCTTAAATTTCATCCTGTGTTTGGAAGTGTTTATTAAATAAATAAGTTTTACTTAATAATATCATATTGCAAATTTTAAAATTAGTTACATTTTTACATATTTTCAATTAATTTCACATAAAGCAATGGAAGTACAATGTTCCATACGAATTTATGTGAATGAAGAGTGTCGTAAAACAATGTCTGGTACACCTGCCAAAAGAACTCATTAAAATTTGTAAATTTAGTGATGAAGACCAACAACTTATTTTTTTACATGTTAATTCAGATGTTGCTGCTACTACTACCTACTAACATATACCTACATATAAAAAAATAATTCAAGCTGTGTATGCCATCCCTGCCTCTTGAAGAAAATGACTAAAAGTGAAATTTCTCATGTTCAACTTTATTGGTAATTTTCTCATAGAAAGAAGAGAGGTAGACAAACGAACCACTGGACCAGTCTTTTACCTCTAGAAAATATAATTAAATTGCTGTTTTTTTCATCCTTCCAGGACCAATAGTTTTTTAGTTATGATTTTTTCCGTAAACCCTTACAATCACAAAAATAGATGTGTGGACTGTAACAAAAATGGCCGCCACAGGTAAAGTGCTTAATAAAAAATTTAAAAAAATAGTTTTAAGTTCCTAAAACATGTAGGAAACAAGTGGGTAAGTTTCAATTTTTTTTAAATTGCTCAAGCAACCAGATTTTTTTTGGGGTGCTTCAAATAGATTGATCTTGTATCTTCAACATAACAATACACAAGGGTTATCTGAAATGTTATGAGCCTAATATAGAAAGATGTATTTTTACTGCCAAACATAGTTTTATTTTTGAACAAAGTCTCCTTTCAAGTCGATACACTTTTTCCAGTGATGCTCTAACCTCTTTAACCCTTCTAAATAGTAGATGGATCTTTCTCCGCTAAATAGGCGTTTACATATGCGATAACCTCCTCGTTCATTGAAAATCTCTTTCCTCCAAGCAAAACTTTAAGGTTAAGAAACAAGAAAAAGTCACTTGGGACCAGATCTGGTGAATACGGTGAGTGGTCAACCAATTCAAAGTGCAATTTATGAATTTTAGCCATGGCGACCATTGAAGTGTGAGAAGGCACATTGTCCTGATGGAAAAGCACTTTCTTCTTCAAATGTGGTAGGCTTTTTGCAATCTCTCCCTTCAGCTTGTCAAGTAATGATGCATAATACTGTCCCATCTTTGTTTTACCTTTTTGAAGATAATCGATAAACAAAATTCCATTACTATCCCAAAAAACAGTCGCCATCACCTTCCCGGCCGATGGAACTATCTTCACCTTATTCGGAGCAGGTTCATCCTTTACAGTCCACTGTTTTTACTGTTGTTTCATCTCAGGAGTGTAATAGTGGATCCCTATTTCATCTGCAGTTATGAATCGATGCAAAAAATCTGACCTGCTTAAACTGCTCCAGCAGGGCCTTGGAAATGTTCATTCGAATGCGGCACCCAATGCACAGATAGCTTACGCATATCCAATTCTTTGTTATGACAAACTCATTCTTTCAATATAGCAGAGGCTCTCATAGCCTCTGCTATCTCTCTAACTTTAATTCGTTGGTTATCCAGTACCATTTGGTGAACGTTTTCGATGATATCCATGGTGAATGCAGTTTTTGGCCGTCGCAAACACTGATCATCAACCAAGCTGGTATGACCATGTTTAAATTCAGCTGCCCATCTTTTCACTGTGGCACATGATGGGACAGAGTCCCCATAAACAGCATCCAACTCTGTGTTAATTTTCATAGGAATTTTGCTTTTCAAAACAAAATTTAATCACAGCACAATATTTGATTTTTTCCATTTTCACAAAAACACTTGCCATGATTTACTCAAACGATTATCTTTTGTTGACAAGTGCTGCCATTTTCATGTTGAGGCTCAAAACTTTTCAAACAACCCTCGTATATTAATTTATTATGTATTGTAAATTATTTTAATTTATTACATAATAATATTAGTTTATATTTTAAGATCTTTATTATTCTATAACAATAAATGTATTAATTTTTTCATGTGTGTTCACTAATTGTCAGAATTTATTGCAGGAGTATCTGGAGTAAGTAATGATGAATCAGAGAAAGTTAACGTTACAGCACAGATGGTTTTGTTGTGTTCTTGGAGAACAATCAAAGAGGTTTCCCTTATTTTAGGTCATTTGGCTAAAAATGCACCAATTACTACTGATAATACACTAGGTAATTGAATGAATTTATTTAATTTTTTTAGGGAGGGATTTTGAAGGTTATTAAGAGCTTACACAAAGATTTTAATTGAAAAATGAAGTGATGGATGAAAAAAATTTCAAGTCAATTCTAAATTATTTCCTCACTTCTAGTATTAATTAAAATGTCAGCTATTATAGTTGAAGTCAGATAGCATATGGAAAAATTAATCTAGTTTTTGTTTTATATTTATATATACGCACTAGTATCCCTCGTGGCTTTGCCCACACTATATGGTTACTTGATTAAGAGACATAAATTAGGAAAAAACTGACTGTGATGGGATACACAAGTAACCAGTAACAGTGGCAGTGGATGTGTAGGTTGAGCTGCTATGCCATATGCTGTCATACCCCTTAAAAAATCAGAATTAAAAAACCTAAAAATGGTTTCTAGATATTTATCTGAAGACTATTTACAAGCCCATATCTACTGATTATCTTGTTTAGTATAGTCAGAAATGGGGAAAAATTACAGCCATTGTTAAAAGGTTTTTTATCTTTCTTCATCCCTGTCAAGGTCGAATTTCAAAAAATCTAGGATTGGTTTTTAGATATTCGCATGAAGATTACACTCACAAAATATCAAGTTTATATCTTCATTTGATATGTAATTTTATATAATTCATATACAACTGATGATGCGGGATCCTGCGAATGTGCTATTGACATAAAGAAAAGAAAAACAAGGTAAGTGTCATTTCATTTACTTTGTAATTCTGTACTTGGGTTGTTCAAGTTGGTTTTCGATTATCAAAAATACGATATACTGGTACAGAGGAATATGCGTCTTATAAGTATTGACTTTAGAAAAATATATTTTTATATTTGTGATTGTAAATATATATGTCATTTATGTTAAGAAAGGAAATTTTAAGAAAATTATAAACCAAAAGATGATATTGAGTTCAGCTTAAATATTTGAACTAACCTTTTTAATGCCATCTTTTATGCTCTTTAAACAGTTTTTATTGCAAAATAATAAACTTCTGTATTGTGTAGCCAGATGTGATTTTTCTCTGTAAGTTTTGTTATATTTATGCTGAAAATAATTTGCTGAATGATTAGTTATGGTTTGTGAATAAATTAAAAAATTAACATTGGAGAAATTAGAAACATTCTTTTATAATTGCGTAAAAATACCAGGTGTTTAAATATGAACCCAGAATTTGACCATAGTTGGCCCTAGCTGTCAATGTAGTTACTGTCAAACCCCATCAGAGGCACCATTTTCTTTCTTTGACAGCTGACAACAGATTTTCAACTCACAACAATACAAGTTTCATACAACAGCATAGTTTTAATTAGCATTGAACCTGTTGAGTTTTGTACCTACAAACTACAATTTACCAGCAACATTGATTTTCTGTTACAATTTAAAGAAAACTGCTGCAGAATTGCATCAAATGCTTGTTGAAACTTACGATGAGCATGCTGTTGGTAAATCACAGTGCTTTGAGTAATTAAAAAATTCAAAAGTGGCAATTTTGATGTGAGAAACAAAGACCGTGGAAGACCACCAAAAAATTTGAAGACAGTGAATTGTAAGCATTGTTGGATGAAGATGATGCTCAAACGCAGCAACTCACAGATCAATTAAATTTAACATGAGAAGCTATGAAAAAGCTATGGAAAAGATCCAGAAGTTGGGAAAATGAGTACCACATGAATTCAATGAAAGACAGCAAGAAAACCGACAAACCACTTGCAAAATACTGCTCACCAGTACAAAAGAAATTCATTTCTCCATCAAATTGTGACAGGTGATGAAAATCCTATTTCAAGAATCGTAAGTGTAAAAGATCATGGGCAACTGAAGGTGAACCATTGACATTGGTGTCAAGACCAAATCGCTATGGAAAGAAGACAATGGCTCTGTGTTTGGTGGAATCAGAAGGGTGTGATCTATTATGAACTGCTAAAACGTGGCGAAACCGTTAATACTGAACGCTACCGATAACAGATGATCGATTTTAATCAAGCATTACGTGAAAAACAACCAGAGTATCAAAAAAGGCAACATAAAGTGATTTTGCTTCATGATAATGCACAATCACACACAGCAAAACCGGTCAAGGAAACGATTGAGGCATTCAGTTGGGAAATACTTTCACATGCGGCTTAGTCACCAGACTTGGCTCCATCCAACTACTATTTATTTGCATCGATGGCAGCACTTGCTGAGCACTTCTTATGAAAATGTACGAAAATGGTTTGATGACTGGTTTGCCTCAAAATAGCAACAGTTTTTTTGGTATGACATTCATAAATTGTTAGAGAGATGGGAAAAATGTGTAGATAGTGATAGACAGTATTTCAAATAAAATATTTTTTATCATTTTCATATAATAAACATGTATTTTCTATACAAAAATTCCGGTTTTATATTTACACATCTGGTATATATAATATTTACCATTTATACACATACTTCTGTAATGGTGTGTATGTGTGTGTGTTTTATATTTAAATAAACATTTTCAGGTGTAAGTGTGAAAATCTGTTTTAATTCTAAGTAAATAAACAAATTAAGTAAATGTTAAAAATAAGCTTACTAAGATTTATTTCAAGTGTTGGCCTTCATTTCAGCATAGTCACTTGGTCATCAACTTAGTCTTTTATATCCAGAATTTTCTTGGGTTGAATCTTGATTAGGATTGGCATTTTTCATATGTTACAATATTTTTATGAGAAATAAAAAAATTAATTTCCTTGTTTTGTTAAAGGTTTACTAACTGAAGACCAGTTAATAAATATTGGTGATCATTTATCAATGCTTCTCGCTGAAACTAAACATCGAGGGGCCTTTGAACAAGCTTATATTGGATTTTGTAAATTGTCTACACGACTATGGAGGTATTTATTATTTTTTAATTAAAATTAAATTGTTTCTTTGGTGCACATACCAATAAGTTTCTAAATTTTTATTTTGTTATTAATATGTAGTGAAAATTATTTTAATAACATATAAATCTTTTTGAATATAATATTTATGAAAAATAAATTTTATATTGTTAGTAAAATGTAAATTTTATTAAAATTTCAGTTTTCCAGGTGGTAATTTACATAAATTACCATATAAATGGTTACAAGAGACTGTAGGCGAAATTGCTTCTGATGGAAAAATATGTGCTACTAGACGTAGTGCTGGCATTCCTTATATGATACAGGTATTTTTTTATACATTCAAATTTAAATTGTTTCATTAAGTTTAAATCTGTTGATCAGATTGTATAATTAAAGTTGCACGATTATTTTCAGAAATCTAATTGTAATTTTTTAATTTAAAATTATGTAGCGATTGATTTTTAAAAAAGTTTGTTTTAAATATGTGGAAATATTCTCCCAGAATATCTATTTAGATTTGTTCTTAATTTTTCATTATATAAATAACATCAGGAATGAGTTGGCATGCTACTCAGTAAATTAAAAAATAACTGCATCACCATTTGCCTAAAAGAATGAAGTAAAATTGTGAAAATAGTTTGATCAGAGCAACTTCATAAGATACAAAATTAACAGTAAAAGAACAAAAGTGGATAAAATCTACATTAATATATATAAATAATAAAAATATGTGTTGATAATATATAAAATTAGTAATGTAAAATATGTATAACATCAGCTTACTGGTAAATGTGACTAAGTCCAATTTTACCTTTTTTACAGTATAACAATTTTAGTCGTGTTTAGCTCTCAGTGGATTTGTTTATCAGGACTTGGACACTTTTACTGCTAAAAGATAATATCATTTACATTACATTTTGACAATAAGTGTAATTTAAAAAAAAAATGCACTTGGTCATTTTACCATTAAGCCAGTTTTAACATAATAATAATATATATATATATATATATATATCAGTAATTAAATCAATATATATATAATATATATATATAACAGTTTGGAAGTCAGTTGAAATTGAGTAAACATTCTAGGCATACATTTTATGGGAATGAAGAAAATTGAGGTTTTTTTTAAATTAATATTGCTTAAGAATTCAGCAGAATAAACAACATGCTGATGCTGTTTCATCAGTAATCTATTAACAGTGTTAACAATGCGATGTTAAAAGTGTAAAAAACAAATATGAAAATGTGTAATACAAAATGCAAGCATACTAATGTCAAAAACAGTGCAATGCTTTAGCTAGTTGGTTGATATATTGTGAGATGGAAATACACTTTAAAAAAGTTTTTTTTAACATATACATTGATCCAATTTTGTCTTGTTGATCAGTGAATTAAGATTATGTAAATACTGCTTTGTCATTAATATATGTTGTTCCTTACAATGATCCAAAATAAAATTTGTTAAACTTATCATTTGTATATTGTAATCAGATAATTTTTATGTTTAGTTTTGTTTCAGATAATCTATATTTGGTTTAGTTTGTCATTTAAAACTAGTTTATGAATGTAATATTCAAATTAAAATAATAATGTTACAGATGTGTTTGTTAAAATGCATTTAAAAGCCCATCTTTTAAAATATTAGTACATTATAATATTGATATATTAGCCAATAGTTACAACATATTAGTATATCTGTCTTTCATACAGAAGGTTCTGGATTAGAATTCCAGCGTAAACTTGGAATTTTTCATCTATTATAAAATTCTCCTCTTTTCATTACTCATACTGTTATTGGACGTCAGCATATTGTAATTTGAGTATATAAATAAACATATTAGGTTAAATGAAATAAAATAATTTCTAATGTAAATTATTGCGTTTAATCTGTAGTTAAAAAATGATTTAACTGTTAAAATATGAGAGATGTTCAGTGATTAATGAGAGAATTTCATGTAGACAAAAACGTTCCATTCAATGACAACAAAACTTTTTGAGGATCAAGTTGACAACCTTGGGAAAACATTTAATCAGCTGTTTGATCATAATTAATCTAAACATAACATCTTTTGTTGATTTCAGAATGTCAGCTCCGCTTAAAAATGTGTACACTGAAAGAGCAATGTTCAGTGATAAGATTTTTGCTATCAGGTGTGAAACCGGCAGAAATTTATTCAAGAATATTGAAACAATATGGTGAAAAGGGGACCGACTTATAGAGTTTTGCACGAAGTATAATTTAGTAATTGCCAACACCCAATTTAAAAATCATAATAGAAGAATATACACTTGGAAAAAGCCAGGCGATAATGCAAGGTATCAGATAGATTATATCATGGTTAAGCAAAGATTTAGAAATCAACTCGTTGACTGCAAAACGTACCCTGGAGCAGACATTGATAGCGACCATAATTTGGTGATAATGAAATGTAGATTGGGGTTTAAAAACCTGAAGAAAAGTTGTCAGATGAATCGGTGGAATTTAGAGAAGCTTGAGGAAGAGGAGGTAAAGAAGATTTTTGAGGAGGACATCGCAAGAGGTCTGAGTAAAAAAGATAAGGTAGAAAATGTAGAAGAAGAATGGGAGAATGTTAAAAAGGAAATTCTTAAATCAGCAGAAGCAAACTTAGGCGGAATAAAGAGAACTGGTAGAAAACCTTGGGTTTCAGACGATATATTGCAGCTGATGGATGAACGTAGAAAATATAAGAATGCTAATGATGAAGAAAGTAAAAGGAACTATCGGCAATTAAGAAATGCTATAAATAGGAAGTGCAAACTGGCGAAAGAAGAGTGGATTAAAGAAAAGTGTTCAGAAGTGGAAAGAGAAATGAACATTGGTAAAATAGACGGAGCATACAGGAAAGTTAAGGAAAATTTTGGGGTACATAAATTAAAATCGAATAATGTGTTAAACAAAGATGGTACACCAATATATAATACGAAAGGTAAAGTCGATAGATGGGTGGAATATATTGAAGAGTTATACGGAGGAAATGAATTAGAAAATGGTGTTATAGAGGAAGAAGAGGAAGTTGAGGAGGATGAAATGGGAGAAACAATACTGAGATCTGAATTTAAGAGAGCATTAAAAGATTTAAATGGCAGAAAGGCTCCTGGAATAGACGGAATACCTGTAGAATTACTGCGCAGTGCAGGTGAGGAAGCGATTGATAGATTATACAAACTGGTGTGTAATATTTATGAAAAAGGGGAATTTCCGTCAGGCTTCAAAAAAAGTGTTATAGTTATGATACCAAAGAAAGCAGGGGCAGATAAATGTGAAGAATATAGAACAATTAGCTTAACTAGTCATGCATCAAAAATCTTAACTAGAATTTTATACAGAAGAATTGAGAGGAGAGTGGAAGAAGTGTTAGGAGAAGACCAATTTGGTTTCAGGAAAAGTATAGGGACAAGGGAAGCAATTTTAGGCCTCAGATTAATAGTAGAAGGAAGATTAAAGAAACCAAACCAACATACTTGGCGTTTATAGACCTAGAAAAGGCTTTCGATAACGTAGATTGGAATAAAATGTTCAGCATTTTAAAAAAATTAGGGTTCAAATACAGAGATAGAAGAACAATTGCTAACATGTACAGGAACCAAACAGCAACAATAACAATTGAAGAACATAAGAAAGAAGCCCTAATAAGAAAGGGAGTCCGACAAGGATGTTCCCTATCTCCGTTACTTTTTAATCTTTACATGGAACTAGCAGTTAATGATGTTAAAGAACAGTTTAGATTCGGAGTAACAGTACAAGGTGAAAAGATAAAGATGCTACGATTTGCTGATGATTAGTAATTCTAGCCGAGAGTAAAAAGGATTTAGAAGAAACAATGAACGGCATAGATGAAGTCCTACGCAAGAACTATCGCATGAAAATAAACAAGAACAAAACAAAAGTAATGAAATGTAGTAGAAATAACAAAGATGGACCACTGAATGTGAAAATAGGAGGAGAAAAGATTATGGAGGAAGAAGAATTTTGTTATTTGGGAAGTAGAATTACTAAAGATGGACGAAGCAGGAGCGATATAAAATGCCGAATAGCACAAGCTAAACGAGCCTTCAGTAAGAAATATAATTTGTTTACATCAAAAATTAATTTAAATGTCAGGAAAAGATTTTTGAAAGTGTATGTTTGGAGTGTCGCTTTATATGGAAGTGAAACTTGGACAATCGAAGTATCTGAGAAGAAAAGATTAGAAGCTTTTGAAATGTGGTGCTATAGGAGAATGTTAAAAATCAGATGGGTGGATAAAGTGACAAATGAAGAGGTATTGCGACAAATAGATGAAGAAAGAAGCATTTTGAAAAATATAGTTAAAAGAAGAGACAGACTTATAGGCCACATACTAAGGCATCCTGGAATAGTCGCTTTAATATTGGAAGGACAGGTAGAAGGGAAAAATTGTGTAGGCAGGCCACGTTTGGAGTATGTAAAACAAATTGTTGGGGATGTAGGATGTAGAGGGTATACTGAAATGAAACGACTAGCACTAGATAGGGAATCTTGGAGAGCTGCATCAAACCAGTCAAATGACTGAAGACAAAAAAAAAAAAAATGGTGAAAAGCATTTAAATCACAGTAACATGTATAAATGGGTAGAACAGTTTAATTTGAGCAGAACAAGTGTGACTGATCTCCATCGTTCTGGAAGACCAGTTGAAATTTCAACTGCCTTACTGCAAAATCGCATAAATAATTTTTTTTCATGAAGACAGGCGAATCAAGATTTCCCAAATTGCTAATTTGTGTAATATTACAATTGTGTAATTTGTGTTGGACCGCACCTTCAATCATTCATGATGTGCTGAATTATCACAAAATGTGTTTGAGGTAGGTTCCAAGGCAGTGAGCTCAAAGAAAGGCTTGAAGTGAAAGGTAATGGCTTTGTAGATTTTATAATAATCTGTAATGAAAAATTGATATATCATTTTGAGCCTGAATCCTAACGACAAAGTCTTAAGTGGAAACGTACGGATTCACTCACAAAAAAAAAAAATCAAAACTCATATGTCAGCCGGTAAAGTGATTTTGATTTTTAATCAAAAGTGATTTTTTTTAATTCGCATTTAAATTTTCAAAATACGACATTTGTGTACTACGTCAATTATTCGCAAAATAAAGGAGTTTTTTTTTAAATCTTCTACAAACTAAATATTTTTTCCTTTAAAGCTATATATTTTAATTTAATTTAACATAAAAAATTAGTAAAATTGATTAATATAAAGCTGGATTTTTTAATCCGCATTTAAATTTTCAAAATTTTTAGTGACTATTTAGAACAATTATTGTGGATAGTAAGTATTATTCTAACATGCTACAACCCGTGAAACCCGTGATAAGGTGAAAACATTCGGGCACTCTTTCAAAAGGTGTGATTCTCTTGCATGATAACACAAGCCCCCACATCACTCAGAGAATGGGAGAAAGAAGTTAGGTTGGAAGGTGCTGCTACATCCTCCTTACAATCTAGATCTTGCCCCAGCCAATTTTCATCTGTTTGGCTTGCTCAAAGATTTTTATGCAGTAAGAAGTTTGACGAAAATGAAGTGGTAAAAAAATGGTACATCAATGATTCAGACAGCATGATAAAGACTTCCTTGCTGCAGGAATCGGAAAGCTCATATAACAGTGAGAAAAGTGTCCAAATGTTGCTGGAGTCTATGTTGAAAAGTAGTGTAAGTTTCATTGTCATTGAATAAATCATTTTTTCTCTACATCAGTTTGTCTCATTAATTATTAAATATCTCTCATATAAGTATACCATTACACAAAATTATAAATTAATTTTACAGATAAATAAAAACCTTACTTTTTCTGACTTCAGTAAAGTAGGATTTATGTTTGGGGATTAATAAATAAAAAAACAACCTTTAAATTATTCTTTTCAACACTTAGATGATATAGTGTTCAGCTGAATTTGTTTTTTATTTTTCAGTTTTAAAAATTAATAAATAGAAAATGCCCAATTTACAAAAAAACTAGAAACCTGTACTTTAAATTCAATCTAGATTTTTACATAAACAGTTTTTAAATCCTTTTATATTTTTGAATTTTATTTGTATTGCTATTTAATATATATCTTTTGTTGTATTATATTTGTTGTTTATTATTTTATATTAATTTATTTGTAAATTATTTTTAGGCTTTAGTATGCACAGAAATGGGTGTAGGCGATGGATCTTGTTTTAAAATGTGTATGAAACAACTTTTGCAACTATCATCAAGTAAAGATCATTCTATAGATACACATATACATGCATTAAACATTTTAAGAGCATTATTTCGTAATTCTGAATTACGTGAAGCAGTCAGTCCTTTTGTAGAAAATGCATTTATTGTTGCTATTTCTGGTTTCAGATCTGCTTCATGGGGTGTAAGTATGTCAATTGTGTTATTCTTTGTAGTTTTGTTATTACAACTTTATTAATTGTTCTTCAAACTAAAATGTTTATTATAATTTTTTTTCTACATTCATAGTAATTGCACGGCAATTTAGTCATAATTTTCTGATTGTTTTTATCACTAGTCAACACAAAATGTTTTTACAGTATATCTGGAATCATTCATGGTGATTTTAACTAATTTTGGGGTGCTGAAATCAAAACTATTATTAGAATTTGTGTAATAAGTCACATTTTTTAGATTCATATGATTTATTTACCAATAAATGCATAATCGCTGTGAAATTAATATTTAAAAAAAATTATTATTATGCGTATTTATTTAAAATTTGGTTAAATCAACTAAAGTTTTATTTTATTCAACCACAGATAAATTGAACTGCCTTAATATAATTTTAAAATAACAGTTTCTAAAAGTTTAAATCATTGGAATTGTCTTACCTTTAATTTTTAAAATATGTTGACAAACTTTTTCACTAGTACGATGTTTGATCAGTTTCTGTCAGCAAAAACCAACAATAGTCACCTATCATTCCAGGATCCCATCTTCCTTGTTACCAATGCTCCATAGTCAAAATATCTTGATGGAAATGCTCTTCTTGTTCAATGCTGACAAAGCCCAAATTTTCAGAAAAAAAGTCGTGGTGGGAGTGTAGAAAATGAATTTTTAATGACATCCTACATACGTTTGTAGATTTCTAACAGCTTCTTAATAAAAAAAAACATAGTTTTCATATTTTCTGTTTCCTAAAAAACCACTACCAACGTCTTTTAAGGACTTTCATGCAGCTAGTTCACATTCACTAAGTTTAATTTCAAAAGTTTAGTTCTTAAGCAGTTTCTTGATTTTCGGACCAATAAATATACTCTCCTTGAGCTTACCATCACACAGTGTAGGAAACTTAATTTTAAATGATTAAATCCTGGTCCATCTTTGTCTAGTACCTTTACAAAAATTTTTCATGAGTACAAGTTTTATGTGAAGAGGCAACAGTGTGATTTTACTGCTCTCAATTAATGATAAATGCTTAACATTTTTTTCACCAGCCACAAAGGGTTGCTCCAATGGCCAATTCTTAACTTGAAAATGACTTTTTGTATCATTACTATATCAAAGACAGAAATATTTTGTAAACCCACCTTGTAAACCAAGAAGTAACGCAACAAATTTCAGATCACTGGAAATTTGCTACATACATATGCTCTTTGTATTTTATTGTTTCTTATATTGATGCCAAAGTTTTACATGTTTTTTTTTTTGTCGACTGTCTGAGCTAATGGAATGGATGGCTGTTTGTTCATTTTTCAATAAAACTGCTTTTGTGCTACTTAGAAGAGTCAATAAAAAGACTCCAGGTATGTGCTGAATTCCAAGTTCTTTCGTCAGGCCATTGACAAAAGTACAAACTCACAATGAATTTTTCATACTAAAATAAGTTGAAAAAGTTTTCATTTCATGTTCTAAACAAAGTTACTCTTGTTTTTTCTGCTAAAAGATTCTCCTGTTGCAATCTAGACTCCCAGAAGTTCAGCTTGCTGCTTTGATAACTTTAAATCACAAACTAAATGATTAAGTTCATATTGTTGAATTAAATGAGGAGATTTCTAATCAGATACAGGAAGGAATTCTTCAACACCCTCTACATCATCAGCTTCATTTTCAGATTGTTCTTCTACAAATATTGGAATAGATACAGGTCAGGTACATGTAACTCCTCTCCGTGTGATACCGGCTTTAAAGCTGAGAATGCATCTGCATATTTTATGAACTCTCTATTTCTGATTAAAAATCCAAATTTATTTGTCAAACAAAAATAGCAGTCAGTGAAGTAGTCCTATCAGTATAGCAAATGACATGGCTCATCATTTCCCCTTCAACCATTCAGTTAGTTACTGAGCACAATATGCAAATAAAATGAGACACCCAGATTTTATTTTCATCCCTGAGTGCACAATCAAAATAAAATTTATAAGCTGTTTTTATCAATTCAGAAATAAATAGTCTTTCTTTGAGATTTAGGCATAAATTTACCAGACATAACAAAAATTGTCTAGATGATATGAACATCCACAAACATTTGTAGAAGCCATGTTGTAGCATGGCTACAAAAATGTGGATAATCAATTTTGTTTTATAAAGAATTGTGAAACACAACACACAATATAGACAAGTGAAACTAGACTGAATAAGATTGTAAGCTCTGTAGTAGGCAACAACAGATGTGTGTATGATATCATCATACAGACATGTTTGTGTGTGTCTACTTCTCAAGATACAGTGTATATATTTATTTATTTTGTCTCTATTAAGCATGTAAACACATTTTTCAAAAGTAAAAATACAGAAACTATTCTTAATTGTAACCAGCAGTTGATCAAAATGAGTTCATTATAAAAAAATTTTATAAATTTATGATTTACATAAAACTTGCATGTGGTAACATAATTTCAGTAGCATGATTGAAATCTGTACTCACATTATAGTGAGAAAAGTTCTGTAATATGTTAAATATAAGTTATGTGTTGACTAGTGTTGTAATAATAATAATTATTATTGCAACTATAATAATTATTATTAATATTGTTTGTCAGTATGTGGATAAGGCATATCAGTTTTTTTATAGTATAGTTTTCCCTGAAAACCATTGTTACAGAAAAAAAAGGTAGACATAAATTATAAGAACCTATTTCAGAAGATGACTCAATATTAAATTAGAATTTTATATATGTGTAAAATGTGAACAAGAATAATGTGATAGTGGGTCAGAATGTAATTTACATTAAGTGAATTTAAAAATAAATATTTAATTATAAATTTATTATGGACAATTATAAACATTTGGTCTACAGCCTCCTAAGGTTTGATGTGAATCCATTTTTATTTTAGAATATACTAAAATTTGATGTCGGGTCTTGAAGCCTGAAATATATGTACCATTTTTCTTTTCCTAAACACATAAATTTACAATTTTTACAAAAATTTTACCTTCTCTGTGCAAATCAATAATAAACTAGGTTAATTTTGTCATTATTTACTCGTATTAATATCAAAGCTGTTCTCCAGGAATTAACCTCAAACTTTTGTTTATAATTTTGAAATCTAAATGCTGTTAGTCTCCAGTTGGTCTATCCTCTTCTTGAAAAATATAGAACTAAAGCTTATTTATTTAATAATAGGTATGTTGAATGTATTTGCAACAATTGTTTTATTTTTCCTGTATTTATGTGCTGTCATTTTCAAACTTCAATTATTCCATATTTCAGACTTGTTGGCATCATCTTGCAGTAAACAAATGATATAAATTAGTATGCAGAATGTTTTCACAACAGAAATGCCTTCACATTAGAAAAGAAAAGCACATTATATGAAATAAAGCAAATGTCGATAAACTGTGATACTATAAAGTTTGAAATTTTATTGAACAGCATGACATCATGGTATTTTATAATTATATAGCATTACAGTTCGTTCACTTAACAAATTACATGAAAATTGTTCTTTTAAAGAAACTTTCTAAATTAATAACAACACCTTCTTTAGTGGAGTTAATAGCATCACCACTATTAAAGTTACTAGAAAGACCCTTTAGTAATTTCTTCATTAATACATATGATGTACATTGTGTTTGTTCATTTAATTTGTTACATTGTTAAGTTTAATTTGTTGAATTTGTATACACCTTGATTTTTGTATATATTAGTGTATGTAAAAAATTAATAAAATAGATCTTAGTCTTAATAAATCTGCCTGCTTTAATTTTTAATAAAAGTAATTGCACTATAATCTAGAGCAAAAAAACACTGGAAATGATAAAAAAAAAATCAACCTCTACAAATCACTTCACAGGAGCAGGACAGACATAAACCACAAACTATAAATTTTAATTGCAGGACATAAAAACTAAGATTGCAACATATTTAACTGTATGAAATTTTGACAAAAAACAGTTAAAAGGTTATCAGAAGAAGCTGTTAGTGTTTAGTGGAGTGAATAAGCTGGGAAAATTTTTCCAGATTATAAAATTGACCAGCTGGGAAAATAATTTAATCGTGTTTCTTTCATCACCTTTTTTTTTACAATGATCCAGATAGAGGGTTTATAATTCTTAATTTTACTTTTGATGTATTACAATTTTTTCTTTCAACTTCATTTTAGGAAAGAAATTCATCTACTTTGTTATTTTCTGCTATGATGACAAGAGTATTTGGTGTCAAAAGAACTAAAGGATATGACTTGAGCTGGAAAAATAAAATGACTGGACGTATATTTTTTCAACGTTATCCACAATTGTACAGTGTATTACTCGATCAATTAACTTCGAAAGATACTTGTACTAGCGATTTGAGACCTACTTTGTATCCAGTTTTATTACTTTTAAGTCGTTTATATCCTTCATCACTTGAAGGGACTGATTCTAACCTTAAGGTCAGTTTTAGTTTACTCTTATATCTTTTATGAATAAATAATTGTAATAATTTTATTGTTACATTAATTGCATACCTTTATTAGTGCAATAGAATAGTTCCACTTTGTAAAAACAGAATTTTGTTTTGGTTTATAGCATTTCATTTATTTTACCAGAGTAAAATTAATTTATTTAAAAAAAGTGCAAATTTGACTTATTACATGTGTTATGTAATTTTTGAATGATCCAGGGTTTGCAAACACAACATCATCACAATGTGAAATATTTTTTCACATAGTAAAAATCCGTACCAATATAATTTTTCAACTTTGAGTTCTGCAAGTGTACCAACCTATGAGTGTAGGTCAGACCCTGCTAGATGCAAGCTAAGGATGCCAAAACCTGTAGAGCCACCCTTGAAGTAATTTTGTTGGATTGCTTAGTACACTAACTCTTTCCTGTCTGCATGTTACATATATACATATATATCTATATACAGGGAATGCATTTTAGTAGTAGATTTCTAATAAAATTTTAAGCCTAATGGTTAGGTACATATCAGACAGTCAGGCGTCCTAATTCCTTCTTGGAACAAAATATAGTTGTTGTGGTTATTTTCTAATAAATAGCATAAAAATATTTATTTTTTTTATGTTATAGTTAAGTGAATTTTTGGATCCTTTGATTGATTGTGCTGGTGCATCTGTAATGAAAACAAGATTGTTAACAGCATATGCTGTCGTTCCTCTTGTATTACCTGATAAATTTATGGAACATCTGGATAAATTGTTTAATTTAATAGTAAAATCAAAACAAGAAAATTTCATCCATGGCCTCATTTTGCAGGTAAATTAAAATTATTTATTATTCAAACCTACTACTTTTCAATTATATGATTTATTGTATTAATGTACAGTTATAATTTTTGATATAACATTTTTTCATATGTGTTCAGTATATAATAATTTTATTATAAAAATATCTAGTAATTTACTTACCACATATTTATTAAAATTAATGCTTCAGGTGAATTTATGAACTAGTGGGAGCTGCACATGATAGCTAGTAAGTTTTATATTTTTTCAGTTGCATTCATTTAAAAGCAAATTTAGAGAACAAATGTATAGGTTCATTTAAAAATGGCCTGTAAATTATTAGATTTAGTAAAGCATTTAATAAAAAATAAACATACCATAGCCAAAAGTTATTAATTAGAAATTTTAGAAACTATTATGAATAAATATGTATTATAAAAACATCTTGACGAACTATACATTTACAAAATAAAGATAAACAGAAACATTTGAACTACCAAATTAATCATGAGGTTAAGTTGGTAAATCTGTTATGGTAAGTAATATATTAAATTTCATATTCATCTCGCTTTTCTATTAGTGAATATAAAATTTGTTGTTGGTAATTGTTTTATAATGAGATTGTTTTGTTTTTTTTTAATATTGTTATAACGTGCCTATTCGGAAAATTGGTTTTTATGATATATTAACTAAGGATGCATTTTAGTAATAGATTTCTATCTAAGGAAATTAAACGCTAATAAAATTTTAATCATCTTTGTTAGAACTTTTTAAAATTCTAAATAGTGGTTCCTACCTTTTACTTAAGGGTACAGAAATTATGATTTCCTTACTGGGGAAGTATTGTAGTAAAAATTTTCTGGGGGGGGCGAGAGTTAAAGCTAATAACTTTTTTTGTGATACTTTTGATTTACCTAAAGATTCCTTCTCAGATGATTGTAGTATTAGATAACTGGTACCCAAAGAAATACCAAGTAATTCAATTTCTAATAATATATAACAACAAAAATCAGAAAAGGTTTGTTTAAAAGAAGTAATAAAAAAGAATGTTTACTGATAAATTAAAATGATTTTTAAAACTGGGCTGACTTATATCATTTACCATTGATAAATGCATGGTCCTGTTCTTACTTCCATGTATGAAGTAAAGGAAATATTGTGATCACACAAAATTTCAGTTTTTAGATTTCAATGGAAATATCCATTTTGACCACCCGTAAATCCATTTCAACTAGTTTCAGTGTGACATCTGTACATATGTATGTACGTGTCTCATATAACTCAAAAACGATTAGACGTAGGATGTTGACTTTTAGATTTACGACTGTTATAACATCTAGTTGTGTACCTCCTCTTTTGATAGCAATTGATTGGACCAAAAGTATCAAAAAAAGGACTTTTTCTTAACTGCAGTAATAAGCCCTCATTGACAGCTTTTCAACAATATACGAGATCTATAAATAAAGTAATGAGAGTAGTTTTTTTTAGCAGCCAAATTGGCAACACTGTAAAGTTACTAGTAAATATATGGTTATATAAACAGCTGATTTATATTAGGTATTAATATTTTTAGTCTATTGTTGCCACATGAGATATAAACAAATGTTTCATGAAACGAGTTTTTGTTGTGCGATACAAAAATGAGTCATAATAATTATGAGCAATGTTGTACAATCAAGTTTTGTGTTAAACTCTGTGAGAATGCTACTGAAACTTTTTCAAAGTTGAAAAGGGCACACGGAGATGACGTTCTGTCACGAGCTTAAGTTTTTAGGTGGTTTAATGTAGTTTCAGATGGCCAGGAATCAGGTGCAGATGATCCACGCTCTGGAAGACCATTAACGTCAAAAAGTGATCACAATGCTGAGCGAATCAGAGACTTGATACGGTACGACCGGCAATTAACTGTCAAAATGATTGCAGAACAATTAAATTTGAACCATCATCAAATATTGACTAATGAATTGAAAAAAGTTTATGCAAAATTGGCCCCAAAAAACCTCACTGTTTAACAGAAAAACAACAGGGTGGAAGTGTGCCGCGATCTTCTAGGGAAAATTGAAACTGATCCTGATTTTCTAAAAAATGTTATTACTGGTGATGAATCTTGGATAATTGAGTACGACCCAGAAAAAAACGCCAGAGCAAGGAGTGACACATTTCAAACTCACTACGTCCCAAAAAATCAAAAATCAAAACCATACTAATTTATTTCTTCAATAGTAATGGCATTGTCCATAAGGATTTTTTGCCTACAGGACAGACTGTAAATCAATGTTTACCGATAGATTCTTTAAAGATTGTGGAAAACAATTGCCCGCATGAGACCAGCCATCAAAGACAACTTGAATGCTGCATCATGACAATGCACCTTTACACACTGCACTCTCAATTAATGAGTTTTTGGCAAAGAAAAACATTGCTGTAGTTCCACAACCACCATATTTACCTGACTTGAGTCCCTGTGACTTTTTCCTGTTGCTAACTTTAAAAAAACACCTCAAAGGACACCATTTTGGAACAGTAGAAAACAAATAAAAATGTAACCGACCATCTGAAGGATAACCAACCACTCTGAAGGTTTCTGAGTTCTAACACTGCTGTTAAGAGTGGAAAAACTGTTTGAAGTGTTGCATGGCTTCTCAAGGAAACTATTTCGAAGGTGATAGAGTCCATGTATAATTGGATTGTAAATAAAAAGTTAACTGAAACAGTCTCATTACTTTATTTACAAACCTAGTATCATAAATGGTACTTATTTTCATTGGTTCCAGAGTTATAGCCAAATAAAATTTTAATTAATGGAATATATATAAGGGGAAGGCACATCGGTTTGAATCTGACTTATCTCCTTTTTTTAACTTTTTTAAAAATTTAAAATTATTTATTTATTAATAATTAATTATTAACTTCTGATTATAAAAAAGATTTACAATAATTAATAATTTATTAACAACAGTAAAAAAAAAGAAAATATGAAAAAATATCTGAAGTTATTAATGAAATAAATTATGTACTTATTGATGAAAGTTATTAATGAGTTATTAATGAAAAAAATTGTATATGTAATATAATAGGCGTATAAGGAAGTCATGTGGTATCCACATCAGATTTTTTTTTATTGTAATATTACACACAAGAGTACTTAGTTTTGTATAAAAATATTTTCATTGCATCTTTGATATATTCCTTTATTTATATCCATTTTTTGTTTAGGATTTGTTAAATTTATTATCTTTTCTAAACTGTTTACATTTGTTTTTGACAAATAAGACAACAAATTTTGTTCAAGTACTTCATTAAACTAAGCTTCATCAAAAAGTAATTAATTAGTAATTTCTTTTATTAAATCAAAATAACTAAACAGAAATTTTCAGTTACCTATATAATTAAGTTGATACCTATCGTATGAATACTATAAACTTCTTGATTAGGCTGTATCACATCTTTGAATGTTGGGACTGTTTAGGAAATAAGAGTCAATGACCCTCACATTAGTGGAACCAGTAACAGTAAAACCTCACAATAAAATCAAGTATTCATATATTATTAAATTCCTGTAACATGTTTTGTATCTCAAGATTCCTGCTGTTTTTCCTCCTATTTATCTAGCGTTATTTATGTAATTATAATTACAAAATATTTATCATTCATTTTTTTATTTTTTCCAGATTATTGAACTTTTAAAATCTGATCAGTTAACGAATATAAATCGTGAAGAAATAAAAATTAAATTAAACAACTGGATTGACTTATTATTACATTTTATAGATAGAAAATCAAATAGTTTTATAGTTCGCTGTGCCTTTATTAAAGTGCTTAGTATACTTATTTCTAAGTTTTATGGAGTAATTAATGATGACACATGGAAAAAAATAATAAAATTTCTGGAATTATATTTATTTAATGAAACAAATAACTCAAATATAATTTGTAAAAATCAGTTTGAAATCATTATCGTTGAATTTTTATTCAAATTGAGAATATTTTCTAATTGTGATTTTTCAGTTTTGTCGGATTTATTTACAAAGTTGTTTTATGGTAACTATTGCTATGAAATAAAAAATAAAATTTTAGATTTTATTTTATTTTTAATCACCGATAAGGAACAGAATTGTTTTAAAAATGATGACGATTATGAAGAATTCAATGAATTGCATAATAATTTTATTAAATTAGATCAAATCAGAAAAAATCAGTTAAAAGAATTTATTTTAAATTCTGAGCAATTAATTAATATTGTACATGATGTATTATTTGATATTAATATAAATAGTATTAATGACAATTTAAATAAATTGTTGGATATTATTTCAAAATTTCCAAAAGTTATAGTTCATATTCTTCAAAAGAAGTCTGGGTTAAAACCTTTTTTTGAATCTAAAGGAATTGATGACAATCATGATGCATACTTTTTATTGATGATCTTATGTAAATTTCCATATGAAAAGGTAAGTAAAACAAATAGAAAAAATAATATTGTTTTATAAATGCTGTTTTATCACTTGTAAACTGAATCACTGTATGTAATATTCAATGTGCAACTGTTGAGATGCTGTTATCAGTGTTTGATTATTATGTTTTTCCTTATTAATTGTGGGAATTTCACAATTGGTACTTGAAAAACAATATCCCTTCTTTTCATGAAATTTTACATATGATTTTGCTTTTATATTGTTTTCAATAAATTAATCAATATGGCATTTAGTAGTTTGATGATACCATAATCATTTTAGGTGACCTTTCATAAATCACAAGTTACAACTATTATCAAGAATAACAAGATCCTATGCCAGGTATACTAGAAAAATTGAGGAGTGAAATAGCTTTTTATTATATTTTTTACTGAGTTAGCCCTTTACCCTCTAATTACGAAATCAAATATTGTCATTGGGTCTCCAATTTTTTGATCACTTAATTCCCTTCCAGCTATTAATTAAATTTAATGTATGGTAAAATTGCTTATATCAAAAAAATAATTTTTTTTTACAAAAACCTTCATTTAATAAAAAAAAAAGGACTTGCATATCAATTACAATAATTTTTTTTCAGTGTGATATTTCTTAAAACAATTTTACTGGGTATAAAGGTTTCTGGGACACGTTTCATACCAAAATGTAGTCTCTCTTCTACCACCTTTGACTTAACGATTGGAGCACACAGCACAATTCTTGTTTTTGTTACCAAGCATTTTATTTATAATATGAAGCTTGTCATTCAATCATTCTTCATCTTTTGATGAAGGTTGACCTCACTTACAGTTTGTGTTTCTGATGTCACTAAACAAACCACTAATCAACATTCTTTGATATTTTTTTGTGTCATTTGTTGTTGCCCTCGACTAATGAGATAATCATTATACAAAATAAAAATGTTGATGACTGACACCTCTAACAACCAAAAACAAAGTTTCTGCACCATTTTAAACTTTTTGCAGCAAAACTGTAACTCGAAATATAGTGGTCGGGGCTGGTTAAGTGTACCCATTTGTGATACATAGTCTAAAATTACTTTTGGCTTTTCAATATCTGTATTAGTTCTTTTTTTCTTTTACAATGGTAGTACTGGCATTATAAAAAGTACTTGACATTATTACCTACCTGTTATCTCACCATGTAAGAACCATTACTTTATTTTCCTTACTATAAGTAATAGATTCATGGACAGCAAGTTTCCCATTCAGGTTCGTTAGTTTACTTTTTTAGGCATTCCTTGTCTGCATGGTTGAACAGTACCAATTTAATGGACTCTCATTCCTAATAATTCCTGGGCTAAATTTACTAAAATTATCTATTACTAAATTATCGCATTGTAAAATCCAAAACTGTTTCTAATGAAATAAAAATAAATATATTCATTATGATAAACAATTAAGTTGGCTCTTTATTTTAATAAATTATCTTTGATAACTTTGCATTTTATCTTGTTCTTAATATTTATCCAATGTCTTATGATCCAGTTCTCTGTGTATTTATTTTTTTGTTATATAAGGTAATTCTTATATTAATTATAGTATGCACTTATAATTAAGTAAAATTTAATTAATATGGATAGTTCTTTATATAAGCCAAACAAAACATATTTTCATCATAGATGAAAAAAAAATCTGTAAACAATTGACAACATGCACATAAGCTACACAAAATATACAAACAAATTTTAACTTATAAAACTTATTTTAAATTATTAAAAATAATTAAAATCCTGTGCATTGTTTGAATAGAAGCTTCATTGTCTTAAATGTAAAGACTTTAGTGTGTATTTTTCTTAAAAATAATGTTTCTAATTAATTCTTATTTTGAGAAAAACTCAGATTTATCATTTTTATTTCAATGCAGGCATTTTGAACTGCAGTGATATCACAAGCACTTTACACGCACATACAGGCAGCTAGGCTATGTAAACAAGCAACTTGGAGAGAAAACAAAAATGAAATTATAAATGCTTATAATGAAATTATGAATTTCATTATAAATGCTTATTTATGAAACAATTTTGTGGTTGTGGTGGCTATTTTAAATAGTATTTCAGGGAAGTTTTGAAGCTACGTACTATTTCTCTAAATTTTCGAATTCATTACTCTACTTTTGTGTATTGCATAATAAAATTAAAAAAATTCTGAATTCTGGAAGTTAAATTATTTTAATTGTGTTATTTTATGCTGATAATACATGAATTAAAATTTTAATTCATAAACATTACCATACGAATATGATTCAATTTTATTTAGCATTTCATTTAATTGATATGTTTTATTTTATTTTAGACTGATATAAGGAATGCTTTAAAAGAAGACGATAAACAATTTATATGTGAAACAATTGTTAACTTTATTTATACAAATAGATTTTTATTAAATCCATCCATTCGCTTGGCTATTGCAAATTGGTTTAATTCTGCATTTTATTATTTTATAACATCTACTATACTTTCTCCTGATATCAGTAAGTATTTTTTTTACTTTTTTTATGTAATTAATTTTGTGTGCAAGTGTTAAACAGCAAACAGTAGCCATTTTATAACGAGGTGAACAATTAATTTTTCTTAATAAAACTTTTTTTTATTTTACTTCTACACCTTAAATTTTCTTAGGTCACATTTTCAATCTAAATAATTAAGCAATTGTCATAACATATAGGTTTTTATACTACAACTTATGATTGTGGAATCATATTTATATGATTCCAATCCATTTAGAAATTAGTTACTGCTTCCTTCAGCTTTTCATTATTATAAGGTATACTCATCTTAGCCAGTTAATCATTCTTGTGCAAAGATGGAGATGTTAGGAACCAAATCCAGATAATAGGTTTTTTATTTAAAAATTTCCTATTACAAACATTGAATGTGGTAATTAGCTTTCCCTTGCACTAATCAATAAGCAACCATGAAATCCCCTCACTTAACTTTTGTATACCTGAAATTAATGAAGATAATTTTGTGAATAATTGTGTAAGAAATATCTAGAGATTTCTCTTGAATATTATCTGTTATACTACCCTGATAAATTCAGTGTGATACAGCAAATCATTCATAGTAACAGCTGAATGCTCAGTGCATGCATCATCATGTTTCATTTCCCCCTTATTAAATTTTCATTACAGTACTATACTATTTATTTTATCCATAATAAACTTTCTTAATCCTTCAGAAAATTTCATATGGCCATGTATTTATTGTTTTAAGAAATAAAACAAGAGGTCACTTAATATTCCTTGGGATTTTCAGTTTTATTATTCATTTTAGATTGGCACAGAAATAAACGAAAGTTATTAAAGCAATGAAAATCAAAAAGAATATGACATACAACAGTTTACTGAAACCAATTGAATTGGCCAGGAACCTGCATAGTGATAATGAACAAATTTTTCCTGCATGACACTTTTAGTAATTATTTTAATGTAATATTTTCATATTATAATTAATAGCATGTTGAGTTTTTTAATGGTTTAATTTTTTCCCTCTTATTTTATTTCTATACCTTAAAGAAATAAAATTATTTTAATATCATCAGTAGTTTTAATAATTAGAATTCACAATTTTTAATTTAAAAAAAAGTAATGGCTATATGCTTTTTTACAAATCAATTACTAAGAAAATAAATAAATTTATACTGTATCAAATAAAATAATTTAAACTAATTATAATATAACCACCAGATATAATCAGAATAAAAAGGTAAGAACAATTATGTATATATTATTATAAGCAATAACAATAAAACTTATATATTATTATAAACCAGATTGATCAACCAATCTGGTTAATAATAATATCTAATTTTTAAACTACATTATATCAAGTACATATCTAGACTATATCAAGTACAGAAATATACATTAAATATATTCATATACAAATATTAAAATATACATATCTTACAAAACTGTTTTCATGGAACCCACATCCTCAGTTGTAAACTTATACATTTCATTGTGATATTGAACAATTTTTTTATATTATAACATTTAAAAACAAGTTTCTTTCATGCATACAGTCTTTTGTACTGTTATTATAAAAGGTGTTTTAATCTGTATACAGGATTATCACTGTGGAGTTATCTGGTTATATTGTGTCTGGATGAAGATGTAGATGTGCAGAATGTATTATGTAAAACCTGTTGTCAAGAAAAAATATTAGAATTGACTTTGACAAGATTTATGGATGAAGAAAGTGATCATTTAGTACAGGCTATTGGATTATCTGCATGGATATTTGGCTCAATTGATTTCAGTGATGATTGCAGCGATGCCTTTTATGAACTTAATGTAATTATGATTTATATAATCGGTTTATTTGAGACTGTGTAAATGCACATTACTTCAGTTCAACTGATGTATTAGATTTAAAATGTATTAATATTTATGTATTACTTTGTTTTAATATTATTTAAAATATCAGTCTTTGAGATGTGTAGATGGATTATTTTATCTAAGCAGAGTATCCCCTGTATACATGTAATAGGGAAGCTAAATTTTAAACTGAAAGGGGTCTTTCTCTACCCTTGTACATCCAGTAGTTAATGATCTGTATGACAAAAACTTTTCTACTTAAACAGTGAGTATAGACATTGTTTCCTACAGGAATTAGTACATCAGTTTGTTTCTTTACACTATACTTTACAGTAGTGGTGAACAAGTGACTAATAATTTTTTTTCTCTGAGAGTAATGATGTTCTTATACAGGCAGTTCCTGTGATGAACAGAATGAAGCTTCACTGGTTGGGCTGAATATTACTTACATTTTAGTAAACTAGCAAGCTGACAACCAATGTAGATTTAGCTCGGTAAAGAAGAAAATAGGAAACCACTGTATTCCTTATTCTCCTTAGAAGCCTAACAAGAGCGTCTCTTGTTAGGCTTGTTAGGTCTTGAATCAATTGGATCAGTTAAAAAATTACAGCCATATCTTTTGAAAAAATTCTCCTTTTATTACATAATAATACTGTCCTTTTGGATATAGTATTGCTGATGTATTGTTGATGTAAGTACTTCAATTGCACCTGCAGGTGGAAAGATGACCAAAGGGAAAGTCTAAAGTGAAAAAAGTAAAGAGTTATAAACTAGCTAATTAAAATGATAAAATAATAAACTAATTTTTACGTATTGAAGTAATAAGGTAAGATGAAAGAATAGCAGGAATTTTTATCAGAAGCATGTAATCAGGTAACAGTTGTTCTATGATAGTGCAAAAAAATTACATTTATTATTATTTATGGGATATGAAAAAGCTGGTTTGGTGTGTATGCTCATATTACATTTTTAAGACTTGAGTATACTAGACTACCTAACAACATTCATAAGCTAACGCAATTTCTGCTTGCTTGAATGACATGTTATCTATCAAATGAATGCTTTTATACTAAATCGCACGTTCATATATAATTGTTATTAAAGAGATACATTAGGAATTATGCTGTTTTCATATAATTATTATCTTTATGCATTACTAACATTTCTCTTTTTATTATTATTTTTTTTTTTATAATTTCATAGGATCACTTTAGTCAGCTCATTATCCAAGTTTCTTCAATGGGACTGTTGCCCTTGCTGCCCTCCCAGTACTTTTTCATATGTTCCAAACTCTGTGCCCTTTCTAGTGTTGAAAATGTTCATGTTGTGAGTTTATGTGTGAGTGAAGCGAGTGTTTTTGTTTTTGATTTTCTGGTTTAATTTTAACTTATCTATGGTGTCTTCTGGTGTAAGGCCAATTTCCTTCAGATCCTCTCTTATTTTTCTGATCCATCTGCCTCCTGTCTTGGTGTTTTTTGAGTCGAGATTGTACTGTGCTAGCTGTTTCAGAAGTCTTGAATCTTGCATCCTCATGATGTGTCCAAAGAATCCTAGTCTCCTCTTACCATGGTATCAGTGATGGGTTCTAACTCTTTGAACAAGACTTTTCAGGCACAATCCATTACTGCCTGTCTTTCTGGTACTTTTTATTGATGCACTTCCTTCCAATTCTACTTTCAGTTTTCTGGAGTCTGTCTGTCTTTGATTGTTCATTCAGGTGGAAAAGCATTCTGCTGCCTAAGTGGCTTCTGGTTTTATAAATGTGTTGTCTTATTTTTGCATTTATTGATAGGCATTTCTTATTGTATTTCTTATTATCCTATACAGGATAATTTTGAGCTTTAGCTAGTTTGTTTCTTCGTATGTGAATCAAGGTTTTTTTCATTTAGGTTATTTGATATTATTTCTCAAAGATATTTAAATTAGGTTACTATTTTGATTTTATTACCACTTATATTTACTTCTTTTAATCATGTTGGTTTTTGGAACATAATTTCTGTCTTTTCAAATGAGAGACCAGTTTTATTTGTAATGATTTAATATCTGTGATTTAGCTTTGTCGACGTAATTTGCTAGCAGTGCCAAGTTGTCGGCCAAACCAAGACAGTATGTTTTGATTTTTCAGCCTATATTTACTTTTGGGGGCATTTCTGAGCCATTTTCTCATTACCATTTCTAGAGCATAGTTGAGTAACACCAATGAGAGGCCATCACCTTGGTGTAGTCTTGTTTAGATCTCAAATGGTTCTGAGAGCTCGCCTTTGAATCTTACCTTTAATTAGTATTTGTGAGGGTTAGTTTTGTCATGTTTATTAACTTGGTATCTAGTTCGAGTTGTCTTTGAATTTTTAGCAGGGATTCTCTGTGGCATTTCTCTTTTATTTTCACTTAAATTTTTTTTTTTCATAATGATACTTTTTTCTACATGGTGGTTTTTTCTATAGTTTTCTCTGATTCTTCAAGTAAATGTTAGAGCAGTTCATTTTTGTTATCCTTGAATAACACACCTACTTTTCTGATATGATTATATTTAATAGAAGTTAGTGTAAAATTTCATCAAATCAGTCATTGATTGCTTCATGGCAAAAAAAAAATCAGAAAATGACTGGATTAAGTTGTTGATATAAAAATACAGTAGCTAAATGTTAAGTTTCAGACAGACAAACTATAAATATTTATCCTTTTATTTCCTAGTGACAAAGTTTTGATTATATTGTTATTTGTTTGGTTAGTTTACATTTTGAACCATAAAAATGTAAGTACTTCCTTTGAGGAGCTATTTTTTATGATGTGAATTATTTTAAGTTATTATTTCCTTTTTCATTTTGTACGTAACCAAATTATTTTAAAACCCTTCCACTTCATTTCCTAGATGTTTAAAAGATTCTCTGTGATCAGAGAAGCAGAACGATCAGAAAATTTTCATGCTGATTTTTAAGATTTAAAAAAATAGTTGGTGGTTCTCAATTTGAACTGTATCTCTGATGGTGTAGGTTTTTTGTGTGCCAATATGAATAGCCTGATATTATTTAAAGTAATTCTGTTCAAAAATTCAAGAAAATCTTAATGAAAACTTTTAGAAAATCTTGGGGTAAAAAATAATTAATTTTCCTCACGTTTTAGAGAGCCTTCTTTTGTTATTTCATACTTAGTACCTGTCTTTTTATGTTTTTTCTCTGCATTTTCTTCTTTATATCAAGATGCAGGCTTCTCACACCTTTGTGCTTATTGTTGCAAATCACATGTATTAAAATTAGAGGGGCTTGCTTTCATTCTACTTGTTCTACTAAAATAATGTACAGTATAATGTGTTATATTAAAATGCTTGGCAGTCAGGATAAATGCCTGCAGAAAGAAATGGTTTCCTCATAGCCATTGCAGCTTATAAATGATGAATTATGCAGAGCATCTTCACCCATACATCTTGATATCTTCATATAATTTTTAAGAACAATACCTTTCTTTTGAATAACAGTATTATTTTAATGCGATTTATTGTATGCTAAAAATTAACGTACCATCTGCTATTATGAAATCCTAAAAATATGTTTAGAAATTTATTATTTTTTGGATGATTAATTCATTTGGTTGTTAATTTACCAAAAGGTTAATTTATCAAAAGGTTGTTAATTTAAGCTTGAGACTTTTATTAGCATAATGTATGTCCGGTTGGTTTCCCTTTTATCAAATTAATTATTTTAAGCAATTTAATTTTTTCATTCAAATTTGATATCATCAAGACTAATGCTGTCTGTTCCTATTTTTCATGCATGTGTATTCTCTCCAGTTCTTATTTAGTATTTCCCTGCTACAGCAATATATGAATATGTTGTTACTGTAACAGCTACAGTTGTAACAGGAAACTTTATAGTTCAGTAAAAAATAGTTCGTCATTTTTTATATTTTTTGCTCTAAGGATACATTTAAAAAAAAATAGATTTAAGTAAATCATAACTAATCAGTGTAAAATAAAATTATATTCTGACGCTCCTAATAAGTCCAAAAAATTTATTTTTGTCAGACAGACATTTGTATGTATTGTTGCCGAATGGCTTCAATGGCACGTGGCACCTTAAAACCTTGTGATAGCCCTGAAAAGGACTGTTTGAGGTTTTCAAGTAATGGCCTTAAAAAAGGCCGTTTGTGTGTTTCGTCAGCCTGAAAAGGGTGTTGGGTCCAGAAGCCGGTCTCCGGCATTGTCAGCTCATCTGTTGGAATTGGACCAAGCTTCGCCTCAGCAGCAGTTGGGTCCCCACTACACCTTGGCATTGGTGGCCCCCCAGAACTCTGAGTGTCAGGTTGGCGTTGGTCATCATCTTCCACTGGTGCGGCCAAGGTGGTCCTCCCTGAGCAATCCCATGCTGGGCCAGTTCCTGCCGATAAGCCCACCAGCCAGGGCACTTGAAGCCCAGAAAGCTGGGGTAAGAAGGTAGTGTCCACGTCCAGTGGCTCCCTCAGCAGGCCGGTCAGGCCTGTTGCTCCGGTGGAGATATTGGCATCCGCAGGGAGATCCTACGTTGGGCCAGCCAAGGAACTTCCTCTTTCTTCTTTTATCTTCTTCTTTCCAGGCAGTGGTTGGCGACAAATTGAAATTTCATTCTGCTATTTACTCTTTCATAGGCGCCTGCAAGTGGTAAGGTCACTGTGATGAGAAAGCTGCATGGTCAGCTAGCTTGGTGGGAAGTGGTAGTTGTGCTGGCATATAAATATACTGTGTTCCTGCTGACAATCTGAAAAGTTAGCATTATTGCACTCACTGATTTTTCATTATAAAACCACAATATAATGATTCATTACAGCCCTTTGATCTCTTATTCTTACCCTTGATCCCTTACTTTATTTAAGGTTAGGTCTGACTGAAAGCATTAGAATTTGTGTTATCTGGTAGGATGGACTGCCTTTGGACAGACTTCAGGAATTTTTTTTCTTGTCTGATGGCTGCACAACAACCCTGATGGTTGAAATGCCTAATAAATAAAGCTGGGGGACATCTAATCCCCTTAAAGATTATTAAAAAAATTTATTTTATTTCCTCTGATCTTTTTTTATCTGCAAGTAAACAAGGAAATATCTATGACTTTAGTAATTTTTTTAGTTAAGAAACATATGTGAAATACAATTTTTTTTAGTAAAAATAACACTAATAACTATTGTTTGGCGGAAAACCTATAATTTTTTTTGTGAGAGTAATTCCTAAACTTTTTTTGTAGTCTTATTTTATTAATTAAATTGTTTGTCTTAGATTGGTTTTATTATTACATTTTATTTTTCTATTACATTTTTGTTTAAAACAGGATAAACCAATGGATAAAGATGAACTGCAATCTGACTATGAAGAAATTATGTTAAGCAGGCATTGCAGTACATATTTAAAACAACTTATTTTGTTGAATCCAGCTTTAATATCATCAGAAATACCATTTATATTAACCAAGTGGATTACAGAACACTGTAGATTTGCAAATTTTAATGAATCAAAGACAATTTTAGATTTTTATGTTATTATTGAAAAAGAAATTAATGAAAGAAGTAAAAAAATTAGTAACGGCTATTGTCATTTCTTAAAATATGGATTTAAAACAATTAAATTAATTAGGACTAAGTTACATTGTTTTCCTTATAAAGAATGTTTAACACTTTCTTGGTGTAGATATTCCTGAATCGGCTGGACTATGTCAAATTTAATTAGTTTTTGAGTATTTTATTACAGTTGCCTTTTATTAAGTACCTGAAAGTGACTGAAACAGTGAGTTTTAATAGGAAAAAGTAATCACAATAGTATACTTTTACTCCATAAAGATGGAAGTTTATACTTCTGTTGGTAAGAATAAAAAATCAAATTCAATTTGTATATGAGCATTTACGAGGTCTGTTCAGAAAATAACCAGATTTTTTTTTTTAATCTTTATTATTAATTTTACAGATTATTTGGTCCTTGTCACCTTCAAAATACTGCTCTCTCCTATTCACACACTTCTTCCATCAAACACACTTCTTTCCACTTTGCAAAGCAATGCTTGATAGCTTCATTTGAAATGGCCTTTAAGGTCCATGACAAATTTGCTTTAACGTCAAGTAGTCTCAAAATGGTGTCCTATCATCACAGATTTTAATTTTGGAAATAAGAAAAAAATTGCAAGGAGTCAGGTCTGGCTAGTAGGGAGGCTGAGGGAGGACAGTCATCTGAATTTTGGCACATAATTGACGAATTGACAATGCTGAGTGTGCAGGTGCATTGGTCATGGTGAAAGAACCATGAGTTGTCTCACCACATCTCTGGTCTCTTTTTTCCAAATTTTTCATTTAACCGTTGTAAAACACCTTGATAGTTCACTGTTTCACCTTGAGGCAAGAATTCAAAATGCAGAGTTCCATTAAAATTGAAAAAACAGAGAACATAACTTTGACATTGGCTCAAGACTGACAACATGCTTTCTTGGGGCGTGGAGATCCTTTACCAGTCCATTGTGATGATTGAACTTTCGCCTCAGTGTTGTAGCCATAAATCCAGCTTTCACTCCCGTTATGATCCTTTGCATGAATGTTTTGCTGTTATCGGCTTGTTCTAGAAGTTGCCAACAAACGTCCACTCATTGTTCTTTTTGCTGTTTGGTCATCAAATGCGTCACAAACTTTGCTGCAACTTGATGCATGTTCAGTTTTTCAGTCAGAATATCACCGTATGATCCAATCAAGGTGCTAATATTTTCTGCAAGTTCTCTGATAGTCAGTCAGCGGTTTGCATGCACCAGATCATTGGTTTTCTGAACTGAGTGTCATCAGTTGAAGTCAAAGACCTTCCTGGTCAAGGGTCATTTTCAGTTGGCTGATGACCATTTTTAAATTGTGAATACCATTAGTAAAATTTTGAACAACCCACTTCAACCCACGAACGAAGCATCATCTCCGTAAGCTTATTTCAAAAGTTGAAACATTTCTGTGAAAGTTTTCCCCAGTTTTATACAAAATGTTACACTTTGTAGGTACTCCTGAAAATCACACTGCAAAAATCACTACTAACATTTAAACATGTTGCACTCAAATAACATTAACATGAAAACTAAACAAAATATCCACAATCCAAGAACATGTGGTTACAGAGGAGATTATGGGGAACACAGTGCTGCCAACCGCACATCACTGAATATCTCCATTGGTGCATAATTAAAAATGTTCAGTTATTTCTGAACAGACCTTGTGCAGTGAAATGACTTGAACAGTGAAATGTGCACTGTTTTAGTTTAATATTACTTAATATCGATTGTCAGATTCAGATTCAGTAATTGTGGTTTTTAATTTATAAAAGGCGGAAATATGGGAAAAAATAACTTCAAAACATATTAAGTTGGTTGGAGACTAAGATAAGAATTTTTATATGGTTTCTTGCACATCAATTTTAATTAAGTAAATTTTATCGTGTAGTGGTTTAGCAAGTTGTGAAGAGTCATTCGTTAATGATTAGTTATTTTTTTTAGTTTCACGTCATCAGCCACAGTTAATATTTCCCAATAAATATTGAAAAATATAAAACTATGAACAACAACCCATTATGCTTGCATATTTAATGAAATTATTATGTTTTCAGACAAAAAGAAAAAGCAAAAGAAGATAACTTTCTTAATGTAATAATTTTATAGAAAAATGTGTAAAAATGTAAATGATTAAGTAGGAAAAGAAAAATGTAGTGTAAATAATTTACTAAAATTAAAATAGTGCACTAATAGTTATTAAACAATACCAAAAAAATGGTTTTACACATTATATTTGAATTCATTATTTTACACAAGAAACCCAGATTCTGGTTTAAGGATTCAAATCATTGTTAGTTTCTGATATTTTACCCAATCAACAATATCTTGCTACTAAAATATGTAAAGCAGTTTCAACATTTTCTAAACACTCCTTCCAGCTTGCATTGTGTTTTCATTGGGTTCTGACTTGCTTGATGTATCACTGGTATTCGTAATATTGTCTGTTATTAGTTTTCAATGTGCTGTTTTACAAGGATGTAATAGAGGCAGTAACTTGCCCCCATTTCCAGTTGTTCAGAGTGCTATTGTACATAGGTGTTCATTACCCGTTGCCATAATGAACAGCCAACAGCTGTTCCGTAATAATGATTAGACAATGTGCAATGTAGGTTAAGTACTACAATTGAACAGCGCCTTATAATATTTCTTAAAGATAGAATTACAATAAAATTATTACTATTACAATACATACTCCCAGTCCTAACTCTAATTATCACTTAGTACACTATTTATACAGATGTATAAATAAAGTTTTATAAATTAAAGAGTACTAATAAATTAGTCAACCTTCATCTTTCAAAAACAGCTGTTATCAACTTATCATTGTTCAATGTTTTAAACAAATTAAGTTTCTGGCAACATGACATCAAAACAGATGTTCTGATCACAGTATCTCAATTTAACTTAAATTTACCATTGACTGAAAAATTTACTATTTTTAAATAAGTTAAAAATCCTCTATTGTGAACATTAGATAGAAGCAATGCTAAGAAAAACTCAAAGTTAGAATTCAAATATTAGCACTTAATTTCTTCAAGAATTTGTCATTTTGTTTAACAATACTTAACTAAAGGATTAGTTTTATTAATGCAAATTGAAGATCTGCTAATAAATTGTCAAAAAAGAGATAAATAAATTCTTATACAAATAAACATCTACTTTTATTATAAACAGTCTTGAAATAATGAAGCAGACCATTAATTTTTTGAGATTTGTTTAAAAATTTACCTGAATTATTTACAGTTTAAAAAATAGCATTACTAACGTAAGTTAGAACTCAAAAAGTGTATTCTAACTATAGTTTTTTTTTAGTGGTTCTACCAACTTGATATTAAGTTAATATACTAATTTATTTAATCTATACCACATAATAAATAAGTAAATGTTTACCATATTTACTGGTGAAATTCATGCACTTTTGTTACCAACATTTTTTTTTACCTAAAAGCAGGTATATGGTGGTAATCTGTGAGATTACATTTATTTGACTGAATGTTGTTTAAAAATTCAGTTGTGTGAATTACACGAGTAAATATGGTATTTAGGTTGAACTGTAATTTTTTAAAATTTTTAAGTAATGCCTAATTCTCTAAAAGTTTAATTTACAAATTTTCAAAGTAGTCTAGCCAAATTTATATTCAGAATCATACATTTATTCTTGTATGAGTTTTTATTTTTGGAAGTTTTAATGTTGAGTACTATAATTAATATTAACCAGTTTTGTTGTGAAGTGAAAAAAAATTGTGGTTATGTGCATTTATATAAAATTAAACTTCTAATTGACAGAACCACGAATTATAAGGTACAGTTGTAATGCTAATTCTGGTTTTAATCTAGTGTTTGTAAACGATGTATTGATATCTGTTTGATCTCAAACATAATGTTTCCTATATATAACTATTCACTTTTAAATAATATTTGTTTGACACATAACTAACTGTACAAAAGAATTTCCAGTGAATGAGATATCCATAACTGCTTCTAGTATTTTATAAAAAAAACAATTAATTTTATTTACTAACAAAGTTTTATCTTATGTAAACATCTTATATAACATATCTTAAATTATATTATACATATTTTTGAATCTAAAACCATAACTGCTTCTAGTATTTTATAAAAAAAACAATTAATTTTATTTACTAACAAAGTTTTATCTTATGTAAACATCTTATATAACATATCTTAAATTATATTATACGTACTTTTGAATCTAAAATAATTTTTTTGAAGACCAAAAAGCATCTTATCAGGCTGATAATTTCATGCTATTTTAATTTTTTCCAGTTTAGCTCAATCTCAAATCAGAATTTTTATACCATATTTTATTATTTTAAATTTTGATGTAGAAAGGTGAATCACATTTATTCCATACAAATAAAATTAATTACTATGATTATGATATTTGCATATTAAGTTTATTATGATCACATTTTACAGATCGACAAACGTTTTTTTTATTCATACTGATATTAGTATAAACTCAAACCAAATGCTCAGAATCAAAGTTTCATTAAAAGTAGATATATTCTTTTATTTATATCATACATTGAAATGTTTAGTAGATGTGATCTTTAAATTTTCATCTTAAAGTTAATTATAACTAGAATATTTTGTAGCTATATTTTTTTTTTAACTGTATTTTGTATTAATAAATTAAAACAGAAAAAACAAAACAAGGATGGATTTTTTATTTATTTCATTAATGATCTTTTTCTGTTTTTGTTGATGTGAAGAATTCATCAAATCAGAACTCATTTCATTTTCCTTCACAATTTTAGTAATGAACCAAAGTGAATACTGTTTTATCACAACCTTTTGCCATTTTAACTATATGTTAACATGTTTGAGATATAGTTATGACAAAGTACGTTTTGTAATTTTTACAGAACTTTTCAGTCCTTTTTTATTAGATTAAAAACACATATGTGTAATGATTACTCATAAAATTTCTCTGTTTTAAAATGTTAAATGTTCTTTCCTAGAATATCATGAAAAAGTGCTGTAGAGGAGAAGTTTCTCCCATCAATCCACTGTTGCTAATATTTATCATCATTTCCAATTTGTCTCATAGCAGCCAAGCATATTTTCCTCCATCTTTAATCAAACATTTTCAGTTTTAATCAAAACTCTGAATGTCCTACTAATATACATCATGCCATTCTGAGTAAGCTAATAAATACTTACTCTTATGATAAACTTATTTTTTATTCACAATGCTTTCTTCAGATGCTTTATTTACAAAAATATTTATGTATTTAAAAGTGGAAGCATATCCTCAGGAATCATAAGTCATTGATGTCCATTGAACATATAATAAAAATAGTGTTTATGTTTCTAACACAGGAAGATTATTTTTTGATTATCTAAATCTTCTACGATCAATTACTACTCCTATTTATACATAATCTTATTTTTCACTCATAATTCAGTTTGTAGTATAATTGAATATAAATTTTTCTGTCATAGGTATGATAGTAATTTCACAAAATGTTTCAATATAGATTTATTGAATACAGATGAATACAAATAAAAATATATTACTGTACTTGTTTATTGAACTAAAGAATTCCAATGCATCAGTTATAATAAATAGAACTTATTGTACGCGCACGTGTGTGTGTGTATGTGTGCATGCAACTACTTTTCATTTTACAATTTCTGTAAAAGAAATGTTTGTCAGATAACTTATTAGCTAGTTTTTAGTCCTTGTTTCTTTTGAAATTCATGTAGCATTTCTATACATTTATGATCAATAATGTTGTTTTTGGATTGAATAACCTTCATATCTGACAGAACATTATGGCTTAATTTTAACATATAAGGAGGGTTCAGTATTATACAAACATTGTGGTTTATTCCATTAATTTAATGAAACACAGTTTATTCCATTAACACAGTTTATCAAGAAACGTACATCGTAAATTTTTCATAGCACATTTTAAATTACAGCATCAAAAGTTACATTCTGAACTTTAGCTTCCACTTCGTACAGTTTTAAAATTGGTATTCTGACTAGCTGAGGTAGGATTACTGCTCTTATTTTATTTATAAAAAAAATATCCTATAATAAATTAAAAATTTCCTTTCGGTGACACACTTTGGAAACTAATGTATAACATCATTACTTAAAGATAAAAATATTTTTTGTAAAAAAACCTAGAGAACAGTTGAAACACAAAATCCGTTTAAAGTAGATGGATTTTAATAAGAAAATATTTAACTTCTTAAATATTTTTAATGTTGCGGAGAGCAATATAGGGTGAATGCACATCTGGAGAGGGTAAACAAATTTCTCACACCCTTACAAACAGACCTGGCAGAAAAGTTTGACAACTGCACTAAATTAGCAAAATGATTTCTTGTTTTTTTCCCATTTGCACGTATTCACTTAATTCATGACTATTTACATACATGTTTTTGTTTATTGATTGAATAAATATAACCCAAAGAATAGCCGACTTTATAATATGTGTAACTAGTTCAACATTGTATTTTCTGATTAACTATTTTTAGGATGTGTACTACTTAATTAGTAAATTATTCATAAATGCTGTGAGATATATAATAATAAATTCATATTTCAATGATCTCATTTTAATTGTTTTTTTTTTTTATTATGAAAATTGGCTAGGACACGTTCCCCTCATGCCTAGGATTGGAACCAACACTCCTTACCTCATTACAATAAAATGAAAACAATCATGAAACAACCACAAATATATTACTTACTTTCAGATGAATTGATATTCCTTTGATCCTTCCTATTCAAGATGAGAAGGTAAGAACCAGAACTGTTTGTTCAAGGAAAGAACTAGCATAAAAATTTATCAGTGAATGCTGTTAAATTAACATCAATAAATTTCAGTGGCAAGATGTGCAGCAATCACTCACCAGTAAGTGTTGTTTGGACAATTTTTAGCTCTATGTATTGTACAACAACATATTCTATACAACTGAGTTGACATAAGTGAGTGGGGAGGAAAGTTCCATGCTGATAGACAAAGAAGTGATTCACTTCAATATTAGTGCGCAATCACAAATTTGTCTCAAATGAGCTATCAAAATGGAGGATGTTATTGAAAAATTCCGAATTTAATTTAAAAGCGTTCTCCTGATGATCAAACAGTTAATAAATAGTCAATGTTAGCTCAAAAATCTTGATTATTCAACTATTTTTTAAACCTCTCTTTCCTTTTATTAAGAAGATGCTATTTGTACTAAAAAATAATAATTTAATTCAATTTTTTTGGAACTCTAACTCAATAATTAATATTTAAAACATTAATAGCATAGACATATTATCAAGAAACTTCTGAAACAGTCAAGACAGACTGTTTTCTGTCTTTCGTAGAAGCTGTGGAGAGGAGTTTGTACATGAAAAGGAAGGGCATAAAATGTGATGATATAACTGAAACATATTCCAGAAAAAGAATTCTATAAATGTTCTTAACATATGGAAAAGTTCTTGAGTGATGAGTCGCTAGAACTAAAGTTTAGTAATTGTACTATGTGTTTTTTAATTATCTAAGTTTACATAATTTTTGAACAGATTCAGTGCAGGTGAGTCACCATTATTCTACCTACTGACTGCAAAATGAGATTTTTCTGTTATTAGGTTTATTTGATTTTTAGAATCAAAAAAGTGCCTAAGGAAGTAAGGAAAATGTTAATGGTGTAAAGAATTGAGTACATAAACAGCTTATCTGTCAAGTCAGATTGCAGATTACAAAATATATTTTATGTTGCGATTCTTTTTATTTTAATTGCAAATTATTATTCTAGATGAATTTTAAAATTATTTATTTTCCTTTATTTAATTTTTTTTTAAAGTTAGTTATTTTATAATCCTCATTCTAGTTGATTGACTTATTCTTTTCCTTAAGTTCAGTTACTTATAGCTTCATTTTATTAGATTCGATGATGAATATTTCATTTTTCTGTATTTCTTTAGTCCTTTTTCTCCCAAAAAATTTCAATTATTTTATAACCATTCAGAACACCACAGATGGATTTTATTTTAGTCCTTCTTTCAACTTGTCTTCAATGTTAAACTGATTTATAAAATCAGTTATTAAAAAAAAAGTAACTTCCTTGTAATAATTCTCAATGTTTTTATCCAGTCATAAATTCTGGATTAACTTTTACAGTTTGAATCTAATATGTATTTTTAAAAGTTCACTTATAACTTTTATGTACAAGTTTTAATTAATTCATTTAACTATAAAATCCTTTTGCTTCCTTGTATTGCAATTAATTATGTTATACTTTAATTGTTCTGCTTATTTTCTTATATGTCCATTATAATTATATTGTACCTAATCTTATTAATATTTAAATGATATCTTATTTGAAGTTACTTGAGATTAAAAAAAAATTATTGCAATTTTTATTGATATGTATTATATTACAATTTGAGAGGGTACGTGTTTTAAAACTTTAGAGTTGAAATAACAGTTAAAACAAATTTCATAGTTCCACAAATTTCAAGATATCATCATTCAATAATTTATGATTATTACACATTAAAAAAATCATTTCATTCAGTTTTTCCAGTGTTTGTTTATAAAGCCTTTTTTGTTTTACGTAATTAAAGAATACACAAAGTATAGATTGATCATTTAGCTACCTCAAAATAAATCTACAACACATTCTCTGATTAAAATTTTATCAAGTACAGAATTCATTTTACCCAAAGAGAGTAAGTAGTTAATACAACGTGAATTCTTATTAGACTTCTTCCAGGTCAAGTTTTTTTTTTGTTTTTGATGGCTTATTTGGTTATTATTTATTCATATTTTTATTTGTAAATAAATAATATTTATTAGTGATTCTGATCTATACATTATGTAGTCTACATCAAATAATTGGAAGTTTGTACTGTTCAGCACAAAGTACCTTAACAATTTTAAGCACAGCAAATTAATTTGAACAATTGAGAATCTTGTATTTTTTAGATTGGCTTTGGTTTATTCATACATTTCTTACCTTTTCTTCAGTAATTTATAGGTTTTGTTTATTACTTGTTTCAATAATCAGTTACTGAAATTTTTATTGTTTTCATTGTTATAGAAATTTTCACTGTTATTGATTACTGTTGTCAAAAATAAATCAGATTTTTGACTGTTTTTAAGTAGTTGTGAAAAATATTTTTTAAATGATTACTGATACTCATAAATCTTTATGGAAAATTATTTTACCCAAGAAATTGCAGGCACAAATGCACTTAATGAAATAAAAAAATTATAATAAACGTGGTTCAGTTTTTACCTTTGAAAGAACTTTGTTGCCAAATATTGGCAAAACGTGCCAAAAATTATCATTTCTTTGTTAAAATAGTAAAACAAATTCTATGATTAATTTTAATGTTAAAAGAGTTAGGTGTATATAAACCAACATTTAACTGTTGAAATTTTTTTGAAAAACTACACAAATTCAATGTAGAAAAGACAACTTTAGTGGACTAAAAAATCAGAATTTGGTAGCTACTTTTTTCATTGGGTAACTCTTGACACCCAGTTAATTTAATGGCTTAGTTCTAGAATTAAACTGTACTTTCATTTAAGGTTAATATCTGGGTTCTTTTTATTCAAAATGTGGTTTTAAAGGTTGATAAAATGTTTCAGTATAAACTTATTTATGCACAGAAAACTGTAACATTGATTTCTTCTACTTTTTAAAAACTTCTGTAATTGAAATTCATAACTAAGTAAAACTTTTGTCTGAACATTGTAACAATAAGAAAAATTGAACTATAATGTTTTTGGAATTATAATCAGCATTCACACATGTGTTACTTAACATAGTTTTAAAAATATATCCACAATGATAACAAGGGGGTTTATTACAAGACCACACTATAACTATAGTTATTTAATACTTTTTTGTTTTTCAGTTTGCTTCTCTGTTGCAGTTTTAACATTCATCTTATCTTTTATGCATACGTTTTTCCTTTATAAATTTATAAGAAAAGAAATATGAGTTAACACCATTATTCTAAATGTTATGTAGGTGCATGTATATATTTCTTCTTTTAAAAAAGCATCTGTAAACAGTACTTCAAGGAGCTTTAATAATAAAGTAGTTTAGAGCCATTTCATGTTTTGCATAGTTGTGAAAGTTTGATTTTATTAATATCGAGGAGAAAAAGCAACTAATTTAAAAGTTTTGTTAATTAATATATCAATTTTGTAACAAAATATATATATATATATAACTTTAAATGTTTATTAAGATAAACAATATGCTACATTATTTAAAACTTAAATAAATGTTAGTATTTTTATTACAAGCTTAAGTAATGCTTTTGCAGTATTTTTTATATAATAATACTTGCTTACTGCATTATTATTTTTTACAGAATTTCACTTCCACAATGTTTAATAAAAAAAAACAAAATAAAAAAGATGATCTTTAAGAAAATAATGTTCTTGAATATTTTACAGCAAACTTTAGTTTGATGCACCAAAGCCTTCTACAACTCAATTGTTTAGTCTGCATGGGAATTATATATTTTGCCCCATATAACTATTTAGTGCCTAGTTTTTACATTTAATAATAAGTTTATATTCATAGGTGAGAAATACTGCTTACCATCGTTTGTAAATGAATTACACGATAAGCAGGTAAAATCAAAAAAAGAGTGTGAACCACATAACGGAAGCATGATGTTATTTATGAAATGATCTTATGAATACAACAATGAACCCAATGTTCATATTGTGTTTTGATCACTTGTATTAATAAAATGTATGATTTCTACTGTTGGTCTAAGCAATTTCAACTGTATCTGTATTTGACCTGTTGCAAACATTAACATAACCTTACCTAAGAATGTTATACTTTCATATAACGTAAAATTCTTGTGAAAATAACTTTAAGATTTCAGTTTATACATTTTAGGGTGTCTAGGTACTTATTTATATGCTAGTAAAATTAAGTTATTTTCATTTTTGTGATGCGAATTATGTAGCAACATATTTTAGGAAAGTATAAATTAACAAAATATATTTCTCAAACATGAGAATTGTTAGTTTAATAATAATAATAACATTGTTTCGATTTTAATTGATCTTTCTACGTTAAATATTTTATTTAACAGTTTTAAGAAAAAATTTAGAGATGCTATGGAACGCAGTCAAGAAGTTAGACTAAAGTATGAATCTCTTTGGTTAGGCTAGTACTGGAACGCAGTCCGTAACAGCAGCTGGTGTTTGTATCATACGAAGGGGTGTGAAAGGCTTTCTAATTTTTTTTTTCTAAAATGTAGTTATTTCATGTATTAAGTGATTATTTTGTTTGTTAATAATGATATCGTCTGTATATGGAAAAGTCATTTTACTTGAATATTATTCGTAAATTCCGTGACGTTTTTTGTTTTTGATGTTATAAGTTAACCCTTTCTGACTGGTGCAATGCTGTAGATTTTATGACCCGCTTTCAACTCGAACTTGTGTTGACAGGCGTTTGTGTTGCTTTATGAAGTTGACTTCTATTTTTAATACCTAGCGGTGAGTTTCATATCTTGTTTATATTTTATCAGAATTTCACGGTCAGTCTTGTTTTAATATTAGTTAAACGAAATCATCTTACCGTATTAAATTTGTGATTGATATTGTTTAATTGGCTGATAGTAATATACAATTTTGTAATTAGTTATTATTGTTAATTTTCTTTTCTAATATAGTTATTATTACTATGTTCAGTTACTTTTTTGTTTGTTTTATGTGATTATTGTTAACGGAAGTTCCCTACATATATTTTATTTTACGGCTTTTTAAAGGTAAACATTAACTTTAATTTTTATTGACATTGTAAACCCTAACCTTTCTTAACAGGTGTTCTTTTATAAACACGATGAACTCTTCGCGGTTTAATGTAAAATCTAATTGAAATAATAATTTGTGGTATAATACAGATTGTTTATTTATATTTAATATAGGTTTTCATGATAAAACTTGACCATTCTAAATAAATTCGTTTATACTGTTCTAATTATTTTTATCATCCGGTATTTACGTTTGTATTGGGTTTTTACTGAGAGAAGATAATGTTATTCTAAACATTTAACAAGATAATTACTTCTACTAATAAATGTAAATATTGATAAATGCAACTCTGTAGTACAATCTTAATGTTATTAAACATTAGTAACAATTTTAATGGTTAAACAATGAATTTAATTAGACAGAGTATAGTTGTAATACAGTTACTGAGTTTAATTTTAGTAAATTATACTTGTCTGGTTAATTTCATGGGTTTTTGTTAGATTATACCTTTCAGTTGTACTTTACATTCTATTTTGTTTAAAAATGTTGAAACCCATAAAAAGGTTTTTGAATGTTTAGAACAATTACATGTGATTTGATGGCAGGTCATTATTTGTTGAAAGAGTTTAAAAATTATTTGATATTAATCTTGAGTACATATTGTAGGCTTTAAACTTATCTCTTTTACAGTAGGCATAGAAATATTTCTGTAGTTTGTAATTATTTTTTGGGCTTATATTAAAACATGGTTCACACAATGTAAGTACAAGATTGTGATGATAATTTTGAATAAATATAAAAATTATTATGTTTTGTTTTGATTAAATTATTCACTGTTTAATTGTTGATATTTTTCATGAATAACGACAGTAAATTTTATATCTTTATTTTTAAATTGAGTTGAAGTTTTATGTAGTTATATTTGTTATTGAGTTTTATTTGTGTGATAAAATATAATAAGCATTTTTTGATTATACATATACAATATCGTATTGAATGATCTGCTGTGTACATTTTTAATTTTACCATGTTTTTCTAAATATACTAGGAGGTCTGTAAATAAAGTAATGAGACTGTTTCAAAAAAACTTTTTGTTAACAATCCAATTATACATAAACTCTAACACCTTCGAAATAGTTCCATTGGGAAGCCATGCAACACTTCAAACAGTTTTCCTGCTCTTTGTAGCAGTGTTGGAACTCAGAAACCAGAATATCCTTCAGATGGTCGGTTACATTTTTTTTTTGTTTTCTACTGTTCCAAAATGGTGTCCTTTGAGGTGTTTTTTTAAAGTCAGGAACAGGAAAAAGTCACAGAAACTCAAGTCAGGTGAATAAGGTGGCTGAGAAACTATAGAAATGTTTTTCTTTGCCAAAAACTCATTAATGAAGAGTGCAGTGTGACACAAGGTGCAGTATCATGATGCAGATCCAGTTGCCTTTGATGGCTAATCTCACTCGGTCAGCTCTTTTAAGCAGTCTTTTAAGAATTTCTTGGTAAACATATTGATATACAGTCTGTACTGTAGGCAAATAACTCCTTATGAATAATGCCATTACTATCGAAGAAACAAATTAGCGTGGTTTGGATTTTTGATTTTTATGGATGTGATGAGTGTGAAGTGTGCCACTCCTTGCTGTGGCGTTTTTTTCTGGGTCATACTCAAATATCCAAGATTCATCATCAGTAATAACAGTTTTTAGAAAATTAGGATCAGTTTCAATTCGCCCTAGAAGGTCGCAGGACTCTTCCATCTTGTTATTTTTCTGTGAGGTTTTTTGGGACCAATTTTGCACAAACGTTTTGTACCGTTGAAATTCAGTTGTTCTGCAATCATTCTAGCAGTTAATTGCTTGTTGTATCATATCAAGTCTGATTTACTAAACATTGTTGACACTTTTTGGTATCTTCCAGAGTGTGAATTGAATACAACTAATTCCAGGTTATCTGAAAATGCTTTAAACCACCTAAAAACTTGGGCTCGTGACAGAGCACCATTTCCATATGCTCTTTTCAATTCTGAAAAAGTTTCAGTAGCATTCTCACAGAGTTTAACACAAAACTTGATTGCACAACGTTGCTCATAATTTAGTTTCACAAAAAGTTTGTTTACATCTCGTGTGGCAACAGTAGACTAAAAATATTAATACCTAATATAAATCAGCTGTTTATATAACCATATGTTTACTGGTATATTTAGAGTGTTGCCACTTTGGCTGACAAAAAAAGCTACTCTGTTTACTTTATTTATAGACCTCGTACCCCTAGTTTTTTAATAGTTATGTGTGATTAAGTTTGTTAAATTATTAATTTTTTAAATATTGGGCTACTAATTACAATTCATTATAAAAATCAGGTTAGCTTATGTTTTTATTTTATGATGGCATGATTATTTTTTAATGGAAATGGCTACACAGCTGAATCAAAAAACATCATATGAAATAACAGAGACAAAAAGAATAAGTATATCGGGAAAATGTACAAATTATAAAACATAATACTCAAAGCTATTAGTCACTAACCAGCAAGTAGAAAAATAAATGAAATTTTTGAATTTAAAATTTAAAATTTTAAAATTATTTTAAATCTTATTTTGTTTTAATATAATAATAGTAATAATAATTTTTTTTTCAAAATAATTACTTTGTTAGTGTTGATTTAGATTATATTCTTAAAAACCATAGAAAATCTTGTCTAATATTTGTGTAAGGGCGCAATATTTCTGTAAATTCTATACACAAATATTGGGCCCTTAAAGCCAACATTTTTAATTAAGTGTTATTGTAAGGCATATATGTTATCATAAAGCTTGGTAATACTGTATTTTATCAAAGCACATTGTCTGTGTCTCTGTGCTATAGTCTTAATTATTTTCAGAAATATTTAGTCATGATTAAAAATTTCACAGTGTTATGTTTTTGTAGTTTTACTAGCGTGAAAAATTATTTATTTCTTCTAAATCGTAGGTTTAAACTATTAAGTGCTATTTTGGAGTAGTGTATTTTTCCAAAATTTCATCTATTTTTCTACTTGCTGGCTAGTGAGCAATAGCTTTGAGTATTATGCTTTGTAATTTGTATATTTTTCCAGATATACTGGACTTGGACTTGAGACAACAGAGACTTTTGTCTCTGTTGTCTCAGATGATGCTTTTTGATTGAGGTGTGTAGTTTTACATTTTAACTGTGATTGTTTTTGGGTCGGTATACATTGTTTTGTTTCTTACCTTTTGTCTGTTGTAATCAAAACTGAATTATTGATATCCTTTTTGACAAAAAAAAGTAAAACCATATGGAAATGGTTTTTTATATTATATGTAATCTGTTTGATTTTTTCAGTTATACACCTAAAATTAATTGTTTTGCTTTCAACTTCAAAATAAACCTTTTATGAATAATTTTAGAATAAATTTAAAAAAGAAAGAAAACATTTATTAAAAATAAATATTCTATTTTTTTTTTAATCTGTATTATACTATTAAATGTAAATTATTATTTTTTTTAAATTTTACGCTTAGATAATTTTTAAAAGTTTTGAAATAAATTCTAGTTTAATAGACCTATTTTTGATTTCTTTTTAAATTCCTTCATAATTTAACTGTCAACAGCTTAGAAAAAATAATATTTTGCTTTAATTGCAATTAAAGATGAATGTTTTTTCCGTTTGTTTAGTATTATGAAGATATAGCAATATATTATTTACTTGAATTTGATTTTAAACTTTTTTCTATTTTATTTACGTGAGTTACTTTTAATTATCTTATTACATATTATGTATGTTAGTAAAGTGGTTCTCCTTTTTTGATAATGAAGGCTGAATTGATTAAAGACATGAATAATTAAAGACGCATTGTTATTTCATCATAACTGTATTATTTAAAAAATCACTTGCCTTAAGCATTACTTCAGCCTATATACTTTAATATTTTAAATTAAAGTATTGTGTTATGATTAGATCAAAACTAAATAAATCAGATTTATTAAATAACTTTTAAATGAGAAATATTGCTTTATATTTCAGTCATATTTTTCTGTATGTGTTTTGTAGGTACCTCCTGATTAGAATGCTTTTCTTAAAATGTTATAACCTTATTAGTCAATAAAAATGATTTATTTTAGTTAATTTATTTATTAAACTCATTTTATCAATACTTTTAAATTATCTTAGTTTACTTTTAACTACATCTACAATTAGGTTTAGTACATTTTTTACTTGTTTTAAACATGAAAACAAAAGCTTGTTCTTTTCAAAAACAGTTTACGGTCAGACGATTTTTTAAAAAATTCTATTTTATTTGAGTTTGAAATAAATTATATTATGCCCAAATTAAAGGGTTTTAAACCGAAAAAATATGTAATTGACTATTTGAATTTTATTTCAGTAGATAAATTAATTTGATTTTGTAATTTGTAGACATAACTGGTTTCTTTTTGTCTTTTCAGTGTATTTTCATTATTGTTAATTATTAACTTTGATAAATAGTATTTTAATCGTTTTGTGATATAAGTGTGGTATTTACTGTTTATGAATTGTAGGTTTTTTCTGTTGTAAAAATCAACACAATCTTAACATTTTGTAATTTATTAAACTTCAAAATGACTAAAGTTCACAGTAAATTATGTATTTAGATGACATTTAAAATAACTTGTAGTCTTCTATAACCACTTTTTTCTGATTTCGTAGTTCGGTTTATAATCGTTAATGTGAAGTTATTTTGTATTACAGAACTTCTTAGTAAATTTCAAGTAACATTATTCTTTAATAAATTTGTTTTTTGGTAGAATCTAATCGAACATCCTTTGTTTTGTTTGGTTCTGAGCAATTTTTAAAAAATGTCCTAATATGTTCATCATTTAAAATGTCATAAGCATCGCCATATTTTTTCTTTTTTAACCAACCTTCTTGTTATTTTTTCCCATATGATCCATATTGGTTGGTGTGTCCTAACTTCGATGTTTTTCTCTTTTTTATTATCATCAATATCTCATCTCTCTTCTATAGCCAAATTTTGGAACCATATAACTGATACTTCTTTTCATTTCTTCTGATCATCCATGATTCAGACCATTTGATATTACACCATACATAAAACATTTGGCAGTCTTTTTCCTAGGTTCAATTGAGATCATTTTTGTTGTCAGTAATCATGCAAATTTTCCAAAAGCTTGTGTTTTTCCTTAAAATATTCTGTTTCTAAGTTCCTCATGTAAATGATCATTCCTTTTTATACATAACCTTTCAAGATATTTTTTATTAAGAAGTATTTTGTATAAAATATTGTTTCAGAAGTTTAAGTACATCGATTTGTTCTCTATACGAGCAGTCCCTTTGGTGAATAGAATGACCTGTAAACTTTTCAAGTTAAATATGTAACACTTGCTTTTTAACAGGCAAAGTATTCTGATTATTAATAGCATATTAAACTTGGGAGAAAAAGTAATTGCAAACCATTCCTATAATTTTCAAATAACTTTGTATGTGATGCTAGTTATTCTTGAAAATAGTTAACCATTTTAAGAATTAACTTTGATCACATTTCAGGTTGGGTACATCTTTTATGAGGTGGTATATCATTTAGAAAAAAAAAAAAATGTATGTTAATTGCTAAAAGGAGTAAACTCTATTCCAGTGGTGTTCTTGTTTTTATAAATACAAAATTACTATTTGTATGTTACAATTGAAAATTGTGGTAGTAATATTTGTTACATATTGCATTGTTAATTTTCTTTTAGCTGTTAATTAAATAACATTCTATTGTTCGGTGATTGATTTATTATGTTCATTACCTATTTAATAATTTGTAACGAATAAAATTTAATTTGAAAATTGATATTTTGCTTTTATATTTAATGCAATTTATCTTCGATTGATTTCCTAATTAATTAATATTTTCATAAAACAATCAGCAAAACAGTATTTCTTTGTTATTTCTTACTTTCTGAAAGTGGAATATCTGATTACGTTTTGATTAAGTAATGACGTTTCTTGTCATCTATCTTCAAGGTAACTACGTGAAAATTCAAAGCGGTCACAATATATCATTTCCGGGGGTTAAATCTGAATGAAAATTTAGTGTAAATGCGGTGAATTTTGAGTTGTAAAAGGATTTAATTAAAATTAGTATTAATAATTGATACATTTTTGGATATTAAATTGATTTTTAGCTCAGTATTATTTTCATACGGGTTGTCAAGTAGATATATGTCTGTATTAATTTTTAAATCGTTATACCTTATGATTCATCAGTAATTGTTTGTGAAATATTCTTTGAAATTTTGACGGTCAGATATGAAAGGAAAGAAGTTTGCTTCCTATTATAGTTTAGAAGTATAAAGTTCTTCTTTATTGGTTTTTATATGCGTTTTGGAAACACGATTCAAATCTGTTTTCTAATCGATGTGTACTTTTCATGTATTTAAAATTTCATTTATTTATGTTTTATAAAAATATTTAGGACATTATAAGTTGAAGTTTTGAATTGTATGTATGAAGGTTATTTGAGAATCAACTTTAACATTGCCATTAAAAGCGCTAATACTGGTCGTGTTTGTTACCAACCGTCGTCTATTATTGTAGTTTGCAAACCGTTCATATTTCAGTGCAATACAGTTTGGATCTTTCCAAAAAAACAGCGTCAAATATTTGCAGAAAAATTTTCGAATACCAGTTTATCAGCGAATCGCAGCATACACAATTTGGTTAAAAATGAGGTAAACCGGGTCGGTTTCAAACGCAAGATGAAATAGTCTACCTTCCGTTAGGATTCCAGAGGGAATAGTTGATAGTCAAAGAAATATTTCTGCCCGTATGAAAAAAATTAAACGTAAGTTATCACAACAAAGTGATGTAAAAAAATCATCTTGCCGTAGGTCTTCGCGGTATAAATTTCTAACCGTGTTTTTTAAAACTTAAGATAACAGTCGTACCGAAACGTTTTAATTATTGCAGCCGGCTTCTCAAAATCATTTTTGATGGACAGATAGACCCGATGCTGTATTTAATGTCAGATGAGACCCGGTTCATTGCTCCGGGTATGTTGAAAATTCTCTCTGAATGTTTGACGATCCGCTTCACGAAAATCACGTAAATCGGTTTCCGGTATGCTTTTCTGGTAATCGTACAGCGGGGCCAATATTTTTTGACAGGCTTCCCTATATAGAAGGGTACAATTATACATCAAACGATCCACTAACACGCGTTTATACGGTTCTTATAGAAAAACGAACTGTCAGCAGAAGGCAGTGGCCTTTGCGGTCCCCAGATTTGTCCAGTTGCTATTTTTTCCTTTTAAGCTATTTGAAGGATAGATTTTAGGATCAAATCCCTACTCCATCTATTAACTGAAGGCGAATATTCAACAAAAATTGACTATAACGTTTTGCGTCAGCTGACTCGATATGATCACTCGAGCGGAAAGGTTTATCGCTGAGGAGGGCATTTGAAAAGTTTTTGTAAAAAGCTGGTAAATATGTAAACTTTTTCTTATGTAAATTCAGAATTTAATATTTTCTTTTCTTTCTTTTCATTCGTAAAATGTTATTTGTCGCAACTGTGTTTAATCTGTAGCGGTCCAGTTTTAAGTTGCTTACTCGGTATCAGCTAATTTTATGTACGCTGATTAAAAAAGGGTGTAGAGAATTTCGCCTGGAAGGATCAAGAGAAACCGTATAACAAATTAAAACAGATCAATATTATTAATAAACAAAAAATGAGTTATATTTTATATTAATATATAAAAAAAATTAATTATATGAAATAATCATCGTGCAAATACGTTTACATAAAATCGGTATAGACAATTTTGTTCGTTTTTTAAGATGTTTATTTAAAATATTTGGGTACGTATTTAAGGAACAGGTTAAACGATTAAATTATTTAAAAAATTGAGGTTTATCTAATTAGTATTATTTAAAACACGTGTATCGAGTAATTTTTTTGTTTAAAGATAATCTTTAATTATAATTTTCTATAAATTGATCGGGTGATGTTTTAAAAATAGTTCATTAAAAGTGGTACATCAGAATAGTAAGATTTTTTACTTGTAGATTGAAGATCTTAATGGTGCGAAATGTGAGACTCTCTAATCTGTTTGGAATTAAGTAATTATTGTTATTTTTATTTATTTGTTTTTATTTTTAGCTCGTTCGTAAATAAAATAGCATGCAAGTGTTAAAATATTTAATTTACAAAGATTTGTGTAAACGATTCATATTTATTAGTACCGCGCAAACAAAATATTAATTTAAATACGTAGATAAAAAAAAACATTTAATATTAACGACCTAGTTTGTGTTTTTATTAAAACCAAGGAACCAAGGAAGGCTATTAAAAGCGCCCCTGACGTCGAGGAGAACGGTGAGAGATATCCTTCTCACGCGTCAGGAGCCCACAGAACGATCTCGGGCCCAGTTCAGAACGCTTCTAACGGAATCCGCAGTTGATCTCACCCGCTCAAAGCCAAATTGATTGGGGGAGAAGCCTTCAGAAGTCTCAGCCTCAGCACGTATTCGTCCGTCAGTAAACTTTCATAAAGTTTTCCAAATACGTTTAAAAGGCAGATCGGCCTAAACTTGTTACTTTCCGTACCTGGCTTGGGAATGAGCATAGTCCTTGCTCGTTTCCAACATGGAAGTCGCACCTATTAAGTACGCCATTCACACATCTACGGTCACAATCCACGGGTGCTTCACCGTAAAGCCCTTGAAAATTGCAGCCGGATAGCGTCCGGTCACAACCTTTCTTACCGTTAATTCGCCTTGCCGATCAAATCAGCTCCCCGACAGCAAATCTATTCTGGTGGACGCATGTTATTCGGTTCCCCAAACCTCCTCCTGGTATGGAATAATTCCTGATTAGTCCCGACGGCCAGCCCCATGGACAGACGGGGAAGAGACCTACCAATACGCTTCCTCACGATCTGATAGGCCTGCCCCCACGGATCGTTTACAAGATCATCCAGGATCTTTATCCAGACTCCTTTTTTGCCGTCTTTATCGCTGCATTTAATTCTTTGTTTGCAGAGCGGTAGCAAGCATCCAATATTCCGTTCTGTCCGTCTTGTCGGCCCCAGCTCTTTTTGCAGAAGGAGACGTCTTCTTGCAGAATTGTTCTTGGCTTTTAAGCTAGCAATGGGAACAGACCACCAATAGACGCTTTTGTGCAAACGTCTCCCCTGTGGTCTCCCTGCCGTACACGCTTCTTGAGGTGATCTCGTCAGGGTGTCTGGACAGATCATTGGGAATGAGGTCAACGCAGTGAAAGCCGCATCCACGACTGTCGTCGTTTGAGTGACCATTTTCTATTGAAATAAATTTTTCTAAAAGAAATAAAATAGTTTTTATTTAGCGTAGTTAAAAAGAGTTTCTGCGTAAGTAAAAAATCCTAATTTTATATTGAGGTTAGTTGCCCGCAAGTGTAGAAACGCAATCGAAGATTTTTAAAATAAAAAATCCTAACTTATGCCGCCGTACGATCGATTACACTATCACGGACAATGAAAATTGAATTTTATTAGAACGAGATCAGTTCGTATTACAGATGTAAATTAAGGACTCGGTAGGAAGACCGAATTTTCTTTTTAAGCCTGTGGCTTAAAAAAAAAAACTGTTAAAATTACCTTAATAGATTAGTACCCAACCCGAATTAAAACTTTTCAGAATGCGGAAACTTTTATTATTTTATACCTTAAGATTTTAAACTGATTGATTTTCTTCGTAAAAATACTTTGAATATCAGGGTGGATTATGGATCATTTCGATATAGTACAGTATTAAGTCCAGTAATGCTGATGAACAAATAAAAAAATATTTTTTGAGCGGTTTATTTAGACGAAGTAATTTTTCATTAAAAAAAATAAAAATAAATAAATAAAATAAAATCTGAAATAAAGAATCATTGAAATCGATTCGTTTAGTGAAGACTTACAATTAAAAAAGAAAAACATGCAGGTCGAATTGAGAATTTATTATTTTTTTTTTAAAGGCGTGTTAAAATAATTTAAGATATTCTACATAACAATAATGGTTTTTTGAAGTTCTTCAATCATTTTTTGAAATTTCTTAATTTTATAATGCTAAAATCTCATATTCCCTTTAAACTGTTATATTTTGGTTAATTTAAAAAAAATATATTTCTGCATCCAAATGATTTAATATATCATAATCGCTTTAACAATTAACATTTTTCCTCCATCATGATGATGTTTTTTTTGTATGTATTTGCGTGGATGTATGTACTGTATAAACATGTTGTAAATTAAAGTGTAGGTGTACGTTAATTAAAATGCATTAGAATGTAATCGTTATTCTTATTTTTTATTATTTAATTTAAAAAAAAAAAATAAGTTAAATATTTTTGCATAAAATTATACATTTATGTAAATAACGGTATCGTTAAATTTGTTTATTTAACCGTATAGAAAAAAAGTTCACTGAAAACAGTCACTTGATCGTGATTGGGTTGTGTATAGTACATTTTTAATTTATTAAATACTGAAATTATATTGCTGATTTACCGGTTTTGATTAGTTAAGTAAGAAATGTTGTAAATTTAAAGTAATATACTAGTAAGTAATTTTATTAACGAAGCTTTACGAGCAGTTGGATTAATATCATCAACCTTAGTAGAGTGATCGACTGTAACTACATTGTTACTGGGTATGTAATATAAAATAAAATAAAAAATATAAGAAAATAAATAAACCATTTTTATTTACCAATATCTAAATTGATGTTTCTCGTTTAGATTTATTTTATCTTTTTTATATCAAAACCAAAATAGAATACGATAAATATTTTTTTTATCTATATTTTTATGATTTTCAGCTAGTTTAATGAAAAAACAAAATTGCGTTATGGCTGTAAGATAATTTTTGTATTTTTTAATCATTAATGGAATGTATTAATATGTGCAATATTTTCCTTATTATACTGGACATCCGAAAAATAACTCCGGGGTTTCAAGAACGAATATAGTTTTTATTTTGAAGCACTCAATCGAGTTTTATCCGTAATATTGAAACAACTTAAGTTTCAGTTTACACATTCTTCCTCAGATAGTAGTTACGTTAGCCTGTTGCTCAGGCCAAGCTGTTATGAGCCCGGGCTTCAGTACCGTGGCGTTGACACAAGAGAAACACAGTGCGTGTGTTGTTGGTTCGCAGAAAAATCAGCTTCTTATACAAAGAAATTATACGCTAGTCTATCTTAGAAATTTTCCGAGTAACAAAAGCGTACGAAAGTGGTGTGAACAGCTTTTGGAAACCGGAAGCGTTTTGAAAGGGTACTCACCAGGTAGGCCTATAATAAGTCCTGAAAACCGAAAGAATTCAACTGTCTTTCCGACAAAGTCCAAAACGTGTTCAGTTCGTGCTGTTAGTCTTCCATTAAACATTCCTAAAAGCACTGTCCATGGGTTCGTAAGCGATTGAAACTTCGTGCTTATAAACTGCAGGTAATCCAAGAAATTAAACTTAACTATAAGCGATAAAGAGTTCAGTTTGTAACGACCACGTCTGACTGCTGATAAAAAAGTACCTGCAGCGCATTTTATCTTCTGATGAAGTTACATTTTATATTCTTGGAATCATGAAGCGCCATAGTTGTCGAACATTGGGCTCAGAAAATTCACAAGAATCGGTGGAATTTGTCCGCTGTCAGAAAGTCGAATTTTTGCACGGCAATGTGTACTCAAATCGTGTTAGAGAACTTTGTGTTTCCGCAGATTGAAAATATGGAAGGCATAATTTTCTAACAGAATGGAGCTCTTCACGTCATCATGCAGAGGTGGTCGTGCGGTCTGCGCTCATCGACAGATTCCCAGAAGGTCGGAAGGCAGCGAAGTTCCCATCACTTGCCACTGCGAAGTCCCGATTTGACGCCGATCAATATCTTTTGGGGTTACTTAAAAGACATCGTATACCAATAAGAAATCCAGTCATTTGTCCATCTGCGCCAAAGAATAACAGCAGTCGTGGAAGTCATTCCTGTTGACTTGCTCGCCAGAGTATAGAATGAGGTGGATTTTGAGTTTGATGTCTGCAGTAAACGGTGCTCTATTGAATTATATTTAGAGTTAAAAAAAAATTCAGACTTTGATGTAATAAAACGCATATATATGTAATTCTAAATGTAAAAAATACAATTTAGTTTAAAACCGCTAAGTTCTTTTTTTTCTCGAAGACATTTTCAAATAAATTTAAGTAGATTTTTAATAGACGTTTTATATACTAAAATAGACAGTTGTATAATAATGTCTATGAGTAGGTAGGTAGGCTGAATCTGTAGGTTTTTATAGGCTTTTTAGATAAAAAAGTAGCATTTGTATGGGGAAAAACATGAGTGGGTTATAACGTACCATTGTTGGAAGATATATTACTTCTTTTATTTATTTATTCCATGTAAATGCATACCGTTAAGAAAATACGTTTATCTTTTTGTGATAAGTCAATATAGTATAAGAAGAGAAAGAAATATGTATATAATTCTTATAAATTAAAACTAATACTGTTATTTTTTATGTTAAATTTTTGATAACATTGAAAATGTTATCAACGTTACAAGTAGTATTACGATAAACAAAATAATTCAAAATCGTTGTGACATTTTCAATGAATTTTATGATATTTGTGACATTTTAAGAACATTATTTATTCAGAGGGCATAGTTTCTGAATCACGTCTCATTCTTTCTCATTAAACTTCTCCAGTGATTCTGTATTTTCAAAGCCCCTTTTCCACACAATACAATATCTGTTTTATAACTTTTCCTTCTGTGCAATTCACTTCCATATTCATATTTTGTTTTTACGATACTAACATTATACTTTCTTCTCGTTATATAGGAAAACACCTCATCCTTATCTTCTGTACTTAATTAATTTTCGCTTAGGTTTGTTATGACTAGAAACTCATCCCTAATTTTATCTTTCCTAGTTATTCTTAGCGTTATTCATTGCAAAATTGTCATTTCTGTTATACATCAAATTTCATTTCATATACTTTATTTCTAACTCCAGGTTTCTACTCAAATGCTGGTATAACAGCTTTCCTGTTGATGTTGCCCTTAATTATTATAATAATTCTGTACTACATCTTACAATTATTAGTCAGGCAACCGTTGAAAGATACCACATGCGACTCCCTCCGCGAAGGAAATGCATTGCATCCTCCAAAAAGTACTCCTTCAGCACATTCCTACTAGACAGAAAGAAACTAGAACCGAAAGGCTTTCACTGGACGGACTGAAGGGAATTCGCGTTGGGAGGACGCAAATGTCTTCCTAATTTCTCGAGTAATAACCCAAGTAAAATACTTCAAAATCCTATCTACAAAGGATCGGAACGCAATCCCTAACTCCGTCACCTTAAATTAAAATCACAAATATAACTAAAAATTAAACACCCGCTGGATAGATAGAAAGACCCAGCACTAAGGAACTGATGACCCGGCTGTGCTATGAATAGGGGGTAAAATATCCCCCCCCCCCGATACCCTTGAGTTCCGTTCCGTCTACTACATAATATTTGGATACTTTCTTTAGGCTATTCCAACACTGTGCTTCATTCCGTTTCCAAATCTCCATTTACTTTCTTATCATCGAACTAAAATATCTGAATCTTTTCATTATTTAATTTTTTATTAAAAAAATTTTTTTTTAAGGTAATTTTAAGAATTATATTTTCCAAATCTGCTTTCTCTTGATAATCCTATCCTTTACAGTTAAATGAATCTGGATTGTACAAACAAATCTGTAATACAATTTGGAAATATAAAACACCATCAAGGTTTCACCAAATAAATGAAAGCAAAAATTCAATCTAACTCAGAAAAGTTTCTCAAACAGAAACGATTTTTAGAAAGTTCTTGTACAGTATGAACATACCCGTGGAACAGAAAAAGCCCGGTTATAGAAAATGGACTGAGGAAGATAAAATGATCAAATTAGAACAGATGAAGAAATACTGAGAAGAAATAAAGAATAGTTAAAAATATATCTACGTCTTCTTTCGACAATCTTTTCGCAAAAAATAAAAAAATAAAATATATTCAAGTATATTAAGGAGTAATTTCGTAAGGTTTTTAATGTATAATTATATTAATAATTTATTTCTAAAAATACTTATTATTTAAATATATAATAAAGCATTTAAATCTTATCTAATAACATTAACAAAACGCTAATTGTATTATAATTACGTAAGATAATAAATTATCTGACATTATTTCAAAGAAATTCAAACTGTTGTGTTAAATTTGATTAAACTGATGTATAAAAAGAAATGTGAAGGTTTTTCAAAATAAATAAAAAAATTATTTTCGAAATAAATTGCAAAACAAGAAAACTATTAATAAAAATTTTAATTTATGATTAATTCATTAGCTCGAAGCTTATATTTTTGAGATTATGGAAAGGAAACTTAAAATCTAAAATTATATGGTCATTTCGATTGTTAAACGTTTATCATCAGTAGATATTGAGGAATACTATATGTAGGTTAACTATTAGCTAAATTAAATTTTTTGATTATTTTTGACGATCCTTGTAGAAAAAAAAACAGCTGTGATTTAAAAAAAGTTAATCATCATTATACAGTATGATGCATGAATGAAAAAAATTCTCAGAAGATGTTTTAATGGTGAAAATAAAGAAGAGATAGTTTATGTAGGTTCGGAAAAGCTTCGTTTTGTGAGTATCGATTGGTGAAAATTTCGCTCTGATTTCTGGGCCTTCTGAAAAATTAAGTCATCCTGAAATTCGTGGAACCCAAATAAAGAGGTAAATGTAGTGGTTTTTATGTTATCTGATCTGAAAAACTGAAAAAATAGATCTTAGAATTGTATTTTTAGTAGTTTTCGAGAAATGTGCAATATAAAAAACTTAATTGTTGGCTAAGCTTTTGGTATTGCCAACTTAATATGAAATGCCTATTTATGAAATAAATTTAGATAAAATTCATTTTTAAAATATGTAATAAATTATTTTATTGATGCATTGTTTGGTTTCTTGTAGTTTTTTTTTTTAATTTTGACTTGATTTTTTCTAAAATATTTGTTTTGTTTTATAATATTGAATTTTTAGTTATAATCTGCCACATTTTGATAAGTTTTTGTTTTGATAAACTTCGACATTTTTACCTTTGTATTTAGTTTCTACCATCTAGTTAGATACCATTTTATTCACGCTGAAGGTGTTGTTTAAAACTATTTTTTGTTTATTAACCATTTAACTAAGTTTTTTACGGCAAGCATGAATATAAAGTAGGTGTGTTTTCGACCTCAATCTTTTGTCTTTTAATACATATTTTTTGAACTAGTTTGTTTTTTTTTTAAATTTTTCAGGTAAAATTTCATGTAAAACCACTAAATTTACTTCTTAATTTTCATCCCAAGAATTACAGTCTAGCTTAATTTTACCAAAGGCGCAGAAATCAGGGCGAAATCTTTCGCCAGCCGACACTTTTTAACGAAGCGTTTCCAACCGCTTTTATGTGCTTTCTTTTTTATTTTCACCAATAGAACATTTTCTTTTTCCTGTTTAGCCTCCGCTAATTACCTTTCATATAATAGTTCAGAGGATGAATGAGGGTGATATGTATGAGTGTAAATGAAGTGTAGTCTTGTACAGTCTCAGTTCGACATTCCTGAGAATGTGGTTAATTGAAACCCAACCATCAAAAAACTCTGGTATCCACGATATAATATTCAAATCCGTGTATAACTAACTGACTTTACTAGAACTTGAACGTTGGAACTCTCGACTTCCAAATCAGCTGATTTGGGAAAACGCGTTCACTACTAGACCAATCCGGTGGGTCAATAGAACATTTCCTGAACGTTTTTTACGTTCTTCGTGAATCATTTTGTGTGTGTGTGTGTGTGTGTGTGTGTGTGTGTGTGTGTGTGTGTGTGTGTGTGTGTGTGTGTGTGTGTGTGTGTGTGTGTGTGTGTGTATAAATACTGATGATTGTTTAACAATGGAAATATTTATCTCGTTTTAAAACTTAAGTAAAATGTTTTGTATACGGCTTTAAACGTTTTCTTATTTTACAATATTGATTTATTACGTTGTATTTTTATGAATAAAAATTCAACGTAATATCTTCTCTCTTATTTTGCACTGCAAATTTTTTAAATTGTATGTAGATAAATCTCGATTGTAAATTACTAGAAATAAATAACGCTTAAAGATTTATCGTTAATAAATTAAAAAAAAATATTTTATTATTTACACGTGGTGGCTTAAAGTCAATTTTTCAATAGTAAGAAAAATAATTAAACGTAATAAGGAAACAATTAATAGAATAATTAAACAAAAAGTATTTTTAATTTTTCTATGTTTAAAAGGTGTGGGAGAAAGCGTTCAAAGTACAGGGTGATTCAAAAAGGACTTCACAAATTTATAAGCATATAAAAATTTATTGAGATAACTTACAGATTCGGTTGAGGTCTCATTTCATAGAAAAACACATCAAGTCACCCAACGTTCACTTTCGTTCGAATGGCTTTCATTTGTAATTCGACATACATCCTACTTGAAGTCGATTTCATCCCAGATTGTAGTTAGCAAGCGGGCGTTACCTCAGCAGCTGCGACGTTAATTCGAAGTGTTACTTCAACTAAATCAAGAGGCAAAGGTGGTACATAAAACCGATCTTTAATGAAACATTACAAGAAAAAATCTAGCGGAGTCAAATCTGGGAAGGGAGTTGGCCGTGCAATTGGATCTTCACGACCGATCCACCGACCTGCGAATCGTGTATCAAGAAAATCTCGGACTTCTTGACGGTAGTGAGGTGGTGTCTTGTTGACAATAATGGCGCTCATCTTTGTCATCATTGTCTAATTGAGGAATTAGAAAATTTTGAAGCATGTCCAAATAAACGATACCATTACGGTTGCCTCCTGAAGAATAACGGGCCGTACAGTCTATGTTTCCTTAGGGCATAAAAACATTGACAGCAGAGAAACTTTGTCGTCATCTGTAATGTGTTGAACCACGGTTAGTTTGAATGGATTCAAGCGTAATCGTTTACATAATACGCGCCAATCAGTAGTTTGTGGAATGCCAGTCTCACGTGACGCACGTCGAGTCGATTTTTTTCTGATTAGGTGCAAAACTTTCTCAGAGTTGTTCTACAGCAGCTTCAGGGACGCTTGGGAGTCCTGGTGTTTTTGTACGTTTAACAGAACAACGTTTCTCAACGAAGATTTGGTGCCAAGACTAAATTTTAGGTCTATTAGTAGGCTTTACCGTACTCTCTACCAAAATTACGTTCAATTGCAGTCGCTGACTGCAAATCGTGAAACCAAAACAAACAGCAAGCACGTTCCGCACCAGTAAAGGTATCCATTTTTGACAGCGCTGGTGGCGGAATTCGATACTAATGAACTACGCGAGTCAAAAGTTGATGTGTTTTGCTATGAAATGAGACCTCAACCGAATCTGTAAGATACCTAAATAAATTTTTGTAAGGTTTTGAAGTCCTTTTTGAATCACCCGGTACCTTTCTTATATCTTTGTGCATTAATCGAAGCGTTTAACTGCTGAATTACACTTTTTCCAATGTACAATCTTCCGGATTTGTAAAATCAGTTTAATCGACAGTTTGGGGTAATTCAAATCTTTGAATTTTAAGAAAATCCACATCGATTCCTTAGTAAGATAATTTTTAAACCGCCAAATCACGCGGGCTTTCAATTGTTTTTCGGCGTCCTAACCATTAAGAAAAGATAATATGAAGTTAGTTTTTTGACTTGAAGGGCATAACGTGGAGTTCCCCATCTAGCTGCCAAATCCACTAACAGTCAAATATGTATAGGATTGTTTGTTAGCTCGGGAATAACAATATTTCGAGACATGAATTTCTTGTTACTTTTACAACGAATAAATAAGCTGCCAACACTCCTTTTTTAGGATCTTATTTACCTTTTTAAATTTTCTAGGGTTTTCATCTAACTTGTAAAAAGTTTACGTTTTGCAAGTTCAGTTTGAAGTATGCTTTATCAGATTACGTAGAGAAATGAGAACATCCTTATCACTGACAGTAAAGAATATTTTAAATATTTTATTACTGAACGGAGTATTTGCTGAAAAAGAGAAGTAAAATTAATTTGTTTATATAATTTTAAGTTGTCCTTAATAAATTAACTGTTCTGTGATGTATTTTGCTATTAGACATGCATACCTTTTTTTATTTTTTCTTCCCACATATTTTTTGTTTATATGCTACTTATTGTTAATTTGATTTATTATTATTATTGTTACTATTATTATAAATTAAATGTTTTATATATGCATACAGTAGTAGTTTGCTACATAATACAATAGTTATTTACTGTACGATAGTAATGTATGTATTTAGGCGTCAATCTGTTTTATTTCGCCCACATTTATCTTATTATACAAAAAAATTAGTTGAATCTCCAATTGTGTAACCTGATTTTTTCCCTCTGTTTTGTTCTAATAGGTTTTTAAGGTAGGCAGTTATATGTGTGCCTGCGTTTGTTTTACGCATTTTATAGTGTTACAAATCATATACGTAATGTATACATTTATTATTCGAATTATAATCAGTAATACGAGCAACCTAAATTTTATGTTCATACATTTAATTAATTGTTTTTTATTTGTTCAGCAATCTTAAGTTTACGATTAATTATTTTTTTCGATTTGGGTACGTCTTTATATTTTATAGGTTTACATGTAGTTTGCCAAAATTTTGGTTACGGTTGGTGTAATTTTCGTAATTTTTAATCGGTAAGTTGTTAGAGCTATAGTTATAAAAAAAGTGCCTAAAACCGTTATCGGTTTATGCGTTTATTTGAGGGCGATAATGATAATAATGGTCTATATAGTGTACATCGATTGCCGGCCTCATTAGCGGGAGTGGTAGCGTCTCGGCCTTTCATCCGGAGGTCCCGGATTCGAATTCCGGTCAGGGATGGCATTTTCACACGCTACAAAAATTGTCACTCATTCTCTGTAGCAATACCTAACGGTGGTCTCGGCGGTTAAAAAAAAAAGAAAAGAAAAAAAAGGTTGTTTATCGATTGAACGCAAATCAATTTTTTCGATAACTCATTTGTTGAGCGCGAATTGATTTTTCCTGTTTGTGAGCAAACGTTTGTGTGGTTTTGAGCGATACATTTGTATTAAATGTATAGATTTAAATTGCTAATGATACTAAATGTAATAATTTTACTCTATTTTATTTTCAACAATTGTCAAATTGATTTGTAAAGTTTAAATTAACTAGAATATCGCTAGTATTTGTTTTTAAAATCTTAAATTTTGTTAGCTTATTTGAAAAAAAAAACAACTTTCATTCTTGATAAAAATTATTAAATAATATTTTTAAGAATTTAATATTAATGAGTTTTATTTAAATTACTCATAAGCAACGTAATGAAAGTTAATAATTTTATATAGAATCTAATTTTTTTACCTTAACTTTTTGTAAATATTTAAAAACGAGAAGGGCATAAAAAAAATCTGGGCAACGAATTTTTTCACCACAGGGGATAGCTGGCGGATTTTTGCATTTCTTCATAGTTTTTGAAAATTAAATTTTTCCTAAATTAAAGAAAAAAAACGTCAAGTGGTTGTTTGGACTGTAGAAAAAATTTATTTATTTTACAGATTTATTTATCTATTTTCTGTTTTCCCGTATATTGTTTGAGCTGTTCTTACTTTTATAAAAATTTGAGTCCTTTTAATAATGTGTCAAACATATAGATTTAGGATGAAATGACGTTTTTTCCCAACGATATGTTTCGCAAGGATTACTATTTTTGTGGGCTGTATAGCGTTGGAAGCCCGTTGAAATACGGCAGTATTAAAAGAAATAATTTTCGAGAAAATATTTAGTAAAATTAAACCCGCTAGTCTTTGGATATGATTTGAAGCAAGTTCAAAACGAAACGTGCTTTGACGTCATCGGAATCCAAGAAGGGAAGTTTAAAAGGAAACTATTTTCAGATTTCATGTTTCTTAAAATTTTTTATTTTTCCTGTTTTAGCCTCCATGAATTACCGTTCAGGTATTACTTCAGAGGATGATATGTGTGAGTGTAAATGACATGTAGTCTTGTACAGTGTCAGTTCGACCATTCCTGAGATGTGTGGTTAATTGAAACCCAACCACCAAAGAACACCGGTATCCACGATCTAGTATTAAAATCCCTACAACTAGGACTTGAACTTTATCCTAGGACTTGAACGCTGGAACTGTCGATTTCCAAATCAGCTGATTTGGGAAGACAAGTTCACCACTAGACCAACCCGGTGGGTTATGTTTCTTTATATTAAGAATTATTAATTATACTATTTCAGTCAGTATTTACTCAGTGAGTGAGTAGATTTGGAAGAAATCAAGGCTCCAATCAATATTTCCGATTATCACTTGTGCTCAGTCAGTGTACAGAGTGTGATGCAGGAAGAAAGGGAAATAATTTGGGAACTGATTCTACAGCTTGAAGTAAGGAAAAAGTTCATAAAAACAGATTCCCGAAAACGCTTTGTTATCGAGTCGGCAAGCAAAACGTTTTGCCCGGTGAAATGAGATCACACTTAAATTTTTAAGGCGTTTTGTAAGAGGTAAACTTGATAATTTCTTATATAATTTCATCATGTTTCTCCATAATAATAATAATTTTATAATTTAACATCACATTATCTACATAATATGGTAATCTACGTAATTTCATCAAAATTGGTTTATCCGGTCAAGAGTTTATTAAGCTTCAAACACCAACACACATGTACATAGTACATACGAACATTACCCCTACTTTCTTTTGTTTATTGGGGTTCCTGGGTCATGAAACGTCGAGAAATGGAAAAAAAATCCGTACCCTATTTTTTTAATTACCGTATTTTCCTTCCTGCAGCATAGCTCTAGAGAGAGCTATGATGATGCCAGGAAAGTAGAAAAAGTGTTGATTTCATTTCGTAAAATAATTCCTAAAGTTACTCCCGAATTAAAAAATAAAGGTTTCATTTCAAATTTGAAATTTCTTTAAAATTTTGTTTAAGCTTGGTACAATTGCAAAGAAAGTTGAGCAACGCTGATGATAGAATATCTATTCTATGATAGAACATTGTACAGGTTCTAAATTTTATAATTATGTTTATGAAGAAAAGAGATAGCTCTTATTTTTTCTATTGATATTTCATAACTGTTGATCACAGATATCAAAAATAATGTTTCGTCTTTCAGTAACATCTGATTGTAATATTGCAGGAAGGTAATGTAATCGTATTAGAGAGTAACGTGTGAGTCAATGGAGAAAACAATCACAAATCCACCTTATAAAACTGCGTTAGTGTTTGAAATTGACATAGATGCTTTCAAGAATAACAAACATATCATTTTAATCTTATTTAAGGGGGAGCTAAAGGTCGAAGTGATTTCCCGTTGCCTTCTTCACTTTGCCGAGTCGGCGTATTAGTGTGCCGAATACCTTTTTTTCTGTTTAGCCTCTGGAACCACCGTAAGGTATTACTTCAGAGTATGATACTCGTATGTATGAATGTAAATGAAGTGTAGTCTCAGATCGACCGTTCCTGAGATGTGTGGTTAATTGAAACCCAACTACCAAAGGTCACCGATATCCAAGATGTAGTATTCAAATCCGTGTAAAAGTTACTGCCTGTACTAGGATTTGAACTTTAGAATTCTCGATTTCAAAATCAGCTGATTTGTGATGACGATTTCACCACTAGACGTTTGTTAATGAATTCGGCACAAACCCGGTGGGTTTGTGCCGAATTCATCAACATTAAAACCCTACAACTTCCTGAACATTTCTCCATGAGAAGGAAGCTGTGAGAGTAATTTCCCTCCCGAAATTGGCGTATCAATTCGGAAAAAAAAAATAGCATATGCTACGTTTACTAATGAAGGTGAGGAGTGAAATAAACGTTTCTGATCGATCAAAAAGGCAACGAATGGGTAATAGATTTTAACTGTATGCTTCTTATCGACGTGCCAAAATCACTGAAACATTGGTGATATTCAACCCAAGTAACACATTAACTTGGGTTTTACGTGAGAATTGACTTTATATAAACGTCATTATTATCAGAGAAAATAATCTCGACTAATGGATCAGGCGTTTTACATATATTACATCTGTATACTTCAAATTGATATATTTTCTCACGTCTTGAAACCGTGAATTATGAATAACTTATTTCTATTTAGCGGTGAAAAAATTTTGTGTGTCATTAACAAAGATGTAATTATGTTTATAATTTTATTCGCTGTCAGCGTGGATGAACGAACTAAAAGAGGGAGCGAACTAAAAGGAAAAGGACGCTGTGATTTTCCGAGAATATTTATTTTGTGCTGTTTAGGCTTTACATACCGTCGTTAAAAATTGATGTAATCATGAACCACCAGAATAGATGAAGGAGTTGACTGTTATTTTTAATTTATTATGGTTTATTTAAAATTGCTATTTTTTATTTTTTTAGTTTATAGGAGTTTCTGGAGTGGTCAGCTCGTCTGCGTGTAAGAGTTGAATAGATGGAATGTAATTGATAATAATTTTATCTGTTGTAATTTAATACATATTTAACATTAACGGTATTAAAATGATTGAATGGCGCGTGATATTTTAACAGTTAAGTAAATATAACATTCTCATCTCATTTTAATTTGTAGTTGGAGGAAAATGACTAACAATTAAGTACTTTTAATGGATTAATTATTAGAATGGTGTGTTATTATTACTTCAGTTTTGATATTAATGGTTTTTTAAATCCATAAAAATGTCGTAGGGCAATTAGACTCAGAATATCATGTTGAAGTTTGTTTTTTTCTTAATCGAGTTGTATTATCTATTTTAGTGTACAGTTTATTGTATATTTACGCGCGTGTGCGTTTATGTTTGTTAAACTCGTACACGTACACGATATAGACATATGTTTGTAAATTATATCTTCTTTATGCGTAACAGAGTGTTATTAATTTTCTCATATTTTTTTTGTTGTTTTTAGAGACCCTTTGAGATCTATCTAGCTCAGATATTCTAAACATTTTGACAAAGATTCTGGATGTGTTTATATGTGTTGTGGCGTCCTATTTAACTAAACAAAAGAGAAATGATGGACATATATAATTTAAAGCTATGGTTTTAACTTAAAAACTTAATTATCAGTTATTATCTTATTATGAAAGAGTAAATTTTAGTTTTAATGTAAAACATTTCATTGTTTAAAAATGTTCTTAATATTAGTTTTTCTTTTAAGTGTGACATTTCAGGGTTAGAATAATTTTTTCCACCTTTATCAAAGTTTTACAGGGCATATATTTATATAGAGAAGCTTGTACTTGGGAATTTTGTAGTGTATGAAAAATTCCGTGTTTGACCGGGATTCGATCCCAGGAAATCCGGATGAAAGCCTAGACGTTACCATTCCCCCTCGGAGATTGGCATTTTAAAATATTTTTTTTCTTTTTTTTTACCAACTTTTGAAAGAAAGGACGGTATTACTTATGGTGGGAGTTCGTAGGAGGGAGTGAAAATGATTTTTTTTTTACGTTTTGAGGTATAGAAAATAGAAAATAACATTCACTTAAATTGGAGTTTCCTTATATATTTACATAAACAGCGGGTGATTCAAAAAGGACTTTAAATATTTAAAAACATATAAAAATCTGTTTAGATAACTTACAGATTCGGTTGAGGTATCATTTCATAGCGAAACATATCAAGACACATAAACCTTTTGACTAAGTTGTTCATTAGTACCGAATTCATCCACCAGCGCTATCATCAGTGTTGTTAAAAACGGATACATTTACTGTTGCGGAACTTACTCGTTGTGTGTTTTGGTTTTAGAATTTGGAGTCGGCGACTGCAGTTCAACGTAATTTCGTAGAGAGAGAGAGAGAGAGTACGGTAGGGAGCCTCTTTTTTCCCCATACCTCCCTGGGCCGGACATACAATGAAGTAAAGCTCAGCTCAGGGGAGTGTCCTTTGAATTCTAAAGAGCCTCCTAGTAGACATACAATTTACTCTTATCATTAAACCTTTGTTGAGACAGGTTGTTCTTCTTCCAGACAGAACGTCCCATTTTTCTTCCAGGAGGCAACCAACCGTGAATGCTTTCGTTTATCTGGACATCAAAATGTTTAATTCTTCAGTTAGAGGATATGATCAAGATGGACGCCATTACTATCGGTTGTAAAAATACTCGGTTCCGGAAAGAAATCGACTATCGATTAGTCAACTTGAGTATCAATCACTCAACTTTCGAGTATAAGTCGAGGATTGATACTCGAACGTTGTGAAGCCCTTTTTGTATCACCCGGTTTATATAAGCCTATAAAATTTTGCGGCTCGAAAATCTCCAAAACTACTAGATTTAGTTTCATTGATATTAAAATATGCTGTAGTAGTGTATGTCAAGTTGAACACGTGAAAGTTTAATGAAGTTAGTTGAGTCGTTCTTGAGTTACGCTCAATTTATAGTCGAAGAAATATGAGCGGGGTCAGGTAGAAGCGTGGTTAGTTATGAGCGGCAAGTTGGGACGTTGGAATTTCTTTATCTGCGTATCTGTTGTTAGTAATATTAAAACTAAGTTCATTTACGAAAAGTCAATTTTATTTGTTTAAAATAGAATGCAGTAGATTTTATCGTAAAATAATTTTTACTTAAGTTATTTCACGGTAGTTGGAATTATATTAGTTTAGGAATCTGTGAGTTTTGGAAAAGTATAAAAAGTAAAATCGTTTTACTTTTAACCTTTATCGAAACATTGTTCATCGGGGTAAAAGTGATGTCAACATCGGAATCTCTGTATGGAAGGTCGATTGATCGAGGCCTAGTCGGATCAGTTGAAATTTAAATTTAACGGTATCGTTATTGTCTTTTTGCCATCATTTCTAGTTTATTAATAAGAAATTCTATGCTAAAGAGTCTGTGATTTTACACTGATAAATAAGCAGATCGTCAGTTCGCGAACAACCGTTGAAGATGTGTCTACGAGTACCGCGACTGCATAAATCTCTCATTAAAAACCACAAAAACTAAAAGTTCCCGTTATAAAGAATTCTGTTATATATTTCGCTTCGTTACAGTTGCTGCAGGAGGGTTGGAGTAATTAGGTTTACAGATCAAGCGAAGTTAATCAATTTTAGTTTTGCGATTGACAACCCCTAGAGGCAGAGTATTGTTCTCATAATAGAAAAAAACCTAAATTTCTTTGGTCCACGATAGAAATTTCCTTATCTGTATAGAACTGTACTACAACATCTGTACACTTACATAAATTTTTGTGTTAAAATTTTTATTTTAAAACATCAAAACTATAATGTGTATTATCTAAGTTTATTTAAAATCACGTAATTCATTTATCATAATCTAGGTGTTAATCAAATTGATCTAGCCGAATAAATTACGTTGATATTAAGGGTTTAAAAAAAATCTTGTTAAATCTTATGAATAATTAAAATATAGAAAATACAGTAGTTTTTTATCGTTAAAATTGTTAACTGAAACAATTGAAAGTGTTATAGCTGGGATAAAAATACTCGACGTGTCTGAACTGTTGTAATTTTATAACTAGTGTTTTAAAAATAATATTGTATAGCGAGAGAAAGAAAAAATATACAAATGCTGTTATTTTTTTTTATTTACAGTTCGTTTAAACAAAAAATGTGGGACGTTTATATTTTTATATAAAATAATATATGAATAATAATTTTTTTTTAATGCGATTTTAAAACTTAAAAACAATTTAAAAAAATTGTTTATTAACATATTTAAAAATATTATTGTTGTTTATTTTTCTGCCGTCGTTTTGTCTACATCGGTTATGGTTGATCTTTAACAAAACTTAATATTTTACCTATGTGATATTTTAAGATTTGGTTATTCATAAAATTAACATTTTATTTATTAAAATAACTAATTTAAAACTTTGAATAGATTCTAAGTTTTGTTTGTGTGCCGCAGAGAATCAGGAACATATCTTAACAATATAAATATGGTGTTAAAATCCTTTTAGAGTGTTGTCTTCGTCACAGAAGTAAAAGGTTGTCGTCTTTAAAGTGATATATATATATATTGTAAATTATGGAATAGAAAGTTTTTATCGTAATTTTCTGTCGTGCAGTTTGTAAGTTTAGACTTATTTAAAGAAAATATTTAGAAATTTTTTAAAAATAAAGAATAAATGTACCATTTTCCCGATAGGGAAATTTATATTAAAATTAGTATTTTTTTACATTTATGTATTTAAGAACGAAATTTTATGTGTTGATAAAGTAATTAAAAAAAAAAGTCAATGATGGGTTACAGTAAGGCAACCTTTTTATTTTTGTTTAATTTTTCGCTTTGCAGTGTAGTTTCGATGAGAATTTATTTTTGGGCTAAAACATGTATTCGAAAAATACACTTTTATTTATCATTTTACGAGTAATTATCTATGATAATTAAATTTTCATCAAATTAAAACTCTGTAAAATAACGCAGAAAAAACAAACTATATAAAAATTAAATTTTTTCGTATTTCACAACATGTAATATTTCAAGTACAAGCATTTGTTTCTAAATATTACATACTTGAAAGCAATACAGATAAAGAAATATGCCAGAACTAGGTTAGATTCCAAAAATCGTTTTCAAAAATTTTATTTTAAATCTTAACCTACATGGCAATTGATTAAAAAATCATCAGTTGTCACTACGGAAAAAGTGTTTACAGAGTGACCCACGAAGAAACGGAGAAACTTTCAGGACATGTTCTACTGGAGAAAATTATGAAAAAAATTAATATAAATAGCAGTCTGGAAACGCTTTGTTTTCGAGTTACGGCTAACGAAAGATTTCGTCCGGATTTCAACGCTTCTAATAAAAAGAAGGCCTACTGGAATTTTTAGGATTCAAATTAAGAAGTAACGTTGGTGGTTTCTTATATAATTTGAGCTGGGATATAGGATAAATATATCCTAGCTAAACGGGGACGGCTCGGCCGTGTCGTTGACTTCGCCGAGCCGTCCCCGTTCTGCGGACTCTTACCGGCGAACTTTAACGAACGTCTGGATATAACGAACGTCATTTATAGAGCGAAGACAATCCACACGGTATTGTGGAAATTAACTTCCAACATAGATTTCACAGTAATATTTGGTGTGGCATTATTTACGGCAAAATTCTGGGAGCATTTGTTTTCATTGAAACCTTACGGGAGTTGCATACGTTCAATTCTTGAAAAATAATTTGCCGGCCGTTTTGGAGGATGTTCTTTACAAATTAGTTTGCAAATGATTTTCCAGCACGATGGCGCAATCAGACTTATGTTTATATGAACTTTTTTCATTATTTTCACCAGTGAATACGTCCTAAAAGTTTCTCTGTTTCTTCCTGGGACACTCTGTATAATATAAAATGCAAATAAAAAAATTTAGAAATAGAAAAACCCACTGGGTTGGTCTAGTAGTGAACTCGTCAGCGAAAATCAGCTGATTTCGAGGTTGAGAGTTCTAAGGTTCAAATCCTAGTAAATACAGTTACTTTTATACGGATTTGAATACTAGATCGTAGATACCGGTGTTCCTTGATGGTTAGGTTTCAATTAACCACACATCTCAGGAACGGTCGACCTGAGACTGTACAAGACTACACTTCATTTACATTCATACACATCATCCTCTGAAGGATTCTGTGAAGGAAGAAAGGCTAAACAGAAAAAGAAAGAAGTAGAAACAAATAAAAATAATAAACAGTATTAATTAATAGATAAAGCGTATTTACGTAACAAATTGCATCACAATTCCTTTAGACAAAATTTTAAATTAAGAGTAAAAATATAAAATGTACAAATAACCGTTTTCAGTCTATAATGCTTTCTATTTCCAATTTTTATTGGAAATAGAAAGCATTAAAATATGTAAAGCATTTAAAAATATGTAAACCAGTTAAACCTTCAATGTAGGCTGTCCACCACGACTTTCTGCCTACCTAATTTATAGGATTATTAGGTAAAACTTATCTTAAGGAAATACAAACAGCTTGAACGTTAAACCAATCAAAGAGCGGGAATACTTAAGGTCAGGAACAAAATTTTGAGGGAAGGGATAACAATTTAGTGTTTGTTTGATTTAAAATTTTCATATTAGGATTTTTAATAAATTTATAATCGAGACAGATATTGAATTCCTTACCGTTGTTGAATTATGAAGTTTCTACGACACCAGTGATATAAGAAGTTTTCGAACACTAGCATCTCTGTTTGTGTAATACATATTTTAATATCTTTGTTTTTAATAAACTAATTTTGAGATATTTGCAGCGAATTACTGTGGTCTGTATTTTGATTGAACCAAGCGCTCCTTTCCTTTAATTTGGGGTACTTATTGTACGTTAAAGATTAGCTGGGTATAAAGCTTTATTAACGAGTATGTATTGAAAATGAAAAGAAAGAACAATTTAAGGAGGAACCGCAACTGAATCGGAAATGGTATATTAACAATCGTGATTGAGGATACTGTGAATAGGGAAAGGAGAAAAGGAAGAAGATAGATGAGATAAAGAACGGAAGTTACTAAGATACCAGAGAGATGGCCTGCGACAGAAAGAACTGGAGGCATCAGTGGTGTCAAGGACCTGCCAGTGGGCAGAATACCTAATGGTGATGATCGTAATTTGTAATTATGGCCATTAAATATCATTTATAAATGTCCGCTTTTCATTTTGTTTCGATCGGAACATGAAAAACCTTTTGTGCAGTATCTCAGGATGAAGGTAGCATGTTTTTATTTTTAAAAAAATATTGTTGACAAAATGTTATGAAATTTTACATCTGTTGATAAAAGCCATATTTTATGATATAATATGATTTTAAAAAAAAGAAGATATTTATCAAAACGATATTAGAGATTTGGAAATAGCGTTTTTAAAGAAAAGGTGTAAACATTTTTAATGCTGCATTTTTAATAAAAACAAAAAAATAAAAATAAACGATTCTTGCTTAAACAAGTTCTTAATGGTAAAATATAGATAGTAACTGGTTTTATTTGTCGTATTACAAGTTTAATTTTAAAAATACGATGATGTTTAAAAATAATAACAGTTCAAGCTCAGTTGTTTTTTTACGTTAGGTGACACATTATTAGTTGTCTTACTTTAATTAACACATTATTTACTTAATTAAGCTGTGATTCTAGATTTTTAATATCTTGCACTGATTTCTTTAAACAATTCATTTTGGATAATAAAAATCTGACGCCTCTTATCGAAGGAATTGGGAAAATACATAACTTATATATTGTTAACCGTAGGTAATATTTCAGTCTAAAGAAGCCTCTCGAGAGTAGAAGTTAATTAAATTTTGTGTGGAAAATAGTAATCGATAGTTTTAATCCAATAAAAAACCCTACGGCAATTGTCTCCCGTCGGATTCGAAGCTTGGTTCAATTTGGTACTGGATAATTGAATTTCTGGTAATCTAATGGATGTCCACCAACTGCTGTTTTAGTGGTCTAATAGCGACTTCATTTCATTTTTATTAGTTTTATTTAGATAATAACTGTCTTATAAGCTTCGACTTTGTAATAGACTGTTGAAATAAGATGACCTGAATTTTTCCATTTATGTTTTACTATTATTACTAACGGCCCCTTGCTGGTACGCAGCGTTATTATTAAAAGTAAAGTTATATATTTAAAAAAAATCGCCAAAAACCTATTACACCCGTACCGCTTTGCAACGTTATTATTACAAATTAATGTTATATATTTAAAAAAAAAAAGAAACGGCTAAAACCTAATCCATCACGACCCATCCACAATCCCCTAGTTTTTATCTTTCCTTTCTTATCAGGCAAAATGCGTGTTCAAAATGTATTTCCTTAAACGGCTTGGACTGCTTTCTTCTGCTTGGAATTACTCGCGGATATGTCATCTAACATCGACGGTCCTTCAAAGTGATCTCGTGAGGAATAACTTCAGAAAGTTCCTCAGTTAAGTAATAAATGAGGATTTTATCAGGAATTCTCAGAGGAGACTCGTTGAGTTCCGATAACGCTTGATAACTGTAGTCCAACTCGGTGGATTTCCTGTAGGCGTCTGCTATGTTGTAACGTCATTGGTGAGCTGTAGAATTAAATAAATGAATAATAATTGAATTATTAGAAAGTATTTAAAGCGGTCGCTAGTACCGCCACACCCGCCGAAAAATACGGTATGCGCGAGCGCGCTTTAGTTAGAATCATTGAATTAAATTAACAGAAAATTATTACATTTAAATAATATTATAAATATTTTAAATATAAGTTGTGTTTGTAAGCCGTGCATCAGAAAAAAGACGCGGGCGAGAGTCCTACAACTGTATTGTCAGCTTTTTTTAAAAGTGTTATTAAGTTTAACATTAATGTGTATAATTTTGAAAAATTATAGTCATTTTTTGATAATATTATATATGTTGTATAAAATACCAAAAATGTTTTAAAAATATTAAAAACGAATGAAGATAAACGTTTATTTAAATTGTAAGATGTAGAGGTTGGTTTTTGAAAAAAGGTTTTTTTTTTTAATTTTTTACGTAAGCAATGTAGGTAACACGTTTATCAAAGTAAAGATTTCTCTAAACTGTCTCTGTAGAAAATCGAATTTGGGTTTTTCGTGACATCCCCCTCACCGTGATCAAATAAAAAAAAAACTAATATGATCAGTGCTAAATATATAGAAATATTTAAGCCAAATTTGACGAAAATCGGTTAGGTCAATCCTGAAATATAAGGTCAAAAGCAGTGCGACACACATATGTATATATGTTTTTTTTGGACCAGATGAATTAGTTGGACCCCAAATCGTAAGGATTTACAAATAACTCGATACTTAAATTTTAATATGATCGCGGTACTTTCTTCTCTCTATAATATAGCTATTCTAGGCTACATTCGCCGTGAAAGTAATAAAGACCGGTGAAACTAAGTATAGAATAAACGAGTTGGCTTTCAAGAAATAATTCAGTCTTAAAACATTCTATTATTATTTCTACTTGGGAATTAATTTAAACGATTGATAATATGGGTTTTCTTTTGTTGTATCATAAATTTTGCTTTCAGAAATTCAGGACCGTATGTTTTTGTAATTTATTTTTTAATGTTACACAAAGTTTACTGAAGATTAATTTTTGGAGGGGAGTGCATGTTTAGTAACAAATACGCACGTTTACACCAGCGCTCTTAGCAATTCAGCTAACCTATATACTAGTACACATGTATAAATCAATTTGTGCGAATGAAAAAAACAGAAGCGCTCGTTGTAAAAACATAGAATATCGGTTCCACAAACCAGATGGGTTAACAATTTTAAAGTTTATTGTGTAATTTATTATTTTTAGTGACTGGTTTAGGAATACTACGAGTGTGTCGTAGTTTAATTTTTTGAATTGTACACAACAGTTCTTAATTTCATTTTTTGAATTATTAATATCGTTAGATAAATTATTTGTGGATCAAGCAGTAATATTCGATATTAAACTGCCTATGTGTTTATCTTATTTGTCGTAGTTATTATATTTCAAACCTGTTTTATCGTAGTTATATGTTTGGTTTTACTAGTCGGTACAGTCAATAATTTCAATCGTGTACTGCCTGTGTTTGTCACTATTCGTTATTTTCATCCGACACGGGTTTGATTTAATTAATCCGTGAAGTGCTAAATAAACGACATGCTATTCGTTTCGTACTAGCCAAAGGGAGTTTACGTAATCCTAAGATATGCGTAACAGGGTCTTAAAATGTATTCTTCGTAAGCGAGAGGGGAGATAAATGGCGTTGTGTAAAAGCGAGTATGGTTGCTCGTTTAAGGAGCGGTACGCGGCTGCAATCCAGCAAACCGAAATCGGAAGGGAATATACCGGTTTTAAGTTTTTTTATGAAGAATTTGGTACGAGTTGGGCCGTTGCAACCGACTGGAAAAATCTTATAAATTAAGTGTGTGCGAACATATTACCCCGTAACCCGGTAAACGTGAAAATAAACTGATCTCTTTTTCCAAGGCGAAAGGTCAGTGTGGGGACAGTCTATCTTCACATCTGGGTAGTTCAGTATTTACTGAGAATTTTCAGTGAAACAAAAGAATGTTTTGTTTATGCGGTCCTCGATCGAACGAAAGATACGTTACTAAGTGTTACGTAATATATTAGATCTGGGATAAATATAATTAATGTTTGTTGGCGGAGTTATAGTAATATACCTAATCTACAAACAGTTTTACACATCAAACTTTTAATAGCTCGTTTAACTTTCGATATCCAATTACCGGTACTCGTACAAACACATTGGATAGTTTGCTTGCGGCAGCGAAAAGACGGAATTATAAGAATGCGGTACATCGAGATCTACGCTAGACTTTTGAGAATTTAATCGGCACCAAACTAACACTGAAAGGGACCCGTTCGATCAAATTTTGCAGTATATCACCTTGTTTTGGCCACCACAACAGTAAATATTAGTAAGACTTATTTTTTACTGTTATAATATTAACTTAAAAAATTTGTCTGCTTTCGAAATAAGATCCAGAAGTCTATAAATTCTAAGGTGATTTGTAATTGTTACACAAGTAATACCAAAAAATGTTTGAAAACTGTTTGGTTGGATATTTCTTGCATTATATCCTCGTGTGCTGATGATTATGAAGTGAATTAATTCTACCCGGGTTAAAACGTTCAATTTTTATTCTATGTACGAGATTATTTTATGGGAATAATTTTAGTTTTATTTATTTTTAATAATTTTGGGAAATTATAGAAAACCACTTAAAGATACTGGTTAACAAATAACGATATGACTTTTTAAAAAATATGCTGTCCTGGTGGGCGAATAGAAAGTAAGGTGTTTTAATGAATAATGTTCTTAAATGATGTAAAATATTCTTAATACTCTGTTTACTTCGCGTAGAATTTATATTAAATAAAAATATATATAAAAATAAAAATTTGTATTTTATTTTTAGGAAATATTATTATAACATTATATGAAAGTAGTGAAAGTTATATCCGTGTAGGTATATTTGGATGTATACTCGTAGATGTCAAAATAATGTAAACAGTTTTTTCGATATCTGTTTTCGGTTATACAAGTTATGAGCGTGACAGATGGATACACTGCTTGCGTGCAACCATGTACACACACGCATACATATACATTTTTACCTATGAACGCACATCAAAAAGTAAATTAAATGCAAAATTCTATTTTTATAATTTGTGTTTTAAATACATAATATTTGCTACGTAAAAGTGTGTAATTAAAAAAAAATTCTTTATGCATATTTCCGATTTTTTTGTATTAAAAATTATTATTTTCGTACTTTACCCCTCTGTAATAGGAGAAGGCTACATTGTTTTGTATGTTGTGTCCTTTGAAGTCAAGAACGAGTGAACTGATTTTATTTATATATATCTTATATTGTGTACACACACACACACACACACACACATTAAATTTTTATATACACACATATTATATTTGCATATATTGTAACTTACCTTTGTTTAATTGTGATCAGACATTACCAAATTATGAAATAAAAATTACTTTCTTAAAAGTTTCTGAATAATGAATTAAATTATAATTTAAATTTTAATTAGAATTAAATTTTAATGTTAAAAAAGAGCAAATTGATAATTATTCAATAATTATAAATTATTTTTAAATTTAAGAGCGTAAGTTTAATTAAAAGAAATGTGTGAAAAATGTAAATAATTAATTTTTTCAATTTTTAACTTTGTGCCATTTGTGACCGCCATTTTGTTTAAATAAACATAATTTAATTTTTTTATACAGTTCTGTTTGTCTCGCAAAAATCTTTAAAATAAGGTATCACATTACTAAATGTCCTTTTTAAATTTTAAAGGGGAGCATGCAGGGTATGTTCCCCTTTAATTTTTTTTTAAAGAGTAATTTGCTATTTGATACAACCATATTGTTGGCCGCCATTTTGGATTGGGCGATGAGAATTTAATTTTTAATTCTATCATTTTTCTTGCCTCCTTTAGCTCAAATGACTATTGGTCTCATTTGAAATTTCTGAGTTGCCTCAGACTCCCCACCGTTCATTGAAGTAGCCTCTCGGTACAATGAAGAATGCCTGCCGCAAATCCCTCCAGTTATTTCAATTATAAAAACAGTTAGAAGGGGGTGTAAGTTACCTTTCAGTCACCTGGTGTATATAATTATATATATATATACACACACACACATACACACACACACACACACACACACACACACACACACACACACACACACGAGTATAAGTCTATATATGAAATAAATACATTGAAGAGGCAAAAGTTTCAACGTTCTCCATTTCAGATATCTATCTCTAAATTGCTTTTATACAAATCATTATTTGAACTGCTTTGGTCTTACTTCAGATATTGGTTTTAGCAAAATCCTTATACGAATAGAAGTTTTTCAGTGTAAATTTTCCCATTTTCTATACGATAGTCACTCGTTCGTTCGTTATTTAATGTACGAAATTCTTTCCTTTTATTTAAAAATTCCGTATGTTACAACTGTTGCTTTTATTTCGTTTCTGTAAAAAATTAAAACACAATTCAAATCCATTACCGATTTCTTTCGTAATTAATTTTTTTTTACATTTTTTTAAAATTAAATTTTTGGCTTAACTTAATAAAATTCGAATGGAATGAAGTTTTTCCTAACGGGTTGCTAATTAATTTTTAATAACCTTCCTCATTTTATAAAAGGTAATGATTTTTTGATCAGCGTTTGATATCGATATTATGTGAATAAAAACTTAATTATTTCGTATTAGAGCAAAAAGCAATAAAACAGTAATCGTTTGAAATGCATGTTTTAATTCAGTTTAGTTAAATAAAAAGATTTCCGTTATAGGAAACGCCATTAACGTTTTTTTTAAATATTAACAAAAAACATTGTAAATAAAATAAATAATAAAAAAAAGAAAGAAATGGATGGCATTTAAACTTTAAAAACAACTATTCAGTATAAACATTTAATTTTTAAATCCCAAATTAAATCGTAAATAAATAAATAATAAAAAAAGAAGAAAGAAGTGGATGGCATTTAAATTTTAAAAACAACTTAATTGAGATTTAAAATTAAATGTTTATATTGAATAGGTGTTTTTTAAAGTTTAAATACCATCCATTTCTTTCTTATTTTGATTATTTATTTTATTTACTATTTTTCTTTGTCTCATATTAATCTTTTTTCTTGTTTTTCAATTCTAATATATATATATATATAGAGGACCCGACAGACGTTGTCCTGACGTGACATTGTTCTGTAATAAATGCACAACACATAAATAAAAGTAACTTAAGTTATAATTAGCAGGAATTTGGACGAAATTTCGTTAATATGACTATTATCAGTTTGTGATGGTTGTATTATTGTAATGGGTTTATTGATTAATTATGTTAATATTTATTTATTGATTAACCATACTACGTTAATATTTATTTTCACTAAATATTGAGATGTCTTTCGAAAATTGAATTAAAAAATCGAAACGTCGTAAAATTAATAATTAGTGTAATTAATAAAATTTCATCCACGTTATTTCTAATTTTCACTTAAGATCATTTTAAAAAAGTACATCCTGCATTTTTTTTAAATTTAATAATTTTGAAGTTTCATAACCATGTGATAGCTTAATTAATCTATTAATAAAAAATTAAAGCACTGGAAAAAAGCAACGTAGTTAAAATTTTTCTCATTCTTTATTTTAACATTATTTTACCAAAGTTTAGATAATAATTCTAAATTAAAAACCATTTTAGAAAATTTTTTATAAAATTAATCAGCTACAAAAATTATAACTTCAATTTTTTAAATGTACTTTAAACTATATTTATTTTACAAACTGACATTATTATTTTCAAAGAGCCGTTCAATACTTCATAAGTTGCATAGAATCAAATGAGAACTGACAATTTAAATTTGTAGGTTAAGTTGATTGTTATTGAATGCACAATGAATGATGTGTATACATCATTAAAATTCATGAAAAATCATGTAAAATACTCACTTCAATACTGTATCTTACAAATTTGCACAATGTATATTTTTTAATTATACTTTAAAACGTTATTTCAATAAATAATAATATAATATTCTCAATAAGCGCGCAATTCTAGCAGACTCTGTAATGCTTAGCAATTGCTAGATTTGAGTATACATACAGATTAAATGAACACAATTGAAAGTTTCATAAAACCTTAAAAAAACTGAACATTAGGAACTTCACAAAATTTAACCTTTCACAGAATGTAAATAAATCCAAATGGCAAAGCAACAGCATTACCTATCGGATAAAATTCACACAACTCTCTAATCACAGTATTCTGTGGAAAATAATTTTTTAACGAAAAAGGTTGTGGCTGCAAAATCATTACAATTAATACTGAACATTAAGAAACTTACAAAAAATTACGGAACTTCATAAAATTTAACCTTTCACTTTATAAAAGTCAGAATGTAAATAAATCCAATTGTCAGAACAGCACTACCTATCGGATTAAATTCAAACTACTCTCTAAACACAGTAGACCGTTAAACAAATTTCCTAGAATCCAATTGCAGCACCAACTACCGGTTCTGACTGATATGACAAAAATAAAAAAAAAAAAATCTAAAACGCGATCACAGCGCTGCCTACCGGATCCAATTGTGAACCTTAACCATCGCAAGATCAACAACAACACATAAATAAATAAATAAATAAATTTAAAAAAAAACATTTTCTATCGGATCAGATTCTGAATCTAAACTATTCTCGAATCAACTTAATCACACACACAAAATTTCATCAAAGTCAGTCCAGCCGTTTAGGAGGAGTTCAGTTTTATACACACGCACAGAAGAAATATATATATATATATATATATATATTAGCATTTAAAAAATTAAATTATATCTATATATATAAAAATGAATGGCATAAGAGACATACAGACAAACGTCTGTATGTCTCTTATGCCTTCCTAAACCGTTCATCCGATTGCGATGAAACTTTAGTGAGTTGTTTTGCGCACGCTCGCGAAGGTTTCTGAATTTGTTTGGACCCGCTAGGTGGCGCTGGCGTCGAGATATTTCGAAATTGTATTTATGGTCCGATTTGCTACATACTCAGAATACGAGTTACTTATATGGAAATAATTATCTCTGCAAAAAATGGACCCGCTAGATGGTGCTGGGGTTGAGATATTTAGAAAAATTATATTTATGGACCGATTTGGTTCATATTCAGAATATGAATATTAGTTACGTGAAAAGAAATATTTTTGCAAAAACTATACCCGCTAGATGGGGCCGGTGTCGAAATATTTACAAAACAAACAAACAAGTATACAAACAGACTTTTTTATTCTATATATATATATATATATATATATATATATATATAAATAAAAGGCATGTTCGTATGTGTGTCCGCTAAAGACCAAAAAACTAATGGACCGATTTACGCGCTGGCAAAAGGGGAAAAAGGGGGAAATGGAAAACGGGGAAAAGGTGGAAAGAGAAAAGGGGAAAACGGGAAAGGGTAAAAAGGAACTGGGAGAGGGGTGAGGAAGAAGTTGGAAAGGGAAAAGGGGAAGGAGATAAGTGAAAGGTAAAATTTGTGAAGTTCCGTAATGTTCATTTTTTAAATTTCTTTATCAAATTTTTTAATTGTGTTCATTTAAACTCTCTCTCCCCCCCACTCACTCTCTCTCTCTCTCTCTCTCTCTCTCTCTCTATATATATATATATATATATATATAGCGAAGCATTGCCGGGTCTGCTAGTTTTAAATAAATTTAAATCTCCTACAGCATAAAATAAATTAATTTGAGTTTAAAGTACTATATTTACAATAATGAAAAAAAAGAGATTCCATATTAAAAAACTGATTTTTTTTACATAGACATACTATTTTTGATGAACATAAAGGATGCTAGAGTGACTCATAATTTACTATATGCATAAGGTGTAGTAAGTAATTTATGTAATACAACAAAAAAAATTAAATAAAGTCAACTTTGAAAACATAAAAAACGCGCTAATAAAAAAACCCCTGTTAAATTTCGTAACTTATGACTTATAGTAGTTAACGCCATAAAAAATAAAAAAACCTGTTAGATTATTTTTACCCGAACACATCCATAGGAGTGGTATTGTATTTGACTATAATGTATGTTTGTTTGTCCCCTTCTGTAAATTTACAGATCCAACCAATCAATCATAATCATCTTTTATTTAGTAGTAGGTCTTCCTTCAGAAAGTAACGTATGTTATTTTAAATGTCTTATCTAGAAAGGTGATGGCATTACACTGTGGACAAAAATTAAGAATTATGCTATTTTCAAATTTTAATGATGGTATTCCGTAAAACGATAAAAAAGAAACACCTTTTACCTCTTGAGTTTTTTTTCAAAATATTTATCGATCTCTAGATAAGCGAAAAATGTGCTCAGCACAAGTAAGCTGGAAGCCATCGCGGCTAGGTGTTACATGCATGTACATTATCATTCATTAACATTCATTTTTTTTATTTTTATTAATATAACATTTCTAAAAAAAATAAAAGAGATACGCTAGTATCGTTTCTAGATGATTAGTACATTTAATGGCAAATTTATGGAAACAACAAAAATTCGCTAAATAAAATAATTATTAAAAAGCAAAAGAAACAGACTGCTAATCGTTTGCATCTACCTAAGTAAATATCTACCTTCTAATCGTATTGTATGCATCTACCAAGAATAATTATGAAAAATGATAAAAAAATTGTTTAATTAATTTAATCTTTTTTTTTTACCCACGATGGAGCAGAGAAGGTATACAGTATGCGTTTGGGGTAAGAGGTCTTGTCGTGTGTGTGTAGGGGAGGGCTATGTCTGTTACCATTTACCTCGTAAACTACTGGACCAATTTCGTTGCGGTTGTTTTGCATTACATAGGTATAGACTTCAGAGCATGTTCTTAGACATATTTTACGGTTATAAGCTGCCAGGGGGCGATGCAGTAGATACGTTTCTTCAAAACGGCTTTTGAATGTTTCTAAGTCTTTCTAACACCAACAAGGCTACATTATTGTGAGGATTATTAAGTAATTCGCGCCGGTCAAGTACTGCGTACCGAAGGAGTAGTGATTAAAAAAAAAATAATTTTGTGAAAATGAAATAACATATTTATTTTCTTTTGTCAAAATGGATTTTTATCAAGTACGGTTTCGTTCATCGAATATTTTTGATGTATTTTTAGATGAAATTAAGAAAAAGAAGCTATTTACTAATATTAGTGATAAATATTATTATCATAATTAATTACGTTTAATTCAATTAATGAAGGAAGTGGTGGAAACATGTTCAAAATTATAAGACCATGATTTTTCCGATCACCTTTAACAATTTCCATCATATTTCTGCTGCTTATCAACCGATTTGAATAAATGAGATGTCATTTTCTTTATAACATAAGACTTAACATTTAAGATATTATTTGAGGAAGCATAATTCGATAAAACTAATATTTATGGACTATTAATGATTAAAAAGCTACTTTAATTGGCCGATATTTTGGTATTTTTATGGTGAAATTATTTATTTCAGATTTATTTTTTTTTGTAAATGTTGGGTACCATATACCAAATTACTTGAAAATATCTCAATCGTAAGATATACAGTTTTATTTAACATATAAAGATATACTCGTATATCTTATTTTTTATCTTTTTTTTAAAAAGATTTATTCATTTATATTTTTTATGTATACAGTGTCCTTTAAAGGTGAGACCAAATTCTAGGAAGTGATTCTACTTAACATACTGAAGAAGAAATGTCCAGTGAACAAACGTCCGAAAACGCATATTTTTATATTTGTCCGCCATTTTATGTTTTGTAAGAAAAATATTATTTTTCAAGAACGGTTGGAGATAACTCAATAAAATTTTGTACTTTATTTTAACTAACATTTTTTTAATAGAAAAAAAAGTAACGATGCTCTTCGTTGGCAAATTTCAAAATGGTGGTCGTTTCAATTTTTCAATCTTAAATATCTTGGGAATTATTTGATTTATCAAATTGCGTTTTATTATAAAGATTATGAAGCATTTTTTTGTGAACAAAATGACACCTTAGTCGTAAAAATCCGACGACAAACAACAGAGTTATTGCAAAACGTAGGCCTTAACCGATATGGTGGCCATCTTGTTTTTTTTATTATCATGGTTTCTGAATCAGAAAATTTTATTTAGTTATCAAGCGAGTCATGATAATAAGAATAAAAAATTCGACCGCGCGATCGAAAGTAATTCTGTACTTTTTCCAAAAGTCAGTAAAAAGTATTTTAACAAATTCGGGCCTTGTTGAGAATCTCCGCGTAATATAGTACCGTTCTCGGTATGTTATTTACGATTAATTCAGCTGTTTTGGTTCTTCGTACAGATTTATCATTATAAGATTTATTTTAGTATTTTAAAATCTGTAAATGTATATTCTCGTTTTATTATAACTAGTATCCCCGTCTCGGCATCGCCTGCGTTATATGTGTATAGAACTTAAAAAATTGGAAATTTTATTTTAGTAATTATGTGTGAGTTGTTCTCAAGAGTTATCACTACTTACAACTTATCGGATAATTTTTTAGTTAAATAAAATTTCATAAAACACGACAAAATAAAAGAATTATCGAACTTCAGGGTAGATTATATTTCATAGTTTGGCTATCTGTCAAGTCCTACTAATATAAATAAAAATATTTTGTGAGAAACACTCTGATCAGAGATTCACTCCAATCTGACTGAAAGGTAGATCTTGTGACATGTTAATAGTATTAAAAGCTTTGACGAGGAATTGGTGATGTTTAAATTAAAACGGTAGATTTGAAGGGATCATATGGATTCCAGGAATAAATGAAATGTTTCGTATAACTGGTCCAGTAAGAAATATAGTTTCAGTGTTATTGTTACGCCTAACTCTGATCTGTAGTCTGGTACCATTATGCCGATTGGAAGGTAGAATATTAACATAATTGGTGAACTGACTTAATTGCAGTTATAAGATGGAAATCCTGATGGATTGAGAGCATTAAATAGCTTTTGAGGATGATGGACTGTAACATTAAACTATATCGATAGATTGATAGTCACGGAAATTACCGTCAAATTTTCCAAAAATAATGTTATTTATTGTTCTATCGTGATATTCCTTGGCGAAAATTATTTTTCTTTCGTAACAACCAATGACACAATTTATTCAATAAATCTGAAATAACAGGATAAATTCAGAATCAATTCGCCGATTGTACTAGTAACCTTACCTATTCTTTGATTGATGTTATATAATCAATTTTAATATTAATCACGGCTCGTTGGTATCGATATAAATTAATTACATAATAATTTCTACTTACCAACAATTTTTATTATGTCCGAGCGCTTTCGGATATTAATCCATCATCAGGAACATTTGTGTTGTGCATTATAATTATTTCTCTCACAAATTAATGTATTAAATGAATTTTGAATTTAAAAAAAAAAATTATAAATACAACAATTGATCGTCAAAAGGTAAAGATAATGTCGACGTAGTCCGTCATGTCAGTATGAAACTCTCAATTATTACGAAACAAAAAGCTTGTTATGTTTATAACAATTGGGAGCTTCATACCGACACGATGGACAATGTCGACATTATTTTTACTTTTTTGACGATCAGTTGTATTTATAATTTTTGTTTTTAAAATTCAAAATTCATTTAATATATTAATTTCTGAAGGAAATAATTATAATGTATAACACATAAATATTCCTGATGATGGATTAATATCCTAAAGCGCTCGGACATCATAATAATAATTGTTGGTAAGTGGAAATTATTATATAATTAATATGTTATGAAATCGTTATCATTTTCCATTATTTCATCACCGCTTCCCAATTTCTCGAAGGTTATAAGCCGAGCGTATACGTTGCTCTTCAAGTTAATGAGATCGCTGTGGCGTAGATTCAGATTGTCTACGATTACAAATTCTAGTAGCCTTAGAAGTTCTGCTTTCTATTACTGACCTCGCCGATAGGCGTTACGAAAATATTAATACCAAATTGAAAGTCAAATCTATGCCAATGATGTATACGGCTTACCTTGTTAGAACTTATTAGTTCAGGATATAAAAAACAACAGAGCGGTATTTCATTCGCATGAGGATGAATTCTCGCTAGTCGCCGCTAGGTTACCCACCGGGTTGGTCTAATGGTAAACTCGTCTTCCCAAATCAGCCGATTTGGAAGTCGAGAGTTCTAGCGTTCAAGTCCTTGTAAAGTCAGTTATTTTTACACGGATTTGAATACTAGATGGTACCGGTGTTCTTTGGTGGTTGGGTTTCAATTAATCACACATCTCAGGAATGCTCGAACTGAGACTGTAAAAGACAACATTTCATTTACATTCATACATATCATCCTTCATTCATCCTCTGAAGTAGTACCTGACGATGATTCTCGGAGGCTAAACAGGAAAAAGGAAGTATGGTCACCGCTAGGTTAGATATTAAATTAGTAGATATTAAATTTAGTAAAACGTATAATAACTTTATGAAGTCTATATTGATTTATACAATGATAATGACAATCGATATAGGCGATGATATTTTATTTAGTAAAAGAATTTCTAGGTTATTTATTTATAGGTTTTTATTTTTATTTATGATTTATATAGCAGTGAGATCGGTGAGATTTGAACTGTGGTGAACATTCCGGGAAGAGTTATGAGAAAATTTCGTAGTGATTGGTTCGGTTGTTTTAGCGGTTATCGGGAACAAAAGAAAAATACTTTTTTTTTTAGAATAGTAAGATTTTTAACGTTGTGAAAAACTTCATTTTATATGTGTTTATATCGAAAAAAAATTTATATTTATTTAATGTCGGCTTAACAGTAAAAAGTTTTCTTTTTTATCATTAAAAGGTAATAATATAAAAAAGGATTTTTTTCCTCCTTTTAAATAAAATATTTTGTATTTACTCTCCTTAATTCAAAGTAAAATCTTGTAAACTGTAAACAGGATCATACTTAAAAGAAGACTAAGCCTTTTTAAGTCAGATCGATTCTTATAAGGAAAATTCACTTTGCATTATATCAATACGTTGCCTTTTCCCCCCTTTTCTCTCTTTAACCCTCTTCTTTCTTATCCACCTATTGCTGCTGTTTGAAATAGCTTATTCAGATCTTTTTTTTCTTTCGTTACTTTTTTCTTTTCTTTAAGTAAATAGGATTAGTAAATGATAATAAGGGTGAATGCAAATTTTTGCTGTTATAATTCTTTATACATTTTGTTTGCGTTTCCTTTTATTGCTGTGTTTTTTAAATCTATTCTAGTTTTTATTGTTTTATTTGTACACCTATTGTTCTGTAATAAGCTTTTTACTCGTCGAAAAATTAGCGTTCCTTAAAAATTATATTTATTTATGGTGTATTAATTAGGTATTAATAAGGGATATTTGTTTATTTTTTTTAAACTGGGTGATTGAAAATAGGTAGCTTATATTTAATAAGCAAAAATTTAAGCAAAACTTAATATAATTTTCACCAATCCGAAAAACTAAAATTTTTGAGGTTCTTCAATTAAATTGGGTGTCAAATGAAATTGTTGGGAAAGCGACATAAAAAAGTAATAATATATAAATTATATGTTGTAGTATTCGTTAAAATATTTTATATGAAAAATTTTGTGTTTGTGAGTCTGTGAATTAATATAATTATTTATGTTTTTAATGAATTCATTTATGTGATTCTATTTTGAATATTAAACTTTACAAACGTATTATTTTTTTCTTTAATATAAACCTGTAAACATCATATAATTCGTTTTTATTTAAATAAAATTTATTTGAATAAAAAACTCGTATAAACCTCAAAGAGTCCAGGTAATCCGAACGAGGTTTATTCAACTTTTGTTTTTCAGATTTTTATTGGAAATATTATCACGTTAAGATATCAGTTAAAAAGAAAATATAAAATTAATTTCAATTTAAAATAATGAAGCAAGGCTGGATATTAATTTGATTCTTGTAAATTGTTATAAAGATAATCTTTTTTGTCGATTTACAGCATAAGTTTTTATTATTTTCCGAAAATTACATTATCTAGTTTATTTAAAATATCTGCAGCAAATGTCGTTTTTACGAGGGATGACTGAAATATAATGCGAAATCGCTGATAAATCTCAAATGAAAAGAGATAATCAAATGAAACAAATGCGGTAAAAAAAAATACATTTTATTTGCTACAAAAACTTAATTTTTTTTCATCTTAAGTCACCATTTATAGCTACTACATTTTTCTCATTTTGTCAGTGAAGAATATTGGCGGTCTCTCCTTGTCCACGACCTCACACTCTGGTGGAATAAATATCCTTAATTGTGGAAAGAAGTGAAAATCGGAAGGGACCAAATCTGATGTGATGGAGTAGGTTCAGAAGTCAACTTCACAAGAGCCTCGGCGGAAAGCGATGTGTGGCCGAGCATTATCGTATGCAGAATTATCGGCTCCGTAGAATGTTGAAAACGACGCACACGTCTGCTAAGGTGTTTTAATTTTAGAGTGTTTCTAAAATGGTGGGATGGCTTTACTTTTTCGGATTCTACTTGTAAAACTAAACAAAAAAATGTCCTTAGGAAAAATGGCAACTAATTCTTCGTTCCCCTCTGCCCACCTTTTTGTTATTTTTATGTAAAAACTTATATCTCAATTTCGGATAGAGGAATCACATTAACATTTGGTAAGCCTTTTCGTAATAGAGTTTTAAAATTAGGGAAAATCAGTACTTGAATACCTTTAGAAATTACAAAATAGCGGCCGTGTTTATTTTTCAATCCGTTATATCTCCATAAATATTACTTTTATCAAAATTTGGTAATTTTTGTTAAAATATTAAACGTTTTATTTTGAACAAAATGACACTTAATTTTTTTAAATTGGTTTACAAATAGCCGAGTTATGGAAGCAATTTTTGCATCTAATATTGTGTCTGTTTTCATGTCCTCTACGTTCAGTTCGATTAAATATTAATTGTTTTTATTTATTGTTAATTCTAGTATTGTAAAACAGTACAAATTAAGTAATAATCTTCTCAAAACAAAATTTAATATTAATAATAAAACAATCGATTATAATTTTTCACTTTTGAATAATTTTACACAACGACTTTCTGATCATGTTCCTGCTGACAATGTAAAAATCCAATGCACTTTATTTAAAGATAAAACCGTACTATTTTAAAAGTAGTTTAAACTCATAGTTTACTTGTGAGTTTATATTTATCATTCAGTCTCATCGGTTTATTTTTTAAGTTTTGTTGTTTTATCATAATGGAGTTTGAATGTTCTTTTGCCCCAATATATGAGATGCATTTATTGTACGGTTTAGCAAACTGCAACAGGGGAAAAGCAGAAAGACTGTATGAAAACAGGTTTTCTAATAAACGTGTGTCAAATAAAAAATCGTTTGAAAGACTTCACGTACGGCTTAGGGAAACAGGTTCATATTCACCAGGGAATCGTGACCGTGGTGGTAGACCAAGGAGTACTAGAACTATTGAATTAGAAGAAAGTGTTCTAAATCGTGTGGAAGAATCCCCTGATCAAAGGACACGTTCTCTGGCAATACAAGGTGTGGAGCACGTAATTATATGGCGGATTTTAAATGGTTACTGTGTTTACCTTTATCACTTGTAGCGAGTACAGAGGCTGACCGCCGATGATTTTCCACATAGATTGGGTTTCTGTAACTGGTTTCGAAGAACGTTAATCGAAGACCCTTTATTTTCGGTAAGGATTTTGTTCGCAGATGAAGCTTCTTTCAACAGGTGTGGTGTTCAAAACTATCACAACCAGCATATCTGGTGCGATGAGACTCCTCATGATACCTTCCAAAGTAGCCATCAACAAGATTTTCCCTGAACGTAAGGGCAGGTATTTTTAATGACTATCTTTTTGGTCCTACCATTCTACCAAATCGTTTAAATGGAGAAAATTACCTTGCTCATGTAACCGAAAATCTTATACGTTTGTTTGAAGACCTACCTTTACAATTAATTAAGAGAAAATATGTGGTTTCACCACGATGCAGCTTCAGCACATTTTACTCAGTATTAGATTTCCTGCATGAAACTTTCAATGAAAAATTGATATGCCGTGGAGGGCCAGTGCCCTGGCTTGCCCGATCACTTGACTTAAATCCTCTTGACTTTACCTGCAAGGCAATTTGAAACATATTGTTTATTCAACTCCTATACTCAACATTGAAGATTTTCAACAAAGGATCCAAAATGGATTTTAAGAAATTCGGAATACTCTCGGAAGTTTTGAACGGTTAAGACCTCTCAGAAAAAGATCTGGAGACTATGAAATTTCTAATATTGAACACTTTGAACACCCTTATAACTTTTAACAATTGTTAACCGTTTATTTAAAAAAAAAGTACACCTAACGTTCTAGAACAGTTTACGTAATCACAGGTAGTGGTTTTATTTCTTTGATTACTAGGTCTTGTTATTGTGAGAAAATTGTTACTTAATTTGATACTGATTTACAATACTAGAATTAACAATAGATAAAAACAATTAATATTTAATCGAATTGAACATATAGTGTAGGACATGAAAACAGATTCAAAATTAGATCAATTTTTTGCCATAACTCGGCTATTTGCAAACCAATCTAAAAAAATAAAGTGTCATTTTGTTCAAAATAAAACGCTTAATATTTTAACAAAAATTACCAAATTTTGATAAAAGTAATATTTTTGGAGAACGGATTGAAAAATAAACACGGCAGTCATTTTGTAATTTTCGAAGGTATTTTGTCCTGATTTTTTTCCTATTTTAAAACTATTACCAAGACGCTTACAAAATATTAATGTGATTCCTCTATCCGAACTTGAGATATAAATTTTTATATTTATGTTGGATTTATATTTTTAATATTAATATTTTTTATTTTATAATATATTATATTTTATAAAATTTATATTTATATTTTTTTTATATTTTTTTATTTATTTATATTTTTATAAATTTTTATGTAAAAATAATAAAATGGCGGACAGCGGGAGGACGAAGGAGAAATTGCCATTTTTCCTGAAGATATTTTTTGTTTAGTTTTACAAGTAGAATCCGAAAAAAGTATAGCCAGCCCACCATTTTAGAAACATTCTGTATATCATCACACAAAATTTCTAGTCCAGCCGGCTTTGAGGTAGTCAACCATGTATGCGTGTTTGGAATCTCAGATCAGTGTCAGGACATTATTTTTTTACGGAGGGTTATGTTTTGAATTTTTTTGATTGTGGTGAACCATAGTGCATAGTATTCCATGTTCTGCTGTTTTTCTACTGGGTCGTTATGATGTACCCAAGTTCCTTCTCTCGTTACAGTATTGAAAAGGAACTCATCTCTCTCGTCACGGTAACATTTCAGAAGCAGTAGACGCATTGACATAGCAACCGTACTCGATTTCATAACAATAGTGAGTAACAAAATTGAGAGGGTGTAGATCAACGAGTTTTCGATATTAATGGTAAAGGAAGATGGTAGCACCTGTCGTCTTGTGCGGTATTTTTCTCTTCTTTTACATTTCAGTCGCCCCTCGTATGCTTTGTTAAATAAGAAACTATTAATGATTAATTGTATACCAATATTGTCATTCTATGTTAACTGGTAGGCGAGGTTTGTTGTTAAATTATTTATAATTTCTGTTTTTAATTTTTATAAGATTTGCGATTACAATTTAAAATACGCAGATTATACAATATTAGAATTTAAGCGCTTTAAAGGATTATAGTAGTTACTAAACAGATTTAAAGATGTAAATGGCTGCTATTAAACATTTTTAAGATAAAATATACGATAGTAAGTAGACATATAACTATGACGTTGGCTTTGTTTTTATTAAAATTCCTCTTGGACCAGTACAAAGTGGATGCTGTTTGTATGACGATTGGGATAATTCTGAGAAATAAACAGTAGAATAGAAAAATCCAGATGAACTTTCTTGTGAGTGAGGATTGTCCTGGGTAGCCACAATTTAGATTAACCCACCGGCTTGGTCTAGTGGTGAACGAGTCTTCCCAAATCAGCTGATTTGGAAGTCGAGAGTTCCAGCGTTCAAGTCCTAGTAAAGTCAGTTACTTTTACACGGATTTGAATACTAGATCGTAGATACCGGTGTTCTTTGGTCGTTGGGTTTCAATTAACCACACATCTCAGTAATGGTCGAACTGAGACTGTACAAGGCTACACTTCATTTACACTCATACATATCATCCTCATTCATCCTCTGAAGTATTATCTGAAAGGTAATTACCGAAGGTTAAACTGGATAAAGAAAATAAAAAGCCACAATTAAGATTAAAAATTGAGGAATAAAATGATGTCCTTTCTGTCCTGATTTATTGTCTTGTTTTCAATTTTTAACAAAAACACGATTGTAAAGAATTGTGGGTTTTTGAGATGTGTGAGATTTTATCGACGCGTAAGATTGGTATGAGATAAGGTTCCTAATGAGCATGCATTGAAAAGGTTAGATTCCAGTACAGTGGTAAATGAGATTAATAGAATATAGGAGTACTTTGTAAATGTAGCGAAATATCCAGAGAAGTATCGGATTTTTGTGTTTTACACTTGAAGGGGTAATCATGAGAAAACGTTCGATAACGAACTTTGTACATGAAGAAGAAGAAGAATATTTATGTTTTTTAAGTATATAATTACATTTAATGTAGTTTTAATTAAAAAATAAAAATTTATTAATAGATTTATTTTAATAAATAAAATTTTATTCCTTATTAATTAATAGTGTGATTTATCGATAATTAATATACAGCTCTTATTCGTAGAATTTATATGTAAAGCATTTACATATAATTTAAGTTTATGCCATTTTATCTAAAAAAAAAAAATATTCGTATTAATAAATGAAATAACTAATTTTAATTGGAATAAATAAAATAATATTTTTGATAAATTACATGCAGGTCGTTATACTGTAGACGAAGTTTTTCATAACTGATTTAAATCTTCCGTATTTAATCTGTCTGTTGTAATAACTTAATTGTATCTGATATTTACATGTAAAAAAAACTAAAAAAAAATTATATTTTAATTTTTCTGTAAGTTTTTATTTTTGAAGTCGACGTAAAATTAAAAACATCCAGTTATACAGTCTTGTTTGTGTTCATCGGATATTCCAGATTTAAAAATTGGTTGATATCCTCTATTTTTAATAAAAACATTTTTATCAAATTTACTGCAAAAAATTGAATAACTTTTTTTCCGTATACATTTTAGCAAAATAAAAAAAATCCACCAAAATTGTTCAAGTAATTTTTTTTGAATTTTTTTATTTGTTTTTTGGCAAGGTTTTTTAATAAATTATTTTCAGAAATGTTTCCATTTTCATATGAACATTTTTTTCAAAATTTTCACTGAATATTCATGTTGTATTCAATTTCTACTTTAAACATCAGACTTAAAATTTTAGTTATATACTCCGTTTCAAAAATTTTAACCATTCAAACACAATACGTCTTTTAAATTGAAACACGTGTTGAATCAATTGATGCACGAGCGACAGTCGTGTCATATAATTTACATTTTCTATCACGAATTGTTTTCGATTTTGTTTTTCACGATGTAAAAATAAAGTATGTTATTTATTTTATTGCTATGAATGAAGTTTTAAATTGAACTTTGTTGTTGTTCCTCAAAGTATATTATTTTAAATTTCTTTAGTTTTGTAGTAAATTTATTTGTTACAATTTTTTTTTTTTAGAATTTTGTAAGCATATTTTTGGTCTTTTATACAGATTTATTAAATACTACTTTGTTTTACATTCTTGATTGATGCGGTATTTTTACGAGTCGTATTTATTATTAATTTGGTGATTTTTTTTTTCAGGGCGAGTGAGTATTTAATTTGAATAATATAACCTTTGATGATTTTCTAAAAGTACGTACATCTTTTATGGATACCGCTTGCTCATGGTAATGTATCTTTCAAAAATAAATCTTACTAAATAAGTTTTGTTTCAGTTTTTGTTAAAATATGACTTTGCTACAAAAATGACTGTAATTTTATTTAGTCGTATAATTAATTTAATCGTACATTAATAAAAAAATCTCTTTATAATTGACTGGTACCCCCCGCCGCTCCCGACTTCATCCGTGCTATATGCGTATATGCGTAAAAAATTAGAAATAATTTTTTTAGTGATTATTTGTTAACCGATAACATTAACTTTAATAAAGCATAATACCTCTCTGAAGAAGTCGATATTTATATCGAAATTCATTATTCAACAAACCATCAAAACTTTGTTAAATAATCTTATGTAGACATTGATATTTAAATTCATATAACTACCTGAAAAAGTCGATATTGACATAGGCAGCGATCGAGATACAGATAATGATATTTGTATAAACAATATCTATCGACATAGACGACATTAAATTTAGTAAAAGATATTCAAGGTTGTTTACTTATAAGTTTTTTTTTATTTATGATTTATATAGTATTAAGATTGACGAGATTTGAACTGTGATAAATATTCCGGGGGTTATAAGAAAGTTAGTTAAAATTTTGTAAAGATTGGCTGTATAATTTTCGCAGTTATCGGGGACAAACGAAGTGACCTTGCTTCTTTATATAGCAGTTAAATATAAATAATTTATAAAATACATTCCAACAGTAGAATAAATTAATTAGATATTGACCTTTACACATTTGTAATACTTTTTTTTTTGTTAGAGCACTTTCGTAGTAATAATAAAACAAAATTATTTTTTTAATATACCTTTTAATATTTAAAAATACTAAGTACACTATGAAAGCACTCCACCTACAAATATTAAGAAATAGACGGCGTATATTAGTGGGCCTTTTATTAGTTTATTATCTATCTTTAATAAGTGAATACATAAATGACAAATTCAACCGTTGAATTATTGTAAATTTCGATTTTAAAATCGGATTGCAATGTTAATAAATATAGAAATTTAACAAATTTATTTATTTTTTATTTTCATTGTTACTGTCAATGAGGTTCCACAACTAAATTTTTTTTTTTTTTACGTAACTACGATACAATTCACTCTGAAAAATGGCCTTCTTTTATAGCTCCGCTTATAATTATCCAATTCCAAGCTTCTTATAGAAAATGAGAGTTGTAGTAATTTTATGTTCATTTTTTTTTTATATTGAGCCAAATACGAGTACACTGATGTCCGTCAGGATTGCATCATTGAAATTCATGCAATATTCGTTTCAACAGGTCGGTTTTACCAAATGTTTAAAAATCGCGTCTGTCCTTTTATGCGCGTGCGCACATAGAGAGAAAGAGAGAGTTTGTTTTGCTTTTATTTCGCTGCGAAGTGCATACGTAGTAGTAAATTACATCGAATGTATCTATCGAGATACTATTTCGGTTTTTTCTCAATCATAATGATGCCCAAATATTTTGGAAAATTCTAATTACACAAGAACTGGAATGTTTTAGAACTATCGAGTCGTACGCTGATTGGCTGCATGAACTGTAGGGGGATACTATTGTCTTGGCAACTTGGTGGAAATAGAGAGCGTCTCCGTCATGCTTGAGGCCACATGATAGGTGGAACTACTATGTTGGTCGTTACTAGTAACGTCACGATCAATGATTTGTGGAAATAAATTCGCACAAAAAATTCTGATTTCAGGATAAATTTAGGCAGGTGTAAAAAAATTGCTGTGATAGATGCTATCAACAAACGGTTAAGCTGTATGAGATCGCCTTTTTTGTTCATATTCCCTTGGAACCGTGGTAAGCATTTTAGGAATAATTTTTTCGGTCAACCGTAAGCTTAGCTGTATAACAAATATTATTTCTCTCAGAAACGTCGACGTTTTATTTATAAATGAGACTATGAGAGGTTGTGGAAAAAAATCATTAATTTATGTTACCTATTAAAAAATTTTCTGCACAAAGTAAGGGAAAATCTTTTAGTACACTATATAAACATGAACTTCATTATGTTTATAAACTAAAATATCACTCTATTTCTTATTTTTGTTTACGATTTTTTTTTAATGTAATGTTCAAAAGAGAGAAAAAAGCTTTTTCTCCTTTAAAAGCTTTCTGTATTTCACGAACGTAATTTATTTTTATTACCTGGTTTTAATGGAGATATTTCGTAATTATTTCTGTATTATTTTAGAAAAGATTTCCTTTATAATGTTCGGTGTACTCTCCTTTTATTTGTTCGTAGTATTTAGGCGTATAATGTTTTAACGAAATGTCAGTAATATTCGCCAATTATTTCATATTGCATTACTCAACTGTTTTAATAGCATTTTATGAAGTGAAAGAAAGAGGTAAAGAGAGAGAGAGTGTGTATGTTTGAAAAGTGGTGGAAGGAGAGAGTGTAATGCGTACAGTTATTAAAGTTCACTCTTTGCTGATTGTTGTAGTTTTAAATAAACTTGTCTGATTTTAATCAATGCATTTGATTCATTAACACGTTACAGTGCATGTAAATATTTTATATTATTACTAAATTATAAATTTAATTGCGTATAAAACTACCATTTTATTATACAAATTTTTTATTGCTTTAATATTTCATTACAAAAATTTATTTTACGTAAGGTGTAATTAACCTAGTTCGGTTATCGTAAAAATTGATGTTTGTATTTCTGACTGTCTCGTCTGTGTGCAATTGGATTTCTCTTATTATCGTATTCCTTTAAGTTTCTAAAACTATAAAATTTTTTTTATTACTTTAATTAACTTTAGTAATAAAAACTAAGTTTTAATATTTTTCCATTATAAATAAATGTACTTTTCGTGCGGTTAAAGTTTTGTCTTAGTTCTGTTTTAATTATATAATTTTTATTTATTGTATTTTATATTGTTGCAGTTTAATAATAAATATCTGTCTAATCAATAATAAGTAATGAAATTTGATGTTACCGGGATTTTTTTTTTGTTTGATGAGTTTTATGGCGTATGAAAAATGTCAAGCTAACCGGGATTCGAACCCGGGACTTCCGGATGAAAGGGCGAGACATCATCACTTCGCTACGGAGATCGGTATTATATTTTTATTTCCTTGTATAAAACAATTTCGGTTTTCAGATTTCAACGGAAATATTCATTTTGATCATCCTTAAATCCATTTTGACTAGTTTCGACGTGACGTCTGTACGTATGTATAACTCAAAAACGATTAGCCATAGGATGTTGATATTTTGGATTTAGGACTGTTGTAATATCTAGTTGTGCACCTCCCCTTTTGATTGCAATCGGCTGGACCAAAAGTGTCCAAAAATCCCAAAATAAAAAAATTAATTGATTTTGGACATTTTTTTAACTGAAGTAGTAAGCCCTCATTGCGAGCTTTTCAACGATGTATCTATCATAAGCAGTACTTATTTTTCATTGGTTCCAGAGTTATAAACAAATAAAATTTTAATTAATGAAATATTTGGATGTTACAAGGGGAAGGAACATCGGTACGAATCCGACTACATCTACTTTTTTAAATTAAAAAAAAAAATTTAATATATCCATTTATTAATAATTAATAACCGACGATTGTAAAAAAAATTACAATAAATAATAATTCAATAATAACAATAAGAAAAAATCAGAAGATATTAGTGAAATAAAATTTTATGTATTTTTAAAAATCTGTACATGTAATTTAATAGGCATACAAGGAAGGTGTCCACATCAGATTTGGTGAAACATGTGATTATTTAATATTAATTGAAAATTATAATTTAGAATCGTATTATTTTTATTTATGCATTTGCTTCAGTCTACTTCATAACTATTATCAAGTAGATATCACTATAAAATTTAGTAACTTTCACCTGTTTCAATTTTGTTTTCATTTTGTTCTGGTTACATCATATAATTTAAAAAAGATAGATTAGATAGATGTAAGATTTACATTTATTTAAAGAATAATAGAGGGACTTTTACTCTAACCTAATATTTCAGGTAAGATTGTTGAATTAATAATCGTATAAATATTTGATGTTAATCTAATATTTTAGCAATTGTGTAACTGTCCATTTTATTAAAGGATTGGAGGGTCGTATCTCACTTTCAAATGAAATAAGTCTAAATGACGTGCAGCAAAAAATGTATATATGTAATTTAATAGGCGTATAAGGAAGTCATTTGGTGTCCACATCAGATATGTTTTATTTCATTTGATGTTACTTAGGTTGTATTTGGTAGTCCATCGGGCTACTTCACCAGTCCGGTGGACTACATAATTTTTTTTTTAGCCTCAAACAAGTTTAAATCTTATTAAAGAGGTAGAAAATATGATTTATTCAATCCATAAATAGGAGTTTTGTAAAATTGTCTAATTTTTTACTACTTCAGATTTAACCAACTTGAAACCGAATTGTCTAATGAAATTGAAAACAATTTTTTTTTTATAGCTTTGCTTTTTCAGTGAATTATAACGGCTCGTTTTCAGATAGGTAATATTAATCAACATATTTTGATAATTTTTTTCTAGGTTTGCTCTTTTATCAAATTCGTCCAATAATTTAAGAGATAATTGACTGTAGAACAACTATTTATTCTATGAAAACGAAACTAACGCTGCTTTTCAATATAATCCCCGGCTACATCTAGGTACTTCTCAGAATTTTGTGTAGCCGTTCTTATTCCAGTATTAAAGAATTGATAATCTCGATGTCTTAGCTGTTATTGCCTGTTCATTGTTGTCACGTAAAAATTCTTTGAGAGGAGCAAACAGACAAAATAATCTGATATTGCGAGATCGGAATTGTCGTGTGGATATGAAAATATTTCTACTTCCAACCCAACTTTTGAATAGCGTACCGCATCTTTTGAGCGGTATGATAGCGATTGTTATTCAAAACTTTTTGAAACTAGATCAGGACGTTCCCTCCTTACTCCGGTTTTCACTTTGTTTGCTACCGTTTCAAAATAATGATCTCGTTTGAGACTGATTAATGTTATCAGTTTAGGGTTAGTGTCCATGTTAGGAGACGTACATCGATGTGAATGTCGCTTGTGGCATTCGCATCGGTGGCATCTTGACAGCGGCCACACTGAAATACGTCTTGAGGCTATTGAAGATGACCCCCGCTAACGACCCTAAGGGCTAGGTACGGAGGGGGCGGCGAGGCGGTCGGACCTAATACAACAACATGGTAGCTCACCGGGCTGGTCTAGCGGTTAACTTGTCATCGCAAATCAGCTGATTTCGAAGTCAAGAGTTCTGAGGTTCACATCCTAGCAAAGGCAGTTACTTTTACACGGATTTGTTTTTGGTAATCGTTTGTTTAATGTTTCTCTCAATTCCTTTCTATTCTGTCTTCCAATCGGGGTCAAATACTCGCTGTTCGTTGTATGTTGCTCATCCAAGTAATCGCAATAAGTCGAGTCTTTATATCCCCGAAACACCGTTAGCTTCACCTTTCAGGTTAAAGCATAGGTTTTGAATTTTTTCTGGCGGATAAATTCGGATGTTTCCATTCCGTACTCTGACTTTTGGATTTCGGGTCAAAATGATGAATCTAAGTTTTATCACAAATTACGAGCATTACCTTCCGTTGAAAACCGTCGTTTAAGTTTTGAATAAACGTGAATTCAGACGTCTTTGTAATCTTGAGTCAACTGTCTAGGAACCTACCTTGAACACGTTTTGCATTCAGATTATCATGGATAATGGGACGGACAATCTTGCGCATTACAAATGTCAGCAATTTGTCAAATTTTAAGCAATTTTTCGTGCGAATAAGATCATTAATGCGACTTTGCAAAAGATCAATCGAAACTTTCATAGGTATTTCGCTACGATGAAAATTGGTGATACTTGTTCTGCCCGATTTAGACTGTCCGATCCACTTACAAACTTTTGTGCAATCAATAGATTTTTTGTGGTACTATTCACGAGTGAATTTCGGTTGGTTTTACAACTTTAGGAAAAAAAAAACTTATCACAGAACAATGTTATTCCACGGTTCATGTTTTAAACGGAACCGTCATTTTTAAATAATAAAAGTGGTTTTAATTATGGTAATACGTTTATGTCAGGGTTGCCAACTTGATTGTTATAGAATTTTAGTTTATTAAATAGTTTTCCCGCTGTTGCCATTCTTCTCTTTAATTACTGAAAAACCCTCGTATTACTGTAAATGATATTTAAGTATAAGTAAGTAGTAATGCGATCAAAAATAAATTCTCTTTAAAATCAAAATTTGTTAAATTGGGTTACATACTTAAAATATACGTTGCTACTTAATCTTTTTATTATCGACATTTCGAAGAAAAATACGGTATTAGTTTCAGTCGCAAGGTGAGATTGGGGGGTGAAATTGAATTATCTTTACGTTTTGAGATATGAGGGGTACTAAAATAGTATTATGTGTATATAATAGCATGTTTTTTATGTATATACTTCCGGGACGTATTTTTCGGACTTCAGGAACTGATTCAGGGCACGAAAATCAGCAAAAGTCCTGTTTTGCTTTGTTTTTCATCTGGACGCCATTTTGTTGTGATTTTCAACAAAAAGATTTATTTCTCAGGAGGGGTAAACCTACTTTAATTAAATTTGGCAAAACTAAGACTAGTCTCTTATTATAAAACAAAAAAAAACTTTAAAACGTAACTTACAAAAATTTCAAAATGGCGGCCATTATAATTTTTTAATCTTCAATAGCTTTGTAATTATTTGTTTGATCAAATTGTTACTTTCACAAGATTTATTAAGCATTTTATTTTGAACAAAATGACACTTCATTTGTAAAAATCCGTTGTCAAACAATCGAGTTATTGCAGACAGTTAAACAGGTAGTACGTTTGGGCACCATAATGCAAGATAATAATTTTTATTAGTTTATTACTACTATTTATTATCAATAATCTTTATTACATTTAATGAAGGAAATAAAAACAGGCAAAAAATTATCAGCTTGCATTACGGTGCGCAAGCGTACTTCAGCGTACTTCAGCGTATTTCATCGATTTCAGATTACTAGTTAAGAAATAATTACCGTAAAAAAAAAATGTTAACTTTAAAGCTTTTTCTTCGTAAAATTTTCAAAAACCTTTCAGTTCCTGAAGTTCGGCGAATACTTCCAGGAACACTCTCTCTCTATATATATATATATATATATATATATATATATACATAAAACAAGACAAATTTACTTAAAAACATTATCTTTATTAATCTCTTGGGTTATCCATTCAATTATACAAACTTATAAATTAAATACACTACGTTTCACTTTGAATTCTCAAAGTTTCCTCAGGTGACAAGACACATTCAAACACACATTATACAAAATTCTCTTACGTACCAAGAAATTAACTGGTCTACCCATCATAGATAACAATATTTTATCCCCACCGTTGTTGTAATAAATCCCCCTACACATACATGACTCATCTTATCTTTAGGAGATTAGTTTTAAGTGTATTGTATTTTCGTACTTCCCCCATACCTTCGTAACCCCAAACGTAAAGAAAATTAAATTTCACCTTCCAGTTCCACCGTGCTACATATAACATTTTGGCGTGAAAATCTCCAAAACTATTGCTAGATTTATTTCATTAAAATTTAACAGAGTGGGCGGGAATTAACTCCCTATTGAAAAGTATTCTTAACTTTTTTAATATTTAACTAATTTTCATGATATTTACATTGGTAGAATTGTTTTTCATTGCTAAAATTTCACATAAGCACCACCATTATCTACCAGTTTCCTTTTATATATTCCGGTAAGTAAAAAATAACAGACTCAAAAAGGTAAAATAACTTTTTGGAGCTAAACTTCTACAAGAAATTTAGAGCGAATTCAGTAAAATACTCTCGGAAATATTTTTAAACCAGTAAAGAAAACATTACTGAACAGTAATAGAGCCTTTTCTTTTTGAATCCACCTTTAGTGAAAATTATTCTATTATTTTATGAAATAAACAATAAAAAAGTAAAAGTAATCTGAAAGATTCATTGTCTTATAATCAATCAAACATATATACTTAATCTACGCAGAAATACGATGATTATTAATAATGTTAGATACAGTAACTTTATAATTCATTTGTCGCTTGGGGGAAAAAACTTTTAATTTAAAACTACTCATATTTATCCATATGTAGCCTACATCTTAATTTAACCTAAAAAAAGAATTACACCACATTTATCATATTTATGACAGTACCAATATCATAAATTATACCCTAAATTAGAAAAAAAAATCCCTCTTAACTTGGAAAATAAGCCAACCAACCGATCCTATTACATTTTTTATATAGCTCATTATAGTAATTACTCATAATGTATGAATATGCCACCGTTCCGACCCGGCAAGTAGACAATAAAAAAAAATTATAATAATAAAAATTCTTGCGCAAATCTGAGCAAGACTGACTTTTCGTTAATTTTTTTTGTATAATTATTTGCGTAAACATAAAAAAAAAACATAAATTAAATGAGAATAATAAGGTATAATAATAATGATAATAGGCATAATTATTTTTTTGTTCAATATTAAATTTTATGTTTATAAGAAAACTGAATTATTATAACCGTAATTTGATGAAATAATTAAAAATAACTAGTAGTAAATAACACACAAGCATCAAGTTTCAATTCACTTAACGCTGTGACTCACTGCTTAAGCGCGTATGAAAATTACACCGATACAAAGTCAACATAATCATAAATCTATGCCTCATAACGATAATATGTTGCCTCTTTTCGACCTTAAATTGAGCGTTAACTGAAGAATGACTAAACCAATCTACATCAAATTTTTACCTGCACAACTTCAGATACACTACTATAAAAATATAAATTTCGATGAAATTTATTTATTTATAGTTTTGGAGATTTCCAAACACAGAATTTTATATATGATGGTTATTTTTGCGGTTTTCGAGTCACAAAATTTTATACATTAAAGGTACTTTTATATTCCTTATACCTCAAACCATAATGAAAATTCATTTTCACCCCTTAATCCCACCATGAGATCGAAAAAAATATCTAAAATGAGGTTACGTTGCTTTTGTCGACCTTAAATTGAGCGTGACTCAGGAACTATTCGAGCAATCTTCATCAAATTCTCATATGTACAACTACAGATACACTATTACAGCATGTCTACGGGTGGGCGGGAATTAACTCCCTACTGAAAATTGTTTATAACTTCCTTAAATATTTAACCGATTTTCATGAAACAAAAAGCATTTTTTTCCTTACAATGGTACAATTTATTACAATATATCTCATTTATGCTATTTCCGGTATCATGACGCAACGTCTAACCTTGCGTGAGCGGATTCAACTGGCATCCCGGTACGAGTATGGCGGTCCGACAGGTGGTGGCGAAGTGTGAAAAGACCTCGTGCCTCACTAGATGCAAAGACCGTAAAGAATTCCAACTCAAAGCTAATGGACACAGGTTCTGTATCAGACGTTAGGAAACGCGGTCGCCGCTAAACATTCAGGACGGAAGAAAATCTGCAAGCGGTTCAGGAAATGTTCACTCTAAGTCCTAAAAAGACAGGCATCTCGCGAAAGCGGTTTAACCCGACACACAATTCGAACCGTTCTGAAGGAATAATTGAATTTTCAGCCACGGAACCAAGATTACTGCCAGGAATTATCGCCGGAAGACTGTAATCTTCATCGGTTGGAATATGGGGAGAAGATGCTTACTTGGTTTGAAGATTGGTATGATGTTCTCGGTAATATCCTGCGGTCAGATGAAGCTGTGTTTCATGTTGGGGGTTTGTTAACCGGCACAATTATTATTATTATTGGACAATAGAGGGCGGTTGTTGTAAAAACCATCATCGCCCATAAGTTGTGGGTTTAAAAATAATTTTTATGCCAGATGGGGACGTCGTGGCGCCCTTGAATGGCCAGCAAGGAGTCCTGAACTAACGCCCTGCGACTTCTTCCTGTGGAGTTGGACGAAAGAGGAAGTTAATCGCGCTAAACGAAAAACATTCTTGATGAATTGGAGTAACGAATTCGACCAAGTTCTTGGAAATTTACTGCTGTATTATTTGCAAAAGTCCGTCGCAAAAACCTTACAGGACATGAAAACAAACACAAAATTACAACATCAATTTTCTGCCATAACTCTGCTATTTGTTAATAAATTTTAAAAAGTAAAATGTAATTTTGTTCAAAAGAAAAGGCTTAATATTTTATCAAATAATATAAATTTTGATAAAACTAATATTTATGGAGATATAAACGGATTGAAAAATAAACATGGTCGCTATTTTGTAATTTGCGAAGATATTTTAAGTCCTGATTTTTTGCTAATTTTAAAACTTTATTACCAAGATGCTTACCAAATATTAATGTAATTTCTTTATTCGAACTTGTGATATAAATTTTTATATAAAAATAACTAAATAATCGACGGGGGAATACAGAAAAATTGCCATTTTTCCTATGGATATTTTTTGTTTAGTTTTAAAAGTAAAATACGAAAAAGTATAGCTAGCCCACCATTTTAGAAACGCTGTATATTTATCCAACAAGTTTTCCAGCTACTGCCGTGTCTGGGTGTGTGTAGGCAAACAAAATTACTGTTACCGGATTGCCAGGCCTGATGTAACTGCAGTGTAAGTGTAAATATGTAGTCTGGAGCAGACTGAGGTCGACCATCCCTAAGACATGTGGTTAATTGAAATCCAACTTGCAAAGAATAGCGGTATCCACAGTTTTTGATAAACTAGTTGAAATTTAATTTTTTTTCTTTTATTTTAAATAAAAACTGCTGTAAGGGAAAATCGAGAAATCAGTTTTTGAAATATAACTTCAGTTACTCAATGACGGAAACACTTCAGTTTCGGAAAAAATTTGACGCATAGGGTCTGCTCGTTATTTTTAATTATTTCATCAAATTTCGTTGTAGCAATTTAATTTTCTAATAAAAAGAAAATATATTCTAATATCAAATAAAAAAAATTATACCCCATTTAATTTTTTCTCTTTTTGTTTTGTGTATTTCTTGACCCAAAAATTTTATAAAATAATTATATAAAAAATAAAATAACGAAAAGCCAGTCTTCTTGCGCAAAACTGCTCAAGATTTTTTTTTTATTTAGCATCGATTGCTAAAAGTTTAAATATAAAACCTTTTGATAAGGTATTATTTTTATCGCGGCCTTTTTTGTAAATGCGGTTTTGAATATTAAATGTTTATTTTATTTTCCTACTGCAATCTTTTGGAAAAAAATTCAGCTAAGATTGATCAGAAAAAATTGAGGAATACGTATCGTCTTTTTTTTTTTAGAAAAGCGAATCCGGGTGTGTCAGTTAATATTTGCCTTATGATAATAGTTATCGGTTGAAAACCTAAATAACATCGTAATTCTCTAAGTTACTATGTGATATAGATATTTGTTATGTTCCCAAACATATATTTGCTTATTATTTATTTTAAACATCTGTTTCTGTTTTATTTTTTAATACTTTTATTTTGTAATGGAAAAAATCTTATATAATTCACAAGAAATCTAATGAAGTATAAGCTTTATATTATTCAAGTTAACTCTGTATTTTGCTCTATTGTGGACATATTTTTTGTATGTCAGTGTCGTATCTGTTTAAGATTACATGTAAGTACTTTAATGGTTTGCGATAGATTTCTTGTAAGGAAACTTGAATTATTTGACCCGGTCATTTTCAAAGACTAGATTTTATTAATGTTTACCAAGATTGTGGAATGTCGGAATTTTTTTCTTTTTCTTTTCATAAAAAGTAGCTGTTATAAAACGGTTATAAATTTTAATACTTGTAGTATTACAGAGGGGTGGGGAGCGGAAAAAGAATTTTAAAAAAATTTATGTTATCTATTCTTTTTTTTATTACTTTATATTTTGAAAGAAGTAGAAGTGTTATGACATCAAAAATTTAAAATTGAGATAAAATCAAAATTTATAATTTGCCATCTAAATATGTAACGAAATTTATTTCTGAACTTGACATTTATAAAGCTGATTTTTTTTTAATATTATCTTTTTTGGAATGGTATTTCTGTTTATTGAAGTAAAGTATTTTCATCGAGATTTTTACATCCTTTTATACTGATTTAAGGGCTAGAATTCAACTAATTTTTTAAAAATAATTATGAAAAACATTTTATTTTATTTTAGATTTATTAAGTATTTCCGTAGCTGTGATAAATTATTGTCCAAAGATTTGTGAATTTGGATAAATTAAAAAAAAAATTTTTTTAAAAACGATCTTGAAAATACAAAATCGACAGATGTTTACCGTAGAATTTTTATGTAGGTATTAATTTATTTATATTATTTTCGCAAAATAGTTGTTGCTATCTTTTAAATTTGAAAACGTTCGTTTTATTCTTCACGTGAAAAATTTATTATATGAGAGATATATACAGGGTGTTGTTATTTATTATTTTTTTTACTATAAGTTGGAAACTTCCCGTAAGGAGTTGAATCAGAATATATAATGAGTTATTTCCCCAAAAAAGGTTACATTAATAACTTTACCGTATCTCTCCAATTCAATCGTATAGCTATGATGCGCGGTAATAAACCAAATCTGATTTACATGTACAAATCTGTGTTTCTGTTACTCTTTCACGAAAAACCACTCAGTCGAGTGTGTAGAAATTTTACAAGAACATATATCTTATACCCGAAAGAACATATACTATTGCCATTACGAAATGTTTTACAGTTTGAAGTTGGTGGCCGTTTTAATGGTTTTTTATGGCCACACCGTTGGTCGAATTTAATTCGGAAACCGTTTGCAGTAATTGAAATTTAAGTGTTCTTTTTCTACAAAAAAAGGTCTCGAATTAATCGATATTTCTTTTGGTAATCGAGAAAGCAGCTTTAAAATGTACGACGGTGTACGGCGCGGTGGCTCAACCTACATAGCCACTGCCAATTGCGTTGCGATGCTCCGCGATTGGCTGAAAGAAATGAGAAACGAAGTACAGTCACCTGATTTCTGAAAACGCCTATGAACCGTGCAAAATACGAGAGGTTATCTCTAAAGTAAAGACCGTTTCATCGTAAAAAAATTTATTCTGAAAACTTAAAATTTTTTTTTCTTAATTTACATACCTTATACTACTTATCTATATAATTGTCACATTAATTAACAAATTTATCGTTACACACAAGCTTCAAATATACCATCATTGTATTCTTCTGTCGCCAGTGCATTAGCCGCTGATTAACAGCATTTTTCATCGACACCCGCGAATTGTTTACCGCTCAAAAATTGTTTTAATTTCCCAAACAAATGGTAATCAGAAAGACTTAAGTCCGGACTATATGTTGAGTGATCGTAAATTTCCATTTAAATGTTCTTAGTAAATCACGTGTCGGACCCGCAAGATTTGGACGTGCATTATCGTGCAGCAGGACAACGCTATCAGTCAGCCGCCCACGTCGCCGATTTTGAATGGCGCGCCGTAAGTTAGGTAGAATTTCGCAGTACACTTCTGCATTTATAGTCGTTCCACGTGGCATGACATCAATCAGCAATGTGCCAAACCGATCACAAAAGACTTTAGTCATCAGTTTGCGTCCAAATGGCTGTGGCTTGACTTTTGTTGGTGATTGAGAATGACGCCATTCACTTGACTGCCTTTTTCTCTCTGGTGTGTAATACGAAATCCACGTTTCATCGCCGGTAACAGTTTAATTAAGGAACTCATCACCTTTTTATGCGTACCGTCAGAAAACGCCAAAACAATCTATTCGGATTTTTTTGTGACGTTCCGTTAAGACGTGCACAAACTTTTCTGAAGTCTAAGTAGTCACGAACAATGCGACCAATAACAGCTCTTGAAATATCAAGATAAAGGAGGGCCCAGGTGGGAAATCGTTGAGCGACGATCTTTTCTGATTTCATCATCGAAGCGTTTCAACAAGTCGTCGGTGATTATGGAGGGCCTCCCCGAACGTTATTCATCGTGCACATTAATTCTGTTATATCTAAATCTTTCACATCATTTTCAAACGTTTATTTCATTCCTTACATTATCGCCGTACACAGCAACCAACTGCCTATGAATTTCAGCCGGCTTAACCTTTTGATGGTTTAAGAAACGTATGACTACGTGTTTCACAGTCGGCGGCAACATCGATTTTCCTACATTTTATAACGTAATAACCCACATGTAATCAAAGATACTACAACGCGACAACTTACAGACAACAATGCTGTGTGTACATTTCTAGCGTGGCCATGAACGACGCAGGTTTGCCAACCTTAAGGAGAGAAATTTCCCAGCGGTCTTTAGTTTAGAGATATCTTTCGTAGCTTTTTTACCCGTTAGTTTTTTTACTATGTTTAAGATGGGGGCCAACTATTCTGAAACCCGGATACTTCAGATTACTCAGAGTTTTGAGTCCTTTGCTGAGCAGATTGTTGCTCTGAATAAATTTCAAAACGCTGGTAGGTTTTATAAATTGAACAGGATTTTATTATTAGTTATCAGATACTTACAAGTATGAGGATAAGGAAGCCGGTCAGGGTAAGCTTCGCTTGTCTAGTGATGTATAAAAGATATTGGAAAAAATTGATTTCTCTTAGAGTAATGTTTTTTACTGTACAGGTAGGCCATGTGGTAAAATGACGGTGTACTTTGTAGCGCTTGAATATCAAGTGAATTTCGTTGACTTGACGTGCTAATGTTTGGTATTGCATTTTGCTTACTGAAGAAACCCAAGTGGAAACTATTTCGCTCTTCAATGTTCCTTGTAAGCGTAGCATGGGGATACTTGTTATTCTTGTAATTTTATTGTGAATTTAACATTTTTAAAACATAATTAAGCATTTAATAATCTATATCCGGCAATTTAAAATCAATTAACCTATTTCCCATATGCCGGTCTCCGTGTCGCGAGTGGTAGTGTCTCGGCCTTTCTTCCGGAGGTCCGGGTTCGAATCCCGGTCAGGCATGGCATTTTCATACACGCTACAAATCATTCATCTCATCCTCTGAAGAATGCCTAACGGTGAAGCCGGAGGTTAAAAAAAAAAAACAGAAAAAGAAACCTATTTCCTATCATAGTAATGATCTAACTGAATTCAGACATTCTTGAAGAACACCATCGCTCGTTTCGGAATCGTGTGATATACTTTAATATCCGACTAAATTTATTATACTTAACGGAGAATGTCGTGTGTGTAAATTATAACAACAAACTGTGGGAAAACGATGCAATTATTATGCATTACTAACATTTTTTTATGTACGATCGCGTGAAACGTAAATATGTGTGGTATATTTCTACAATTTTTGTTTTAATAAAATTATATTTTTGTATCCGAGCACTTGGTTATTATTTTTTTGTTTCGAATTCATAAAGTTAGATGGACTGTTTAATTTACAAACGCATTTCGCTTTTGTTTAAAAAAACAAAACGGTTTTGAAGGACACATTCGAATCGAGTTTCTGTTGTTAACTTGAAATTTAGAGCGGTTTTAAGTCGGTTAACTTTGACAGCGTAATTAGTCTTCGGTTATCAACCAACAGGATAAACTTCTGCGGCCGGTCTAATCTGTCCTTAATTATTTATTTAAAAAGGATGTTACAAATCGTTTAACTAATTTATTATTTAACTCGTAAATTATATTGAGGATTTACTGTTATAACTTTTACTATCAGGAGATGAATATATGTTACAACAATCAGAAACTTGCTGTTTGGTGTAATGCTTTAAACATTAGTTTAAAGCTAAATTTAATTCTAAAGCATAATTTAGCTTTAGAGTTTAAGGGACTTTTCTATTATTCCTTGTTACTATTTCGGTTCTGTAAAGCGTAGTATTTGTATCTATCTTAAATTAGGCTATATGTTTATTTTTTCACTTTTGAAATTTTCTATACAATTGATCGTACAATTACTCTTAAGGGGTAATGTTTTGGAATCTTCACTTCGATTCTTAGCGTGAATGAAAAAATACTTACATTTTACATTGCATTCACGAAGAATGTTCGTTTCCTCATATGATATCGCGTATAGGTACATAAATACTAAAATGAAATCAAGACAACATTTTTAAGAGAAAAGGTTAGAAATACATAAATGTAAAAGTATTGAAGTTACAGCTTTTCAAAATACGCGAGCCAAGAAAAAAAAAACGAAAGATTAGAAATTGTAGTAAGGGAAAATAATTTTCACAAAATGATGTATGAGTATAATTTGTTACAAATTATACATCAAAAAATATAATGATGTAATTAATGACCGGGTCGAAAATCGCGAGCCAGAGTTAATCAATTTTGTAATTGCAGTTTGAAGTAATATTTATATAACTGTGTATTTTGGTGGTATTTGGAGAGTAATAGGTGGGGATACGTTTGAGTAGCATAGAGTGGTAGGAATTACCGATAACGTGAGTGAAGTAATCTAGAAAGTAGGAGGGACCGATAAGATTTGAGTTTCTGGAACGTACTATTTGCTAGGGTGGGTGTCACCTACTGTGTAACTACCATTTGTTGTTTATATACTAGGCCGATCCAGTGTAATTTGCAAAATGTACCTTTTTTGACGCTTAAAAGAGATTTTAATTTTAGGTATTAGTTTTCCTAATTTTTGCTTTTCCATTTGTTTGATTTATTATTTTTATATGATAAAATTTCTTTTGTTTCTGTTTTACGTTTGAAAATTCTGATCGGTAAGTAGAAATTGCAGAAAATACTAAAAAATTGTATCTTGACTTTCATTTTTAAAAGTATTATAAGCTTGTGCATGCGTACTTAAAAAAATCTTTTGTCGGTCTATTAACAACTTATTTGATACGTTAAAAACATTTTAAAATCTTTCGCCTCGGTGAAAACGGCCCCGTATTTATCTCAAATGGACTGTATTATTGTGTTCTAATCGTAATTATTGTTATTTGTGAAATTGTACGGAATTGTTTGACGGTTGTTTCATAAAATAGGAGAAGTATTTTGAAATTTCACCGGCACTAACAAATAAATCACCGATATAACCTTTACATTTCATTAAAAAATAATATGATATTAAAATATTTTACACAATTACATTAAAAATGTATCAATATTTTTGAACCGTTTTTGATTAATTCAGTTTTGAAATTTCGTATAATAACAGGAGTTTCAACAAGAACGCATCTCCTTTGTTTGTTGACGTGAATTTTTTAAAAATACTAATGTTAATAAAATACTTATGCAACAATATTTAAATTATCTTTAATATCTTTACAGTAGATGTTCAAAATGATTTTCTATGATCACGATGTAGGTTCGTACCCGTTTCATAACATTTGCAGCCACTTTTCGTAATGTTTGCTCAATAATGTTTGAAATCCCACTTTCAGTGTTAGCCTTCAATTCGTCAGATGTATTAGGATTGTTTTTAAAAACTATACTTTACCCCCAAAGGAAAACACTTGCTGGTGTAAGATCTGGGGATCTTGGAATCCACAACCCTTTTGATATCAAACGATGACCAAAAAATTCCCATAACATATCCAGCGTTTCATTAGCAGTATGACGCGTTGCGTTATCCCTCTGGAACCAACATTCTTGTTCGTGTAAATCTAACATGGCTATAAACTGTTCGATTAAGTTGCGACAAACCACACCCTCTACAGATTTGTCAAAAAATAAAGGCCCTGTTACACGACGCTAAGGAGATCGCACACCAAATACCAATTTTACATGCGTGTAATGGTCGTTCGTGAAACGCGTGAGGATATTCAGTGCTCCATATTCGGCAGTTTTGGCTGTTAATGTAGCCATCCAATTGAAACCGTATCTCGTCGCTGAATTAAACACGATCCAAAATTTCACTAACGTTGTCATCAACAAAAGAACGAAACCGACAACAATACTGTGAACATTTTCCGCGGTCTAGTTCTTTCACTATTTGAACGATACCGAGGCGATAAGCAAGCGATTGTAATCTTTTAGTAGCTATGAAAGCTGTAGACAGTGAAAGACCGGTCTTAAAAAATATTTGAACCCAAAGTAGTTAAAAGAAAAAACAAAAACATATTTCAATTTTAAGAGGTGGCGGTTGATTTTTTGAAAAAAAAAAACATTTTTTGAATTATTTATATATCCATTTGGGAGATAATAGTAATAGAAATGACGTTGAAATAGAAATAGAAATGAAATTGTGGAGATAATAAAAAGTAATAAAAATAAATACTTTGATCAATTTCCCATATATAGAATATTTGAACCAAATTTGAAGAAAATCTGAATTTAGGTAAGGCCAAAAGAAGTGTGACATATATGTGTACATACATACATGGACATGTTTTTTTTTTTTTTAATAGTTAGACCCTAAAAGTTAAAGATTTGCAAATCTACTTTTCCCTTTGATATAGCTGTTTTACCTATATTCACCGGGAAAGTAAAAATTATTTGTAATTATATTTAAAATTCAGGGTTATGCAAATGAAATACACTTTCGAAGACTTATGAAAGTTAACCTGGTGTATGTGAATACAGTAAATGATATGGTTTTAAAGTTTATGTTGTATATTTGCTCTGTTGTTAATATCACCGATTGAGTTACAACTTACCAGTCTGAGATGGTCGCTACTACAGTAGAGAAAGATTTATGTGTGCTTGAATTAGCCGAAACAAACTCGGTCGCTGTTGTACAATAAAATTTCACGACAAAAAAATGGTAAATCACCACCAACAAGAAAATCAATATATGACTTGAATAAACAGTTTCAAAACGCAGGGGTCTGTGAAAAAGAAAAGTGGCTGAAGACCTCCTGTTTCAGAAGAACAAATCGTTCGTGTTGTGTATCAACGTAGTCCAGGCCAATCAACTAGATCGGCAAGTTTAGAGTTACAAATTCCTCAACCGACTGTGTGGAACCTTCTGCTGAAACGTTAGAAAATGACGCCTTATAAATTACAGTCGGTAATTTTTTAAATAAGCTATCGAAAGTGTATATTTCATTTATAATTTTTCTATATATTTAAGTGCTAAAATCCAAGAAAGTTGTACTAAATTTAATGTACTCCAGTAAAAACTTTAAATTTTGTTTTAACGCGTTGTTATTTATTTATTGATTTACAATCAGATATGCTTCTGAATATTTGAAGATTTTAAATATTTTCTCTTAGGATGGGTTAACGTACCGTTTGAAATTTAATACAGACAGTCAGTTTTAATATTTTATTTCGTTTGGTACAGTCACACGTGTACTGCCAGAAAAATTCGTATGTTTTTGCCGATGTTTTTGCTTCGAATAAGATGCTGGTTATAATTTTTCTTTTGCTCTATTTTAGTTGTTACCATCACTTTGACGCGCTTTCACTTCTGATTTACTTGCCATATGTTAAGTACGTCTTAATGCATTATTTATTTTTATTTTCAGACAAGTTATTCATGATAATCTTATATCTATTGAATTGATATTCAGAAGCTGTTATTATTTTATTTTAAAAGTATTTACATATTAAGCAATCATGTATTGTATTATAATTTCAACAGCCTTATTTATTTGTCACCCGATTTATATATGTGTAATATATATATATATATATTTCACATATTTGTTTTCCATTGTCTCTTTGTAAAATGTTATTTCTTTTATAAATTATACAATCATCCCTTTTCTTTGGTTACGAATTGTCTTAAATTTTCGGAATATTTATGTAATATTTTATATTCAACAATGCAAAAACCGTTATTTATTTAGGTAATATTAAAAACATGTACGTATTTGAACAGCTAATGATTTGTATGTTAAAAATAAAGTTTACTATTAAGCACTAAGATAAAATTGCAAAAGATTCACGTTATGCTCAAATTGTCTTGTATAAACGAAGTGATTTCATTATCTTGTACCGTTTGGCGTCCTGATATAGAATATTACGTTTCAGATCAGTGAAGAAAACAATCAAAAACAATCTCATTTTCCGAATTATGTGATGTTTTTGTATTTGAGCTCGGCTATTTCTCGTATTTAATAGCGATTTTAGTAGATGTTAAATTGGTTTTAACATTGTGGTATGTCATTAGAGTACATCTATCGATCCTTAAAGTGAATAAAATATTTAGAATGACGACTTACTTTCCCTATTGAATGTAATCAAACAGTTCAGAAATTAAATATCTGGTAAATTATTGGGTCGGGTAAAAAAAATCTTGTCCAAATTGGTTTTAATATCAAATAGGTGTAGAGAAAAATAAATTAGGATTATGAATGTGTAATATGGTGGATGTTCGAGATATTATCTTGGATTCTTTCGAGTTACGTGTACTTTTTCAATCTCACTTTGAACTGTACAGTTTTAAGTAAATTCAGCGTGGTGGATCTAACACGGTGCCTTAATCGCCTAGCGTAATATATTCGTACTTTCTGTTAATGGATCTAGATGTTGGCAAGACGTTAATTCCTCCTGATCAAAGATAGACTTTCTATTTCTCTATTTTTACTATCGCGATCTCATACGTTCTGTATATAACAAATACGTGATGGGTGAAACGGTAGAGGATTCATCTCTCTCCTCCTGTTTCTTATTCCAAAACTACTTTTACAATGGCAGTTTGATCAGCCGTCTTCGTACTGGTTCCAACTGCGGTACATACTGACACTTAGTTTCATTTTGGCAAGTCAGGCGTTTCTTTATCAGATTCAGTAGCATGAAAAATCTCTATTTGGGACTTTATAATATCTACACCAAATGCCAAATTCATGGCCGAGTTGCTCATCCGCACTATAGTCCGTGTTACGCCTTTAAAATATAGCTTGGAATTATTGCTATAAAATCTTTGATCCTATTTACGCAAAATTAACTTTTGCTTTCTAGAATTAATTTTTTATGAATAAACAAATCAGTTCCCCCGTTTCTTAGAACACTCGGTAATATTAGTTTATAAATATGTAGAATCCAAGCATTGTCAGGTCTACTAAAAATTAAAAATTTTATTAACGGTTCTTTTGTCTTTATTTGGAATAAGGGCACTTAGAAATGAGTAAATTATATTGCTTTTTGTTGTTGGGGTACCGTATTTTTTTTTTATCTACGGGTGAAGGTGCATCCTGTCTGCCCATTGTTATTATTGCTGTTTAATATCTATAAATAATAATTTTTTTTTGGTTTTAAAAGCAGATAATTTTATTTAATTAATTTTTTAAAGTTAATTTTTCTTTTGAATCTTGAACGGAGATAAATAGTAATTAAGGTTTAAAAAACTTATTTATAGGTTTTTTAAACCTAATTAATTTATCTAGTGATGGAAATTAATTCAGGTTATATATGTGCTTAAATTTCGTAATTCATTTTATTTGTCTTCTAGCAATTAAATAATTAGAAAAAATAATAATGAAATGTAGTTAAAAAAATAACGTGATAAAATTAAAAAAAAAAAAAAAAAAAAAAATACTTTTTACATTCTTCATTAAATTTTAACTTTTCGTAGTCAAGTTAAAACCATCTTTCTTACCCTTTTATTTGATGTCAATTTCAAAAAGTTGAAATTTACATAATGATTAAGAAGCCAATTTTTTTTTTAATTTATTTTTAACGAATTTCCGAAAGGCTGGATAATGCTACTACGCCCGACCATAATTATATACATACATGTATAAGAGTTTTTTCCGCTCTGCCGGACATAAATCTTACCGGTTTTTTCAAAACTTGGTGGGGTGATATAAACCTAATAGGATTGTAGTTTTATTGATTTTCAAGCGAATCGGCTTTAAACAACGGAAATTAGAACAAAAAAACGGGTTTTTTAAGTAAATTTTCAGTTTTTTCGTTTTACTATTAAGCACTATTAATTCATGTACTTAAACTAATGCTTTGATGAAAACTACAGCAATATTTTAATATACATCAAATAATAGGCGAATTATTTCAAAATTTATTGTCTAATAAACATTATTTTTAAAGTTTTAAGAACAATAATATAGACAAAAACGCAAAATAATTATCCTAATATTTAAAATAAAAACTGAAGTATTAAAAAATATTTTAGGAAAGCTATGGTCAAATGTACTTTAAATAAAATTTTGTGTGCTGCGATCTAGCATGTTTGATTTATACTTAAATGGAGCTGTAGTTTTTATCAAAGCATTAGTTTAAGTGCATAATTTAATAGAATGGTCCTGAGAAGATCATTTTTTCGACCTTAAATTCAGCGTAACTCAAGAACGACTCGACCAATCTTCATCCAATTTTCACATGCACAACTTCACATACATTACTACAGTATTTCTAAATTTAAGTGAAATGGATCTAGTAGTTTTAGAGAAATTCGAGTCATAAAACTTTATATATATATATTACAATAAATTTTATTAATCCGGTGATTATGCATAAATTTAAAAAATATATAGCAATTTATTAAATATACCGGTCATTTTACATATTAAAATAACTCGATTGAGCAGTAATTACTGAATTTATTATTAAATTACAAAACAATTGTTATTTAGTGGAGGTTAGCGAACGTAGGTTGGTTTTTCCCGTTTAGTCTTCGTAACCACCGAAAGGTATTACTTCAGAGGTTGAATGAGGATGACATGTATGAATGTAAATGAAGTGTAGTCTTATACAGTCTCAGGTCAACCATTTCTGAGATGTGTTGTTAATTGAAACTCAACTATCAAAGAACACCGGTATCCACGGTCTAGTGTTGAAATCCGTATAGAAGTACGTAGGTTATGTGTGAGATTCAACATAACCTACCCATCGGGTTGGTCTAGCGGTGAACGCGTCTTCGCAAATCAGCTGATTTTCGACGTTGAGAGTTCAAATCCTAGTAAAGGCAGTTACTTTTATACCGATTTGAATACTAGATCGTGGATATCGGTGTTCTTTGTTGGTTGGATTTCAATTAATCACTCATCTCAGGAATGTTCGACCTGAGACTGTACAACACTACACTTTATTTACACTCATGCATATCATCTTGTGAAGTAATCCTGACCGTGGTTCCGGAGGCTAAACATAAAAAAAAAGATTCAACATAACGTAACCAAACATAACCTACGCTCCCTAACCTCGTCTAATTAATGTTATTACAAATTATACGTATTATTCTTCAACATTATAGCCGATTAATCAAATTCACCGGTAATTACGCATAATCACCGGATTAATCAAATTTACCGTAAAATATACATATTAAGAAAACTTCATATAAGTGAACTTTCTTACTCCTTATACCTGAAAACATAAAGAAAATTCATTTTCACTCTCCATTCCCACCTTGCACCCGAAAGTAATATCGTACTTTTCTTCAAACAGTCTGTAAAAAAAATGCAATTATATCCAAAAAAAGTTAGTTTTGCTATAGTAAATAAATTTCACAAAAATCTGATCTAGTATGAAGGAAAGGGATTAGTGTCCAAAAAATCAGTTATCGAAAGCAATATTATTTTCAAAAATCATTATGGCAGTGCAACATCCATTCTTTCTTAACTAAAACCGGAAATCCGGCCTTCTGATGTACTTACCGGGATAAAGTTTTTATTTTTATGTTTTTACGTTTTTAATAATGGGAAAGGTCTTAAAAAATTGTTTTCCTTAAGTACCGCGAGAAACATCTATCTTGATAGATAAAAATAAGGAATGTAATAAAGAGAAAATAATTATTACTGAACGTAAGGCTTTCTAGAATACGGTAATATTGTTTTCTGTGCTTTAAGTTGTATAATATTTTTAAAATCATTTATTTTGACAGTATAATTTATAGTTTAAAATATCCTTCATTTCGTGGAAAAAACTTAAGGATAACACCAGAAGAACTTTTCCAAATAAGGAAAAAATAAATCATCGAAATAAATGTTTTGTTGAAGTGTAACAGTTGAGAAATACGCATAAAAGTATTACTCGAATGAGAACTTCTGTTTTTGAAGTTGTTAAAAACTGAATTAAGTTTTTTAGTAGTATTTTCCTTTAGATTAAGCTGAAAGAAAATAAGCCGTCTATTATACTATTAAGGTTTTATGAGAATTCGATTTATATAAAATTATATAATTTTCTTGAAAGATTATAAGCCTTGCACTAATCAGTGACAGATTGCGTGATTGCGTGTTTCCTACACACGCAAATTTTTGTACTAGTGCATTCGTGCGTTTATTCTTAATTCTGGTACGATTATTATTTCCTTATTTAGTTAGCCTATATAATTTAATTTATAAAATTCATATCTGATGTTTATCTGTGTTCTTATAATAAATAGCTGAATCAACTTTATTTTATTTTTAGTTCTTGTTTAACTAAGTTAAATTTTTTGAAAAGAATTTAACTCGATGGAGTTAAATTGTGTTTATTGATGCTTTTTGTAGCGGTTTCAATTTTATGTGAATAGAGTGATCAAGAAAGTTACTTTCATAAATTTCATTTTTCATCAGTGGTTTTAAATTTCTGTTTTTTTTTTTTTATTGAAATATCAAGCAGTAGGAGAATTAACTTCTTTTTTGTAACTGTAAATTGAATCCTTTCTGGCTCCAGTCGTAAAATTTATGTACCAAAACAAACATTTGCTATTTTTATTCCGTTTTCCGTCGCTTTGTTATTTATTTTTACACTTTCTGACTCATTCCATCGAGTCTTTTTGTTTTATGATCAGAAATGAAATTTATCCAAATTAAAATTGTTATATATCCTTCTGAATGTCTAAAGGTTCAGTTTGTATATTTTCATTTATCTTGTGGTATTTCTTTGTTCAGCTTCAATTTTATAATATATTGAACCGTAAACTTCAGACTGAATTTTGAGTTAAGGTAAAGTTTAACATTCGCATAAAAGCTCAGTGTGTGTAATTTTCGGGAAATATTTTAAAAACCCCCTCTCCATGTGTGCACGCGTACTTTTGTGTGTGTGTGTGTGTGTGTGTGTGTGTGTGTGTGTGTGTGTGTGTGCTAGCGTACTTGTCGCAGCTTCGCCGCTGCTATAGCTACTTGCGTTTACCACCGCGGTCATTTTTTTTAATTTTATGTTTTTTAGTCGAAGTAATCGGGAGGCAGGTGCAGCCAGTCGCGTAGCAAATATCAGGTTGTCTAAAAAATAGTGAGCCTTTGAAGGCAAAAATTCAGAATACATTTATTGCTATTGGAAAATAACAGTATGAGACCACATATGCCCCATTTTTTCGATGATATTCTGCCATTTTTCCGGCAAAACCGTAATCCCGACGCTAAAGAACTTTTGTGGTTTCGGTCTCTGTAGAGACCGAAACCACATTAGTTTATTATATCTCTAAATATTGCTTATTTTTACTCCTTATACGAAGTAAAGGAAGTATTGTGTTGGCGAAAAAAATTTGGTTTTCAGATTTCAACACAAATATCTATTTTAACCATCCCTGAGTCCATTTTGAGTAGTTTCGGTGTGACGTCTGTACGTAGGTTCAGACTATTGTGTATCTCGCATAACTCAAAAATGATTAGCCGTAGAATGTTGAAATTTTGGATTTAGGACTGTTATAACATCTAGTTATGCACCTTCCCTTTTGATTGCAATCGACTAGATCAAAAGTGTCTAAAAAATGCAAAACATTTGGATTTTGGACTTTTTTTTAACTGCATTAAGTCCTCATTAAGAGCTTTTCAAGATATATATATAATAAGTGGTACTTACTTTCATTGGTTCCAGAGTTATAGCATAAATAAAATTTTAATTAATGAAATATTTGGATCTTACAAAGAGAATGCACATCGGTTCGAATCCGACTTCATTCCTTTTTTAACTTTCTTTTTTTTAAATTTAAATATATTGATTTATTAATAACTATTAACCTCAGTAAAAAAATTTACGATAAATAATAATTCAATAATAATAATAAAAAAAAGAAAGAATATCAGAAGTTTTTAATGAAATAAAATTTTATCTTTATTTAAAAAAAAAATGGATATATATATTTTAATAGGCGTACGAGGAAGTCATGTTCTGTTCACATCAGATTTTTTCTCAAATATTTTTAATATACGAATTTAAAACCACTTTTATCGATTCTTATTTGGTCTAATCATTAATTATATGTATAAAATATGTTTTAGGGGTGCATATTTCTTCTTAAAATAAGTAATATTTGCGAAAAATGTTTTCAAAAAACCACTTTCTTTGTCTTTCAAATATTTTCTTTTTTTTTACTAATTCTGTAATTTAATAAATAATTATTGCTTAATATTCCAAATGAAATTGAGAGAGTAATAAGTTATAGTTACTATTCATTTATCCGAATTTCGTCAAGATAAAAGATGAAATATCAATAAAACTTTTAATTAAAATTTTTTTGCTTGGTGAGGTTTCCCTACAACGTCAGGAATGTTAAGCAACTCTTGATAGCTTTTTTTTTGGTTTATTTGTTATTATTCTTATTTTTTATAATAAAATATTTGACAGATTTTAAGGTAAATGACATATTTGTGTTAAGGAACGTTTTAAAATTGTACCTCGTTTATGATTTAGCATGCGGTTGTGCGTAAACAAGGATAGGAGAACGTCATTTGTGTGGGATATACTTTCAAAGTCGCTAGTTAAGTTAAAGTTGCTTCTATCTGGACTATTTAAGTGAGAAAGAAGGAAAGAAGAATGAAAGGAGAGGGAAGTTGAAGTAGGGGAAGGAATCTGTAGGAGGTGTTTGATCCAACATGGACCACCAACTGTTTTTCTAAATTTAGCTAACAGTCTCCCGTCTGACACTGAGTGGCTAGACATTATACTCGTGTGTATTGAGTATATTAATATGATTACAAAATGGTGTAATATATATATATATATATATATATATATATATATATAACCTATCCATATTGTTGATAACCTTGATAATGTTCATTGGCTTCTTATATTAGTGTATGCAATAAATTACATATATATACATTATTTAAGTGTGTTCATGAGTACGGGTTTCACGTACAGACACTACTAGTTAATAATGTACGTTTAAATTATAATTGTTGTTTAATATTTTATTAATTATGTATTTTAGAGTAATTCTTTATCATTTATCTTGGCTTTTCAAAAAGATTTTAATTAATTTATTTAAAAATTAATTTTAAGTCTTTTTATTATCTTAATTACTAATAGGTTGAGTTCAATCGATAATAAAATAATAATTAGTTTTTATTTTGCCGGCATCATAGCTCCAGAGTTATGCTGTAACAAGAAAACTATAACAATCAGTTAAAAACTAGGGTATGATTTCTTTTTGCGTTTCTCGACGTTTATAACCCAGTAACACCAAAAAACTAAAAATAGGGTAATATTCGTAAATGGGGTACGTACCTATATGGTACGTACACACGAACGTATCTACGTGTGTTGGCGTACTGTGAAGATTAATAATAACTTTTGATTGGATAAACCGATTTTGATAAAATCTCCTAAAGAGGCTCATGTATATGAGGCAATTTGTTGGTAACATTTTGGGCTCGTTATCTCCGGTCGTTAGGGGAGGGGGTTCAGGGTCTTTTCATAAAATTTTTCAAACATAATCCCACTTTATATTAAGCTCAGTACGTAGTGCGTGCTTATTTTTATATTAAAAAAAATTACCCCAAAAATCGATAAAAGCTCTTTTTATTTATTGCATATTTTTTAGTCGATTTAAAAAAAAAGTTTTCCTAGGCATAGTAGTAGTGCAAGCGATCCAAAAAAATATTTTTGAGGCAACATTGCGGGTATGGGAGCCGGATCATTGATTAAAATTATCGATATTTCTAAATATTTTTTGGTTTATTTTATCATTTAACATTATTAAAAGTTTATATAATAAACTTTTAGTAATAATATTAGAATAGACTTCATCATAATTCATTCCACCGCCGTCCCCAAAAAAGAAATCTTAGATGACTTTTTACTGGATTTCTTGTAGTTTCTTCTATTTAACAGAGTGAACGTAGCAAGATCAAAAAAACTTTCTTGGAAGGGGATTTTAGAGTTGGAGGAGCAGAAAAAAATACCGATTGTTTTTTTAATTTTTAAAACGTTTTTTGGTTTATGTTAGCGTATAACGATAATTTTACAATAAAACTTCATCATAAATTACCCCCACTCTAAATTAATTTTCATTAATAATTAGTTTTCTTTTTTTTATGAGAATAAATAACCAATGTCAGGAAAGTATTATATAACTTTTGTTGTCAACTTTTTTTAACGTTAAAGAAGAGTAACCCATGAAAAGTAATGAATGATAAATGTCGATTTGGTTTTTAAAAACCCTAAATAAATGATTAATCGATTCTAACATGAATAAAACTTAGATCTATATCTTCAAGAAGTAATCCGTGGTAATCGTTAAAATTGCCGTAAACAAAATTTTAAGAAAATGCTTCGTTCTCCGTTTTTGATTTTTTTAAAATGATTTTTAAAGAGAAGGATATTAATATTAGATCAAAATTCAGTACGATGATTACCCCTCTCCATTATGAAATTGGAGCGTTGCCAAGCTAATTGTGCAGGTGTGTCCATAAAGTCTTACCATGATTACAAAGATTTATTACAAAAAAACTATTACAGTTACAGCAATGCGGTTTCTGGCAAAAGAAATAAAAAATTACGAAGTTTTTTTACCTTATCTATAAACTTGCAACATGTGCGCCTTTTGTCTCTCGTTGAATATACAAGCGATATTCAGTTTCGCGCCATGTGTTGGTCAACATCTCTTCTGTAACATTAGCAACAGCTTCAGTTATTCTCCGTCTCAATGTGTGTAGATCAGGTACGGGTGTTGCATAGACTCTATCCTTAACCAAGCCTCAGAGGAAAAAGTCTAAGGGAGTTATGTCTGGTGATAGTGGCGGCCAGGGACTGGGAACTTCGCGCCCAATTCATCTGCCATGAAACGATTCGTTCAGAAAATCTCGAACTAGTAATCTCCAATGTGGTGGTGCGCCATCTTGCTGTAAAACCACCCTAGGTTGCAAGTCATTTAGTTGAGGTATAGCAAAGTGTTGCGGCATATTCAGGTAAATGTTAGCTGTTATTGATTGCTCAGTGAAAAAAAAGGGAACAATGATTCTGTTGGGCGTCAAACCATACCACACCTTAGGGGAATCTCTCATTTTTTTCTCTGGTAAAGTACAGATTTTTTTGAGCCCCATATTCTCAAATTATGGCTGTTTACTTTACCTGAGGTGCGGAAAGTAGCCTAGTCTGAAAAATACATACGCTGCAGGTATTAATTGTCGTTATCAATCCGTTGCAAAATCTCGGTCGCAAAGGCAGCACGATGAGGGCCGTCATCTGGCTGTAGATGTTGCAGTATCTGAAGTTTATACGCGTGTAACCTTAGTTTCTTGTGTAAAAGTTTGTGCACTGTTGATCGGGGTTCTAGTTCACGATTTGCACGACGGGCAGGTTCGGAAGAAAGCCCGCTACACAAACTCAACCTGCTCTTCACTAATGGATGGCTGCCTTGTTCGCGGAAGCTCGACTACACGTGCACTATCCTTAAAATTTGCATACCACGCAACGATAGATACTCTTGCTATCAGGTGCTGGTCATCTCTTCTAAAATTTTGCCGCACGCTAATCGTTAATTTCGACTCATGATGCCACAACACACATTGCACTTTCTCCTGGATTGCCGCCATTTTATAAAAAACAATTTCATCCAGTACCTTCTAATCCGCCTCTACCTGGAACAAACCAATAATAAAAAAACTTGACAATTTTTTCTTTCTTTTGCCAGAAACCGCACAGCTGTAACGGTAATAGTTTTTTTGTAATCGTGGTAAAACTTTATGAACACTCTGATTTTGATTATTTCAAAATGGTATTTGAATTAGAGATATCATTTTATTCGCAGTAAGTTACTTCGGATTTTATCTAATAAAAATATTTTTGGTTTTGCTAATAAATTATTAAGTTATTAATGGCTAAATAATTTACAAAATTTCAAATAAACGAAACTCTTTGTTTTATTAAAATTTTTTAAAATTGTGGTTAAATAATATAGACAAAACGCGAGTATTTTTCTATTTTATAATTATTTTTCACGACATTTCAATTGATTTTTGTAACAAAAAAGGTTTTAGCATTTTAATGGATAAACAGATTTTTTTTTGTTGTTGAATGCTTGGTGTGGGATTTATCTTGTCAAAAATAAGTTAACATTTACGTGTTACCTCCTTCGATTGTTACAGAAAATTTTTATTTGTGTCAGTCCTGATATGTTGTTTAAGTTATTGTGATAACAGATATTGAAACAAACGTACAGAATTGAAGTTAAAGCGGGTGCTGTAAATAAAATAACTAATATTATCACGTTTTCACTTACTTATTATTTTATTTATTTTCAGCTTTGTTTCAGTTTTTCATTTCAATTGAGTTAAAATATAAATCTTGTAGTTAAAATATAATTTTATTTTATTTGTTTTGTTATTAATTTTTACTTATTATGTGCGTACGTCTGTGTCGCCCTACTTTTGGGTTTTTATCTAAGGATTGACCGAATCGATTTTTTTCTTAAATTTGGCTCAAATATTTCTTTATAAAGGACATTGATCGTATTATTTTTTTTTTTAAATTCGTTTAGGTAGTGCGGGAATAATGCAAAAGAAAAATTCAATTACCTTCAGAAGCATTTTAGGGAGAACTTTATTAAAACAATTTTGTTGTTACCTTCAATGCAGATGTAAATAATTTTAAAAAAACGTTTTTTTCAAAATATTAACCCCTACTTAAAATTAAAATGTATGATTTATATTCTTTTCCCATATTTCCATTCGGTTTGAATAATTTTCAAAACTTTTTTGAAATTTTATACTTCATATAATAGAGTTATCAAGAAATGTCTACAAATTTTTAAAATTGTAGAGCCCGGACCTAATATGGAGAAAAGTGTTTTGACATTTTTTTTCTTATTTTAGCTTCTATGTAGTTCTGCTAGATTTAGAGTTGATTTTACGTAAGCAAATTTATTAAGTTTAACCTGTGTATGAATATCTCTAGAAAAACGTTTCTTAAAAATTATTCCCTCTCTAAAAAAATATATTTCTGTTTTTTTGTTTTAACTTTTTTAATTTTCTTTATTTGTAGCCGGGAATGTATTGCAATATTATGTCAGTATTTTTTTTTTATTTTTATTATTACTAATAGCTATGTATTATTATTTCTTCTTAAAAAAATAATATTTATTGATTTTCCAATAATTATTTAATAACAAAAAATTTAGTGTTTATTTGTATAGAAAAATCATATGAAGCCATGAAGAAGATTTTTGTTTTGTTATATGCGCGTGTGTATGGATAAATGTTTGTGTGTTAATCGTTTTGGACCTACGCTACGCCTCTTTATTTCCTTTCGTATAACTTTATCCTTGCACCTGTTTTATTTGTGTATGCAGATGTTTTACGTTTGTGTATCTGTGTTCGCGCACACACGTTTGGTTACCTGTAATAAGTCTGTACTGTCATTTTGTGGTGTTGTTTATCTTAGTATTTTTTTGTTTGCGGTTTAATTTTTAATACTGACATGAAATTTGCCGTACTAATGTGCTACAGGTTTGTTTATATTAAACAAATACGTATGTTTTTTACATTTAAGTTGTTTTAAACTGTCTCCTTGAAAAAAATTACATTAGATTTTTTCTTATTTGTTATGTAATAAAGTTGTTTTCATAAGTTATCGTAAGAAAAACGCTAAATAAAAATAAATTATTGTACATTTTCTTTTTTTTACATCTGACACTTTTTTTAAATTGCTTTGAGAAAGGCTTAGTTAAATGATGAATATTTTTATTTCGCGTATTAACGAAATGTAATTTTTTTTACTCGTATTTGTTATAATTCAAGAATTGATTTACAAAATTGTTATAAAAATATTTCCAATCGCAAGTAAAATTAAAAATTTTCTAATAACTGCAAATTTGAAAATATTTTCGGTTTTTTTGATAAGCACTTTGACGAAGCGTGATGTTAAATCGTAAAACTGATGCAAAGTATGTGTTAAGTTTTTTTATCATATTTTTTTACATTTTAAAATATTGTAATGGCAGTTGTAATTGTCGTAATTCTTTTTCTGCCGCTCAGCTGACTCTATTGTAGACAAGACATAACATGTAGTAGTTTATTTATACAGTTACACTCAACGTGTTCATTCTATTCTATTCAATTTCCTAACATAATACTACTCAATATATTCAATGCGTTATTGCAATTACGACAAGTAAAACTATCAAAATTCAATCTAAATGTTTCAATAACAAATGTATTCAATCAAATAAATAAAGCATAAACTTAATACATATTCGTCTATAATCATTCAACTTCAAACAATCAAACAGTATGACTCTCTATCAGTATGACGAAATTTCCTATCGAAATAAATTATTAGATGTTCTTGGATGAATAATTTCCAGTACATTTTCGGAAAATTTAAGTGTAGTTTTTCAGAAAACGGGTCTTATTTTAAATTATTTCATAATTTGAAAGTTATGGTAGTTTTTCAAAAAAAAAAAAAAACATGACAAAAACTTAAAAGAAAAGAGCAGACAACAAAGTTTTAATACTTTCCTAGCATTGCTTGTTTTTTATTATATAGTGGAAAAGTAATTATTCTTGATACCTATAATCTCTTTTTTTGGGTATATATGGGGGTGGGAAATTTATGATGAAATTTTATTGTAAAATTTTCATAATGTGTTTAATTAACCAAAAAAGTTATAAAAATTCCAAAAATCGATATTTTTTAAATTTGATTGGCTGTTCCACCTCCAGCATTGCCCCCAAAATATTTTTTAGATCTCTTGCACCAGTACTACTACGCCTAGAAAGACATTAAAAAAATTCGTTAAAAAAATATGCAATATATTAATTGATTTATTTATTGTATTTTTACTTTTTTCCGTTTTTTGGTAAAGGGGGAATTTTGGGGCAGTTTCTAAAAAAAATGTTAAGTTAAGCATGCGCGCTTGTACTGAGCTCAATATAAAGTGTGGTTAATTTGGAAAACTTTTTAGAAATTTGATTTCATAAAACTATCTACCCCCACCCCCCAAAATTCTACCAACAATTTCACCATATACAAGGGTTTCTATACAGAATTTCATAAAAAGGTCTATTAATTCAAAATTTATTAGCCTTCAAACACACGTACCTATGTGCGTACATTCGAATATTACCCCTTTTTTGTTTTTTGGGGTTCTGGATCATGAAGCTTCGAGAAATGAGAATGAAAAAATGAAAAACCTATACTCCATTTTTTGACTGATTCCGTACTTGCGTGGCATAGCTGTAGAGCTATGCCAGGAAAGTAAACAAAGAAAATTTGTATTCATATTTTTACGTTAAAAACTTAACATTGGACTTTATATTTAATGAATTGTCTCAACGTACGAGTATCTTGGTGGAGATACTCAACCAATCCAATAAATTATTATTTTTAGGTCTTAATATTTTTTTGATCAGTTCTTTTTATCCTATGAGGAATTTTTAAGATGGATTTAAAATTTATTATGAATCTCTTTGAATTTATTTATTTATTAAATTATGTCGTCAAAAGCGACTGCATATATTAGATCTGTAAGTCTCAGAGATTTGAGGCAAATCAATTGCCGTAGGAGTTTGTGCATCATCAAAATTCTTCATTTCGTTTCGCCACTTCCTTTTGTTGGTTCTTTGATTTGTTTCATGTTTCTTTGTTTGATTAGTTATTATTTGTGTGATAAGACAATTTTTGTTTTAATGTTTTGTTTGCTTTTTATGTTTTGAAATTTATAATGTTTCTTGTATTCATGTTTGTATATACTTAATTATACTATGTATACTGTGTAATATATGTATAAATATGCAGAAATATATATTTTTTGAGTGATTTTAATAGAAATGTTTTGGAACCGATTTTAAATTCGATATTGTGCCAGAAGTAATTAAAATATGTTAAATATTTTAGTTAGTTTTGTTATTACATTTATCTCTGGACCTTCGCAGTGTTCGTTATCCTCGTGGTTGTGAGAGTAATACTGATAAATAACAATTAATTGTAAAGTCTTTACAAATATCTGTAAAAGAAACTAAATTACAAAATAACTATGATAACTCAAGTACACACATCCCTGATGACAAAATATTGATAACTTCACTCCCAAGGTGGATAAGGCTCCGATCTATGGCTTAATAAAACCTTCCCTGGAATAACACGAATGTATTCTCAAAATTTGAAAGCAATCGGTCGGTTGGTTCTCGCGTGATATACTCGTAGTTGGAAACGAACGGACAGATAACAAACTTTCGCATTTAAATATTATATTAAAATAAAATTATTTTTTTAAGCTTTTATTTAATCTGCTTTAGTTATAATCAAATCTTGCAACTGCTGTATCCTTTGATCTATCGTATGAAAATCAATGAAATTTGTACACGTCAACTTCGATTACAATACAGGATTACGGTGTCGGAATTTGATATGACCCACCCCCACGCCCCCACGCGCTATCCCTACGCTAAATTCATGCAGTTAGTTGAAAATTTTCATTTCTCATGAACTATCGTGTGAAAATAATTGAAATTTGGTACACGTATATAACTTCGAAGTTTAAAAATAAATATTTTTACTTTTTAGTTTTAATAAACAAACAAACTTCAACAAACAATAATAATATTCATATATAAATATTATTAACAATATTTTTTTTATAAGAATAAATTTATTTTAATAAATAATATAAAGAATAATTTTATAAGAATATTTTATTTTTAAGAATATTTTGGGTGTAATAATTTTATTGTTCATTAAGACTAAAAAGTAAAAAAATACCAAAAACAAAAAAAAATTACAAAAATATATTTGATTACATATAAAAAATGATTTTTTAAAAAGGCTTTTTTATTTAACTAATATTAATATTAACATTAATAAAAAAGGAAACAAATTAGAAAAACCCTCTAAAAAGTAAAAAAAAAAGAATTAAATCAAATTCAGAATTTTAAACAAAAAATATAATATGTTAACAATTATAAAAATGCACTGAAAAGTAAAAAATAAATTATATAAATATCTAATAAATAACCAACAAATGTAATAATTATTAAATTTTAAAATAAAAAGTAATGAAAATATTTAGTTAAATAAAAGGGTAGGGCAGTTTTTATAATTTATTTAAAACAACACAACATTTATTTTTACAATTAATCTTCATTTTCATTTTCAATAACGACGCGAGGAGGCGGAAAGGTCTGCTGGAACCTCTCCAGTTGAGACTGACTAGCTACAAGTAACAATCTGGGAAAATGCACGCATTCGCTTTCTTTGTACGTGTTCTCACATAGATGAAGTTCATCTTCGAATTCTGCTTGTAATCTAAGCCAAATTGAACGCACTGTTTCCTCTAAAAGTTTCATTTTAATTAATTATGAATTTTTATTTAATGAATTCATAATTACGATTACAAAAAAAGACAAGCTGCCTGCTGTTCAGCATGTCTTTGTAAACGAATTTGTGTTTGAATTGGCGTTTCAGCTGCTCTTAAGGTAGCTTGGCGTTTTGCTTGCTCATCTAACCTTTGTTGTCTCTGAGAAGTTGTTTTACCAGCCCTCAAAGCACATTGTCGCCTCGCTTGTTGTTGTCGTCTTAGTTCTGCGTGAGCGGAAGATTCTTGAGTTCGAGCAACTTTTGCCGCCCGGGCCCGTGATGAATCCCTGGACAGGTTAGATTTGCGCTTCCGAGGCATTTTAGAAAAAAAAAAAAAAACAGAGTAAAAACTGAAAAGAAGTAAAACAATAAACAGGCACCTAACCTCAAAAACTGGAAAAGTTTTAGTATTGCTTAGAAGTGACAGAAGAATAACAATAAATATAAAGAATTCGAATCAGCAGAAGCACTATACTCAATTGAATAGTGACTTGACCGTCGGTATTACGGTGTTGGATTGCCATTTTATTTAATTTACTTACTGGAACGCCAGATGGCGTTGAATTTGGTCAAATTTTTTGTCGGACGATCATACCTACCAATATACTTTAAATATTTTTATCCTCCCGAAAAAATATTGTTTTTTTTTTTTACTAAAAAGTGTCCTATGTCCTTCGCAATACCTTTGAGAATATGTGTACGAAGTTTCATGATGACCGGTTGAGTAGTTTTGTGCGTGAAAGCGTAACAAACTCACATTCACATTATAAATGATAAATTCCAAATATGTATAGAATTATCCTTTTTTTTATACATGTTTATGTAGGATCCATTGTAGCCGTACTTATTACGTAGTTATATGCGTGATACTTAATTTCTGGTATACTCGAATCTTTGTTTAGATATAAACACACAAGATCGCAGTGCAACTTATAAACACAATTTGTAAGTATAGCTTTTACCTAATCAAAGAAACAGTTTCATTTTGGAATTAGTATACCATAACATGAAAATCAATATTTCTGGATCTAGAAATCTATGTTAGAATGTTCATTATTTTATGTTGAATAAAAATTCTATATATTTATAAAAGTATCTGCATTTATCTTAGGCATATATCTCTCTCTCTTTCTATTATATATATATATATATATATATATATATATATATATATATATATTAATATAACCTTGATGTATCTTGCGTGATAAGGACAAATAGTTTGATTCATGAAAATCGATAAAGTTATTCTGTACTTATAGCGTAAAATAATTTCCCTCCTATAGGGTAGTCGGATAAAAAATTATGCTTTTATATCACTTTATAATGCCTGACATGAACCACAATTCAATCTCAGAAATGAATTAGCCGTTCACTAGAATATTGTAACGCTTTAGTAAGAAAGTTAAGTCATTATTATTTTTTGCATTAAATTCAATTTACAAAATGCGTATACTGTAATCATAATGGTTGTAGGCGATTTGACATGAATCATGAGTCGCTGTTAAAAATTAAAAGTATCAAGAATACAAGCACGTGATGCCAGTGAGGCGTGAACTAGTTTCTCATTGTCTTCATCACTGGGCCAAATACTGTACCATATCAATCCTATCGATATCCAGGTTATATTCGTCACAAGAAATAGCTGTATAATAAACATCATTACTCTCATAGAAAGTAATTACTGTAGAAGCCTTTTTATTTTAGGGTACTGTACATGCTTTGTAGCCGTAAGAAATATTAGGATAGATACATAACAAAAACAGGTTAATATATTTATTTATGTTTACGTACACTGTTTCTACTCAACTAGCGACAAGTTTTAAAAAAGAAGGAAAATACTGTTCTTACTAATAACATTTTTACTATCACGGCGAATATAACTGAAAGGGGAAAAAGTATAGTAATCATTTTTTTTTTGCAAATCTTTACGTTTTAAGATTCAACTAGTTTATCTAGACAAAAAAAAAAAAAAAAAATAAAAAAATAAGTATGTATGTATGTGTATACGTTTGTATGACGGCTGATTTTGGCCTTATATCTCAGGACTGACCGAACCGTTTTTTTCCAGATTCCTGGGACATTGATCATATTATTATAATCATCATATTATAATTTTTTTTAATTTGTTAATGGGGTGGGGGATAAAAAAACATTTTCGATTTTCTTTAGAGACATTTTAGAGAAAACTTCATTAAAGCAGATTTGTTACTTACAATGCATTTATAAATAATCTAAAGATATCTTTTTCAAAAATCAACCCTCTTCTTTTAAAATTAAAATATATGTTTTTTTTTGTTCTTTTGCTTTATCTCCCTTCGGTTTAAATATTTTTCTAAGATATTTTGAAAGTTTATACTGCATATTTAGAGCTAACAAGAAATGTTTATAATCTCTTTTTAACTATTGACCCGGGATCTAAAATGCAGACATTTTTTTTCTGAAAATGTTTCCTATTTTAGCCTTTATTGAGAGATTGTTAGATATAGAGAAAAATTTACCTAAGCTAATTTGGTAATTTTATCCTATATATGAATATTTTTAGAAAAATCTTTCTTATAATTTACTCCTTACTTTTGAAAAATGCATATTCTGTTTTTTTTTGCTCTAACTCATTTAATTTTATTAAAAAAAATATTTTTTTCATCACTTAAGGGTTACGAAAATTAAAGTAGCTTTGGCACCAATACTGTATTCCGGACCCAAAATAAGAATCAATTTTTTCCATATTATTACTTAATTTTCTTTTGAATTTTTTTTGTTAGGGTTCACTTCTTTATAAATAGATTTTTTTTAAATATTACCAGCTTTTTTATTAAAATTTTAAGATATTGCTGAAATGAGGAGTATATAATAAATATATAACTGTATATATATATATATAACATTTTATTTTCATTTATTAATTTTTACTTTGGTTTGTTTGTAAATAATTTAATTTAAATCGATTATAATTGTATTATTAAATTAGTATATTTATACGTAAGATTTATTTTCTAATGTAAGAATGTCTTACGGTTTTACTAGATGTATGTTACTGGTTTTTTAATGCTGTTCTAACATCTGTAGGCGAATTGGCGTAATATTAGAAATACATTTCGTATTATGTTCATTGAACTTCCACGTACCACACCCTTTATATAAATATACAAATTGCTTATTGTATTGAGTGAGCATCTTTAACCTAGTAGTTGTCTACTATTAATCAGCATTGTGTTTTATGCATTTGATTTATTCAGCAATGACCTGGGTCATTGAACAATCGTGTAAAATGACAACGACCTGTTTTAAACATTTTTATATCGATATAAACATTTTACATCGAGATTATTCTCGATGTTAACATGTTAGAAATTATATGAAATTTCTGTTTATAACGTATTATTGCAAAATTTATGGTTTATCGTATAGTTTTTCTTTTAATTTTTAGTAGATTATTTAATAATGTTATAAATATAAGTTGGGAACGATTGGGTGAAATAAAAATAACTAGCTAATATTGTTTATTTTTACTTCCTTGTACGAAGTAAAGTAAGTATTGTGATCGCGAGAAATTTGGGTTTTCAGATTTCAACAGAAATATCCATTTTGACCATCCCTGAGTCCATTTTGAATAGTTTCGGCGTGACGTCTGTACGTAATGTCTGTCTGTACGTAATCTCGCATAACTCAACACCGATTAGCCGTAGAATGTTAAAATTTTGGATTTAAAAGTGTTGTAACATTTAATTGTGCACCTTTCCGTTTGATTGCAGTCGACTGGATCAATAGTGTCCAAAAAAGCCCGAAATCCAAAAAAAAAAACTGGATTTTAGACTTCTTCTTTACTGCAGTAATACCTCATTGAGAGCTTTTCAACGATGGTATTTATTTTCATTGGTTCCACAATTATAGGCAAATAAAATTTTTATTAATGAAATATTTGGAAGTTATAAGGGTAAGGAACATCGGTTCGAATCAGACTTCATTTCCTTTTTTTTAATGCTAATATATTGATTTATTAATAATTATTAACCGGTGATTGAAAAAAAAGTAACAATAAATGATAATTCAATAATAACAATAAAAAAAATATGAATAAAAGATCGGAAGTTGTTAGTGAAGTAAAGTTTTATGTACTGTATTTTAAAAAGGTGTATACGTAATTTAATAGGCTTACAAGGAAGTTATGTGGTGTTCACATTAGTTTTTTTTTGTTGCGTGTGGTTCTTTTTGGTTGCATTTTCATTATGTAGTTCAGTTAAAATAATTATGCATTTTTGTCGATCGTAGTGTGAGATAATCGAGGCGAAATACAAGAATATGTTTCTTTTTACTAACCTAGTATGATAGTTCTAGAAGGAAAGGAAAGGTAATCAGTCAAAAAATGGGGTATGATTTTTTTTCATTTCTCGACGTTTGTTTGTTTGAAGCTTAATAACGTTTGACCGGATAAACCGATTTTGATGAAATCTTGTACTGAAATTTTAGTATATGGGGAAATTTGTTGGTTAATATTTTTAGGTCAATATCTTCAGGGGTTGGAAAGGGATTTTTTGGGGGATCAATTTTCTAAACATTTTGCGAACATAACTCCGCTTTATTGTAAGCTCAGTACATGCATGCATGCTTATCTTGCCTCTTTTTTTAAAAAAAAAAAGAAGCAAGTGTGAATGAGTGTCTCATATATTCATGCTAATAATTTCTATTCTTGAGGGATTAATATTGGTCGGCTATGGCTGCTGGTCTTAATTTATGCTTGTTATTTTTTATAAATTATATATATATATATATATATATATATATAATATATATTAATAATGATAATAATAAAAATACAATCCATATAAAATGTAAAACTGTAAAATATGCATTCATAAAAATATCACACCTGCATAATCTTTGTATATTAAACATTTTACTGTGTCGTTTCCAAGACTATCTTTCATCGTTGTCTTTCTACCGAGTTTTCCACTTCGCCACAATGTCACTGTGGTGTACTTCTGTACAATATATTCGAGTGAATGAGTGTGATTGTGTGTGTGTGTGTGTGTGTGTGTGTGTGTGTGCGCCTGATGAAAAATGAATAACCCTAGTAACTCGGTTGTTATAACGTCGTCGTCGTCTGAAAAGAGGTGGTTTTCACCTCTTTTATTATTATACGTGTGTTCCCACTGTGTGAAGGGGTTTTTAGTGTAGAGGTTTCACTAGGTGGAGAATTGCTAAGTACCTTTCAAGCTGTACTCTTTTCTTCCTGGCGCACCGTTGCTACAGTACGTACTTCCTCCCTCCTACTCCTCCGACAATGTTACACACCAACCTTCACTCCTACCGACCATAATCTTTTTGACTCTATGTATACGGCCTATTAATTTTTTTTATAAATTTATACCGTCGCGTCGGCTATATTCATTTATCTCTATTTCATCTCGTCTTCATTATATTTCGTGTTACGCAAATTAGGTCGAGTTTTTCCTTATTAATTTTTATTTAAAAGAAAGATAATAGAGATTTCAATAGCACTCGTAATGTATGCAGGTACTTTTGAGTATTTATATTTTTTCTTGACGTAAATTAATTTTTGTAGTTTAAAAATAAATAGTTTTGCTATATAAATGATTTATATTATTATAGCTTCGCGAAAAAGCTATTATAGCGCTGTATTTATAAATTTGTCCCAAGGCTCCTTTTAACGAAAAGAAGCCTTTTTCATACTGAAGCCAGCGGCGAATACAGGGAGGCCATGTTCCCTCAACCCAAAGGCTCGAAGGTTTTGCATTTTGAAAACCCAGTTGAAAAGGATTGGAACATTTTACAATATTGTACTGTCAAAATAACCAGTGCAATTCTGTAATTAACGTGAATATATATTTTTTCTTATAGATCGCGTATGCTAAGATACGTAATCATGGAAATGAATTTATTTCGTAAATATATTTTTGTATTAAATAAAATGTCTAAAGTTTTAATTTGTAATGGTTTAATTATAAACATTGAAATAAAAATCAATTTAAATCTTCATTTTATTATTTTTTATTCCATCTTACATTGTTATACTCGTAATTTTGATTGTTTGCTTGGCAGTCTTGATTAAAGTTATTAGGACTATACAGCCCGAGCTTAAAGTTAATTTAGCTTCTGGAGCTCTCTGGAGGGTTACTTCAAATTACCGTTTAATTTTTATAAATCTAAATAATATTGATGAAACTTAAGCACTTTTTGGTTTTGCCGAAACCGTGCCTTTTTGCCTCGTTTACAGCAGTATTAATGATCGGTTAAACGAGTTTTATTGTTTAAAAATAGTTCAAAATATAATATTCAATAAAAGTGTATGAAATACTATATATCCCCCCAATTAGAAGGGAGTAGAAAAATGTAACCCCGTTGCTCCCAATGTCCCCCCCCAAATTCAGTTGCTGGATCCGCCCCTGACTGAAGTATGTGTTCACATGTTTCTGTCTTTTCCCGCTTCTGTGATAATTTTTACTAGTGAAATGTCTACTTCTCAGTCAATTTCAGCTAGTTACAAAAATCAGTAAATCCAAATACGTGTGCTTTTGTTAACTTGCAGAATCACGTATTTTTTCCAATCTCCAGTCAAGCACGACTTGATCGCGAAATAGAAAAATCAATGAAGATTTTGGGAAATCTAAACATGTTACCGTTTCTTGACGGGAACCTTGATTTTATATTAGTAACGAACCTATTGTAGAATGTTCCAGTTTTAAATATGTAGGTAGGTCCGTGAAAAACTAGGTAATTGATTATAGGATATTAATTAAAAAGCAAAATAAATAATTTCCCAAAGAGCAACGTATTATACTACAACTTCATCGGGCAGTATTCTTCAAACACTCTGACCAAACCGTTGCTAACTTAACGGCCGCCTCAATAAAAGTGAAATTTTTCTTCCTTAGTACAAAGCTCTTGTCTTTTAATAGTTCCTGATATCTAAAAAATTGAATATTACATACGGACTTTAGAGTACCTTGAATACAAATTATTATAGTATATTTTGTGCACATGATTCTTAGAGGAATTTTGTACACACCACTCAAGAAGAAAATGGGTAAACATAAAAATCTACTCGTTTTCCCTTTCTTATTTTATTTACAACTCTTGACAATTTTCTACGACTACTCAAAATATAAATTTGATGTTTAAGTCTTTTGTAAGTTTCTCTTATTACTACTGTAATCAATTGTAAATGAAATTCCATCGCTGGGTTGCTTTTTTCCGTATACGAATCATTCTTTTTTTCATTTTGATCCATCAGCCCGTTTGTTAATTGAGTATTTTTTTACTCAGTTATATGCGGAACGCATTTAGAAAGGTTTCCGTCGAGAAACGGTCACATGTTGAGATTTCCCAAAATCTTCTTTGATTTTTCTATTTCGTATATGTTACTCCGTTCAAAGATCGACAGCATCTCTTATTCTTCATGGTTTCTATAAAAATATTTCAGATATAGTTTATACCATTGTGTTAAGAAAGTCAGTTTTTTAATTTTAATTATCCGAACTTAGAAGTGAAAAAAATATCTAACATTTGCTCGTAGATCTTTTCTCTTAGGTTCAAAGTACCTTACCTTCTGTTTTGACAGGTCATCCAGTACTTTTTCTATTATTGTAAACATTTCTGGAAGTATTTTTATAGGATTAAATACACATGTGTCTTCACTTTTTTCTGTAATTTCTCTTTGATTTTTAAATCGTCTTCATTTAAACGTCATATTCATGGGCAGATAAGATAAACAGTTGGTCTGCACGACAAACAAAAAAAGTTACATCTTAAAGATAAATTGAAAAAAAAACTTAAAAATTTTATTACTAAAGTTAAGCTAAAGTTATAATATTTCTTTTTGAATGAGTTTTATACTCGTTAATTAAAATAATTCTTTTGTAGTCACGTAACGTAGTTAACTTTTTGTAAAAAAAAAAGTTACACAAACTTTTTTTTAACCTAACGAATGGTTTGAATATAACAATTTCAGTATATATCTGGGGAAAATAAAATCGATGTTTTGTTTTGAACAGTTTTTTTAAGATCTTTTTACACCGATAAAGATTCAAGACTTTAGACTATGACTAGATTTGTAAACAGTTACCATTAAACCTTTTTACAAAAATATTTTTGATTTTGGGCTCAAACATTTTTTTCTTGATGTAAGAAATTTCTTATATATTATATATATTTTTTTTCAAATTATTTTTTAATAATTCTGATCTCCATGGCGGAGTGGTAGCGTCCTGGCCTTTCATTTCGAGGTTTCAGGTTCGAATCTCAGTCAGGCATGACATTTTTCATACGCTATAAAATTTCCATTGCCACATTCCCATATATAAGCTTCGAGCTTCTGTGGTGAATTAATTTAACAAGAAAATAAATTGTATCTTAAGATTAAAATTTATGTTACTTATAGGAAACCTTTAGGAGAAATAATGTAAAGTTTCGATTAAAATCTTTTATTTCGATTTCAAAATTGAAGTATTGTTGTCAGTTCCCCCTCGCTAAAAAAACGAAAAAACAAGGAAGAATAAAATATCCTTATGAATACATAGTCTATAAAATAAAAGAGAATGGACAGTTAAGGCGAAAGAACAAAAGAGACAGCTACTTAGTGGAGCTAAAGCTCCTTGGAATTATAGTACTTTTTTCACCCTAATATTTCAAAGAAATTTTTTTAATAATTACTCGAAAGTATGTCGAATATGAAAATGACAATTATGTTATCAGAAAAAATCTTCCTAAAATGGCAGTTATGCAATAAAAATCCAATGATGACATAAAAAACTAAACAAAAACTTCAAAACGTGTATCGGCAATATTTGCTTTTAAAAATGTTCTACTTTCTATAGAAAAAAATGACAAGGGATCACCGGAGAAACCTTTCTAAAAAAAATAATAAAATATATTAAAAAACAATAAAAATAATATAATAAAAAAAAAAAAATAATAATCATAATATAATGATAATACAGTTGATTCAGGAAAACGGAAAATTTTGAAAATTAAATTTACATTTATTTATAACATTTAATATTAAAAATATCATATCATTTACGATTATTTACACAATTTATTTGTTGAAGATCACATCTTGCATGTGAGCTATATCGCTGATTCCGAAGAATCCCTGAGCTCTTTTGGTTATTCCAAAAGAAGAAATCGGATACCGACAAATCAGAAGACCCGAGAGGCCGTGGAGTGTTACCATTTCTCTCGAAATTATACGGTTGCCGAACGATTGGTGTTTAACAGCTATCGATATTATTGCTGTGAGTGTGTTGATCCGATTTGTCAATAATTTGTGGAAATGTTTGTAGTTTTTGCGCAACAAAGTTTATCAGCATGGCGACTTATCACTCTGTTATAACTGTATTCGTAAGGCCATTCTCGTTTTCAAAATAAATAAGAGCCTATTATGTCATACGATGACGCAGCAGGTAACTTGGTTGCCGAGTTTGGGCACTGGGTATACCTGTGTGGAATTCTTTCGTGCTCAGAAACGAAAATTTGCTCACGTACTCGTTTATCTTTACGACCATCGTTGATGGGACATTATGTGATCGTTTGGTTGCAGTTCCTGGACGATTTACAATTTGTACGGATGGGAAACTCCTGCAACAGTTATTCTTCGAACAATAAATATATTGCTGTAGGCACTGTATGACGCCGAATTGGACTGTGTGGATTTCTTATTATAGCAGTTCGAACGGTTTCGATACTGTCTGGATTACAAACGGTCCGTATACCGCCTGGAGATTTCTTTTTCATCGGTCAACCTGTTTACTTAAAATTCCGTATCTAGTGTTAATTGCATGTACTGACGGTGCACGATCGTGACTCTGAATTAAACTAGCGGCGAAATTCTCAACGCGCACCTTTATACTCATTTTTTTTTACAAAAATCTTTGATGGTAGAAGCACGTTGCGAATCCCTGTTTATTTATCAGTTTCCCTGATAAATAAATGACAATATGGCGTGAGTTCGCTTCTATAAGTTATTCAGTGCTGATTTTCTCTCAGTACTACCGACGTAAATTTAAAGATTCCCGATTCCGTAAACTACTCTCTACTTACGGATCAAAATGAAAATGTCATCCTTTTTTGGAAGTCGGTTAAAAAAAAGATTGTATCTTTCCAATAAAAACACATGGTGCGTTGGTTTTTTTGTTATATGTCCTTATATTTTATTTTAGCTGCTATTGGTGCAGAGCGGACAAAATGGTGCGCCGGGCGGCTGCGCGCAGCCGTTGTTGAGCGTTACCATCTAGCGGGAAAATTGTATTGTGTACAATAAACAGTTCGTTGTTTACATTAACATTTATTATTTTTTTACGTTTTGTTAAAAAAAAACTATTGTATACGTAAGTTTTTTTGAAATTTTTAAAAAATAAATAAGAACCACCATGATTCCGGATATGAACGATGTATATATAAAATATGTGAATGTATTAATCCTTTTACTTTATTATATTTCTGTCGCCATGGTAACAGAATTATAATTAAGTAAATTTACTATTTTTTTCTTTAATTAATGAATACCTGTAAATTACAAACGTGAGGATAAGAACGCGTCGAGGGTCCGGGGGGCTTCGCCTCCTGGCTAGACCGTCGGGCGAGCGAAGCGAGCTCTGACCCGGCTATTAAATAATAATAAGTTGTGTGAGATTTTTCAGTATTATTTTTTTAAGCAGATATTTTTCCTAAATGTTTACAATTTATTTATTTTTTTTAGTAAAAAAGTGTTTAATATGTTGAAGAGTCGTATTTTGCTTGAATCTTTTATTTATCTTTTTTTTTTTGGTCTGTTGGTTGGAAAGATTCGCTTTGATTGAAGTTCTACGTTATAGAATCGATCTGGCTTCGGTTTTTCCCCCTTTTTTGTTATTAAATTGAATAAATATTTGGGTAGACATTTGACAGGCGAAAATATCTTTTTTTTAAATAAAGTCTTCTCTTCATTTTATTTTGATGTATGTATATAAAATTTTGAATATAAATTCTTTTTACGTAAATATTTGATTGACAGTAAAAAAAAAGAAAAAATACATATTATTTTATAAAATATGGAAAAGATTTATTTAGTGTTAAAATCTTTCGTTTTTTTTTAATCTCGAGATAATTGATTATTATGTTTAACTTTGTTCTTTTTTTATGTCTTTTTTCTTTTCCTTATTTTCACCAATAGTATTTTCTCTTTTACTGTTTTAACACTCATTCAATATCTATATAAATTCACAGATTTAGACATCCAATATGTATATATATATACATAATAGAAAAAAGGCGGGCCTATGGTCCGCCGCGAAAATGGTACATGTGTTATGCTTTATTACACGTGATTTTGTTGAATGTTTTGCCAGTTGTAAGAAAATATTGTTTATGAATTTAGCGTACTAACAACAAAAACTTTTACAACGAAAACCTTCAAAATCCGTAACACTTTTTTGAGTTGTGATTTTTTAACACAGCTCTAACCCCCAATGTTTTTCTTTGTTATTCCCAAAACACAAATATAATTTTAGATAAATCGTTCATATCAAGTAGTATAAATCGTATCAAGTAGTATAAATCGTTTGTGCGCTGCGCGCAGCCGCCCGGCGTACCACGTGGTCCGCTCTGCGTCCATAGCAGTTAAAATAAAAATGTGAGCACATATATCAAACAAACCCATTCATTATAGAATTTTAACATGAAAAATTAATTTCTCATTGCCAAGCTTATTATTTTTTTTATTTAAAAAAAACACAAATAGTATGAAATATGCATGAGTTGATAACAATTGCTCTAGTGAAAGAGGGAAATGTGTAGATAAATACGTACAGTGAATGCTAGTATCGTTTGTCAGTATACGCGTATGTGTTCGCAATGCAAGTAAATAAGCGTATCATCATTGTACGAGTGCTGTTAAGATTTTAGTGTTTTATTTTAGTGCATGTAAACTAAATTACTAGTCTTTCCTTATGGAGCCAAAAGGAATAGACTACTGGATGAGCTAACCTTAGAACAGGCTACTTAAAATTGCCCATGAGGCGATCACGAAATGAAAATCAGAAATCCATGTCAGTTAATTTCCTGATTTTGTAAGTGTAATTTGGTTAAAGGCAGAGTATTTGTAAAAAGGATTTTCTAGCTTTATTTGGTATTTTTCAAAAGCGCATTAGTCGTTATGGCCCTTAATCCACTATCACAAAGAATTGTAGGTTCCTTTGCCTACGGAAAAATGTACGAATAATTTTTATTTTTTCTAATTATTCAACTTTTGAGAAATACAACATGAAACAAAATTTATAGCATTTTCCTAAATTACCACCAAAGCATTAACAAATATCATAAAGATTAATTCAATAGCTGTTGCATAAAACGGAAAAAATATTTAAAAAAAAAAAACAGTTGTTTTTTTGTCTCTTAAAATATTAAAATTCAAAAAACCGGAAAATGGTTTTTAGATACTTAACTGAACCGAAGTGAGAAGTGAACTGAACTGAGAAGTATTAAAACCCCAAATCCAGTAATATCTCGTTTAGTAATTTGCAATCATTGTTCGAAATTTGTTTTACATTTCTTCATCCCTTTCAAGGTCGAATTTCAAAAAAAATCTAGAAATTACTTTTAGTAGATATTCACATGAATATTACACTCACCAAAAATGAAATTGTTATCTCATTTATTACGAGAAATTAAAAAAAAATTACAATTTAATGTTACCCCACTATAACCCTAAACTTGGAATTTCCAAAAATCCTTCCTTAGTGTGGCCTTGCACCGTAAGAAGAACGTCTACGAATTTTCATCAATTTTTCTTAAGTAATTTTTGCTGAGCGTTGACTATGATGCAGTTAGATCTTGTTTTAACCACCGGGTTGGTCTAGTGGTGAACGCGTCTTCTCAAATCAGCTGACTACGAAATCGAGAGTTCCAACCTTCAAATCCTAGTAAAGACAGTTACTTTTATACGGATTTGAATGCTAGATCGTGGATACCGGTGTTCTTTAGTGGTTTGGTTTCAATTAACCACGCATCTCAGAAATAGTCGACCTGAGACCGTACAACACTTCTACACTTATACATTTCATATCCTCTGAAGTAATACATGACGGTGATTCCCGGAAGCTAAACGGGGAAAAAATCATGTTTTATATCTATAGAAATATATGTACGTGGTCTATCGAATAGGATGTTCCTGCAGTGAGGTTTTTATATATAAAACCGGAATGTTCTGGAAAATACGAGACAAATAATAGCTAGAATGTTTTAGACCAGTGTTCCTTAAGCTTAAAACCCAAACCAGTAAAATGTCTCAAAATTTTTACGGACCATTAAGTTATATAGGCCTTAATTTTTCTACCTATTTGGGTATTAACAACAATAGGTACGTTTGAATCATTTATAACGTAATAAATCTAAATATTACATGTGTAAGATAATTAAAATAAAATTGGAAGTAAACTATTAAACGTGAACCATCATTGAATAAATATTTTATCTTTATTAAACAAATAAAAATCATATGATGCAATTATGTTATTTACTTTTTATGAGATGGTGAGTTTTGACAATCCTTGTAGAGTTCCTGTGTATCTATTTAATGGTCAACTTCATTCTAACATCGGCACTTACATTAAGACGATTTCTGTATTTTATTTTTATTTGAAGAATCGTTGAAAATCCTTTTTCACAAACATAGGTAATTGAAGCGTGACGATTTTCAGCGTAGCTTCAGATAAATAAGTAAATTCATTCTCACTGAAGGTGAGATCCAAAATCGTGTCAATGATCACAGAATGGATTTTTATACTGTCACTTGAAAGCTCAATTAACTATTTTTTTCTCGATAATGAAAGTTTGTTCTCGTGATTGTTAGCCTGAAATGGATCACGAACCTCCAGAAATTCATCTTGAGAGTTATTCGAAAAAACATATTTCAAATTATCTGTTTTTTGTTTGTTTTTTTTTTTTTATAATACTTTTCAATTTAAGTTTGCCTGTGGGCCATCTGTCCATCGCGGACCGCAATTTGAGAAACGCCGTTTTCGTATAACCAAGATGTATACGGACTGGTTATGTGACCATTAGGTTTATTATCTAAGCAACGTGTTCCTGGTAGTATGGAATTGCCTGAACGTGTGTTGCAAGGTATATGTGCAGCTCAAAATGAAGATTAAAAAGAAAAACACATAAAATAAAAAAAATTGATATGGAAACCACATGACTTCCTTTTACGCCTATTAAATTGCTTGTACACATTTCTAAAAGTCCATAAAATTTTATTTCATTAATAACATCTGATTTTTTTCATATTTTTTTATTGTTATTATTGAATTATAATATATTATAAAATGTTTTTACAATCAGAGGTTAATAATTATTAATAAATCAATATATTTAAATTAAAAAAAAGAGTTAAAAACAAAAAGAAGGAATTATGTCACATTCGAACCGATGTGCGATTCAAATTGATTCCCTTGTAAGATTCAAATATTTCATTAATTAAAATTTTATTGGGCTATAACTCTGGAACCAGTGAAAATAAGTACCACTTATGTTATATAGTGGAAAGCTCTCAATGAGGATTTATTACTGTAGTTAAGAAAAAGTCTAAAATCCAAATTCTTTTGATTTTGGGCTTTTTTGAACACTTTTGGTCCAGTTGATTGCAATAAAAAGGGGAGGAACACAACTAGATGTTACAACAATCTTAAATCTAAAATTTCAACATTCTACGCTTAATTGTTTTTGAGTTATGCGAGATACATACGTACGTACAGACGTTACGTCGAAACTAAGCCAAAATGGATTCAGAGATGGTCAAAATCGATATTTCCGTTAAAATATGAAAACCGAAATTTTTGGTATTACAATTTCCTTGTACGAAAAAGATAAATTCTGATATCTGGACAATAATTTACATTTTAAGCCAAAAAAGTTAAATTCTAATAAAGTTATGATCTTAGCATACTTTTGGGAATATTTGTCTTAATCGATTTCATTTGAAGAAGCGCTCAGATTACTCGTATTCAGAAGAAACTTTCTGTCGGCCAACCGTATGAACTTCTATAAAACAAAGTAATCATCAAAACTGGTCCGTTTGTTTAAAAACGTACTTTATAAATACAGTGTTTGGAAATACATATATATATATATATATATTCACATCGGTTGAAAATAAAGTTCATTCGTATGTAATGATATAATTCTCTTGCTTCGTTGACAAAGTTTGGCTTAATGAAGGTCGATCTGTTTATATTCAGCGATGCTTCATGGTCTTTAAGATACGTTGAGTGAATAATATACACATCCGTTTCATAATCTGTACAAAAGTGTGTTACTTCATATATTTGCTCTTAAGTTTGGCTTATTTGACTGTCGATCTGTCGACATTTTATCGTCTTGAAGATACGTTGAGCCGATAATATACACATCCGTTTCGTTCTTTCGTTATATTTGTTATTAACAATAAAACTAATTTTTTCACAAACTATCCTTTTTTTCAAATGACGTAGAATATGAAAGGAATCGATTGTAAGCTAAAGTTAGTTGCAATTGTTTATTCGAGGATTATATCTTTTTAAATGTAAAAATAATTATTTTGCTGCGTAATTCTTTTATACATTTCTGTTCTTGAATGTATAATTTTGTAATGTCCGATTCTTAGAAAGTAGTAGGGCATATTCGAAACCAGAGCGAAATAAACAGAACTTGTTCTATCGTGTTGTTTTTTTTTTTTGTTGTTGAATATGTTCACAACGCTTCTTTGAACAGGTCCAAACAAATAAAAGTCACAATCTGCAAAGTCTGGGCTGTAAGGAGGGTACATCCAATGCATTAGAGTCAGATTTTCTTTACTGGCATCATAGTTCTTTAGCTGTGCCCGTACAAAAAAAAAAAAAAATGAGTAGTTAATAACGTATGTACGTATAGAACACGTACACATGTACATGTGTTGACATTTTTTAAGCCTAATAACGTGTGACTGGATGAACCGATTTTGATGAAATTTTCTACTAAGATTCATGTATATGAGGCAGTTTGTTGGAAAAATATTTGGCTCAGTAACTCCAGGATGGGTAGATGGTATTTTACAGTAAATTTTATCCAAATTTTGCAAACGTAACCCACTTCTTATTATGCTCAGTACAAAAATGTATGTTTATCGTACCATTTAAACAAAAAAATTGCCCCAAAATTTCTCTTTCCTTAAAAATCGAAAAAGCTATTTTCTTTTTTATTAAATGTCATTTTTGTAATAATTACATATACTGTATTTTTACATTTAATAATTACATTTTTTAAAATGTCTTCCTACGCATAGTAGTAGTGCAACTGGCCTCCAAAAAAATACTTGTGGGTGAGGAAGCCAATAAAATTAAAAACAATATTTATATATTTTTATAAATTTTTCAAACTCTTTTGGTTTATTTAAACTTTTAATATTAAACATTTAAATAACACAAACTTTTAGTAATAACATTACTTTAAAATTTAATCTTAATTCACCTTCAGACCCAAAAAAAGAAATGGGTAACTTTATATTGATTGTATATTTTTTGTGGGATATTTTTAGTTTCTTCCATTTAACACAGTCAATGTAGAAAAATCAAACTATTTTCTTGGACGGTGATTTTGGAGGTATGGGAATAGAACAAAATAAAAAAGATACAAATGTATTTAATTTTTAAAAATATTTGTGTTTTTAAACATATAATGACAATTTTAGAATAATCTTCATGAAATAACCTCCTCTCCCACCACCAAAAAAGAATTCTTAGGTAACCTTTTTCATGTATAATTATTTTTCTACTATATAAGATTAAATAACCAATACCAGAAAAATATTACAATTTTGTTGTCAGCTTTTTTTTTGCTCATTCATTCTCCTCTATTTTTATTGTTTTATAAATTCTCCTCATTTTTTTATTGTTAAGTAAATGAAATCCTGGATGCTAAGGGACAGTGGATAAGGGCTTACGCCCAGTAATATCCAAATTAACCTTAGAAATTTGGTAAGACATAGAAACAACAGTGTTTGTAGTATGTAACGCCATCATATAATGTTCAAATGGATAAAGATTATTTATTTTTATTTTTTATTAAATCGGGTGAAAAACCTATTAACCTGTTTTTGTTTGTACCTTATTCAATATACTAATTATGTATTTATAACATCAACGAATTTACTCTTTTTATTAATAAAATTTTTTTTTTTATGTACAAGTATTTTGTATTGTATATATTTATATGTGTGTGTGTGTGTTTTGACAACAATTAATTATACTGATTGCCGTTTTGTTACTAACATCTAAATACTTAAGACTTAGATAAAGATCTTAAACGTCTTAACTGATGACGTCACATTTATATCTTCCTTCTTTAAATGATGTAACCCTCTCTTAATATGGATTAGGAAAGAGAATTTACAGCGGGAGGAGGATTGTAAAAGTGAAAAGGAGGCAACGAAGTAACCCTTCAACCCTCTTTTCCTTTCGTCATTTCCAATTTCTCTTTACATCTTCCTTGTTTTAACTGCTCTTCAAATGAAACCATTTCCTTCTTAAACGGTTTCTAACGGCTTCCATTATCATCTTTACTCATGATCATCGTTTTATCTTCAATCCTTCTTCTCCTTTTCCGACTATTCTTTCTTTATATTGTTATTATTATTCCTCTTATTCTAAAATTCTTGTTTTATACTTTGATTTTTTTGCTAATAGTTTTTATTTACGGTTATAAATCATAAGTTAACGTGCTATAAACTTTATAACGGTTTTATAATGTGTAGCTTAGTGGAACTTAAAGTACTATGAACAAATATAGTGTCTGAACGCTTTATTTTTACTGTTATTGTGACTGTTTATAGTTTCTTACTGTAGCAGTTTAAATGAAATGTCATTTCTGTAAATACTGTTTGTTCGAAATTATCTTTTAGTCTAAATAAAGTATTTAATGTGACTAAGACTTTTATAGTCACATAGTATTGTATTATCGGTTACTAGTTACAGTATTTTATCATTTCTATTGTATATAATTGTTTTTGTTTTTTATTTTACGAAATGTACGTTATTAATTTTATATTGCCATCGGTAATTTAAAAATGATACAATTTAAGGTGCATGCTTATCATACGTGATCTGCCGAAGTCTTGCGCCGTCCAGCGTGAGTCAGTCACTTCGGCCCTTGGCAGGGATTGTGCCGTGGGTAAGGGTATCCTATCTATAGAGTGGGTAGGGCTCGTACTGCTACGTGCGAGCCCTGATATGTCGGTATCGTGAGTCGGGCAGTACCTGACTCCCCGGCCTGGGCTAAATTTGTGGGAGGCGAGTGACTGGGAGAACCCAGGCAGGATCGATGATCTGGTGCACGTCCACTGTCACTCTGCCCGCATCTTGTGACATCATGACTGTCGTAAATATAGGTTATGGATAGCTTATCATCCGCATCTTTCGTGACTGAGGGTCTACGTAAAAACCCTCGTCCTGGAGAACCTCTTTCTTTGGAAGCGAAGAGGAGGAAGAGTTCGAGTTTAGTGACAAGAAAGAGTTTATATTTCTAGAAAAGAAGGATCGAATCAAGCTTCGACCTAAGAGTGGAAGATCTAATCCTAAATATTTGATAATAAAGAACTGCGAAACCGGAAATACTGATCTTAGAAAAGGAAGATTTAAAGAAAACAACAATGGAGCTCCCAAAAGCACGGATGCCTTTAGCTGAGAGGGCATACGACCGCCATACATGTTCTAGCGGTTTACATCCAGTTTGGACTGCGATGTACTTCTGACTGTGCCACCGGAGCCGGCGTCATCCGATGCCGGCAGCAGGAGGATCTCCTGCTGCTATCTTACGGCGGAGGAACTGAAGACTCTATCCCCGAGGCTTCAGATACCATGGATATCGACATTGAGGCCTTTAGGAAGCTGGAAAAAGAAAAAAAAAAGGCAGTACCCGCCTTTTTTTTTCTGTTCCGTTACATTCGGTTACATTCGCGCAAATGAAATACGGTATGCGCGCGCTGTAGTTAGAATAATTGAATCAAAGAAACAAAAAAATATTGTATTTAAATAAAATGATGGATATTTTAAATAAGTTGTGTGTGTATGTGCGTATAAGCCGTGCATCAGAAAAAAGCCGCGTGACGTAAAAGTTCTACAACTGTGTTGTTAGTTTTTTTTTTGAAGGGCGTGGAAGAACCAGGATATATGGTTAAAAAAACCATACTTCTTGGTTGAATAACCAGGAAAATTATTATTACTTGCACTGAAATTATTGAAAAAACTGTTTGAAAATATTATAAAATATTTATACCGCATTATTTAAAAATATTTATTGTTATCTCATTTTCCTGATTGGTTGTATACTGTATATGATAATTTTCATTAGTTACCGGATGGTATTTATTCCAGGTATGGTAAATCATGGAGTGGATTCCTCTTAACGTTAAATTTAGAGCGTGAAAATGATGGAATTACTCGTAACCAGTTTTGCGTGTAATATTTATTCTGTTTACGTTAAAGAGATTATTTATTTTCCAATATTTTCTTCTTCATGATTTTTGTGCCTTATTTGACTTTATTTTCTTCTATTTCGAGCTGACGCATCAAAATTTACTTCTCATCAATTTGAAACTTTTCACTTCCTTTTAGATAACGAATGATATATTCTTTCTCTGTACAGCATATATTTATACTCTGTATATATGTTACAAAGAATATTTTCTGTTTTCTTTCTCTTCCGTTCATTTTAGTATCATTTTTAAAATTCTTTTTTCATGGTATGTTTTAACCGCTTGTAATTTCTATTCCGGATTGTACTCCTTCACGATTATTCTGTCCATCCACTTAATTTCTTCCATTCCCACATTTCTTTGTTCCTTTTCTTCACTCTTCACGTTTTACATCGTACAGAAGTACGCTTCAAACATGAAAAGATACAAATACATTTTCTAGTCCGTTTCCATCTTACTGTATAATTGTTTCTTTCTATGTATGTTTCTTTAGATATTGCTGATGTGGTATTTATTTACATTTTACTTTTACAATCTTCGGTTACTTCTTACCGACTTTACTTACAAACCAGTGAAATATCATACTAAACTGAAAGTAATATGCAACCGAAAGTAATAACTTTCGGTTTTTTTACTTTTAACCGAGGGTTGAAATGTATTTTTTTACGTTTTGAGGTATGAGTCGTACAAAAATAGTTTTAACTTATTGAATTGGGTTTTCCGTACATATATATACAGGTTTATGTTTAAAGACTTATCGCTCGAAAATCTCCAAATGTACTAGATTAATTTCATTGAAATTTAGGTACGCTGTAGTAGTGTATCTTAAGTTCTGCTTGTGAAAATTTGATGAAGATTGGTTGAGTTGTTTTGAGATAAGGTCGATGTAAGGTAGAAAAGATTTGACTTGGGCAAGTTAGAAGCGTGGTTCGTTAGGATGCTGCAAGTTGGAACGCTTTATTCTGTAAAATAAAGCTTTTTTTTCGTAAATTTCAGATTAGAATGATTGATTTTATACTTTTTGAAAATGAATCAAAATAAAATAACGAAAAGTTGGTTTTCTTAAGAATTTTTTTTTCTTAAATCTTAGATTTAAATTCTTACACGGTTTTAAAATGAAAATTGAAGGTTTATCTAAAAATTGGAGTATTATAAGAAAGAATTGGTTTGTAAATGTATACATATATATATTCTTTAATGTTGAAAACATTATGCTTATTAAATGTGGTTTTAATTGAAAGTTAAAGTGGTTTAAAATTAAAATTCGGTACTTTAAAAAATAAAAATAAAACATACTGTAAAATGACTCAATTGTGTATTGCTTGTTTTTAAATATATTTTCTTACCCGGATAAATTTTTTTTTCTTTTTTTTCTTTTTTTTTTTAATTATTTATAATACTGATTAACTGATTTCCTTTTAACCGCGTTTTAGGATTTACTTATTTATTACACGTAGATGTATATTCAGTATTTATAATGTTTTTTGTTGCTTAGAGAAAGTATTGCGTGATTCAGTAAAGTGCGTGTTTCTTGTAATGTTGATTGCTGTAAAAAGTTGTTTAGTATTTATAGATCTTAAGTATATGAAGAGGTTAAACGAACCATTTCCGGAACAAAACGCATGTGCTGATATATAGTCTAGGGTGAATTTAGGAGTAGGCAGGTTAAGCACAAAAGGAACAGAATTTCAGTCGACGTCTTACATAAATTTACGTTTAGAACGATTAATATTGTACGGTATTGTATTTGTAACATTAAAACAGTATTGTATTTTTAATGTTATTTATTATATTAAATTAATTTAAATAAATTCATTTTCATTGTAACAAAATTAACATCGATTGAAAAAATGTATTAGAGTAACTTCAAATAAAAAAAATTAAAGAATTATTTACAAGTTAAAACTTATAATTGATGTCCATTTCGATTATTAAACAACCATCATCAGTAGTTATAAAGGAATTGTAAAAATAAAAACGAAACGCAAGAAAAAATATAGTAAGTAATTAAAAAAATGAAATGTAAAATAAATCAGTAAGTGAGAATTAAAAATTAAACAACTTCTCTGTAACAGTTCTAAGGAGAAATTTAAAGGATTTATTGTTATTCTCCGTTTCTTTTTGTTATGTGATGATCTTTTAACCTCTACATAATTACTGCATTCTATGGCTTAGTTATCTGTTTTACATATTCCAGTTTTTATCTTCCTCAATAGATTTTACCCTCTATATATCTCACTTATTACCAGTTTAACTAAACTTGGATATGGCCACCACCCTAGTTTGTCTCTTCTTGAAATTCTATATCAAATCCATCTTTTCCCTTTTTTGTTTAAATAACTCATCGTTTCGTGTTTTATCAACTCTCATTTTCTTTTCTTTCTCAGTTTAACCTCTGGAACCAACGTAAGGTATTACTTCAGAGGATGAATGTAAATTAAGTGTAGTCTTGCACAGTTTCAGGTTGGCCATTCCTGAGATGTGTTGTTAATTAAAAATCCAACCACCAAAGAACACCGGTATCCACGATCTAGTACTCAAATCTATATAAAAGTAACTGCCTTTGCTAAGATTTGAACCTTGGAATTCTCGACTTCGAAATCAGCTAGCTGATTTGCGATGACGAGTTTACCACTAGACCAACTCGGTGTGTGTACAGCTCTCCTAATTTTATTTATCCTTCCACAATCGTTTCATACAGTTCAAAGAGTTGTAATTTTTCATTTTACTCTTCTATTGTTGTGATTCGCTACATTCCATGGAAATATTTTTAAGAACATAATCTTATTTTTTTATAGAGCGAGTAAAATGTACGGAAACCCCTCTACAACTTTAAAATCTTTCCATATAGAATACTGTAACTTTTAGGGTAAGGTATCGGTTAACTACTTTACCTTTTGTCGAGAAATAGAATCAACCCCTTCTTGGTTTTAGTTGTAACTCAAGTATTTTAATGGTAACGCTCTTTGTGTGATAAATGATTTTAAAGGTCTCTTTAAGACAATAAAAATGGTATAAATAAAAGCTTGGTATAATATCTGTACCTAAAATGGTGGCGGGATAAAGTTTGGATTTCGAAAATTACTAAATTTAGTAAGTTTAAGTAAACAGAATTAAAAAGAAATTAAAGTGAATTAAATTTCTTACCGTTGTTGTAAAAATGAAGTTTATTTCACTTTTGTCTGATATTCTATTTCTTAAAAGAATTTATTACCATCGGTTGGCTAATTAATTTTGTCTACTTTTACCACATCTGTAAGCCACTTTGATTATTTACATCTTTTTTACCTTTTTTGCAATTGTTTTTTACTGAATTAATTTTTTCGGTGCTACTTGGTAATATTACTATCAACATGTCATATCTTGACGCTTAATTACTCATTAATCTACTTTCTACTACTTTTCATTGTCTTTTTTATTAGTGTATTTCCAAAAAAATTCGAAATCACTACTGCCCTCGGTTATGTTTATATACATATAATGCATGTATAAGATTTTTTTTTATCCATTTTATCGGACACAAATCTTAACTGATTTTTACAAAACTTGGTGGTATGATGTAATTCTCTTGGGAATAAAGCTGTATTGATTTTCAAGCGAATTTGTTTGCAGGTGAGAGCCAAAAAGAAACGGGGTTTTGGTACGTTTTCAGCTTTTATTCGTTCTAGACGCCATTTTTAACCATTAAATATAATAGATAATATAATAAAAATGGCACCCTATTGATTTTCAAGTGAATCGGTTCAGAGCAACCGAAGTTATAGACAAAAAAACTGGGTTTTTGGTTACTTTGTCAGGGTTAACAAAAACCGGGAAATCCGCCATTGTGATGCATTTATTGCGACAGAGTTTTTTTTATTTTCAAAATGGATCTTCTCCTAGTAATGAATCCACGCCTTTCACAATATTTTTTAACTCGTTTTTGTGTTTTGCTTAAAGAACAATCTTATGTGCTGATCTTAAACTTTTAATCTTTTCTCTTTAAATTGTGGGCTGGTCTACTGGTTAACTAGTCGTCGCCAATGAGTTGTTTATGATCTGATTTTCGAAGTGGAAGGTTCTGAGGTTCAATTCCTTGTAAACGTTAGTTATTATTTTGTTTTTTTTTTTTTGTACGGATTTGAATACTAGACAGTGGATACCGGTGTACTTTGTTGATTGGCGTTCAATCAACCGCACGTCTCAGGAACGGTCTGCCTGAGTCAAGACTACACCTCATTTATATGTCATACATATCATTCTTATCTCATTGGCCCGTGGGGGGGGGGGGGGTTGCTTATAGTTCACTAGTTGAACAGATTGCAACGTACATATTAGGAAAAAAATTAGACTATTACTTTAAAAATTACTCTTCAATTTTCAATTTGTTATTTTATGAACAGATTGTGAAGCAAACGCGGTTAGACTTCATTTTTGTTTCTGTCGTAACCGGAGTATGGAATTCACTTGTACCATCGAGGGCGGAAGAAAATACAGAATTTTTGCCGGTATAAGTATGATGAAATGGGACAATATCTGCTGAAAAAATTATTAAAATTTTTGATTTGCGTTCTTAATTGATCTGTAAAATATCCTGACAGTTTTATGATTTTATCTAAAATTCATTGTTAAGTAGTTGGACGTCAATCTTTTTCCCACGTACACACCTTGCAGTCTGATAAAAATTTGTTATCAATTTTTCTTACTCTTAATTTTAAATTCATAATTTTTTAAAACATGTGAACTTGCAAATTTTCATAAAATTAAAAATACTTAAATTTATGGTATTTTATTCGCTATTTTTTTTTTCTTTTTTTTTATGGATGTCTTAATAAATCTTGAACTGATGATGTAGGCATACATGCAAAAAAAAAAAAGAAGGAGTTTGTTCTCTTGAACACATTTATATTTACGTGTTTTAGAGAGTATATCAGTTGAATACGGAAAAACTTTTCTTCTGCCCCTCTCTCTTGAGTTACAGTTATTTACATTTTTCCGCTTGAAATATAACGTTATTTTTTTATACAAGGAAAAATAAACTAAAAGACAACCATCTCACAATTCTGTTTTCCCGTACCCTTTCTTCTTTCTCTTCATTAATATTTCCATAGAATTACAATTTACTGTACTGTTGATACAGAAGAAGCATAACAATGGTGAAATGAATAATTTATTTTCTATATTGACCGCAAACGAAAAAAAAATCTAAACGTCGACGACTGTGAAATTGTTGTAACTAGAAATAAGTGAGTTTGTTTAAACTTTGTGTTGTTTTCCATAAAATTTTGTTAATGTAAAATAAATAACTAAGGGGTAATATTATTTCTTTATAATTGCAACGTAATTTTTATATTTGTTATATTTTAATGTTGATTAAAATTTTTTTTTGTATAAATCTGTTTAGATTCATATTGTTTATAATTATTATATTGCATACATTGCGACGGCATCGCACTAGGCATATTATTGCTTAGATGGAAAATTATTAACAAGATATATTATAATCATTTCAGATATCTCCTGTATTTTATCAATTATCTGTAACAGAATATATGCAAAATCAACATTATTTCTTTTTGCTTTCATTCGGAAAGCGATTTTTTTTCGACTAAATACTACAGTTTATGCAACTTTTTTTTTCATTAATAAATAAGTTATAAAAGTAGATTAATCTATATAAAACTTTGCTTACGTAGTAAAAAAGCTTGTAACAAAGTTGTAATACTTTTCTGTCATTGGTTATTTATTTTTATATAGTGGGACAATAATTATATTTGGAAAAAATTAAGATTTTTTTTGGGGTGATTGGTAATCTATGCTTAAGTTTTGTTGTAAAATTTTCATTATATATTTAAACCAAAAAAGTTGTAAAAATTCCAAAATTCTTTTTGTTTTTGCTCCCCCACCTCCAAAATATCTTGCCAAGAAACCTTTTTGGTTTTTCTACGTTTTCTATCTTTTAAATAAACGTAAAAAACTTTTGAAAAAAACAATATTTTTACATTTTGATTGCTCCCTCACCACCAAGGTTGTTCCTAAAGTAATTTTTTTTTTTTTGATTGCTTGCACTACTTTTATGCCTTGAAAGATATTACAAAAATTTGGTTAAAAAATATAAATAAAAAAAAGATAGTTTTTTCGTTTTTTGGGGGAAAAGGTGGTAATTCTGGGGGAAATTTTAAAAAAATTGTAAGATGGTAAGCCTGTACGCATGTACTGTGTTTAATACAAAATGACATAATGTTTGAAAAACTATGAGAAAATTGACCCCAAAAAGCTATCTACTACCTGTAAAACTTTTTTAAACCCAAACTTTACCAACAAATTGCCTCTTAAGTACGAGCCTCTTTACGAAATTACATCAAAATCGGTTTATCCAATCAAAAGTTATTAATCTTTGGTTTTCCTGGGTTACGAAACGTCGAGAAATGCAAAAAATCCCATACCTTATTTTTTGATTGATTACCATACTTTCCCTTTTGAAGCATAGCTCTACAGCTGTGATATCAAGAAAGTGTATGTTATAATACACGACTTTGGATAGCTGAATACTATTTATCTCGTGTAATATATACTATTATATAAAAAGGAAAAGGATTTTTCTTTGTTCGGGATAAACAGAAAAATTACCCGATCAATCGCAACCAAATTTTTACCCGTGTTTCTTTGTATAACTGAGAAGGTTTTTAAATATATTTCATCTCGAAAAATTTGTAATATATCTATGTAGTAGTGGAGATTTGCCGGTTGAAGCACAAACTTCAATGAATTGTAAACTGTGAGTGTCTATCACTGTGTTTGAGCTGGGTTTTAACTTAATAATTATGAATATCTGTAGACCATTTTCTACGATTTCTGAATTCGAACTTGAAAGGGATGAAGAAAGGTAAAACAAATTTGAACAGTAATTGTAAATTTTCCCGATCACGGCCATAGTAAATGAGATGTTCAATAGATTTGGGTTTGCAAAGACTCTTAGATAAATATTTAAAAACCGTTTTTGGATTTTTTTTTTAATTCCAATTTTTTTAACGGGGACGAAGGTATAAGAAGGCGGTGTGGCTCAACCAACACAGCCACTGCCACCGTTATTACTTTGTGTGTGATTGGCTGGACCTGCCTCCGGTTACTTGACTAAAAAACATAAAATAATAAGTTTGACCGCTGCAGGAAACGCAAATAACCATAAAGCGCGACGAAGATGTGACGGGGAGCTAGTCTTATATAAAAAATAATTTTTTTCAATTTCCCAAAATAGTGATTTACCGAACGCAAAATATTTTACCTCCATAATTAAAAAAAGCGGGCTAATTATTTCCATAACCTTTTTTGCTTCGCGTGAAAAGTATCCGACGATTGCTACTTACAAGGAAAACTATTAATAATGCCTTAACCTACTTCATCTACTAATAATTCCCAATATAAATAATTCTGTTAATTTGCAACAAATATTGACAGGATTAGTACGTACTAGAAATTTCATCTTCTAAGGAAAGTTTAAACTTAACTAGTTTAACTTAGCCTAACTAGTTTTAATTAGTTATTAGATATTAGTTTAAATTACATTTTTCTTAGGAGATATTAAATTTGTAAATATATTATTCTGCTCGACGAGCAAAATTTTGAAACACGTGACCCATGGTGATCCACTCCCTTGACCCAAATGTCATCAGTGTCCCACATATTGAGATCATAGAGCCAAATTTTATTCAAATTGGTCATTGTAGTTCGGAGGTATCAAACAAAAAAACAATTCAATTTACATACTTATATACGTACTACCACATCCTTTCCGAATTTTTCAATTCTAATATTGCGGTTTTTGGTTAGTGGTAAGGAGAATCACTAAACGTCGAGATCTGAAAAAATACCAATATCCAAACTTTGGGCCTATCAGACCAATTTCCCTTATATTCTGTGTAGATGTATAGTATAATATTTACCTGGAAAAGTAAAAATTGATACGTGAATCGTTTTTGTATTTAAAAAAAAAAATAATTCTAAGTCATTTCATAGGTGTAATAAAAAAAAGTTGTTAATTTTGCATGTATTCATTTCGTTTGAAACCATTTGAAACAGATGCAATTTGTAGTACAAAAAATTACTATTTGAACAGATAACCTCTTTTCAATCGTTACAACAATTTGAAAATTGTTATTTCCATTCTCCATGTAAAGATCAATAGTTTGGATGTATTACTTTTTAATAATAAGGAAATAAGGAGTGGAGAGAGACACCATATGTAGGTGGTTGGGTTGCGGTAACTTCCTCTCCACTGTACTACTTCATCCCCTTTCTAATAAAAATAGCAGCCGCCATTTTGTAACGGATTATATTATGAAAAATCGTTACACATACGTCGTTCCGCTTAATAGCAAGGAACAAGGAACTTTACTGCAAGATTTCATAAAAATTGGAAAAACACGTTTGGTCGTGACTGCTTCCCTAATAAATATACTAACAGATGAAACGACAAAAAATCGAAATCGCTTTCCTCGTTCAATATAAATGATAACAGTATAATTTTGAGGTTTATTTAATTATAAACGTAAGTTCTGGGAAAATCGGTTAAACTGCATCCGTTATAGCTTGACGATTCACAAACACTTGAAATGTATCAAGAAAAAATACCCCGTAAATTGCAGGTTGTTAAGCAAGCTAAAATGTCAGCGGCCAAAGACGTTTTCAATTAATCGGCCCTAGAATACCGAAGTTAAGAATACTGGTGTTGTTCACTACATATATTGGCTTTTTTTTAATGGCCAGTGGTCATAGGGTCAATATTACTAAAAGTATAAATCAAATAAACATAAAAATTAATCTGGAGTGGTTATTTAAATTTACATGACTGGAAATGAAAAAAAATCAGAAGAAAAGAAATATAAATTAAAATAATAAACGTATTTGGTTGAAATTTAAAAATAGTGGGGATTTCGGAATAATTAACGGGTCAGGGCTAACTTCCCTTCCCGTCTACCATGGATTCCCAGTATGTATATTATCCTCATACTTGTGAGAATAATAATGATAAATAAAAATTAGAACCTATTCAATTTATAAAAAAACTATCAGTGTATTGTAATTCCTCAGAGCAACAATTTGGTCAGCACATGACTCGAAAGTTGAGTGATCTGAAGTAAGCGGGTTTCTGAGTAGTCGGTCCCCATCTTAAAAATAGTTATTTATTAAATAGCTGTTATTTCTCACCGCTTTTAGCGTTAAATAACACGATAAATACCACGAGGAGGTGACCGAATTTCCATTCAGTTTTTTTTTTGTTTTCTTTTTTATTTTATGTTTCTTAGTTAAGTAAAAGAGGGAGGTGCAGCCAGTCGCGTCGCATGCGCAGTAACAGCGACGGTGGCTGTGGTAGTTCAGCCGCTGCGCTGTACATTGTCGCACCTTTAAAGATACTTTTATAGATAACTGAAAACATATATTGAAAAAGACAAAGTGAGATCATTTTTGTAGAAAATTTAATTTCAAATATTACAAAAGGTTTCCGAATTCGATTTGACCAACGGTTTGGCCATAATAATACTGAATGTTGGCAAAGAACAAAATCTGTTGTTACCGAAGCCGTTAAAACGGCCACCATCTTGAAACAGTGAAACATTTCGTAACGGCAATAATCTTTCGTTGTTTTCGCGTATAAAAACTACGTTCACGCAAAATTTCAGTTCAATCGGTTGATTAGTTTTGGCGTGACAAAGAAATAGACTCACAGACACAACTTTTTTTTTTGTTGGTGAAGTGGAAACCATTTATAGGCCTCGTGTGGTCTTATAGCAGTAAAATCAAATAATATTTGTTTCTTAAATGAAATCAAAATGATAGACCATCTTCAAAATTCATTTTACTATTAATATTTGAGATTAAAAAAAACTTTTGTCTATTTCTGCGCAAGATGAAAGACTTTTGGTTATTAACTTGCCCTGCTCAGATTTTTTTGACCTTAAATTGAGCGTAATTTAAGAACGACTCAACAAGTCTTCATCTGAAATTTTCACATGCCCAATTTCAGATACACTACTAAACCGTATCTAAATTTCTATACACATACATACATACATACATACATATATATATATATATACTAGTGGACCCGACAGACGTTGTCCTGACGCGGCATTATTCTGTAATAAATGCACAAAAAAATTCCTAGAATCCGATCGCAGCACCAACTACCGGGTTTGACTGATAAACCAAAAATTAAAAAAAAAACTTCTAAAACGCGACCGCAGCTCTGCCTACCGGACCCAATTGTGAACCTTAATAAACACATAAATAAATTTAACAACACATATTTAAATTTAAATAAATTTAATAACACATAAATAAATTTAAAAAACATTTTCACTTTAATACTTTACCTTACAAATTTGCACAATGTATATTTTTTAATTACACTTTAAAACGTTATTTCAATAAATAAAATATAGTATTTCTCAATTCGTGCACAATTCTAAACGCGATCGCAGTGCTGCCTACTTGTTACTTAATCAGTTGTGATTTTGTTTACATTGGCAACGGCCATACGGGCTCTTTGTGATTGGTCGTTGTGTTTGACAGCGGCCATCTTGCATTGATCTGATTGGATTTCCTTTGTTTACATTTTCATGTGATTTATTAGCCTCTTATTTATTAAAAAAACTGTTTTCTTCCAATTTTTTGTATCACAATAATAACAGAAAATTACGAAATGTTTTTCTCAATTTGATCGCAGCACCAACTGTCGGGACAAACTAAAATTAAAATAGAATATTATTGAATATTCGATACTGAGATGGTAGTGCAGTCTGCCGGATCTAATGTAAAAGATTCCAAAATCAACAACTACTTATAAATAAAAAAATAATTAAAAAAACATTTTCCAGTGGACCAAATTGTGAATCTAAATCATTCTCGAATCCCTTTGAACACACACAAAAAATTTCATCAAAATCGGTCCAGCCGTTTAGGAGGAGTTCAGTGACATACACACGCACACAAGAAATATATATATAAAGATATATATATATATATATATATATATATATATATATATATATATATATATATACACCTATCTATCGGCTGTTATATTTATAAGGTAACTCCAATACAAGTAAATGTATTTTCGTATTCCTTAAACCTCAAAATGTACAGAAAGTTCATTTTCACCTTACCAGCTCACACCCTGTGACCGAAAGTAATACCGTACTGTTCTACGAAAAGTAACTAAATATAATAATTGGTATTTTAATTAGTCTTGTTTATTACTTAGCTAGAAAATACTGTCACTAATTGTACGACTTTTCTTAATTCTCATTTTATTTTATAAAAATATCTAAGATACTCTTTCCAAGATTGTATTGACATAATTTATAAAAATCATTTTTAATTTGAATTTCATCCTTTTGTTAACTTTCATAGTTTAATATAGAGTGGTTCTTATTGCGAACTGCAATTATTTTTTATTTTTTTTAAAGTTTTAATTTTTATCAAAGGGACGGATAACAATGATTGATTATATTGTTTTTATTTTGTAATGGACGTTCTTTAGTGTCCCCATTTTTCTCTTATTTATTAAGATGTATTAAGGGTTATTTTGAGTATATTAGAGTTAGTTTTGAAATATATTTAAGTGTTAGTTTGATTATTTTTTAAACGAAAGAAATATTTTATCTATCAAGAAAATTTAAAATTGTTTCATTACTTTCGACGTAATCATTGCTTTATTTTAGATTTTTATAACAAACGATATTTTGCTATAAAACTATAGTTAGATGTTATTTTCAGCTCAAACCCATTTTTATATAAAAAAATCAACAACCGTTTAAAGAATTTAAGGTAAAAAAAAAAAGTTAGACACTGTAGCATTCCAGAAAGTCTTACTTCATTTATGAGGGTAGTTTGTAGTATCTAAATTATTTCTCTAAAAAATATTTGTTATTTTTAGAAATATATATTCTTTTTTGAAGGTGAAATTTTTATCCGGGTATAATTTTTTTTTAACTCAACCAAAATTTAAAAAAAACGTAATTTTTTTATGTAGAAATAAACTTGAAAAAATAAAACAGAAAATAGGCTTAAAAATTATACTAAAAAGGGGGAAAACGTGCTCTTTATAATAACTTTTTACATTAAAAAGGTTTGGTAAATTTCATTTCAAAAAACTAAAATAATGACGAATCTAAAAGAACACCCAAGAGAAATATAAATAAAATTCAGTCGTGGAAAAACTTCACTATCTGGACGAAGTAATCTGGAAAAAGGTACTAAACAAAATGCGTTTAGAAAATCGGGAAAATAAAATGGAAGTGGCTTTCTAAATAATCAAAAATTTTTATAATAAAAAATCGATTTCTTGCAATGTGAAATTCAGATATTACAATACGATTATAAAACATGAAAATATTTATGCGGTAGAAACTTTTAACATAAAGTAATCTAGAATGACTAAAAGAATATTTTGAAAAAGGAAAGAAAAACATTACGAAAAGTATTAGGCCCGAAGTATGAAAATAATAAAAATATTTTAAGATCAAACAAGGAAATTTATAGAGCATTCGAAAACACGATCGACATAATTAAGAAACGGAGAATATTGTCTTTAAAGAGAATGCATGAAGAAGGATTTTCAATTTTTTGATAATCTCAAAAAGTAAAAATAATTGGCTTGTAGGGATATAAAAGATCTCCAGTAGATAAGAATAAGAGAATAAGAAATTTTCTAGAAAAAATTATGTGAGTTTAAAAAATATAAGACAGAAGAGGAATTACAGAAAAAACACAGAACACAGAGAAAGATTAAGAAAAGTGATACTTGAGAGATGGCAGTAGATTTGAAGCCTAACCCACCGGGTTGGTCTAGGTGAACTCGTCATCGCAAATCAGCTGATTTCAAAGCCGTACATAGCATGTACGTTCAAATCATAGTAAAGGCACTTTTATACGGATTTGAATACTGGATCGTGGATACCGGTGTTCTTTGGTAGTTGGGTTTCAATTAAGCACACGTCTCAGGAATGGTCGACCTAAGACTGTACAAGACTACTCTTCATTTATTACATTCATACATATCATCCTCTGAAGAAATACCTTAAGGTAGTTCCGGAGGCTAAAAAGAGAAAGAGAGTGAGAGAGAGAGAGTAGATTAAACCCTCAAAAGAAAAATGAAATTTGTTTAGGCGGCCTAGATGGCCAATTAGAAAAAAAAAATTTCTAAATTTCAACTATTTGAAAGTTTCTAAATCTAGCGTTTTTGTTTATTTTTATTTGTTGTTGACTTCCAGTTAATCGAAATCGAAAGGAGTAAATTTGATTTTTTTCTTTTCTATAGTTTATAATACAGTTTGTCTAATATCGCTTTTGTTAAAAAAAAAAACTTATAAGATTTTAGCATATAGCTTTGATTAAAAAAAATTGACCCCAAAGAATGATCTACTCAACCCACTGGATATATTGACCACAAACTTTTACCAACAATTTTCCCCATATATTTCAGTCTCTGTACAAAATTTCATCAAAATCTGTTAATCAAGTCAAAAGTTATTAAGCTTCAAACACGCCAACATATGTACGCTCGTACAAACATTATCCTTCACTTTTTTTTTGTTTTTTGGGGTCCGTGGGTCATGAAACGTCGAGAAATGTAAATAAAAACCCGTACTCCATTTTTTGACTGATTACCATACTTTATGCAGTATACCTTTAGAGTTATGATGCCAAGAAAGTAAAAAAGAAAGTTACGGAACAATGCTTCCGAAAATTTGTTACACCGATTATGAATTTTGAGAGACCTTTTCTTATCTTATTTAAATTAAAAAGTTTTTCTTTTAATTTCTTTGCTTTTCTACTTTCCAGCTATAAAGCAATGGACGCAAATTACCGTGGTATTCTTTATTATTTCCCATCCTCTCTTAATTCCCGTTGTGTAGTTTTTGCTCCTTGCTTTTGCTGCTGTAAAATACAGTTAACGGTCTTGATTATTACTATAATGTTTAACCATTATCCGTTTAATATGTTACTCTATTTTAAGTATTATTTTTATTATTCTTATTTTGTTAATGGAAATTTTACGGTCAGTGACTATATGTACGCGAGAAAACCTTTTAAAGATTAATTTAAAGTTATATTTGTTGTATCTACATGAGTACACATGTGTTGTTATTTGTTCATATAAAGTCATCAGTCCAGATGTCGACTGCTATTTACTGGAAATTCTATATATTTCTTTTTGTATTTAAAATAACGGTATTTACTTGTTTATATACATGTCGCATACCGGACCTGTTACTTTGCTCTTACTGTTATATACTAATGCTGTAATAGTGGTTTACCGTGAATGGTAATTATAAAGTGGTATTCACCTTAATTGTAATTAACATGAAACTTGAGCGAGTGGATCTTTTGGTATTAGATCGTTTACGTGTGTGAACGTAAATAATCCCGTCCCAGCCCGGAGATAATATACACAGAGGTTTATTTACTTTGCTCAAAATTACAGTTGTTTTTATATAAAGCCTAGGCCCGTCTAGAGTATGGATTTATTAGTTAGAACTTACGGGGTAGTGCTAATTCCTTACAGATTGCTATATTAATTAAATAAAAATTGTATAATAAGGAATTAATATATCTCCCTCTTGTTTTAAAAGTCAACTCGTCGGTTCGTTACCGGATGTTGTATTTTGTATGTTAAGTACCAATTATTACAGTTGTAAGCTACCTGACATGATTTACAGATCAATCTCAATAATGTCATAACCATCTTGATAAATCTTAAATAATAACAAGCATCCCATACCTGGCTTACTTGCAAAGTTAGGAGTAAGCGGTTACCCGCTTTCTTCTTCTTTGAACCGAATATATCGTCGCATATAATCATATGAAGCCCACCGAATGCAAGTGATATTTGACTCTTCAAATGACACTTTTGTTGTATTCAACACAGGCAATCATAAATCTTAGAGAAAGCAATTGCAATCGGTGTCTCGTATACCTCAATTTGTTTTTATATGTTATAGCCGTAAGAAAAACAGGAACAGTTAATTTGTAACAACAAATTAATGGTCTCTTTCTGTAGTGAAACAGTTCCTTGTATTTAATACTGGTTCAATTCGGCAGGGAAGTACTGTTAGTAATTAAATGAAAATTTTATACTCTGTCAATTAAAATAATCGATTGGAAAATAGAATTACAAAATATTTAAGTAATTTAAATTATCATGGTTATCGAATAAATTTCATTTAAGTAACATTCTTGGTAGTTCAACGAAGTTTTTTTGTACAAGTATTTTCAGTCTTATTTCAAAATATTTTGTCTTCTATTTCTCCTGTAATAAGAAATATGGAATCCAGAGATATCTCCTTAATATTTTTGCCAAATTTTACCTTATAACTTTCCTCATTTTAGATATATTTACATTTGTAGAATAAATTAGGATGTCTGGTTTTACTCTGAAGTACATCTTCCTATAGGATGAGGCTTATTCTTCAGTGATTGCTCAAAAAATAGACTCCGTGAATTGTCCGTATAAGCAATCAAGCAGTTCTTCATGTACCAAATCGGATGTATTTAACTGTAAGGGTTCTATAATCTTTAATATGAACCTGCCAGGATCTGATCTACATCTATCCAAACCGGAAAGAGGAATCGATCAAAGATAAAAAGAGGTGGGTGGTGAGAAAGTACCATTTGTCAAAAAAGGAACGCAGCATACTAATCAAAGAATACCATTAAGGCCTCTGCGGCCGGTAACGGGCCGCATTTGCCTTAAAATTCTTGTGAAAATAGGTAATTTTTACAATATACGAAAATAAAATATTCCTGATTTTGTATTCGTATACTTAAATATATGTTGCCAAAAAAAGTTGCTTTTCCTTTTAAAATTAAAGAGTTGAGATTATTTCAAACAACCCGTACCGTCCCAAAAATTATCTGATGTTTAGAAGTATACAACTATTAACCGTTCATTTTGCTACGGATATTTGCAGTTGCACCTCAAACATTCTTTCCGTATAATCATTTCTACTTGCTATAATGATATTAATCTAGAGGTCCCAGGATTGAATTCCGGTCAGGCTGGCATTTTTTAAACGCTACTCCATTTTCATATCCCACGGACAAGCTTCAAAGATTATATGGCGAAATCAATGAAAAAAGTATATAAGTTATACGAACGTAGATAAATCCCAACGATGAGAATTTATGCCTCTTGATATATGCCAATTCCATATAAGATTGAGCCAATAGCGTTAAATGTAGTGGTATCCATAATTCACAGTTCACAATTTTCGATTGCGATTTTCCCAGTTCGAAACGCCTCACTAGTCGATTTACCCTAGCTTCTCTGAAAAATTTCTCTTGCTCAATCCACAACTTCCTCGGAGGTCTTCCAGTACCTTTTTGTGTATTACACTTATTGTATCCTTAAACTGCTGATACCAACGTTTAATAGAATCTTTATTTTGAGAATTACGGCCGTACTCTTAGCTAAAACTACCGTAGTCGTTTAAACGGATTTTTATTACTATTTGTAAATAGTAATAAAGATCCATTTTCATGAAACCATAGTAGGCAGATTGTTTTCACCTACGCGGTAGCCATTCCTCAACTGATGATCCCTCCTCTCGTTACACCGCGGCGGATTGTTCATTCAAGGTAATCATTAATTGTAGTACTACACTAACGTTTGAAAAAATTCAACGAGCGCTTCGTTGCTTTGTTCATTTTTTATTAACCCCTAAAATGTGCTGAATAATTTATTTTCACCTGTATTTCCGGATTTTGTCAGTGCTAATCGTTCTTTTTCTGATAAAGATCATTAAATCAAGATCTGCCAAACTATCGACCAATTTGCAAAATTTGATCCGATTAGAATACTTTCATTTAAGCAGTATTATATATATATATATATATATATATATATATATATAGAGTCGAGAAAGTTGATTATGTTCTATTGTTTCGAAGATTTAGGAAAGTGATAATACATGTCTTTTCATCCCTTCTTTTTTAATTAAATTTACCTCTGAATTTGTTTATTTTCAATAAAAATCTTTATGTTTCCAAATGCATATACATCTTATTAACAAAATTTTTACAAAACATCAATTTTGGTACTTGTTTAAAAGCTCAGGTTTATTCGTTTTTTTTTTTTTAGTATAACTAAAAGATAACTTTTGTAATTTATATTAAAAAAAAAGAAAGAAAATAAAACCATGTGAATCCTTATTTAAAACAGATTGTGATAAATAATAAAATTCGATGGTTGTTTTTAGATGGTTATTTCTGTTTAATTAGATAGAACTGTGTAAATTAGTATTTAACTGACCACTGATGACATCCGTATTTAGAAAATGTGATTTAATTCCCACCGTTTTGTACATAAATTAACATATATCTTTACTTTGATGTATACGGTCACAAAGCTCTGAGGTTAGACTAATGCAAATACTGCTGACTCGTTCCTTCATTTCGCTGAGACTCCTTTAGTTAGAGTTAGAGTTAGAGTGCTTAGTAGTAATAGAAGTACTCTAATTAACGGTCGGTGTAAATCCTTTAATTAAATCTTACGTATCCGTTTAATTAGTTGAAGACGAGAACGACCCCGTCCCCTTTATTTCACTTCAAACTGTGTATACCTACTCATTTTATTTTAACATTTCTTTCGTCATAATTATACGTTTCTGTTATAAACTTTTATTTATCTTTATTATTTTTTGTTGTAACATCTGTGTTGTAAACCAGTGTTTGCTTTTTATTTTAATTAAAATACTTGCACGGTTCAAAGGACACTTTATTAAGAACACTTATTAGTTAAAATATTTTTTTTTAACATTTTTAATAAATAAAAAAGTATTTGATACATTGTTTTACAAACAGATGAAAGAATTTGTGTTTGTTTTCAACCTATAGATAAATTCCGTTGATATGTATGTACAAAACTATTACATTATTAGTTTAATTTTATTTACACTTTTAGATCTAATTGAAGGTAAATAAATAAATAATGGCGTTTAATTTTTAAAGTTTACTTTACATATTTACGTATAATATCCAGTAAATAATCTACAAGTTAAATTTGTTATATGAGAACAAAAAAAAATCTCTTTTTTGTGTAAATAACTTGTTTTTGTTTAACTTTTACAGGAAGTTACTTTTTCCTTTCTTTTTTTAAACTAAAACTTAAAAATGATGTTACAACTAACTTGTAACACTTTCCTGGCACTGGTTATTTACTCTTATATAATGGAAAAATAATGTTCATGAAAAAGTTTTGCTAAAAATTAAAAAGTTTCAAATCAGCTGATTTCAAAATCGAGAGTTCTAAGGTTTAAATCCTAGTACAGGCAGTTATTTTTATACGGAATCCGTATAAAAGTGCTTTGATCGTGGATGCCGGTGTTCTTTTCTGGTTAGATTTCAATTAACCGCACGTCTCAGGAATGGTCGACCTGAGACTGTACAGGACTACACTTCATTTACATTCATTCATATCATCGTCTGAAATAATACCTTACGGTATGCGTTCCGTAGGCTAAACAGAAAAAGAAATAAGTAAACTCAAAAAAATTATAAAAAATTGAAAATATCGATATTTTAAAACTTTGATCCGCTACCCCATTCCCAATATATAATGGGGCTCTTGCACTACTACTTTCTATGTCAAGAAAGACATAAAAGAAAATTCGGTTATAAAATATGCATAAAATAAAATTGGTCTTTTTGATTTTTGAGGAAGAGGGAATTTTGGGGCAAAATTTGTTGTAAAATGTTAAGTTAAGCATCTTAATATAAAGTGTGGTTACGTTTGCAATATTTTGAAAAAAAGTTCATTCCTAGATGTATTTAACATCTAGGTGTATTCCTAGATGATATTGGCCCCAAACCTTTACCCACAAATGGCCCTACATAATACGAATATCTGTACACAATTTCATCAAAATCGATTTATCCGGTCAAAAGTTACTAAGCTTCAAATACACCTACCAACGTACATTACATACGAACCTTACCACAATTTTATTCTTTTTTGGGGTTCCTGGGTCATGAAAAGTTGAGAAATGCAAAAATCTCGTACTCCATATTTTGCCTGATTATCGTATTTTTCTACTTGCAGCATAGCTCAAGAGCTATGATGCCAGAAAAGGAAAATTTTATTTAAAGCAAAATGAACTTTCATTCTGCGTTAATATTTTGTACCACTTTAAAACAAAAAACCGTAGTATTTTTTTTTAATTTTTTTTTTTTTTTTAAATTTACATTGTATTTTTTAACTTTAAAATATATTAATTATTGAGGTTTTTCCTATTTACTATTAATATTTTATTGTTTTAATAATATACGCTACTCCATAACGGTAGCGTCTCATCCGAAAGAATCTGGGTTCGAATCCCCGTGATGCTTATAATTTTTTCACGTAATGCTAAACTCTTTTTGTTATGATAGTATAAGAAAAGAAGAGTGTATAGCTGTGATTAGATGTAGGTCAATAGTTATCGGGAATAAAATTATCTTTGTTTAGTTATTTATTCTCACAGTAAAAAGCAAGGTTTACGCCCGATCAATTTCTTTATCGTTCATGGATTTCTTACTGTCACCTCCGAGGTTGACAGTTATTTTAATAATTTTAAATTATTTTCTGGTTAGTGTACAACTTTTCATTCGATTAGGTGAGGGTTCGATCTTGGTTGATGTTTTTTTTACATTTTTTTATGATTTCATTTAATTCAATTGTGCCTACAACGAGGTTAATTATATATTTTCCTGTTTGTAAAATGTGTTAACCAGTAAAGCTTCAGAATGTTGAAGTAATATTTCATTTGATTCAGGTGTAGGTGCTATTGGATATATTTTTTCACGGCTAATGACCAAAATAGTCGGTACCGCTAAAAAAATAAAATAAAAAATTTCTCAATCAATATAAATAAAAATGTAAATGTTCGTTTGTTCAAAATCTCCGAAATTTCTTTACCGATTGCTTTGAAATTTTAACACAACGTTACATTCTAATACGCGCGTGTTTTTATATGTCTACTATTTATATACCTAAGATGTCACAACTGTGACAGGCAAAAACACGCTTCTACTGAAATCTGTTGGATGCAAAAGTAGCACACGATATACTAAATATTTTCCGATTCCATTTCAGCGATTTTCGATATGTGTGTTTGCTACAAACTAAAAAAACTACTGGACCGATTTACCCGCGGGGGAAAAGGGAAGTAGGGAAAAATTGGAATAAGGGAAGTGGAGAAAATTGGAAAAGGGAAAAATGGAAAAAAGAAAAAAGGGGAAAACGGTGAAAAGGAAAAACGGGAAAAGAAAGTGGAAAGGGGAAATGAAAAAAAAGAAGGAATTGTTGGAAAGAGGGAGGGGGAAAGGAAAATAAGAGAAAGAAAATGGAGGAAGGATAGAAATAGGAGGAAAGTGGGAGAAATGGGGGAAGAAATGAGAAATGAAATTGGCGGAAAAGAAATTGGTGAAAAGGGGGAAAAGAAACAGAGAATGGTTAAATTTTGTGAAGTTCTGTAATGTTCATTTTGTTAATGTTTTAACAAACTTTCAATTATGTTTATTTAATGTATTTATATATATATACTCAAATCTAGCAGTAGCGAAACATTGCGGGGTCTGCTAGTAGGATATAAAAAAGAATGTGAAAATGTAATTAATATTGCAGGACTAGAAATTTTATTGAAGAATTACACGAAAAAATTATTGTTGTAAAATAGCTAAAAAAAAGACACCATAATATAAATTACATTAATAAATGCGTTTTGATAGAAATCTTATAAAAATTAACATTTTCCTGAGTGAATTATGTACCTCATAGCTTTAGTCCTGAGTGTATTAATATTTAAGATAAAAAACGAATATTAGATTTTTTCATAGCCGTAGTCATTACTAATCTAAAGAATGCTTTCAGACCGTTGTTAGGCATCATATGGTTTTTTTTTTCAATTTCTTTTTACTTGTTAAAAATAGTTATTATATTCTTCCAAGATTGCGTTGACAGTTAGTTAAAATCAATATAATTAATTTCATGTTTGGTTTAAATTTTTTATTTCATGCAATTCTTGATGTATAAGCAATTTGGTTTTTTTTCTTTTATTAATTTTTATTTTTTGTTGATTTTAATAAAGGAGGGTACTCGGTTTCATTTGTATATTTTTTCATGTTTTTATTTTTTAATTCTTCATTCCTTCAATAATTTTTTTTTTTACTTTGTAATGTAAGTTACTGTAGTTGCTTTATTGCAAGTTTTTAATTAAGACATTTTATCTTAATGGACGATTTTTTTAAAGGAGAAAAACGCTTTGCTACATAGACAATCTTTTTTTAGTTTTATTTTTATTTTCCTAATGTGTATGTTGCAATCTGTTCAACTAGTGAACAATAAGCAACTCCCCCCTCCTCGGCCCAGTGAGATGAAAATTATATGTATGACGTAAATGAGATGTAGTCTTGTACAGATTCAGGTCGACCTTTCCTGAGACATCTGGTTATTTGAACCCCCAACCATCCAAGTACATCGATATCCACTGTCTAGTATTCAAATCGTAGAGAAGCAACTAATGTGTTCTAGGATTTGAATTTCAGAACCTTCGACTTCAAAAATCAGCTGTTAAACAACTGATTTGTGACTACGAGTTAACCACTGTAGACCAGCCCGGTGGGCAAAATAGACTGAAGATATTTATCATTTCAGTCGTAATGATTGCTCCTTTTAATGTTGAGGATTATTATAACTTAATGTATTTATGCTTATTGCATTTTCATCATTATAGATCACTTTATCACGCAAAAAAATTAGTTAGAAGTCTTTAGAAATAAAAAAAAAAATTGAAATAAATATCAGAGTTTAATTAATTAACAGTAAGTATATCATTACGTTGTTTCTCTGTATAATTTTTATCAATATCCCGTTTTTCTCGCCTTCATTTCTTTTGGGCGGATCTTTTTTTATATTGCAGGTTTCTCGTCAGTCTCTCCAAATCATAAACAAAAATAAAACAGTAAAATTAAACATTTTTATTATAAAAGTTTAAAAGAATTTTATTATGGTTTTGGTCAGATAACTTCGAAAAATATGAAATGAAATATACTATTTATTATTATTATTATTCCCATTGTGTTTTATAATTTATTTGTAGGATTAATAATTCTATTTTACTTGGGTCATTAGAATGTCATATATAATTCCTGTATACAGAAAAGTAAGATTCCTTTTTCCATTTAAAATTAATGATTCTGGAGGAACGGGAAATATTTTGGCAACTGATCCTAGAGCTTAAACTAAGGAAAACAGTACGTAAAAACACGTCTGAAAACGCTTTGTTATCGAGTTATAGTTAGCGAAAAATTTCCCCCGGATTTCAGTTCCCCTAGTGAAATTTGGTCATACCGAAATTTTTAGACGTTATATAAGAGATTTCTTTTGGTTTTGGACGTGAAAAATCGCATAAAACAGGTCCCAAGAACTGTATCTCCCACAGTTTTCATGATTCTTAATGTAAAACATAATAATTTGGTGACGAAAAACACGTTTTTTTAGGTTTGAAGTACTATAACTTTGTTAAATGATTAATAAATTTTTAAATTTCATTATCAAAACTTTTACAGGATTTAATTTGAGAAAATTGTTATCTATAAAAAAGAAAAAAAATCAACTTTTATTATTAAAAACAAAACATAAAAATTAAAAACATCTGTTTTTAGTAAAATAAATTTACACCTTTGAAAAATTAAAATACTTCTAATTTACTTTTAAAACAATACTTATTGAGATCTATATATATTAATTTACAATAAATGTTCGAAAATTCAGCCGTTGACATCGATGCACTTTTCAACTCATTTCATTGTATTTCTGTTGAAAATCTAATGATATCTTCACGTTCCTTGAATCAACATTGAGAATGCGAGCGATCCGTTTTACTTAACGATATTTCTTACTTGTATATCTAGTATTTCATCCGTTGCCATAAAGATGAATCTAAGCGAATTAAGATCTAGGTGGCCAATTTACCGGTCCTGTGCGTCCAATCGATTTACCAGTAAATTTTTCATCTAAGAATTATCTTACTTCATTCGTGAAATTTGATGGCGTTGGTACACCATCAAATTGATAGTATATTTCACGTTTCGCCAGTCAGAAATTTTCAAACGGTATTTGGTTAGCTGGCATCTCTCCCGCCACCACCCCATTCGGTCGCCCTAGAGCATAGACCAAATGTCCGTGCCAAAAAACGGCTACTATGCCTCAGAAACAGATTTGTGACCTCGTATCCTAAATGCTCCTAATGAGCTCCTAACTAGCGTGAGCGGTTAAGCAGGGTGCCGTACAGCACCCGCTTAAGTGTCCCTACCACTCATTTGTCCACATTAAAACTAAATCGGGGAGGCGCACCCCTTGTTACAATTAAAACTATATAGTCATACAATAAGACTGTAATTTAAACCGCCACGCCTCGGTCGCTGTCAGCCAGCTAGTGCCTGTCCACCATTTAAAGCGGTTGGAGCTTTTACTGGCTGGTGGCCAGCCATTATTTCGGATAAGGACTTCCACAGCTCCGGTATAGGAATCAATAAATCCCATTTAAATTTAAAATCTAACGATGACGGTTGAACATCGCAACCTCATCGAGGAACCCCCACACGGTCCGACAATGCGGCTCTCGCCACATTGACTCGCCGTTTATGAGCGGCCAGTTTTCCCCCTGACCTCTAAGTTCCAGGGTGGCCCGGTCTCTGCCCCACCCCCCTAGAGCAGGGCAGTCAAACATCAAATGTTCGTTCGACTGGACCTCCCCGCAGACACACAACTCATCAGCCGCTAGGCGAAACCTGAACAGATATTGCATCAAATTCACATGGTTGGTGAGCACTTAGGCACCCGACGCCCTTAAAAATGAATTCGAGGCATATCATCCCCCCAGATCCTGTATAAATTTATACAGGGATCTTCCCTTATTCGTGGTGTGTCATTCATGCTGCCATGCATCCATCGCGAGGCTCCATAGCCTCTTCCGCAGGAAATGGGCAACTGAACGAAATTTGGACCCGGTGCATTGTGATAGTCGTTCCGCTCCGGTTCTAGCCCAGCTCGAAACCGCATCCCAAATACCTCGGTTTCCCGACCTCTTCGCAACTTCCACATGGCTGTTCGAACTTTCACCACTAAATCGATTGGGAGAGCCTTTCCCAATACGGTGGTAGCCTCGTAGGAGGTTGGTCATTTCAAACGGTATAAAAAATTCATTGTTTACAAATTCCAGATAGTTTATCCCTGCCGGCCTCCGCGGGCGAGTGTTAGCGTCTCGGCCTTTCATCCGCAGGTCCCGGGTGCGAGTCCCGGTCAGACATGACATTTTCACACGCTACAAAAATTTTCATTCATCTCATCCTCATCTCCACCTTACAGTGGTCTCGGAGGTTAAAAAAAATTTCACCCTGTGACACGTTCTTCTAGTATGAAAGGACATATTAATTGGTTGTCGATCATGACACACCGAAAATCGTAGTTTGAAATTTGATTCGACGGGTTTTCTTTAGACCATCGGTGAGAATCTCGTGTGTTGTTTATGAATTACCGGTAAATGTAACTTCGTCCGGAAATAGTATGAACGGAATTAAATGCTAATTACTGTTAACCCGTTGACGAAACTGCAGTCAGTAGCGCGGTCAGCAAGCTAGAGGGGTTGAACTTCTGAACGTGATAACGACGCACTCCTTGAACATGTAGTGTCCTCCATGCTGTATTTTGTGGAATGTTGAGTCGTAGAAATTCTTCGCATGCTCGTTGTATGACTAAATTGTACCACCGAAAGAACGTTTTCATCACTATGTACCAGTTGACGTTCAGTTGAAACATGAGTGCTGAAAAGTGTACCATTCTCACGAAAATTATTAAAAATTCTATAAATTCATTTATTGTACTAAAACCACCTGTTTTCAATTTTTACAAATTCATAACATTTTTCTATTATATTTTTCATAATTAAAGTTTTTTTTTTCATAAACTTTATTATATTTTTCAGAATTAAATTCTCTATAAGTTTTGGTAGTACAATTTACGCATTTATTAGTCATTAAATTAGTTATTGTACTTAAAACCTAAAAAAATACGTGTTTATTGTCATCGAATTTTTCTGTTTTACGTTAGATAACATGAAAATTACGGGAAATAATGTTGTAGAACCTATTTTATTCGATTCTTTAGGTTCAAAAAACATGAGACCAATAAATCAATAAAACATGATGGTCTCTTATATTTTAGAGATAAACATGATAGATTACTTCTTATAAAACGCCTTAAAAATTTTAGCATGACCAAATTTCAGTGGGTGAAATTTTTCGGTAGCCGTAAATGGATAACAAACCTTTTTCGAATATTTTTTTGTATGAATGTTTTTCCTTATTTCAAGCTCTAGAATCAGTTTCTAAATTATTTCCCTTTTCTCCTGAATTAGGGTGTAGAAAAGAAAGTCTCCTTTTTTCATATAACCTCATGTAGTATTTTAAATTGCTGGTATGACAGATTATCCTCCGACAGGATAAAACGATTCAAAGTTGGAAAAGGAACATGTCCCCCTTCCACGAGTAATAGATTAAGACAAGAACTGTTACGTTAGGGTGGCAAAGATCTACATGGTATCTAAGATTTTGAGCTTTTATAGATATTGAAAGGAGAGATTTTATTGAGAAAATATTGATTAGTATCCGTGTTGGATTTTTCGTGCTTACAGGGTTCAAGTTTCAACCTTATGTAGTAAATTAATCATCAAATAAAAATTTTTCCGATTTTTCGCGAAAAATTTCGGTTTTCATATTTCAATGGAAATATCTATCTTGACCATCTCTGAATCCATTTTGACTAGTTTCGGCGTGATGTCTGTACGTACGTATATATCTCGCATAACTCAAAACCGATTAGCCGTAGGATGTTTAAATTTTGGATTAAGGACTGTTGTAACATCTAGTTGTGCACCTCCCCTTTTGATTGCAATCGACTAAACCAAAAGTGTCCAAAAAACCCCGAAAAAAATTTGGATTTTGAACTTTTTCTTAACTGCAGTAATAATTGAGAGCTGCAATAATAATCATTGAGAGCTTTTCAACTATATATCATAAGTGGTACTTATCTTCATTGATTCCAGAGTTATAGCCAAAAGAATTTAATTAATGAAATATTTTGCTCTTACAAGGAGAGGCACATCGATTCAAATTAGACTTCATCCCTTTTTTAAAATTTAAAAAAAATTTTTTAAAATTTAAATATATTGATTTGTTACTTATTAACTTCTGCTTATAAAAAAATGTTTATGATAAATAATTCAATAACAACGACAAAAAAATTATCTGAGTTATTAATGAAATATAATTTTATGCGCTTTTAAAAATGTGTATATGTAATTTAATAGGCGTTCAAGAAAGTCGTGTGGTGTCCACATCAGATTGGTTTTTTTTTTCTTTTTTGATTTTATTTAATGTTTTTGAGTTTGGTATTTGTATTATATATATAATATTTTATTCTTCTGTTTTTTAAATTATGGATATGCTAAAAAAAAATCAACTAAAGGTTTATAAGATAAAGTACGATATTTAATACGAAAAAATAAAGACAGAATTATAAAAACTCTGTTGCTTTTATCTAAAATTTAATTTAGAAGTATACTCTTTCACGAATCATTACTTCGATAGTATAATACGAACTTTAATACAAAACATACAGCTATCAACCTTCACTCGTTTTATCCTTTTTCTGCCTTATATTTTCAACTATCTCTTTCTTAAATTATGTTCTCTGAATGACAGTAGCGGTTGTATAAGATGATTAAAGTAGATTGAAGTAAACTTAAGAAATAGTATACTATAATAATATATATATATATATTGTACAGGTGGGTTGTTCTCGTTGTGCAACAATGAGGCAATAGGGATGGGGGTAGTTGTTCCTTGCTATTGTGCTGAAGAAAAATGTTGATGGTGAAGAGGGTGGATGAAATATAAAAAAAAAAAAAATGTGTTATATGTGCAAGACACCCAGTTTTAGTAGTGGTTCTGTATGTTCCATGCGACCCACTTTCAAGAAACTCCGGAATTGGAAACAGTTTAGACTTCTCTGGCTGCTTGCTGCCGTTACAGTACTTTCATCGATTGCTCTCTCACTCTCTCTCTCTCTCTCTCTCTCTCTTTTCCTTTCTTCTACTTCCTTCTTATATTATATTTTTGTTCGCAACTACCTCCTTTTTCACCCCCTTTTATTATTTTCTTTTTTGTACCTACATCTGTGATGTTGTGTTGCTATGAAATAAAATTATATTGCAAAAATGTTGTAAAAGTATTTATGTTTAAATTTCATAAAATATTTCGTCGGTATTTTTATAAAATACAGCCAACGTGTTTTGGTGTTTAATTCATTGTTTCTCAATAAAGGAAATTTTTGTTATTTTTTGGTTACAAAATCATGTGGTCCAGCTTTTCTTACAGATTTGATGCTTATAAAAAACTCTGACATTCAAGAGATACTAGTAAAATTTTATTGTCTGTGTTTTATGATGTTTACATCTCGGTAAATCTATGTTGTGCTCAAAGTGAAGCGAAGGATGATTCACTTGTAGAGTTGAATACCTTTTTTAGTAATTAAAAATGTAGATGGAAACCACAACACTCACCATTTTTTTTTTAAATTAGTAAACCCTTTTAGATATCTAACACATAACAATAAAATAATAGTGCTATCATATATATATATAACGTTTATTGGATCTGGCTTGTTATCCTGGGGATAACAAGATATATACGTGTTATCCTGGGGAAGGTTTCAAGCCATAGGTAGAGGCCCTAGATCCCTTGGAGGTTAAGATATTAAAGATACTCATTAAAGAAACAAAAATATATCCTTTTACTTCATTATATTTTTTTCACCATGTTAACAAAAATATAATGAAGTAAAATGACTAATTATTTTTTCTTTAATGAATATCTGTAAAATATTTAATATTTTTAAAACCGGCAAGTATTTTATAAAAATTTCATTCTGAAACTTTTTTATTGTACAATTTCATACAGTATTATAAAATTGAAATCGGTGATTAAAGATGTTCAAATTGAATGTTATTTTAATAAATTAGAAAAAAATGTAATCGTGCCGATTCATTATTTTTTTTTTGTCTTCAGTCATTTGACTGGTTTGATGCAGCTCTCTAAGATTCCCTATCTAGTGCTAGTCGTTTCATTTCAGTACACCCCCTACATCCTCTATTTTATAATATATATAATGTAATATGTCTAGTATAATTAGTATTTTAAATACAATCAAAAACATTGAAATGTAGTGGAAAAGAGAAAATAATGAGGAATTAAATATTAAAATAGAACATCTTAGTATACGAGAAATGAGAGAATTTTATTAAATATAAAATTATATTAAAACGGATGACGAGGTAATGTAGACTTCAAAAGAAGACAGGAATCCTTTCATAAAAAAAAAATAAATAAATAAAAACTACTGTCGCAGTAAGTACGTTAGAAGGGCGGATTTCCAGTTTTAATTAAAAATTTAATGATTTTTGAAAATAATATTGCCTTCCATGTTTTAGTTAGTTTTCGTGTTTTTTTTTTTTAGTATCGTGTCTTGTTTTATAATACTGCGAGGTATTGTGTATTGTTCCAATAAATACATTATATTTGTTTTTCGTTTTTCTACCTCCTTTGCACAGGAGTGTTGTTGAGTTGTCACTGCATTAATTGCTTAACACTGCTATTTTCCAACAACCCACTTTGATACAGTTATTTATCATTTGTGTGGTTTTGGAGCCGTTCTCATAGAAAAGAAAAGATTCGAATTGACCTGAAACAGACAAAAAACGATTAAAACTTCAGAACTGATTTTTTGGATACCAATCCCTTTCCTTCATATCTGATTACATTTTGGATTATTGCGAAACAGAAGTGCTATAGCGGAACTAGTTTGCACCTATCGGTGATTGCAAAAGTTTAATTTCGGCTACAAGTTTGATGTTTTGGGAACATTGATAAACCAGGTCGTATATTTGGTTGCAAAAATCTAATTTTGGCTTTCACAACATGTTAAGTTACAAAATGAAAACGTACCCAAATACGTAGTGTTTTTCCTCTAACTCAATTTTCCTGTGATCCGATTTACTTGAATATCAATAGGGCTAGATTTCTAGTAGGTTTACATCATCTTACCAAGTTTACCAAAGTAAATTGGTAAGTTTATCTTACCAATGAAAATCTGTTAAAAATTGCTTCCAATAGTACGAAACAAAGTTTAAAGTGTACCGAAAACTCCGTTTTTTGACCCTAAATCCGGTTGCTGTGAATCAATTCGCTTGAAATTTTGAGAATTTTCTTCCGGTATAGCGAACAAAAAATACTTACACGTATATATATATATTGCAGAATCGTGCTCAGGAGAATCCAAAACGTAAAGCAAAAATGGTTCCCTTCCCTCTTCACTCACTTAAAAAATAAATCTGATCGGGTGCAGTAGCAATTTCTACCGATTCTTTAGAAATCCGTTAAAAACTCATCTAGTATGAATAGTAGCTTTAAGAATTAAAAAGTAACCGTTGAAAATATTTGTATAAAGAGTAGTGATTTATATTAAAGAAACATGGAAAATAGGAAAAACAGAAAAAAGAATAGAAACCTTTGTAGAACGGTGTTGAAAATTAGTAAAAATAGATACAATTATTTATAAAGGACGTTAAGAAGAGTAGAAAAATTTAAAAGAACCTTTTTTAAACAGATAAATTAAGTTATTAAGTAATGTATTATCAAAGATTAATTAATTTGGTACTAAAGGGACGTGTAGAAAGTGAAAACTGTAGAGGAAAAATAATAGGAAATATAAAACAGATAATCTAGTTTGTAAGATGAACTAAGTACAATGAGGTTAAGAGATTAGCACGGAACCGAAGGAATAGAGAATAACATAAACCATGATTAATCATAAAAATAAAATTAATAAAAAACACAAAAATAAAACCGATCTAAAAACCCTTTACTTTTTAGAGCGATTTTAAATAATCTATTTAAATGGATTTTATTTTTCAAGACTCCGTTATTTTTTATCATCTTTCTTTTTTATAAAAAATAAAGTATAATTCATCATCGGCTTTGAATATTTTTTTTATGTTTGAACATTTTTTCTGTGGATAAATTTTCTAAACCAAATCTTTCTATTTTGATTTGGTAATGATTTTCTATCTAATTAAAATTTTTATATCGTGCATTAAGTTTTGAAAGAGTTAAAATAAAAATAATTAACCAAATAGCTTATAATTTTTTTCAGAATGATTCAAAATGTATCGTAACATTTTCACGAATTTCTTTATTTTTTGTAATTTTTCTCTTCTGTAATAAAGACGTTTCCTTTCAGATAAAAAAATAAAATAAATAGATGTTTATGATATTATAAGTGAATGCAGGAGTATTATGTTATGCAAAGAGCGTGTGTTTTGTTTTGTTTGCGTTAAGTAAGTGAATTATGCATTTGTTACGTCGAGAGTGATCATATAAAAGGATGGGTGAAACGGACGGAAGATAGAAGTACAGGATCTGAAATAAACTCGTAGGGAATGTTAATATTATAGACATTCCATAAGAGCTGCTGACATTTCCTTTATACTACAACGGACGGCGATCTGCTTTTAACTTCTTGTTTCGCAGTTTGTACCCTCGACGAGTAGTCTTAAGGTTATACGACTCGCGTCGCTTCGTGGCTCGTTTCGTTGATTTTCGCATAAAAGTGGGGGTGACGACAGCTTTGACTGACTGGTTGTCGCGGGTAAATCCTTCGATAAAAATTCTTTTTTCAACCGAGGGTGAATAGGTCGACTTGAATAAGAAGAAATTAAAGAAAGAGATGGTTGTAACGACGGAGAAGGGGTAAAAGAACAAGAGAAAAGGGGAAACATGATGCAGCTGTGTGGAATGCACGAAATGTGTTGAGCAATTACGTCTGTTCTGTCCCATTCCATTTTGTTTTGTTCGGTTCACATCCGGGGAGAGAATTGAATGTCACTGCTCTCCTACTATATATTTATATATTTCTCTCCTCCCATAATTTTTCCTCTCTCTGTTCGTTCATTTATAGTTTTTTCAACAGTTTTATGACGAAATAGTTCAAAATATTAACTGTTGTAAAACTAAAAAAAAGCGTTTCTAGATTTAACTATCCCGGAGCAATCACTCATTACAATTTATATGTACACGTATGTTATTAATTGCTCTTAATTATTTTTAAATAAATTAATTAATCGTGGAAAATAAATAGAAAAAGAACTTTTATCGTACAACTCAATACAATTGTTTGGCTTAGCAAAATGTTTTAATAAATTATCGATCTGTAAGATTCTTTTATAAAACATATTTCTACCAAGTTATTTAAAATAAAATTAAATGATTTGCATGCATAGAACAATAATATGTTATCGATGAGTTTTTCAATAATTTAAAAAGTGACACATTTTTCTCCACTTCTGTTTATCGTGTACGTAAGTATGGGTTAAAATCATTTTCATTACGCCTCCTATCGATTTATTGATTTGTATTTTCACATATTTTATTTACTATTATTTCATGTGTTTATTTGCATAATAAGTTATTATCTATATGAATTTTACTGTTTGTGTGGTTTTTTTTTATAGTTGTTTTCCTTGATCTAACCATGCAAATATTGGAGTACTCTCGCTTATTTGTTGTTTAGAATCTGATTTTTATGTTTAAAAAATCTGCTACATTTTTATATATTTTATTTTTTAATAAACTTCGACATTATGTTTTTATTTAGTTTCTGTGGAATTTATATATATAATTTTACTCAGAATCAGATTCTCTACAAGTTTTGTTTATAATTTTGACGTGTTTATTACCGATTTAACAAGGTATTTTATCCCAAACATAGAATAATAAGTTTTTCGACCCCAGTATTTTTCTCTTACTCTAGATTTATCGAGATTTACTAAAAATATAGTCCTGGGACCTGTTTTTTAATTTTTCGGGATAGATGTCATATAAAAATCACTAACTTTTTCTCCTTAATTGGGCCCCAGGAATTACAGTCGGGCTTAATTTTACCGAAGGCGCAGAAATCTTTATCCGGTTGACACTCGCTAACGAAGAGTTTCTGCACTTAAATTTATATGAACCTTATTTTTATTTTTACCGGTAAAATATGTCCTGAAAGTTTTACATTCTTCTTGTAGCGTTCTGAATACATGTACTGGTGATTCCAATTTGCCCGGAAATCCCTCGGGAGTTGATTCTATAGCCAAAAATAAGAAAAGAAGTTCATATAAATATAGGTCAGAAAACGGTTCGTTAGCAAGTTTCGGCTAGAGAAACATTTAGCCCTGATTTCTGCTCCTGTAAAATTAACCATACTAAAATTCTTGGGGTGGAAATAAAGGGGTAAATTTGGTGCTTACTTATGGTATTTTATCTAAAAAATTAAATAAAAGTGATCCTAGACCTCTACCTTACGGGTTTTAAGAAAAAATGGGGTAAAACAAAAACATTTTGTCGGAAAATACTCTTTTTTGGGTTGGCAATAAAGTAACTGTTAATTTACTAATAAAAAAATAAAAATTTATGGCTAATTTTACAGAAAATTTAACTCTGAGAAAATTGATGTAAATAAGTCTATTAAAATTAAATACAAATTTCTGAAGTTTAACTTAAAGTGATACGTTTTTACACAATAATTTTCATCATTGTTTGATCAACATAATGTAGATGAAAACAAATTAAAAACTTACTAGTAATAAAAATAAAATGAGTAAAAAATAGATTTAAAAAATAAAAATCTTTTTTTGTTTTGTTTTTTCTAGACATTATTAAATATTAAAATGGTTACTTGATAAAGCTGTTAGCAGATGCTCAATGTGACCGTCATTCTGTTTAATGCATAGTTCAGCTCGGCGTATCCATGTTAGCCGAGCACGTCGAATAGCGTCATTATTATTCCTAATTGTAGCTCCAGCTTTTATTACGATATCTCTATTTTTTTTTTGTGTGCCAGTACGAGCGGAATAGACTTAACTACTTCATCCAACTCTAAAGGAAAACGACCGTTGTCTTGAGATCGAGTTGGCCATTATATATTGGTCAGTTTCGGAAAAAAAAAATAAAAACATCGATTTTTTTTATTTTTGGGGCAGGGGGAATTTTGCGACAATGTTTTTTAAATGGTAAGATAAACAAGCACGCATATTCTGAACTTTGTGTGAAGTGGGGTTTTGTTTACAAATTTTGAAAAAAATGGACCCAAAAAATTATGTACCTCACCTCTTATGATCCCAAATTTTTACCAAAAAATTGCTTCAGAAACACGTTGTTAACAAAATTTCATCAAAACCAGTTTATCCATTCAAAAGTTATTAAGCTTCATTCAACAACACGCTTTGATAATAGAAAAGTAAAAATAGACGAAAAAATAGTGTTTATCTTGTTATTTTATCATTGAATCGTTGTTGATGAGTTAGAAGCCTAAAAACTCGCTTTAAAATTACAATCGAATTTCGAGGTGAGTTTAGTTTATTCTTCAATCAGTTTTCTGTTTATTTCTGCAAAATTTTATTTCATTACTGAAATTAATTTTCAAAAAATTAAAGGAAATCGCCCGTTTTTGTTTTCTTTTTAACCTCATCCAAATTCTGGTTATTATACGTTCCGAAAAACTAGTAAAAATTTGCTTGAAAATCAGGTCAGTAGTTTTTGGGATCTTTTCTGTTGAAAGATTGAGTATTGCGTTCACACGTACCTTTTTCTATTAACGATTTTTACCAACTTTGGAGTTTGTTAAATAACTTTGTGATTTTCCTTTTCTTCATTTTCTTCTTCCAGTATTTTTTAACTGAGTTGTTTTCTTTCTTCTGAACAGCTGTTCTTGATCGTTTTCTCTTGTACCTGTGTGAACTCTTTTTTAATTTTTCTTTAAAAGTTTTCCTTTTCATTATGCCTTCCTTTGTAATATCTACTTCTCAGTGTTTTTTTTTTAACTTCTTTTATCCATTTGTTAACTTGTGGGATTTGAGTTGAAATAGTGGTTTTTTTTTAGTTAATCCGGATTTAATATCAATAAAACATCTTTTTCTAATTGTGTCTGATAACTTTTCATTTATTAAATAAATCTCTTTGTTATTCCTTTTTCTATATCTTTCACATTTATTAGGTCACTAAATCTTTCTTAGAATTTTCTTTATTCTTTTCAAATTACTCTGATTTTCCTTAACTTGTTAAACATTCTTCTGCATATATGCATTTTGGTTTAATAACTATATTCTAATGCCTTTTGTTTTGTTTTTATAGATATTGTTTTTTTACCGATTTTTTTGAAGAAAAGTTCGATGTTACTTTCGGTCGCGTGGTCGGTGTTGGGGGGTGAAAATGAATCTTCTTTACGTTTTGAGGTATGTAGACTACGAAAATACCATTCACTTAAATTGGGGTTTCCTTATATATAGGCGTATGTATAAAATCTTATTGCTAAAAAATTCCCGGAACTACCATATCAATTTCATTGAAATTTAGATATTCTGTACTAGTTTTCGAAGTTGAGAGTTCTAATGTTCAAATCCTGTAAAGGCATACGAATCTTTTATACGGATTGGGACAGTGGATACCGGTGTTCTTTGGTGGTGGTTAGGTTTCAATTAACCACAGATCTCAGGTCGACCTGAGACTGTACAAGATCACTTCATTTACATTCATACTACCGTCCTCTGAAGTAATACTTTACGGCGGTTCCGGAGGCTAAACAGAAAAAGTAGTAGATATTCTGTACTAGTGTATCCGAAGTTGTGCACGTGAAAATTTTATGAACGTCGGTTGAGTAGTTCTTGAGTTATGCTCAATTTAAGGTCGAATAAACTTGAGCAAGGCAAGTTACAAGTGTGGTTCGTTATAATGCTGCAAGTCGGAACGTTGGCGTTTCTTTATTTACGGTATCTATTGTTAGCAATATTAAACCAAATTAAAAAATATTAAAACAAATCTACTGCAGAAATGACAAAGAGTTTTTTATTGTACATCGCCTTGTCATTTTTCACATTGGATATTTGTCATATACGTACCGAATTATATACTTAATACCTTTGTTTTTTCCTGTGGATCTATATTCCGGCATAACTTTTAATAATATACATTTTTTTATTATCTTGCAGATCTTTATTAAAAAAAAACCTCAAAATGTAATATTCATAAGATAAATATATATTATATATTATTACTGTTTTCTCTTTTGTTATTATTTGAGAGAAATATTGAAAAAAAAGGCCTAGTGTTAGCCTATTAATATTCAATACTGTTTTAATATATGCATATATCCTATTTCATTTTATAATAAAAACCGGTTTAATCAAGTTTTTTTTTAATATCAGTTTGCTTTCGTGTATATTGTTCTTATTTTTTGTATAAAAAAAAAACACAAACTATTATTTATTTTTAATTCATTTATGCTAAAAGAAACTTGTTTAACTAGTATTTTATAATTAGTTTTTTAATAAATAACGTCGTTAAAATATTTCTTGTATAAATTAAATTCTAACGTGTATTATTAAACTAGAATAATATACGTTAAAATTGGATATACTAGTATAAATATTTTTCCCTTAGATATATCTCCTCTATCGGTTACATTAAGAGTGAGAGTTTAAAATTATCTAGGTGTAGAGACGATGGTCGCTGTACGGGTAGTTTGAAAATGAGGATGTAATATCGTAATTCTCTCCACCGTCGCGGTCGGGGTCGGTTTCCGTTAGAAGGGAAAGAGAGACCGGTGAGAGAGCGAGAAAGTAGACGTAACGTCCACCCGAAGTTAGGCCGGCTGGTTTAGGGATATAGCTCCTCGGACATTGCATCGCTGGGGGTACGCGTGTCTCAATTTTCTGCAAGATAAAGCTCGGCTTTTCCGGCTCTCTATCTTCTCCATTCCAGCTAAAAACAAAACATATATATACGTACTTTCTTCTTCTTATTCTTCCGCTACCGTTTTCCTTTTCATTCTTTTTGTTTCTTTTTCACTCTCATATCTGATAGAATTTTGGGCTACTTCAGTATAATAGCACGATACCCTACTCCCAGACCGGTAGTTTTTTCTGCATGGATCACTTATTTGATATGTAATAGACTTTGTATAGCGTTGTTCCGGTTGTTTTATTTATATAATCTAATCATAGTATTGATGGGATAAAATGTGTGCTATTATTATTTGACGGTAGAAATAATTTGTTCATTTGTTCTATAGTCATCCGTAAATTAAAGATTTCTTCTAAATAATTACCTAAAAAAAATAAAATTAATTACTGATCTGATTTTTTTTATGTAGTTGAAATCGAAATAAAAAATAGGGCTTATAGTTATTGAATAATTATTGATACCTACTCGACTAATAAAACGCGAAATTGATGGAAGATAGAGGTTGTATTTGAATATTATTTTAATTTTTTCCTCCTCGATTATACCAGAAATATGCTAATATGTTTAATTCATATTCATGCTTATATTTTAATACATTAGATATAAAATCATTCGTCTCAATCATGTGACGATACATAACAGGGGATTCTTGAAGAATGTAACAAACTTTCAGGACGCTGTTTCGGTTTACTAATGAAAATAAAGAAGAAAGTTCATTTAAATGTAGGTTGTAAACGCTTTTAGTGAGTGTTGGTTAGCGAAAAATTTCGTCTTTATTTTTGCGCCTTTGGTAAAATTTAGCCAGACTATATAATTCTTGTAATCGAAATTAGAGTAAATGTAGTGGGTTTTTTTATCATATTTGCCCTGAAAAATTGAAAAACAAAAAATTATAGGTCCAGAATTGTATTTTTACACGACTGTCCAAAAAGGAGTGTAATGCATTTAGGATGTATATATGTATGTTTTTTCTACCGTAGCAGCTCATTGGCTGAACAGATTTAGATGTATAACCAGGCATTGGAGACCTTACGTTACCGGGAATCTCGTAGGCTTTTTAAATAAATACTGTATATATATATATACATGTATACAGGATGTTTCTAAAATGGTAGACTGCTATACTTTCTCGGATTCTACTTGTAAAACTATAAACAAAAAATATCCTTAGGAAAAATGGAAATTTCTCCTTCGTTCTCCCCCTGTTTACACTTCTGTTATTTTTGTATAAAAATTTATGTCTTAAGTTCGGATAGACGAATCACATTAATAAATGATAAGCGTCCTGGTAATAAAGTTTTAAATTAGTAAAAAAATCAGGACTTAAGTACCTTCGCAAATTACAAAATGGCGGCCATGTTTATTTTTCAATCCATTATATCTCCATAAGTCTTAGTTTTATCAAAATTTATGTTATTTACCTAAATATTAAGCCTTTTATTTTGAACAAAATGACATTTTATTTTTGAAAATCGGTTCACAAGTAGCCGAGTTATGGCAGAAAATTGATGTTGTAATTATCTTTCATGTCCCCCATTTTAGTTTAATTCGATGAAATATTAATTGTTTTTATTTGTTGTTAATTCTAGTATTGTAAATTAGTATCAAATTATGTATTAATTTTCTCACAATAATAGACCTAATAATTATGACACAAAATTACATCATTTTTTTCCCATAACTCGACTTTGTTAACCGATTTTCAAAAATAAAATGTCATTTTTTTCAAAACAAAAAAAAAGGCATAATATTTTAGGAAATGACATAAATTTTGATAAAACTAATATATATGGAGATATAACTGATTGAAAAATAAACATGGCCGCCATTTTGTAATTTGCGAAGGTATTCAATTCCTGATTTTTTGATAATTTCTAATTTTGTTACTAAGACGCTTATCAATTATTAATGTTATTCGTTTATCCGAACTTGACATATAAATCTTTATGTAAAAATAATGAAATGAGGGACAGGGGCAGAACGATAGAGAAATTGCCATTTTTCCTAAGGATATTTGTTGTTTAGTTTTAGAAGTAAAATCCGAAGAAGTATAGCCAGCCCACCATTTTTAAAACACTCTGTGTATTAGTGGAGATTTGCCGATCAAAGCACGAACTTTGTATCACTGCGTCTGCTGGGTTTCAACTGAATGATTCGAATCAGTCTAATGAATAACATTACAAGAATAATAGAATTAATTTCACGTTATATAAAATAAAAAAAAATTAAATAAATTTAAAAAAAATTCTGTTTACTAATAATGGGTTTCTCTTGGGGACTGCATGTGAGGCTAGAGTGGCGAGGTGTGCGAGCACCTTGTGTGAGGCTAGATCAAACATCACCATAAACTGGTAACAAATGGGATGCCTCTGGGACACTTTAGGGAGGTGTAATGGGTGCTCTTATAATATGGTTGCAAACAATCGTCCGATTTTCAAAATTCAAACGGGTTATTTGTTAGTGATACTATATACAAAATTGTCACCCGCACGTTCTTTAATTATCAGATATATTAGTAACTATCCTAATATGTTTTTTAGCAGTTGTTTTTTTAAATTTGTCTGTTGTTTGTAGTTTTTAAAAAATCTAACGTAAAAGACTTCATTTGGGTAATAAACACATAACATTTTTTATTAAATAATTTATAAAGCTTTGTTAGATAGTAATTTAGACGCACTATTCCATTCACTTATTAAATTTTATTGCTGTTTAAATGTAATACAAAAAATTCAAAAAAATTCAAACAAAAATTTGTTTGTACCAACTTAAGAAATAAATAATTTCAAACAGATTTTGATAAAATTAATATTTTATTAGCTTTAAAGATGTCTAATAAATTGTTTATTTGATTTTATTTTTAATTTTAATCGTTTATTTTTCTAAAATATTTATTTCATTTGTTTTTTCATATTAAACATTTTTTAAATTTAATACCTAGTTAAAACCTGGCGCATAGTTTGTATTTAATAAACTTCGAAATTCTTATATTTATATTCAATTTTTTTGGACTTTATTCATACAATTTTACTTACAACAAAATTTTGTACAAGTTTATTATCCATTTAACAAAATTATTCTATGCCAAATATAAAATCGGTGTTTTTCGACACCAGTTTTTTTCTTTTCTCCCAGATTTCTCGAAAACTACTTAAAAATACAGCTTTGGAAACTTTTTTTTTAAAACTTTTCAGGTCAGATTTTCTATAAAAAACACTCAATCTATCCTTTATTTGCTCTCAAGAATTATAGTTTGGATTAATTTTACCGAAGACGCAAAAATCAGGACGAAATCTTTCGCCAACCGACACTCGTTAAAGAAGAGTCTCCGAAATTATGTTTATTATGAATTTTGTTCTTTATTTTCACCCGTAGAACGTACCCTGAAAGGTTGTTACAGTCTTCGTGAATCACTCGGTATACAAAAAAAATTTGAATAAAATGGTATTGTGGACATAAATACCGTTTTTTACATGTAAAAAAAAAAATTGTTTTTGAAATTATAGACTGGAGTTTGAAATAAATGGACTTAGTACATTGTATTTTATTTATACGGTTCCGTTATAAGAAAAGGAAAACATACATAGATTTTAGAATACTATAAATTAAATAACGTAAATAACGTTTTGAAAATTAATTTACATTTAATTTATCTCTATAAGGTAGGAAAAACCACTTCACCACACTATAATACCACAAAAACCACACTATAAACTGGAAAACCACTAGCTGCTTTTATAAATTACTAGCAGACCCGGCAATGCTTCGCTATTGCTAGATTTGAGTAAATATATATATATAGATTAAATAAACACAATTGAAAGTTTGATGAAACATTAAAAAACTGAACATTATGGAACTTCACAATATTTAACCTTTCACTTTTCCCTATATCCCTATTTCCCTTCTTCCCTTTCTCCCATTCTCTCTTTATCCCCTTTTCCGATTTTCCCTTTCCCCCTTTTCTCCGCGAGTAAATCGGTCCAGTAGTTTTTTAGTCTATAGCTGACACACATACGAACAATGCCTTTCATATATATAGTAGAAGAAAGTCTGTTTGTATATTTTTTCGTAACTATCACAACCCCAGCACCATCTAGCGAGTCCGTTTTTTGCAAAAATATTTCTTTTCGCGTAAGTAATATGTATTCTGAATATGAGCCAATTCGGACCATAAATACAATTCTTCGAAATATCTCGACCACAGCGACACCTAACGGATCCAAATTAATTCAGAAACCTTCGCGGGCGTGCGTACAACAACTCACCAAAGTTTCAACGGAATCGGATGAATGAACTCCAGTTTTTTAAAGTACAATATTATTTTTTTAAATATCTCATTTTATCATAATCTAAGCGTAGTAATTGTAGGAGCTATTCGGAAAAGTTCGGGTAATTTCGTAAAACCTCGAAACACGTGTTTCTTAATTTTTAACGGGATACCTATACACCAAATTATTACCCTACTATATCTCTATTGGTCCCCGAGATATAAAGGCTTCATACTCTTAACTTACACCATTTTTAGTTTATTTTAGGATTTATTCGGAAAATTTCGGGAATCCCCGTATTTTACTAACTCAGAAACCTTTCCTGGGATGCATCAAACCCTTCCCCAAAGTTTAATCGCTATCGGATGAACAGTTTAGGAAGGCATAAGAGACATACAGACAAACATTCATTTTTATATGTATAGATAATCTTCCTCGTTTTTGGTAATGAATGAAATAATTGAAGGTTTTTTTTATTTTTATAAATATACCGACATAATTCCGTAATAAAAAAATTAAAGCCAAAACGAATTAAAAGAAAAAAATAGTATTCTTAATTCTTCTTCATTAAATTTTAACTTCTTTTAATACGGCGCTAAATTAAAAAAGAACCACTAACGAATTACTGAACTTTTATTTTGTGGCAGTTTCGTAAAAATTTATATAAAAATTGAAAAAGTATTATTTTTTAAAAACGTTTTTAGTTGATGATTAATTCATCATTTAAGTTCAAAGCTTTTTTATGCGGGAATATGGTATGGAAATTTTGTACCGTATGATAAGCATCATGATTGATCGGAATTCGAACCCTGTATCTTCTAGATGAAAGAGATGTGATGCTACTATTCCGACATTGAATGCGATTTAAAACTTATTTTAAATAATAGTAATTATATAAAAAATTTCCATCCGGTTTTTTCGGTTCCTTAGGTGTCAAAACGTCATGATCAGGTGAAAACCGCACATGCCCAAATTGGATCAATTGCTTTCCCTTCTACAGTTATAATTCTGCTATAGAGCTATCTGCTCGGGAAAGTAAAAATTCTGCTTATACGAAAAAACCTTTTTGTTTGAAACGAAAAGGGGAATATCAACAGAAATAAAAATAATGTGGGACAACATGTTAAAGATTGTGACTATTGGTAAAATTCTTTAAAATGCGGGACTGGGTATTATTTTGTATCTTTACGTTTGTTAATAATTTTTCTTGAATTTTAACGTGAAAACACTTTTGTAAATATATTAGGATGTCTTCTACCTTATATAATTGCGATTTTACTGTTTAGTATATTATAATGAACATGCAGATTTCGTTTAGATAATTTCCAAGTTAGTTAAATGTAATTTATTATGAGATAACTGAAGAAATTTTTCTACTAAATAAAAGAATTATCAAATTTCTTCTTCTTTGTAAAAATTAATCGTAAATGTACATTTAAAAAACTATTTCAGTAAATTTGAGGATCTCCTCTTATTTTCGATTTTATTAAAAATCTATGTAATTCAGATTTTTTCGTTGTAAAGTTTTTAATTTTAATTTTTAATTATGTGTTCATAGAAAAGATAATTATTTTTATTTTTTCTACATTGATTTAACTGTAGGCGCAAATTGAATCCGAGCAGATTGACATGTAACAAAGCATGTCAACTTCGCAAAAAAAAGGAGTTTTTTTGTGGTGGTAAAGGAGCACATTGTAGATATGTCGTTTGTGAAAAGCGGCTGGAACGATTAAATATTTGATGCGATGCGGATTTTTTTCTCCTTTTTTTTTACGTGCGTTCATTCATTTAAGCTTCTTTATGTAAGAAGACTTCGATCTAATCTTACATGTTTTTCTAAGCATTTTATTTTTTTTGTAGAATTCATTTTTATTATATTTTTTAATAATAAAAATAAATAAAATTAAATGTTTCTAAAAATAGAATTATTTAAAAAAATATAATGTAAAAAATCTATTTATATATTAACTAGCATCCCCTATGCGGCTTTGCCCGCCCTATATTGTTACTTGCGTTTAATCTTTTTGTGTATTTTATGCATTTTAGTCAAGTAATCGGAGCCAGGTGCTGACAGTCGCGTCGCACATACAGTAACAGTGATTTAGCTTGGTTAGTTGAGTCAAAACCATAGCACTCGTTAAAAATATCGAAATTAAAAAAAAAACATGGAAATGGCTTTTAAATATTTTTGAAGAGTACTTACAAGCCCAGATCTACTGAATATCTCATTTAGTGTAGTCAGAAATTTGAAATCATTTTACAAAACGTTTTTCCTTCCTTCACCCTTTTCAAGGAGAAATTGTTATTTAGATATTCACATGAAGATTACACACTCTAAAAATGAAGTTGATATCTTCATTTGTTACAGAGAAATTCAAAATATAGTAGATTTCTTTGTACTCTTTAAACTGGGAATTAAAAAAAAAATCCTTTTTTACTTCCTTGTACGAAGTAATAAAGGATCCATTTTGACCATCCCTGAATCCATTTAGACTAGTTTCACGTACGTACATATGTATCTCGCATAACTCAAAAACGATTAGCCGTAGGATGTTAATATTTTGGATTTAGGATTATTGTAACATATAGTTGTGCACCTCCTCTTTTGATTTTTATGGACTGAACCAAAAATGCCCAAAAAGCTTTGGATTTTGAACTTTTAACTGCAGTAATAACCCCTCATTGAATGGTTTTCAACGATATATCATAAGTGGTACTTATTTGCATTGGTTTTAGGGTTATACCCAAATAACATTTTAATTGATTAAATGTTTTGATCTTACAAGGGGAAGCCATATCGGTTAAAATCCGACTTCATCTCCTTTTTTTAACTTTTTTTTTCTTAATTTAAATATATAGATTTATTAATAATTATTAACTTCTGATTGTAAAAGAATTTTTCTTTAAAGAAACTTGCTTTAGTTGTCTCTAGAGTGCCTCTGAAAAAAATCAAAATTTGTATTTTCGCGATACCCCCATCCCCTTAACCAAATTTTGAAAAAAGATTAATATGATCAATGCTCCATAAATAAAAATATTTTAACCAAATTGGTTCAGTCAATTCTGAGATATAAGGCCAAAAGCTATACTATACGGATATGTACGCATATACTCGTACGTATGTTTTTTTACTAGATGATTTAGTTGGATCCTAAAACGTTAACATTTGTTAAAAAAACCCGATACCACAATTTTGACATGACCACCATACTTTCTCTTTTAATATACTCGTAGCTATTCTAGCTATATTCTTCGAAAAGTAAAAATAATTTTTACTTTTCGAAGAATATTTGCTAGTAACAAGCTACAAACAATTACTTGTATGGTTTTAATTTGATAATAGAATAGTTAAGCTCGTTGGAATAAAAAGTATTTCCAACTTTTATTTCGATGAGGATTTTCTTTTTTAAGTTCTACACAAATGTCGAAAAAGTTTAGTTATATTGTTGCCAGCGGTTTGGTTTTCTTAACTGCATGAAGTTTTATCATCTATGTAACGTGTAAAAAAAAACGGGAATAAAATTCTGTCATTCAAGTAAAAGGCAGAAGTGTTTTTGATATTTATTTATCGATTTCAACAAAAAAAAAAATGTAGAAAAATTAAACATGAAATTTTAAAACTGACTTAAAAAGAATGCTTTACTTTATGTGACAGTTTTTTAAAGTATATTTTAATGAAAGGCGATGGTTGAAGAAGCTGTTCAACAGTATTATTTCTATCAATTTTTTTATTTCTATTAATTTTGCTATTATTTCTCTCAATATTTCTCTTTTAATTTTTTCGATGTACTTTGTGTTTTTTTTTATCATGAAATTTATTTATTAATGTTTATTTATACATTTTATCGATCTCCTTGGCGGGGTGGTAGTGTCTCGGTCTTTCATCCGGAGGTTTTAGATTTGAATCCTGTGATGGATGTCATTTTTCATTCGCTAAAAATTTGAATTTTCATATTCTCACGTACAAGCTTCTTTATAGACTTCGTTTTGAATTAATTCATCTAGCAAAATAATATCTTTTGCTTGATCTCGTTTTGTGGTAAATATTTGGTTTTATTATTAAATTGAACGTAAATTATTTAAACGATTTAATTTTATGTAATGCGGGGTCATCGAAAAAGGTTGCAGCAGTGTAAAAAAAATCTTATCTCAGAAATTATTAGAGAGAATCAAATGAATATTTTTTTAAAAATTCACCGATTGAAAAAGTTTTTTTTGCATACCTGAGAACAGTGATTCCCAAACTGTGCGCCGCTGCGCCCCGGGGAGCCTCGGCCTCTTCACAGGGGCGCCGCGAAATATTGTAAAAGATTCATAATTAATTGAACCAAGACATTTATAATTATAATTTAATGTTAATATAGTAAAAAAAAAATAGTGAAGTTACACGAGTTTATTTATTCTTATCTCTTACTTACAAGTAGTCATACTTTTAGTTAGGGTAGGGCGGCATGGACAAATTTTTATTGAAAAAAGACGCCGCGATTCGGAAAAATTTGGGAACCGCTGTCTTATTTTCAATATCAGTTCCGTTGGGCGCTCTGCAAACATCCAGCCCAGAAGCAATCGGCTTCTGGCCTGGTCGCTGGATCATCGTAATGTGACAATAGCATTTATGATCGATAGGCGCACCAACTTGTTAAAACATTACAGTAACGTTACTTTCTTATTTAACTTGCGGGAAAACGTCCCCATACTTTAGCCTAGGCATTCGACACGCTTTCAATTAATGATCCCCTAATCGTTGGATGGGTAGGGCCGGTCCTGTGCTTTGGCCTCCGAGAAACCTAGATTTGACTCTCTAGACATTTTTCTATGTGGATACGTTAAAAACTTGCCTGCGTGAAAAAACCAGGGATGTGCAACATTTAAGTCAACGGATCACCGCTACTATTTCCACAGTTAAGCATGCAATGATCCAACGGACCTGGACAGAAATCGATTATCGTTTGGTTGTTTTCGGAGAGATCAACGGAGTTCATATTGAAATCATTGTAAGGTATATAAAAAAAAATGTTTGAGTTGGTGATTTAAAAAAAAAAAAAAACAACAAATACTCATTTGATTATCACTAGTAGTTTTTCTGATGGTGCAGTAATTTAAAAAAAATCCTTTTATGACGGCCGTGTACTTTTTATATGATGTATTTTATTTATAGGTTTGTTTTTATTGATTCCGCGTAGTAACTATTACCTATTACCGGTAAATATCATAATATTTTTCCCTTTTCTTTCAGCTTACATTTTTTTATCTTTATTATTTTTACATTTTAACCTTAGTTTTATTTATAAATTGCATCATGATTTTTTCGTATAATTTTATTGAAGTATGTTTTTATCTTGTTATAGTGAATTTAAATGTATGTATATATTAATATTTTAGAACTTTTTACTGTTATTATTATTTTACATAAAAGGCTTCCTTGCATGTTTACTTGTAATTACAGAAAATTGTTTCAAAACTTGACACTGTATTCAAGGTCATCAAGATTCAATACTTATTATATTTTACTTGTTCGTACTTTTAGTACCATTCTTTTTCACTTTTTTTTTCTATCTTTCTCATTTTAAATTCAATGATACAGATATTAGTTGATTCGTTTTTAATATGACACTGTTTTTTTACATAGTAATATCTGGTTTCGGTATTGCTGAAGTCCTTAATCGGTGAATATATTAAAAAAACGGTTGTAATAATAACTTGAATATTTTATATATGTCATAAATCTCATATTTTAGTACACTTGTTATTACGTTTAATATCATAATAGTTTTATATACAGAGTGTCCCATGAAGAAACTGAGAAACTTTCAGGACTACTGGTGTAAATTATGAAAAATGTTCATATAAACACCGGTCTGATAACGCTTTGTTTTCGTATTACGGATAGCGAAAGATTTCGCCCGGATTTCAGCTTTTCTAATAAAAAGAAACCGCACTGTAATTTTTGGGATCCAAATTAAGGAGTAAATTTAGTTTTTTAATATGAAATCTGACCTGAAAAAAATCAAATAGTTCTCAGAACTAATCGTTTAGTAGTTTTCGAGAAATCTGGAGTAAAAACAGACTGGGATTGCAAAACACACACTAATGTTTGTCTGGCTTTGTTAAATGAATGAAATATGCAATATAAAAAACTTAGTTTTTAGAATCGGCTGTTAATATTGCTAACTTATGAAAAAAAATATTTCAAAGAAATTTAGATGAAATAGTTTTAATTCACTTTAAATATGTTTTATAAATTGTTGAAATTGACTTTTCTTGTGAAAATAAACCGTACTAAAATTCTTGGTTTACAAATCATGGTGTAAGTTTTGTGCTTCCAAAAGTTTTTCATCTAAGAAATTGAATGAAAGGTATCACAGACCCATATCTTACTTAAGTTTAAAGAAAAAAACGGAGTAAAATACGAAAAGGTTTTGCCGGAATATACACTTCTTTGGAAAAGTGATACGATTTTAAACAGAACAATTTACACACAAATGCTAAAAATTACAACAAAATTTCAAACATTTCTTCTAAAATATATTAAATTTTTTTATCTTTTCATAGGCTGACAATAAAACTTGATCAGCTATTAAGTTTAGTATCTAGCATTTGAATATTCATGTGAGCGGTGTTTGTGCTATTATTGTTCGTCAGTCATTCGCAGTGATACCACTAATTTTTTTTGATTTGGAGAGCTGACGGACGTGTTGTTAATTTATGGTAAAATAGATAAAAATGGATTGGCTGCTGAACGTGAATACTGGGAAAATTATCCAGATCGAAGATTACCGGATCGTAAAACATTTGAGGCTTTGGAGAGGCGAGTTCGAGGAACAGGTATGCTTAAATCACAAGATTCGATGCTGGTCGTTGTTAACTTTTTTTGAGAAATGCCAACGTTGAAGAAGCAATATTGAATACTGTACAATTATTTCCCACTTCAAGCACCAGAAGGTTGTCATATAGCTATCATTTTTCGCAATCAAGTGTGTGGCGGACCTACGAGAGCAGTAATTATAAAAATTCCACAGAACACGTGTACAAGAGTTACTGCCACCTGATTTTGATAAACGGATGAAATTCTGTCGATAGTTAAGTAGAAAATCTGAACATAACCCCGGTTTTCTAAGTAGTATTCTAATTACTGATGAATCTTGTTTTACAAGAAATGGCATTGTAAATTATCGAAACACACACTTGAGCAGAAGAAAATCCTCATGATACTTCTACAAGTCATTTCCAACCTACTTTTTCGTTTTGTGTGTGGTGTGGTCTTCTTGGTGATAATCCCATAGGCCCTTTTTTCTTACCCCCAAGGCTCAATGGAAAGCAGTACTTGCATTTTTTTACAAACAATTCTGATGGCATTCTTGGAAGATAGATATCAAAGATAGAATACAGGTGTGGTTTTTCAATCGTGGCGCACCAGCTCACTGCTGTCTTGATGTGATGTATCATTTAAAAAACACCTTTATTAAGCAGTGGATAAGTCGAAATGTCCTCCTTGATCTCCTGATCTCACATCAGCGGTCTTTTCCTTTGCGGTTGAATGAAGTCATTCCGTTCGTATTGACACACAAAACGAATTGAGACATTGTATAATAAAAACCGGAGCTTCTATTAGGATTAATAATGATGCTATTAGATGTGCCCGGCTGGCATGGATTAACCGAGCTGAACTATGCAAAAACTTGTTTCTTTATAAGGTCGAACAATTGAGTTGTTTGTCCTTGTGCAAACAAGTACTCGAAACATGATACTAAGGACTGTGGGGATGTTAGCAGTTAGTGGCGTGGAGATACTTCAAAGAATTCACAATGTCAGCCGTTTGAGTTTTGAATTCGCATGTCTTGCAGAAGAGATAAAGAAAGGATTTTTTACTTCAAACAGATCTACTATGTTGGACGTTTCATAAAAAAAGTCCCACTCGTATTTTGGATGTGGATCTTTACTTTATGTCGCCATCATGCTACGTTTTGGTCTATCATGCCATACACACACATCCACGACTTCGGTTGCTGTCGATAGAGCGGCTACTTTTCATGAGATAATGTGCAGGAACCGGGTGATTGTATCAAGATAGCAGGTTGACTGTCGTCAAAACTGTTGCTTTCGACGTTCTGGGCTTTCGATTTGCGGCTGGGTTGTCAATAAATGAGTAGCGCTTAATGTTCCACAGCTGAAATCGACTTTTGGGCAGTAGGAGGATAACCTGTGACCTATCAAGTTAACATATTACAACGCATTAATTGGATCTATTGCTGCAGAAGGATGCAATTCAAAGGAACACATGTGATTGTGTTTTGCAGTTAGGACTTTTGCGGACAATACGTGTTTCAAGATATTTTGCCGTAATATGTATCGGTCACCTATTATGTCACAGTCTTATTATAATAGAGAGATTTTATCGGTTAGTTCATTCGTTCTCAAAGTGGGCGATAACGCTCTCTTGTGGACACTGGAGGCCTTCTGGTTGGGGGGTAGAAGGCTCGCAGAAAATCGGTGGGGGCGTTTAGAAGGTCTAGGAAGACGATGGCTGATTAAAAAAAAATAAATCTAAAATGATGTTTTCAAAATCGTGAAATTAAAAAGAAAGATTCACTGAGAAGAAAAGTTTTAAAAATTTGGAAGTTTTTTCGTGTTTGACCGAGCATATGGGAGAAACGAAATTCTTTCGGTAAAGTATGTTAAATTCGTTTAAACGCTTAAGAGTTTGGCTTTAATTTCTTTTCTTGTATGTCTCTACGATTTTTCTGAACCAAAATATTCCACTTTAAGGAGAAAATACTACTTTTGTATTAATGTTACAAATATCCCGATCTGAGCAACGTATTGATACAAATAAATAAATATGCAAATTAAAGGGTTTTGATCTAGCTTTAATGACATATTTTGAGGTCTTTAATGTAGCGTTGTAGTTTTTGGCTTTTGTACATTTTATGCCGAAGTATTTAAATCTTTAAAGTTTGAGACTGAAACGTATCACCCGCTCTTAGCTTAACCCAAAATCATGTTACAGTCTCAGTCATTGAAGATTTCAATATCGGCAGAAAATGAACAAAATATTGCAGATTTTAAGAGCGCATAGTTAAAACAGAAATTTAATTATTATTTTTAACAGATGGTAAATATAAAAAGTTTGGGGGCGCTAGAATTTTTTTGATTTTCAATTTGGGCCGGGGTGAGAATCAATCCCATTTTTCAAAAATCGAAAAAAGGTATCGTTTTTTAAATGCTTTCCTAAACGTAGTAGTAGCGCAAGGGACTAAAAAAAAATTTTGAGGCAATATTGGTGGTGCGGGAGCCTATTAAAGTTGAGAATATCTATTTTTTTTAAAAATAAATTTTCTTTGGTTCGTTATAATATTACTAAAGAAATTATCATAATTACTCCACTTCCAAAAAATAAATTTTGGGCCTTTTTTTTTAGTGGTTGTACATTTTTTATTGAATTTTGTTTTTGTTTTTTCCATTTAACACGTAATAAACGTAGAAAAATCAAAAAAACTTCTTGAAGTATGATTTTGAGGTGGAAAGCAGAAAAAAATTGAAAAAATTACCAACTTTTTGAATTTTTTAAACTTTTTTGGTTTATTTAAATATATAATGATAATTTTACAATAAAGCTTCATCATACATAAATCACTTCCCATCTCAAAAAATAAATCTTATTTAATTTTTTCATGTATAATTATATAAGAAAAAACAACTAATGGTAGGAAATTATTATAAGTTTTTAACATACTCTTTGTCGGATCTTTTACTTAGTTTTTTAATACAGGCGAATTTAAACAAAATATATAATTACGATAAAAAGTTCCTAAAACTGATAATGTGTTATTATAGATATATTTTTTGTAAACGTTATTTATGAATGCTCTAAAAACTACCAATTTCAATGAAAATTATGATATAATGGTTATCGTAAAATATGTATATAAAAGAAATTTATGGAACCGATAGTAATTTTCATTACCTTTATTACTTATGAAGTAATGTATAAAAACTGTATTTTAAAACGTTATAAAATACGATATACTCTGGTTGTAAAATAATAGACCAACAGTGATCTCCTCCTAACTTTTGTTAAACTTATTATGAAATGGATACACACACAAACACACACACACACACACACAGTGATACTATGTATATTCTAAACGTTACATTATGTTAACTTAACTTGGCTTTAATAACGACTTAACTTTCCAGCTGAATAAATTAGGTCAGACTTATAGCGTTAGGTGGGTTATGGAACAGTGAGAGAGAAAAAAGAGAGGTTGTTATATAGTTTGTGATTGAGAGAGAAAGAGAATAAAGGATGGGCGATGAAGTATGAGGGGTTTTCAACGTTGGAAGTCTTTCTCATTTAATTTTTAAAATGAAATTTTCCTTTCATCTGTGTATTTTATAATTTACTAGTCTTCTGTTGATTAAATGTTTGGGTTATTTTTCTTTTATGAAAATATTAATATTTGTTTTAATTTTTATTAATATTAATCGAGGTAAATATATATGTATATGTAATCTGTATTTATTAAATGCGCTTAATATGTGTATGGTGAATTATTCAAGAATTATTATCCGCAATAGTACAGGGCGTTTCATAATGTTCTTAGGATTTACAAAACTTCAGTACAAAAAAAGTATTTCACTTACCTAAATGAAAGTTGTACGTGGTGATGCAGGGACTAAAACAGTTTTTTTTAAATCTATAAATGTTCAATATGTGCTCCTCTGGTGACACGGCACACATCAACATGAAAGTCTATCTCTTGCCAAACTCGTTCTAACATATCATTTTCGATAGAGTTGATTGCATTGATTATGCGATCCTTTAGCTCATCCTTTAGATATCCTTTAGATCCTTTAGATATCGTGCGGCATTGGTGGGATAAACACCGTATCTTTCACGTAACCGAAGAGAAAGAAATCACATGGCGTGAAGTCTGGTGCTCTTGGTGGCCACAACATAATGTGTTAATCTTCTTCAGACGCACGTCCTATCCAGCGCAGAGGTAATGTTGTGTTAAGGTACTGTCGAACCTCGTTATGAAAACGGGCAGGACAACCATCTTGCTTGAAAATGAAGTCGTTGAGTAGCCGAGGCATAAGTTATAATTGTAACATAACCAGGTATATCATCCCAGTTACTGTCGTTTCCATAAAAAAGGACGGCCCATACACTGCCTCACGAGAGATCGCACAAAAAACATTTACTTTCGGAGAATCCCGAATGCGTTCCACATAAGCGTGTGGGTTCTCAGTTCTCCAAACTCGCACGTTATGACGGTTTACTTTGCCGCTAATATGGAAAGTAGCTTCATCGCTGAAAATTATCTTGTTTGCAAAACTTTCATCTAACAACATGTTTTCCTGAAACTGTAAACAAAAATCGAGCCTATGTGTTTTATCTCCATCAGAAAGACGCTGGATTAATTGAAGATGGTTTACTAACTGCCTAGTATGTGTGGAAAAAACTATTTGAAGTACTCTTCCGTACAGTACTTGTTTTATTCTTATGAGTGAAATAGTTTTTTGTTAATAAATTTTCGAAACTCCAAAGAACATTATGAATCGCTCTGTATAATAGAATTAGTGTAGTTGGGCCGGTTGTGACCGTTATAAATTCCCACCACATATCTGATACTTTTATATATCAAAACGAAAAACAACAGATCGACTAAAATTTTATATTATATTTTTCTAACGGTTCGGTCGATGTTATTAATTAACTTTTTACATCCTTCATTAGCGGATGTTTTTAATATAAAATGTTCAGCGTTATAGGAGATTAAAATAGTAAGCTGTCCTTCAGCGGGCGAAATCATAATGACAATCTTTTAAAGTGCAAAAGGCCCGGTTTTTGCCTATTTTCTAAAATATCGGTGACAAATAAACAGCGCATAGTACTGTTACAAGCTTATCAACAAAGCGAAGCTAGCAGTGTTAAAAAAACTCCCTGGATCTCAGCGCAAAGGCATTATTTTGCTTCCTAATAAGACCCGGCCTTGATCACTCAAGGAAACGTTATGTTGTAAGAAGTTTAATGGCTCAACGACGTCAAAACAAAAGCGCTAAATTGGCTCCGGGATCTAAGACAAAGATTTCTTTGCAGTGTGCAAATAAGCTAATTCAGAAAAACGACAAATGTATAATGAGGCTGGAGATTATGTTGAATAGTGAAAGAAATGTCACATTTATTAAATAAACCGATTTAGCTCCAGAGCAATTTCTAACTTCAATTATTGAGTGATCCTCATATATTACCTTCTAAATGTCGGATTAAACCTGAATACAGATTATTTATTTAAATAATAGTTTCCACTTACTAACAGTCTTTAATGGTATGTTCGAGCGCTTTCGGATTAGTAATCCATCTTCAGGAACTGTTATAATTATAATAATTTACTCCATATATCAGTAATTATACTAAGTTGAATTTTAAAAAAACTTTAAAAATAAAAATTATACATATAATATTTGATCGTCAAAAGATAAAATATTGTCAACATTATCCGTAGAGACCGGATTATATGAAACATAAAAAAATGAAATATACATGCAAATATGCATGACAAGGGTCAAACTATGCAACTTTAAAAAAGTAAATAAAATAGTAACTTTAATTTTTTTTTATTTCAAAATCAGCATACAATTAGCATGTAGTTGAATAACATATTGATGAATTCGATAATTAACAGTTATTTAATACTTTGTTACATTTGTAAACATAAAGTCAGACGTACTGTTCCACGAGCTAATAGGTTTGGCTGGCTAGAATGTAAGATTTCATTTATTAACAAGGTACCCTACCGAAAAATGTTGTAAATACAGCGAAAATATGCAATACGCTAGATTTTAAGGAAAATATGCAATAATCGGTGAGAATAGGCTTAATATGCAAATGCATATAAGCCGGTCTCTAGTTATCCGTCATGTCAGTATGAAGGTCTCATTTGTTTTGTTCATTAGTATGAAGCAGTACAACCAACCTAAGATCAAAATTGTTTGAATAATACAGGGTTATCATAAAAGAATGGTGCGGTTTCAGTAATTCACAGGAAGATTGTAGGGAAATTTCTGGATGTTATATTGGTATCCCTGGAAGCTTCCAACCCAAAAGTTTGTTTATTAGCAGTTGTAACCACAAGGTCAGTTCTTGTATTGTTATTGCGGTGAGTTTAGTGAGTTACTATGTTCTCGGATAAAGACAAAGCAAAGTGTGTTTTTTGATGGCTGAATTAAAATCCGTAGTTTTAGTTTAACGTGCGTTTCGACGTGAATTCGGAAGAGATCCACCACACAAAAATAACATAACACGTAGGTTTAAACAATTCGAAGAAACCGGATCGGTTAAGAAACAGAAATCAACCGGCAGACCAAGTGTACCAGACGAAACGATTGAACTAATTAGACGATCGGCAGGTAGACGTCCTTGGAAGTCCACCCCCCGTCGAAGCGCCGAATTAGGTATTCCAAAATCAACAGTTCACAAAGTTTTACGTAAAAAACTGAAATTACACGCTTATAAAATCCAGATACTGCAGGAATTGAAACCCGATGATGGTGTAAAACGTTACAATTTCGCTGTTGAAATGTTGAACAGAATAAGTGAAAACGAATCATTTTTAGACGATATAATTTTTACAGACGAAGCTACATTCCATGTGAATGGATGCGTTAACAGACACAATTCACGAACATGGGGCTCTGAAAACCCACACACAATTATTGAGAAACAACGCGATTCACCTAAAGTTAATGTTTGGTGTGATGAAAAATCGTGTAATAGGGCCTTTCTTCTTTGCTGAAAAAACAATTAATGGAGTTGTGTATCTTGACATGTTAACTGATTATTGCTTTCCTCAGCCGGATGAACCCGAAAACATTCATCGACTTCATTTCCAACAAGATAGTGCTCTCCCGCACTTCAATGCATCGGTCACGGACGCTTTGAACGAAAAATCTGGAGATCGATGGATATGCCGGCAAGGACCCATACTTTGGCCTCCAAGGAGTCCAGACCTGACACCTTTGGATTTTTTCTTGTGGGGGTACATCAAAAGCGTTGTTTATACGCAAAAAGTTCGCGACCTAAACCACTAAAAAAACAGGATTAATGAAGCAATGACAAGCATTAACGAAGAAATGTTAACTAATGTTTGGAGAGAAGTTGAGTATCCTTTGGAGATTTGTCGAGCGACTAAGGGCGCACATATTGAAATTTATTAATTATGTAAAAAAATGTTTGAGACGACAAATTTGAAAAATAAAAAACATAAACTGTAAGTAATTCTGTTTTAATTTAAACCATGTTCAAAACCGCACCATTCTTTTATGATAACCTGTATATCATTTTCAAATCTCGTTTGCTCATTTATCTAATTTTTATTGTTTAAGTATGTATCATATTTTTCTATAATATTTGTTTTATAAAGGTTATTGTAATATTCAAGAAATATTAATAAAATTATCTGGGTTGTAATTATGATTATTTCTAAAATATGTCTAGTAAAATTGGAATTGGAAAAACTTTTCAGTTTTTCTTCATTGAGATATGGATTTATGGTAAAAGCAAACAGAACAAAAATGGATGACCAGTTTCCAGATATATGTTTATAGTAGTTTATTCTTTGTTATGTCAGGTTTTCTGTTGATTAGTGAATGAAAACTGATCTTAATCACTATTACATCCTTCTGTATCCCATGTTATGAAATAAATATAAGTTATGAAATAAACATAATCTCAGCTTTGTGTTCTTTGTTTTTTTCTTCCTCTTTTTTTAAGTAATTTAATTAATTTTCTCGTTAGCCGAATTTAAATATTACTCCTTTATTTGTTTTTCTATTTTAATTCCTTTTTGATAATTAATTTTTGCTATTTTACTGTATTCTGTCGATTTATCTTAGCTAAAATGTGAAATGTAATTATCTAAACGTTGAATAAATAGTTTAACCGTTCTGCAGTGCTTTCATTATTTTTACTAACTATATAGGATTAAACTTTTCTCATTCATTTTAATACCTACTCTACAATGCAGTAAACTTAAAACTGTGGTGTTCTTTTTTTTATAAACTGTTGCAAGATTACTTCGTTCTTTAGTTATTATTTTCATTTTTTTTTACGCTGTACGCAGATTTTAATTAAACTTAATTTTATATAGACTAATTTATAATTTATATTCCTTATTTTAAATCTATTCTTAACTTAAAGTTAAAATCTTTATTAATTTATTTTGTTTTACGCTTAGCGAGTCTAATATGATTTCAGATAATCAGTTTTGTATTTTTTTTTTTCAGTACCTTGTTAATTATGAATTTTTTATAAGCTTATTTGCTTGCCTGCTGTGAAATCGGAATTTTCTTTAAATCCTGTTTAAAATTATGAAGATATTTTGTTATGGTGTATTTAAATATCCTGTATGATTTAAGATTATAAAAACTTACTATTCTTTTTTCCGAATGATCTTCTTTCTAATCCATTATCGATAGATGTGTTTTTATATGTTTTGTTTTAAACATATTCTATTTGATGCAGGGAGACCATTCTTATTCATTGTTTTAAGAGCATAGTTCCATTAGCAATCTTTTTTTCGCCGGAGGAGGGGAAATCTTTCATAGGCACTATACGGTTTCAAACTCTGTGGTAGAGTGGGACTCTTTCTTGCGGCCTACCTAACAAAACCCCCTCCCTTTCTACGGCATGAGATGCCGGGTCCACCGTAATTATTATCACAGAACTCTATGTGTCTTGTGTATGTCCTCATTCTCATTGCTGGATCCACGACTCAAACCCATTTTTCCAAGGGAGATTCAGGACTTCCTCACTCCTTCACTACTTCCTCTATTCATGTAAAAGATTTCGGGGCAAAGACCTCGTATCTTTGCTTCTCTTTACTTTCCGTTCTATTGTGGCCGGCATTACCAAAATCGTAGCAAAGGGCTCTCTTTTCCGGCTTTGACTCCGGAAACACCGTAAGGTATTACTTCAAAGGATAAATGAGGATGATAGTGAATGTAAATGTATGAAGTGTAGTCTTGTACAGTCTCAGTGTTATCTCGACCATTAGATGTGCGATGAATTGAAACCCAACCGCCAAAGAACACCGTATTTACGATCTAATATCCAGATCCTTATAGAAGTAACTGCTTATACTAGGATTTGAACTTTAGAACTCTCGACTTCGAAATCAGCTGATTTGCGATGACGTGTTCACCATTAGACCAACCCGGTGGGTTAAGAGGTCCGAGAATTTTGGTGACATGGCAGCTGATCCCCCCGATACGGATCCTGTCCATGTCGTGGAATCCTTTAGAAATTTGGCCAAAGTGTGATAATTTGGAGAGCCACATAATTCGGAGGATGGGTGATATTTTTCCACAAAAAAGAACTCTTCTTCATATTGGATGGTTGTTTACTATCTGAATGAAAGAAATTTTTAATAAAACCTATCGTTTATTTAACTTGCTTTTTATAAAATTGTTAAGTATTTTGTTATATACTCGGTACTTAATGGAAATACCTTGATCTCAAGAAATTTTGGTCGTGATGGATACCCCACAGCTGGACGGATCCTGAAATATGGGTTTTTGTTTTGTCCTTTTGTGGATAAATTGTTCATTTATTATTATCATACTCTTTCCTGTATCGTGGTTCCTTTTTATTTCCGATAGTATAAACCCTATTCCATATGAAGATGGGATAATTTTTATTTACCACTTTACTGATTAACAATTTTGGTTAATCAATCCAATTTCCAGACGATTATTTGTCTCTAGATACTAAACAGAAACGTCAGATCAAGATGAAGCTTAAGTTTTCTTTACAAAAACCTTTCCCAATTTTAGAATTACATGGTTTGTTTATGAAGCATTAAAGACGTTTTGCCAGATCCCAATAAAAGTAAACTCCTGCTTTCTACTCATAGTCTTTCTTTTTCATTTTACCACTCCTTCCAGTGTATCCAGTTAATTACTATTAAATCCTTTTAATTAATTTTTCTCTTTCCTTTCGCTTTAACCAACCCCAGTTTAATTTGCCCATCATCAGTACTTATCATTTGTAACATAGTTTAAGCAGTTTTTTTTAAATTTTTTCAGATTCACAAGTCATTCGTTTTCAATTTCTTTCCATTTTTTTTAAAGCATTCTCTGCATTACGAGTTCTAGAGCCATGACAAAATCTCTTCATTATTTTTAAAACTTCCTTCGTTATTCAATTTTAGTTTTCACGTCATCAGTGATTTGCTGTAGTGGTAGCTAATCAACTTCCAGGTTAATTTAACACTTCAATTTTTATTTTAATATTTTCTACTTCACCTTCTCCCTTTCTCATTATTTACGAAGATAATCCTTCAATTGAAATTCTTTAGAAGTCTTTCGAAGTTTCTCTTAACATTTCATTTATTCCAATAGAGCGTTTTTAGACAGCATATTCATTAGGTTTAAATTCAATTTATTGAATATTTCAATAACCGTTAAAATTAAAAATTATAATAAAAATAAAATTATCATTTTTACCTATATATAAAATACCAAATGGTGTATTATTTTTATTCTTCTTCATGGATGATTTAACTAAGAAGTTTATGCCGTAAACTATCAAAAAGAGACAATTTTTTTTTCTTTATAAAAAAATATTCTTAAAACAGATATGAAAAGTCTAAGCTGGATCAAGACGGATTTTTGAAAATACCAAAGGCAAACCTATCCTTAAGGAGTTCAGCGCTTGGTTTATCTTAACGGTTTATACTGGATATTGATAGAGTGCTCCGTGTATTCCGTATAAACGGATTGAATAAATCAACTATGAACGTGTGAATTATTCATCTCCATTGTGTATATATATGTATATACTTATACACAATATATATATATATGTATATATAAGCATACTCATCCCAGTCCGTTTTTGCTTCGCCATTCCACACACACACTTCCCCTCCAATCCTTTTTCTTCTCAACCTCCTACTCTTAGATAGTCTTAAGTGCATCCTTTCTTCCGTATACCCTTCCTGTACCCCTCCCTTACTACCACTCACTTTACCTTTACTTACTTGAGGTAATACTGGCAACATCTAACCCACCGACTGAGACCGCACAAAATTAGCATCCTCCAACCAGTGATGATCTTTACTGTTACCCCACCCACCATTTCTCTTAATATAACCTTCTCAACTTCCCCCTTTATGCTGCATCTCTCTTAAACCTAAACCAACCCTTCTCACAAATTCTCTCCCTGATATCCTTCCTTTAAGTCATATATATATATATATATATATATATATATATATATATATATATATAGCATAAACAGGAAAGCTCAGTATCTTAATACTATCTTAACTTCTTAACCCACAAGAGACTGGTGAATGAGAGACTGTGAGAGGGGTAAACATTTAATACTAAGCAAACGGAAATACATTTTCATAATAATCAACGAAGTTGAGTTAAAGACAACTTTGCTTGTAGATGAACATACACATTCATCCATAACTCTTTGAACTTAGTTTCATGTTACTTAGAATTTAGCCTATAACAACTTGCGTACGATCATGTATAAACGTTGATTGTACATAAAGTTTTACTCGACAGTTTATCTTGCGATTAAATATTCGCATATAGACATAACCAGCTTACTGTAAATTAATCACTTTATATATTTATATATTCAAATTTAACCACTGTAAATCCACATCTAGCTAATTAATAAAACATAATATTTCTGTTTATAAATTCTCTTTATATTTTTTATGGATAAATATTTTTAATTATATGTAATAATAAATTATAATTTTTCAGTTGGATGTTAAAATAACAAGAACATAAAATATTCAAATCCAAACAATACGGAAATAATAGAAATAAAAAATAATACACAGATAAAATTATCAGATCACAAATATCTCATATTATAAATCTTCAGGTAAAAACATTCGTTCTACCATACTATGATATTATTACTTAAAATAAAACAAAAAAATTCCTTTCGGCACGCCGGAAGGCGGAGCTAGATTTCACTGGTGCTAAGTAGGGGATAAAAACTTATATTGTTCGTATTTGGGTTGCGTTAAATATTAAATTCGCTCTCTCTTTATTTGCAAAGAACTGGGCTATTAAGTTTTTCAAGACATTTTGAGTACTTAGTTCTCCAAAGAAGTCCAGAGATGCGATTGTAGAAAAATGTAGATTTCATTCATTTCTTAGTTACAGTTGTCCATCATTGATAAATATTACCTGGAAAGGTGCGATTATATTAATGGTATTTGAGAGTGTTTGGTTATAATTTTCTAAATCTTATAGATATTTGACTCACCGGGTTGATCTAGTGGTGAACGCGTCTTTGCAATTCAGTTGATTTCCAACGTTCAAATCCTAGTAAGGGCAGTTAGTTTTATACGGATTTGATTACTAGATGTTGGATACCGGTGTTCTGTGGTGGTTGGGTTTCAATTAGCCACACATCTCAGGAATGGTCGACCTGAGACTGTACAAGACTACACTTCACTTATATATATTCTTATTCATCCTCCTGACGTAATACCTGACGGTGATTTCTGGAGGCTAAACAGGAAAAAAAGATCGTACAGATACGAAAACTGTTAAAAATGACAAAATGTGGATGCTAACTGGGAGAGTCCACCGCTTTCTCCACAAGTAATTTTTAATTTTTTATCTACAAATGAAGAAACTATAATATTCGTATAAGCTATATTCGTAGACAGTGAAAGTTGAACAGTTAGATATTTTTTTTTGTGTGAATTCTAAGTTGGATATTTTTATTATATCAACCATTTCCAGGGATAAATGAAGATTATTCGTGCGTGAAATTTGTACCGGTTCTAAATTGGCTGTTAAATTTATGAAGAAAAAATAGTTTCGATGTTTGATTCAACGTCTATTTAACATAAAAATTGTTGATCAATAATCCGGTTTTCCTATCTATGTTGAACAGCTTTGATGATCATAGTAATTGTGAACGAGATGGGCGCTCATCAATTGGAGAGGAGACCTTTATGTTTCTTGTGGGTGGATTATTTATCTCGTACAGCGATTACGTCTGTGAATAGATCGTCTTTTTTCGCTACTAAACTTTTTGTCTAATCCTTGATTCGTTATTTCACTGTGTGCCACTATTTATGTGTGCCACTATTATGTGTGTGCCACTATTTTCAAGGCTAATGATTCTGGGTCGCTTAGAGCATCAAATTTGTAATGTGATGTGGTAGAAAGGATGCCTGTGAATCAACCGGAAGACGATGAGTCTGTGTTGAAGTAATTACCTGGTAAAATTGAACCTCCAGTTGAAAATACTAAATTAATCAAGGAAATTGATGTTTTGTACCATCAACATGCTAAAATTTGCTATTTTTATGGAATTATGATGCTTACAAAATACTTGCAACAAAGATTTATGTTTTAAATTTAGATTCCTCATGTACATAGGTTTTACATTTGATTTGTTTTTATTTTTCTAATTTCAATGGCAGAGCTATAATGTTATGTTATTTCAATTTTTTCTGATAGTTTATGACTGACTATAATTCAGAGATGGACTATTACATCTCCTAGTTTCAGATGGAATTTATAATTATTATTATTATTTTATTTTCTAATTAATTTCTGCTATTTAATGCCGATGTCCGAGGTGGAGTGGTAGCGTCTCGACCGTTTCCGGAGGTGCCAGGTTTGAATCCTGGTCAAAATAAGGCATTTTTCATACGCTACAAATCTCTATTTTCATATTCTTGTATAAAAGCTTCTGTACTGAATTAATTTTCAGTCAAAAAGTCAAAAATGTATCCTTACTTTTAATAAACAAGTGGAACAATTTCAATTTAAAATTTATTTTTCGAATTCTGTACCAGTTTTTTTATACTTTCCAGAAACAGTTGTATTAACAGCTTTTTTGTCAGCATTTTCGTAATGGAAAGAGTAATATTGAACCGGTTTAATGGTTCTAATGGTTTGATGGTTGAACTCGACCACCAATTGCCTCTGAAATCGAATTTCTTTTATTAGTTTAAATATATAAAAGAAATTTTACAATCATTGGCAGAGTATATTTTATATATCTTAGAATTTATCGATTTATTCATAAAATTTTTATTATTAAGATAGTGTTAGACGCTATGTTATGTATCAGGGGTAATTATTTTCAAATTGGGACTAAGTAACAAATTATAATAATTCAAATTACATTTCTGAAAACTATTCTTTTCAAGTTCTTTTTTATTAATTTTTCTTTAAAAAAATTATAGTAAAATTCTTATTTTATACGATAAGTCTGTAACTGTGAGAACAGTGGATAAACTTGACCGTTGATTTGCTGAAATCTATTATCTCTTACCTAATAAAAGATTTTCGGATAATGCTATTAGTTTAATAAATTTTATTCATGTATGTATATCCTTTTCTTGATTTTATCGCATATTATATAGAAGTGTAACATTAAAATTAAAGTTTTGTTTGCAACCGCTAAAAAAAAGGTGTTTTCGAAAAACATTTCGTATGATAGCCATTGCGGGTTTTTGAAATAAAAATTTGACCTTCAAAAATGTTATTTTATAAACAGGAGTGATTAACATTTTACTTTAATAAATTATTCTTCAACTGTTTTTTTTTTAATTAGAAAATGTTAAAATATTATTATAATTTTGAACTTTATGAACGGAGGAAATTTCTTAATGTACATAAATAATGCCGAAATCGTTGCAGGTAGTTTGCAGTCTTAATCGTTTTTTTTTTGTTTTTTTTATTAATAGATATCCGATTCTTACTTCCATATTTCGATCCATTCTTGTAGATGAATAAGATAATTTAGAGTACAATACGGGCTGGTTATTTAGCAGAAGATAAATTAAACATGGCATAATTTAATCTATGTATAATAATTATTATTATATCATGTTTATTATGAGTTATGACTGTTATTATTTTGTATTATTAATATTTAATTAATCTAAATAATAATACATTACAGTTGGTTACATGTAATCATTATATTTCTAATTGCCTAGAGGAAGAATATAAGCCGCCTCATCTAGAGACATTAATCTTTCAGTTGATTCCATTATTAAGGAGATGTAATGATTATTATAGGTGTACTGTCCTCAGGTATATAATATAATGGTTAATTACTTAAACGGTAGAGTAACAGAGGCTTTTGTACCGGTTAAATTAATATCGCGCTACGTGTTGACAGGTAACAATGAAATTCCATTATCTTCTTTATATTTGCGTTAGAAGTTGGCAGCTGTTTATTTTAATTTGCGTATAATTGTTATTAAGAATTTATACGTATTCCAGTTTTTTTTAAATTTAAGATAAAGAGCGTGTTTTCTAAGAGCGGACTACTTCTTTTTATTTATAAAAGATAAAAAAATGTAATGTATTGTGCAAAACTCTTATAATTATTTTTTATATTTTATTTTCATTTCGCCTCAACGCGTTAGTAGTTTTGGCCATGTACGGTTCCAGAGGTTCAACAGTATGATTTTATATTATATAAACAATACGTAAATTAAATTAAATTAAATTAGCAAACCTTTTACAATTCAGAATGTAATCGAACAGTTCTATCAATTAATGTTAACCGATTCAAAGAAAAAGGTGTTTCTCCAATTGAACCAATTGTAAATTTATAATTATTTTTTAATTAATATATATTATTTAATGCCGATCTCCGAGGCGGAGTGGTAGCGGCTCGGTATTTTCTCGGTAAGTTCAAGGTTCGAATCCTGGTAAGAAATACATTTTTTATACGCTACAAATTTCTATTTTCATATTCCTACATAAGAGCTTCGGTACTTTTTCGTTTCTACCTCCCCACCAAACGTTCGGAAGTCTTTCATCTGAAAATAACTCATAATAGCGGGAAATATTTTTATTAACAATAACCAGTTGGATAAATAACCCGATAAAACCATTTATATTACCACTTTTACAACCATTTATATATTTATTTATTTTATAAAAGTAATTTAACCAAACTTAACCTACGCTCGCTAACCTTGACCAGTTAAAAGTAATGTTTTGAGTATTTAAATAATAAATTCAACCCACCGGGTTGGTCTAGTGGAGAGGCGCGTCTCCCAAAGCCAGCCAGGCGCGTCTCCCAGCTGATTTGGAAGTCGAGAGTTCTAGCGTTCTAGTAAGAGACAGTTACTTTCATACAGATTTGAATACTAGATCGTGGATACCGGTTCTTTGGTGGTTGGGTTTCAATTAACCACACATCTCAGGAATGGTCGAACTGAGACTGTACAGAATTACTTTTCATTTACATTTATATCATCCTCTGAAGTAATACCTGAACGGGTAATTCCCGGAGGCTAGACAGAAAAAGAAAGTAAAATAATAAATTCAGTAACCCACCGGGTTGGTCTAGCGGTGACCTCGTCATCACAAATCAGCTGATTTCGATGTCGAGAGTTCATATCCTAGTAAAGGCAGTAGTTACTTTTATTCGGATTTAAATACTAGATCGTGTGGACAACGGTGTTCTTTGGTGGTTAGGTTTCAATTAACCACACGTCTCAGGAATGGTCGACCTCAGATTGTACAAGAATATACTTCATTTATATTCGTACATATCATCCTCATTCATCCTCTGAAATAATACCTTGCGATGGTTTCGGAGGATAAAAAGAAAAATAAATTCAGTAATTATTGTAATTATTTATTATTTTTTAAATTATGAAAACATTACTGTTAATTAGTCGAGCGAAGCGAGCGCAGGTTAAATTTGGTTAGATAATTTTTATAATTTATATCTATAATTATGTAAGCAATATTTCTTATATTTTTAATATGTAAAATATGTTAATATGAACGGTAACTGTTAACAATGACCGGTATAAAACAGCATGTTAGTGTGTGTTAGCGGGTTATTTCTCCAATCTGGTTACTGTTAATATCAATATTTCCTGCTATTTTCAGTTACTTCCAGGTGAAAAATTTTCAATCGTTTGGCGAGAGGAAAAAATGAAAAAGTACCAAAGCTTCTTTGATTAATTATTAATTCGTGAATCAAAAAATCAAAAATATGTCTTCGAGCTTCTTACTTTTAAAACAAGTGGAACGATTTCAATAATTGTTTTGTTTGTTGTATTTATTCATTATTTTATTACTAGTAATCTTTTTATTACCCGTTCCTTGTTTTTCAGTATATTAATTTTGTGGAAAATTTTTTAAACGAAAATTTATATCGTTTGCATAGACAATTTGTAGGATTTTTCGTTTTTTTGTCATTAAATTATTATACAGTAATGCTATACTTACCTTGAACTCTTACATATTCATAGTAATTTAAAGAGAAAATTCATGAAAATTATATGAAAAATAATATTTAAAAAAATAATAATATATACACATCTCGCACTCCAAGGGCCTTATCTCACTCTTCATTACCATTCTTTTTACGTCGTTTCTCTTCTCTTCTTTTCTTATTTTTATCTTGATCCATGTTTATCGCTTTTGCGTTACTTATGAAACTATTTTTTTTTTTCATTTAACCTTTTTTGGTAGGCTTATTCGTATTTTACTTAAAAATAAATTTGAAAAATAGTATAAGTTGAAATTAATATTTAAAATAAAACAGACTTTTAAAAAGAGTTATTGAGTAGTAAGAAAAATAAGTTCTTTATACCCTATTCTAAATTTGACTTTTTTAAACCTGCGCCAAATCAAAAGTTAGTCAGGTACGGATAATCTTTTGTTGATCCAGCTGTTGAAGTTTATTTCAGTATTTTTATCTGTCAAAAACATGAACCCTCCCCCATTAACTTTTGTAATCTGATTATTTTGAGGTCCCTTCAGTAAAATGATAAATAAAGAGGAGGCAAAAATTAATGAAGTTTTAGTTTAGAGATTAAGTATATTTATATTGTATATTTATTCTATTAAACTTTTTTTAAATTAATGAGAAATGCGAAGATGTACATTAAGGGTTTTATTTTTATGAAGTGGATTGGATTTTATAAACTAATTTTTCTATTTCATACTGTATTAATTTTTATAAAGTAAATTTTGTTTTACGCTTTACCTTGTTCACTTTCCCTTATTATTATAGATTATAATTTACTCGAAAAAAACCTGTCTGAATTTAAAAAAAAATCCCTTTCGGCACTCTGGAAGGAGGTAGATTTCACCCGTGCTAAGTAAGGGATAAAAAAGATTTCCACCTAAATTAAGAAAAACTTCAAAAATTTACTCAAAAAAGTTTCACGTGTTTAGCGTACGACAAGCCCCATCTTCTTACAATTCCAACAACATTTTGGTCATTTCTTGCGATAAGGGTTGGTCATATCAAAAATTCTTACTGATAAAAATTTTTGGGTAATTTTTAGAGGATTAACGACCACTTTAAACCGATTCCATGTGCCTATTAAGGGAGGTATGATTTTTTTTTCTTCGAAACCCCATTTGCTGATATCAAAAAACTTTACTCTTGGCCCTTATCCAAAGAATAGTAGAAACTTAAGACAAATTCGATATTTTACTTAAAAAGAAAGAGTTATTTTGTTGTTTCGTAAAGCCCTCCCATTTCCACCCTCATGGTCCGATTTTGCCCATTAACGAACTCGACCGGGTGGTGGGTCGTTATATTTTATCTATCAATTTAAAAGTGATTGGCGCAAAATTACGGCAGTTATCGTGTCCACAATAAAGTGAAATATATATATAAACTTTTGAACTGACGGTGGTTTTGGGGTCTGGGGGATGTAAAACGCGAAGATATTTCGAAATTTTCCGGAAGTCGAACCATGGTACCCATTATAATAGTAGCTTTCTTATGAAATCAAAAAGAAATCGAAAAATGGTACCTTTTTATTTATTGCATATTTTTTAACAGAAATTTTTTAAAGCCTTTTTAGGCATAATAGTAGTACAGCGACCCCAAAAAATCTTATTGGTGGGGTAGCTGATCAAAGTAAAAATATCGATTTTTGTATTTTTTAAAACTTTTTTGGTTTATCTAAACTTTTAATTGCATTAAAAATTTCAATATTAAACTTTTAGTAATAATATTACAATTAAATTTCATTATAATTCACCTCTCACCTCGAAAAAAATGTTAGGCAACTTTTTATTGGTATAAATATTTCACTGGAATTTTTTGAATTTCTTTCTAGATTTAGAAAAATCAAACAAAATTTCTTGGAAAGTGATTTTGAGTCGGAGGAGTAGAACAAAAACAATTCCGATTTTTTGACTTTTTAAAACACTTTTGGTTTATTTAAACATTTAATGATAATTTTACAATAAAACATTATCAGAAATTATCACCACTCCAAAAAAGGAATCTTGGCTAATTTTTTTCAAGAACAATTACTTTACAACTTCACAAGATTATTCTTCACAATTATTTTACAAGAATGCCAACGCCAGTAAAGTGTTACAAGTTTGTTGTCAGATATTTTTTCAAAGCAAAATTGTAAAATTTATCGTTTCTTTCTTAGGATATATTTCTTCTATCTAATTATTAACCGAATCGTTTTTATTTGGAAAACTAATTTTGTTATTTTTTTTAATGTAACGAACAATTTGTTCATAGAATTTTAATGCTATTTTTCTTAATGTTTTTTTTTGTTTCAGACAGTTGATAAAGTTCGTGTTATAAATGCCTTGAAACAAGTAGAAAAAGATTTTTGGTGAGTTATTCATTTTAATTAGTTTTATTTTTTACTAATATTAATTTTAATGTTTGTTTATAATTTAAGTAATAAACTTATATTACTTGTCAAAGTTTAGAAAGCTCAGTTGTCGCGCAAGATGGATTGTTGGACTTGGAGCGACTTTATGCTACTTTCGTATTCCTATAATTCTTATTGGTTATTTTATGAAATATTAATAGCAGTATTTATGAACATTAAGAGAACTGATTTTTAATTAAATAATTTGATTCTGCTTTAACAGTTTCTGGTTCAGTTGTACTGCCCCCCGTTTAGGAGAACTCTACCTACTTTCGGTTGGCTATTTCGTTTCAGGAAGAAAGGTAACTGTTTTGGTGCATATAGCTAAGATTTTCAACGCAAATTCGGTAATCAGCAAAATACGTTGCTCCCGGTTAAAAATACTCCTTTCTCTTCAAATTGTGTGGTGGGGATTGGCACTCGCTTCTTTAGGAGACCTTAAGCTACTTTGTAGATGTAGTTTGTTTTGTTCTGTAGCTTCACGAAGGAGCTGCAGAAATTGTTTGTTTTATCTCATGTTTGTATTTGTCGGACGTGATTTTTTTTAACGAATTATTTTTTCAGTTTTTTAATTTTTTTTAATGAAAGGCGGGTAAAGGGTTGCTTGAATGTCCTGGCTTCGCCCTTGACAGACCGTAACTTTAAATACACTACTGGCTTTTTCAATGTTAATGAGTTTTATTTTTACTTGAATCGGTCAAATAAATTATAAAATACAATTAGGAAACGATCTTGGAATTAGATTTTTAGATAAAAAATTAGTGAACAATTTTGGAAATCGGTTTCTACAGAGTGTTTGTAGAAATTTTGGTGAATGTTTCACTAGCTGGTACGAATGTAGCAATATTACATCTTGTAAAAATAAATAACCCGTTGTTTATTTCCGTTATAAAAAAAAATATTTTGATTAAATCACGTTTAATATAAAATCTGTTTAATAATATTTGACGAAACTTAAAGAATGTTAAATTAGGTACCACCTTACTCGCTTGTTTGTAGGGGGTGCAGACTGGAAATTATGCAGTGTAACAATTTTTTTGTCTATTTCCACGCAGAGTTTTTGCATTCCATTTTAACAGTTTCAGTCATACTTTAGCTGTTTATTAATATATTTGAATAAATTAAGTCCCATTGTTTACAATGAAAGGTTTAATTTATCTGATTAATTCCGCTACACAATGTAGTACTTGTTCAACGATACCGGTAAAAAAATATATATTGCTTGGTGAAACCAGTATGATTCTATATTTGGTACTGGTAACCAATGACATTCAAGGACGTTGTATCTATAATTTTACATTACTGTTAGATATACGATACTATCCAATCAGAAGTTGAGATCATTTGGCTTTCTCTTTAATTTTACATTTTTTATTCCTTCGCTATATTTTTAAGGGTTGTGCTGAATTATTTTTATTTGTAGGAAAAATAATTCATTAATAATTAATTTGAGAAACAATTTTGTAGTTAAAATTTAAATATCTTCATTTTTACGTAAAAAATTGTTATTGTTAAAAAACTAAATTTTTTGACGTTGATAAAGCAATTAATATTTTAACTAGTATTGCGTTAAAATCCAGTTTACAAGGATTCGTAATTTTTTAATACTTAATTACTTTAAATTTAATTTCGTACAGTTTTCATTAAAGCAATAACTTTTTACGATTAAAATAAGCAGAACTTAACATTTACATAAATAAATAGTAAGGGTAAACCTTTTATAAAATCTGAAAAAAAAAGAATTCGGATAAAAGTTGTTTGAGGTAATGTAAACTTTTATTTTTGTTTGATAAAATGTGTCCCACGGGAATTAATACCTAAAACTTCTGTTCTATGTAATGTCGAGCTTAAGATAAAAATAGGTTAAAAACAAAATGTTACAAAACTGTTGTAAAGGTTTAAGTGTAGTTCAATTTTTTTGATTAAAATTGAGCTAACCGATTAAAGGAAAAAAAATCTTTTTCAAGATTTTACTGCAATGGAAAGATATTAACACCATTATTGTTAAAGTAAGATTACTTTTTTTTTTAAACAAAGAATTATATTTATTGTTACATGAAATAATTGGAAGAAAAAGTCTTAATGTATGAAATAATTTGGTGGTCGTTTTTTCAAATGGTGTCAAACATCTCTTCCGGTTTTCTTTTCCATGAAATTTATTCTATCACCCGATTCTTTTCAATCAGAATTATACAACTTATTTATAGGTTGATGCACTTAGGTTGGTTAACTGTTAATCGGTAAAAGGTAGCATTAAATAAACGAAAATTTCTACCTGTACAGTACTGTCAAAAAAGAGTATTTCAGGACAGTTTAGCGAAATATAATAAATTCAATTTATTGATAGCTCTTTAACTAAATCAGAATCAAGTTTCTTGAAATAATTAAAGACGAAACCGTGACATTCAAACCATTATCTTAATAAGGTGGTCTATTCTTAGAAAAATCACTGCTGCAACCCTAGGGACCTATCTTGTTTTCTCTCTGCCTCGTCGTCTTTTCGTTATCTTACTATATTTATAACCATCCCGTACTTTCCATTCTTCTTTTACGCCAGTGAATACTTCCCTGTATTAATGCATTCTGCAACCAATTCTTCCTCAAAGTATATTCCATCTATCCTTTATTTATTTACTTGAACGTAATTCTTTTTCCTTCTGTAACATAATCAACTCTTTCTCATACCGGTTACTTTATATCTTAAATTCTTTATTTCTTTTTCTCCCATGTACAACTTTCAGGTACTTTCCAAGTTCTTTTTCTTTTTTATTTTATATACAGAGTGATTCACGAAGATTGTAACAAACTTTCAGTAAACATAGCTGCATTAATAGACCTGATATCTCGTCTCTCTGTCATCAAAAATGTTTTTGAGGTACCATTACCAATAATTAGATCGTTTTATTAGTATTTCTTCTTAATTTAAATCATGAAGAATCTTAAAATATGAATTTTATACCTCTTTGTTGTAATTGCAGCGTTAAAATGTGACACTCAAATAACTGCTGCTGTCGAGCTGGGTTCGATTTTTGTCACTCTGTATAAGTTTTACCACCTATAAAATTACTAGATTTTTTCCTGTTAGTTTAATTCTGAATTATATTCATATCTCAAAAAGTGCATGAAATATGTTGTACAATGTATGCCTATCTCTCTCACTCTCTCTCTCTCCCTCTCTCTCTCTCTCTCTGTGTGCGTGTGCGCGCGTTATTCACTGGTAATTCGGCTAACGGTGTTATGTTTAATTTGTGTAGTACACAGTATAATTGTTTTTCGTGTACTTCAGCGTTACGTAACATTGTATTGTAATATATAATATATATACGTATAGTGAAATGTACATTGTTGTGCACCGAAACAGTTTGATATATGCAGGGATTTACAGCAGATGTTTGTTTGTAGAAGTGATGTATGGAGCAATTTAGGACTGTACTCGTAACAGTAGTAATTGTTGTTGTTGTTACATTGTGTGATAGTTGAAAACGTAGGTCTTTAACTGAAATAATAGAGGACTTTACAATAATATATTGTATAATATATTTATTAGTTTATTTTTATTATTAAATTAGTTGAATTTTATATATATAAATATATATTAAAAAATTCCAATTTTCAGGTTTTCTCTGAATGTAATTTTATCCAAAATTTGATCGATTAATTATTTAGTAATTACGTTGATTTAAATTATTTTTCGATTTTGGTATATCCTTTTTTTTATTTAAATATTTTCTTACAATACGAGTAGGGCTATAGTTAAAGTTATACTGGTTTTCATAACATGAACCATTTGAAATGTAAAATACAGTGTGTATCAGAAAGGGAATAATCCGATTTCAAACAGGTATATTTGATATTAAAAATTTGTTATAATTACATGACAAATTATGTATTACTCAGAATCGTTTAAAATTTCAATTTCAAAGTTATAATCGTTTTATATGTGTTCTTCCATCTGCTACACGGATAACATTAAGATGATAGCTGAATTCTTCCGCAACTTGTTGCAGATAATCTTCTGTTACAGAAGATGTGTTTTCTGAAAGTTTTGTACATTCTTCGTGAACCATTCCAGCAGACATTCTATGAAAAAAAATAACTTGGAAAGTTCCATCGTGTTGTAAACAGGAGAAAAATAAAAAGAATTTAAGATATAAAATATCCGCCGGTATGAGGAAGTGTTGATAATGTTAAAGAAGGAATAAAAATACGCTCGAGTAAATAAATTAAAGGAAAGCTAGTCGGATAGAATATATTTTGAGGAAGAGCTGGTTGCCAAACGCATTAATACAGAGAAATATTCACTGCCATAAAAAAAGAAAAGAATGAGAAGTACGGATTACTTATACTAAGATAAAGATACCACGAGGCAAAGAGAGAAACATAAGATAGATCCCTAGGGTTGCAGCAGTTCTCGGTGATGTTTCTAAAGAATAGACTACCTTAATTATTAATTATTTCAAGAATAATAACTTGAATATTTCAAGAATAATAAGAATAATTTGATTCTGATTTAGTTGAAGAGCTATCAGTTAATTGAATTTTGTTGTATTTGGCTAAATTGTCATGAAATACTCTTTTTTGACGGTTCTGTACAGAGATTGTCGTTTATTTAACGCTATCGTTTACCCATTAAAATAGGTTGTATGTATTTACGGAAATCAATCCGAAAAACACATGAAATAATCTGTGTTATAAATCTAGATTATTCGTAAATTTAAATGCCCATAATTTTTATATTTTTTTTAAAGATTTATCCGATATTGACAAAAAAATACCTTCATTATTTAATGAGGTTTATTGTTAACTAAGTTTTATGTAAATAATAATAATTTATATGTCATTATTCGTTTATAACCATTTATTATTTAATTTGCCAATAAATATGGCTTGAGTAACTATATTAAAGGGAAAAGTATGGTAATCCTGCCATAAATGAGGTATCTGCCGGCCTCTGTGGCGCGAGTGGTAGCGTCTCGGCCTTTCACCCAGAGGTCTCGGGTTCGAATCCCGGTCAGGCATGGCATTTTCACACACGCTACAAATCATTCATCTCATCCTCTGAAGTAATGCTTAACTGTGGACTCTGAGGTTAAAAAAAAAAAAAAAATGAGGTATCTGGTATTTTATTGCAAATCGTTATGTTTTAGGGTCGAACTAGTTCATTTGGACCAAAATAAAATATATGTATGTACGTATGTGGGTCTGAGGATTTTCTTTAAATTCGCCTGAAACATTTCTGTGTGTTTGTGTCTTATTGATCATATTATTTTTTATATATATATTTTTTTTAAATTCGTTAAGGTGGTTTGGGGATTTCCCGTTAAAGCCCATTAGGGTTACGAACGGGGGATGGGTGATGTGGCAATCTGAAGCGTCACAAGGAGGATATCTTCCTCTACAGGGTTGGGATATCGCAATAATACCAATTTCCATTTTCTTCACATGCATTTAGTGTAAACTTTATCAAAGAAAATTTCTTAAGTAGTACAAAATATGTATAAATATTAATAAAAAAAGAGTTTTTTTTTAATTAAAAAACTCTTTTTAATAATAAATAATTTATTAATAATTAATAAAAGGTCGAAAAAATTTGAGCGTCGTTAGAAGCATGGTTACGATGTTGCAAGTTGGAACGTTGGCGATTTTTTATCTGCAGTTTCTATTGTTAGCAATATTATAAACTACATTAAAAAAAAGAATATTTAAATTATAAAACCAGATTGAGTTAGCGACAAGTCGGTTTTCTTGCGCAGAAATGCGTGACTTTTTTTATGTTTTTGTCCATTTTTATTTTTTTAATATGTACGAGTATATTATATTTGCTCCTGAAAGCATTCTTTCAATTAAATCTAAATAAAGAATTGTGCAGCTGTGATAAACTATTATTAAAATAAATGGAAAACAAATTATCGCTCAAAAAAGCTTTTTAAAATATTTTACTTAAATTTGAGAATTAGACGCGTATATCCATTGTTGATCATTATCAGTAGATGATGATAATTTCCTTATTAGATTTGACCGGAATATTATAATAATAAAAAAGAAATTAATGCGGTTAAGGAACTATATTGTTCGGTGATTTAAAAAACAAATGCAATCAGCTGGCTTGTGGATTGTGTTAATCAAACTTAATTAAAAAAAATTCCTTTCGGCACGCCAGGAGACGGAGGTAGATTTCTACGGTGCTAAGTAGAGAATAAAAAAGATTTCCACCTTAAAGTTAAGAAAAACTTTAAACTCAGTACATCAATGGTGGCAAGTGAAAAAAAGTTACACATGTTTAGAATACGACAAGCCCCATCTTATTACAATTCCAGCAACATTTTGGTCATCCCTTGCCGTAAGGGTTGGTCATATCAAAAATTGTTTTAGACAAATGTTTTAGGTAACGTTTAGAGGACTAACGACCACTTTAAACCGATTCGATACTGTGTTTATTAAGGGAGGTATGATTCTTTTTTCTTCGAAATCCAGTTTTTTCAACTCCCTGATCCAATGGTTGTGGATATATAAAAAAAAAAAAAAACATATAAGTTTTCGGCTCTTATCCAAAGAATAGTAGGAACTTTAAATGAATTCGATATTTTACTTAATAAGAAAGTTATAGTGATATTTTGTTTTTTTCGAAAAGGCCCCCATCCCCATGGTCCGATTTTGTCCGTTAACGAACTCGACCGAGATTTTGAGTCGTTATATTTTATCTATCAATTTGAAAGTGATTGGCACAAAATTACGGCAGTTATTGTGTCCACAAGAAAATGAAATATATATATATATATATATATAACTTTTGAGCTGACGGTGGTTTTGGAGTCTGGAGGGTGTGAAGCGCGAAGATATGTTGACATTTTCCGGAATTCGAATCATGGCACTTATTACAATAGATGGCTTTCTTACGAAATCTACCTAATAAAATAATCACGTAGCAGTTTTTGTATTAATAATAAATTCAAGAAATGTCTTTTCGGTGTTGTAAAATTTTATGGGTTTTTGTTTTTATCTGATTTATAATAAAATAAGGAACGGGTTCAAATAATTAATTTTCTGCTTCCTACAAAGCCATAATAAATTAGTTTGATTATTAATATCCGGCGTAATTTGACGTTAATTCAACTCTTTTGTGCGCCTTTAATATTTGGTTAATGTTTCGTTCGTAATGTAGTGTATTGAAATACAAAGAAGTTATTTTGTAATGAGATACAAGCGTAGAAAATTGTTACGCTATAATTATTGTTACCGAGATAGAATTGGAGCTGATAACCTCTTTGTGTTTGTTAACTCGTGAAGGGATGTACGAGAGTAATAATTCTGCTATACGAGAACGCTAGAGGCGAAACCCTTTTGTCCTTCTTGTGAAAGAGAAAAGAGATAGAATTTTAAGATATATATATATATATATATATATATATATATATATATATATATATATAGAGAGAGAGAGAGAGAGAGAGAGAGAGATAGAAAAAGAGAGAATGATAGAGAGTGTTTAGACCCTTAAGCTTTCTACTACTGTATATGACGTCACATTCTTAACGAGCACGTCCTTGAAAGTCCTGTTACTGTACTGTCATCAGGAGTTTTGTTACGTTCTTCTACATCTGACTTGGTCTGTCGTTTTAATGGGGGAGAATTGGTGTGTGGGAGGGGGAAACGGGAATTTTGTTAGATATGCTGGTAGAGAAACAGAAAAAAAAATACTCGCAATAGCTCTCTCTATATGAGCGTATGATTAAGCCAAGCAAAGATCAAGGTAGAAATAAAATTAAAATTTATTATAAATTTTGTGATTACTTGCGTGTGGACAATTTTTTTAATATACTATTAAATTTCTGTACGTGTTGGAACACCAGCATAGGTAACTGTGGTTTTTTGTATAACCATTCTTGCCTCCTTTATTATATTACTGGACATTAATATGTCTCCTTAACTAGAAATGTTTTTTCTTTTTTTTTCATTTTAATAGGAAGGAAAATAACTTAAGTCAAACTAATCTAAAAATCATTATTTTTTCTCTTGGGTTTTTGTAATTTTAATAAATGCATTTTCTGAGAATTACAAACAGGATTTAAGAATACGATAAGTGAAATTATATATATATATATATATATATATATATATATATATATATATATATATGTATGTGTGTGTGTGTGTGTGTGTGTGTACTAATGTTCTTTTAATACTGGTTTCTTGAAGTCAGCGTCAAAGTAAAAAGATATCGACTACAAAAGACCTAAAACCTAACAGCAAGTGAACAACTGTGCTAAACTGTCATTGAAATGAATTCGAAAACGAGATTACGTTGAGAAAACCCAAAATAAACTCAAAAAAAGAGGATAAAATAAAAGTATAACTTAATTAAATAACTTTAAAATTGTGAGGTAAATTTACTATTTATCTGATTGCCTAAAAGAACATTAAAATTTTTTTTTCTTTTATTCTAAAGACTTTCCTGAATATTCAGTTTTGATTTTCGTTAATACTGTTATTTTTCAGTTGATATTTTTCGTGTTGAATTTTTTTGTTTCTTCTTCTTTTATTATGGCCACCTAAGGACCACGTAACAATTACCTTTTTCCCCCCTTATCTTCCAGTACTCTTGCATCTTTTTGTTATGCGTTTTTTCCTTTCCTCGGACCACTTTGTTCCAGTTCTCTTATCCTTCCTACCTTGGAGTCGTTCTAATTTTCGCAATACAATTTACGCCTTAGTCAGTTGGTTTGACAAACGGCTTTTTGAATAACAAATTGTTCCCAAGAAAAGTCAGAAAACTGCGTCTTGTTTGCAATATAAAAAGGAAGACAGAGAAACAACTTGAAAGCAAACTGTTAAATAAATAATATTTTATTATGATCGTTTGCTTCTTATGAATGAAAAACTATCGTAGTAAGTGGGTCAGAAGGGCGGATTTCCGATTTTAATTAATAAAGAAAGGATTTTGCACAGCTGTAATGATTTTTGAAATATATATTTCTTTCGGTGATATTTATTTCCTAGTACGAAGTAAAGGAAATATTGTAATCGCGAAAAAGTTAGGTTTTCAGATTTCAGCGGAAATATCTATTATGACCATCCCTGAATCCATTTTGACTATGTTCGGCGTGGCGTCTGTTTTTCGTCGGCATGTATCTTGCATAACTCAAATACAATTAGCCGTGGAATGTTGTATTTTGGATTTAGGACTGTTGTAACATCTAGATATGAACCTTCCCTAAAGATTGCAATCGACTGAACCAAAAGAGCCCAGATTCCAAACAATTTGGATATTGAATCCGGCTTTATTTATACTTTGTTTTTTAATTTAAATATATTGATTTGTTAATAATTAACCTCTGATTGAAAAAAAAAAATGAATAAAAGAAGCTGTTATTGAAAAAAAATTTATAAACTTTTCATTTTCATTCAAAAATATTTTCAAAAGCTAATAGTTATTAATAAATCATAATGGTTAAATAAAAAAAAAGTAAAAAAAAATGTGTATATGAAGTCAGATTCGAACCGATGTGTGGGTGGTTATGGACGCGACTCGTTCTCACTTACACCACATAACTACTTGAATGACGTGAAACAAAATTAATATAAAATGCTGATACGGACACCCCAAAATAATGTGATGTCCACTACAATGCAATTGTGTAACTGTCAACTTTATTAAAGAATTGGAGGATCGTATCTCATTTTAAAATGAAGTAAGTTTAATGAAATGCAGCAAAAAATGTTTTTATGTAATTTAATAGGCGTACAAGGAAGTCATGTGGTACCCACATTAGATGTTTTTGTATTTCATTTTATGTTAGTTTCATGTGTTTACACAATTAAAACTTCAAAACTGATTTCTTGGGCACCAACCCCTTTCCTTCATACTGTATCACGTTTTCGATTAATGCGAAATTAATGTACTAAAGTGAAACTAGCTTAATTGTAATTTCCCTTTTTTTTACCGACTTTTTGAAGAAAAGTACTTTCGGTCGAATAGTTTGAGTGGGGGGTGAAAATGAATTTTCTTTACATTTCACGTGTTAGGAGTAAGAAAACACAATTCAATTATTATATATATATATATATATATATATATATATATATATATATATATATATATATATAGTTTGAAAATCTTCAAAACCACTCCATCAATTTCATTGAAATAAATGCTGTAGGGTTCTGAGGTTGTGCATGTGAAAATTTGATGGAGATTAGTTGAGTCGTTCTTCAGTTACGCTCAATTTAATTCAGTGGCACATAACGAACATCGAAATAAAATAACGAAGTGTCAGCCTTTTTTAGGCTCTAACTCCAGTTCATTTGAATCGATTCGTTTGAAAATCAAATGGGCTTCGCAATAGGTTTAAATCATCCCACCAAGTTTCGTCAATTCGGTTAAGATTTGCGTCCGGCAGAGCGGATTTAAAAATTTTTATGCATGCATACATATGTATATAAACACGATCGGGTGCATTAGCGATTTCCAAATTCTTTGGAAATCCGCCGAAAGTGGAAATGTTCTAGAATTTTCTGAATGAATCAAGTGAACTCATGGTATGATCTTTATCAAAACAACGTCATAAGAAATTTAATTAAATATAACAAACAGAAATGGTTAAAATCTATAATAGCAATTGAATATTGTTGAAATATTAGTAAATTTAACGTATAAAAATATTAAATAAATAAAATAGTTAATTTTTTCAACCGTGATGAAAATTTCGGTTTGTTAAATTTATTTTTTTAATAAGTATTATTTAAAAATACATTGACAGAGTATATTTTATCTTTATAAAAGATGATATTTTAATGTTATTTTATGTAAATTGATCGAGAGATCTTTTTAATCGGTCTATTTTATTGGAAAATCGCAACAGAGGCATAATAAGGAACTTTCCCGTATGCCAAAGTATTGTTTAGAATTACCCGAAGGTAGTTCTGTTTTTTGCGTAATTTGATAGAAATAGATGTTATTAAAAAATATAATAAAAATAATTGACATTTTTGGAAAAGATTCTACAGAAACGTAAACTAAATTTATATGAAATACCAGATTGTTTATTATTTTGCTATCTGAAGTTTTCTAACTAATTTTCTTAAAGGTTCTCGTGAAAGTTTTTTCGGAATGACTTTGGTATATTTATTTATTACTAGGGTTTTTTTGGGCTCGCTCCGCTGGCTCTGGAAACGTTTTGTTGTTGTGGGTTCGTTGGCTATTTGGGGGTTCTAAGGATTAGAGGGTGGTACCACCATGAAAAAAAATGACTATGACTCGGTAGTCATAGTCATTTTTTTACAACGCTGATATCGTTGATGGCATAGGCACTCCTTCGCAAATAATCTTATTGCACGTAAACATATTGATAAGATTTCTCAGACGTTTGCTCTACGTCTCTGGAAGGAGTAGGATAGGTAGCTGAAAATCAGATGCTATAAATTACACACTATTTTTCCACGTCCAAAAAGAAAATAAAAAATTGTATTAGGTCAACGCCCAAGAGGAAGAATTTACCTGATCTTGGGCCTCGATCTACGGCTTAAAATCTTCCCTGGGATAACACGAATGTATCCTGAAAATTTGAAAGCAATCGGTCGGTTGGTTCTCGTGTGATGCTGTTACAAACGGGCAGAACCGCCATAAAGCTTCGCATTTTTATTATTAAAAGATTAGATTAGAATATAAATTCCAATACTAACTTATAATAATAAAAAAAAAGTCTTCGACATCTAATTTTCGGTCAAAGAATATCAAATTTAATGTTTCCTGCAAGAAACTTACTGCGGAACCACCAGAAGAAATTGTCTAGAAAATAAATAAATGAAAAGAAAATTTTGTACTTTTTTTATTTTTAATCCACAATGTAAGGTTCAAAGCTTGCGCATGAGAGTATGAAATGAAAATTTCCGGCGTGTAAATAATGTCTGACCGGGATTAGAACCCGGGACCTAGGATAAAAGGCCGAGGCTACCACTCCGCCACGAAGAACGGAATTTAATTCAATCGGACGTTATCTAGGAAATTATGAACGTAATACATATATAAAACTTCATGTAAATCGTACTGAGAATTTTTTTTCTTTTTTAATCGGTTGATTTTTTTTTTCTTTAAGTGGAAACAATAAATTTATTAAACTCATTCATTTAAATTATTTTTTCCTTTATTGAAATAAAAAGTTGTTTATATTTCTATGAATAATCAAAATATGGTGCTCTTACTCAAATATTTAAAATATTAAAAAAAAATTTTTTTTATGTAATTAAAATAATTCTTGTCTATATCATATTAACTGAGGTTTTAACAATCGGATCTTGTAACAGTTTTCATGATTCATCATTCCAAACATGTTTTTATGCAAGTAAAATAAACAATTAAAAAATTGTTATATGACACCACTATTTTAACACTGGTGTCTCGTTAAAAAAATACAAAATAGATTATCGATCTCCGTGGCGCATTGATAGCTTCTCGGCTTATCCGGAGGTCCTGGTTTCGTATCCAAGTCACTCAGGGCATTTTATATTCGCTATAAATTTCAATTTTCATATTCTCACTTACAATCTTCTGTTGAGAATTAATTTATCAGTCAAAAAAAATAATAAATAAATAAAAAAATATACAAACTGAAGATCAAACATATTTTTAAAAAAAATCTGCGATTGAAACCAGAGTTAAAGTAAAAATCTAAATTAATGCTTTTATTGTTACTCTAAGATTGATGTTATTTAATTAATAAGAAAATAAATCATTTTTTTGGGGCAAATTAACTTTTTTTAAAAGATAAACGTTAAAAATATGTTGTTATAAAAAACTGTTCTCTTTCCATCGGAAAGTTGAAACTTTTTCTACTCTATTATTTAGGTCAAGCGCAGCGTACGCGCATTTTTTACTTCGTGAAAGAGTTCATGAAGTGTTTTTTTTTTGTGTATATGAAACAAAGGATGTGATAATACAATCTATATTTTACCTTTTACAAAAAAAAAATCATATTTTGAGAAATCAAGAAGTCTAGAAATATTTATGCCTTTGATTAATTATGAGATTAATATCAATGATAAATATTAAACAAAAATCAGTGTAACACACGCGCGCGCGCGCACACACACACACAAAAACTCATTTATATACAGGTGCCTTACGAAGAAACTGAGAAACTTCCTGGACATGTTCTACTAATGAAAATGTTCATGTAGAAAAAGGGCTGGAAACGCTTTGTTTTCGAGTTACGTCTAGTGAAAGATTTCGCCTGGATTTCAACTCTTCTAATAAAAAAAAAGAGCCCTTAATGTAATTTTTGGGATCCAAATTAAGCAGTAAAGTTGGTGGGTTCTTACATAATTTGAGCTGGGAATAGGTTAAAAAAATCCCAGAACTTAATTCTAGTAGTTTTTAAGAAACCAGACGCAAAACACAAAATTCGGTACCGAAAGAATTTTTTTTTTAAAATCGCTTTTGTATTGAAGCAAAACAGACTAAAAATAGAGAATCGTATTATCTTTTATGTACTTAATGAAAATAACTCTTAATATAGGAAAACAAAAATATAAAATACATGATACGATAAGTGGTAACATAATAACAAAATTCAGTTATAGTAATCGTTGGAAATTCTCTCCTTCACTAAATACACAGCACTCTGCCCGACGTAAAATATTTCCGGTGGCTTTCCGTTTTGTATATATTCAATATCATTTCGTATTTTAACGAGTAACTCTTTAGTATTAACTTCTTGTTGGTATACTACTATTTCCATACGGCCCCAAATGAAGTAGTCTAGTGACGTTAAGTGATCGTGGTGGCCAATCCTGTTTAACAAATTAGTATTCAAGTGATTTGTTGCTACTAAAAAAAAAATTTGACGTAATGCCATCGTCCTGGAAAATCATTTGTAATGAATCAGTAGCCTTAACTCGCAAACCATGCATTTTAACATTTTAAGAAATATGTTTATATGTACTTTTTCGATTATTTTCACGAGTTGAGTAGGTTATGAAAGTCCCGGGATAACTTCATCATTATACACTCTTTATATATATATATAATCACGGAATTCGTTAGAACTTCGACGGTAAGGATCCGCAGACGGCGGTCAAGTACATTTACAGTTCTAAACAAGACCTAACCTAAAAGTGAAATGAAAATTGGAAAAGGAAATACGCGTGAAAACATATTTCAGTCAATTAGGTTTATAATAAAGAATACTTTCAAAAAATATTTCGAATTTTGTAACGATTTTTTTCTCCGTTTGATGAACCGCGGGACTCGAATATGTCATTTTATTCATTTTTTTAATGTGACTTTACGAATGCGCCGCTAGATTGTAGTACTTGAAAGTATTAGTTTACAAGAGATTATACTACGTAGTTTTAATAAAAAAAGGAATAAATTTAACAGAAATAAATTTGATTTGCAAAATCGAACTTAACGATAAATATCGAGGGTTAAACTTACTAAGTAATAAGTACGATATTACATCACGGTTCTTCGATTAGCAAAGGCCATTGTACTAGTTTTATTAAAAAAGAAAAATATGGTATGAAGTGAATGAAATGACTTATCAACAAAAAAAAAAAAAAATTGGCTAAGAAATTCAATACATGTATATTTGTTCTAGAAAGGCAATAAATCTTAATAATAAATTTATGAGATAGCAGTCAGTAATTCATAAAAAAATAAATAAATTAAAAGAATAATCTAACAAAACGCAGTGATATCCAAAAAAAAAATTACAATGAAATTGAAAACCGTACGGTAAAAGTCTCACAGATATCATTTCTTCCGCTCAAAAAACAAAAATTTTTGTAATATAAATAAAACTGTTTTTAACAAAATGGTACTGATATCAAAAAAGGTTAGGCCACTACGTTTCTATTATCAATATCTATTGTTAATTTAACATTTTGTTTAAAAAAATACATGTTAAATAAAACTCTTACCGGCTCAATTTCATTTATTAAACAACGAATCATAAAAATTGTATTATTTATTAAAATTGTATAATGTGATATGTATTCCATATAAATGAAATCGGGCCGGTAAGAGTTTTGTAACAATTTTTTTTTCTTCCATGAAACGCTGAAACATCGTTTATTATCTATTATTGTATTCTGTTCTCCATTACATATATTTAACATGTATTTTTTTAAACTAAAATTTTAAATTAATAACAGATTTTGATAATAGAAACGTAGTCTTACCTTTTTTGATGTCAGTATAGTTTGGTTAAAAACAGTTTTATTTATATTACAGAAATTTATGTTTTTTCAGCGGAAGAAATGATATCTGCGAAACTCTTATCGTACGGTTTAAAATATCAATGTACTTTTTTTGAATAGATATATTTATATACTCTTGAACCGGATATCCTTAACGGATTCGGTATGATCTTATCATTTGGCTAAAATGGGCTACGGTTTTGGTCCTGTGGAAAAGGCAAAATTCTTCCTGTTTAGCAGACCTACGTTTAACTTATCGTTTGTACGTTACATTAAATATTTGTGGAGTTTGTTAACTCCACAACTCATTAACTGAAACCCATTAATTGAAAAAAGGACATCTGCGCTTAAAAATTCTATGTATTGTGAATTTCTAGATTGTATGACATCTGTAGATTTGGTATCAATAATTGGCGTAATTTCAACAATGATTTTCATGGTTATTTTGTTATTAACACAGTACAATTTGGCTGTTTTTTTATTTTTTATTTTTATTTTTTTTTATTTTTTTTTTTATTTATTTAAGAAGTACTTAACCTGTTTGTATGTACTTCCTTCCCTCTGTTATAAACGTTTTATTATTCCGATCGCAGTGGTAATATTACTTTTGAATATTAGATCGTGGATACCGGTGTTATTTGGTGGTTAGGTTTCAATTAACCACACATTTCAATACTGGTCTCTCTTTTACTGTTTAGCCTTCGGAACCACCATAAGGTATTACTTTAGAGGATGAATGAGGATGATATGTATGAACATAAATGAAGTCTTGAACAGTTTCAGATCGATGATTTCTGAGATTGTGGTTAATTGAAATCCAACGCCAAAGAACACCGGCATCCACTATCTAGTATTCAAATCAGAATAAAAGTAACTATTTACTACAATTTGAACCTTAGAACTCTCGACTTCGAAAGCAGCTGATTTGCGATGACGAGTTCAAACTAGATCAGACCAACCTAGTGGGTTGGTATAAACGATTTTCTTTTTTTATAGAAATTTAACATTAAAAATGGTAAATATTGTTTTGTTTGATCGGAATGAGATGGTTGTGAACGTTTTTAGAAGTTAATTACAATGATAACAGCATTACATTGAAGTACACGTAAATAATATAGTTATATGTTATATTAATATAATAATGTAATATAATATAATATTGTTATATTGTACAACAGGTATTGTAGGTAGTGATGAACAAGCGTAATTAATTTTCCGTGAATAGTTAAATTACTAACACTAAAACTAGAGTTACTTTTAATATACATTAATAGTTAAAATTAGAGGACACGTTATCGTGATGCGCGGTTATCTAGTCTTGAGACAGATCCCTTGCATCAGTTCTGTCGATATTCCACTATAACTCCAGCTAAATATTTTAGCTTCTCATGGTTCCCTTACTTTCTAAATAGTCCATCGTTTTTACTCTTTTTCTGCCTCTTGTTTTTTTACAGTTTCTAACGATTTTTCTAGCACTGGGGTAATCATTCCTCCCCCTCCTCGTATTATGTCTTAGTCAGTTAACTTCTTCAGTGCCCTCAATTATCCACATTTTATTTGCCTCCAGGCTTTCATCTTTCCTTTCCCAAGTGTTCCTGATTCATATCTATACAAACGTTCGCTGTATATTTTCGTAGTGTAATATCTATTGTATCTTTTTATAAAATCGTTCCCCGTCTTGTAGTCCTGAATTTTGAGCTTTAACTAGTTGTAAGATTTACTAATTTAAAAAAAATCCGGAGGCTAAATCCTTGCTTGTTAGATTGTCCAAACAAATGAATATGTTGGTAATTAATATTTTTGTAATTTGTATTATTTCTATTTGATGTGGTCTTTTTGTCGTTTAATTTTTTTATATGTATATATATATAAAATAATTAATTTGCCCTATGTATATATTTATATTAATTTTATTATTAATTTCTATATGATATAGAAATATTCATAATTTTTTTATATCTGCAACCATAAAAAAAAGATTTATATTATTGATAGTTATTTTATATGATTAAATGCCATTTAACTTAGAAAAATCAACCAAAAATATGTATAAAATGAACAAAAACAGAAAATTAATATAAACTTAGGAAAAATAATAATAAAAACAATGGTAATCAAATGATATGAAAACTAGAAATTAGTAACTTTTTTGGCACTGACCCCCGGTGGGGAAGACATCCTTCGCCATTCCCTCCGTTCCTATCCCTTATGAGCTTACCGGTGGTCGTCTTCGAAACCTCAGCTTTTAACACATTCCAGTCCGCCTCGGCCAGGATGCGAATGCCACGAATGACATTCCTATGGGTGTACTACTATTTAATGAACTCAAGACAAAATACATCTCACCGAGTCTTAAGGAAGACTGAAAATAACTAAATTTCTTTTACTGTTTAGCCTCCGGTAACTACCGTTTAGATAATTCTTCAGAGGGTGAATGAGGATGATATGTATGAGTGTAAATGAAGTGCAGTCTACCCAACCACCAAAGAACACCGGTATCCACGATCTAGTATTCAAATCCGTGTAAAAATAACTGGCTTTACTAGGACTTGAACGCTGGAACTCTCGACTTCCATATCAGCTGATTTGGGAAGACGCGTTCACTACTAGACCAACCGGTGGGTTTGAAAATATCTAACTAAACAAAGGAATTGAACTACCTATCCGTAGAAGGTAACAGTGAGTTCAACACACAACACGAAACATAAATATATTACACGGAACTATAACAACATAGTCAAACATATTGAAACAAATCAAAACAAAGGAAAAACACAACAAAAACATAATTTATAAAACAAAAACAGAATACAAGAGAAATCCAAGAAGAGCTCTAGATCCCCTCAGCAATCCTTTCCTTTGCTAAGTACTGTATAAAACTTTTTACTCTTTTGCCCATCCGGCCTGGCTCCTCCAGTTTACACGGAGATCCAACGCCGACCCGATAAGATCAAGCCGATTGGTGGTCTCCATACGCATTAACTCGTACTTCGAGCACTCATAAAGAACATGGTAGGTGTCATCCAATTGTCCACACTGAGGACACATCCCAAAATCTACCAGGCCGAATTTCTGCAGTCTGTCTTTAAAAGCACCATGGCCGTAAAGAGATTGCGTCTTATATTTATTAGAGTGCACCCATGAGGCGACCCGCAAATCAACAACATTTGGAGAGAGATCTTGCGTATAACGCCCACCCTCTGTCTCATCCTGTCGGTTTGCCACAAGGCATTGCCATGTTGTTCAATTTCTGGAACTTTATCCAAAGTCAACTAATCGGTCTTCTTAAAAACATACCGTTGCTGCTTCTCAGACGCAATCAAGTCTATACTTTTTCGGAACTGAAGTTTGTCTGCTAATTCTTCGATTGCAGGTTCATACTTGGTGCAATTCAAGGCCAAGAAAGCGCCAGTAACTTCATCTTTTAACCGGTTTCTTTTGTTCGTTTTAATATTATTTAATGCTGAGAACAAAGTCTCACAAAAATTGATGAAAAAATTGTTAGCAAATCCATCGCTAGATTTTTTATGTCGCTAAAAGTTTCAAGTAATCTGTTCCAAGCACTCAAAATTCTTGTTTATTGTAGCACTCTTTATCATTATTCAAATGATTTCGTTCCAGATTTTCAAGTTTCGATCTTAAGTCGACAGACTCATGAGTCCAAATACTATCTTGAAAATCTGCAAGTTGCATCTTTAAATCGTCAATTTGCATCCGTTGAAAATCCTTTAATTCCAAAGTACTGTAAACAACTACATCCGAATACTTAATTATTTTAATGGTCTCTTCTAGGCTTCTAATTTGGTTGAATTTTTCGCTGAACTGTTCAGATAACGACTTTATTATATTATGGTACATAAGTATGGACTCCATTACATTAAGTTTTAGTTTCAATATCTCGCTTAAAAATTTTAAGTTTACTTTCAAAACATTTGATGTATCCAAACATAACGTCAGTACTTTTGCCAAAATCTTGTAATTTTAAGTTCAGCTCATTCATATGAAGAGAGAGATCTGTAAAAAAAACATTGTTGACCCAAAAAATTGTTATCAATTGTCAAAATTGTTGACCCAGTTATGATCATTGATCTGAGGAAAGTTTGCCAGATCCGTCGTATTCTCGATAAATACTGTAATTCCTTCAAAGCACCCCACAAATCCCTCAAGTACGTTACCTCGACTCAGTCATCTCACATTATTAAACATCAGTAGTCTACTGTAGGTTGAATCAACTTCCTGTAAAAGTTCAGAAAATTGTCGCTTGTGAAGGGGACTAGAAGCTATAAAATTCACAATTTTTGTTACAACTGACATTAAATCATTCAATTCTGGGAATCCCGATTTGGCACACAACACCTCCTGATAAATAATGCAATGAAAAGGTACAAGTGGATGTCTAATAGTTTCCATAAACAATTTCACGAGTCCCACCTATTTTCCCAACATATTTGATGCCCCATCTGTCGTGACTGACACAATTTTAGAGATATCAGTGTTTAGGTCACTGAATATTTTTATAACAACCTTACATTTTTCGTTTCTTGATGTACTTATTGGCACTGTTTTTTACTTTATCAACTCTTCTCTCATTGTGAGACCATCAGAATGTCTAGCAATATTGGCCAACCGAGCTTTTGATGTGACATCAGTAGTTTCATCAAGAGAAATCGAAAAATATTTACAACTATTTAAGTCTTTTTTTTAATTGATGTTGTACGTTTTTGTTAAGATCTATTATTCTGTCTTTGATAGTAGTATTTCTTGTGAGTGGCAACTTGGAAATTCTTTTAATAATATCATCTTTATTTTTCATATCGTTAAATAGAGCTGGTGCACATCTGAGAAATGTTTCTTTAAAAAATTCTCCGTCACTGAAGGCTTTTCCATACTGGTGCATTCCATTTAAATTCAACAAATGATCGGTGCAGCACTATTTTTGATTTTGATGATATTTGGTATATGATAACTACTCACCTTGTTGTGGCCAAAAATTATTTTTTTTTATACTTAAAAATTTTTTTTAAAGTTATTTATACTTAAAAAACAGCCATTTTCATCACCATTAACATGAGCTGTGGAATTCTTATTTTACATCATACAGAAATCAGGATGGACTATTTGGAAAGAGGAAAGATGGAACTTCATCTTGGTATACTCAAAATTAATTTTGTTACATAATCAAATATTGTAATGTTTACTTAAATTATGTTTACATATTGTTCTTTTTTCAAGTTTTGGGTCCAGAATAAACAATGAAAAGCTTAGGGTAACAGGCTTCTTTTTTTCCTTTTTACTCTTATGTACTAGAACTATTAAAAAAAAAAAAAAATTGGACTGTTACCGAGTGTCCTGTGTTTTAAGAAATGGCCGCCAAATCTTAAAATTTTGAAAATGTTTCATTTTTGGGGCCCAAAAACAACGTGTGAAAAGGTGGCAAAAATCTGAAATTTTTACAGCAGTAAATACATTTTATGTCATTTAAAAACCATATAAAATTTATTATTTTAATAGTTAATTACAGAATGATAAATAATAATTTCAAAATGATAAACCAAATACGTTAACAATTTGTTCAATTCACTTTTACCTTATTTTACTCCTGCTAATGGACGTTATGAATAAATCTTGAAATTTTTGATAATCAACTAAGCTATTTCCTATTCTGATTAGTTAGATACGGAAGTAACCTTTGAGGGCGTTGAATGTTTAGAGTAATTTCTGTGTGCGGGGATTGTGACGTGTAATTTGCGGTATTGATTAGTAAATGTGTGTTGTCATTGGGTTTGTATTGTTATCGGCTTTTCTATTCTGATTAGTTAGGTACGGAAGTAATCTTTGAGAGCGTTCAATGTTTGGAGTAATCTGTGTTAATGAAGATTGAATATGTGTTGTCATTCGTTTAGTTTTTATCAGCTATCCTGTTCTGATTAGATAGTTATGGAAGTAATCAGTGAAGGCGGTGAATATTAACACTGATCTGCGGTATTGATGAGTGAATGTGTGTTGTCATTCGTTTAGTTTTTATCGGCTTTCCTGTTCTGATTGGATAGTTATGGAAGTAATCTTTCATGGCGGTGTACGTTAAGAGTAATCTGCGGTATTGAAGAGTAAATGTTTATTGTCATTGGTTTATTTTCCTATTCTGATTAGATAATTACGGAAGTAATCTGTGAGGGCAGCGAAAGTTTAAAGTAATCTATGGTATTGAATAGTGAATGTGTGAAACCATCCTTAAACGACATATAAGTACTTACAACTGTAAAAATTTCAGATTTTTGTCAGCTGTCCTACATTTGATTTTCGAGCCCGAAAAATGAGACCTTTTCAAAATCTTACGATTTGGCGGCCTTTTTTTTTATTGAAGGAGAGTGTAATAGTCCAATTTTTTTTATAAGTTTTACTTGTACCTAAGAGATAAAAGATAAAAAACAGGCTTGTTTTCCTTAGCTTTTCATTATGTTTTTTGGGCCCAAAAAAAAAAAAAAAAAAAAAAAAAACAATATGCAAACGTAAATATTACAAGATTTGGTTATGTTACAAAATTTATTTTGAGTACAGTAAGATGAAGTTCCACCTTTACTCTTTCCAAAAAGTCGTTTTTGACCTCTGTTCGATGTAAAATAACAACGCTACAGCTCATGGAAAATGTGACGAAAACTGCTACTTTTAACTGTTTACGAGTTAGAAAATAGTATATCACTCAAGAAAAAGTTTTTTTAAAAATATAAGAAAATATTTTTTGGCCGCTCAAAGTGGGTAATTATCACATACCAAATATCATCAAAATCAAAAATAGTGATGCACTGATCATTTGTTAATTAAAATGGAATACCCCTGCTGAGCTATGGAGTGCACAATAAAGTAACTATCTGATGTTGAGTTTGTAGGGCATCTTACAACTTTAATCATGAATATTGATTGACTTTTATAGTGGTGGTGTAGCTGCCTAAAAATGTATTCCTTCCTTTGTTCAATACTTTTTTATAAGAGTTGAAAATCATTATTTTCAAAATGGCTCTTTACATTCCACGTTCTGCTTACTACCGATTCATTATACAGTATGCACAATAATCTGTTGTTTCTGTCGACAATCCCGTACATCTTTGTCCGTTTGTCTTGAAAGTATCTGCTATTGCCACCTCCACTTCCTTTATCATTCAATCTTGCTTTTTAATTTCTTTGATTCTCCATTACAAGGCTGTAAATATAAATAAATAAAAATGTATAAAAATAAATAAATCACGGCGTTTTTTATGAATGGTTGATAGGTTTCTTATTAACTTTTAAGTGTTGTACTGATTCCTTATTTACAACAATTCAAAGATAGTATGTATAACCAAAAAATATATAGTGCAATAATCTTTTATCTGACAAGCAGAATGTCTCGTCGAGCGCTGTTGAACTGTATATCTTTTTCTTCTAATCTCCCATTCCTGTCTCCTAACGAACATGGCGATCAAGTGCGTCCGTTTTCCGAATGAACCGGGACGCACGCGAAGCTTACCCGAGGCACATGTTGACAATAACAAGTTTCCAGAATTGCAGAATCAGGCATTTTGTCACTCGAGTAAAAATTAAATGTCATGACTAAAGATTAGTCTCTTTATAGTGCAATTCTTAACCTTTTTATATTAATGTCAATATTGGAACAATGTATCTTGAATGTTTTCACTATGTATCTATGCTACGCAACACATATTACTCGAGTGATGCCAAACTCTTGTCGTTGCAAGAGATAAATATTTGAATTATGCAATATTTTGTTTCTGTCGATGCGTGTCACTTCTGACACGCGTGTCATAGGTTCGAAATCAAGAATCTAGGTCATTGATTCTCATACTTTTTCGCCCACCGCCCACAAGCGCCCCCCAAACTTTTTAAACTTACCAACTGTTAAAAACAGCAATTGCAATTGTTGTTTTTAAACGTGGCATATCCTTTATTTTTGAGTTGAAACTTACATTTTAGCTTGAAACATCACGAAAACATAATTTTTGTTTTTTTTTTTAATCAGCCGTCGCTTTCCTAGACCGCCTGGACGCCCCCAATTTTCTGTGGACCTTCTACCGCCTGAAGGTTTACAGCGCCCACAAGGAGGCGTTATTGCCCACTTTGAGAACGAATGATCTAGGCCAAAAAAGATATATTTATGTATGTATGTGTACATGTAACCAGTGCGTCACGCTGCTTTTGGACTTATATCTCAGGATGGAAGAAACCTATTTTCTTTAAATTTGGCTTTTTTTTTTAAATACCATACCTGACCGTGATTCGAACCCACGACCACCGGGTGGAATGCGGTGACGTTACCACTCTCACCAAGTAGGTCGTCTTTCTTTTTCTTCTTTTAACTTTTGTTGTAAGGGATGTTAGATTTAGAAACTTTACTAAGGAAATCTGTTAACTTTAACCTATATTTGAATATATTTAGAAAAATCTGTCATAAAATTTGTTTCCTACTTCTAAAAATAGAATATTTTCTTGCTCTAACTCATTTAACTTTGATTATTTCTTCATCACTTAAAAGGCTATTACAATTAAAGTAGCTGTGGCACCTATATTTTATTCCGGACCCAAAATTAGAAGCAGCTTTTCGATTACTCATAAAAGTTATACTGTATTTTTCCATATTTTTAATCATTCACTTTTAAATTTTTTTTTTGTGAATCACTTCTTTATAAATATATTTTCCCACAGAGTAAGGAGACCCATAAAAATCAAAAAGATCTTTTATTCAAAATGTATGAATTTTGATACTTAAATTATCCTTTTGGTAATCATGAATTGACCGGCGATGCCGGGTAAGTCATGTAATACTTTACCAGTTTATTTTTCTTTAAACCTGCTGATTCTGTTAGATTTTTCAATATTTATTTGTTATTAATTTCGTTTTTTTTTTAAATTTATCTTGTGTTTTGTTTAAATATTAACTTTTTTATGTCGAAACAGAATTCTGTAATTTTGTTTTATTCGGCCAAAATGAGGGAATCTAAGACATAACAGCTTTAATAATGTTTATTATGTGTAGATAACAATATTAATAAATCGTAATATAAAGTACTCATCTTTTTTATGAATTTTCTCCTTGTAACAATTAAGCATATTTTTTTTTTACAATACTCTTTACATAACTTAATTATCAATTTCTTGTTCGTTAACAGCATTATTTCATGTTTTTTTATTTTTTTGAGGTCTTAAGGGATTTCTAAAAATATTTTCAGCCGTATAATTATATTGATTTTTAAAAAAATTAATTAAAACTTTTGCACGAATCAAATTATTTGTAGATTTGATTATTAAATTTTCTTATGTATTATTATTTATCTAATTTTTCCTGTGTTTTTAGTATAATTAAAAAGATAAATGATTAATATTTGTTGAAAGAGCTCATGTAATTAAGTGCTTTTTTAAAAAATTAAGTAATTATTTTTAATACACGTGATTAAAGTATTATTTAACCCATTCTATGATTTTTCCCCCCTAAAATTATTACAGCAATTTTATCTTTTACGTAAATATTTATACGATGGTTCTGTATTTAATTTTTCATTTATTTATCTTTTATTTGTAAGAATAGAAACTATTATCTGTTTTGTCATTATCAATGTAGCATTGTTTGTGGTTCGGTATATCTGTATTGTTGACCGTAAATGTATGTTTGTAATTTAACGTTCTCAGCGTTCCATACTGTGTTTGCTTTTCTCCTGGGGAGGTGGACGTGTGGTCTGGCGTTTTAGTCCACGGCCACGTGTAGTCAGCCTATTCTGATCATGTGAACTGTAAGCAAATTATTAACGTTCATTGTCCCCTCCGCTTCTCTTCATCGTCTGTGTACCCTCCATTTCTCTCTGTTATGTTTATCTCGCTCTTGTTGTCCAGTTATATAACGTAGTAGCTGGATGATTAAACTGTAATCTTCAATAACAGTAGATTTAACTACACTTCAGTAGAAGATGTTAACGTAATGAAAGGATAACAAGTCCATTATTGTGGTTTCATTTTTATTTAATTTTCTAACGCTTTATTAATATTATCTCTAATTGCAACATTTTTTCACTGTTTATCGTCGATTGCCGTTCATATTGGTGAAAATATAAAGTAATTACTTTATTTTACCGTTTTACGTAGAACTCATATTTTCGAGTTGGATAGCAGGTGATGATTTTTTAGCGATTTCATACACCGATCAGTAATCTGTCGGTAAAAAGATTGTACGCAATCGGCGTAATTTCAGGAAATGATATGGGTAATTAAAATAACCAAAAATGTATCTTTATACTGTTGTCACATGCTGTTCTTTCTGTCCACGACCACGACGCTTGCCGGTAAAGCGGTCGGGGAAGCTTACAGTTCACATACGCACCTGTACAGCCGCATCACCAACAAACCAGCTGAGCGCGCAACACCCCCAGCACAACGGCGCGGCACCCCACCACGCACCGGCGGTTTTATAAGCAGCGACACGATAATGCAGAAGCATTCACTCTCTGAACACTACCAGAAGAAGACCAAGAAGAAAAAGTCCATTGGGTGGCCCGACGTGGAATCTCACGGCAGATGTCAACATCTCCGCCAGAGCAGCAGGTCTGGAACGAAACCTGCTAGCGATGAACCTAAGCCTCCTGAGAGCCTAGACGAGAACCGCCTCGGCCGCGCCGGCGGAAGACGACTGTGCCGACCTAACATTGAGGGTCACCACTGCCACTAAGGGGAAGGTGGGTCCGATTTCAGTGAACCAGCCGCAACTCCCCGACTAGCACCCATTTAGCCGAACCGAGCCGACATCGCCGGGGAGATTACCGACTGGACTCGCAGCCCTCCTCAGAGCTACCTTATCAAACGCACAGACTGCCATATTCAGGGCCACAAATACAGAAACGCAAAGAGCTCTCTTCAGGACTATTACAAGGTTCATGAGGTGCAACGTGCCCGTCGGAGCAATTCGGCGACAATGCATATATCTATTACTTCTTCTTTTTCCTTTTGTTTGCAGTTTTTTAAGGTATAAATTATCTCAATAACGGATTAAAATATTTTATGGAAAATTCTTTGCATATAGTTAGTTTTATAGCTATTTAATTCAACACATCAACCAGATGTAGTCATATCGAGTGCAGGTTTTGTATCGTATGAAAAAAGTCTGATCAGGGTTTGAACTCGTTACCTTCCGGATTAAAACCCGCAACGATATCATGAAAGTGGCGATTAATTCGAAATTCTATACGAAATGATTAAATCTTATAGTCATTGCGTTTTAAAAAAAATAAAAAAGGCGGACTGGTTGTTGAGATTTTAATAACTTGGTAACTGTTCGTTCAGTTCTCTAATCGTCACTTCACAAAGTTATGTCGTTTATTTATACTACGAGATATAATCTTGGACGACAAAAATTTTAACTTTCTTGAAACGTTCAATATTCAACTAAAAAAAGGATGTTTTAGTTGATTCAGAACTTTCTTTACTAGTGCGTGTATGCAAGAGTCTCGTTTTTGTTCTTTTTTATGTTTTCTTTTTTGGAATGAGTTTTTTTTTTAGTTGTAAGACTTTTTTTTATAACTTTTATTAAATTGCCTACGGGCATAGTATTTCACAAATCAATATAAAATATCTGGAAAATTATATGTATCGTTAAAAAAAAAATTCACCTTCAATATAGTGTTCTTCTCTACCGTAAATTGGTTGCTATATCGTTCGACTTTAGGCTGGATTTCTTTTTTTGCCCGTAAAATAATATTATCTAACATCTCACGGATATTAATATTATGTAACGGAAAAAAAAACAATTTCAGTCGGTGGAATCAGATTAATTTGATTTAAAGAATTTTAAATTCTATGTAGAGTGATTCACGAAAATGTAACAAACTTTCATGACGTGTTCTACTGGTGAAAATAAAGAAAAAGGTTTATAGAAGTACAGGTTCGGAAACGGTTTTTGGAATCAGCTGGTAGTATTGCCAACTTATGAAATAAATTATTTCAAACAGATTTATATAAAAGTTAATTTTTGATATTGGCTTTAAAAATGTCTAATAAATTTTATTGCTTATGTCGTATTTGACGTTTCTTTTTTTAAAATCTTTATTGCATATTTTTCTAAAATATTTAATTTTTCTGTTCTGTAATATTTAAAATTTTGTTTCTTTTAATAACTAGTTAAAATTTGCTACATTTGGATATGTTTTGTTTTTAATTAACTTAGAAATTCTCACGTTTATATTTAATATCTATGGACTTATTCCTACCATTTCACTCAATCAAATTCTTTATTAATGGCTTTTATACTTTTATGACCAATTTAACGATTTTATTTTACGCCATAGTATGTTTTCCATTCCAATCTTTTGTCTTTTAGGTGATATTTCACGAAAACGACTAAAAATACAGTTATGGGACTTGTTTTCTTGTTTTTTTCCATTTTTCAGGTTAGATTTCATATAAAATCATTTAATATACCTCTTTATTCCCAAGAAGTCAGATTTAATTTTACCAAAGGTCCGGAAATCAAAGCGAAATCTTTCGCCGGCTGACACTCGCTAATACAGCGTTTCTGAACTTTTTTTTTCTGTCTTTATTTTCACTAATACAACATGTCCTGAAAGTTTGTTACATTGTTCGTGAATCACCCTACACTTTAACTACAATCTTCTTTTCCCTAATGTGTTCGTTACAAACCATTCAAATACCGAACAGTAAGCAACTCTCCACTCATCACGGCCCAATAAGATAATTATGATATGTATGGCATTTAAATGAGTTGTCTTATACAGACTCTGGCCGAAATTACGCATCTGAGATGCGTAATTAATTGAACCCCGACCACCAAAGTACACCGGTATCCACTGTCTAGTATTCCAATCCGTATAAAAGCAACTAAACTTAACTAAAATTCAGAACTTTCAACTTTGAAAATTAACTGTTAAACAGCTGGTTTGCGACGACGAGTTAACGATTAGATAAGCCCGGTGGACATATTTTTTAACCGATGTTTTATGTAATCTTTTCCGAGGCAGAGTAGTGATGAAAGCGACCCAAAAAAATACTTTGAAGAAGATATTGGGGATGGGAGTTGATCAAAGTTTAAAGATATCGATTTTTCCCCCAGTTTTTTGGTTATTTAAACTTAATAATATTTTTTCGTGGATTTTTAAAAGTTTCCTCAATTTAACATAGTAAACTTATGAAAATCAGAAAAACTTTGTTGGAAGATGATTTTTGAGCATAAAAAAATACCGTTTTTTTTTTTTAATTTAATAATTTTTCACTAAAACTTCACCATAAATTATCCGCACCCCAAAAAAGAAACTGTTCTCATGTATTTTCCACTATGTAAGAATAAACAACCCAGGCCAGGAAAGTATTATAACTTTGTCGCCCAGTTAGTTTTTAATTTGAATTTAAAAGACTGTCTAAATTATTAATGAACGTAATTTGGCAAGCTTTTTGCTGTAAAGTTTATTTCACAATATTTACATTTGGATAAGCTATGAAGTATTAATAACTCCGCCTGTGTCTTGAGTAAATACTATTCCGATGTCGGAAGGGAAGAATGAAAAACTTCTTGTAAGTGGAATACCTCTTCTGTCAGTTACAAATACATTCCTTTTCTTTTTTTTAAGGAAACTGGTGGAATCCTATAACTGCACCGATTTTACTTGATCTGTCGCGTAACATAGCCCACATTTGTATGTTATCATGGTATCAGTCCCGCCAAAATGCGGTTGACATTCACCTCGACAAATCAGATCTTTATTCTGATTTTTAACATCAGGGGCTAGATTCCTTAGTGAAATTGTTAATTTCAGAGAAAGGATTTCATGAAAAAGAACGGAAGACATATTCTAATCTAATTACGCGATAGTCAGTTGTGAAAATTAAATTTCCGGTTAGGATTTGGTTTTATGATGTTTAATTTCATTATTTTTATATTGGTAAAATTAAATTTAAATAAATAAGTAATTAATTAATTATTTAGTTTTAAATAAGTTCTTAACAAATTTGTAATAATTTTTTTTGGTAAAGATAATATTTTTAAAAAATACACAAATAAACGTGGCTAAAAATTTCCTGTACTTTAGTAGTGTATTTTTTGCGTTTTGTTATTGTTATTGTTATGTTGGGGGAAGGAAGAAAAGTAAAGATAACACGGATGGGTAAAAACAGATTGGCAGAATGAAACCAGGGAATTTTGTATAGAAAGGAACCTTCTCTGTTTTTGATTACGGCTCTTGTAATTTTGGAGATTTTTAATTCTGAGATAGTCTGTTTGTGTTAAAGAAAAAATACTAATGGTTTCCGGCTACAAAAGTATTTTTTTTTGTTTTTAAACAAAGCCTACGAAAATTATTTCTTTACTTTCCTTTTAAATATTTTTTTTTTATATAAAGCAATTATATATATTTTTTCTTTTTATAAAATGAATTTCTGTAACTGCTATATTAAATTTTAGAATTGTTTCTTTTATATTTAATGTGTGGGCTTTAAATTTTACTTTACTTTTCTTTTATAAATTCTTTTCATATTACTTAAGGCAATTCTTTGACGGAGTTATACAAATTAAGTAAAATGCATTTTCTTTCATTTTATTATGTTTATTTATTTAATGTTTAACTCAAGAAAAATGTTTAACAATAAAATAGGTTAAATAACTGTTTTTGTATTACTTTAAAAAAAAATATTTTATATATTGTAATTCATTTACTAGAAATCGGATTTTTAAGTTTAACTTTTTTTATATGACCAAATAACCTATTTTTACAGAGAAATTTTTCTGCGATTTATCTATTTTGGTAACAGTGATAGAAAACATAATAATTCAATCTCCTGTTAAGTCATTAAGCGATTAGCAAATGTCTTTCATACATTTTTTAGTCTTATCGTTGGTGATTTATTTAAAACAACAATCTCACGAAAATATCGATTAGAGTTTTCGTGTTTTGTGAAATGCTGTGAAAGTGTTACACAACATCATTTATGTCTAATATCTCGTTTCCGGACGAAAGAGAGTATTACGGACTGTATTCGTTCCGGTTTTTGGTGAATTTAGCTGAAGAAATTTGTTGAAGATGGGAAATTATTTGTGACTTGAAAATAAATCACTTTGGATAATTTTTATATAAAGTTTTGGTATAACTGTGGCTGTAACTATCTTACAGAAGATTTATAAAGAAAGTAATTTTCTGTAAGAAATTTGTGAAGTTATTCAAGGTACACTTATACTGATTAATACATGCAAAACCAGAAAACCAAAAACAACTGCAATTTTTGGAGTTGAACCCGTTTTTTTTACAGATTTTTCGAAGAAACTACGGTATTACTTGCGGTCGCACGATGGGATTGGGGAGTGAAATTGGTTTTTCTACGTTTTGAAGTATGAGGAGTACGAAAATGCCAATCACTTAAATTTTAGTTTGTTATATTTGTATAAAAATTTATGTATCTCCATAACTACTGGATAAATTTCATTGAAATTTAGATATGCTGTAGTATTGTATCTGAAGTTCTGCGTGTGAAAATTTGATGAAAATCGGTTGAGTCGTTCATGAGTTACGCTCGATTTAAAATCGAAAAATTAAGTGTGGTTCATTACAATTCTTCAAGTTTGAATTTTGACGTTTCTTTTTATAAATATTTTAAGTATTTACCCATAAGTATTAGCAAAAGATTGTTGGTTTACTAAAACAAAATTTTTAACATAAATATTCAAATAAATTATTTTAAACATCGCATTTATTTTATATAAGAAATAAAGAACTTTTATTTAAATTTTAATTATTTCATTAAATTACGGTTACAATAATTTAGTGTTGTTATAAACAGAAAATATATTTTAATATTAAAAAAATAAATAAATAAATTTTACGCTTCCTCTTTAAGTTTTTATGTTTTTTGTAAAATGTTACATTATAATGATTTATATTTTTTCAAAGAAAAGTAAATAACGAAAAGACGGTCTTCTTGCGCAGAAATGCGCAAGAGTTTTTTTGTTACAAACTATTTGACTATTTTATTAATAATAAGTTATTCTATGCAGAAAGTAAAAGTACGTAAAATCACACCAAGTCACCTTTCTGTTCTTTTTCTTTTTTGAAATTCAGGGTTCATAAAACATCGAGAAATGCAAAAAGAAGGTAAACGCTGTTCCTCGTACGCGTCCGGGAATTTAAACACCGTCATATTCTCCACTTTCAGTAATCAGCAGCGTCTGATCGCTTTGCCACTTTGTACCAGCGGTTCCTTATATGTGCAAGGTTTTTATTTATTTGGGCCCATGAGGAGATGTTTCATATATTTGGGTTAATGGTTTGGGTTTGCTAAAGTAAAAATGTTCAAATTGGCACGGTGTCTTCTACATAAGGGGATATCGATAATATTTAAGTTTGGGGTCTGGATCTTAAAAGGTTAGTACAGTGAAGGGATCTGGGATCATATCCCGGATCATTTTTCTGTGAAAGTTTAGCAACGTCATGAGAATTTTTTTCAACCCCTAAAGGAAAGGTTCAGTGATTTTAAAAATAGATTAGTTTGAGTTGAATTAAATCAGAGATTTTTTGTTAATAAAACACATTGAAATTTTCTTAATTCCTATTAATTTATTTGCGAAGATAAACGAATCAAAGATTATAGAATCGCTAATTTATATTTCAGTCTTGTTTAAATATACGTATTAATAAAAAGTAGTAATTATTGTTTGGTCACTTCATTTTTTTTTCGAAAATATAAATTAATGTTTTGTTTGTTAGTCTTTTCATTAACTTTAGATTGATCACTTTTATTGCAGTAAATATGTGAACTGTGTTGAATTGATAAGTAATTAATCATGTAATGAAAATCAGTCCGATTTATTTTTCGTAAATAGCAATCAGTGAAGAGTATTATTTAATGTTTCATTTGTCATCTATAATTTTTCGTTTAATCATGCTTTCCAGTAATATTATCAACACCAATAAATATTGTGGCAGTTAATAAAATTTAGCCCCCACGTTTTTATACTGCATCATTTTCATCAGATTGATGTTTTATTAAGGTCTTTCGTGAAAACGGGTATGATTTAGTAACTGCTCATTTCTCGTATTTCTTTTTGCAATTTTTTAATATTCTATTTAGTTTCTTTCATCTTACTTTTAATGTAGCGGGTTCTGTATATATTTAATTCAGGCAAAAATATATTTATTTTTTAACTGATCTATTTTTTAGAAATTCTTTATTATTAATTATAATAATTCATTTTTTGGGGTTTTTTAAATAGAATTTTAAGTTAATTTCCCAAATAGAATTTTAAGTATTTTATTTTTTTAAAAATCCGACAACAAAGTATTAATACTTACCTGGCATTGATTATTTATTCTTATATAGTGGAAAAATAATTATACATGAAAAAATTATCTTTTTTTGGGTAAGGGAGGTAATGTATAATGAAGTTTGATTATAAAATATATTATCATTATATGTTTAAATAAACCAAAAAGTTTTGAAAAAAACGGGTATCCTTTTTAATTTTTTTCTGCTCCACCACCTCCAAAATCACCCTCCAAGACATTTTTTTGGTTTTTCTACATTTACGTTGTTAAATGAAAGAAATAAAAAAAATTCACTAAAAATGTTTAACCAATAAAACGTTACCGTAGATTTCTTTTTTGTGGTTGAAGAGAATTATGGTGAAATTTTATTGTAATATTATTACTAAATGTTTATTATTTAAACTGTTAATAATATTATAATTTTGGAAAAAAACGATATTTTTAAACTTTAATCGGCTCTCCCACTCCCAGTATTACTTCCTAAGTTTTATTTTGGGGTCGCTTACCTCACTACTACTGTACCTTGAAATATATATTTTTTTTAAATCGGTTAAAAGGTATGCAATAAATAAAAAGATGGTTTTTTCAAATTTTGGGACAAAATCTTTTAAAAATTGGTAAGATAAGTATGCATTCATGTACTGAGCTTTATATAAAGTGTGGGTTATGTTTGCAAAATTTTGTGAACATTGACCCCGAAAATTATCTACTTCACCGCCTGGAGATATTGACCTCAAAACTTTACCAATAAATTGCCCCATACGCTTGATACTCTACAAAATTTTATCGCAATGGTCATGAAACGTCGGGAAATGCAAAAAACCCATACCCAATTTTTTTTATTGATTTTCATACCGTTCTTCTTGCAGCATAGTTGTAAAGCTACGATGCCAGGAACGTAAAAGTAATTGTTTTTATTTTTCTATGAATTTCCTGGTGAATAGAAAAAATAATATTACATCTCGTTGTTTATAATAACGGCTTTTAAATATTATTTAACATTCTTATTTTTGCATATTTGAAACTATTTTTGTTAGTACATCCTAAGTATAGACAGTTAAGATATTGGAGAACTTACATCAAAGTGATAAAAAATGTAAACGATTATTATATCGTATTATTGTTATTTTATCGGTCTTAAAATAATGTAAAGCGTTTACAAGTATATTTATAGCGAATGGCTTACAGGAAGAAATTATAGATCGCTTCAAAATAACTTGGGGGTAGCTTCCGTACTTGTGGTGGATTGGAGTCAATCCTGTCCGCCTTGCCTGAAAGTGTTCATTTATTTTGATACCATGTTATGTTTGGCCCAGTTAATATATAAACACTTAATATAACATTAATATTAATTTGGAGAATGTTTTAAAATTCGAAGACGAGAGAAATTTGCGGTAGAAAATTGTAACGAGTCGTGTACTAGGTTCTAGTAGAGTTTTGATTTATTTTATTTCGGGATACCGGTAAAAATTGAAAATGTGTAGATAAAGAGAAAGAGAGTTTAGATTATATAAAACATATAATTCAGGACGTTGGATGTAAATAATATGTGAATGCTAAAATATTAGCCCGAAATAGAAAGAAATTCAGAACAGCCTCTAACCAGTTGAGTAACCAGTTCAGTTGATTAATAAGAAAAAAATATACCCGACATAATTTTATAAGACATTTCTTCATAACTATTTGTAATGTATAAATTATTACGATTTATCTTTAACGCTACAAGCGAAAGAACTAGGGAAATAATTCTTGGATTGGGATAGTTTAATTGTTTTTGCATACAGATTGGATTTCTTGAATTTAAAAAATGTTACAACAATAAAAAAAAGTGGTTATTGGATAATAAGTTAAATAATTGTGTGTTCACCATTTTGACAATACCGAGAACATAAAAAGTATTGTTAGTTTTTGGGGGTAGTACGATTTTATGTAAGAGAGATATTTCCGAGATATAAAATTAGATAAGTAACAGTAAATGGGAATCGGGAAAGAAGTCGATCAAAATGAAAAAATCAAGTATAATTGATAATTAAGATAACTGCTTAATTGTATAAGTCGTTAAAAAAACTTATTTAAAATCTTTATGTTCTAAATAAATCAACCTCTAACTTTATCGGTTATTGTCATATATCAAAGAAGATGATGGGTTATCGATGACGAATGCTAGTCTTTCGATACGTTCCTGATTTCGACTTTCTTTTGTATAGCAATGACGAGGAATTACATCTCACCGAACAAGATGGTCTTGTAAATTTGAGATTACCGCATACTGGGAGTTATTTTATAATTTGGAAGTAAAGGGAGATCAGTGTTATATTTAAAAAAATAAAACGTACTTGAATGTAGGATGTATGTAGCACGTTTGGCAACGCTTTGTTAATTGTCAAATAAACAATACATTCGAGTTTACGTATAAAATGAGTATTTCTAATGGTGTTTTTACATTTTTAAAAACTTTACTTTTCATTTTCAACTTTTGATCTTAGTTATCTCTTTCTTGTGTGTGTGTGGGAGACATATTTACTCAGTGTCTACGATGATAATCGATTAACAGTCGAATTGACCATCTAGTTTTAGATTTTAAATAAAAGTTTGAAAATGGTTTTCCTGCGTTTTCAGGTGCATAATATGCTTAACGATAATGATATTTATATATTTCATACAGTGTAAGAAACCACTTTGGTGGTAGTAATGGTATCGACCTTAGAACACTGCATGAACCGGGTTCATTCTTGGTCGGCTTCTGGAAATTTTATGAGCTAATCCAAATGTAGTCGTTAATGCGATTTATAAATAAAATAAACCTTAAACCCCAACCTTATTAGGACCTTTACGAAATGGAATATAACCTAATACCCTACCTTCAAATAAAGTAAAAAAAACAACTAGGAAAGGAGTTTGTGAACTTATTTTACAGAATTTTTGATAATGAAAATACACTTTTCTTTATTGATGTTACTGATATAAATTAAATAAAAATTGAATGAAGTAATATTACAAATATTAATGAAAAAATAATTTTTTTCACTCTTAGCAAACGCTAATTAGTAAATAAAATAAAAGATTATCGATCTTTTATTCAAATTTTGTTTGCCTAGTTTGACGTAGACGCTCAGAACACAGATGTATATAAATCGTGGACATCAGTCTTAACAGAACTGAGCTCAGTAATTAAAAGTTACTTCTGAAGGTAGGTCAGTATTATTTTTACAAAAATATCTTTTTTCATGTAACTTCTAGGATATAAAATAAATACGTAAAAATAGTTTTTGCATTTCTTGCACTATCCTTACCAGAAAAGATTGATTAATGAGGGTTTAGTTTAATTTAAAAGTTCGTTTCTGATGTAGCTAGAACTTTCTCGTTTCTAGCATAAGAAATGTACATATAAACCGTAGTCTGAAATTTTTTGTAAGACTCTATTTTGATACCTAACATTCTTGAAAAAATTATTATAATTAATTTATTGCGTAACTAGCCACAATACTTTATGTATTGTGACTAAATATTGTTTAGTGCCACAATACATAAAGTATTGTGGCTAGTTATGTATTTTATGATTTATGTATTTTAGTTTGTATTTATTGTTGTTACTTGTCTATGTTTATTCTTTATTTCTGTTATGATTTTTGTTTTTTTATGTTACATGATAGTGTTGCTTTAGTCGCTGATGACTGTAATTGGCGATGCGACTGTAAATAAAAGCTTTAAAAAAACGTATTTGTTATTATAACGACAAACCACCAATTTATTTAATACAAATTTTTTTTTAAAGTAGGCAGCAAAAATGGAAATAACTGCACTTGCAGCACCTCCTATTTCCACTTGATATTATCGATGACATTTAATATAATGAGTCGTTTTTACTTTAATTCTTTCTTTATACTTGTGCATTATATAATCCTTACGCTAGTAGCCATCCTCCAGTTTATGATAAAGATATTACATCTTTCTGTTACAAACACAGATTCTGTGTATGTAACAGTGCGTTTGACAGTTTCTGTGGCATAGTGTTTAGCTGATGTGCGCATGCGCACATAGGAAACTGCACGCGATGCTGCGAGGGAAAGAGAGCACTATCGCTCTCGCAGTGCCGACTCTGGCGTGCTGGTGGAAAGTAATTTTTTTTTAATCCGTGTGTGTGTGTGTGTATGGAATGTTCCTTGTTCGTTCCTTTTCTAGTTTAGTCGGAAGGAATGTGAAAGTGGTTTATTTGTTTTTTCAGTAGTGATCAGAAAATGGCCGAAAGTAAGGGCTCTTTGATCGCCAAATCTATCCAAAAACACACTGGAAGGGCGAAAGAGAAGGTAATTAGTAAAAACTAATTATGTATTTGTTTCTGTGTACATAGAAATTTAAATAAAGCACCGTTGGACTATAGTGTTTTTAAGTGGACATTTTATTTATTTACTATTTAATAATACTAAAAAATATCTGTATTGACAGTTTATTATTTATTATGTTAAACCCATTACGATTTTTAAGTAGAATGTGCTTAAAAACTATGTACCATATTCTTGAATGGGAGATGTGCAGAATTAGATTATTATCCTGCTTCCAGCTCTTCTATTTGATTCATTTTTTCGGTTCTTTTATTTTACAGAGAACTTTAACCATGGCCTTTAGAAGGCCCAGGGAAAACGTTTCTGGAGCAGCACCCCCACTAGTTTTAGCTACGAGCCGCCAATGCTGCACTTATTGATAAAGTCCTGTGTAAAATAAAGATAAAATAAGATACACAAATAAGAAATTTCCCATATTAACATGAATAATGCGCGCGAACGAGAATTCCCGCTAAATAAGGAATCCTTTTTTTTTAAGTGCTAAATATTAACTAATAATCTCTTTCTTTTATTAATAAAATTAAATAAATAAAACTAATTAATATAAATACAAATATAAAATATAAATAAAAAGAAATTAAATAATCTCTAATTAATTGATAACGGACTTCTTTTAGAGGGAGAGAGTCGGAGAGGCTCGGCGCGCCACCATTAGTCCGCTCTGCGACAATAGCAACTAAAATAAAAATATGATCTCATACATCAAACAAACAAACCCACGCGCCATCCTTTTTTATGGGAAAGATTGATTACTTTTATTGATTGTATGGTATGTACAATTTTTTCTTTTGTTTTATTTTAAATAAACACAGTACCACCCACGATTACGTTATTATTTTGAAAGGAGTTTTTCTCCTCGCAAAATTATATTTATTCCATTTTGTTTTTGTCATATATTTATTTATTATTTTATGTTTTTGTCATATTTAAAAAATGTGCTTCTCTTAATAGTGTCTAATAATGAAAATATTGGTTAATAAATATAAAATTGTTATTTAAGTAAAAGTTATGTAGACTTACAGGAATTAAAATGCTATAAGTACAAATTTTATGCAACATTACATTAATTATTATTAATATTAATTACTACTTCTCAAATTAAGGCTATATTTTAAAGACTTTATCTTTGATAAAATTTTTATTGTGGTGTTTGATATCTGTTTTTGTTTTAACTAATTGCCATATAAAATAATATAATATCATACGTCAGATAATTTCCGATGATCATAGACCCCTAAATAAAGCGAGTCAAAAGTATGGACAACCCTCAACAACTTCAAAACCGTTCCAGATAGAATACTTTAACTTTCAGGATAAGGTATAGGTCAACTACTTTACCTTTTTATTAGAAATAGAATTTCAACCCCTTCTGGAGGGGTGGACCAGGGGTATTAACTCTAACATTTTAAACGGTAATACGCTTTGTGTGATAGATCATTTTAAAAGTGTCTTTAAGGCAATAAAAACGGTATAAATAGAAAGTTGGTACGATATCTGCATCTAAAATTGCGGCGAGATAAAGTGTGGATATTGAAAATTACCAAATTTAGTAAGTTCAAATAATAAAATTAAACAAAAAGAAATTAAACTGAATTAAATATTCAAAATGTACTTCTTCAGTTGTTTGAGAGTGCAGCAGTCGATTGTAAATCCAGTATTTCCTTAGTTATATTTTGCGCTTATTCTCGATTTCTGTTTTGTAAATCATCGATATCTTGGGGATTATTATGATAAAAAATACTTTTTAAGTAGCCCCTAGAAAGTAACAAGTCAAGGCCAACAGTGACAAGTCGGGTGATCTCGTTGCCGTTCTATTTGACCCCTTCGACCAACCCATCTTCTACGAAAAAATTCATTTAAAATTTCACGTACTGAAGACTGAAATGAGGTGGAGCACCATCTTGTTGAAACTAATTGTTGGAAAATTTAGTCTAGTTGAAATTGGAAGTTGGAACCAACAACGTTTTGAATGTTTGGAACGATATGGTCGAGAAGCAAAATCCAATATTTCCCTGCGTTTAAATATCCATCAATAAATATACGTACTATCAATCGTCCAACTATACCTTTTTTTCCTGTTTAGCCTCCGGGAATCACCGTCAGGTATTACTTCAGAGGATGAATGAGGATGATATGTATGAGTGTAAGTGAAGGGTATTCTTGCACATTCTCAGGTCGACCATTTATGAGATGTGTAGTTAATTGAAACCCAACCATCGAAGAACACCGGTATCCACGATCTAGTATTCAAATCCGTATTAAAGTAACTGCCTATACTAGGCTGATTTGCGAAGACGCGTTCACCATTAGACGAATCCGGTGGGGTCACTAACAATACCTGCCCGTACATTTACTTTGACTGGATAACTGTGTATGTGCCTCACGATGCCAGTGTGGATTAATATCAGTCCAGTGTCGCAATTATTGGGATTTATATTGCCATTTAAAACAAATTTGGCCTCATCACTAAGATTATGTTTAATAAATTAGAATCTGCACAAAATCGTTCATCGTAATTTCGCATAACGTTTTTGATCGTAGTGATATTTATTTAGTTGTATCAGACGGATTTTGAAGGGTTTGAAACTTTTACTTTTTAATGTTCGAATCGCTGAACTTTGGTTAATGTTATGTTCTTGTGCTGCTGTTCCAGTCGTTGAATGAGGATTCTCAATAAATTCTTGCATAGTCTGTAATGATTTGTTATTTATTGCAGATTTAGGACTCCTTGATTTTCCCCTATTATTAATGCTCCCTGTCTCTTCAAATCGTTTGGTGGTTTTTGACACTGTACCTTTTGAAATAGGGTTAAGATTATTAAATACTGCATAGAACAATTCACAAACTTCATTATACGACCTAACTCTATCACCTCAGCCCCTCATCATTAAAATTATGATCCTCTTCACAAAGTCACATGTTGATGTCATTGTTGGCAGGAAGCACAGAAAAAATTGATTCATTTAAAAAAATTACAGTAAAGGTAAAATAGATGGAACTAACAAAAATGGCATACAAATGTGGTAAAGGTAGAGAAAATCAATTAGCCAACTTATCACAATAAATTCTCATCACAAACTTACAGTGTGGCAATGAAACATTGTAAATGGAATATTACATATCAATGAAGTAAGCTTCATTTTTTGGAACAATTGTAAGAGACCATCATTGATCAGCATGATTAGTTGACAGTATTTTTATTTATTTAGTCATTAAATTGGAAAAAAAAAAGAATTTTTGTGTTAAATTTAAATTTAAGTTTTATAATAAATTTTAATTTATTATAAAAAATTATTAATTTTCGAAATCCAAACTTTATTCCGCTGCCATTTTGGGTACAGATCGTACCAACTTTCTATTTGCATATATTTTCTTGTCTTAAAGAGATCTTTAAAATGATGTATCGCACGAAGGGTGTTATCATTTAAAATATTTAGGTTACAACTCCCGGGCCACTCTCTAATATGGGGTTGAAATTCTATTTCTCGTCAAAAGGAAAAGTTGATCGATACCTAAAAGTTAAAGTATTCTATCTTGAACGGTTTTAAAGTTATTGAGAGGGTTTTCATATTTTAGTCCCACTATATAATAACAATAAAATACAAGAGAAAATTATAATTTAAATGGGAGTAATGAGATAGTATTATGAAGAAAGAAAAACAGCAACAGCAATATAAGAATGTATATTCTACACTTTTTAATCACCCAGAAACATATCACAAATCTATCATCATTGACAATAACCTTCATTCGCACACTCAAAAATAAGGAACATCTTAAAATATCAAATACATAACAATATATTAAATAAATAAACAATTCAGAATCATTTTTCCACTACGTACTCAATACGGGTCTGCCTAATAGATAAAAAAAAACCGTCAACTGATAACTAGCTTGAAAACTGCGGCACCATTCTCTGAAGATAACAACAAAGAGAAGTCGCATCGCGACTGGATGTACCCGCCACCGTTTATCTGACTAAAAAAAACATACAATAAAAAAAAAAAATTAGACGAAGTACGGTCATTTTCTCGTGGGTTTGTGGGGAAACTATAAAAACCGTGCAAAATAATACTTTTTTACTCGTCTTTCGTTCGGGAAGTCAACTACACCATTTTTAGGATGGCGGCCGACTATTCTGAAATTTGCCTACTTCAGATTCCAGTTTTGAGACCTGCGCTGACTAAACCCTTGCTTTGATTAAATTACAGTATATTGATGGTTTTATAAATTGTTCAAACTTTGATTGTTATATATCAGTATTATTCTCGCAAGCAAGTGGGCAATGAACAAAGTTGGGATTGAGGAGGCTCCACCCCCTGGGTAGCCCTGCCCATTTAGTAAAATGGAAACTGTTAAAAAAATTGAACTCTCTTGATTTATTAGTTAATAGTTTGGTTTAGCAGAACTCTGACCAGTCAGTGTATCAAATACATTACAGTACATCTTTCTAGAATATTTTGTTTTTCTACCACTTATTGATTTTTAGAAGCGAGTTTTTTTAAATTTTTCTTTACTTAAAAAAGGAAATACTCTATACTACTATTTTTTAAGGTCGTTTTCTTAAATGACTTCAAGAGAAGTCATTTTCATCCCTTGAAGGTCTATTCCTTAAAGAGCTTGCTTTTATCTTAAATTGTTGTTAGTTTAAGCAGGTATAATTCATAAAAAATCTGATGTGGACACCACATGACTTCCTTGTACGCCTATTAAATTACATATACACATTTTTTGAAATGAATAGTACATAAAATTTTATTTCATTAATAACTTCTCTGATTTTTTCTTTGTTTTTATTTATCGTAATTTTTTTTTACAATAAGAGAGAGATTAATGATTATTAATAAATCAATATATTTAAATTTAAAAAAAAGAAGATGAAGTTTGATTCGATTTTATGTGCCTTCCCCTTGTAAAATCCATATATTTCATTAATTAAAATTTAATTTGGCTATAACTCTGGAACCAATGAAACTAAATACCAATTATGATATATCGTTGAAAAGCTCTCAATGAGGGCTTATTCACTGCAGTAAAAAAAATTCCAACATCCAAATGTTTTTGGATTTTGGTTTTTTTTGAACACTTTTGGTCCATTCGATTGCAAATAAAAGGGGAGGTGCACAACTAGTTGTTACAATAGTCCTAAATCCAAAATTTCAACATCCTGCGACTAATCGGTTTTGAGTTATTCCAAATACATACGTACATACAGACGTCGCGCAGAAACTAGTCAAAATGGATATTTCCGTTGAAATCTGAAAACCGACTTTTTTTGTGATCTCAATGCTTCCTTTACTTCGTACAAGGAAGTAAAAAAAACAAAAAACAATCAAGTTTTTTATTTACCACGAGTAAAGTTGTATATAATTAATGGTGTTGTTTGTTGGTTCAGTTTCTATAAGCAGTTTTAAAAAACCAATTCCGGTGATATATATAATCTTAGTATTTTTCTTTGTTGTGGTGAGTGAGCGTACGTCCAGTGTAACCGATGTAATTTTTAGTGCATTCATTATAATTTAATCATTTAACACCTGGCTAAAACACCTTTTTTTCTTCTTTTTTTGTTATTGATGAGTCGGAGAAATGCCATTTACGCACTCCCCATAAATGGGGCAGTGTCGTACTCGCACAGGTTCCGCTAGATGTTGTTAAGAGCATACGTATACCTGCACCCTACCGACTAAAACGCCTATCTCACCACTTTTCCCCACCGGGATCCGGCCACAATGAGGCGCTCAGCCCCGGGGCCTGCCTTCCGGCTCAGGGGTTCGATTGTCTTCGTGTATCATCACCGTAGCCCATTCACCCAAGCGCGAACGAACTACGGTTCCGCAGGAGGCTGTCCATCCTCCCCTCGCGATCCGGTCCAATTCTTCATGTAGCAGGTGAAATATTTAGAACTTTCTCAGCCTATTCTGTCCTCGTATCTGTTTCTTTACACCTAATAATACGGGTGACCATATAAGAGATGGAATCTCTCGTATGTGCTTTCTCTCTAAAACACCGTATTTAGCTCTCTAATAAAACACCTGTATAGCAATACCTGGCTGGGTATTGCTGTGATTATGTAAGCAATACAGTTAACCTTTCTTTTTGAAAATATTATCAATTTGATGTAACTATTGGTTGATTAATTGTATTAGTTATTTATTTTCCGTAATTACCTGTGCTTTTTTTCTGCGTGTTTTATTTGTAATAATGTGTTTTTAGCAAGGTGTCCGTATGTGTACGTTGATAGTCGTTAAATTCTGTTGGATTATATTACGTTCTTCAGTATAGTACAATCAGTGTTATACTATATTATCTGTTAACAACGGGTTGTGTAATCTATTAAGTGTTCCACTGTAAGAAAGCAACGTGGAATGGTTCCACTGAAAAAATTACTCGTAATTAGCATCGAAATATCTTTGCAAAAAAGTTTTCATTAATTAAAAAGTTTGGTAATTTAATAATCTTCTTATGAAAAATAAATTTTCATGTAATTTTGTTTTAAGTTAAATTATACAACAAAGTATAAAAGTAATTAATATTAATTAATGTAATCTTAAACCCTTTATTATATTTATAATGATAATCTATTTAGGTGAACGTTTTCTAATCGAATAATATTAGTTCAATCGATAAAATAATTATTAAGTTAGGGGAAAAATTATCTTAAATAGTAGCTGTAAATATAATAAAACCGGAAAGAAAATTAACGTTTTTTTGTACTGAAAAATTACTTTTCCGACAGTATGAAAAAGGGGATAAGTCTTTTTTACTTGTGCATGTTTTTTTGTTCTTTTTCTTCTCTAAATTACCTTCTTCTATCTATAAAATTTGATTTATGATAAAGTGGTAAAGGGGTGTTGGTTTTTGTAATGCTTTAATGTAAGAGCGATCTGAAAAAATTAAATTAATCCTTGTGTTTGATTAAAGGAGTGAGCGAGATGAGGTTACTTAGTTAAAAAGAGAGAGAAATAAAGATTGTCTATTTGTGTGTGTGTATTGAGTGGCTTTGTATTTGTGTATAAGAAATTTCTTTAGAGACGGGTGGGTGGCGAGCGTGAAGAACGCGTAGATCCGTAGAGGGGCTCTCAAAAACAGATGGCTGAAGCGATTACGCCCTTTATCACAGTAAAGAGAGAGTAAATTCTGTTTCTTATTCGGGCGGATGCGCTTTATCTTTAAAATTCGATTATGATACCGAACCGGATTTGCCCAACTCTGTATGTATTTTATTCTTTTAACCCTCCTTTCATCTTAAAGCCTCTTCGCTGGTAACGTACTTTTTAAAAAGGTCCAATTCTTGAACATACACAGTCTATGTTGTTGTTATTCTTCTTCTTCTTCTTCTTTTACCTTAACCCGCACTTTACCTTATACCATCCGCACGTGGTACTAAGGCATTATGGGGTTTATTCAAGTTTTTGTATTATTCGTACCTCTCTGTTTTTTAATATTCATTCCCTTTATCCCTGTCCGTTAACCTCTGCTTCTTTACTTACTGAATTCTAAATAACCTTTTAACTGTTCCGTATTTTTTCATTCTATCTCTTTTCTATAATTTCTTTGTTCTTTAATATAATTTTCTTTAATCTCTTATTAGTTTATCTTATTTATTTCTTTCCGATAGAAAATAAAATAAACAATTATATTATTTTAGATATATCTACATAGTCGTTCTTTTATGTTTTATGTTCTTTTATCTTTTTTTTTATGCTTTTACCATATATCAATCCACTTGCCTTGTTTTCTCTACTCTTTGTATTAAACCTTGTTGTTTCTGTATAAATCAATTCAGTTTTTTATTATATTTTTACCCTTCTTTTATTTTGATATGAGATTGTCATTTCAAACTGCTTGTCTTGTTACGTTCTTATTTTGTTTTTTGGTTAGAATCTTTTTAAAAATATAAGTTTTCTTAATTTTACTTGTTATTTAAAAAAAAATTACTTTTACGATATGATTCCGCTATAATTCGGCCATCCGTAGATAACTGTTATATTCGAGTTATTTCAAAGATAACGTGAAAAATGAAAAAAAAAAAAAACTATGCAATTCAGTTGTAATACGTAATTTAGGCGTGAATAATGGCAAAGTATTTTCATTTTCGGATGGTATTGCATTACTTTTTAATGTGACATCGTGAAATTTAGTTTAAAATCTAGCGGACCTCACAGACGTTGTCTTGACGTGACATTGTTCTCCAATGAATGCCCAACACATAAATACTTAAGTAAGACTTATTTAAGACTTAAAGACTTATTTAAGTTAAAATTAGCAGAAATGTGGATGAAATCTCATTAATATGACTATTATCAGTTTGCGATTGTTGTATTATTGTAATGGGTTTATTGATTAAGTATGTGTAGTATGGTTAATATTTATTTTCACTAAATTTTGAGATGTCTGATGAAAATTGAATTAAAAAATGGAAACGTCGTGAAATTAATAATTAGTGTAATTAATAAATTTTCATCCACATTACTGCGAATTTTCACTAAAGATCATTCTAAAAAAGTACCGCCTATATATTTTTTTTCTTTATTTAATAATTTTGAAGTTTCATAACCATGTGATAGCTTAATTAATCAATCAATAAAAAATTAAAGCACTGTAAAAAAAGCAACGAAGTTAAAAGTTTAGTAGAAATTTTTGTCATTTTTCTCATTATTTGTTTATTTCCTCATTCTTTATTTTAATATCTATTTTACCAAATTTTAGATAATTGTAAATTAAAAACAATTTTAGAAATTTTTTTATGAAATTAATCGGCTACAAAAATTATAACTTCAGTTTTTTAAATATACTTTAAACTATAATTATTGTAACTTATATTTTAATTTTATAAATGTTATAAGTTATTTTACAAACTTACATTTTTATTTTGAAAGAGCCGTTCAATATTTCATAAGTTTGCCTAGAATCAAATGAAAACTGACAATTTAAATTTGTAGGTTGATTGTTATTGAATGCACGTGTATACATCATTAAAATTCATGAACAATCATGTAAAATACTCACTTCAATACTGCACCTTACAAATTTGCACAATAAATATTTTTTAATTACACTTTAAAACGTTATTTCAATAAATAATAATATAATTTAATATTCTCAATAAGCGCGCAATTCTAGCAGACTCGGCAATACTTCGCTATTGATAAATTTGAGTATACATAGGATTAAATGAACACAATTGAAAGTTTCATAAAACCTTAAAAAACTGAACATTTGGAACTTCAGAAAATTTAACCTTTCACTTTATAAAAGTCAGAATATAAATAAATCCAATTGTCAGAACAGCACTACCTATCGGATTCAAACTACTCACTAAACACAGTAGTCCGTTAAAAATATGAATTTAATGTAATAAAAACACTAAGCTACGACGCAAGTGACTGATATTACGAAAAAGCAACAAAATCAAAAAAATTCCTAGAATCCGATCGCAGAACCAACTACCGGGTCTGACTGATATGCCAAAAATTAAAAAAATTCTAAACCGCGATCGCAGCGCTTCCTACCGGATCCAATTGTGAACCTTAACCATCCCAAGATCAACAACAAATAAATTAAAAAAGTATTTTCTATCGGATGAAATTCTGAATCTAAACCATTCTCGAATCAACTTAATCACACACACAAAATTTCATCAAAATCAGTCCAGCCGTTTAGGAGGAGTTCAGTCACATACACACGGACAGAAGAAATATATATTTATATATATAAAGATTTTTAGGAAAAGGTATTTTTACCGTGAAACCATTGCTGGATAAATACACAGAATTTAATGTTTAACTATAATAAAACAAAATTTATTACCTTTTTCCCGTAATTCACTTGGACAACGTTTGAGCAATATTTTGAAAATCTATAGTTCATATTCTTGTTTTTGTGATGTGGCTATATCTAAACGTCCGTCTATAAGTAAGGTAAATTATTTTAAATATCCGGGGGTTAAAATGGATGAAATACTGAAATGGAATCGATATATTAAATCTTTATGTGGGAAATTTAAATTTACTAACTATAAATTTTACGAGGTAAACAGAATATTAGGATATGATTATCTACCTCACATATGTTTTGCTTTTGTGCAATTTATTTTACAGTATCGAGCATTATATGGGGCGGTACTGCTGAAGGTTTTGTGATTGATCTCTTTAAGATAAAAAAAATTATTAAAACCTAATAAAAAAGAAATAAACTGCTTCCATCTATCCTTACATTCAAAAATATGAATGTATCAACTGTTTGACAGATTTACATAAAAAATTAAATATTTATGTAATTAGAAGTAAGATTAAATTTATAAGATTAAACCAGGATTAATCAGGCTTATAAACTTAAGAGACACTGGTAGACCTAGATATAAGTTAACTATTCTAAACTTAACACTTGTAAGAAGTTGAACTTACTCATAAGTTCAAAATTAATCGATCTCATTCTGTAAAAATTATTTCGATGAAATTAATGAAAGTAAGATATTTGAAATTATGATTAATTGGAGCAGAAGAAACATATTTTTTGCGTCACAATTTTTGAAAATGATGTAAATATATCTTCTTTTTTTATTTTGTTGAGTTTCGTGCTATTTTTTTTGTTGAGATAACGATATAACTAGATTATTTTGATTTATAAGAACATTACTGACTATGACTCGCTGCCAGCGTTCAAGATTTTTTTCTGGCAGCTTCAACGTTATTTTTATTTGTATTTAATTAATATTTTAAAGTTTGATTTATTTTGTAAGTTTAACATCTTTGTAACAAATTCTATGTAATGGTGATAAATAGATAAATAATAATAATATTGTAACAGTTAAAATATTACTGTCTGATACAATTAAAAATGAGAATCGTAATGGGATCAAATAAAATAAGAAAAATAAAAACTTGCGCAATTATGCACAAGAAGACCGACTTTTCGTTTCCGATCCCTCACTATTTCGCAGTCAGAAACGCACTGATTTTCAAAATACAACACTGCATACGTTGGATTTACCAGTAGACTCTACACAGAAACATCTGGTTTAACTCAGTCATCACTGTTACTCACAATAAGCATCTATGAAAAATACACCATTATATAGTCAAAAATCCTCAAATTGAAATTATGTTGTCCGTTTTCAACCTTTAATTCAGCGTAACTCAGGAATGACTCAATCAGTTTTCAACAGATTTTCACATGCACAACTTCAGATACACTAATGCAGCATATCTAAATTTCAGCGAAATTGGTATAGTAGTTTTTGAGATTCTCGAGCCACAATATATTATACTTATATATATAAGGAAACCCCATTTTACATGAATGGTGGTATTTTCGTACTTCTGGTTCGCGCATTTTGATAATTCAGAAAAAAATTGTAAGTGAGTAAATAGATTACTCAAAGCGTAGTTTAAAAGCAGTCCTTCATGTTGGAAATAATAATCCCTAATGCTCCTGCGGCTCACATGATGGACTCTTGAAACTATGTAACTTGAATTCGATATGATTCAGATGAGAAATATTTGTGAAAACCTGAAAATGATAGCATTGCTACTTATTTTACGAATTTTGGGTATACCAAATTTTGTTGCTTTTTGCGTGAGTGAGACAGCATAGATACACAGAATTATTATTTTAAAAAAGAGTGCTCAGAAAGAGAAATGTTGACTGTAGCAGACAAGAACGTTGTGAGTCTTAACACTAGTAAAACCTGAAAAAATCTATATTCCGCTACTACACATTAAGCTAGTTTTAATGAAAAAGTCAATAAAGCAAGTGATCGTGATGGAACTGAATTTCACTTCCTAAAAAAACAATTATTTAAAATAAATGATACTAAGATCAAGGAAGGTATATCTGTTGGACCGCAAATAAGGAAACGAATGATATTGAATTTGAATGACAGAGAGCTTCTTGTAAATCTTTCAAAATGGTTGAAAACAACTTCAATGGAAATAAGGCGAAAAACTACAAAGAAGCTTGTTAAAAATTATAAAGCGTTTGGATGTAATACGTCACTAAAGATTGACTTTTTAGATTCTCATCTGGAGTTCATCCTTTTCAATCGCAGAGCTGTGAGTGACGACCATGGAGAACGCTTTCACCCGGAAATACCCGTCATGAAAATACGCTAACGCTGGATTCTCAAGAATGATGTACCTACAGCAAACTACAACGAAAATTCAAGAGAAGCAGTTAGATAGATCTATCGGAAAGTATAATATTGTTGTACTACCGTCACAATCATAGTATTTTTTTCTTACAATAAAAAATGGTACTGCGCTTGAAGAAAGAAACCACTTATTTGAAATCAACGTCAAAGATACTATAATATTCAGCTGTTCAATAATATTGAATATATCAAATATAGTATTATAATAATATAATATAGAATATAAAATTCTTGTAACAAACAAAAAACGAAATTTTGTTGTGCAGTGTATTTAGTGTAAATTAATTTGTTTTAAATTGTGGGGGAATTTTTTACAGTAAAATACGGCGAAGAAATTATTTATTGTATTACTCTGCATGAAATTTTATTTTTAAAATTTGTAAGTTTATTTATTTAAATTATTTTTTTTATTTAAACAACTATTTATAGGTAAGATTATTGAATATATGGGTAGAATCTATTTTTATATGATCAGATAGGTTTGTTGACTTTTATTTGATGTTCATTTGAATAATAATTAATTAAAATCTGTGGCGTGATTGTGACTGTTAATAAATTTTTGATAATGAATAGTATTAAAATAATCATTATTAAAACATATGTGCCGCACGCAAAGATCTCATCCTGTTATTCTCTCTGTATTGGAAATGTTATGCATTTGTGCATCTGCGATTTTTTATTTTATTTTTTAACATCTGGTTTTGATGAATAGTTCCCAGCATTCCAGACGAACGAATTTTAAGCTAAAAAAACAAAAAAAAAACATTAAATTAAAAAGTATCTCAATAATTATGTATAGGCGCGTTATTTGTGTTATTTATTTCTTTTTCTGTCAGTTTTTTCTCTTTCTATTTTATAGATAGATTAATTAACAAGATTAATTTTATACATTAGTAACTATTTCAAAGCCATTTTTGTGAAAAGTGGTTGTAATTGTAAAAGGGATTTAATTGTAAATTTTTTCCAGTTTGTACGGTATTACTTCTGCTAAAGTCTATAGATCTATTCCTCTCATTTAAATAGTCGAAAAATTTCATATAAACATTTGACACAAATCGAGCTATAGCCATCAAAAAATTATAACTGTGATTTCTACTACTATCGTAAAGAGGGTATACTGAAATTCTATAGACATTGGTAATGGGGAAAACGTAAATGGTTTTATATGTTTTTTGATTTGTAAAACCTGAATGATTAATTTTTGTTGTAATAGCTCATATATATATATATATATATATATATATATCTTAAATTACTACAGAACGTATTCACACCTTAAATGAATTTCACCTTAATAAATTTAACACAACTGCTTTTTTTTAACTTTTCAATTGCTGTAGTATCGTGTATAACGACAAATATATAGAGTATATCACGAAGTACTGTCGGGAGTCTTATAACCTATTATACTCGTCAAAATAATGGAAAAAGTACATACAAACATACGTCCTAAAATGCTTGCATTGCGAGTTACGGCTAGAGAAATATTTATCTCGGATTTCAGCTACCCTGCTGAAATGAAAGTTTTAGGGCATTAACAAAGGGGAAAAATTAGTGATTTCTTATGATTTTTGACCTGAAGAATCGAATAAAATAGATCTTAGAACCGTATGTGCAGTTTTGTTTGAGAGATTTGGGGTGAAAACCAATGAATTGGGGTAAAAAACCCTGTTTTTTACGTTTGATGTACAATAACTTTATTAAATGGGTAATAAACGCATAAAATTGTTACAAAAGAATTTTCCTGTCAAAAACCGTTAGAAATCAATCACTAATTCTGCCCCTTAATAAAGTTCTAAAAATATTAGTACGATTTCATTTTACCGGGGTAACTAAAATCCAAGCGAGAACTTTCACTTGCCATAAATCGCAAACAAAGCATTTTAGGACATATGTTTATCTGAACGTTTTGCATTACTTTTATGTGTAGAATAGGTTATGAAAGTGTCGGGGGAGAACTTCGTGATAAACTATGTCTATATATTTGTATATAATAATGTAATAATATAATAATAATAATAATAATAATAATATAATAATATAATACATTATAATAATATAATTTATAATATTTATTATTATTATTTCCGATACTCCCCTTTAGGGAGTGCGAGAACTTGAGCCAGTCATGGCTTTACTTCCTTCTCTTTTCTTTTCTTTCCAAAACCTTTTCATCCGTTCACTATGTTTCTTCTTTCCTCCTCTGTTCATCTTATTCCTATCGTTTCTCTTTTTTGCTCGTTTTCACTCTTATTATTTCTAATTTCATTCCTAAATTTTCTTTTGTATTTCATTTCTTCTACTGAGATGTTCAGTCGTTCCAGGTCGTCTAGTGTTTCTTTCATGCAAATGGAATTTACTTGTCTTCACGATGTTGAAAATTTTCTTAGTTTATCTTCAGCCATTCTGCATAAGTGTCCGTAGAATTGTCGGTGATTGAGTCGGTGCTTTCATATTATTCCTTTGCGGATCGTTTGATCCAGGTTCCGTCTCTTGGGTTTTTCCGTTCTTGCTTCTCGATTTTATGAATTTCGGTTATTCCTCTGATTATTATTATTACTGAGTTTCTGCTGCATACAAGGCCTCCGGCCGGACAACTGTACTGTAATGCCGTAGTTTCTCATTGCGAGAAACTATCCTTTTGTTATAGTAGTGATTCCATATAAGCTGGTACGCCTTATATGTAATATATATATATGTATACATGAGCTTTGGGGTAATTTTCATTATTTCTGATTAAAAAAATTGTTTCACCTACAACTGAGGATTTGGACATCCTCAGTTCACAAAGTTGAAATTTCAGTTTCAGAATACTGAAATCTAGATTATGAAATTCAGTATGCATACGCGCGAGAATGTTCAATGAACCGTTTTTTGTGTTGTTGATTTATGTGTTATGAGGATTCATTCTATTAATCTTTTTTAGAAGACGAAGCAGATTTGTGGAGGGATATTGGAGAGAATGTTTTACCCTAATAATAATTGAATTTCATTAGCACTTTACACGTCTAGGGGTTTTAGCTTAATAACTTATAATCTATACTATTACAAAAAGAGGAAGAGGGTGGTTTTTGTTTGTTCGTGATAAACAAAAAACCACTCCATCACTCGCAAACAGATTTTTACCCATGTTTGTTGGCATAAATGACAGGGTTTTTTACGTATATTTCTCGTATATATACTCGTGTGTATATATATATATATACACACACACACACACACACACACACACGAGTATGCAGTAATTGAGATTTGCCGGTTGAAGCACATGTTTTAATAAATTGTGCAGTGTGAGTGTCTCACTGTGTGAGCTGGGCTTGAACTGATGAATAATTCGAATCAAACGAATGCATAATATTACAAAATTAATAGAATTAAATTTACGTTAAATAAAATAATATTAAATAAATTAAAAAATTTTCTATATAACAATATTGGGTTTCCCATGGGGACTGTGCGTGATACTAGAGTGTTTAGGTGATGCGAGCACCTCGTGTGAGGCTAAACCAATCATCAACGTCAACTGGTTACAAACAGAGTGCCCCTGGGGCGCTGTTTTGGGAGGTGCAATGGGGTGTTCTTATAATATCTCTGCAAACAATCGTCCGATTTACAAAATTCAAACGAGGTATTTGTTAGTAGGTTGAACACTAACTTTTGCATGCATCAAACTTCTCTAGGGTTTGAGGATGTGGTGGACTCATACCCAGAAATAGATTGTTTTAAAGTAGAAAAATTTGCTGAATTTTATTTTTTCACTGTTGAGCAGATATTTAAAAGATACTGTAAAATTATTTTTGTGATTTGCTGTGGAATCTATTATATCATTATCTATTTAGCTGTGGAAAATATTAAATGGTCATAATTTTAGTTAGAGTGTTGTAACGTGATTTTTATTTATATAAAAATTATTGGTTTTAAATCAATTTGAGTTGCTCTCCCAGGTAGTCCTCTGAATGTGGTGGTCTCATACAAAAAACAAATTATTTAGAGGAAGGACCATTTGCTAAATTTCATTTTTTCTATGCTTCATGGTTGAAAAGCTATTTAAGGATTACAATACCTTTATGAAGTTTCTGTGTTTGTAAAGCACAAATGCTTGAAGCTCATATTAATACTTAAAAATATTAGATATACATGGTAAATATATGAAGCTATTAAATAAATAAAATAAGTAAAAAAAACTTGTGTAAGGATTAATGAAAATTCTATAAGCAGATATTATTTTTGTGCATCTTCAAAGATATTTAAGATACAGATTTTTTTATTTTTCAAATATTATATAATATTCAATTAATAAACTACTTTCTGTTTATTTAAAAGAAAATCTTTTTATTTTACTTAAAATAGATCGATAAGAATAACAAGTAATTTGGTAAAAATGGCAATTTAGGCGTACAAAATGTTTTTCGTAAACCTTTTATTGTGCTATGTTAATGCAGACATTCTTTGTTGTTTGGTCTGATTGAATTTAGCAGTATTATGTTTTAGGAATAAGTAACTACTATTATTTTTTTATGACTAAAATATTCTATCTTTGCCGTAAAGTAATTCCAGGAAAAGAAAAAAAAAAGAATTTACTAAATTTTTCCTGTAAATGATTCATACTTACGGGCACGAATCGATGACTGGCAGCCCTATTTTGTATCTCTAAAAAGTGTTCTGATTTTTGAAGGAATTTTTTCTAAGAGTAATATTTCTGATGGAATAATAAAAATAATAGTGATAATAAGCTTTGTGTTTTATTAAAAGAATACAAGCAAGCAATAGTATGGATTAATTTTGTTGCAAACTAAATCAATTTGATTGTATCACAAAGATTCATTATCAAATAAATAAATATAATGTTTGCCTGTTTGTTATTGTATTACGTAAGATTCAACCGACTGATTATTTTCAAATTTGAAAGAAACATTCGTGTTGTGCCAGGGAAGGTTTTAGGCCATCGACTGAAGCACTAACTCCCTTGAAGGTTAAAGTATTAAAAATATTCATTATTTCTTCGCACCCAAGAGGGCTGAGTTGTGAATTAAAGATATTCGTTAAGGAAAAAAATAGATTAATCCATTTACTTCATTATTAAATTTCTGCCACCACGGCAAAGAAATAAGTTATAAATTTTTCGTTGTAAAAGGTGTGTGTATTTTAGTTACCATAGTTACTATTATTCTACCCACCGGGCTGGTCTAGTGGTGAACGCGTCTTCCCAAATCAGCTAATTTGGAAGTCGAGAGTTCCAGCGTTCAAGTCCTAGTAAAGGCAATTACTATTACACGGATTTGAATACTAGATCGTGGATACCGGTGTTCTTTGGTGATTGGGTTTCAATTAATCACACATCTCAGGTATATGGTCGAAATGAGAATGTACAAGACTACACTTCATTCACAATCATACATATCATCCTCTGAAGTATTATCTTAACGGTAGTTACCGGAGGCTAAACAGGAAAAGAAAAAAATTACTATTATTCTATCTTTTATAATTTAGTTCCTGTTTAATTTTTCTATAAAGCATGAATACTATAATTATTATTTATCAGATTTATTCTCAAAACCATGAGGATAACAGTACGGGGATCCAGGAGGTGGAGCCTTCTGGATAGATAGGAACGGCGAATAAAGCAACCTCTGCAGTTGTCCAGGGCGCCGGTCTTCTTGGCAAATTGGAAATGGCGAGTGCAGCGATCTCTGTGAATACTGAGTTGACCCGTTGGCCCCGAGGAGCCCGTGAGTTGGCTCCGGGATTCGCTTGGACTGATCTGAGCCCCGAGGGTCCATGTTCTGGCTAGAAGGGCCGACTAGTATTTTATAAAAATTAATGTTTGAAAAAGATTCTGGCTAAATTTCTCCTCCACAATAAATTTTATCGTTTAAAATTTTTCTTTATTTTCTCTTTCATTCTATTGACCTGAAATTTTTTGTTAACAAACTTTTTCTTGGTCAAAAATTGTTTTTGTGTGTGTGTGTGTGTGTGTGTGTTTAGAAATTACATGTAGATATTAAGTTTTTCTTCAAATAGGCCAAACAACGTAATTCAAGATTTTTCACAACCTTAGAAAATTGAAATAGTAGTAATTTTTGAAACTTTTTGCTGTTTCATCAAAGTACTTTAAAACTAAGTTGGTGAACTTTTCTTTTGTTTACGAGATAAAAAAAGTTAGTTTTTTGATGTAGTAATTTTTTTCTACCGAATCACGGAATAGAATACATTTACATAGTTCTACGTATACAAATGACGGAAATGTTGAGTTTATTTCCAGTATTTTAAAATACAGTTTTTTCCCTACTCCCCTGTGCCGGAAATAAAATCAACTAAAACTTCCCACCCACCGGCTGTGAATCCAGTACGGCAATTCGGCTCATCCGGTTGGATCTTTTGGGCCTGCCTCAAATCCCCAGAAGGGGGTAACCGTGCCCGTCAACGTCGTTCCCAGGCCACCCTCCAGGAACCGGGTCTCGGTCTTTTGCATTGCCAGCCTCTAACCGCCGGAGAAGGGGTCCAGGTTTGACTATGTCGTTCCCAAACACCCATCCGACGGCTAGGCACAGTCTGCTCCTGATAAACGGAACTCTTTTAATTGTAATTTCTCAGTGATTCACCGTAAGGAATGAAAGATTTAGAATCCGTTAAATCATAAATTTTCATTGTTTTATCTTCCTAATTTTCTAGGAATTGATTTATTTCGCGGATAGGCCTGTAAGGATCACTTCATCTGGTTTCTTTCTTTTTCTGCCAGAAGTTTTTTAATATTTCGGACTGTTTAACTCTTCTTTCTTCTGTCCTTTCTCCTTTGTAGAGTTTTTTATTTTCAGCTATTGGAACCTTTAATTAAAAAATCTTCCTTCAATATACCTTTCGGTCCGGACAGTCTTTTTCTGTAATATTGATTTTTTTAAAAGCTCTTTTTCATCTGTATAACATAACCTCCTTAACCGTGTTAGTTCCATAGTTTATCGATAATGTGGTTCTTTAGCCTTTACTGGATTATTCGAACCTGTGTCCATAAAATTTTAGTCGTCTTTTTTTTACAGTCTCTTTTTTGTTAAAAATAAATAGAAGTTTGTTATTCGCACATGTTTTTATGACTGAAAAGTTATCTAGTTTATTAAAAAAAGTAAATAAATAATAGTCTTCATTGTAAAATACAGCAGTAAAAAAATTCCATTTTTAAAACAGGATTATTCATCATTACAATCTAATCTATTTTACTTTACAGTTCGTACAAAATTGTATGAAAAAGATATACGGCGAACGTTACAGAAGAGATGTAAAATTATTTTATAGACGGTATCGGCAATACTCATAAATGCAGTAAATAAACATTAACTTTATAAAAAACATTGTTAATTTAAAAATAAGCAATTTCATTTTAATTAAAACTAACCACTTTCAGCTTTTTTTTCTTTATAAAATAATTTAAACATTTATTTCTGTTATTAAACTTTTTATTTCTGTGCTTAAATTTTATTTTAAGTTGTTTTAAAGTTTTATTACTTACTACTATCTTAATACAAACAACATAAAAGTATAATTATGTTGTTTTAAATCGATATTTCATCTACTTTTCATTTAAAATTCAATACAGAAATTTAGAATAGGTAGTTATAAATTTATTACAGATTTGCACAGAACAGAAAAATCTTGTGTATCTTTATAGTAGCTATAAAAAAGATATTGTCATATGCAGTAACGTTTTATATATTAATAATAAAAATACAAAAAAATGTAATGTAATACCGATATAAGTTATTTAAATCATAATTCCTGTGCGTTAATAAATTTACGTAAGAATCTTTTAAATACGTCTAGAGAAATGATGTTCTGAAAATCTATATTTAACGCTTACAATTTACTAATAATATTATAAGTATTCTGATAAGTAACACGTAGTAATTACAGACACATTGAATGCTTAAATCTTAGAATGCCGTGTATTATACAAATGATTGGAGTAGAAATTAATTTTTATTTCTATCTGAAAAAAAAAAAAATAATTTTCTGGTATCATAGCTCTAGAGTTACACTGCAAGAAGGATAATGTGGTAATCAACAAGAAAAATGAATTTTTTCGCATTTTTCACGTTTCACGACCCAGGGACCTCAAAAAACAAATGTAGGGGGGTTAATGTTCGTACTTAAATGTTGAACGTATATTAGTGTGTTTAAATCTTAATAACTTTTGGCTGGATAAACCGATTTTGGTGAAATTTTGTGCAGAGAATCGTGTTCTATATAGAGTAATTTGTTGGTAAAAGTCGGGTCGGTATCTCCAGGAAATGGATTAGATAATTTTTTTTTTGCGTCAGTTTCCTCAAACTTATTCATATATAAACCCATTTTATATTAATCTAAGTGAATGCATACACACATAACTTGCCATTTAAAAAAAATTGCCCTCAAATTCTCCTCTTTCCTAAAAATCGAAAATAGCTATCTTTTTATTTATGGCATTTTTTTAACGGATTTTTTTTTAGTGTTTTCCTAGGCATAGTATAGTGTAAATGACCCCTCCCCCCCCTGAAAAAATAAATTTTGGGAGAAAATTGCGGGTTGGGAATCTGATAAAAATATCAATTTTTTTTCTGTTTTTCAAAAATCTTTTTGGTTTATTTAAATATTTAATATTATTAAAAAATTTAAATAATAAACTTTTAGTAATAATATTTCAATAAAATTTCATCATAATTCACCCCCCTCCCCGCACAACCACGAAGGAAAGAAATCTTTGATAACTTTTTAACCAATTTTTTTTTATTTTCCTAAGTATAGTAGTAGTGTACGTAACCCTCCCCCCCCAAAAAAAAACAGGGGGTAATATTGGCTCGGAGCCGATTCAACTTTAAAAATATCGATATTTTTAACTTTTTTAATTTATCATTATTTTCCCATTATTATATAAGAATAAATGCCAAGAAAGTAGAAGAACTGTGTTGTCAGGTTTTTTTAAACTTTTTTAAACTGTCAGGTTTTTTAATAAGGTATAGATATTATTTATACCTTAATATAACTACCCTTAAATCGTGTTAGGTATGTTAAATAATGTAAAGTACTACCTGCTTATTACACCAATTAATTAATCGGTAGGTTAATTTTCATCGTAATTTTTTTTTGGATCTTAACTGGATCACTAGACATTTTGTCGTAGAATACGGTCTCCGATTTGTTTCCATCCGAATTATTAGCTAATCCTAATAAACAGTCATCACGGTCATGTAGAGTCTGCTATATTATGTATGTATTAATTTAAGCGAAGCCTTTATGATTTGGTTACTGAAGCTATTATTATTTTTGAGTAATTAGGAAGTTGGTTATTTGAAAATAATTTTATATATATGTAAATTGTTAAAATTTATATATTTTAAACTTTTATAACATCGTTAATTTTTAAATTTCCGAATAGACTTTAGCTTTAAATTCTGAAAATAAAAGTAGAAAAAAAAGTTAGGTATTTAGAAAGCGTAAGTTGCACATTTTAGATCAACAAACACTGTTCAATACAAAAAAAAAAATTATTGCTTTTTTTTCGAAGGTGGAGGGGATCGATATCAATAGCTATTCCCATCGAGATTTTTAGAATCTTTGATAGCTCCCATTAACGTCTATAACTTACATACACTCTTTACTGGCCTCTCTTTTTTTGACTTTCAACTAATGATCCTTCTTGCTATGCTTTAATCAGTCCTCTTTTCCCAACCAGTATAGCTTTCCTATTCTAAATTGTTCAAATAAAGCTTTAACCTCCTCATTACTTTATTTTTTCAATTTTTCTTTCATTTAATCTTCTCTATTTTTAATTTCAAATGCCTCTAGCTTTTCTCTTTCTGTTTTTCTAACATCCATGATTCACATCGGTTCTTCTTTACCGATGTGAATCGTGCGTGGTACAATAACTATTTCTTTCTATCTTTAGTTATCGTTATTCTTGTTTTTAATTTATTTTCACTTTTGCAGTCTTCTGTTAATAATGTATATTGTACTAGTTTATCTGTTCTTTCTTATTTTGTGCAGACATTAATTAGTTTATTTTCTCCTATCGTTATTATTTTCCTAATCCTAATTCTTATTCCGTTTTCTGTCGTAGTATAACTAATTTTGAAATCATTTTCTAAATATCCGTAGTTTCATCTAAAAAGAGACATTTATCTGCGAAACTTATGTAATTATTTTTCTTTTCTCTTACTCTGATTCCTTCATGTTCTTCTAGAGCATTTTGGGAGGATTTGAAACCGTAATCTTTTATCTGTACACTACAAATTTTTTATTTATCTTTTTATAAATGAACATTGTTACTTAAATCTTATCAGTAACTTAACGATTAGGGTGAAAATTTTTAGCAAGTTCCTTCTATAATTTTTGAGAAAAAAAAATGAATTCAGTTCTGTTTACCAATATGTTGGACAAAGCTTGAAATTAATCCGTAGTAGCTTATTTGGGAATTAATTTATTAACAAATTTTTTCAATCTAAATGTCAAAATGTAGTGAAATTTACTGTACTTTTGAGTATATATCCATCTGCGCCTCTGGGAATTTTGTGTTTTGAATATTAATGTATTTTTACTTAAAATGAATGTATTAATGATGTATAACGTGACAGGTTAATAATGTACACCATTATAAACTTTACCCACAACCTCAAAATAATTAATTTAACTTAATTCGGTTAAAATTTTCGTCATATTAATAATAAATTTTCACCCTCGTGCTTGTATGGAAGTCTTTTATTAGGCTAATTAAAAAAAAATTGTTTAATTTTCACTAAAACAAGTATTTTTTTTTAACTTTTAATGTAAAAATAGTATACAAATTTTCCGCCTTGTACGTATCTATCGCTGCCAATCCTGAAGCATTTACTGTAACGGTCCATGAACTTCAAAATATCTTCATCATATTTCGTAGCAGTTTCATTTAATTCCTGTTTAACTGCTTTTTTTTCTAATCCATTTGCTAGTTGATTGTAACCCAAAATTTATAATTACTTTTAAACTAAAAGGAAAAATTCCCGTTTAGATATATTTCCAGAAGCAAAATTCCCATTTTTACCGATTGAAATCGCTTGGAACTGTGTTTAAACTATGTGATAAGTGACTGGAAACTTCCCGCTCGAATGTTTCCAGCAAATGGCTTGTTAACAGCTGTACAATGTGGATCGCATTATCTTTTAAAAACACAGTGTTCTTTGGTTATTGCCCACACCGGTGATCTTGGATAACTCAGTGCAAATTATGATGCGTTTCACAAAAGGATTGACAAATAATCTTGCCCAGAGAAAGCGATTTCTATTAGTATTACTATTTCCTCAGTTGATATCCGTCTGTCCGTTACAGCCGTTACAGAAATGTTAGTGGTAGTGAAAGGACCCCTTTGTAAGTCTCCATTGTATCAGCGAGACATAAAGTGTAAGTGACCTCAAAGGTCACTTACACTTTATAATAAGTGTGTTTTAAAACTTGTTTCAAATTAAAAACTGGCTTAAAACTCGATATTGTTTAAAATTTTTCACTTTTTATCAAGTGTCAGCAAGTTTGTAAAAGATATTTCTTTTTTCCATGTTACAGCACTGATCATATTATATAATATTGTAAAGAGGTTGTATTGGTATTTTTTTAGTTTAGTCTCATTGTTATAACTGGTAAAGATTGCATCCTCTCATTTAAATTTGTCAGATGAATTTTATTTATCTAATGTTAGTAGTATAATCTTAGGTAATTTTTATCATGTATAATTATTTTTCCAATATATAAGAATAAATAACCGATACCAAGAAAGTATAAAAAAACTTTGTTCTCAGATTTTTTTTTTTACGTAATTTAATGCCCCATAGATAGCTAAGATACTCTCTAATCGTGTTTGATTTTATTTTATGTCGTATTATATCAGTTTGTCCCTTTCGTTATATATTTGGGTAATTTCATTTAGGGGTGGGGAATTATAAGCCTAATTATTTTACTTTTTTTTAACTTTATGCCTTAAAATTTGATTTACTGATTTTAATCTTTGACTTCTGAATTTGATATATTATGGTTTGATTCGCCAAAAAAGTTATGCTACTCTTTGACGGATTTTTTCCACTTCATCACTCGGCACAACCTTTACTAATATATTTTTGCAAAATGAATGGTTTTTTTTTTATCAACTAAAATTCACTAATAATATTTATAATAATATCAAATATTGTCGTATAAATATTTGTAACTTTTGAATATACATCGATTGTTTAGTTTTCCTAATTAATTCTAGAGAAGTACGTTCGTTTACGAGAAAATATGTTATGAACATTATTCGTACTTTTATATTAAATGGCTTAACACACTTGTTACACCATTTTTTAACTAATTTGTATTTTTCCCCTGTATAAAAATAAATTAATATATCTTCTTCTAGTATTTTTATGTATCGTATATTTTAAATAACATTTTCCTGATTTCTTTTTTATTCAATTCAGTCTCATTTAATATTCAGCACGATTAGCTTTGTTTAATTTAATTTATATTAGCATTGTTGTAACATTATATGTTGTTTAACATATGCGCATATGTATTTTAGAAATCTCTATTGTTATTATTTGTATAATGTACGCTGAAAATATAACAAATTCATCTAAACAGCTTGTACTGACAAGTTTTGTTAATATTATTATGTTTATACTATATGTTGATAAAATATTTTTATTTTCATTCGCGTTATGTTTTGCTAGACTTGAACTTTACATTCTGGTAAGTTAAATTAATTAATTCTGGTGGAGTATGAACTATTTTCAGAAACAGATTATGCATTTTGTAAGTGTGTTTGCATGTGTTGTAATGTATGTTAATGTATAATATTGTGTTACATTGTATTAACTCTACTACAAAATGGAATAGAATTGTTGAAATGTCGACTGTTAATTTAGTTAAATTTTATTAGTTTTTTTTATGTACGTCGTATGGTAGCTAATTTATTTTAGAGTAAAGACTTACCCCTTTGTTTTTTGTATCGTATTATTATTTAAATATAAGTTTAAAGAAAATTTATGTTATTTTATCTTTATTTTTTTAATTTTTTTACTGCGTCAAGATGAATAAAATCATTACTTATTTCTTCATTAAGCTACTTTTTATTTTTAATATTTCAATACTGTAAAGTATGACGTTGTAATAACTATTTTTAATATATTCTTCTTAAATATTAACTGTAAAAATTACACACTTAAAAGTTTAATTTGTTCAAAAATGTTCAGTTAAAATAAAAGAAAAAATGTAAGTTTCTGGTAACCCAGAATATTTCTTACATACTCTTCAGTATACCGTATGCTTGTGTATGTATATGATTAATCTGTATATGTACAAGGTTATTGAAGGAGGTTGCTGCAATTTAAAAAATCGTATCAGAAACTATTAGAGATAATCAAATGAGTATTTTGTTTTTAAAAATTCACCAACTCAGAAACTTTTTTTTACATACCTTATAATGTATCAACATGAGTTCCGTCGGTCGCTCTGTAAACATCCAACCAATAAACGACTTCTGCCCAGGTCCACTGGATCATGACAGGTATAACTATGGCAATAATAGCGGTGATGCGTTGTCTTAAATGTTGTACATTTCTGATTGATTCACTGTAGAAAATGTTTGTAACGTATCCCCCATTCAAAAAAGTCTAGGGGATTCAAATCTAGGCTACTCGGAGGCCAAAGCACAAGACTGGGTCTACCAATCCAACGATTGGGAAATCTTTTGTTGAACACGTGTCTAACGCCTAGGCTAAAGTATGGGGGTACCATCTTGTTGAAATATTACGGCAACGTTACATTCTTGTTTGATTTGGTCATGTTACGGGAAAACCGTTGTAGCAAGTTTAAATAAACATTCCGTGTGATAGGCTCATAAAAAAAGAACGGGCCGATCACACGATCGGACATTAAACACGTTTATTTTTGGGGAATCTCTGACGTACTCAATAATTTCATTGGATTACTGAGATCCCCATATCCAACAATTATGCCGGTTGATACAACCGTTGACATGAAATTTGCTTCATTCGTAAACATAACACGTTTTGAAAATGTTTCAACATCGTCAATATTATTAAGTATTTTACTTGCAAATTCAACACGTTTAGGACGATCCTTAGGTTTAATTTGATGTTTTAGCTGAATTTTTTAAGCGTTAAGGCGTAAACGCTTGTGCAACACATTTTGAATAGTTGTCTTTGGAGTTCGTAACTTCGTCTAGAAATTGATTTTTTAGGTCTTCTTGAACAACTTTGGCGTATACGCTCAACTGCTTCGTCACTCGTTTTGGGCCATCCGAGGAACTTTTTCACTTCCACGCTGCCAGATTTCTTAAACTGCTCGTACCACCGTCTAATATTGTTTGCTCGAGGGGGATCGTAGCAATAAACACGCCGAAAAGTCCGTTAAACAGTTATAACTGATTTGTACTTCGCTAACCACAAAACGCATTATGCTATAGGCGTTGTGTGCATCGGCTCAAGGTCATGTCTAAAGAAACTTGATAATATCCCGATTACTTTGCAGTACCATCTTATACTTTATCTCAATTTCATTGGGAGATATGATTTTGATTTTTATTGCTACCACCTTTCTCGGTGACGTGTGTGCGTATGAGTGTTTATTATTAATAAAAATATTCTTTTCGATTGATTTTGATTTAAAAGCTGGCAATGTGATCGCAATAATTTTTCCGGATATATTTAACCTCATTGTCGGTTAGAGTAGAACTATTTTCCTCTATGTTCCGGTTTTCATAACTTCAGTTCCCTTATACAATATATTATCATCTTAAAATTTTATTATTTTATATATATATACATACATCCCAGAAATATTAAGCAATATATATATATATAAACCTTTAACTCATCTATCCATTATTCAGAATTGTGAGCTATTTGTTTTCTAATAGGCCTACTGTAATAGCTAGAAAGTTAAAAACTATCTATAATATATAACTATATTTTTTATTCCATAAAAAATGTATTTCCAATTTGGCAGTTGTTAATGAGAAAGACTAAGATTTAAAAATATTCCATTTACTTCTCAATAATTAAAAAAAAATTTTTTTGTATTATTTGTGTAATTTTAATGGTTGTAGATGACCTGATGTAAGTCATAAATACATTCTAAAAACAGGATAGAAAATACAGTTAATAAGCATCCCATGCCAGGGTTTACCTAGGGAAAATGAGGAGTGGAGTAGTCTCTTCTTGCCTTATTCACCACTACTATGAGTGATAGCTTTATACTATTTAAAACAGGGACTGACTGTCTAGTGAATCGCGTTATTATCAGAGTAAGCAATTATGATTAACACTTCTGATTAACCCTTTAACTGTATGAATTAGGATGTTTTTTCTTGATGAATTAATTCACCACATAAGCTACTTATAGGTTATAGCTTATAAATTTCATGCAATAAGATAAATTTCTTGAATCAGAAAATATTTCATGCCATGCATGACAGAGATTTTTTTACGATTTTAAAATAAGCTATGCTAAAGGATTATTGAAATAACTAAACAAATCCTCAAAACCTTTTACAAAAGAATTTTATTGAAAATTTATAATTTGTCATTTAGATTGTTATAACAATCATTATCTCAGTAAATATTTAAGAAATGACATGTAAAAGAGTAAGTAAATAAAATAGAAAATGTATTTTTTTATTTGTAATGTATTATTTTCGTTATATCTTATGAAGATTGTTAAATAATCGAAATGGGCATGACCATTTTACCTTATTATTATTTTTTAAATTGTTTTTGACCATTTTCTTGATTTCATAAATCAGATAACTGCATGAATCCTTCTTTCCTCAATTTAGGCGTATTTGGATGAAACGTTTTCCAAATATTAACAATTTTTCCAAGCAAATATCTCGAGTGATTTTAAACGGTTATTGAAGACATTAAAAAACCATTTACTGCGTTGATGTTTATTAAAACTTCAACCAATATATACCAGTTTTATAGTTTTTAAAAATAATCATTCTGACGGAAATATTCATTATTTAAAACATCATTAAAAAATGTAAAACCATCAGCCGAGTACGACCAAATCAGGTGAGGTTAATCGAAATTTACTTATTTGAAAGTAAGGGTGTACATTCAATTTTTTTCGCGTTGCATTTAGATGTAAATTTTTGTTAAAAAAGCTGGCAATGTTTTTCATGACTTTCCCGGTTATAAATAATAAAATTTAAAAGATTTAGAGCCGAAAAAATAAATTTTAACAAATATTTCTTTAAAAATGTTAATTTATAAGTTAAGCTTAATAAAATTACTATAGGTAATTTACTATAAGTAAACTTTTTTTCTAATTTTAATACCCTCTTCAATAAAGGATAAAATAAGAAAAGATATTTCTCAAAAAACTTCTACATTTTAGATCCATTTTTTTTTAATTATAGGCATTTTGTATGATTAAAAAAATTATACATTTTTGTTGATGGTCTGCGTATGAAGCACTACACACTTTTAAAACATTTTTTAAACTTAAAACCGATGGAGATAAGGCTAAAGAACAAAAAACATTTAATTCAATTTTAAGAGTGAAAGTTGATTTTTTAAAAATATTTTTTGGATATATATACATATATACATACATACATACATTACAGGTAACAAATTTGTTTTAATAAACTTTTGTTTAAAATACATCTGGAGAAAATGAAACGATGTTTTTCACAATATTCCCTCCACTCTCTTAACGAATCGTGGAAAAAAAGTAATACGATCATTGTCCTATACATAGAAATTTGAAGAAAATCTGTTTGGCCAATCCTGAGATATAAGAGCAAAAACAGCGCGTCACATACGATCATAGGTACGCACTTTTTTTTTAGGCCTAGAATAACTAGTTGGACCCTAAAACGTAAAAATATGTAAAGAACCCGATACCCCGTTTTTGATATGATCACCGTACTTTCTCCTTTAATTTAGCTATTATAGCTATATTCTCCTGGAAAGTAAGAGTATTCAAGTTTTATTTTCTTAGGTACTTTTTGAAAAACCACCGGCTCGGTCTAGTGGTGAACTCGTCGTTGCAAATCAGATGATTTGGAAGTCGAGAGTTCTAATGTTCAAATCCTAGTAAACATAGTTACTTTTACACGGATTTGAATACTAGATCGTGGATTCCGGTGTTCTTTGGGGTGGTTGGGTTTCAATTAACAGATCTCAGGAACGATCGACCTGAGACTATACAAGAATAGACTTCATTTAGATTCATACATATCATCCTCTGAAGTAATACCTTACGGTGGTTCCGGAGGCTAAATAGAAAAATGAGAGAGGTTCTTTTTAAAAATAAAATTTAATAATGAGGTTTTCTAAATGTTTTAAGCTTTTAGAAAATTTATTGAGGAGTAAAATAAATTGTATAAATTAAGTTTCCACTTAACAAAAAATTTTAAAAATTGTAAATCCTAGTACTTTCGGAGATGTTTCTCCATCTTCAGGGATTTTCTAACAGCTGTTAATTTAAACTCAAATCAATAATCTTTTTTAAATTAAACTGTTATGTTCATAACAGTTGTCGTCAAGAATAAAATTATTTCGTACGTGAATAAGACAGTAACGTCATGTTTGTAAGGTGTTTGCGACTATTATTTAAATAATTATGACTGTTATGAACACAACAGTTTAATTTAAAAACGATTATTGATTTGAATTTTAATTAAAATATTTTAGAAAATCCCTGAAGATGGAGTAACAGCTCCGAAATTACTAGTATGTACACTTTTTAAAATTTGTTGGTAAGTGGAAATTTAATTTATACTATCGTATTAATATCAACGATGCCAAATGCGTAGTATGTTAAATGTAAAATAAATTACCTTGGAATTTTTATCACTGTTTTCAAAAAATAATCAAACTTTGAAGTCATTGATAGCGCATCAAGTATTAATAAATTTTGTTCGTAAAGTTTGGTTTATTTTTTAACATGTTCATTATTATTCGTGGTTACCGCTAAGCATTGTTTGTTCTGTATCGTGTATAATTTATTACATATTAGCGATGAATGATTTGTATTTCTTTTATGCAGATTATAATGTAAATGCATGTTTATATATATATATATATAAAATAATTATTATTACAAAAACATTTTGATTTGTTTCAATTTGTTATGTTTATTTAAAATAATGATTACTGTTATTTTAAATTGTTGTGGGAGTAAATAAACAGTTAAAATAATAGGTAAAATAGTTAGTATAGATGTATATATTTAATAATACACTTTACGCTTTGCATAAATTTATAACTTTCATTCTTTAGTATTCATAATACCTTATAAATTCATGCACGCATGCATATGCATACAGTTCTGTATGGAATTAATACCCGCGCGCTCTCATACACACTTAACTAGATAAATGTTATCGTTTTTTTTTTAAATTCTTTTACAGAATTATTTTACGTGTCTACGTATGTTTCTAATGGTTATTATTTAATTTCTTGAATAACAACTTAAGTGACTACTTGGATTTTTTTTCTTTAATTTGACGTAAATTGATGAACTTACATTGTAAGAAAATAAAATGAGTTTTTTACATGGCGATTTTATAAATTATTCTTTTATAAAATTGCTGCAAAGAAATCAATAACGAAAGAAAATTAATTCACGGTTGTCAGATGAATATTCTATAACTGTCATTGTTCCTTAATTATATAATAAGAAATGGTATATTGTATTAAACTTTTAAATTTGAATAATAAACCGTGTAATTATATGAATAAAACTGATTGAAGGATAAAAGCATTGAAAAAATAATAGAAATAATTATTTTACACTAATGGAGACAATACTGATTTTCGTGGTGGAGTGGTAGCGTCACGGCCTTTCATCCGAGAAGTCACGGGTTCGAATCCCGGTCAGTCATAGCGTTTTTCATACCGTACAAAAATTTCATTTTCAAATCTCACGCAGAAGTTTCAAGCGTGTGTGACGATATTGGCCAAGCTTAATAAAATAGAAATAATTATTTTACAAAATTACTTATTAACTAATTTATTGTAAAAAAAAGCTGACAACAAAGTTATAATACTTTTCTGACGTCGGTTTCTGTATTCACATTAGTGGAAAAATGTTATGCAAGAAAAGGGTGACCTATGATTTTTTTTTGTGATAGGGTGAGTTATGACGAAGTTTTATTGTAAAATTATCATATGTTAAATAAAATAAAAATAATTTTAAAAACTAAAAAAAAATCGGGGTTTTTCTGCTCCCTAACTCCAAAATCCATTTCAAGAAAATTATTTGGTGATTTTGTTTCCTATGTAAATGGAAAGTAACTAAAAAATGTACAATCAGTAAAAAATTACCTAAGATTTCTTTTTTAGTTGTAGGAGGTGAATTATGATGTAATTTTATTGTATTATTATTAAAAGTTTAAATATACTAAAAATGGTTTAAAAAATTTTAAAAAATCGATATGTTAAAAATTTAATTAACTTCTCCACGCTCATCATTGTGCAGAAAATAAGTTTTTTTTTTTTTTTGGATCGCTTGCACTACTATTACTACTATGCCTAGGAAAACATTAAAAGGAATTCGGATAAAAGAAATATATGCAATAATCAAAAATATAGCTTTGTTTCGATTGTTTGTGAAGAGGAAATTTTGGGCCAATGCTTTTTTAAAAATGGAATACAATGGGAGACAATATTAAAAAATTAACCCATTTTCAAATTTTAACGTTGGTATTCCAAAAAAGATGAAAGAGGAATGGAATACCTTTTTGCCCCTTGTGATTTTTTCGAAAAATTCATCGTCGAGATATAAGCAACAAATTTGTTCAACAAAAGGAAACAGGAATGCATTACGGCTTGCTGCATGTCCATGCGTTACACGCATGTACATTAACATTCAAATTTTTATTTATGTAGCACAACGTTTCTAAAAAAAAAAAAATCTGGATGATTATTATATTTAATGTTAACATTTTATGGAAAGAACAAAAAAGCACTAAATAAAAAAATTATTAAAAAAAACAAAAAAAAAATGAATATACTCTATATATTTTTACTCATCTACCTAGAATAACTATGGAAAACAAAAAAAAAAATTATTAAAGATTTTTTTCTTTGTTTCTTATTGGTATTTTTTCAGATACAGTCAGCGATGTGAAATTTAATATCACATTCTTCTAAATTTTATATCGTATTTGGGTGCTTGATACTTTTTACAAAGTGGAGGCTGTTAAATTCACCTATGAATCTCATATACGTAAAATGCAGAAGATAGAATTTCATACCGCTGACTAACTTACTGTATCCTGGAAAAATACCTTTAAGAAAAGAAAGAAAAACTTGTTTAATTATTTTTTGTTCGTTTTTCATAATTATTCTAAATGATAGATGTAGATTATTAAATGGTAATTTTTTTAGTTAAAAGTTTTCATTATTGTTACATTTCAGTATGGAATCCTAAGTTTTTAATTTGAACTTTTATTTATTTAATGTTTTAAGATAACGTAAGGAAATTATTAAATATTAATGCTGATGAATCGTATTTTAATTTTAACGGATTCTTTATTTAATCGATTCTCTTTATTTGAAGAATTATAAAATTTTAATTAATGTCGTAAAAAACTTATTTTCTTGTAGTTAACATTTTCTTCCTGTTCTTTAGTTTGTATACGAACTGTTGCTTTGGGCCTCTTTTCGTCTCATTTCACAGTTTCCTCCGAAATTCAGTCGGGAAAAGTTGAATTTACTTTGTCACGGCCTGCCTCTATTTCAGTTTCAGTTCTGTATACAAGAGCTCCACAAACGTCGTTTCTCGTTTGTATTTGACTTGTTTCGCTTTCAGCCGCTTGTTCTTCATTTCCCAAATGATGAATACATTAATGTGACATAACATATAACCTTCTCCTTTGTTACTGATGCTGTTTCTTGTCATCGCCCCTCTTTGTTTTCGTCTCTGTCTGTCTTTTTCTCTCTCACTCTCTCTCTCTCTCTCTCTCTCTCTCTCTCTCTCTCTCTCTCTCTCTCTCTCTCTCTCTCTCTCTATCTATCTATCTATCTATCTCTATTTATCTCTTAATTTATATTTTTCTTGTTAATATTATATTCGCTATTTTTTAGTTTGTAATTTCCATTTCATTTATTAATTTTTTATCTCATTTTTAACTTATTTCAAATACTTTTTCTGAATTTTTTATATATTCCTCTGTGATAAACCTGTATTCCTACTTATAATTTACCTTATCTTTCTTTTTATTAATAATAATTAGTGTTACCTTGCTGCACCACAACATTATTATTACAAAGTAATCTTATATATTTTAAAAAATCAGGTAAAAACGTATTAATATATTATATATATATATATATATATATATATATGTATATATAATGTACTAAAAAAAGTATAAATCGATTAAAAACCTATTTCATGTACTACAACCCTCTTGTTTTTCTCTCTCTTTTTCTACCATGGGTAAATTCCGTGCTTAAAACCTATTCTAATCCGTCTAGACCTTCTACTGGACGGATCGGAGTGATATGTCACCCCGATTCTACGCTCGGAACGGCCCGCAGATATGTCATCAAACATCGACAGACCTTCAAAGTGATTTTCCTTGCGTGTTGTAACCTCGGAAAGCTCCTCAATTAATTAATAAATTAGGATTTTTTGAGGAATTTCCAGATGAAACTTAAGTTTGGAATCCAGTAACGCTTGATGACATATCTGAGCAGAATAAATATGTAATTTAATAAGCGTACAAGGAAATCATGTGATGTCCATATCACATTTTTTTCTTTTTTTTAATAAAATTTCTAATTGAAGTAAGTTTTAAAGAAATATAGATTCTATCGAAAACATTTTTGCCCAAATGACCCAACTCTGGACCCGAGATGATAAAAAATTAATAGAGAATGTTCAGAATTGTTTTTTTTTTCAAATCCGAATTAGATTAAATTTTTTTAAATAAATGTGTAATTTAAAAATTTTTCCCTTCAGTTATTTTTATTAAAAATATTTTAATAAATAAAATAAAATTATATAAGACCTTTCTTGGTTTAAAATTGTTAATTATTGGCTTCTAAAGTTATACAAAAAATGTAAATTGATTTATGTAAATAAATACCATAAGTTCTTTCAATTTTTTTTTTCATAATTGAGCGCCCTTTCACATTCACAGGAATGAATCGAAGTGATTAATAATTTATTCATGAAAATTCAAAGGTTCTTATTTTTTCTTTTTTGTATTGAATCACTACTTCTAAATAACTAGACTATTTATTTTTTATTTTATTTTTTTAATGTTGAATTCTTTTATCATTTTGCAGTAAAATTATGACATATATTTTGTGGTTTTAATTATGACAGGATTTTGTGGTTTCCCGTTGACTTTTTCACTATCCAAAAATACTTTTTTGCTCATCGGCGTGCCAAAAGTCATTTACACCAAAAGTCTCATGATATTTAGCCCTACAAATAACATCTTCAGTGTGTTTATCACAGATATTGCCTATACAGTGTACATCATAACACTTTAATAAAGCATTTTACGTACGTTGGTGGTTTACATCTATTTTTCATATAAAAGAAAAAGCTGAAATAAATATTGTAAAACAACAAACAATGAACCCAAAATTAATAAAAAAACAATGGATTATATTATATATAGCGCTTGTAAATAAATAATCACATAAAATCTTAATAAAAATGATTACCGATTGTAAAAAAGGGTTAAATAGAGTAACGTGAGTAATTAAAAGGTATACGATATTTTGGAAGACCAACGAGAAGGAGTAGATAAAAAATTAGTAATGAGGTTATTAAACATCCTTGTCTTTGGTAAATACGAGAAGAATAATTCTGCTTTATTAATTCTACCTCAGGGTTTTATTATAAATTCATATCCCAGTTTTGTTAATTTTAATTGAAATACATTTTGTTAATTTATGTTTGAAAATATTATATTATTTAAAAGACAAATTTTTTAAAAATAAAATTTATTTATACGTTAGCGAGTAAGAGATTTAATGCAGTCTTACGTATGTTAAAACACCGTTATTTAATAAACATAGTTGTTATTCGCACATGAAAATACTGCTTTATTATTAAGCATGTTTATTACTCATATATTGAAGTGCTTTAAAATTAAAGCACTAATGTTTTAATGTAAACAGTTAAACTTTTAACATACTGTAATCAGAATATGAGAACAGTTTAAATACTTGAATTAGGTAATTAAATTGCATACGTGTTTTAATAATTAAATTTAAACAAATTAAATTATTATTACAAATTAAATTTGAATAATTATGCGTACAAGAGGGAATTTTTTTTCGTTTAAAAAAATTATTAATTTTTTCTGTTCAATAAATTAATTTTGTAAATATACGTAATACGGCATTTTCCCGATCTGCATGGCGGAGTGTTTGTGATCAGTCGTTAATCCGATCGGTCCTGTTTTCGATTCTCAGTCAGGTTTGGCGTTTCCGTACTGTATTTTCACCCACATGCTTTTAAACTTATGTGCTTAATTATTCATCAACGAAAAATATTATAATGAAGTTTTTTATTTGTTCCTATTAAAACCCTTTTAAGTTATTACTGCGATATAATCTCTCAATTATTAATGAAGGATAATATTTCGGTTGATTGGTATAATAATAAACAAACTTTGGCGTACTTTTGTTGAATAATAAATAATATTTTAATATTTCAGGATGTAATTATTTAGTAATTGAGGCGAACGGTAGACTTATGATGATAGAGATCAGTTATGCGTGTTGCATATTGTTATAAAAGTAGGCGTTTTTTTTAAATATTGAATGGAACATCGTAGGAAGAGCATGTTTCTCTTGTATAATTTATTGTTAATTTTAAAAGTATTCTTTAAAATGACATTTTAATTCGTTACCTTTTAAGTAGACTAAAGCATCGATTATACGCTTATTATTTCTACGTTATATTTTTCCATTTATAATGAAATTACAACAAGTATTTTGGTAAAAAATTATTATCTCTCTTTTTTTGCCTGTCGTAATAAATGAGATATCATTTTTTGAACATTAATAACTCAATTTTTTTTTTTTAAAGTTAAAATATCTCTATAAATATAAATATTTTATATTTATTTATTTTTAAAGTTAAAATTGTAAAATATTTCTTTTCAATATTCAGTCTAGATGGGGAGTTTTATTTTAGAAAAAATACATACAGACAAACTCTGGAGTAACTTTATTCACACTGGAGTTTTTTCCCCCAATGTGATATAATCATCTCCAAATCTTTATTTAAATATTTTTTATGAGAGCAGATATGAAAGTATTACAGAGCGATCAGAGCTTCCGCAGTAATTTCTGTTATAAATGTTTAAAGAGTATAGTTGTAGATTCTAATTAATTCTACAGGTTTTTTCATATTATTATTATTATTATTAGTATATTTATTGTCAGTTAAAAATTACATATACAACTTTATTCAACGTATTTATCCTTGACGCAGCTAGCAAAAGAAACCTAGAGCGCTAGCCGCATGTTCATTTCATTATAACAGGATGAGTAATAAGTGAACACATTTAAAATACAATATTTAACTAAAAAAAAAAAAATGATTTTTGTAACATGATACATAAAAATAAAAAACCCAAAAAACATTGAAAAATTAAGTTAAATGAAGTAGTCTTAAAAGAAAAAATTCGTAGAACCAGAATAGAAATAGATAGAATGTAAAATTATATAAATTTACATTGAAATCAAATAAAGTGAAATAAGATAAATTCATAATCTAAAAAGTGAGAAAAAAATAATAATTCCGAAATGGAGAAATAAAAAAATAAAAAATGCTTTATAATATAACTTATGATAAGACAACAAGAACTATTCATAAGATAAGACAACTGAATACTATTATGAATTTGTACTACCTTAGTATTCACTTAAACATTCACACTTTTGTACATTTAGATTTTTTAATGTTAAGTAATATATTAATTTATTCTGTTGTATGCCATTCATTATAATAATACTCGTCTGTTAAATTTATTGTTGTTAGTGGGGATTATTTTTGTCTTTCAATTTGGCAATTTAAAATTTATATTGTGTTTCAGCCATTCATCTGTTTCTTTAATTAGGTTATTATTCATTATTTGGTTATTAGGACGTTAAAATGATTTGGGACTTTGTTAGAAACTATACTGGACTAATACGAAAATTTATGTTTGCAAACAGTTAATTTTGAAAAGAATATTTCTGCTGAACGAGTATTATAAAAATACGGTTATTTTTAAATTTAAAATCATTTATATTTTTGTTTACGTGTAGTATTTATTACTTTCTTGACATATATTTGTCTCAAAATAGGTATTTTAAATTCTTCAAATAAGCGTGTACCGGGATATAATCGTAATCTACAAACAGCTGCTCTAATTAAATATTGTTGAAGCATAAATATTTTAATAAGATGGATACATATGTTCCTACCCATATCTCGGTCCCGTATTGAAAAAGTGAATGAGTTCAGATTTTAAAAAAATAATAATAAAATTAAATTGATATTAATTAAGTCGAAAATTAGTTAAATAATTGAAAAAAAAAATCCAGAAAATGCTCATTTAAAATAGAAAAAAAATTTTGCTCAAAAAATTTATCGATGAAATCTAATTATAGATGGCTATTTTCATTGTTAAACAATCATTTTATTAATTAATTCGAAACAAGTATATGTGCGAAAATAAGTAAATAAATTAAATGGAAAAATAAAAATAATAATAAACCTAAATCAGTTATCAATGAACAGCCTAATAAGATTTTCTCGGACAAATTACCATTTTTACTGTTCTCTCAATTATTAATTCATTTCTAACAAAGTTATTATCTCTAACTTTTATTTATGCTAAGTTAATATAATTTATTTATCTTTGTTTTGGCCGTTTTATGGCTTTTTTCAATCATTAAAAAGTTATATTTTCCGCCGTTATACAAAATTTATATTTATATATTTTATGCATTTTATTAAATCTTAAATTAGTGCCCTTTGAACCAACTTGATAAGCTTACATCATTATTGAGTAATTTAATCTTAATTTCAAATTTTTTTTATTTTGGTGGCCATATTGAGGTAAACCCGACGACCGATCGCGGCTATTCAAGGATTATTTCTGTCCTCTAACGATGCTTAATGCGAATCCGAAATCAAAATCCGAAACAAAAATTGTTCACACACCCACATACTGAATTCAATAACGAACGAATTGTTCGTTCTTTGAAAATATGCATACAAACAGTTTTACGGTGCAGTAGGAAACGAGTATTCTTGGCAGCGTTTTAAATATGATTAAAAAGAAAAAAACCTTGTCGTTTTAAGTAGTCTTTATCAAAACGTAAATGTATTTTAAAAATGTCTAAACCAATTAAACCTCTAGATTGCCCACCTTGACGGGCCTATGGCGGTTTCATTAGTTGTAAATGGTTTTTAACCCAAATTTACTCTTTTATTGGGGTTCCCTAAAATGTCAACGGTTGTTTTATTTGTTTTTACACGTGTTATAAAAATGCAGTATTCCTAAAAAAATACTTCTGTTGTGTTTCGTAAGTACTATTTATCAATTAATTTTCATCTGTATATTTTTTCTTTCAGTTACTTGTTTTCGAAATTTATAAGAATATCATCTACTTTTCCTTATTATCTACTTATGATGATAGTTTAACAATCGAAATAGCCACCTATTTTTAGATGTTTTATGTACAACTTTGTTAATGATTATTGACCTAATATTGTATCCTAATTTAAATTTTAATTAATCAACATTTCTTAGATTAAATAGTTAGCTTAATATCTAATTTTATTTTAATTTTAAAAAAACTTGATTTTTTTTTTTAATTTACCGAAAGTCACATATAATCGCTTAGTACACATAAACCCGCAACGGCCGGTTTTCTGTATAGATAAAAGATGCACATCAGTTTTTGAAACTGTATTTAATTTTTTTAAAAACCTTGTATGTTTAAAGTGAAGGGTGGGTTGATTTGTGTATGTGTACGTTTTGTTAATAAATAAATATATATAAATATATTTTGTGAGTACGTGTGTGTGTGTGTGTGTCTGTCAATCCGGCGGTGGCAACTTCATCAGGACCTGATTTCCCCGGAGGGTACTTCCAATAACGTCTGACGACCCTGTTTTCATTTACTCACACATTATGCTAGTCTCCATTAAATATGCATGGCCCTTCACATTTGTTAACTACGCTACTCTACCTGTAAGCCAACTTACCTACCTTATCCTTTATTCTCTTCTCCATCCCTCTCCGCTCTGTAATTTTATGTCTCTTGCTCCGAGTTCCTCTTAACTATACTCTCTCTAACTGACAGTTACTGCTTAGTATGTTGATCTCTTCGCCTGTTTTATGCTTACTCTCATATATAAACATACACGCTGGATGCTTACATATGCGGTCATTGCACTTAGTCTTGTTTAGGATAAGAGCTTTGTTGACATATTTTAAGTTTGCCGAGGGTATAATTTTATAAAAGTTTCTTCGGAAAATTCATCTTTCATAAACTTTCACGTACATAAATCATTCTTTTCAAATTTTTATTCATTTTTTCTGTTCCAGGATTCGATTACTTTTGTTACATAACTGTCTTCAATATCTCCCATTATTTCGTACACTTTATTTTTTTTTCTTTGAATTAACTTTTGATATATATCTTTAGGAAGATGATGTTTAGATATCTTTAATGGTTTTATTTTTTGTAGCTTTCCGCTTTTTTTTAAGGATTGTATCAACATGACTCCAGAATAAGAATGTTCTTTATTCTCGTCCCAGGTATAAATGCATAACCCACCGGGTTGGTCTAGTGGTTAACGCGTCTTCCCAAATCAGCAGATTTGGAAGTCGAGAGTTACAGCGTTCAAGTCCTAGTATAGCCAGTTATTTTTACACGGATTTGAATACTAGATACCGGTATTCTTTGGTGGTTGGGTTTCAATTAACCACACGTCTCAGGAATGGTCGAACTGAGAATGTACAAGACTACACTTCATTTACACATACATATCATCCTCTGAAGAATTATCTAAACGGTAGTTACCGGAGGCTAAACAGGAAAAAGAAAGGTAAAGGTATAAATGCATGGGCTGGATCAGCTTGAGTAGCTGTGTATAGCAGGGTAAATACTTTCTCCGTTTATGCAAAATCAATTGAAGAAGAGTTCATCAACCATTAAAACAGGAAGAAAGGAAAACAGTTTACTTGAAAGAAGTATTAAAAAGCTATAAATCAGGAGGGAAAAGAGATCGAGGAAGACCATCAATATAGTAAGCAGTTTTTTGAGATTCGGAACAGGCGAAGCTGTTATCTTGTAAAATGTGACGGAAATGCATAAGGATGTTTGAAGATTAGGACATTAATTACAATGAATTTACAAAACACTTGATTATTTTGAAAATAGAATAACTCTATTAAAAACAGTTTTTGTTTAAAAAATTTCTAGGTATTAAATATGTATTTAGGAACTGAGAATATTTCTTTAAAAATTACTTAAGCGTAAAACTAATATAATACCACAGAGACGGTTGCTTGGAATTTTTTTCTTTTTGTTTTTAAGACGAACAAAGAGAAATTTCATTTTATCGTGTATCGTTTTCTTTCTTATTTTAGAAAGATGTAGGTTAATTCCCATCTACAGATAAAATAGTAGATATCGTAGATTTTAGGATCAAAACTTAACAGGGAAAATTAAAACGATGAATTCGAAATAAAAAGTTTTCAGATAAATTATAAAATCAAAGATTTTTGTTTCATTTTAAGTTTTTCAGATCAGGATTGCCTTTGAAATTCCGGGAATAGTTGAGGTTATCCCTGTAGGAATCTTGATTTATGGATCTTTAATTTTTGAAGAAAAGTAAATTTTATTTAATTTGATGAACATAAAATCCACTGTTTAATTTTGTTTTTACAAATATATAACCTCGTGAGTGATTTTTAATGAAACCATCGTTTCTTGAGAAGATCTTCTTTTGGATGAGCCTGTTTACTTCTTATTGTGATTTTACAGAGGTAGATCGTGCTCTTCTTAAACGTGATTTAGACCTCCGGACTGGTCTAGTGGTTAACTCGTGGTCACAAATCAGTTATTTAACGGCTGATTTTTTGAAGTGGAATATTCTGAAGTTGAAATCCTAGTTGAAGTTAGTGGATTTTATACGGATTTTAATACAAGATAATGGATACAGGTGTACTTATACTGTTGGGGTTGAATTAAGCACACGTCTCAGGAATGCTCTGCCTGAGTCTATACAAGAGTAATCTTATTTACATGTCATAAATATCATCCTGATCTCTTTGGACCGTGGGGGAGTTTCTTATTCTTCAGTAGTTGAACAAATTTCAATATATCCATTAGGAAATAAAAAATTATTTTTTCTCCACTTTCGCTTCTGTTAGTAAGTATTACCTTGCTAGTCTATTTTGAAATTTCTGACACAAATTATATAAACAGGATTTTTCAAAACATTTTTAGGCTAAAATTGTTTAATATTTAAAAATATACTAATAATCAATAAAAGTTAAAAGTTGTTTTGTTCCTGTCACAAACATTAAAAATGAAGGATATTGATAAAGACGTGAATAGAAAGTGTCAAATCAGATGACATGATAAAGCAACGTTTTATATATATATATATATATATATATATATATATATATTGATACTATATGTAATCAGAAGTTGCAGATAAGATGTGTCAAATAGAAACTACTTTGAAAATGTGACGTAACACTTAACGTTTTAGTTGGTAGCCCAAGCGGTAAAAGAGCAGTACATTGATTTCGGAATTGTTAGTTAGATAATGTTAGGAGATCTCGGAGAGATAATTGGATAGTTTTAGTTGAAAATAGGTAAAGTCTTAAAAGTTTTTCTAATTAAGTTACAAACTTTCCAGTTTAGAAGTCCTCAAGTTGAGTTCCTAACTATTAATTGGTTTTTCTTCAAGTAAAAAGATTTAATAAAATTGAAGGAAAATTTAATTTAGTTTTTATTATTTTTTTTAATTTTTTACTTATATTGTTATAAAGTTATTATACTAGAATAACTTGATAAGCCCTTTAAAAAAAAAAATTAATAATTTCTTAGCATAACTTATAATATTTTTATTTTTTCGGAGCTTACAGAAAATAAGTAAAGTAATTACTATTTTAAAAAAATAACTGGTGAATCGAATTTTACATTAGCCAACATTTTTAGATCTAAATTACAAAAATAATTTATAATACAGGTTAAAAAATGATCTAGAATTATATATATATATATATATATATATATATATATATGTGTGTGTGTGTGTGTGTGTGTGTGTGTGTGTGTGTGTGTTTATTTAGGCTCTGGTTTATTTTTGTATCTCACGAACATTTCTGGTAATTTATACGAATTAAAAACATTTATTCTATTTTGCTTAAAAAATCGGATGAAATTTGAGATATTGAGACGATGCTATATCACAATTTGAGTTGAATTCCATAAAAATGTTATTGTACGTAATTTTTAACCTTCAGAAATCCAATTTGAAATAATGACTTTGAAATTGTTATAATTTAAATACCTCCAGCTGAATAATTTTGTTTATAACGAGTGGGTTAAAAGTATTTGTATAAAATGTAACTGGTTTACATTCAATTTTTAAATTTAATTACTGTTTTGTAGATTTATCATGAAGCAATATCATAAATTCTCATGTTTTTAATTAATTTCCTTTTTTAAAACACATTTTTTTTTTTTATTTAATATTTAATTTGAATCTAAATGAAGTTGAAACGAGGAAACGACCTTTGGGTTTTAACTTTACTAGTTTAATACATAAACCGATCAATTTCTCTCTCTTTCTCTCTCTTTCTTTCTCTTCCCTCTCCATAACACCTAATCTGTACTTTATTGCCTCAAAAAAAAACCTGGCCTCCAGGTATCATTTTTTAAAAGTTTCACCGACTAACTTTGAAGCTATAACAAAATAAAATCACGCGGCACTTTGAAGAAAATCGAATTATTTGTTCGTAGACCATCATGAGACGGTGTTTCTTGTTGTGATAAAAGCATCAAACTATTAAGTAATAATAGGAACATACAACATTTTTTTTAATTATGTAAATTTAATTTTTATTGAATTTTAATAATAAAACCGTGTGAAATTTTTTTCGCAACTAATAAAAGTGCCTTGGTAAACAATTTTTGAAATAAAATTAATTTTTTTCCTAACGTAAGGTCATAAAAAAGCAAATTTGAGAAACTGATATGCTGGGGCTGGGGATAATGTTTCTTCGTATTCTCCTGGTAGATGGTTTTAGGATCGCATAACTCTGATAATATTAATCAAATCTGGCAGGACCTTCGTGTTTACTTAGTAGACATATCACTTAATATTTCTAGAAAAATGATGATTATATTACATATTTATTTAAAAGTTATTGCGTCAGAAAAATTAATCAAAATAGAAAAGAATTCCTTCAAAACATTTGAAATTTTATTACAAAAAAAGAGGAGAATGCGACTGAGCTAAAAAAATAAAATTGTAATGTTTATGGACATAATGCGGTATCAGTACGTGTGGCACAAACCTGCTTCAAACGTTTTCAATCTGGAAATTTTGATATCAGTGTTACATGTTGCACCCCGTTCTGGCCAACCAATAACTGAAAAAGTCGGTGAAATCATGGAAAAAATAGAGTAAAATCGGCACCTATCAGTTGTAACTAAACATCGACCCAAAAACAGTTTTAAATCATTTGAAGAAAGTTGTGTGTACAAAAAAAAGAAAAAAATTCTCGATGTTTGGGTGTAAATTTATCATTGAAAAATTTAATGTATCAAAATTATAATTGCGAATCGTTGTTAAAAACCGAACCCCTGTGAAAAACTTTTGATATGGGCCATTACGGGCGATGAAAACTGGATTACGTACGACAATAATGTAACGTGAACCATTATAATGTAACCACGAAAAAATCCTGGTTGAAGTATGAAGCTCCGCATACAGTGGTAAAGCCAGGATCGACGCCAAGAAACGTAATGATATCTGTGATGGGATCGGAAAGTAATTTTTCACTTTGAGCTGCTGCCGCCGATTAAACTATTGATTCTAATCTCTACTTTTTACAACTTTAAAAAATAAGCAATCGAGATAAATTGACCAGAATCTATTAATTATCTTCCATCAAGACACCGCACATCTTTGGTGACACGACGAAAATTAAGAGTTCTAGGCCAGGAAGTTTTGATGCATACAGCCAACGTATAGTCATGACCTTCCGCCATTAGACTACCATTATTGGTCTCTACAGAGGCCTTTGAAATCATTTATCTCAGATTTTCATTCAAAAAACAGAAATTTTACAGTGACGGGGTTATGGTTTTACCTCAAAAATGGTAAATGGTAGTCGATCGAAACGAACATATTTAGTTTAATAAACTTCATTTACAATTTGTTTTAAATACTTGTTTTTCTTTTGTTTTAAAATACGAAGAAACTTTTTCCCAATTACATTATTAATATAAAAAATCAAATCCTAAAACGAAATGCATTTTCCATCCATCTTGAAAAAAAAAGCTGACAACAAAGTTGAATACTTTCCTGGCATTTGTTATTTATTCTTTAGTGGAAAATAATTATGCTTGAAAAAAAGTTTCCTCAGTTTTTTTTTGTGGTAGGGGTAATTTATGATGAAGTTTTATTGTAAAAATATTATTTTATATAAGTAAACCAAAAAGTTTTTAAAACAAAAAAATCTCTAATTTTTTCTGCTTCCCCACCACCAAAATCACCTCCAAAAAAAAATTTTATTTTTTTCAACGTTTACTTTATTAAATGGAAGAAACTAAACAAAAATCCACTAAAAAATGCTCTACCAATAAAACGTTACACACTTTTGATTGTGTGGGGGAGGGGAATTATGATGAAATTTTATTCTAATATATACGACTGCCCAAAAAGGAGTGTAGTGTATTTTGGGTGTATGGATGTATATATATGTTTATTCCACTGTAGCAGTTAAATGACTGAACCGATTTAGATGTATGATCCCGCGTTGAATCTTTATGTTACCGGGAGTGTTTTTAGTATTGGTTTGTCTGGAATTTCTCCCACCACCACCCCATTCGGTCACCCTAAAGATAAGACCGAATGTTGGTACCACAAACGGCTACTGTGCCTCAACACGGTTTAGCGACCAGTATCCTAATAAGCTCCTAACTGCGTTAGCGGAATAAGCGTGGTGCCCTACACGACTCGCTTGTTTATCCCACCGCTCACTTGCCATATTACTAAAATGGGTAGGCGCACCCCGTTTACATCCTAAAATATATGACGTCAATAAATAAAATTATTCCATCAAAGACAGTAATTCGCTGCTACAACAGGTCCCTGATTGCCAGCAAGTACCTGTCCTCCATATTATCTGTCCATATTATAGTACCTGTCCTTGGAGCTATATTTGGCCGATGGCCAGCCATTTCTCGAGGGTAACTTTCCACAACAAGCGGTAGGAGTCATATGCCCCTTAAACTACTGATGCCGGTTGAACAAAGCAACGGCGTCAAGGAATATCCACACGGTCTGACAATACGGCTCACGCCACATTGACTCGCCGCTTATGAGTGGCCAATTTTCACCTTGACCTCTAAGTTCCAGGAAGATCTTAGTTCTGCCCTCCTCCAAGAGATGGGCAGTCAAACACCACGTGTTCGTTCGACTGGACCTCCCCGCAGACGCACGGCTCATCAGTTGCCAGGCGGAACCGAAACAAATAATGGATTAAATTCTCCCCCCCCCTGTATAAATCAACACAAGGATCTACCCTTAGTCGTGGCGTGCCATGCTTCCATCGCGAGTCTGTAAAGCCTCACAAAGTCTGTAAAGGCGACAGATGGGGGAACTGTTCGAGATTTAGAACGGTGTATTGCGATCACCGTTCCACTCCAGTACATGCCCGGGACGTAACCGCATCCCAGATACCTCGGCCGCCCTACCCCTTAGCAATCTCCACATGGAACTTTCACCACTAAATCAATTTGTAGAGCCTTTTCCAATACGGTGGTAGCCTCGTAGGAGGTTGTTTTAAAAACACTACAGCATTCGATTAAGGCACTGCGCTAGGTACTCCTTAAATTTTGAAGAAGTACTCGATTTCTTTCCAACCTATGCGCCCAAACAGACGGGGGGAGTGTTATAGTATATATATATTTTTTTAAATTTATTTAAACAAATTGAATAAAAACAAATTGGATAAAAATCAATCTATCAGATTAGTGAGTCGCATGTTTTAATAACTCGTATCTCAACGCTAGATTCTGAATGATTTGAAGATCTAGTATTTCATACGTGTGAAGTTTTGACTTACTAGTGTTTTTACACGACTGCCCAGAAAGGAGTGTAATGTATTAAGGACATATAACGGCGGAACCGATTTAGTGCATGACCCGCGTTGGAAGCCATACGTTACCGCGGGAGTGTCATACAATTTATAAATATGTGTAAAAACGGTTACCATCTTTAGTAGCGTAATCAACTGGACACACCCAAGATGCATGCATATCCAAATCATAAGTTTTATTAAAACGTTTAATAATATTGAAAGTCCAAAAATTACCATTAAATGTTATGGAAAATTCAATAAAAATGGTGCTTTTAAACTTTTATCGGCTCTTCCAATATTGCTCACATAGTATTTAAATGGCGATGGTGGGGGGGTTTCGCTTGCACTGCTACTATGTCTGGAAGACATAAAAAAAATCTGTTAAAAAATATGCAATAATTAATAAGATAGCTTTTTTGATTTTTTAAAAAGGGAGAATTTTGAAAATCAAATTTTTTTAACATTATAAGGTAAGCATGTATGCATGTACAGAGCTTAATATAAAGTGGGATTTGTTTGCAAAATTTTGATGCCAGGAAAATAATAAAGTAAACTAAACAAATTTACGTATGCGTTTGGTTTACTTTCCATCTATTTCTCCTGTTTGTATGTCATAATATAATCACATTCATTACGTTTAAATAATTAAAGGAACGATTCATTTTATTTATCATTCTTTCACTTTTTTTTTGTTAAAATGTTTATTATAGATTACAGTTTGTATGGAGAGTGGGTTATAAATTTCTCACGTGTTACCTATTTTTAAAATATTTTCTCCGTTGTTGTTTTAGTCAATGTGGTGTATTGGTTATTACTTAAGAAATATCGATATGTACTTCATATCGATGGGAATATGTATTTCAATGGATATGGGAAAAAGATAAGTATTTTAGTCTGAATATTCTGTAAAACAATGCAAATGTGGTGAGAACGAATTGAAATGTTTTGCATTGTATAATAATTAAAACAAAGAACTCGAAATGATTGTGATTTATGATACAATTACACTTTTATTTAATTATTGTTGTGTGAAGTTTAAATAATTTCCTTGTTATTTTTATTATCGCTCTTATATTATACATTTTATATCCTATATTATACAGAGTGATTTTTTAGTCCTGTTACCCAATTTTAAATGTAATTTAAGAAAGGGGAATTTAGGTGGAATAAAAAAAATGTATTTGTTACTTACAAAAGAGATCTGATAAAAAGCTACTACCTAGATAATTGTTAAAGAATATGCTCAAAATGCTCACCCCTTGCGGTTATACACGCACGGACTCTTTTCAGCATATTAGCAGAAACCTTTTTAACAGTTGCATTGGAAATATTCGTGATCAAGTCTGTAATATTGACTTAAGTTCATCAATAGTGTGAGGATTGTTTTTGAAGGCTTCAGACTTAATATAGCCCCACAAAAAGAAGTCACGAAATGTAAGGTCTGGGGACCTTGGAGGCCATAAGCCCTTGCTTATTATTCGATCATCAAAGAATTCTTGCAGTAAATCCATGGTTTCTCGAGAGGTGTGGCATGTAGCTCCGTCTTGCTGAAACCAGCAATATCGTTCTTGAGGTTCCAGGAGGGTCACAAATTGGCGCAGAATATTCCTGTATACGTCACCACTTACTGTCTGTTCGAAGAATATGGGTCCGACTATACGATGACGAGATATCGCACACCACACACCAATTTTTTCAGGATGCAAAGATTTGTCTTGTAAAACGTTTCGATTTTCAACCGCCCAAATTCGGCAGTTTTGACTGTTCACATAACCATCGAGATGGATCCAAGCTTCATCACTAAAGAACACTGTGTTTAAAAAATCGATTCCGTTATCGTTTACGAGAGATCTAAACCAACGGAAATATTGCAATCGCTTGTTTAAATCTGGAGGCTGAAGCTCTTTGACTAATCGTACGCGATACGGATACAATTTCAATTTTTTAGCAGCTTTCCGAACTCTCGAATATGAAAAACCAACTTGCGTGGAAAGTTTTCGTAAACTTTTCCGTGGAGAATTGAGCAATCTTGTTTTCACATTCTCTAAAACGTCATCTGTCAAGCGAGTTGGTCGACCACTAAGTTTTCTGTCGCAAACACTACCTATTTCTTGAAATCGGTTTGCTAGCCTAGAAATTAACATTTTTTTCTGGCGGAGGAACACCAACAAATTTAATTTGAAATGATTGTTTTACACTCGCGTACGATTTTGTAGCAAAATATTGTTCAAGAATGAAAACTCGTTGTTTTATGGTAAAGACATTCTGTTCGTAACACGACCGGAAACGGCACAAAAGTTTACACAGCTCAAGGAGAATCAACTCACACTGCTGTATCTATACGGTTGAGTAGCACTACCACCTTCGTGTCACAAAACATAATTTCCCTTTCTTAAAAAAAAATTACGAGACATTAACAACTGGGTAACAGGATTAAACGATCAGCCTGTATATCTTATATTATGTTATATATATTAACTCGCTCTTAGACTATGTATGTGAGATTCATAGTACAGAACCTTGCAGTTGAATTTTGAAGAACTTTTGTTTATCCTTCCGCTTTGAAATTTAGCATACAGGTTTTTTCCTGATGACAATACATTTTATCAACATTTTCAAGTGGCTAAGATGCGTTAATTAGTGAAAAATATGCCCCTTAATAAAATGAAAAAAATGCCCCGTGAACTTATGCAACTTCGTGTACTTGTATATTTTCTTAGTGACAGAATTATACATGTTCGTGAAATTGTCGTTTCAGTTGATTAAACTGAACGAAAATATTTTTTCTTCGGCTGAGGTAAAAATTCAAATTTCATATAACCGTTACATTCAGTATTTATGTCTTGTTGATTCATGATGTTTATAAGCTAGAAAATAAAAATACTCCTCTCCGTTCATAATTGAGAAGTACGCATTTTCCCCGTGTATATATAAAACTTAGATCAAAATCTACTTAAAATTGCAAAAAAAAAAAAAATATCAGAAAGGTTCTTTTGTTAAATTATGGCTGGAGTTAGGAATTCCGGAATTTACTTTCGTGAATTACCTTTGAGTGACATTACTGACTGGTTCAGAGTATGAGTGCATCAGAGATTGTAATATGTGAGACTAGAGACCTAAGATTTGTGCTGTTTGTGATGATTGAAGTTTATATTAGTATACACAGTAATATTTTAAAGATATATGAACTTTTAAAGCTGTTTATACTCTTGTCTGCGGTATTGGAAATTGGCGGCATGAAAACATCGAAAAATCGATCAAACCTTTGCGCCAGCGCAGCTGTAAGGTATAAACTTATGAAGACTAAAAACTAAAAAATAAGAAATATATAAAAAGAAACGTTTTAAAAATCACTCTTATATTAAATGCAGTAAAAAGTAGAATGTTTAAAACATCATTCTTAATTTAAAAGCACTAAAACGTAAAAAATAATTTTTTGGACGGCATCTCTGAATGGATTTGACAACAAGCTTTGATGGTGATATGTAAGATTATGTGAAAGTCAGCTTGAAATTTAAAATTTGATGTTTTTGTCAATTTTTTCATATGCATGATAAATGGCCTAAAGAGTTAGGTGCGGGCACCCCACTCTTTAGAATGGTGTTTTAAATTTTTTTTTCATATTTTTTATTAGATTTTTATTTATTTCACCCGAGGTAATACTACAGTTTTATTTCCGTATTACTACGGTACACTGAGGAGTACCTTAAACGATACGATGCTATGAGTTATTGCTCACATAAAGACCATATTGTTTGAAAGCATTTAACCGTGTTAAACTCTGTGTGACATTATGAAGGTATAACTTATACGGTTATAAGCTCTACTCGGTTAATTTATTGGTTTTTGGTACTAACGCACCTGTCCCAGTTACCATTACCCGGTTTTACCTTACCGTTCTCCTTCTCCTCCCTCGTCCGTTCTTCTAACTTCAAATTCATTTTGAGAAACGGTCGTTCTGGAAAGGAAGTGGCTTTAAGCACAGGCGATGATACGGTGTTCACACACGTGTAATTTTATTATTTCACCGCTAACGCCTCTAGATGAAATACGTTGGTTTTTCATTATTTATGTAGCAATAAAAGTTGACCGTGCTTTCTCGGTTACTTATTTTCCCGATCTCTCTCGCTCGCTTTCCTTTTTCTTCTTTCTGTATGTCGTGTTAAATTCTTCGTTTCATTTCGTTTTCCCAGGACATTCATTTTCTAGATTTACTAGAGTTTTATTAGTTTTCAAAGCGGTTTTGAAGTTAAAACTAAACTTTATTTCTAGAATACTGAGTGTTTATTCATTTATTTAAATCTCCTTTTGTTTATAACTTTGTTTTTGTTTTTAATGTTTAAGATGGATGCATCTTTCTATTTTTTATTATCTTTAAGCACGTCTTTCTTTCCATTTTATTATTTCTACATTCCCGACTCGTGGTCTCGCTTTTGTTTTTTATTATTATTATGCTATGAATTGTTTTTCATAAAACGCTTTTATATCTTCATCTTTACATCAGTGTATTGTTATATAATTCTCATTTGATTTACTGTTCATTTATTATTTTTCTTAAATAAGTTAAAACGTCTGGAAATATATTCAAGTTTTTATTATTGCAGTCTTTTTCCTAATATTTGTTTTAAAACTTAGTTTATTTATTTCACGTTCTTTATTTACCAGTTTGTTTTTTTTTTATTTTCTTAAACTTTTATAGTATATAAGTTTCCTTTAATAGGAACTGCTATAAAAACAAAAGGAGTTATGTACTACTTTTATATATATATATATATATATATATATAAGAAAATTCAGTATGATGTACCTCCATTCATACGACTAAGTGTTCTAATTTTTGTTTTTTTAACTTTTTACTATTTGCATGAGAAAACAGATTTATAAAACCACGGTTCAGAGTATATTTGTATAGTAAAACCATGAATTGTCAAGAAAAAGGTTCAAAATTAAAAAAAAAAAAAACAGAAATTGAACATCTAAAAAGAACTATGACAAAGATCATATTTAGAAATGATGTCTTATAAGAGATAGTGTGTACATGAATGGAAATATTGAGGACGATTTCAAAAGAGATCGTTAAGGTGTTTAGGTTATGTGAAAAGGATGGACGAGACAGGGCTTCCTAAGAAGATTACACTACAGATATATCCGTAAAGATGAGAAATGTGACGCCTTTGGTTGCTGTTGGTAGGATAAAATTGAGAAGGCAATGAAAGGAAGAAACCTTATAAAGTGGAAGGTTTTATAGTTAGGTGGGATTAGAATTGAATTATAAGACCGGCGACACTTGTAATTACCCCCTATCGTCTTAAAATTGATTTATTCGAAATTAAAATTTATCAGGATGGGAATAGTTTTTAATGTTTAATAGTTGTGGAAGATAATTTAAAAGATAATTTAGTCAGTCAATAAATAAATAGACAAGCATTGCATTTTTAATCACAAACACACATCTTAGTCGGTCAGCCATTCCAATGCTTTCGGGGTAAGATCATGGATGTCTTGTAGCAAGCCTCTGAAAAATGCATTTGGACAAACCAGGACCCGGTGGTGGGCGATCGTTTGCTCTGATCGTAGCTCCACATCGGTTACATCGTGGACTTTCCGCACCTCCCCATTGGATCAGGCTCTTATTGCAGATACCATTATTTGTGCAAATCATAGTTAGTATCTGCAGTGAGAGCCTACGGCTTACCCAATAAATTTAAAAAGATGCGCATCTTTCAAAATAATCTCCGTTTCTGTATTAAAATGATTGATTTCTCCCAATGCTCGACTCGTTTTATTTTTGTCTCAATAACGAGGAATTTTTTTTGTTTTGAGGTCTGATTCGGCTTTGTACTTTTTATTTGACGACTTTGCAGTAAAATCTTCTTGAAGAATATGAACAAAAATTAATTTATTGGAATGTGATAGGCCTGCCTATAAGGTGGATACAGCAGAATTTTCCAGTCTACTATTTTGATGGTTTCCAGTTATGATACTATTGTGAGGTTGATATAATGTTGATCACGCCTTATACGGATGAGTATTTTCCCGAAAAACCATTATTTCTTTAAATAAATCTTGTTTTTTTTTCAGGGTTATAAGTTTAATTTTATTTTCAACCTCATTTTATTTGTAAGTAATTGGTAGTTTCCTGTCCCTTCAAAAATGTCTCGGAAAATTAGAGTTTTAGGATCCCAGAAAATCGTTTATATTGTCTTACATTTTTTCTTACTGGAAACAGGGAATTTTCCTCGTCATGGTTTTCACATGAATTTTTCGGTTCATAAAAATGAATTCAGTTATCGTTTTATATATATATACTTTTTAAATTCTACTTCCTTTAAGCAAATTACATCATTGTTCGAGTTTCCAATACTCGCGAAATATGGTTTCTTTATGATTATGGGTAGTCTAATACGGAATTCATGTACCGTATCTTTGATAGTAGATTAGTTTCTTGTCGATTTTAATGAACTACAAGTATAATAATATTTATAATTTTCAGCAATATTTTCTATTATTACTTTGAGTAAGTTCATCATTAACACAAATTAGTTGGATTGATTTCAATTACAATTATTCAACTATTTTTTAACTTTCCAAACCATTTAAAAAATGGTTTTGTACCTTGCAAAAACAGAGAACTTTTTTTTGACCGTATTCTACAAAAATGGATTTTTCTGGAAAGTTTACTGTTGTTAAATGATAATAATAATGATAATTTTATATATCCAAGTAGTTGAAAAAGAGCTGTTTTGAAATGATAACAGGGATGCCAACTTATAATTTTTAATGTAACATATTTTTCCGTTGTATTTTTCCAGTAGGAAGTTTTTAATGAAAAATTAAATCATTACAAAGATAAAGAAAAGATGTTTTTTCTTTTTTTCATTATATTTGTAGCGTACTTTTACATATATATATTCTAGCCGCTCGGTCTAGCCAGAATCTGGGTCCAGGCGAACCCCGAAGCTAACTCCTGGGGCCTACCCCAGGGCCGTACTGCTGGCTTTGATCGCCATTCCTGTCTACCCAGAGGAATCCGCCCTGTGGACCCCAGCATTGTTCGTTATCCTCAAGGTTGTGAGAATATTACTGATAAATAACAATTAAAGTATTCAGATTTTATAGAAACCTAAAAAGGAAACTAAATTACAAAAGACAGAATAATAGTAACTATGGTAACTAAACACATCTTTGACGACGAAAAATTCGTAACTTATTTCTTTGCCATGGTTGACAGAAATACAATAATCAATATAAAAGGATTAATCTATTTTTTCCTTAATGAATATCTTTAATTCACAACTTCACCCTCCTTGGGGATGAAGAAATAATGAATATTTTTATTACTTTAACCTTCAAGGGAGCTAGGGCCTCGGTCAGTGGCTTAAAACCTACCCCTAGAAAACACAAATATAACTTCCAAATTTGATAGCAATCGGTTGGTTGGTTCTCGCATGATGCAAGAACAGACATCGTTTTGAATGTTTTTTCGAGATGAAATGTATCTAAAATCCTCGCAGTTATGCCAAGAAACATGGGTAGAAATTTGGTTGTGATTGAGGGAGTAATTTTTTTATTTATCCCGAACAAACAAAAACTTTCTTTCTCTTTATATAATAGTACGAGGTGTTCGTATACCTCACTTCATACATATATGTACTCGTATATATAAGGTACAGTATTCGATTGTACCGAATAACAACAAAAAAAGTAACAAAAAAATAACAAAAGTACTTGCGCAACAATTTTTTTAACTTTTTTGAGCGGTTTATTTTTTTATTAAATTTTATTTATTACATTCATTTCGTTAAATTGTATCGACTAATAAAGTCATTACCGATTAAATTGGAAACTAATCATTGTAAATTTTATTGGCCGGGAATCAAACAGAAAAAAAATATTTTTATATAGCATGGACGTATCCTCCTGGTGGTAAAAATTTGTGAAATTTTCTTTAGTTATTAAAATAATGTGTAAAAGTATTACAATAAATATAACTTTCATTATGTTTTTACGATTGTACAAATATCTGTAAAAAGTTTAGTTAATATCTTTGTTAGCAAATTTTGTTTATACTTTTAATTTACGATTTCTTCTTTTTTTAATTAAATTTCTTTTCAATTTTTGTAGTTTTGATAAATAAAAACAATTGGTTTTATTTAATTTGTTATTTTTGTAGGAAAAAAATCAGTTTTGTAATATTTTAATTTATTAAAGTAATGCTAAACATTTTAAATTTAAATTGCTAGGTGTGGTAAAATATTTAAATTCTCTTTTCATAGTGTTATTTGAACTATTTTTTATCGGTTTTCCATTTTACTATGTTCTTTATCTTTTATTTTATTTTACGTTTACTCGCCTTCTCTTCTTAGAGAATCCTACTAGAATATATCTGATTATTTTTCTTTGAATATAAATTGGAGTAATTTAAATTTTTTATCAACCGTTTTCTTCAGTATAAGTCTCTTTGCTTTTAATTTTTTTTGCATGTATTTTAAATTTTAAAGATAATTAACATTTCTAATCTTTATAATAAAATTCTTTGTTCCTTTTAAAACGGGTAAAAAACCTTTTGGTATAATAAGATCTTATATACTGTAATCATAATTTAAAAATTGAAATAAATGTAAAAAGCAATAAAAATTTATTGAAAAATATAGAACGCTAATTTGAAAACATAAACATTATTTATTATGGATTGTAATTAATATAATTGAATACATCTTCATCTTATGAACAGATATAAATCGATATTTTCACAGATGTTGAAGATCTATTAACCCCTTTACGAAATGTGTTTATGAAAAATCGAGCAATTAATTCAGTTGCTCGACCTTTTTATTACCAGTGGGTCCAAAAGTTAAATGAGATTAATTTAATTTAAAATATGTGATATAATTCAGTTCCTTAAATACACTTTTATAAAATTTTATTTGGACACCACATGATATCCTTGTATGCGTATTAAATTTCATATACACAATTTTTTTTAAATGAAAAGTATATAAAATTTTATTTCACTTATTGAATTATTATTTATCGTAATTTTTTTTTATAATTAGAGGTTAATTATTAATAAATCAATATTTTAAATTAAAATAAAAAAAGTTAAAAAATTATGTTTATGAAGTTGAATTCGAATGATGTGTCCATGCTTACGGATCCGACACGTTTTCACTTACACCGCATTGAGCGAGGTAAAACAAAGTTGGTATATAAACTAATATAAAATGCCGATACGGACACTACAAAAAAATGTGATGTCCACCGTAGTACACTTTATGTCCACTTTATTAAAGAATTGGAGGATCGTATCTTTTTTTAAATGGAATAAGTTTAAATGAAGTACAGCAAAGAATGTGTTGTGTATGTAATTTAATAGGCGTACAAGGAAGTCATGTGTGTCCATATCACTTTTATTTATAATTTTTCTTTTTTATATCTAATAAAGAAATGTATTTTATTTCTGGTGATATCTATATTTTAAATTTTTGGGATTAATTTCTTTAAATCTTTTGCGGTAACTTTCCATAATTTATATATATATATATATATATATATATATATATATATGAATGTTTATTTGTCCCGTATGCATTCCTACACCATTCATCCGTTTGCAATGAAACATTGGTGAGTTTGCGTTAGTTTGAATTAGTTTGGACCCGCTAGGTGGCGCTGGGGGTCTAGATGTATTGGAAAATTGTATTTATGGTGCGATTTGACTCATATTCAGCATATATATTAGTTACGTGAAAAAAAAATTTGCGAAAAATGGGAAAAGGGAAGTAAAGGGGAAAGGGAAAAAAGCGAAGAAGGGAAAAGGTAAAAGGGAAAGTTTAAATTTTGTGGAGTTGCGTAATTTTCATTTTTTTAATGTTTTATCAAACTTTCATTTGTTTTCATTTAATCTATATTTATATACACTCAATTCTAGCAATGGCGAAGTATTGCGGGTCAGTTGAATTTTTTTTCTCATGATGTATTTTTAACTTTTTTAAATGTAAAAACATTAGAAAAGGTTAAAAATATTTATTAAATTTTTGGATTTAGTTCTTTCTTTAGATATTTTGTGGTAATTTTCCATATTTATTCGTAAAAAAAATTGGATTTTTTTCTCATGATGTCTATATTTTTAACTTTTTCAAATGTAAAAGAAAAGGTTAAAAATATTTATTAAATTTTTGGATTAAGTTCTTTCTTTAGATATTTTGTGATAATTTTCCATATTTATACATTAAACAAAATTGGATTTTTTTTCTCATGATATCTATATTTTTAACTTTTTCAAATGTAAAAACATTAGAAAAGGTTAAAAATATTTATTAAATTAATGGATTAATTTCTTACTGATATACCTATATTCTGTTCTTTAAATTCTTGGATTACTAATAGCCTTTTCTGGACTAGGTGTACCAGAAAAGATATTAGAAATCATTAAAATAATTCTGTGTTCTTGTAATAAATAGTATTTTAATTCATTGTGTTTATATATGTTGATGTTGTTTTTGCTAGATGAACTATATTATTAAATTCATAATGTTCATTCTTTTCTGTAAGACATGTGTTTCTAATGAATAATAATTTTAGTTTCCTTTTTAATCATTGTCATGACTACGTTTCATAAAAAGTTGTAACAATGTATATAAATAAATATATATTTTGTGTGTATGTGCGCCCGCGCACGCGCACCTTGCGTCGACATGGTTTCTGTCATATTTTATAGCCGTATTCCTCTCTTAAACATAGATAATACAATTATTTCTTTTTTCCATTTTCAAAGTATCACGCCACGTAATACTTTCCTACCCGGTATTTGCAAATACATTTATTTCTGTCTGATAATACCATCTCTGTAAGAGAAATAGTTGAGTTTCTTTAAATGTTGTAATTTGTGGAGTGGTTTTAAACGGGTTATTGTATCACCGACTAATTTTAAAATGGGTATAATATACTCACGTACTTGACCTTTTTTTTGCAACCATTATGTTTGTTTAATACTAGTGTTTATTGTATCGGATGAATTTTTTGTTTCTTTTAGCAACTTTTTACGTAGATCTCTAACTTAAGGTAATCCATATATAAGTATACTGAAACATTTACAGTTTTAGTATAAGAAATATTGATTATAAGTAATTTCCGCTTTATCTTTTTAACTTTATTCGTTCAATTTTCTATTACGTAGGCTTACAGAGCTGTATTATAATTTTGTTACATTATCATACGCGGTTGTTTTATTTATAGTAAATTGAGTAAACCAAAATAAAACATTATTACTGTTTACATTTACGTTTTAAGATTTGTTTCTTTTAACGTATTTTATAAGTTTCTCTTAGTAGTAAGTAAGAGTAAGAGTAAATAACAGTAGTAAATAAGAATGACTTAGAAAGCATAAAAAATAATCAAATTCATACACAATTGCACTAAAGAACACAGTACAAGAATAATTGATATAAAATAGTTAAAATATAATTATAAAAGAGAATTGAAATTTTTTTACTAACGTAGCAGTTGAAATTAAACATTTTTAATATTACATTAATAGATCTAAATACTAAAAAACTGAATTTTTTTAAAAGAAATAACATATTAGATAAAGAAATATGTTAACGTGTTCCCTTATCAAAACTAGTGAAAAAATCTGATGTGGACATCACATGACTTTCTTGTACGCCTATTAAATTACTTATACACATTTTTCCCACACTTCATTTAAAGTTATTTCATTTGAAAGTGAGATGCGATCCTCCAATTCTTTAATAATGTAGACAGTTACACAACTGCTAAAACTAGAGAACGTATACACAATTTAAGGTCAGAAGAATCATATTAAAACATAGAGCGATTAAATGATTGCCAACAAAAAACAAATAAACGAATAACTAAAAAAACAAACTCCGACTTAAAGAGAATATTTCCTGACAATATCAGAGGAGTAATGAATTAAAAGATAGGATTTTTTGAAATTTATTAAATATCGGGCATGTGTGCCTCGGTGTATATGTTTTTCATGTGAGGGTCTATTTTTCAGTCACTCTGTAGTTACCTTTAATGTAGACAAAATTAAACAGAAATTCCAGAATAATTAAATAAAATTAAACTAGAAAATCCAAAAATAATACGATTCTAAATTACAATTTTCAATTAATATTAAATAATCAGATGTTTCACCAAATTTATTACATATACGAATATGTAATAATGCCTATTAAATTATATATAAACTTTTTTAAAACTACATAGAATATTATTTCACTAATAACTTTTAATTTTTTTTATTGTTATTATTGAATTATTAGTTATTATAATTTTTTTTTACAATCACGGTTAATAATTAATAATAAAAATCAATATATTTAAATTTAAAAAAAAGTAAAAAAATAAACTAAATAAAAGTTAGAAAAAAGTAGATTAAATATGATTCGATCCGATGTGGCTTCCCCTTGTAAGATCCAAATATTTCATTAATTAAAATTTTATTTGGCTGTAACTCTGGAACCAATGAAAAGAAGTACCATTTGTGATATATCGTTGAAACCTCTCAGTGAGGACTTATTACTTCAGTTAAGAAAAAGTCCAAAATGTTTTGGATTTTGGGCTTTTTTGGACACTTTTGGTTCACTCGATTACAATCAAAAGGGGACGTGCACAACTCGATGTTACAACAGGTGTGTTTGCGTGTTTGAAGCTTAATAAATTTTGAATGGTTTAATCAATTTTGATGAAATTTTGTACAGAGATTCGTGTATGTAGAGCAATTTTTAGGTAAAGTTTTTTGGTGAATATCTCCAGGAGTTTGTTGTAGATAGTTTTTTGGGATTAATTTTCCTAAGATTTACCTCCCCAAAAAAGATTTTTTATTCGGTGGATAATATCTATTTTCAAGTATTTGTTAATAAAAATTTATATTTGTTATTTATTGTATTTAAATTCATATTTCATTGTTAATTTAACTTAAGAATCTTTTTTTTGTTTCAGGTGAGTTTTTTGCACGATCTTTGTTCCTTTACTTGTTGTTACTGGTGAGTCATTGTATTTGCAGTTAATATTTATTAATATATCCATGTACAAATAATAATTTGTAAATCTTAGAAAATAGTTATCGGTTTATCGGCTGTTAATACTTGAAAATTAACATTTATATAAAAAAAATATTTAAAAAAAGTGCTTTTAAACAAATCTAAAACAACGGATTACCCAGTAAACATAAATAGAAGATAATTTTGTTTTCAAAAAATTAATATGTATAAAGTTGTCTATTTTTGCAAGACCATAACGAAATGCATGGGGCGACACACCAGTTTTATCTTGCACCTTAACTTTGAGTTTATCCGAAGATATTTATTTGATATTGTACACTGAAGCTATCATTTCCATTTTGCATCAAAACCTTTCTCATATTTAAATAATTTATGTAGATATTAAATATGAAAGCTCGCCCCATCCTTTTCATTGTGGTCTTGCGAAAATAGACAACTATATACATATTATTTTGTTGAAAACAAAATTATTTTCTATTTATGTTTACTGGGTAATCCATTATTTTAGACTTGTTTGAAAGTATGTTTTTTAAAAAAAGTTTTTTTTTATTTGATGTTTTTTATTAGTATGATGTTTAATTATTTACGGGAGTTTTCGATATCTCGTATAAAGGTCTTCGAAGCGTTACGTTGGTTAATGGGCTACATCGATGTACACCCAAAAACCTTCTGCGCTTGTGTACTACTCTCCACCTTTGGTGCATGTGTATTGTCGGTTAACCTTTAACGGTGGAACGAAAGTGAACTAAAGAAAACATGTAATAAGTATTCTGGAACTACTTAAATGATGAAATGAAACTTGTGAGTAATCTTTAAACTTTAAAGAGTTTTGCTTTCCGAAAAATAGTTTTTTTATTATAGTGTTTCCGTTTTTACTCCTTTTTATTTCATGCTAATCTTTTAACCTGATCTTAATTACTACACTTTACATCTTCAGTTATCTGATCTGTAACATTCCACTCTTTGTCTGTCTATATTTTCCCCCAAAACATATTTTTTTTTAAAATTACCTAAACTTGAATGTCTTGAGTATATGGTTGTTAGTTTAATTCCCTCTTCTGTTCATTGCCAAAAATTTCCCCCTTTCCTATACATTTTAAAACTTCTTTTTTTGTATTTATCAGTCTATTTTTCAATTCTTCCTGTATTACCACAGTTTAAACTTTACTTCCCTCTCTCTTTCTGTTCTTTAAAAAATTTTCTATTATCCACCTCTCTTTAAATAACTCAGTTATTTAATTTTTAACACATTTTTTCAGGGTCGTCCCATCGCCCCTTCTTTCCATGGGTCTATACAGCAGAGGTTTTTATGTAATTTTTTTACTAGATATTCTCATTAGATTTTTATATCTTTACCATTATTGTATAAAATCTTCTCTTCACGTTTTATTCATATCGTAATCCTTTTATCTTTAGACTTCAACCGTTTTCTTATACCTTAAAATTTCTATCCTTACTTAATTGTTTACGTAATTAATTGTTTACGAGATTTAATGTTGGCAGTAAATTAAACTGCCGTACATCCTTTGACTAGAAAGATCGTAGTTTTCCTCTCAGACATTTCTCCCCCTCTCCATAGCTACCTTACATACATTTGAAGCGTTAAATACTCAACTTCCTTCTAGCTTTGTACAAGCTAAAATTTGGTGTCGGAGACAAAGTTATGTCATGTCTTTTTGATTTATTATTGATTACAGATATTACCTAGAACCTTTAGAACCATTAGGTGATAACGTGATATGTAGGATGTATATGAAGCAAATGAGTTTGTTATTAAAAACAGTTTACGTATCGTTTTCCGTGATTGTAATGGTTATTCTACGTGTTTTTTTGTTGTTCATAATTGTAATCGACAGTTAATTGCTTAACTTTATGATTTTAGATGTTCTAATACTAAAACTCTTAATAGATAGATCTAACAGAAAAATATTTCTTTTATATTTCCACGGATATTACAAATCTACAAGCTGCGAGCGTGTGCATTAATCGTAGAAAAGAAAGATAAATTATCTCAGGTTTAAATAGTAAGGAAAGAAAAAATCTAGGTCAAACGTTTGGTGGTGAATATTTAATAAATCGACTTTAAATATGTTATTTTTTATGATACCGGTTGATTCAAAAAGAACTACACAACTTTAAAAGCATATAACGATTTATTGAGATAACTTAGAGATTCGGTTGAGGTCTCATTTTATAGAAAAGCACATCAATTTTGTCACCCAACATTCACTTTGGTTCGTTATGGCTTCCATCTGTAGTGCGATATATATCACCTGAATCGATTTCATTCCAGACTGTAGCCAGCAAGTCGGGCGTTACCTCTGCAGTTGTAGCATTAATTAGAAGTCTTAGCCCAACAAGATCAGCAGGTAAAGACGTACGTAAACCCGGTCCAAAATGAAACCCCACAAGAAAAAATCTAGCGGAGTGAAATCTGAGGAACGAGATGTCCGAGCAATTGGACCTTCACGGCCAATCCACCGACCTGGGAATCGACTTTTTTCAAGAAAATCTCGGACTTCTCGGCGGTAGTGAGGTGGTGCCCCGTCTTGCTGATAGTGATGGCGTCTATCTTGGTGATCATCGTCTAACTGAGGAATTAGAAAATTTTTAAGCACGTCCAGTAAACGATACCATACATGGTTGCTTCCTGGAAGAAGACAGGTCGTATAGTCTTTGCTCAGGTACAAAAAACATTGACCTTAAAAACTATTACTAGTGTACTGCAAATTTTGATGAGGGTTTTTGCTACCCCATATTCTCCAGTTACGGGTGTTCACCTTACCGTTGATGTGAAACGTTGACTCATTAGTAAAAATTACATTGTCTAAAAATGTATCGTCGTCTGCAATTCTATCAGACTATTCCACACAAAATTGTAGCCGAGCAACTTTGTCATCATCTGTAATATAGTTTATACGTCTTCCAAGTGCAATCGTTTACCTATACACGCCAAACAATCGTTTGTGAATTGCCAATCTCACGTAACGCAAGTCGAGTTGATTTCTTCGGACTATATGTTTAACAGAACCATATGTCTCGACGAAGGTTTGGTGCCAAGAGTAAAATTGTACCCCCTACTAGAGGGCTCCCTACCGTATTCTCTAAGAAAATTATGTTGAACTGCAGTTGCTGACTGCAAATTGTGAAACCAAAATACACAGCGACACGTTTCGTACCAATAAATGTATCCGTTTTAAATAACACTGGTGACAGCGGTGGTGGACGAATTTGGTAACTAACGAACTAGTGAATCAAACTTGAGTGTGTTACTATGAAATGAGACTTCAACCAAATCTGTAAGTTATCTAAATAAATTTTTATGTGCTTTTAAATTGTTTAGTTCTTTTTGAATCAACCGGTATCGTAAAAAATAACATATTTAAAGTCGATTTATTTTTCGTGAAGTTGAACATTCTTTAGAATATAGTACCTTTTAATTATTTTCTAACCTCTCATCGCAAAAAAAAAGATTCAATAAATTTTAAATTTAAAGCCCCCATGTTTTATTTCGTTATGCTATTTGTAAATTAAACCATTCGTCAGATATAAGACAGCACAGTTATGTACATCCACGTAACTGTACAATAATGTTTTGTATTCCTGAGCGAATTAATCTCAAAACGTCTTGAAATAAAAAAAGTACGTGATATTCAGTTTTTTCGATATTATATTAATAATTTTATTTGCTTACGTAGTATGATAATGAGAATGTACGATATATATATAAATATTTTATTATTATTATTACTCCTAATGTGTAAGTTACAATCTGTTGAACTGTGAAAAAATAAGAAACCATTCCCATGGCTGATGAGGATTATATATATGACATGAAAATGAGGTGTAGTCTTGTTCATACTCAGGTTGACCATTCCTTAGATGTCTGGTTAATTGAAACCCCAACCGCCGAAATACATCTTTACCCACTAGCTTAGTATTGAAATCTGTATAAAAGTAGCCGACCTTTACTAGACTTTGAACCTGAGAACTCGTGACTTCGAAATCAGCTGATTTGCGATGATGAGTTAACCACTAGTCTAGTCCGGTGGGCATATATATACGCGCGCGCATGTAAAAATAATAATAATAGAACAAATAATACAGATTTGGGCTAAATATTTTACTAAAACTTAGAAAATAAAGATTTTCTCTTATTTTTAAATTTCTATTTAAAATAATTACCCTTACTTTATTTTACTTTATTTATATATAGCTTACTTTATTTATAAATTACAGTAAAAGTCTAAAAATATTATGTTAAGCCTATCAAAAAACACAGTTCGAGAAACGTAAAGATGATAAAATTAAAAAAAGTAATAAAGTGTCGTTTCACTGAGAGTAAGGTACATGTCGATCTCCGTGGCGGAGTGGTAACATCTCGGCATTTTATCCGGAGTTCCCGGCGTTGAATCTCTTTCAAAGCATGGTATTCTTCACTTGCCATATTCCACGCACAAGCTTCAAGCTTATGCGGTGATATCAAGTCAAAAAAAGCTTTAATAGTTTCTGAAATTTGATTTTTTTATCAAATTCCTGCCTTTTTCAAAAACTTCCTTATATAAATTTCATTAGATTGGTTAACAGGCTAAAGCATCTATATTATTTTATTATACAAATTTTATAACAAGCAATGAATGCAGAGTCTCCTAATCGTCTACAAGGTAATTTTTACGTACAAAGTCTGGTTTACTTGGTTGAAAAAAAATTAAAATTAATAATAAAAAAAGTAATAATATTTTTCATTTAGAGAAGGATTAAATTTTAATCTCTATGTAAATAACAGGAAAGTTCAGAAACATTGTAGTTAGCTTCTTTTAAAAATCGGAATAAAACAGATTTTTAAAAGACATATCTATGTCGTAAAATAATTCCATGTACCAAGACCTATTTTAATGTAATATACTTTTTATTTTAATCTTTGCAATATTTCTACATAGTAAAAAATGTCGGTATACTTTGCTTAATCTTCTATATATATAAAAATGAATGTCTCTTACGCCTTCCTAGACCGTTCATCCGATTGCGATGAAACTTTGTTGAGTTGTGCGGATGCCCGTGAAGGTTTCTCTAGTTTCCCTAGCCCGTGAAGGTTACAGGAGTTAGTCATGCTACTCATTTTGTTTCTCCATTCTATTTAGTTTTTATAAACGATATTAGTTTAATTATTCAATTTCCACAAATTTTGCTATTTGTAGGTGATTTGAAACTTAATAAAATAATGAATAAACCTAATGATATTTAATTACTTCAAAGTTGCAATTTTTATTAAAAGTTTTCTTATTACATTTGGAAATGTTAAAACTGATGATCATAATTACACGTATGTTAGATGGCACTTTTTTCTAAAAGGTTTCATGCAGTTAAAGATCTTGGAATATTTATTGATTTGTCTCAAAAGCTACTATTAAAAAGGGTAATTCTAAGAAATACTTTACAAAAAGTTTTTAATCTATTGAATCTTTTTTATAATGAATTTTTCACATATCCTGCTTTAACGTAATTTTTCATTTATTTGGAGAATATGTCGGTTGAAAAACTTCGTCACGATTTTTACTTTCCCGTCTAGATAGTGCTAGAAGAGAAAGTATTGTAATCTGTCCGATTCGGGCATATGCACGTTTTGACGTCTAAGGAATCCAAAAGACCGGATGGAAATTTCCCGGGTTTTAATGTTCGTATGTACGTGTGGGTTCGGTGTTGGTCTCTAAATCACCTTATACCTCCAGAACTACTGGACCGATTTTGACCAAACTTGGTCAGATTACTTTTTTTTATATATGGGCATTGATCCCGTTAAATTTTCAATTTCAGAGGTCAAGTAGGCGAGACTGTAGAGCAAGGTCACCCTCGGTATCTTGAGATTTCGCCTTATTACAGTCATATTTTTCTTAGATATGTTTGTTAATTTAAAAATAATAATATATGCAAAAAAAACTTTTTTTCAAAATCGCACCCCTACCCCCAAAAATGCTGTTGTAGTCCTTTGCTGTGTTGTGACGTCACAGGTGAGTGGTAAAATTAAATAAATTAATAATATTCAGAGTTTAAAAAAGTAACTCGGTCTGGCTGGGTCTCGAATTCGATCGCCCGGTCGACTCGGTAACTGGTGCGTTAAGCCTTGCGGCTACACCAGTCTGCTGACAGTACAAGCGAAATTTGTTCTATGTAAGCTGTAAAATTATATCAGTTTAGCTAGTGCCGATCGTCGCCGTTAGTACTGCCATACCCGCGGGAATTAAATATGGTATGCGTGCGCTTATTAGAATCATTGAATTAATAAACGAAAAATATTTTATTTAAATAAAATAAATATTTTAAATTAAGTTGTGTGTAAGCCATGAATCAGAAACAACTGTATTGCCAGCTTTCTTTAAGATATTCTGCGTATAGATCTGATGACATTGCATTACTCTAAATTATGATTATAGTTTTATTTCGAAATTGTTGGGAATTTCTAATTTTAAATCATCTTGTGATATTATTGATTTAACGTTTGCTTTTAGAATGCTTAGTAATTTTTTGACTGCTCTTATCTATTACAGTTATTTAGTTTTAATATTCCTACTCCTTACCGTTGACACAAAACTTATTTTTGTATGAATTTAAATTTGTAATCGATATCTCGATTATCTATACTTTGTAATCGCCCAGTGGACTGTTTTGATATAAATATTTCTATTCAATCTCAAATTTATCTGGAAATATATTATTTGAATAATATTTACTTTGATTATTGTATCGAAGTGAGTCAATCTTATGTTACTGATATTTATATATTCGTATCCATGGGAAATTTTTCCCATATATTTAAAATATAATCATTAATAATCTTTACATATTTATCTACAATAAAAAAAAATCTATATATATTTATTCCCTAATATCTATATTTTTAACTTCTTCAAATGTAAAAACATTAGAAAAGGTTAAAAATATTTTTTTTAATTTTTGAATCATAGTTTTTACTGTTTTATGAATACTTTTTGTAATATCTATATTTTTAACTTCTTCAAATGTAAAAACATTAGAAAAGGTTAAAAATATTTTTTTTAATTTTTGAATCATAGTTTTTACTGTTTTATGAATACTTTTTGTAATATCTATATTTTTAACTTTTTAAAATGTAAAAACATTAGAAAAGGTTAAAAATATTTATTTTTTGAATCACAGTTTTTATTGTTTTATTTTTCAGTTATCTGAATTTTTTTGTAATATCTGTATTTTTAACTTTTTCAAATGTAAAAACATTAGAAAAGGTTAAAAATATTTTTTTAAATTATTGAATTATTTATCTGGACTAGGAATCTCTGTTTCGAAATCAGAAATTACGATTTGTTTTCTGTACCATTTTATAAAATATATTTCACTTATTCTTTGGATAAATATGTTGCCATAATTTATGAAAAATGGACTGTGATTTGAAATTCATATTTCCATTCTTTCCTAAAGGATGTGTTATTTTTAATGAGTAATTACAAAAAGTTTTATTTTAATCATTGTCATGACTACGTTTAAAAAAAGTAACAATGTAAATAATATATATGTATTAGAGAGAGACAGAGAGAGAGAGAGAGAGAGAGAGAGAGAGAGAGAGAGAGAGAGAGAGAGAGAGAGCGCGTATGTGTGTGCACGCGTACCAAGTGTTTTAGGAAATTCTGCATTATTATTATGTACTTTATTCCTCTCATCAAAATTAGAATTATTTTCACCAAAACAAAATGTCTTAATTATTGAATTACATAGTTTTTATTCTTTTATTTAATATGAACACAGGCAATTGGCTCTTTTGTATTCTTTTATTACAAAACTATAATCAGAATATTAATGAAGGTAAAAAAGTCTTCAAATCCTTTGCAACGTAATTTTTCTTTCTGAAGTTTCTCTATAAAATAAAAATATAAAAAAATCACAATCCGTTGTTTGGTTGAAAAGAAAGGTTATTAAGAAAACTGACAACAAAGTTGTAATACTTTTTTGGCGTTGGTTATTTATTCTTATACAGTGGGAAAATAATTAGTTTGCTATTTTCCGACCTCCTAAATCACTTTGCAAGAAATGTTTTTAATTTTTCTACGTTTACTATGTAAATGGAAGAAACTAAATAAAATTCCACTAAAAAATGTACAACCAGTAAAAAGTTATCTAAAATATAATTTTTCAGGGTGAGGATGAATTTGATGAAAATTTATTGGAATATTATTACTAAAAGTAATAAATAAAAATAAAAAAAAATTCAAAAAATTTTATATTTTGAAACTTTGATCCGCTCCCCATCTTAACATTGTCCTGAAAGTACATCTTTGGGGTTGCTTGCACTACAACTTTGCGTAGGAAGAAATTTAAAAAAATTTGCTTGACAAGTATGCAATATGTAAAAAAATAGCTTTTTAGATTTTTGGGAAAGAGGGAATTTGGAGAAATTTTTTTTAAAAATGCTAAGATCAGCATGCAACGCATATACTTAATATATAGTGGAGTTATTATGTTTGCAAAATTTTGAGAAAATTAACTTCCAAAAATGTTACAACAAATTATTCCGTATGTACGAGTCTCTGTACAAAGTTTAATCAAAATCGGTATATTCAGTCAGAAGTTAGCTTCAAACACACCAGCATACTATATACCCACGTACCTTCGAAAATTAGCCTCACTATTTTGTTTTTTGGGGTTCCGAGGTCATGAAACGTTGAGAAATTCAAAGAAAACCATTCCCAATTTTTTGGCTGATTACCGTACTTTTCTTCTTGCAGCAGAGTTCTAGAGCAGTGATAAATCATTATCCATCTCATGGATAATGATATTCATGGATTTTTTTTTACCTCCAAGACCCCCAAAAAGTATTAAAAAAAAAGATATAATGAATATTTCTCGAATTTCCAATCTCATCCCAATGAAACCTAATTAAAAACTGCAGTTGCGTTGATAGCACTGGGTATGAATATGCATGTATGTAGTATGTAAACACAAGCAATTTACAGGTTCCAATTTAATGTGTCCGTGCTCCTTGTAATTTGGTCTGCTTGCATAATATTCGCTGTGAGAGCGTGTTCTTCGAACATGCATGACACATTTGAATCCGTCGTGCTCTCAGCAGTACAAAAGATAAGGGATTGCTGCAGGACATCAGTTTAGTTTCGGAAAACTAAACTGCAAAGCGTGCGTCTGGTGCCTTGAAGTTTTTTAAAAGAGTAGTTTCATTGAAAATAATAATAATTGAGATTCTTTTTTTAATGTGCGGTGGAACGGTGTACTGTATTTTTTTCTTATGCAGAATGGACAAATTTGTGAAAAAACGAGGTGTCATCTACATTCAGTGAATCAATTGGTAAAAAGACAAGATTGTACTACGACAGATATTTAAATTATGGTTTTACCTGGATGGAGAACCACAGTTTGTTTTCTGCTTTTAAGTCGTCTCCGATTAAAGCATTAACCCATCAAAATTAATTCGACATTTAGAAGCTAAAAATCCGGATCATAAAAGCAAACCCTTGGAATTTTTCGAAAAAAAATTGCATACTTTGAGAAATCAGCAAGATTCTATTTGTAAATCAAGCCGTACTGAAAAAAGTACACTTGAAGGATCTTATCTGGTAGCATTAAAAGTAGCTAGGATGTCCAAACCCCATACAGTCGCAGAAATCCTCATATTGCCCGCTGCAATTGATATGATCAGCGTTTTAACAGGCGTGGAAGAAGCAAAAAAATTCCGCTTTCTTACAGTATCAAGGCGATAGTCGATGACATAGCTGCCGTTGTTCGCGATCAGATAATTCAGCAAGTGAATTTTTTAGTATTCAATTTGCTGAATCAAAGATATGGAAAATATTTTTCAGTTCTTATGTTTTGTGAGATATGAATGCGATAGGGTTAAATTAATTAAAGAAAATATGTTGTTATGTAATCAATACCTACAACAATAAAATGTACATGATGTTTTTTTGAAGCTACTAAAAACTATATCGTAGATTGTACAAAATGTATTGCAGTATGTATTGATGGTGCAATGGCGATAACAGGAAAGAACAGTAATTTTAAAAAAAATTAAAATATCATGTTATACCATGGGTGGATGGACGCACTGCTTCCTCCTCAGACATGCTATTGCCACAAAAAATATGCCGGAAAATCTCGGAAGTATTTGTAAAGCTGTAAAAATGATTAATTTTATTAAAAGTCGGCCGTTACAGAATAGACTGTTTGCTAAACTACGCGATGAAATGGGTGAAAAGAAAAAAAAATTTCTTTCCATACAGAAGACAGTCGGTTATCGCGGGAAAAGTGTTGACCCAGTTATTGGAATTACGAGATGAATTAAGAATATTTTTCCAGAATATACAAATGCCATTTTCAATGTTTTTACAGAATAATAGGTGTACGTTGCTGTAGGCTTACTTAGCCGATGTTTTTTCACAAACGACTTGAATGTGAATTAAGAAGGACGTGATAAAAGCATTTTATTAATGACAGATAAGGTTCCTGGTTTCATTAGCTTGATATCAGGATTATCAAGCCTTATTATTGTTTTGCCTTTAAAGGCAAAATTTTTGCCTTCAAAGCAAAAATTTTTGATATGTTTCCACTCACTTTTGATTGTATTGAGAAAAATTTGGAATCAGAAGACACCATTATTCACTAACATGAAGATGCATTTGAGTGAGGTAAAATTTCAGTCGGTGGAGTATTTCCCGGAAGATAAAAATGATTTTTAGAAGGGACAGGTACTGAATCCTTTTAGTGAAAACCTTGTTCGAACTCCTAAGTTATCGGTTGAGATTCACGATCAGCTCAAGGATAAAACGTTACAATTACATTTCACATCTGAAGATTTAGATACGTTTTAGTTTGCTCGTTGAAGTGGATATGGAAATTTAGTCACAGAAGCATTGGAAATATTAATCCCTTTCGCCACTCTGTGAAAAGGGTTTTTCGTCTATGGTTGTACTAAAAACTAAATATAGGAATCGTCTTTTATCCCTTGAAAACAATTTTTTTTGGGTGTTTTTAACATAGATCGACGTATGGAGAAACTTAAATGAAAAATAAATGCAACCATCTCAAAAGAAAAAAATCATTTTTTCTCATAGAATGATTTCGTTATTTTGCGATCCCCAGGTTGAGAAACCCTGTTCTTAAGTTAATATACCAGGAAAGTAAAAATAATTCTTTTAGTGGAAAGAGCTTTTCAGTTTTTGTAGTCCGTAAAATAGTTTTTTGTTAGATCCACATAGAATAATAATTTTTTTAATTATTTTGAAAACAGTATTTTTTTTAGAAAAAAATTTGACATTTAGTTTTTTTTTCAGCCGACAATTAATTATACTTCTGGGTAAAATACAGAGTTTTATTAATTGAGCGATTTGGTATCAACTTTTGTCTTCTTCCTTTGCTTAAAGTAGTACCATAAATGAATAATTTTACGTCTGTGGAAAGAAAATGTGGGGATAAATTTTGTTTTAGATTGAACGTTATTTGGTAAACTCTATATAATATCAGTGTTTACGGTTTAAATTTCCCTTTTTGCGTGTGTGTTTGTCCATGTCCTTTATAGCATAGGGTGGTCGGTTCGGTTTTGGTTTTGGTCGGCTAGGGAACTTGTAGTTTACGCTCTAAGTTGTTTCAGGGTGCTCGTTATGTAGGGTGAAAATAGGTGGAGTTGGCATTTATTAGTTTAGCGATATTAGAGGGAGTGGCCGTAAAACGCAGCACGAGTAATGAATGAAACCGAGTGTAGTGAGTGGTTATGTTATTTGTGACCTCTTCTGTTTTCCTTTCCGCTCATACTCTACACTCTATCCTTCTCGTTCTTTTCAACAGGACCCCCTTTCATTTTCGTTTGTTTTTTTCTCTTTACTGTTTTAGTCTTTAACATAAAAACATTTACACGAATATTATTTTAAGTGTGTTTGTGAATCCACACGTGAGTAATACGTATAAATGCTCTCATACACGCACGCACATTTATGTTGGCAATTTACGAATAAGAAGACCTTCAATCTGGTTACTGGTAAATATCTTTGAAACATTTACGTCAGTTTTTTTTATATAGCGGGGAGGTGTGCTCTCTTTATCAGACATTCTCTCTTACACAATTTAAAGAAGTGCACTTACGGGAAAACACTATTTTCGTTCAATGTCCATTTTGAAAGATTTTTTTCTTTATTCCCGTAGGTTGCTTTTTCTATTTCGTTTTTTTTTTTGCTACCGAATTTTCCTTTGTCTTTCTTAACTTAAGATTGTTTTATATCGTGAAACCAAATAGTGAAATTTAATTTTCTAGCTTTTTGTTTTTCTTTAAACGGTTTTTCTTCCTTAGATATATCCGTTTTCCTCTCATTACTTGTCTTGTGTTTTCTGAAATGGTTTTCTATTTTGGATAGATCTGTTAGACTCACTTTACTTCTTACATTGTACGTCGTCAGTTACCTTTTCCATATGTCTTCATCATTTTTCGCTGCTGCAGGTTTTTTCGAACCCTAGAGATTTTTTTACTTCCTCGTACGAAATAAAGGAAGTATAGCGATCGCGAAAAAATTTAGGTTTTCAGATTTCAACGGAAATATCCGTTTTGACCATACCTGAATCTATTTTGACTAGTTTCGGCGCGACGTTTGTTCGTACGTATGTTGCATAACTCAAAAACGATTAGCCTTAGGATCTTGAAATTTTGAATTTAGGACTGTTGTAACATCTAGTTGTGCACCTCCGTTTTTGATTGCAATGGACTGGACCAAAAGTGTCCAAAAAAGCCCAAAATCGAAAACAATTTTGATTTTTTACTTTTTCTTAACTGCAGTTTGAGAGGTTTTCAACGATGTATCACAAGTGGTACTTATTTTCATTAGTTCCATTGTTATAGCCAAATAGTTTAATTAATGAAATATTTAGATCTTACAAGGGGAAGGAATATCGGTTCGAATCAGACTTCATCTCCTTTTTTTAACATTTTTTTTCAATTTAAATATATTAACCTCTGGTGATTGTAAAAACAGTTTTACGATAAATAATAATTCAATAAAAATATATGAAAAAATATGAGAAGTTATTAATGAAATAAAATTTTTGTTCCTTTCATTTAAAAAAAAAATGTATATATGTAATTTAATAGGCGTACAAGGAAATCATGTGATGTCCTCCTCAGATTTTTATTGTCGCAATGTTAGATTACCGGCATTCTTCTTTCTCAAAATTCTTTTGAAAATTTCTCAATTAGTCTTTTACTGGGACTTTTTTTTATTAACTTTAGTACTGTAAGTAGCATGAATAAATTTTTACATTCTTTCCCCTTCGCTAAGTAAAAAAAAAAATACTTTGGTTCGGGAGTCTTATTTTCATATTAATCACAGAAAATGAGATTAAATTTTAAAAATCTATTTAGTCAGCGGAAGAGTTCAGCAACATCATAATCAGCTTTTCTTTAATAATGTATTATAAAATTGAAAATGTTAAAATACACCGTTTTTTATTATAAAATAATTTCCATATATCAAGAAATATTCTAAACCACAATGTTTTTTATTTAATTTTCACAATATTTCCACGCAGTAAAAAATTAATATACATTTTGAAATTTTCACGTCTTCAAAGGAAAGATTTAAAAATATAAAAATTCTATATTAGAATAGAATTAAAAATATAAATATTAACTTTTTAATTACTAAGTTACGTAGTTTTTATTTTTCAACTGCTTGAATAATTTTCGTTTTAATTTTTTCATATTTATAAAAAAAGAAATAATTCCGATTAAATTTCCTTACAAATATATTTTTAACTTTTCCAATTGTGAAAAACAAAAGAAAAGGTTAAAAATCTTCTTTTTTTTAATTAATGAATTAATCATCTTAAATACTTTTTGTTGTAATCTTTCATATTTATATGTATAATAAAAAGAAATGTATATATCTTGCTTAAATCTGTATTTTTAACTTTCTCAAATATAAAATCATCAGAAAAAGTTAAAAACTTTGTTTTAATTATTGAATTATCAAATTTTAGACGAGTTTTGGGATTGAGATCAGAAATCATTATATCATAATTATTTAATGATATAAAAGGCAGAAAAAGGAAATTATCAATTTCCTATAATTTCCTTTTTCTGCCTTTTTATAATAGATAATAGTTTATTTGTTATTTTGATATGTTGATATAATTTAACTCGTTTGGGCTGTGATTTATAATTAATTCATAGTATTTCCATTCTATCTGAAATATTTTTAATTTTTAATTAGTATACAAAAAGTTTATTTAAATCATTGTCATGACTACATTTAAAAAAAAAAATTAACTGTAAATAATATATATATCTGGATAATAGCTTAAATATAGATTATTTTAGTTGATTTTCCTGTTGGTTGGGTAGAATTAAATTTAATAAGACATATTTTACTTAAAAATATTACCTTTATTAATCTCTTGGGTTAACCAATCAACTATATAAATTTATAAATTAAATCCACTACGTTTCACTTAGAATTCTCTAAGCTTCCTCAGGTGACAATACACATAAAAAAAAAATTGTCTTGCATGCTAAGAAATTAACTGGTCTATCCATTCTAGATCAGAATATTTCACAGTTATATTAAAAATAGGCACATCTTATTTTATATATATATATATATGTGTGTGTGTGTGTGTGTGTGTGTGTGTGTGTGTACGCGCGCGCACCAATGTGTGTAGATATGGTTAAGGAATTGTTTGCTATTTTTAGGTAGATATCATGAGAAAGCTACGTATTGCAATGGGTACCATGATTAGACTTCTGGAAAATTTCGACATATCTTTTCGTTTCACATCCCCCGGACCACAAAACTACCGTCACTTCAAAAGTTTATATATTTATATTTCACTTTCTTCTGGACACGATAACTGTCGTAATTTTGCGTGAATCACTTTCAAATTGTTCCTTAAAGATAACTTGTCCCAAAATTTTGGTCGTGTTCGTTAACGGCCAAATCTGACCATGGGGGTAGAAACGGGGGCTTTTTCAAAAAAACAAAATGTCGTAACCTTCTTATTAAGTAAAATATCGAATTCTTTTAAAGTTCCAATTATTCTTTGGATAAGGGCCTAAATCTTAAGTAAATTTTTTTTACATCACCAACCATTGGCCCAGGGGGTTGAAAAAATGGGGTTTCGAAACCAAAAAATCATACCTCCCTTAATAGGCACAGTATCTAATCGTTAAAGTGGTCGTTAGTCCTCTAATCATTACCTAAAACTTTTGTCTGAAACAATTTTTGATATGATCAACCGTTACGGCAAGAGATGACCAAAATGTTGCGGAATTGTAAGAATATGGGGATTGTCGTGTTGAGTAAATTTGAAGTTTTTCTTAACTTTAAGGTGGAAATCCTTTTTATCCCCTACTTAGCATTGGTGAAATCTACCTCCATTTTCCGGCGTGCCGAAAGGGATTTTTTATACCTGTATTTCTTTCACTAAAATAACTCATTTTTTAGTCTTTCGTGTAAAATTACCCAATAAATCAATAATTTATCTTAATTTGTGTATATAGAATTTTACTATGATATTTTTTGATCCTTGGAATATAAATCTGAACGAAATATTTCGCTAGCTGTATCTCGAAAATAAAGAGTTTCCAGTTTTTATGAAAATAGGTCTGTTTTTTCATAGATTCACATTTATGAAGTGTGTGAAGAAAGATTAAATACCAAAAGCTGGATTTAATCAACTAGTCATCGCATAAAAGTAAAAAATGTAGTATTAATTGCAAATTGTTTGAATTTATTAATTTGTAATAATGGTAACCGATGATGCCTCTGTAAGTTTATTTTTTTAAAAATTGCTTATTAGATAAAATTCTACATTATATTCTCAGTTTCTTTAAATAAATAATTATTCAATTTCAGATAAGAAGAGTTGTGTAAAAAAAAGCATATATATCATAGCCAAAAAAATTTTAAGTATACTGAAAATATTGAACAATTAAAGCAACTGGTTTTCTCGTACGTTGGATGGTAAAGAAGAAATTTAGCGGATTTATTTGAGTGGGTGTGGGGATATGCTAACGAATCAAAGTCCTGTTGACTTTGAGTAACTGATCTGTTTATTATGGACTTGATCGATGAAGTACTAGTGCAGAAGTGGGGGAGTATATTACGTGATGCTTTCCTATCCTGTACCTTTACTTTACCTGATAAATTATTTCTATTAGAGAAATTCTTTAAATGTTGTAGTTAACTACTAACTACAACTTTTAAAGAACTTGTGGGTGGATTGTTGTATTACTACCGAATTGTTAACCGGATGTAATTTAACCACAAACTTTATTCGCCCTTGTTATACAACCATTCAATCTTCGCTTAACGCAATTGTTTTCTATGTTATCATAATTAATTGTTTATTTATTTTAATAATTGGTATTCATTGCAAATTGTTTGAATTTATTAATTTGTAATAATGGTAAATGATACCTCTGTAAGTTTATTTTAAAAAAAAATTGCTACTTAAATAATTGTTACTAAAAAATAACCATATCCACCTTACGTTAATCCATATACGTAATACACCAGCATTCTGCTACTTGGGCTTACAAAACTTTATTATAACCTACATTCACACTTATAAAAAAAAACAAAAAAAAACTAATTACATCATCACACAAATTCATTTGACACCTAATACAACATATATACTCCACTGTATTGCAAATAGTGTTATATATATGTATTTACATATATAAAATTAATACATTTTTATTGTTTCCATTTATATTTTAAGCTCTTTTTTTAATCCCTTTATTCTTTTGTCTATCTTTCTCGTAGTTCAGTCTAGGTAGTAGTAGAAAGTAAATTTATTTTACACTAGTATTAATTCCCATATTTCTAAACGATTCGCTTACAAAAGAGAAATACATTCTTTCGTACACAAGTATCTACATTAAATGTATTTTTTCTGAAAAATTTCATCGAAAAACTCTTAATATTGTAATAGTTCTTTTCCAGAAGCCATTTTTAAATATTTGTTTAAAAACTATTAGTTCCCACTCGTATTTTGTTGAATTTAGAATTTTATCGCTCATATTTTTCAACGTGTAAAGTAAATCTTTATATTAAAAAAAAAAAAAAAAATTAGTGCTGAAAATATATTTCCAGTGCGTTTGGGCGTTCTACTGGACGGATCGGGCTGTTTTTGTTTTATTATGTTCGGAATGACTCACAGATATTTTAACAATTGTCGAACCCCAAACTTGAATTTCCTCTGAAAAATTTTTAAAAAAATCCTCATTTATTCCTGAATCGAGGAACTTTTCGAGATTATTACTCAAAGGAAAATCACTTTAAAGGTCAGACTATGCGTGATGAGATATCTGCTGGTCATTCCGAGCATAAAAGTAAAAAGCATAAAATAAAAAAAGTCAGCCCGATCCGTCCAGTTTAATGTCGGGACAGATTGGAAATAGGTTTTGAGCACGCTTTTTACCAGTGGTAAGAAAACAAAGAGGAAAAGAAGGGGATTGGGGTCAGACTACTGTAAATGAAATAGGTTCTCAGCCGAGTTTTTTAACTGTATAACATTCCTTTGTAATAATAATAATAATTCTGTGGAGCATCAAGGAGCCACTAGTTTTGATTGTTTTTTTTTTTCTCTTAACAATGTTCGTAGGTATAGTATTAGGATTCTTAGGATAGTTTTCCTATCTTTAGTTGCGTAATCTTTATAATTACGTCAGATATCTCTTTAACGCTGATTATGCTTGGCAAGGTAACACAATTTCGTAATTAAACTTATAAGGTAAAGAAGAATATTGTATCTGATTAATACATCTTGCCAAGGTTGTAATATCGGCTTGTTGATTATTATTATTTATTCGTTTAACATTTGTGATATCTGTATGAACGACACTGATCTTTCTAGAAAAAAGTAAATAAATAATTACAGTAATTCTGTAATGCAGGAGGTAGTAGTTTAGGACTATATTCAAAAAACTGTTTTAGCCTCCGCAGCCCAAAACAAATCTTGAATATTTTTTTATTAACGCGTATATACAGGTATCTTATGACAGAATCTGTTCTGTTATGGTATACCCTTCAATTTTTTTAAGTGATTAATATCCATGGAAACATACAAACATTTAGAGGAAGTATTATTAGTATTTCTATTTTAGTACAATTATCATTATTACTACTACTTCTTGATAAGATTCGCGACTTATTTAATGATAACTTAGTGGATTTTCGCAATTTGTAAATTAAGAAAGAGCGAAATTATATAACGGTTGTTTAAAATGAGTAAAATTATCTTTATTAACAAAAAAATTAAACGTAACTTAAAATACGCGATAAGAACTTCATGATACATATTTCCCGAAAAACGTACCCCAAATAATGTTTACTCTTCTCTTTCGTTTATATAAATAATTTCATAAAGACGTAATTGCTACATTATTCATGTTAGTTGGAGTCGAATAGATTGAAATATTGATTCTCTTCGTAAAATATATTCATTGAATCTATGTATTGAATGTAACAGCTTTTATGTTTTTATTTCCTTGTACGAAGTAAAAGAAGTATTGTGATCGCGAAAAATATCGGTTTTCAAATTTCAACGGAAATATTCATTTTGACCATCCCTGAATCCATTTTGACTAGTTTCGGTGTGATGTCTGTACGTACGTAAGTACGTATGTATCTCACATAACTCAAAAACGACTAGCCATTGAAATTTTGGATTTAGGACTGTTGTAACATCTAGTTGTGCACCTCCTCTTTTGATTGCAATCGACTGGACCAAAAGTGTCCAAAAAAGCCCAAAATCGAAAACAATTTGGATTTTTAACTTTTTCTTAATTGCAGTAATAAGCCCTGGTTGAGAGCTTTTCAACGATATATCGTAATGGTACTTATTTTCATTTTGGTTCCAGAGTTATGACCAAATAAAATTTTAATTAATGAAATATTTGGTCATACAAGGGGGAAGACACACCGGTTCGAATCCCACTTCATCCCTTTTTTTTATTTATTTTTTTTATTTAAATATATAGCGCTTTTTAATCAGTAAAAGCCACCTAAGATCCATATTACTGTAGCTAACAAGGGGAAGGCACGGGCTTCGGGATACCAATTTCAACTATACTGCGTATGTGAGTAGTACACTGTTTTCGTGTCTTCATCACGAAATACTAACACGCAATATTCAATTATACTCAAGAAACATGGCCCTAAATATTTGCTTTGCATTTTATATTAGTTTATACATTAATTTTATTTCATGACGCTCAAGTAGATATGTGGTGTGAGAACGTGTCGGACCCGGTGAGTATGATATGACACATCGGTTCGAATCCGACTTCATATATATATATATATATACACATATATATATATATATTTCTGTTAACTCTTTTTTTTAATTTAAATATATAGATTTATTAATAATTAATTATTAACCCATGATCGTAAAAAAAGTTTTAAAATAAATAATGATTCAATAAGATTAATTTTAAAAAGAATGAAAAAATCAGAAGTTATTAGTGAAATAAAATTTTATTATGTACTTTTCACTTAATTCAAAAATTTTTATATAGGTTAATAATAATTATTAAATCTATGTATATAAATTTAAAAAAAAAAGAGTTAAAAGAAATATATATATATATATATATCACATATGTACTTCAGCGATATGAAATAAAATTAATATATAAACTAATATAAAATGTTAAGCAAACTTTTAGGGCCATTTTCTTGCGTATAATATTGTGTGTTAGTATTGTGTGATGAAGACACGTAAACAGTGTACTATTCATTCATACACGCTATATGGTTGAAATCGGGATCCCGAAGTCCGTGCCTTCCCTTGTTAGCTACAGTAATATGGATATTAGGTGCCTTTTATTGATTTAACTTTTTATAGAAAAATATCATTCTATTTATTTATTTTTTTCAGAATTAGAAAGATTTAGTAACCTTTTCTAGTTTTGTTTTTATTTTTATTAAATTTAATGAATAAAAAATAATAAATATATATATATTATGATGATGAAATATGATATGCGTGAATAGGTAACACTTACTCTGTTCTACATTTCTTCTGTATAAATATAGAATTTTTTTTTATTCACGCATTTGTTTCCGTCTACTTGGTAATAAATATCGCTGTACAATTTGGTTACCTTTCCTGTTTCGTTTTTTTTTTCATTTTGTTGATGTTTACATCATAATAATTTAAAAAAAAAAACATAGATAGATATAAGACATACATTTATTTAAAGAGTAATAATGGGATTTTTACTCTATCTTAATATTTCAGGTAAGATTGTTGAATTAATAAATGTATAAATATTTTATGTTAATAAAAACTAATGTTTCAGCAGTTGTTTAACTGTCCACTTTATTAAAAAATTGGAGGAACACATCTCACCTTCAAATGAAACAAGTTTAAATGAAACGCAGTAAAAAATGTATATATGTAATTTAATAGGCGAACAAGGAAGTCATGTGGTGTTCATATCAAATTTTTTTCCTGAAAGAAAAAATGGGTGTTTTAAAAATTAAATGCTCACGAGAGGGGAAAATGTGTGAATTACAATTCTTTTAAATTTCTATTTTCTGTTTTCATCAATAACGTTATATTTAATGTTGTATAAAATTAATATATTTCTGTAGGAGAAATATTGCGATGTATTAAATAAAACTTATTTTTACTTTTAAGAAACAATTAATTGTTGTAGGTATTTCCATATTAATTTGTGAAAAATGGTACAGTGTTTTTACTATTATTTATCTAAATATCTTTCTTTATCGTATAATTCTGTGTTCAATTCCCAAATAATATCTGATTTTTATGGACACCTATCATTTCATTTAACTCGTCATCCTCAGTAAAATTCGTATATTCATTTAAAATAGATGGTAATAATAATGTTCAGGTTTATCTTTGAAAGAAGGTTTAATTTTAATATTTTTCCATGCGATAGGAAAGTTCATTAGTTGCCTGGTTTGTTTTCATCAAAATGATTGGGACTGGTTACTGTTTTTGGTAATTGTGAGCCTGAACGTCCTCCAACCTTAATCTTTTTCAAATTGAAGTATATTGAAAAATATGTTAAATAATTAACAAAAATAAAAGTTTCAAAAGTCGGAAGAGTGAAATTACCTTTGTATTCTTCTGTAATGGCAGTAGCGTTGTAATCAACTCCATCATATAGTCAGGATACATTGAAGCTGTCTACTGGCATATATATGTAATTTGTATATTTAACGTTAATTAGACGAAGTTAGCGAGCGTAGGTTATGTTTGGTTAGGTTATATTGATATAGTGCGCGATACATCGTTACACGGAATCAACATAATCTAATCAAACATAACTTACGCTCGCTAGCCTCGTCTGATTATCGTTAAAAATAAAACATATACATTAAGTTATACGCATAGGTGATTTTATTTTTATAAACGCAAACAATTGGATTTCAGTAGGGGTTCCGTATAATCGATATTCTTTTTTTTTACATCCTGTAAATCCAAATTACTGTTTCAGATCTTTTTTCCCAAAGCAATTTTAACAATTTTTACTTTTAATAATATAATACCTTGTAGAATTAGCTACATCAGCTACCACACACGCCACCTTATTGCCTATCATACAAAATTATATTCTTCCCGGTATAATAATTGTTAGCAATTGCTGGAAAACATAATTGTTTGCAACACCAGGGCTACCAACATTTAGAGATGAACCGCAAATATAATTTCTTATATCCCGATACGGGAGCTCATACATTTGCCCAAATCAGCTGATAACAACGCTACTGCCGTTACAGATTCTGAGGAAAAATAATGAGTTAATTTCAATCTTCCGACTTTTGAAACTTATAGTTTATTAATTATATAACATATTTTTCAACATACTTCAACTTGAAAAAGATAAGTTGAGAACGTTCAGGCTCACAATTACCCTGTTTTTTTTTTAACTATATAATGTTAAATTCAACTTCTAACATAATAAGATAAGTGTTTATAAAATAAAAAAAAGAACGGTTTAAATGTTCCCAGTTATCGATTCTTAATATTATAATTTAGTACTTTAGAATATACGCAAAATTTTTACATTTTGTGTTTTTATAGTAGAGATTACGTTAAGGGAAAAATACATTTATATTTTCTTTTTTACGATTTTAAGAGTCGTATACTAAATGCGAGTAGGACTTTATAACATAGTGGAAATGAAGGTATGCAATTTTGTCATCAAAATGGAAAAATATAACTGATGAGTTAGGGTGCGTTATTTGTAGAAAGGAGGGAGGATTCGAATCTAGTACCGTTGTGATGAGGGAGTTTTTTAGGCTGAAATGTGTGACTCAGAGCGGGAAATCAGCAATTTATAATACGGACCTTATCTTTCGCCGGCCGCAACGCAATATGTAAATGTTTTGGCTGATGCGTAGGCACGCTTTTCTACTTCACTTTCTCCCTATTTCCCTCCCGCCGCTTATACTAGCAACTAACACTCAACTCATCTGAATGGTCTAATTGAAAACGCTTAGGAATCTCTCCCTCTCTTTTGAGAACGCGCTTTATTTATCTCACTTTCTCCTTTATATTTCGTATTCTCTGTCTCGTTCTCACAAATGTGCTTTTACCAAACGCAAACTTGCACCTAATCAAGCAATTCCAGCTCGTAAAAGGCAGCTGCGACAATTTCCCTATCTGTTTTCAGTCCTCTCTCTTTTCTCTCTACGGGATATTCAATTTGACAGGAATGTTTCTCATTGGCTGAAATTAGTGTTCTCAAGTCTCTTTTACGTCTCAGTTTTGCAGTATTATTCATTTCAAATGTATTATTCAAAAATATTTTTTATTTCAGTTCTAATATTAAAAAAAAAAAAAATTAAGTAATTTCATTTTTCTACTTCCGTTATTTTATTTTGTAATAATGATTAAATTCTGTCCTCTTAAGACTTAAGAGATTGTAAATAATTATATTTTTAGATTAATAAAGATACCTTTGTATTCTTATTTTTAAATGTCTTAATTGTTTATTGTTGCGTTTGTTCATCTTGCCGCCCGTCTGGTTTATCATTCGGCTACAGATTTATAGAATTTACTATTAAGATTTATTTTAACTAATAAATATATATTCTAGTAAAGTGTCTTTAACATTTCTGTTAAGGTTTACTTTAAACCTTTAAGTAAATTGGAATGGAAAAAATGAGCATTGGAACGCGTTAGATTGGTCATTAAATCCAAAAACTATTATTCAAAAAATAAATAATAATTAGCTGACCCGGCAATATTTCTCCACTACTGGATTTGAATATATATATATATATATATAGATTAAATTAACACATTTGAAAGTTTGATAAAACATTAAAATACTGAACATTACGGAACTTCACAAAATTTAACTTTTCCCTTTTTCCTATTTTTCTTTTTTGCCGCGTGTAAATCGGTCAGTAGTTTTTTAGTCCCTAACGGACACACACACTAACATTGTATATATATATATATATATATATATAGAGAGAGAGAGAGAGAGAGAGAGAGAGAGAGAGAAGAAAGTCTGTTTGTGCATTTATTTTTTTGTTTCGAAAATATCTCGACACCGGCGCCGCCTAGCGAGTATATTTTTTGCAAAAAATTTTCTTTTCACTTAACTGAATCTTATATTATATTCTCTTCACTTATATTCTGAATACGAGCCAAATCGGCCCATAATACAATTTTTCCATTTAGCTCAACTCCAGCGCCATCTAACGGGTTTAATTTTTGCTTAGGTATTTCTTTCCATGTCAGTAACACATATTCTGAATATGAGCCAAATCGGACCATAAATACAATTTTTCGAATTATCTCAACCCCAGCGCCACCTAGCGGGTCCAAACTAATTCAGAAACCTTTGCGGGCGTGCGCACAACTCACCAAAGTTTCATCGCAATCGGATAAATGGTATAGGAACGCATATGGGACAAATATACAAACATTCATTTATTTATAAACGTATATATACGTATAGATATAGATAGATGGATTTAATTTTAAATTTACTTTTTTTTTATTCGTAGAGCAGAATTATATAATCATAGAAATTGTCTATCGCTCACCTCTAGACAAGCTTTCCCTTGTTTTAATAATATTTGTAGATAAATTTATCTATTTCAGTTCATTTCTGTTTTTGTCATGTCAGTTCTGTAATTCTACAAGGATTATTTATTCTTATTTTGTGCAGTATTTTTTGAAAGCCGTCTGAAAAACATTTACTGGTGTAATTACCAAGAGAGCCCAGCGCCCATAATTCTTTTGATGTTAAATACTCATTGGATTTTTTATTGAAAAAACATGGTTCTGGTTGCTGTATATTCTAACGCACCATCTCCTACGTTACGCTAGTGTTTATACCATCGGGGTATAAAAAAACAGTGTATCTAGCTATAACTTCTTAATATTCATGTTTACAGCATCGTTTTAAAAAAAATGGATCCAATAATTTTCTTTCTCTACTATTTTTAAGAAAGCGATCGTTTTTACTCTTGTTTATTTGGCACATGATTGTCAGGCGACTTATTCGAAATATTTCTGGGCGTGTATAAGAGTTCGTTTTAGATAAAAATTTTATAATAAAAGCACGTTGCTCTAAACGGGAAACTAATTTTACATCTATAATAATATACACCTGGCTGACTGTTAACGCCATATTAATTGAAAAATTCAGTGTTGCCAGCAGCATATCAATAATTTCCCTGCTATCGAGTGGTATGTTTTTAAATTCTGGGTCGCGTAACTTTGGAAAACGTGCTTAAACCAACTATGAAAGCTATTACTTTTGTATGGTTGGTACGAAATGATTTTGATTTTTACAAAATTTCAAATATGAATTGCTCGAAAAAGGTTCCAAAAATATTTGTACTGGAGATCGTACTGTTTATATTCTTTGCAGTTTTCACTAAATTATTGAAAAAAATAACAGATTTTTTAATGCTTTTCACGGTTCAAAATTTTCAAATTTAAACTTTAGTCATAATTATCTTAAATATCTATCAAATATCTTAAAACGTTTGCAAAAAAATACCGTTACTACGAATATTAACATCAGCATCATGATATGAAATTTTAAAATGATTTCGGAATGATCTTGCGGATTTTTTTTTCATAGCTTTATCTTCGCTTTAATATTTTTTTGCCAAATCATTTTTTCTACTTAACTTTATGTATAATTTTTAGCATATATTGCAATTTTCTTAGACTACTACTTCCTTCGTTCGCTTTATTAATTACAACTCGAATATATATTCAACATTAGCACGACTGTATTATTGTACGTATTTACAAATTGTATACCGTGCTAGAGATTTGTTAATCCTTTATTCCTAAAAGCGTACAAAATATTATGAAAAAAGGAAACTTTTTTTTCTCATTCTTATAATTCGTTTTCCATCAATAAAAGCAATCAGATTTATTTTAAATGTAAATAGAACTTGGAATAACTACGATAAAACAATTAGAAAAAATTCTACTACGAACTTAAATTTATTAACAATAAAATAGCGCCCTTTTTTTGAGTCTGCTTTCTACTTTAGTGTCATTTTTATTTAAACATTTGTTAGGTTTCCGTAATCGTCTTTGTAATAATTTCGGTATTGTTTTACTAAAACAAATTGTTGCATAGGGAAGAACCTTATCTTATAGCAGGTGTTTGAAAATGAACTTCCGGGTTTGAAGACTAGTTTTATTTTTCTGATTCAATAATCTTTATGCGTAATCTTGAAGCGAAAATAATTAAAGTTTACTTATTCCCCATCAGATAGCAGCTGCATTAAACTGTTCATGATAAGCGTTATGATCCCCGCCGCTTTTACCATGGCGTTAGCACAAGAGCAACACAGTGCGTGTACTGAATCACAGAAATAAAATCTGTGACTATCATATAAACACGAGTCAATCGTAGAAATTTTCCGAGTGACAAAAGGTTTGAATAGTTTTAAAACCGGAAGCGTTTTAAAAGGACATTTAAAGATAAGCCTAAAACAAGTGCCGAAAACAGAAAATTCGACTGACTTTCCAATAACGTCCAAAACTTTCAGTTTGTACTTTTAAGACTGTTTAGTTGGCGACTTGAACATTCCTAAAAGTACTGTCCATGATGTTTGCGAGCGTTTGAAACTTTACGCTTGTAAACTGCAGGTAGTCCGTGAAATTAAACCTAACGATAAGACTTAAACAGTTCAATTTGTAAGAGCCATGTCAAACTGCTGATAGAAGTACCTGCAGCGTATTTTATTTTATGGTGAAACTTATGTTCTCTTATGTGAAATTTATGTTCTTAGATTCGTGAATCACCATAATTGTCGAGTATGGGAAACAAAAAAATGTACATGAATCAATGAAATTCGTCCGTAACTGTCTGAAAATTAATGTCTGGCATCAGCATAATCATGCACAGTCGAATATCATGCATAATCGATTTTTTGGGAAATATTTTCCTATAAGCAGACTATTATGGGCAGAATGTATTCGAACATGTTAGAGAACTTTTGTTTCCCTAGATTGAAAATTTTGGAGGGTCAGATTTTCTTACAGGATGGAACGCTTTCTTCTTTTATTTAGCCTCCGGAACCAACTTAAGGTATTAACTTCAGAGAACTAATGATGAGGATCATATGTAAGAATGTAAATGAAGTGTTGTAGTCTTGTACATTTTCAGGTCAACCATTCCTGAGGTGTGTGTTTAATTGAAATCCAATCACCAAAAAACACCGGTATCTATTATTCAAATCCGTATAGAAGTAATTAACTTTACTCGGATTTGAACAGTAGAACTTTCGAGTTTGAAATCAGATGATTTGCGATGACGAATTGACCGCTAGACCAACCGGTGGATGGGATGGAGCTCTGCGGACTGCGCTCATTGTCAGATTCCCAGAAAGCCGGATCCATCCCTTAACCAGCGAAATACTATCTTGACGCCGATGGTTTTTTTTATTTTCAGTTTAAGTAAAAGACATCGTATGCCGTAAAAAAAATTCAGTCTTTCTACCACTTAAGCCAAACAATAACAGCAGTCGTCGAAGCGATTTCTCTAAACATTTGCAAATTCTGCAATGAATTAGATTATCGGCTGACATCTGCAGGACTGTAAACGGTTTTCATATTTAGTTAAGAATTAAGAGTTAAAAATAAAAAAAAAACTTTACAATTGTATTTCCATATATTAAAACATACATTTATAATACTAAGTATAATAAATATATCGAACACCCGGTGTTTCGTGAAAATTGTTTTATTTTTGTTGTAAATTTTAATTTTATCAAAGCATTTCAATCCGGTTGGTTTTAAATTAATAAATTTAGATAGATTTTTCGTTTCGTATTAAATTACTTAAAAATATGGTGTACAGTTTTCTATTTATTTTAACATTTTTTATTGCAGTAATTATTAGGGTTTTTACAAGAAACTGTATTAGTCCCTATTTCTTTAATTTGTTGTCCGTTACGTACAAAATTTATTTCATTTAATTGAATGGAATTTTTACCCTACTTGTTAGTTAACAAACAAGTTGTTTGTTTAAATAAGAGTAATTTTTTTTTTATTTAGTTACATGTTTGCGTTTTTAAAAAAAACCTTTCGTAGTATTATTTTTCTGTTACTTTATATGCAATTACATTTACCGTTTAATAACTTTTGGATTGAACGTTTTGTGCTATAATTTTTGTTATTATTAATATTATAGTATCACAATTAAATTGCTTTTCATTTCAATTGCTTCTTTCATTATTTCTTTAACGTGTAATTTTGCTTTCATATTAGTACTGTTTTATCGTGCTCAATTTCCTGTTTATATAGCAATACAACTGTCATAGTTTTAATTAAAGTTTAACTACGTATAAACAAAACAAAAAACCAAACTTTACCTCTCTCCTTTTTACTGTTCCGACCTATCTTTATTATGCTGTTTCTCCGTACAAATAATTTATAAATTTCTGCATCGTAATAATAATAACGTCTGTAATAAAGCTCTCTGCCTTCCGTTATAAACAGTATACACAAATAATGTACTCCTAGGAGACCTGTTAATGTTTGTTACTACCGAATTTTAAGCTTCTCTAAGTCAGGGCTTTGTAACGTCAAAGTTAATATATTATTGAAACCGTATTGTTCATAACCTACGATTTAAAGTTTTGTATCTATTCTGAATAAATTTATTATCAATTATTATTTATTTACTTCAGTTATGTGTTACCTATATGTTATTACTGAAATAAATTCTCAGTTTTATCGGTTGAAAATTAAATGGCGTTGAAATTTAAAAAATCCTTCATCTTTTGTAGACTACTTTTTAAAAAATAAATATTATCGCTTAGAACATCTGAATAAGCTTATACTCGTGCAGGATAAAATTTTAATTTAATTTTTTTTAACTTTATTTATTATTATACTTAATTGTTTTTATATAAAATTTGGTTTATTACATGAATATAACGAATAATAATAAACTAGTTTTCAAGAAATCCAGTTTATTTAAAAGTTATTTTTGATACATAGCCTCTTCTTCTTAATTTAAAACCGTGATGATGGGTATCGTCTGCTTTGGTCATCCTGCCCTATGAGAAAGGAAATTTGTAACGTATGAAAAATGGCATGCCTGACCGGTATTCGAACCCAGGACCTCCGGATGAAAGGCTGAGATGCTACCCCTCCGCCACAAAGATCGGCAATTCTCCATTTAAAATTGTTTAGAATACAAGTTTACTTTCCTTTTTTTTAAAATAAAATAGCTCTTTAAATCCTGTTAATTAAAATTTTACAGAAAATAGTTTAAAAACCGTTAAAAAATATAAGATTAAGCTTTGTCAAAAATTGTCTGTTCACAAATCATCTTTAAAATCTAATACTATGGAATAAAGACAAAAAATTAATAACATATAGATTTTCTAGCTTAATAGGTAGTCTTTTGTAAAAAAAATGGATTATTTAAAGGAAATTGTAACAAACTACCAACGGAAGTTCCTTTTCATAATAAGAAAGAAACATTAAAAGATTTATAAAATAAACATAATCCATGCAGATTAATTGAGAGAACTTTTTCCTTTTACTTTCCTGGCATTATAGTTACACAGTTTGGCTGCAAGAAGGAAAATATGTTAATCAGTCAAAAAATGGGGTGTGGGTTATTTTATGTGTTTGTCAACGTTTCATGATCCAGGAACCCCAAAAGACAAAAAAAAAGATCGGGTAATATTCGTACGTATGTTACGTGTTGGCGTGGTGTGAAGCTTAATAACTTTTTAAAAAAATTAAGCATCCATGCCAGACGTTCAAGAAAACATGAGGATGGAAGTGATTTTATATTTTCTTTCTTTTTTTTTTTTTTTTTTTTTTTTGTTAAACCGTATATATTATTACACATCACTACACAACCTAGTCCACCAAAATCCAGCTGATATTCAACGGACATCTTCACTCTTTTTATTATTGACTGTAAACATCATTACTCTGAAAAAAATAATTTCTTGTCGGTATCTTTATATTTTGTAGCTATAAGAAAGTCTAGGCTTGTCGTACGTTATATTAATGATTGTACCTGTAATTAAATAATTTGTTAAAGAATTAAAAAAGAACATTTGTGAACCTTTTTTTAGAAATTTGCTTCAAAATTAAAAAAAAAAAACATTATTTAAACTGATCTTCATTTTTTTTTTAATAAAAAAAGTAATTATAACTTTTATGCCAGTCATCCTTAAGGTAGCAGATTTTAATTCAATTTAGGCCAATTTAAAACTAAAATTTATTTTTTTATAATTTATTATATTACTATAAGTTTTTTCTCATTGTGATTTGTTAATTTAAGAATATATTTTAAAATCATTGCATGTATTTTTATCTCCTAACATTTGTTCAGTGTTGGGTAACCAAGATATATATTCGAGTATATAATTAAGTTTTTTTTTTTTTTTTTTTTTTTTTTTTTTTTTTATTGGAATCTGATTTATACGATTAGATCTCATATCCATCCGTTTTGTTTTTCCTTCGTTAATTATTCAGTGTTAGTTACGGTAAATTTAACATCTCTGTTATTATTCGTTATCATGGATTCGTGTGTTGTAGGTTTACGCATTTTCATTTTGAATTTATTATATTTTTTTTTTAACTCGAATTTCCCTCCATGCATGCATACTCATAGCCTACTTCGTACGATTTACGAATAAATGTCCCAGAGTTTTTTCGTTTTGCTTTTTTGCTAGCCTATCTTTCCGACAACAAATGACTGTAATTTCTAATCAACCCTGTCGTTTTTTTTTTTGCATGGTCTATTCTCCCCTTTGTAATGACTAACCCTTCCATTTCCTCTTATTACTAAAAGAAAAAATAAAACAGATTTAATAGTAATTAATGATGATTCTCTCATTTGTATATAGTATTTTTGTGTCTGTTTTTAAGAAAAAAATATATAGAAAAAATACTTGTCTAAATGTTTTTTTTTTGTGAAATAAATTTTACTTCAAATAAATCTTAATTAAAATAAGTTTTTACATTAATTTTTTTTTTCAAATTTATTTTAAAAGGCTCTCTCTTTTATTATATTGTGTTATAAATATTTAAGTATATACAGAGTGTGATGAAACTTACAGGACACGTTTTACTGGTGAAAATAATGTAAAACGTTCACATAAATGTAGCTATCGAAAATTTCGCCCGGATTTTAACTCTTCTAGTACAAGGAAGCCCTATTGTAATTTTCGTGACCCAAATTAAGTAGTACAGTTAGCGGTTTCTTATTAAATTTAAGCTGCAAAATAGGATAAAACAGGACCTAGAACTGCAACTTCAGTAGTTTATAGGATATCCGACGTAAAACACAAAATTCGGAGTGGAAAAAAACTTTTTTTAAGTTTGTATTAAAATAGAATAACTTAGTTAAATGACTATTAAATGTGGAATATTAATAACAAAATTTGTAGAGAATTTAATTCTGAGAAAATTAATGTAAATACAGGCAAAAAATAACTAATAAAAACTTTAAAAATCGGTTTTTTTGATTGAAAAAAAAACAATAGACAGAGAATCATATTATTCTTTCTCTAGCTAATAAACATTCTTTTTTTTTTAAAAATAAAAAACCAAATTACTGAAAATAATTTTAAAAGAAATACAAAATTTATAAATTAATATTTTAGCTGTGGATATTCAATAATTTACACAGTTGAAACGAAATAATTACGTAAAAAAGTAAATTGAAAAATATGTTAACTATAATTTTTTTTTTTAATTTATTGTACTCGTATAGCTTAGCAATACTAACAGCTGGTCAGCTATGAAACTTGTGTATTTCGTTTGAATCTGTTGTAATAAATTATCATACACATAAAGGAAGTACTGTTGGAAAAATCTTTTATTTATAAATCTATTTAAATATTTATTTTTTATTTGACTAATTCTATTTCTTTTTTAACGGTTGTTCATTTCAATTTTTCAAGCCTATAAATAACTCTAGGATGTATGTTGTGTTAGGCCCTGGTGGCGATTTTTATACTTAGTGGATAAGAAATAGTGTTCCCAGAAATGTACATATTCCCGGAAAATTTCGACATATCTTCGCGTTTCACATCCTTCAGACGCCAAAACCACCGTCAGTTCAAAAGATTATATATATTTCACTTTCTTGTGGACTTGATAAATGCTCTAGTTTTGGACTAATCACTTTCAAATTAATACATAAGATATAACGAACCAAAATCTCGGTTGAGTTCGTTAATGGGCAAAATGGGACCATGGAGGTGGAAATGGATGGGGGGGGGCTTTTTGGAAATAAAACAAAATATCGCTATAACCTTTTTATTAAGTAAAATATCGGATTCGTTTAACATTCTTAATATTCTTTTGGTAAGGCAAAACTTATTTAAGTAATATTTTTTGATATCACCAATCATTGGCCCAGGGGGTGGAAAAAATGGGGAATCGAAGACAAAAAACCCGTATTTCCCTTAATAAGCATATCGAATCGGTTTAAAGTGTTCATTAGTCCTCTAAACATTACCTCAAACTTTTGTCTGAAACAATTTTTGATAAAACTAAACCTTACGGCAAGGGATGACCTACATTTTGCTGGAATTGTAAGATGGCGCTTGTTGTATGCTAAACATGGGAAACTTTTTTCACATCCAACCATTGTCGTATTGAATAAATAAGCTTTTTCTTAACTTTAAGGTGGAAATCTTTTTTTTATCCCCTACTTAGCACCGGTGAAATCTATCTCCGCCTTCCGGCGTGCCGAAAGGGATTTTTTTTAATACTGATCCGATCTACGTATGACAAAAATCATGAAGTAATTTGAAAACAGAGAACAGAAATAAACGAAACCGATAGGCAAAACAAACGAACAATTCCATCGAAAGGAGTGCTACAAAACTGACTCGCTCGAGGTATTGGGCTTCTATTCCAGTTTTAAATCGTTGGTTTTCCCAAAACCCAAACTATCTGCTTCTGGCGTTCGATTACACAGAGTTAAGAAAAATGTTTATAATTTTTTTCTTTTTTTTACAAAATGGCATAGTTATTAACGAAGTAGAAATCTACTATTTCATAAGTCGCACTTAAAAACACAAAATTGTTTATAAAATTATAAGTTAGGCCTGATTTATTTAAAAAAAGGTGTATAATTAACATTGTTAAGCAGTTTTTTTATCGTTTAGCAGTTATTGCAGACTCAGTTTACGTAAAATATTAATCTATTCTTTTTGGTTTTTTTTTTCATAATTTTGTTACTTTTACATCCTGTTTGGTATTCATTTAGACATAGTTTCCATTAGAAGAAAAAAAATTAGAAAGAGAAATTAATTGTTTCGCCTTAATTATTGGTTCAAATGAGTTGTATGACAATATTGACTTTTTTTAAAAATTAATGTTATATTTTGAGCGTTTAAAAACATAATATTAAATAGTGTTAAATTGTTATTAGTTTATGATAAACTTTTTGTTAACAAAAGACAGTGCGGAGGCTTACGCATTGGAAAAATTAATGCATCTTCCTGTTTGGAATGTATTGATGAGAGTTCTGTGTAAAGCGACCTTTTCCGGTTGCAAACGGTTCCATTTTTCATATTTATATATATATATATATATATATATATATATATATATATATATATATATATATATATATGATTTTGCTTAATGTAGTGAAAAGTAAGCGGGTTTCCTTCTTAATCATCCGAAAAGTGTAGTAATTTATTTGCAAAACATGAATTCTTGATCTTTTTACATTTGAAGTGTTTTATTTGTTTATTGTTATTTATTAGTAAGACACGAGTACAAAGAAAAATCTGTTGACTGTATTTTGTATTGATTACAATTTGAGTTTTATATGATTTTTTATGTCGGCGACTAAGTTAATGTTTAGAATTAAAACCCACCATGAAATTTTATAAGTTTTGTCGAGGTCCTACAAACTATATTTTTGTATTAATTTAATCAAGAAAACCCATTTTTCGATGCGTAGTATTTAAATTTCAATTATAAAATTTAAATAGCTCGTGAAAACCTTCATTTCTAAGATGTTATTTTATCTTCTACACTGTTATTATTTCCAGTTGCAGAATGACTAAAGCGTAAATTAAAAACAGATTATAATGTTGGCTATGAACATTGCAACCAATCATATGCGGCAAACCACCGCTTTGAATTGAGTATTTATTGCCTTAATGATACTGCGTTACACATCGAAACACATCTTGGAAATGAAACATAGGATATGAAGCAGAGGCTTATAGGTTAGGATATAGGCTTATATATAAATACAGGTTTTACAAGTCTAGGCTTTAAAAATTTCGTTAGTAGTTAGTTGGATAAAATTACAACTTCCATTAAAACTTATAATTCCTGGAACTTGGATTCATGAAATACTTTGACAAGTTGGTGGTATTTAGTGTTTATTTATATTAAAGGAATCGTTTTTAAATCTAGAAGCATTTGCTAAATTTTTGACTATTCTGTTTTTATAAATAAATTGTGAAAAGCAATTAGCCGAATTTAATTATTCGATCGTCTTTATACTATATTTACATGGAGAATTTTTTGAGTGGTTAAATGGCGTTTACTAATTCCCCCAAGGAATTTTTAAAATTCTTCTATAGGAATATTAATCGAAATAAATCTGAAAAGTTTTAAACGCAGTCGGTCAGTCAATATAACCCGTATTTCACCATTTGGAGGTTGAATATTATAAAAAAATTATTAGTTGCAAGAATCTTTAAATGAAAGCCGCTAAAAACTAGTTTTTCCAAAAGCTAATTATTTTGAAAATATTGGGATTTTGAAATTTTAAATTTTAAAATTTTAAATTGTTTGAATCTAGGGCTCCGATTAATAGTGATTTTGAAACGGGATCTATTACGATTGGTATACACGGTTGGATTTTTATGGATATACAAGAGTTTCTAAAAATTTGTCGTTTTTTTTTAGTACCCTAGGTCCGATACGTCAAATTAGCGACATATATTGGGAGATATTTAAGTGTGGAAACAGCTTTATATATGAGAGCATTTGTGAGAGCTATTTGGAGGTAGAAAGAAATGAGGTTCTATATAGTAAAAAACAAAACTGCATTATGTTGGGTTTTAATTTTTGTTCACTATCTTGGATCTGCCATATTGAATGAAACTTATTTTTTTTAAATATGAAGGTGTAAATATGACACATGATTTCGATAAATATTATAAGAAAAACAATGATGAAGCCCGTTTTTCTATTAATGCCTTTATTATGATTATAAGCATTCAAATTTGCAACGACGGAAAAATCCTGTTACAATAAAATGAGGTAAAACGCGCCGCATGAACAATTTTATTGCATTTTACATTCGTAATGAATGCAATAACGACCTTTAAACAGTCCTATAATATTGATAATAATAAACAATAACTAATAATTAACAACACCACAACAAATTATACGGCTATATCAAGTGATATTATTTTAAATAAAAATTATCTTCCAGTATTAATATCAGCTGATATTTGTTGCTTATCATTAATGAAAAAAATCAGCTGGAAATACTTAAGAAATATTTACAAATTTATTTGAGTAAATCAACTTTTGATTCAATATGGCGGATCGAAGATGGCTGACAAAAATGAGAAACCCACGATAATGCAGATTTTTTTAACTATGTAGAACGTCATTTCTTTCTGCCTCCATGTACCTCTTAGTTACAAGTATAAAGCTGTTTCCATAATTAAATATCATCCTGTATATTAAGTGTTAAACCCTGTTTCGTGTGAAAAAACTCCTTATCTAAAACACCGATGTTTCCTCGAATTAATTTTTTAAAATATTACTAATATTAAAAAAAAAAAATATTTTTTGGAAACAGAAGATAAGTAGTTTACTCTTTTACTGTAATCTGTTGACGTTAGTATCTTAATAAACTTGCATTTGCTATGGTAAAATTCTCTTAAAAGAATGCGAATGCTGCGTAAAGTTCGTAGTAACTAAAGAAATGTTCTTTTGTTTGTTATTTCCTCAAAGAACTACACCGTATCCTAATAGCCGTTTGAATATCACGATCTGCTTCTGTTATTAAAATACTTTTAATTAAATAAACATTTATTTTGCCTACTGATGAACTTATTTGAGATGCGATGTTGATGTTTAAAATTACGACTGAGCCGAAAGCTACCGAACAATTGAAGGTCAGCCAACGATTAAGCATTTCTATCGAGTAACCCAGTGGTTCCCAAACTGTTCCAAGTCGCGGCGTCCTTTTTCAATTAAAATTTTTCCATGCGCCGAACCTAAGTAAAATTATGACTACTAAGAGATAAAAGTAAATAAAACTCGTGTACCTTCATAATTTTTTTTACTTTATTAACATTAAATTAATAATTGTAAATGTCTTGGTTGAATTAATAATGAAGCTTTTACAGTATTTAGCGGCGCCCCTGTGAAGAGGCTCCGGCGCACAGTTTGGGAATCACTGGAGTAACGTATGAAAACATTGACAATTAGCTATGACAACTGCTCCGATCAGCTTTTTAGTATGTACGCGTACTATGACAGTTCTTATGAAATAGTCCGGGCACGTTTCTTATTAAAAACCAAACCTGTTTTACGTACCTTTTAATCGGCTTTTTAATGTCAATATTCATTATTGTATTCTTTTTATAAAATTTTCTTTCGTTGTGAACGTTTGAATTTTTCGTGGTAAAAGTTTCAGCAATTACCACAGACGGTTCAACTTTCTCAACTTTTTGGTTCTGACTAACGAAACTTTTTTTCAGGCGGATAAAATTCCCACTGAAACTCCAGTCGTATCGACATCGTAGACATTATAGAATTAGCTCGCATCAGGAACCGTTTTAAATAACATAAAAACTTAATTTTTGAGGCTGAAATATTGGTTCTCTTTTTACTTGAATTCGTATGGGCATTTCACTTGTCGTGTGATAAATCGAAAGTAATACGACAAGAATATTCCTCACTCACATGAGCGTGAACCCCCCTGTATTAGTATATATATTAAAATAAATGATTTTCATTTTAGAATTAATTTGAGGAGGCTCTTATTTATTCAAGAAATAGTTTGAATTACTCGAAATCTGGTAAATTTGAATGTTATGAGAATCCTTTAAAAAAAAAGGAATCACAAAAAGGTGAAAAGGAAAAAATACCTTTCATCGAATAAAAAGGATACAGCCCAGAAGAAGGAATGTTATTATAGAATTATCTTCCTCGCTTTTTAATTACTTTATTATGCAGTTATATTGTGGTTAGGATACTACTCTCTTCTTCAATAAATCCCAGGTTCGATTCTTGCCAAATTTTTATGTTATTTTTTTTTTTATTTGCCGCATCATTTATCTAATCTTCGTTAAAGTATGTTTGAAGTAGCAACGTATAAAATTACGATGTAAAGTACTAAGATGTACTTTTTTTTTATTACATGTTACATGTGCTCAATTACTAATGTAAAGTTCAGTCTATTTATCGATGCATTTCTATTTTACAAAAAAAAGAAAAAAATTAAAAGAAAAGATCTTAATTTAATTTCCTTTACAGCACTTGTAAACCATCTAAATAAATATACTGATAGCCTTTTTGATATTATGTGGCGGCGCCACTTTTAGTCATCGTTCGGATGTACGGCCCCTTCTGAATTGCAAAGGAAAAACTCTTTTCATTCTATCAACAAACATTCTTCCCTTATTTTCTATGATCCCCTTATGATATCATACTGTGTACATGGTTCTTTCTATGTGACAAGTTTATTCGTTTTATCCCCTTCCGCCTGTACTTCCTTAACTCTACCAATTCAACTTCAAACCACTTAAGTATGGAACTTCTTCCTCTACTTTCTCTCTTCCTTCTGTTTCTTTTCATTTTTTTGTCGTCACTGCTGGATAGTACTCATAACTCAAAAGTGTATATGGTTAGTAATATTTCATTATTTATTTTTTTCCATCTTTTTTCTCTCTTTTCCTCTATCGTCTTAGTTTGCAGTCACAGTATGGGCGAATGTTTTTCATGATTTTGCGATTCTTTTCTTTTGTTTCTTTGTTTTTTTTTATCTTTATCTAACATTATTGTTATTTATCGTTACGGAAATCTTCTGTAAATACTTTTTTATTATATGTTGTTTAACCTTGATGATGTAAAATTAATTTAATCTTTATTACCAAAAACATTTCAGTTCAAAAAATTTGAAAAAAGAAATTTTTAAAGCTTAAAAACGGATTAATACAAGTTATAATGCAGGTAAAACACGTATGCAAAATTTATGTATATCTTTATAATGATTACCAAAACATTTTTAGATTATATTAATAAATCTTTAATTTTGTTTCATGCTGCAATTTATGGAAATGGATTTTTTTAGTCAAACCTCTCGAAAAAAGTTGTTTCTTAAGAATGTATCGAACAGTTTTTTTTTTCTTAAAAAGCCTGTACGTAAAATTATTTTTAATTTATTAAATCTTTGCTGTAAAAATTGGTTTTAATTTATAAACATTATGTAATTTTTGCTTTCTTGGCTTGTTAGCTCTAAAACTGTGCTTCATGAAGGAAGGTATGGTAATCAGTCAAAAAATGAGGTATGGGTTTTTTTTTCATTTTTCGATGTTTCTTGACTCAGCAACACCAAAAAATACGAACCAGCAACACCAAAACACAAAAAAAGTGAGAGGGTAATGTTCGTTTGTATGTGAGTTTGAAGTTTAATAACATTTGACTAAATTAACCGATTTTGATGAGATTTGGAATAGAGACCCGTGTGTATGGGATAACTTAATAAAAAAACATTTTATTAAACGTTTAGAGCAATATCTTTACGGGGTAGAGTTAGTAGTTAGTTCCTTTGGAATCAGGTTTCTCAAAATTTTGCAAACATAATCCCATTTTATATTAAACACGTACTTGCGTACATGCTTATCTAACGTTTTAAAAAACAATTTTGCCTCCAAATTTTCCCATTCCCCATAATTCGGAAATTGCAATTTTTTATTTATTGCATACTTTTTAACCAAATTTTTTGAGTCATCGATTTAAAAATTATCGACTTTTTTGTTAGATTCTTTAAATTTTTTTCATGTATCATTACTTTTTCCACTATATAAGAGTAAATAACCAGTGCCAGAAAAGTATAACAATTTTGTTGTCTGCTCTTTTTCTTTTCTTTTACCACTATAAAAAAAGACTGTACTTTAATATTATTGCACTCATTTTTCTACAAAATTACCGTATATAAGATTGAATCAATCTTGTTTATTCTCTATTGAAAAAAGAAAACTATCTTATAATAAATATTTCGATCGAAGTCATAGTTGTTAAATTTTCTTTGATATTTTTATATATATTTATTCATTTTCTTATAAAAATTACGTGAATGATCACTTAACTTGAAAAATATTATCGACCACAACTGATTGGAGATAATCCATGCATTGTTTTACAACGGAAAAAGGCAAATTATATTTTTTTCTTTTAGCCATTCTTATAGCCATAAATGATGCATATAAAGTATCCAAGATTCAAACTGTAGTAATCAAGAATTTCTTTCAATTTTAATAATAATAATAATAATGATAGTTTCCGTATAACTAACTGTAGTATTGTAAACGGAGTACCACCATTTGTAGTTCTTTATACCATGTGCATTTCAATATGCTTTTTTCTTTTTTGTTTAGCCTCCGGAACCCCGTGGGGATTACTTCAGAGGATGATATGTATGAGTGTAAATGAAGTGTAGTCTTGTGTAATCTCAGGTCGACCATTCCTGAGATGTGTGGTTAATTGAAATCCAACTACCAAATTACACCGGTATCCGCGATCTAGTATTCAAATCCGTATAAAAGTTACTGCCTTTACTAGGATTTGAACCTTAAAACTCTCGACTTCGAAATCGGCTGATTTGCGAAGACGCGTTCACCACTAGGCCAACCCAGCAAGTTATTTCAATATGCTTGACTTGTTGCTCTAAGCACTGTTATATTCGTTTCAGTACACAAGATAAAAGGAAGCCAATTCTCGTTCATTACTTTTCTTGTTAAGCCTGGCATGGGAACTCGTTATTCGTGCGAGTGACTATTCTAGTCTCGGAGCTGCACCGCTCGTTCTATGAATAAAAAGTATAATTTTATTTTCTTGCATCGTCTTTTGATTTAATTTTATTTTAACTGTCGCCGGGTTGAAATATTTTTACAAGAATTTTAAATCAAATATTTTTGCTGTAACGTAATATTTTACCCAAACGCTTAAAAATGATTAATTTTTTATTATAGAATTACTGTGATATTTTAGCTATTTTCTTATATTACCTATTACTTTATTCAGTCATCGAAAAAATCGACAGAAATTTATAAAGATTGATTAGCTTAAATTAAACTGTTTTTTTTTTTTGCAAAATGAGTAAATTTTTTATTTAAACTAATTTTGTGTTACTTTTTTTTGAATTTTCAAATTCTAAATTTCCAAGTCTAGAAACTCAAAAAGTATTTGCGTAATTTTATTTTATAATATAATATATATATATATATTCTTGATTCAAAAAAGAAAATTTGTAATAAATATTTAAATTTTAATAAATAAAAAACAGGTGTAAATCTTAAAATAATATTCAAAAATATTGTTTTTTTTTAAATCAGGTATTATGTAAGCTGATGTTATGACACAAAAATCATATGGAATAAAATCTTATGGAATTTCATTTAGTGGAATTGAATACAAAAAATCATAATTTAAAGATGGGTAAAATTTTTTGAGTAATCAAATCAGTAAATTTCCACAATTCTTAAAAACTAATCAGTCTTTATACCTAAATGTAATAGATTGCACACATTTCGTCTTACTTTGTTTTATTTGTTTAGTTTTTAAACTTTTCCAAAAGCACATGGCAACTAGGCGATGATAAAAAAGTTTTTCTGTCATCTCGTTTAAAGTTACAATTCTATGTTTTACTATTGTTCTTTGTTTCTACTGTTTTGAAAAAAATTTCTGTTTTGTTTTTTCGTAGAACAGTTTTGTATTTCTTGTTCCTTTTGTCATAATTTATATCAGTAGGTTGTTTTTTTACGAGTATATATTTGTATTGTGTGAAATCTTGCGTTAAATATTTTAATTTAAAAAACTTATTTGTAATCTTTATAGTTAAATATTAATACTGTGTTGAAGAATTATCGTTCTTTCATATCATTTTATTCTAAAAGCAGGTAATAAATACGGCTTTGAAACTTTTAAGTTGTTTGAAACTTATTTTTTTACTTTTCCGTCTTTTTCACCAAAAAAGACGGAAAAGTCTTAATAATATGAAAAAATATTGTAATTGTTTAGAATTCGCCTAACGATTCACGGTTTTTGTATTTCTCGTTATTTTGTGATCTCAGGAGTGATTCTTATACAGAATGTGTCACGAAGTTCCTCCGGGACTTTCATAACCAATTCTACTCGTGAAATTAATGGAAAATATTAATATAAGCATATGTTTTAAAATGCTTCGTTAGCGAGTTACAGCTAGTGATTTAAGGGGCAGAATTAGTATTTATGGTTTTTGACCTGAAAATTGAATAAAATAGGTCCCAGAACCGTATCTGCGTAGGTTTTGAGATAACGTACCGGGTTGTTTTAGTGGTGAACTCGTCATCGCAAACAATGGACTGGATATGAACTCGATTGAGATAAGTTAAAAAAAAGTGAGCTTTTTAAAACCCATAATTATCTTGACTCGAATCAATTTCGTGATTGGTTACAGGAAATCTTTTATAAACTATGTAGTTTTGTAAAAAATGAATATTTATGAAGTGTGACATCACAACAATCAATTTTATAAAAATATTTATGAAAATAACTAACATCACTCATTTTTCACCAAAATAAAAAATTTAATTCAGGATTTTGAATTTTTTATAGTTTAAGATACGAATATATTTTTATGTAGTTTAGGAACCAAATGGGGTTTGTAGATCCTTTGGAGGAGAAAAATTTTCAAAATATTTTATAACTATTTACTTATAAATAAATAAAATTGATAAATTAGGCCCAAAGATTAGTACTAACATAAAAAAAATTTCTTAAAGAGAAGATTAAATTCTGAACCCAACGTAAATAACTGGAGAATTTAGTTCGTAGATCTGGTTTTTAAAAATTGTTCAGTGAAATAAAACAGAATTTTTCGTAATTAAAACGGAAAATTATTTTGCAGAAAAAGTTATTTAAAATGCATCACTTTTTGCTGTAAAATAATTACCATTGTTGTTTTAATCTTTGCCATATTTCTATGTAACAAAAATATTTCGATGTATTTTACTTATTTATACTATATTTTTATCTTTTTCAAATGCAAAAACGTTTTAATTTATGAATTAACCTAAATACTTCTTAGAATATCTCCATATTTATGTGTAAAAATAATTTTATAGGTTTACCGTAATATTTATATTTTTAACTTTTAGAAATGTAAAAACATTAGAAAAGGTTAAAAATATTTTTTAAATTGATGATTAATTAATTGGGCTAGGAAAACTGGTATCGAGATCAAAAATCATTACAATAATTTTTTGTCAGCTTTTTTATAACAGTTAATATTTTATTCATTATTTTGATAAGTTTGTTGACATAAATTATTAAAATGAAGTGTAATTTTAAAATATAATGCTCGTTAATATTTTTATTTTTTTTAAAGATATTTCTATCACCGATGTGAACATGTTAAATTTTAAAGTTTATGTATTTTAATGAATAATTAAAACATTTTTCTTCAAATCATTGTCATGACTACATTTCAAAAAAGAATAATAATTGTAACAATGTAAATAAATAAATAAATATATATATATAAAGTGTTTCTGGAAGTTTCTTCAGTACTTTACAGGCACATTCATTTCATAAATATAATTTTAACAAATTTCATATAAATAAAAATCTGGGAAAGCTTTGTATTCGACCGAAACATTTCGCTCAGATCTCTACTCTAGAGATCAAATAATAATAGACTAAAACTACAAGGACACAAATTAGTGTTTTATTTGCACTCTATAAAAAATAGAAAATAAATAGCAGAATTCTGTCTCGAGTAATTTATCCAATGAAATTATCAGTTCGCAAAAAGCACTTCCAGTGTGAAAGTGTTTGTGATTCTCCTTGTATGCTCCTTTCCCAAAAAATATCCCCCTTTCCAAACAATTTAATCTTCGAAAAAACGCAATGATATTTACCTGATAAAAAACTGATATCACGAAAGAAAGCGGTAAATATCATTCCCAATTTTATAATACGCATGTCGGATGTGAGCAATGTCTTTAGAATGTAATTAACATCCTAGCTGCTTACGGTAAAAAACGACAAAAGACCACTCGCCTTTTATTGGATTAACTAAGGTCTTGTTCATTTGTAAGCGACCAAAATTACCAAATTCACTCGCTACAGAAAATTGAAAAACGTTGCTGATCAGGGTCAAAGTTTTGAGTACCTTTAGATAAAATTTCCGTATTTAGCAGTCTACTACGTCGCATGTCTTAGAAAGATATACATAAGATTCTCCTTGGCGAGTGAATCTGGTAATTTAATAGAAATTTTTCGTTCGCTTACAAATGGACAAGACCTTACTTAATCCGAGTAAAAGCGCGTGGTTTTTGTCCTTTTCTACCGTAAGCAGCTAGCATGTTAATTACATTCTTAAGACGGTGCTCACATCCGACGAACCTACTGATGGGTGGAGCAGAGGAAACGTATGTTTTTCACTACTGACTAACCTCGGTTGTTTAAATTATAGAAAAAAAGGTTTTACTTTAAATAATAATATTTTTATTGCATTTTTGAAATCATCATACCTTAATTAGGTTCGGAAAATAATGACAGTAAGATGACGTCCTTCTTGTCGAACGCAAATTCGAAGCCTCTCCTCAAAGTTCTGCACGGCTTTCTCAAACACTTCATTCTACACAGCTCAGTTTTTGACGAATGGAAATTTTCAGATCTTCGATTGCGTGTGGCTTGTTCATGTACACTCTTGATTTCAGGTAGCTCCACAAGAAGTCGCAAATCGATAGATCGGGAGAACGTGGAGACCAACAAACGTCTCCGAATCATGAAATGACATGTCCACTTTTTTGAACCACTTCAATCGATGCTCTCGCCGTGTGAGCTGTGGCACCATTCTGTTGGAACCACATTTCTCTTATGTTCATCCGATGCCTTTTCAGTTCTGGACGCAGGAAGTTGTTTAACACCTCGATGTACCACGCTTATGTCACTGTAACTGTGGTTTCCCCTTTTCAAAAAAGTAAGGACAAACAATCCCTATCTTGGAGACGTCGCACCACAATGTTACTTTTGAGCTGTGGAGGGGTTTTTGGTGTAGTTCACGTGGGTTCTTCGACGCTCAGTACAGACATTGCTGTACATTAACATAGCCACCAATTGGAAAAGGGCTTCGCCACTAATCATTATTAGGGCCTTTGAATTTTCCGTAAGAATGGCGTTGATTGTAGTATAAAATTCTTTGCGTTGTACAAAATCCCTTTCAGTTAGCTGCTGGAAGGTCATTATTTTTTATGGGTGAAATTTGAGATCACCGTGTAAGATGCGATGAAGCGAACGACGTGACATAACCAGCGCTACAGCCTGTTGCCTAGCGGATCGTTTCGGACTAGCAAGAACTGCCCTTCTCATTCTGTCTACGTTTTCCAGAGTTCGAACTGTACGGGGAAGGCCAGGTGCTTTTTTCTTTATCATAGATCCAGTATTTCTAAACCCAGTACGCCTCAACCCATGGTGTTTTGATCTGGAACTGCAACTCGACGTTCCACAATAAGATTCCGGCGGAAAAGACGTTAAACGTGACCGCAGAATCATGTGTCTAAAAAACTACTCGACGGTAAACACACAATGTTCTACGCTCCATAGCGACTGAAACTGCGTAGTTTGAGCTGTCCGGTAGAGGTCGCTGTAGGTCAATACCCTCACTTGCCGCTGAGTACTAGCGGTGAAAAAACATGCGTTCTTCTGTTCCACCTTTTATAAGGTTGGAAATGAAAGTAACAGCATTCTTTTGATGTCACCTTTTTTGAATAGCACATTTTTGGTATGTGCTTTTTGGAAGGCGATAGAGTTTTTTGAGTGGGTTACAGGAGGATTCACAAATACTTCCACACTGGAAGTGGTTTTTTTTTGTGGGGGGGGGGTTAATATCACGTTTTTTTTAGTTAAGCGGATGGTTTTTAAAAATATTATCATATTTCTGCATTGGTTTATTAAATTGTTAGTTTATTAATTTCTATTAGTGTTTAATGAATAAAAACGAAAATCCTGTGGTTGGTAAGTGTAAATTTATTTATAATAGTACTGCAGAGAATAGTCGAAAAGTGGGTACTGGTTATGTAGGTTCGTCCCAGATTTTTAAACGTCCCCCGGTGGGTCCCTCTTTTCAGGGATAACACTGTTTGAGGTATTTATGGTCCCCTGGCCTGAGGGAGCCCTGATAAAACGAAAAACATTTAGTAGAAATGCATGCTTATTTACTGTTGTCATAATTTACTTTGTTAAATTATCAATAACCAAATAAAAATTGTAAAGAATTTAATTTTGACAAAAGTAATGTAATGTTAATAAAATAAAAATAATTGAAAACAAGCACAACAATAATATTCTGAAATGCTTGTACTGTAAATTATGAGTTAAATTATATGTCTACTATTCTCAAAATAATTTTATAGCAAAACCAAATTATTACCTAAATTATGTCATATAGCATTTAATTATCTTATAGTAATAATATTATTAGCTGTTAAGGGGGCCACTTCATTGTTTTGATGTGACTTCATTTTAGCGTGACGTTTTTTTAGATTTGTGCTTCTCCAATATTCTTGTGCATCAAATCTGTGTAAAAATTAATTTTCATTGATACATATTTAAGCGTACATTAACTTTCCTAATACATCGTTTTAAGAAAAAATTTGAATGATTCAAATCTGTCGGGTTTACTCGAATTGGGTTGTAAGAGCAAAGAACGTGGTTTATAGAACTTCCCTCCCGATCTTCAGCATATTGCTTGCTATTTTCTTCTTATATTACTTTCTTTTTTCTTATAATCTGATTTTTCGTTTGTACTTTTTTACATTTAAAACCCTAAGCAGCTGTGAGTTTTTAAAAGATTACACAGTGGAGAGTGCAGCCTATTTTTTTGTGGAAGAAAACAATTATTCGTTTTTTTGTGCTGCTTCAGTATAATCAAATGATAATTTCAACGTTTATGTGTTTGTGAGCACCATTGTTGTTATTTTAGGTACGTTTTTAATTACATATGAGATGTTTTTCACTTAATTTTTTTTTGTATTTTTTTACTTAAAAAATTTACTTTCAGTTATTTTTGTTTTAGCATTCCAGCAAAATTTATTGCTGTCTATGATGCCTTTATTTTATTTTTATTTTTTGGAATACTATGATGCCTTTATTAGTTTTTATTTATTCATTTTCAGGATATAATAATCTTTCTGGTTGTTCGCCGTTTCAAACTTTCTCCGTACGTCAGAAAAAAAAGTCGTTTTTCTTTTGTATTGACGTTATAAATGTGAATACTGTAATATTACTCTATTTTAAATAATACTTGTAAATCCATTATTTTAACGAAATAATGAATTACAAGATACACCGGTACAAGATATACCGGTATCCGCGAATTTAAACATATTTATTTAGATTCTTTAGTTTTTACTTTTACATCAATAAGTTTGTTTTCTTACATCTATTGGAGACTACTATATTTTTACTAATTTCTGGTATATTTATTTGTTTTCTTTTTTCTATTTTACTGACGAAGAAAGACAGCCGATTAAAATTTTTATATTTTGAATTTTCTTTTTTTTTATTAATTTTTTTTTGTAAGTAGCTTACAATGATAAATGAATTTGTTATTTTATATACATTTATTGTTAGGTTTTTGTAAACTTCTATGTAATTTAATCTTTATGGAACATAAATAAAAAAACGTTGTTCGTTGTATTTTCTTTGATTGTATTAGGATGGAAGTGGACTGTCCGATATCTTGTCGTATAATATGAAACCCCATGGTTACTTAAAGAACATATCAGCATCGTAGCTTAATGTCACATATAAAAGATGAAAACTCTGTATATCTTTTCAATTTTTTTCTTTCGTCTTTATTTTTATTATGTCCGCTCTTAAATCTTTTGTTATTTCACTCATAAACTTAGTCGCCCTGATCGACATCACCATCCAAAAAAATATAGTATCTAATAAAATATGATCTGATGTGATGACCTATCTTCTTTTGAGTACTTTCAGTTTTCTAAAGCTTTGCAATTTCGCTGAACCTTTATCATATTTTTTTTTACTTCTTGTTTCTTTTAAAACTTATTTTTTTTAAATATATATTTCTTTGATATTTTATATTAAAATAAAACTGTAGTACGTACATAACTTTTTTCATTCTATTTTGTATTTGCGTGTTCACATCGATCACCCCCCCCCCACACACGTACTCATATACATTTTTTTGTTTTTCTACGTGTGAAAATACTTGAAATAATCTAAAGCTTCGAATATTTAAATGTTTGTATAAAATCCCAGTATAACTGATTAAGTTTTAACTAAAAAATAAAAATTATGTTCTACATTATTTATTCCTCTTTTTAATTAATTATGATAACGATATATTTATTTTCAGTTGATATAAAAATCATTCCAGGATACCAATTGAAAGCTTGTGGTCTTTTAGTCATCTGCTTTCAAAATCATACATTTATTTTTCAGTATTTGATTTTCTTTTGCATTTTATAAAAGAAAAGCGGATACACCCTTATGAAAATTCTAGAATATCTCTCTCTCACTCTCTCTCTCTCTCTCTCTCTCTCTGAGTAAGTTGGAAAAAGAACAATCTAGGTGCATCAATTTTAATAACTGGGTTGCGTTGCACTGAATTGCGTTTAATGTTGAACCCTAAAACATTAACGGGTGTTTATTTATGTGAAATTAATTATGCATTAAAATAATTTTAATAAATTTCATGTATCTTACTGAAAATTTATTTCATTTTAAGGAGATAAGGTTTACGGTTTTCGTGTGGGAGTTTTTTGATTCTATGATAATGAGCAGTACGATATAATCAGTAACGGCTGATGATAGGTTAATCTACTTTTATTTAATGATTACATTATATATTTAATTAAAAATCTCTTTTTTCTTAAATAAATAAACTAAAAAGAAGATTTATAAATAAACTAAGGTAATACTTAAAAAACTCTTTAAATCATACAAAAAATTAATAATTATTAACATGATGGAAAAAACTAAGAATATATTATCTAAACGATTTTTCATTTTTTGCCCCAATTCGGTTCTATAGCAGAGAGCGGATATAAATGAATTTAGATGAAATTTAAAATGAAATTCTCGGTTTTGTACCTGTAAATAGGATAAATACTTAAGCTCTAACAACGTGTTTTGACAGCTATCGTGGGAGGAGGAGATTGGGTTTATTTATTAATCATAAACTACGACGAGAGAACGAGAAGGAGAAATAAAACTGCATAGGGAAAATATTATTAAAATTGTTATTCTGAATGTAATTTTAACAAATAAAGTTATTTTCTTATTATAAATAATTATAGTTATCTTTGCAAGCAGAGTGAAACTATGCTTGCAAAAACTTTTTTGGTTACACAACCAAAATCTCAGTCCATTTAATTGTTCACTCTATTTAACTATACTTTACATAACTATTATTTAACACAAATAAGAATGTATGTCAATTTCGATTTAATAAATAAAATTACAATTTTATTGCGCGAGATTATACTTGTATTTAGATGTTCTGAATTGAATGGTAGGCGTGGTTTGTTAATATATTTTTTTACAAGTATTTGCATAAGTTGATGTCATATATTTACTTTAGACTATTTTAACGAAAAATATTAAAAAAGAAGGGTTTTCTAACAAAACTTTTGTAGTTTTTCGGGAATATTAGGAATTCAAAAGATGAATATAATTAAAAATCTCAGTTTAATAAGTATATACTACTTTATATACATAATAGGTTTAATTCACATACATCATATACAGTAATGTGCCGACTGAAACATTGACCTGCAATAAAATTTAGTATAACCAAACAGTCAAAATTATCATTTCGCTTACTGCTGTTATATCCGATGTATATAGAAGGCTAGATCGTACCATTTACAATATCTCGATCCGATGTCTATAGAATTGTTGTTATTAATTGTTTCATATAACTTTTTTTTGCCTATTTCCTATCCGAGTACTTGAAGAATTTACACCGCTTGTTAAATTGGTAAACTCAAAATATAATATTAATTTGAAAGCACAGTGATTCAAAGTAATAACCATCCAAATAAAAAAAAAAATATATTTATTAATCCCTACTACTAGTAGATGAGTTAAATAAAATAATAACTGAAATATTTGAGAAACAACTTGTTTTTTTCTAAGGTTTTTTTAACATATCGGGCAACATATTGTCCTAGATTAAATATTAAACGGAAGTAGAATAGAATGGAAGTTGTAAAATGTTATGTGATGGGTACATTGTAACCAATACAGATTAAAAAAAGGATACAGATTAAAATAAGGGTTTTATTATTATTTTATTTTGTTAGCAACATATGTTGTAAAGAATGTTTTTTTTGTTTATTCTCATTTGTTTTTTAATTTTTATCTCCAGAGATTTTATTAACCAATTGGTTACATATGTTTTTAGTTTCTTTTTATTTTAATTATCATTAATTTTTGTTTATGATATTCAGTTAATAACAATTTTTTTACGTATCATTATGTAAATAAATAAGTATATTTTATTCCCGTAAGTGTTTTTTTATTACACGAACCATATTAGATCTGGAAGGTAGAAATACAAGAAAAAATTTTCCCATGCACGAGACGCAAGTGAAAAGGGTCTCTAAAGATGTGTAGATTAACTTATGAAACTCTTTATAAAAGATATATTGTTACTCCTTTTTTTTATTAACAAATTGAAAAAATAGTTTTTTTCAGATTTTCGGTTTTTCTTTATATCGGTTAATTATTGAAATACCGAAACGCCACTGACACCACCGAAAAGCTGAGAAAAATCTACATAATTTTGTTAGTAGGTACTTTTTTACGATTTTTTTTTAGATTCGGCAGTATTTAATAAACAAAATGTCTCTTACTAAGTAGGCGCGCGACCGCATGACTACTTTTTTTTTCTCTCCCTACATCCCTGGGCCGGACATCCAATTAAGTATATTCGGCCCAGGGACGTGTCCTTCCGACTCTAAGGAAGTCTCCCCATCCACCGGCTTAACATCCGGCACGACAGGTCAACCCCCCCGGTTCTGGATCTTTTATGCCTGCCTCTAATCCCCGGCGGGGGAAACAGGGCCCGGCTATGCCGTTCCCCTCCCCCCCACCAGGAACCGGGTCTCGGTCATTATGCCTTGCCTCAAACCAAAGGTGCAAGCACCTCCAGAAAACCAACACCCTCTGCCGGGTCTCGGTTTTAACTTAACCCCTCCCGAAGGCTTTCCCATGGAGTCCCCGTCCCCTCACAGGAACCCGTACACCTAAGCATACGGGTCCTCCGAGACGGGGCTGTCCATGCTTCCCTACACTTAGCACTCTAGTAACCCCGGCGTCGATATTCCTCCACCTTCGTACGGAGAACTGTTCTCGCGAAGTTTGCGAACCGTTTCCAGTTATTTTCAGAGGCCAACATCCACTCCACAAGATTTCCCGTCACAATGCGTTCATCTACTAATCGTTGGCGGTGTTGCGCCCATCTATGGCACTCGAACAGCGTATGTTCGGCGTCATCTACGCCCTGACAATATTCACAAACAGGCGACTCCTTCTTACCAATTCTATTCAGGTAGGTGCTGAAACAGCCATGGCCAGACATTAATCGGGTAATGTGGTAATCCATATCACCGTGACGCCGGTCCAGCTACTTATCTAATTCATGTATTAGTCGCCTGGTCCACTCTGCTACTGATGACTCGGTCCAGAAGACCGTCTTCCACTCATTCCTGACCACCTCTTCTGCTTCAATTTTATTATGACCAGTCGCCCTTAGCCTCCTACCTTTGACTTGTAGGTCATTTGGCGGAACTGATGCCAAAACGCATAACGCGTTGTACGACATTGTACGGTAACCTGCCACTACACCTAATAGCGCCACCCGATGCATACTTGTCAGTTTTTGTCTGTTTCTTTGTATATTTACGGCATCAGCCCATATTGATGCCGCGTATAGTACAGACGACGCAGACGTGATGAGCCTCCTTCTTGACGTTCTAGGTACTGTGAGCCTTTACGAGTCCTGAGAGCCATAAACAAATGCCGGTAACTTTAGTTCCTTTAAAGATGTTTTAAAAATTCAAAACGGCACGTATAACTAATATTCAAGAAATAGTCATGTTTTTCGAAATTTGTTTATTTGTGTAATTTTCCGTAATCAACAGATTAGAAAATTTCACACGTAAACAAGAAAACCGGAAAACAAACGTTTGAAATACTTTCAAAATGTGGTTAATGTTTACTTTAATATATACTTACGAAATGGTACGTATAATTAATTCTAAAGACAAATGATTAATCATAATTTGAAAGTATATCGAATCTTTTGAATTCCCGGTTTTCTTGTTTTAAGTGTGAAATTTTCAAATTTGTTGAATTAAGTCGTGTATTTGTAAACAAATTTGGAAAAACATGACTAATTAATTGCCTTGAATATTAATTATAGGTGCCGTTGTAAATTTTTCAAATATCTTCAATGGATCAAATGTTGTGGGCATTTATTTATTGCGCGCGCGACTTGTAAGTAAATATATACTGCCGTACGCAGTACGGCAGTATAAATTTACGCGCGAGCGTACTGCAGTCTTACGCTCGCGCGCCTATTTAGTGAGAGGCTTTTTGTTTATTAAATACTGCCGAATGTACAGGTGGTAGAAAAAAGTACCTAACAAAATTGTGTAGAATTTTCTCAGCTTTCCGATGGTGCCAGCGGCGTGTCTGTATTTTTAATTAACTGATACATTAAAGAAAAACAGAAAGAAAACGATTGTTTACAATAATTTGTAATAAAACAAATTTAGCAACAAGATACTTTCGTAGTTTCATACGTTAATCGACACACCTTTAGGAGGGACCATTTCCACTTGGTCTTATGCTTGGGAAAATTATTTCTCCTATTTCGACTCTTCAGATCTAATATGCTTTGTCTATATGTATTATTCGTAAACTAAACATAAAATATACTCGTATGTAATAATAATAACAATAATATTAATAATAATATCTAATAATCTGAAATATGTAATATTCTTAAAATTTTAAATAAAATTTGGTACTTACGTATTAACGCCACCGCAGCTACAGCTTTATTTAAAATTGAGAATTTATTTATTTGAGTATTTATTAATTTTAAGAAGTGATTATTTATATTTATTTATTTTGTAAATATAATTTAACCAAACTTAACCTACGCTCGCTTCGCTCGCTAACCTTGACTAATTAACACCGTAATTTTTTTAGTATTTATTTAATAAATTAAGTAATTATTGCAATTATTTATTGTTTAAATAACAATAATTACTGAATTTATTAAATAAATACTCAAAAAATTACGGTATTAATTAGTCAAGGTTAGCGAGCGTAGATTAAGTTTGGTTAAATTATATTTATAAAATAAATAAATATAAATAACCATTTATTAAAATTAATAAAGAGACTGTCATTTTCCCACCGAAATCCGATTGACTACTTTGTTTTTAAATAAATCTGTAGCTGCGGTGGCGTTAATACGTAAATACCTAACATTTTTTTAATATAATTTCTGCTAATATTTTTAGTTAGTTTGTATGCTACATTTTCTACTACTATTTCTAAAGAATGAAAATTGTTCATTGGAAGATTTTTTTTGTTCTTTTTGTTAGGGATCTTTTGTGTTCTATTAGTATCGTCAAGTTAGTATAAAATAGTGCTACAATTTAGAATAGTTGTTCAGAAAGCTCTCGACCTGAGGAAGAAACCACAAGATTTTTTAAAATTTTTTTATTTTTTTATCTTTCAAAGTAATCATCTCAGAATTCGATACATTAGGACGGGCAACTTTACAAATTTTAAAAACCTTAGTAAAATTTAATTTTTCCAACTGCGAAATAAGCGGTTGTCTTAGCGCAGCGTTGACTTCATCATTTGAATAGTGCGTTTCTGACTGCGAAATAGTGAGGGAGTCGGTAACGAAACGTCGATCTTCTTGCGCAAGAGTTTATTTTTATTTACGATTTATATACTACTAAGATTTGTGAGATTTCAGCTGTGGTGAATATTTCAGGAGTTATAAAGAAGCTACAAAAAAATTTATTTTTGATTGGTTCAGCAGTTTTCGCGATTAACGGGAACTAAAAGACATAGTCTCTGTATGTAGTAGTGAGATTTTTCTTTAACGCTTATCTATGGTGTGTTAAGTCAATTTTAACAATTCTTGAGTTAAACTTCTTTATGTAAATTTGTAAATGAAAGAAATCAGAATATTATTTTTAACGCAGATTTTTGTCAATTCTAGTGGCGTTAATTTTTTCGTACTATAAATTTTCCACTCCTCTCTCTTTAAAAATTTAATTTATTTTTAGTCAGGATCTGGTTGAATGGTTATAATTCAGTTAGATATTTCTACTTAGCACGTAGTTCCGAAAATGAATGAAGTTTTTTTTTAACCTAATACCTTTTTTCTAGGATGGTTTTTTAATTTCTGATGGAAAATTTTCGATGCAGCATGTTGATCATTATAACAATCAAATTTTGTTGATCATTAGTTAATTTGCAATCATTTAGTTCTGTTCCTATCTAGGTTTAAAAGTTTGTTAATTTACTCGAAGTCCGAATTTAAAATAAAAGTCCGTATTTGCCCGAATATACGTCGACCTTCCCCTTTTATCGGAGAAAGTGTAGTAAAAAATCCTCGATCTATATTCGAGTAAATACGGACAGCATCATTACCAGAATATAAAGAAAGTAATCGTTTACTATCAAAGTAATTACATGTAATTTTTTTTTTTGGAAACATCAAAACAGATATTAGTGCAAAATATTACCCAAGTGAAATTAAAAATTAAAGTTTGAAGATTAATCACAAATAAAGATTTTGTCTTAATTTTTTCTTTTTACTTCCTTGTCCGAAATAAAGGAAGTATTGTGATCGCGAAAAATTTCGTTTTCAAATTTCAACAAAAGTATCCATTTTGACTAGTTTCGGCGTGACGTCTGCTCGTGCGTATGTATCTGGCATAACTAAAAAACGATTATGCGTAGGATGTTAAAATTTTGGATTTAGGACTGTTGTTACATTTAGTTGTGCACATTTCCTTTTGACTGCAATCGATTGAAACAAAAGTGTCCCAAAAATAAAAAAAAATTGTGATTTTGGGCTATTTCTTAACTGCAGTAATAAGCCATCATTGAGAGCTTTTCAACGATTTATCATATATGTGGTACTTAGAGATAATTTTATAGATCATATCGTAATGAAATTTATCAATTATAAATCTGACCTCACCGTATTTAATTAATTAAATTTCTCTGGTAACACACAAGGTTAACTGTTTTGTAACAAGACCGGTACAACGGACATAAGTAACGGATTCTTACCAATTAAGTAGTAGTAGAAAATATAAAAATGAGAGGAATTCATAAATGGGCTTAAAGAAACCCTTTTAGTAAAGGTAACACGTCCGTTTAACAGGGGTCCTTTGTAATACTTCCTACTGACACACCTAAACAGTTGTTTGTTCTGTAAGAAGAGTTACCGGACCAGGGTAGGAATTTCATGGGAATGTGTGAGGGTGGTTGATCATTCTCACGCTTCTAGTTGTGTCCGCTCCGGCATGTAAAAAGGATAGGATTATAAATACTCAGGGGAAAACTAGTTAACCTGATTTGCGAAATCTAGGCGAGACGTTACGATGTCAGTCTGCGAAATGTGAATCCGCGAGAGTATTTTGTTGGGAGGACAGTGAAGAAGGGAATTTCTAGTGAATTAAATTCTTGACGCGATTAAGGTGACTTCACAAATAATTCCAGTACACGAAACAAGAAATGATTCGGTGAGTTACAGTAAGACTATATGTGGAAGAGATAATGTACTTAATTTTACTTATAAACTGTTAACAGTAATTTTAATTGTGAACAGCTAAGGTATTTGTAGTAAAAGAACTTTATACTTGTCATATCTATTGTACTATTTTTGTTAATCATACTAATGTCCTTGGTCAATCGGACTGAATTTTGCTTTCCATTGTAAATATCTACCTGTGAATAAATCCTGACGTTTACTTTAAATTCTGTTTTATTATTATTATTGACATTTATAATTATTTGTGTTTTATTATACACATGTGACATTTAATATTATTATTGTTTACTGTTGCCATTATTGTCATTATTCTAATTACTATTGTGAGAATTGTTTTTATTTTTGTTATTATTAGTATTATTCAGATTATTGTTGTGGTGTGATTATTATACTCTTTTTTTATTATTTATTTTGTTTTTTTACTATTATTATTATTATTACCACTGTCATTATTATTATTAACCGTTTGTCTTGTTTGTCTCTTACTAAGAAAATTACAGTATTACTTTCGGTCGCATGGTGTGAGTGGGGGATGAAAATGAATTTTCTATACGTTTTGAGGTATGAGAAGTACGAAAAAAATATATATTTATATATATAATATTATATATGTTATATAGTATATTAATATTATATATTTTCCTTATTTTACTTATGTTTAAACCAATCAATTGTAATTATATAAACATATAAACATTTTCATTTGTTAATCTCTCAGTATCCTTATCGAGCCGCAGACACGCGACAGTATGTATAAACATTATTGGATTTTCGTAACTCATCCTCCTTTGTTATTTTAGATTTTAGTTTTATGTATTAAATATTATACCAGGTTGTTTTAATATTAACTTATGTATGTCATCTGAAATTATTTCAATTTGATGGTTTTGTGATTTAAAAAAAAATATAGTTATTTAAACAGAATTATTAAGAATTAAAAAAAAATATATATATAAAACTAACCGAGTAATGACTAAGAGATTTTTTTTATAATGATACCATTGGAACAGATTTTAGTAATGTTAGATTTTCAATGAGATAGAAAGAAAAAATAAGGATTTTCGTGGCGAGGAAGATATCTTTTGTATGGATGATGTGCAAGGTTGCTTTATGAAGACAAGGATTATGAGGTATACAATAGTAGAGCCGGTCTTATATTCTTCTTTTTTTTCTTTTCTCCTCTTTGGTTTATTTTTCTTTTTTTATGAATCAAGTAAAAAGGCTTACTTATCTTTGGTCTACTAGTCATAACCAGTGATCAGTATATTTTTTTTTTTACTCTTCTAATAAAAATTAATTTTTATTTTTATGTTCTATGACCGTAAAACTCGTTAAATATTACAATTCCGGTCAAGATCATGGTTTAATTTATATCACACACATATGTAAGCAGAAGTACTAAATATTCAGATCACAAATAAATCACTACGTATCTCGTAGACGGTAAAAATAAATACAAATAATACAGAGATAAAATACTTAGATGACAAATATTCCATTTTCATAAATCTTCAGGTAAACCAACCGTTATAATTTCTTACAATATTACATAAAACAGTATATATAGGCATATTTATAAAATCTGTGGCTCGAAAATATTCAAAACTACTGAATTAATTTCATTTAAATTTATATATACTGTGGTAGTGTATCTGAAATTGTGCACGTGAAAATTTGACGAAGGTTGGTGGAGTTGATCCTGAGTTACGATCAATATAAGATCGAAGACGGACAACATAACCTCAATTTCAGTTGTTTTTTCAGTCGCTCAATGTAAGGTCGAAGACGGACAACATAACTTCAATTTTAATTGTTTTTTCAGTCTCATGGTGGGATTGGACTGTAAAGTTGAATTTTCTTTTCAGGAATTTTGAGATATGAGCATTAGGAAAATACTATTAAAGTGTAAAATTTTTTGGATCGAAAATTTCAAAAAAACTACTCGATAAATTTAATTTAAATTGAGATATGCTGTAGTAGTCCATCTGAAGTTGTGCGTGTGAAAATTTAATGAAGATTGGTTGAGTAGTTCTTCAATTACGCTCAATTTAATGTCAATAATAGACAACATAAACTCAATTTGAGGTTATGTTTACTTTTTGTACTGATGCATTTTTTATAACCGCTTAGCAGTGGGCCACAGTGATGAATGAGTTTAAGCTTGATGGTTGTGGTGTAGGGTTTACTCGTTATTTTTAATTACTTCATCAATTTACGGTTATTTTCTTATAAACGGAAAATATATTTTAATATTAAATAAATAAAAAAATTATACGACTTTTAGTTTTTTCATTTAATTTATGTTTTGTATATTTCTTACGCAAAAATTATACAGAATAATTATGTAAAAAATATTTGACAAAATAAAATAACGAAAAGTGGGTTATTTCTATTAAAACTTGTTTATAGAAATTTTTAACACCGTTTTTTCAACACAAATGTATATAAAATATAAAACATATATAAAGTTTCTTAAATCTTATGTAGGCAGCGGTAAAATTTATTGATTTTCTGATTACATTGCTTTTGAATTTGGAAGGGGTATAATTAACGACTACAATTGATGGAATCACTATAATGAATTTTGTGGATAGTAATTACTTAGCTTTTAACCCTAATTAAACCATGATTATTGATTTCAGTTACACAAAGGAAATGATAATTATACTTTAGGTTACTCATTGTCATTAAATATTGTGCAGATAATCCTTATTTTCTTGATGTGATTATTTAGATTTAATTTTTGAAATTTGATTTACATTATTAATAAATTAACAAATAATATTCCAAGACTTAATGTATTAATAGAATTTGTGAATAAAATTACTTTTCGGTCTCATTATTACAATCTTTAGTCGGTTAAGAAAAATATATTTTCTGTTTTTGTACTTAACATTTAAGATTATTACACCTAATTTTGAATATGTTATATTAATTAACATTATTTGTTATGAACTGAACGGTTATTCCGTGGTTTTGCAGTATCACGGTTTTACTCATTTTACACAGTATGTAATATTTCTGTCGTTTTTGTATGAAAATATACAACTTTTTGACTCTTAATAATTTTGTACAAAAAGAATGGCCTGTTATTGTAATATTTTTACATTCTCAAATTAAGAACATATTTCTACAAAAATAGATTTTTTCAAATCATTTCTTTTCCTGTTTAGTTTAATTTACAGATACGTCATTATAATAATTATTTGATTATTTATTTTTAATAGAATAGAATAGTAATTGATAATTTTGATTGATATTATAATAATAATAATTTTCATTTACTTATCAATAACAGGATTATTTTTATTGTTTATTTATAAAATTGATATTTTATATATCAATATATAAAATATGCGACAGGCGTAGCCAGTCGCATCGTACATACAGTAATAGTGTCAGTGGCTTTGTTGGTTGTGCAACCGCGCCGTACACCGTCGCACCTCTTAAAAAATCGAAATTGAAAAACCCGTAAACGGTTCCTAAATATTTATCTGAAGAATATCTGCAAACCCGATTCGAATGAATATCTCGTTTAGTATAGTTGAAAGTGAGCAAAATTTGAAACCATTTTTCAAAAAAGCGTTTTATCTTCACCACTTTCAAGTTAAAGTTTCGAAAAAATTTAGAAAATGGTTTTTAGATATGCATATAAATTAAAGCTAATATACAACCAAAAAACCGTTTACCAATAATTGAATTCGAAGGCTCAAGCGCTTTCGGAATTAAATTCCATCTTCAGGAACTCTCACATTCGTCCTGTTTGTAATAGTAATTAAAACTTCACATGTAAGTTATAAAAAATCGTGATATTTGCTTAAAACAACAATTGGTCATCATTTGTTATAAAATTATGTCAACGTAAACTTCCTTTCAGTTTGGTGGGCTCAACTGTTGTAATTGTAGAAACAGAGCAGTTCAAAATTCAAAGACGTTTAACCCTTTAAATTCTGAATTTCAAAAACCGCTTTCTTAGCGTTCTCTTATTCCTTAAAGGGAACCTATATACAAATTTTCATAAATTTATCTCAATAGTCTTTGCGCTGTTGATTATGAATCAGTCACGACATGCTGTTTATATATATATATATATATATATATATATATATATATATATATATATATATATGAAATATATATAGGTATAATATATGTAAGTATAATTTTTATATGTATATTGTGAAATTATTTTTTAATTTTTTAAAAATAAAACTAAGTAAAGTTGTGATAGTAAAGCAAATTTTTTGAATAATTTTAGGAATAATACAAGATTCGCATTTTTCCGATAGCATAAAAAAACCTACTAGTTGAGGTTCAACCACTAGTTTGGGGTTTTGGGGTTTTTCCTAGCTGACGGGATTGTCGTCAAAACAATGTCAGAAAGTTCCCCCGCCCTCCCATTGAATTCCAGTATGGATTCGGCTTCCGTATGGTTGTTCAAAGGTATTAGCATGGAATCAGAACGACGGTTGCCCCATTTCCCGAGTCGTATGTCCAAGGAAAAGTGAGTAACATAGGGGAGCGTATCACCCTAATGGCCGACGACTGAATTGGTGATATATTAATGGAAGTAAAACAAGAATTTGATGAGTTATATAAATGCTAATAGTTTTAGGAAAGTATAATGTTCTTAACTCTCAAAGTATAATAGAATGAATTTGAATATTTTAACATTTTTTCGTTCTGAACATCCGCAATTGAACACCAGCCGTACGTTTTATATGGCAACTGATATGCTGACACCAAGAAAAGTTATTAAGACTGTTAATGGAAGCTAATGCGCATAAGCAACCATTTAAAATCATCCTAAAACTATCCTTATAAAAGATTCGTCTGTGTTCGTAATTGACATATTGTCGAAATTTGATGCTTTTAATTTAACGTTTGGAATAAGATATTCTATTTATTTCTTTTTTTGTTGGTCGTAATTTTTTTCATATAGTTTAGAATTCATTATTATCACAAAGTAATTCAGTAAAATAACATCTAGAGGCAAGAATCGTTTTCGGTAAATACTTATTTTAACTAGTACTCATTTCGATTGTTAAAATATCATCAGTATTAACTTATTGGCCATTTAAAGTAATAAAAAAATTTAAATCCAATTACAGTTTAGTAACGTGTAATATAAAAAGTATTTTTTAGCGTATGACCAACATAAATCTGACCGGGATTCGAATTCAGAACCTCCCGATTGAAATACAGAGATATAATCACTCCGTTATGTTGTTAGGCAGTTACAGACTTTATTCATAACAGTAAAAGTAAAGTGCAAGTAAATCTGAGATAATTTATTTAGATTGACTTTAAAAGGCTTTGAAAAGATCGTTTACAAGGTTAATTATTTCATATAAACGTACGCATATTTAACTAGATATGATTTATGATGTCTTTATTTCAACGTCGTTTCAATTTTTTTACATGATTTGTTGGTGAGTCAGGTAAATCCAGGTCGATAATTTATTGGTTTATAGTTTATCCTTAAAACGTTGGGTATATACAGTAATAAAAAAATAAATCTTTAAATGTTGGATACATAAATTAAAATTTAATGTTGCATTCGTTTTATAGAACTTATTTAAAAACAGTAGAAAAAAAAATTGCACATTTCTGCAAATTAAATAATGAAAATCCACTTTTCATTAATTTATTTTCGTTTTTATATTTTTTTAAAATTTGGTAAAAATATCTTTCTATGATTCTTTCTACGTTTCTTCATCGCAGATAAAGAAACATGAATGTTCCAACATGCAGCATTATAAACAACCGCGATTTTAACTTGCCCCGATCAGGGTTTCGACCTACAAATTGAGCGTATCTCGAGAACAACTCGATTAATCTTTACCAAATTTCCACTTACACAATTTCAGATACACGTCTACAGCATATCTAAATTTCAATGAAATTGATCAAGTAGTTATGGAGATTTTTGAGCACAAAATTTTATACGTATGCATATATTATATATATATATATATATATATATATATATATATATATGTACCGGGTGGGGTGATATTTAAGTATGGACAGCTTTATAAGGCATATCTGAGAGGTATTTGGAGGCAGAAAGAAATGGGGTCTACGTAGTCAAAATAAAATCGACATTATGATGGGATTTTAATTTTTATCAGCTATATTGAATCACCCTTACATATGACACATGATTTCGACTTAAAATTTTACATTAAAAACAATAGTGAAACCCGTTTTTTTGTTAATGCCTTCATTATAGAGTTATAAGCATTCAAAATCGTGTTAACAATTAAACGAGGTTAAACATGCTGCATAAACAATTTTATTCCAATTTACATTCATACTGCATACAATAATGAACTTTAAACAGTGTTATAATGGTGAAAATAATAAACAATAACTAAAAATTAACAACACAACAACAAATTAAACGGCTACATCAACTGATACTATTTTCGAAATAAAAATAAACTTCCAGAATTAATATCAGCTGTTATTTGGTACTTACCTTAAATGAAACAAATCAGCTGGAAATACTTAAAGAAATGTGTTACAAATTTGGTTGAGTAAATCATCTATTAATTTACAACAATGCAGTCTGTATTATGATGAAACAATACAACTTATAAACTCCTCATTTCACATTTTTACTTAAACATACTTGTAATGGTAAAATTGATAATGATGGTAAAAATTAAGTTGTAGGCTTAGCGGTTCAAATTTGTTTTTTGTTGAAGGTAATGGTGGAGAGAAATTAAAAACCCATCATAATGCAGATTTTTTTTAACTATGTAGAGAAATCCATTTCTTTCTGTCCCGAAACACCTTTCAGATGCCTTTCAGATGAGTAAAAAGCCGTTTCCATACTTAAATATCACTCTGTATAAGGAAACCCCAATTTAGTTTAATCCCTACTCACTCCCACCATGCGACCGAAATAATACTTTCTTACCTACTGTATTTTGAAAAATGGTAAAAAAATACTTACTTTATGTATATTAAATAATTTATTTTTATAGGATACTTATGTAAGATGTCCTGGAAATACGGTGAAAACAGGTAAAAAATTGTCACTGCATGATTTTACCGTACATCAACGGTTTCAGCGATATGTCGGCTGTTTATGAACCGATTTGAACAAAAGATTTAATTTTGTTTATAATAAATTTTGCTTTTCATTTATCTAATAAAACTAATATTTAGATAGTAATTAATTATTAAAAATTTTAATGTACACCATTTTGGAAATTTTTAAAGGTAGAATTTTTTAACTTAATTATTTTGTACAAGATGTTAGGTACATTTACACAAATTTAATTAAAATATCTTAATACATTCTTAAAACACAAACTTGTATAGGAAAAAAAAATTCTGATAGAAAGGAAATTAAGCGAAATAGGTCATTTGCCCACGTAAATTTTTTAATTTATTTTGATGTCCCTAAATCATTATATGTTTGACCAGTGCTTCTTGGGGCAACCTTTATGTTATATATTACGTAATGATACAAAAAAATAAATATTTAGAAAAAAAATAAATTGAAAAATAAGAAAATGATACAAACTCGCCTAATCGGAAAGCAGACTTTGCGTTTCACTATAAAATAACAAAATTGAATTATTTGTTATTTATTTTAATATCAGGAAATATTAAAAGTTTAGAATTTTTATCAGTTATTGATTTCAGGGTCTCTTTCATGTAAAGCTTGCTTAAAAGTTTTATCTTCGTGTTAAATTCTTACAATATACATTAATATTTTAACTTTGAAAGGTAAGTGTAATACAGAAATATCTCTTATTTTACCCTTTCCACTACTTTATTCTAGTATATAATCTATCATTTTTTTCGTCTCTTGTTTGACAGCTTCCCTCCCAGACTTCATCATTCATTGTTAAAATGTTCCCTTCTGTTTTCTGTAATATAATCGTTTTTCATTTTATCTTTATACAGTATTTCTTGTAGACGCTTATATCTAATTTTATGAATCTTTGTCACTTAATTATTTTATTATTAATTTTTTTTTACGTTCTTCTTAACCTTTGATTTTATTATTTAATTCTTTTTGTAGCATATGCTACTTTGCTTTTAAATTACAAAATTATTTTTTTTTCATTCATGTTATTTATTAATGTTCTTCTTGCATATAATAAATGGTAGTTATGAGGAGAAGTGATGTAATAAAAAACGAGCCATTTGTATATTTTGAGAATATACGTTTAAAAATTTGAAGGAATTTAATAAAATCGTAAAGATCATTCGTTGTAAGTTACAATTAATGCAACTCACCGGGTTGGTCTAGTGGTGAACGCGTCTTCCCAAATCAGCTGTTTTGGAAGTCGAGAGTTCCAGCGTTCAAGTCCTAGTAAAGCCATTTTTACACGGACTTGAATACTAGCTCGAGGATACCAGTGTTCTTTGGTGGTTGGGTTTCAATTAACCACACATCTCAGGTATGGTCGAACTGAGAATGTACAAGACTACACTTTATTCACGCTCATACATATCATCCTCATTCATCCTCTGAAGTATTATCTAAACGGTAGTTACCGGAGGCTAAACAGGAAAAAAGAAAAAAGAAGAGGTTACAATAAATGCGGATTTAAGCAGAATCTAACAAATTTCATTTTAGTTGTAAAAAAATAATAAAATCTGTGTTAGGTACTAATACAAAGAGTAAGTAATGATAGTTTTGGAAATGAAAAACTAAGAGAACGTTCAAGAATTATTTAAATTAAGCAAAATTTTACAAATAATGAAAATAGTAATATATTCGAGGTCTTCTATAACTAAAGTAATGAAACTGGTTCAGAAAAACTTTTTCCAATTATACATGGACTCTATCACCTTCGAAAAAGTTTCCTTGGAAAGCCACTCAACGCTTCAAACGGTTTTCCCACTCTCCATAGCAGTGTTGGAACTCAGAAACCGGAATATCCTTCAGATGGCCGGTTACATTTTTTTTTTTTTTTTACTGTTCCAAAATGGTATATTTTGAGGTGTTTTTAAAGTCGGGAACAGGAAAAAGTCGCTGGGACTCAAATAAGGTGGTTGAGGAACTACAGGAATGTTTTTCTTTGCCAAAAATTCATTTATTGAGAGTGCAGTGTGACATTGTGTATTGTCATGATGCAGCATGCAGTTGTCTTTAACGGCTGGCCTCACGCGGGCAACTCTTACCCGCAATCTTTCAAGAATTTCTCTATAAACATATTGATCTATACAATCTGTCCTGTAGCAAAACTCCTTATGGACAGTACCATTACTATCGAAGAAACAAATTAGCATGGTAAATTTTTGATTTTTTGGGACGTGGTGAGTTTGAAGTGTGCCTGCCACTCTGTGCTCTGGCGTTTTGTTTCTGGGTTGTACTCAAATATCCAAGATTCATCACCAGTAATAACATTTTTTTTAGAAAATCAAGGTGAGTTTCAATTCGCCTAGAAGATCGCGGCACACTTCCACCTTGTTTTTCTGTTCAAGAGTGCGGTTTATTGGAACCAATTTTGCACAAATTTTTTTCATGTCCAGTTCGTTTGTCAAAATTCGATGGACTGTGGTATGGTTCAAATTCAGTTGTTTTGCAATCATTCTGACAGTTAATCGTCGGTCATACCGTATCAAGTCTCTGATTCGCTCAACATTGTCGTCACTTTTTATCGTTAACGATCTTCCAGAGCGTGAATCGTCCTCAACTGGTTCCCAACCATCTGAAAATTCTTTAAATCACCTAATACCTTGAGCTCGTGACAGAGTCATCTCCATATGCCCTTATCAATTTTGAAAAAGTTTCAGTAGCATTTTCAACAAGTGTAACAGAAAACTTGATTGCACAAGTTGCTCATAATTAATATCACTCATTTTTGTTACAGATAACACGCGACAATATATCTAATTTTTCTAAGTAGTATATAAATACAACGCGTAAGATTAAAATTATTTTGACATAATTATTTCTTCATAATCTGAACAATATAGTTCGGATTATGAGAGTTTTACTCTATTAAAATATATCGTAACCGATCATTAATTTTGTTATGTTGCATGTACTATTTGTTATTATATCGTGTTCAAACGGCCTTAGTATGTACTTACTAAAACATTTCGTTTTAATACTTTCGCCTAAAATTGTACATTATTACAACACAAAGCGCAACTACCTAACATTACTTAAATAAAACTTTTTCACGTTAAGAAAGGTGAAATAAATAGATCGTTCATCGTCTTGAGGTCGCTAAACTCAGAAAACACCTAAGTGAAGGTAGAAAACCTTCACTTAGACATATTATACCTGACCAATAACGGACCGTGAACGATTCAAATTATCTAATATTAATTATCTTATTTCATTTCTGATAAAGGAAAAATAATGATACGATTACGTTCGGTTCTACGATAGAATTCAGGTGTTAATGTCATTCTGATATCTGTTGTATTTTAAGAAATTTTTGATGTCCGATGAAGATTTCAAAAAATCTTTTTTTAATTTGAACCGGAATGAAGATATGTGGGAGTCCACCAACGACAGGGGTGATTTCTAGGATCTTCAAATTTTGGTAATTAAATTATAGATTTTTTTTATTCATAGCGGGGCAGTTCCATTTATGTAATATTCCTTTCGGTTTCACTATTAAATAAAGTTGAAATAAAGAAATATGGTCGGACGATAATGGATTGTGTTTTACTTTATCTTCTCTTTTTTTTATTACAGTATATATTTTAACGAGTTAAATTCTTTCTTTTTCTTCTTGTGTTTTTTTTTTTTTTACAAAAAAAGCTTACTTTCGCTGAAATGAAATCATGTTCCATTAAAAGAACTGGGGGAGAAAAGCAAAGATCTTAAAGTTACTTGATATCTTTTAAAATTGGCTATTTGGTTTACGATGTATATATACATGGCATTTTAAATGCCAGATTTTATTGTTAAGAAATACGAGAACGAAGGGGTAGAGCGTGGCATGCTTGTAAATAATTAGAAAGTTGCAGTTCAAGGGAGTGGTTTTTTACTCGGTACGTTTTAGGGTGTAAAAAGAATGACTATAATAGTATAAGTGAAAGCGAGACAGATTTAACGTTAGAAGAAGAGACAGAGAAGTAAAAAAGAGAATGGTCTGTTACAGATAAGCCCGTTCAGCGGAACGTAAATATTTGAACGGCTGGTAAAGACCGTGCTAAAGATTCATTTTATGCCATCATAAAGCATCTTCTTCAAGATGCACTCTCTATCCCTCCTTCCGTTTAACACTCGTTTTTTCATTCCCTCGCTTTCTTCACCTATATCAACAACATTTTACGTCTTTCGAGTTACAACAACCAAACAAAGTTTTGTTGAAATGTGTACGTAGCCCGACTTGAACCGAACACATTTTGTCTTCTTTCAATTATATTACCCAAGAGATGGATAGATGTTTACCGCCCTTCCATTAGTCTTGTTTCTTAGGAATACTTCTGATGTTGAATATTTTGAATTTTTTTTTTTTATGCATCACTGTAAAATGTTACTACCATTATAAAGTATTCTACTATAATAAAATTCACTCGAGAATATACGGCGGCTAAATATAACACGTAATATCTGTGTGTTTATGTTTTTATTTATTATTATAATTATTATTATTCTTTTTTTTTGAACGGAATGGAGTTCAATGTATTATAGCATGAAGTTATTTCTTGCTTCCGAGAGAGGGAATATAAATGAGATTATAATTTTCAGTGTTTATTGAAAGCGTTTCCATTTGGTAAATCTATTGTTTGTCTTTTCATAATATACATACATTACGCTTTAGGGTTATCTTTGGAAGGGTCATTCTAATAATTAAATGTGTTGTCATAATAATATATATTGTGTTTAAATTGCAGGTTCTTTGTCTAATAAATTTGAAAGGCAAGCTTTCTCCTCGATTCCTGGAAAGTTTACATTTTGCTGAAGCGAATGTGAATCGATATATTTTTATTTATTGAAAAAATACTCTTAAATTTTCCAATGAATAAAGACATATTTCACCTGATTTTTTTGGGTGCTGATAAACCGAAATTATGAGTTACACTATTCTCAAAGAGCGTTTCCTTTTCTTGGTGTCTTATATATATATATATATATATTTCTCCTGTGCATGTGTATGAAATTGAACTCCTCCTAAACGGCTGGACTGATTTTGATGAAATTTTGTGTGTGTGATTAAGTTGATTCGAGAATGGTTTAGATTCACAATTTGATCCGATAGAAAATGTTTTTTTAATTAATTTATTTATTTATGTGTTGCTGTTGATCTTGCGATGGTTACGGTTCACAATTAAATCCGGTAGGCAGCGCTGCGATCGCGTTTTAGAATTTTTGGCATATTAGTCAGAACCGGTAGTTGGTGGTGCGATCGGATTCTAGGAAATTTTTTTATTTTGTTGCTTTTTCGCATATCAGTTATTTGCGTCGTAACTTAGTGTTGTTATTACATTAAAATTCGTATTTTTAACAGTCTACTGTGATTAGAGGTGAGGTGGAAAATACTTTTTTAATTTATTTGTTGTTGATCTTGGGATGGTTAAGGTTCACAATTGGATCCGGTAGGCAGCGCTGCGATCGCGTTTTAGAATTTTTGGCATATCAGTCAGAAGACCAGGTTCTGCGATCGGATTCTAAGAATTTTTTTGATTTTGTTGCTTTTTCGCAATATCAGTCACTTGCGTCGTAGCTTAGTGTTTTTATTACATTAAATTCATATTTTTAACGGACTACTGTGTTTAGTGAGTAGTTTGAATCCGATAGGTAGTGCTGTTGTTTTGCCATTTGGATTTATTTACCTTCTGACTTTTATAAGGTGAAAGGTTAAATTTAGTGAAGTTCCTAATGTCCATTGTTTTTAAGGTTTTATGAAACCTTAAATTGTGTTCATTTAATTTGTATGTATACTCAAATCTAGCAATAGCGAAGCATTGCCGAGTCGGCTAGAATTGGGCGCTTATTGAGAATATTATTTATTTAAATAACGTTTTAAAGTGTAATTAAAAAATATACTTTGTGCAAATTTGTAAGATGCAGTTATGACGTGAGTATTTTACATGATTTTTCATGAATTTTAATGATATATACACCTGCATTCAATAACAATCAACTTAACCTACAAATTTAAATTGTCAGTTCTCATTTGATTCTATGCAACTTATGAAGTATTGAACGGCTCTTTGAAAATAAAAATGTCAGTTTCTTAATTGTACTTTCACCGTAAAAAGAACATGTATAAAAATTGTCATCAATTTTATATTCAGTAGTTTTTGCTGGGTGTTGATTGTGAATTGCTCACGACATGTCTTTTATTTTTATTCATTTATGCATGTACAGATTTACCCTTTACTAAGGTATTTAAATGCTTCATTACTTCTTTTGTATTTAAAGACCGTATGATTTATGTATATTAAATTTAAAAAAAATGTTTTGTTATTTACGTATATAACTTACAAGTTTTCTTTAAAGTTTTTTACTAAAGTTTTCACAATGTGAAACCGTGCGGAATTCTTTGTAAAAGTGTTGTATGAAATTTCTAAATTCCGAACTATTTAAAAATATTTTGTAATTAAAAACAAAAATTAATAAACTGTGGAATATATAACATGTTTTTTGTCCTATAACCGTTGTCCCTTGTACGTTCTTAAGTTTCTATGTTAGGCCTTCAGTATCATTGTAATTCATTGTAATTCTACTAATGGGAGTTGGACTGATTGCTTAAGACTCTTAGTTAAATTTGATTGAAGTTCCTGTCACTATTTCTCTCTCTGTCTCCCTCGCTCTCTCTCTCTCCTCTGTATTAAAATTTATATTATTAATAAAAGTTTATTGAATGCATCCTATTATATACTTTATTAAATTCAATGTTTGTGTAAAATAATATTTTCTTACTAATACTTTATCTCCTTAGCTGTTTATATTTTAAACCTTCGTTTGTCACGTAAACGATTTTGTAGTTCCCTTTCCCTGATAACTTATAATAAAAACAGAATTGAAGCACGTAAAATTAATAATAAAAATATTATCAATCTGTTGCTATTTAATTGAATATCAGACATCAGATTTACTCTTAATCCTTATGGTAAAGTGCAGCGTATGTTTGAACTTCGCCTAGTTGAGCGTCTCTAGAATTCCACATTGATCATATTTTATTCAGTTATTAATCACTCATATTTAGTTTGAATTTGTGATGTACACAAACTTATGTGTAAAGTTTTCATAATTTTCTTTTCTTCACAGTAATATAAAAAAAGTTATGTTAAATCTCATATTTAAACTTTATTTTCATATTATTATTTTTATTTTTTTGGAGAGTAGGTGAAGGGAGGTTCATTAAATATTTCAAGAGTTTCGGGAACGTCTCCAGTAAATCTTATTCTTATTTACTTATAAAGCTCATCATGACACACACGAGTTTTAGAGATTGTTAACAATCCTGAAGGAAAGAATGAAAGAGCATGGAATGAAAATAAATATAGGTAAAACTAAGGTGTTGGAAGTAAACAATGAATATTTAGCGGTAACAACAAGTGAAAGGCAATAGAAAAAGTAAAATATTATAGATATTTTGGGGACTATAGTGACAAAAGAGTGAAATAGGAATAAAAGAAAAATAAAGATGGCAAAGAAGTCTTCAGTAAGAAGAGGGAATTACCATGTAGAAAAATTCCGGGCTTTAAAAATTAAGCAAAAGGTTAGATGTTATGTTTAAAGTGTTTTGTATATACGTGAAGTGTGAAAATGAAAAAGAGGGAAAGGGACTGAGTTGTGTTGCGGCTTTTCAGATGTGGATAAAGAGATCGATAGAGAAAGAGGAACGGATAAACGGAGGAAGTAATGAACAACATTAAAGAAGAAAGAGCACTTCTGCGGGAAGTACACAAAAGAAAAGGAAACTGGTTAGAAAGAAAGTGGAGTTTTGACAACTGCAACGGATCGGTCAGTAGAAGGAGAAAAGGAGAGAGAAAAAAAGTTAATAGATGAGTTGAATATTGGAAACTACAAGAGGATGAAAACAAGAAAATTGGGACCGAAATGGAGAAAACAGAAATGGCGTAAAGGACCTGCTGCCGGGCAGAACACCAGCTTTTAGTGAAATATGCCTTGAGCTTTCGTACCCGAAACGAGATAAACATTGGAAGTTCTTACTCATAAGGCGCGAAGAACATAAATAATTCAATAAAAGGATCATTATTTTATTTTATTTTTGTTAGCTTCCGGCTCGTTCAGAGGACGAGATGTGAAACGTGGAAATTTTTACAACGTATGAAAATTCCATGTCTGACCGGGATTCGAATCCGGGACCTCCGCGACCACTCGCGCGACGGAGGCCGGGTTTAGATTAATTTACACGAATTGAAAATCACTTCCAAAATAAGAATAACCGTTCTCATGATAAAAGCTATCATGCCAGCGTAATTTAAGAAGTAATTTCCCACCGAGATTAAATAAATAATGGTTGTGCATCTCAATATATAAGTGAAATAAATGTAGATTGTTGCAGCCCAAGTGACCTGCCAACAGACGAGTATCAGATGATGATAATAAAACCTTATTGTAAAACTTTTACTTTTTTTTTATACTAACAGATTAATGAAATATTGTTTATGTTTGTTCACCAATCTTTTTTTTTATTTAAAATTTTAACTTCTCTTTTTTAAAGTGGATTTAAAAACGTTTTACAATCTATCAACCTATTTAATTTTCATGGATTCCTTTTCATTTCAAAAAAAAATTATTCCTGGGTTTTGTATGTTTTTTTATATTACCCGTGTGTCAATGAATTTTATGTTTATTTTATAACACAAGTACTGTTATAATCTTGTTGAATTTTTATTAATTTTATATTTTACGGTGGAATTAAATTATTTTCTACTTGTTAAATTCAGTGTCTCCATATTGAACTAAAGCACTGTATAATTTTATTATTGGAAGGGGTGCATTAATTTGTTATTTTACACTATTGTAGCCTTTCTTATAACTGTGACAACAATAAGCATTAATCAGTGTTTTTTGTTGTTTTTTTTTTTTTTAGAGTAATGATTTTCTTTCTTTAGAGTAGTAAACCAGGCCCTATTATGAATACAGTAAAATTGTCACTTCTACATCTAAATACTACTTGATTTTGTAGTAGTAGATTTTGCATGCTTTTATGCTATAATATATTCAGGTAAGTCAAGAAAGTAATGGGAAACCACTTCAATTCTCAATTTTCGTGAGTAAACTGTTATTAGATATTGATTATTCTTAAAAATATTATCTTTGAGAATGCGAGCAATCAGTTCATTGCGTGTGTCTACTTTTTGCTTGTAAACCTCATTTTTCAACCATCCCCACAAACAATAATCCAACGGAGTGAGGTCTGGGATCTCGGTGGCCAATTAACCGGCCCTCCACGACCTATCTATTTACCAGCAAACATTTCATCAAGACATTGCCTTACTTCATTACTGAAATGTGTAGGAGCTCCATCGAGTTGGTAATACATTTCAATTCGTTTTGCTAAGGGGATATTTTCCAGCAATACAATATATTAAATTCATTACGTAAAAATTCCAGATAATTTCTCCATGTGACACGATGTTGTAGTATGAAAGGACCAATTAATTGGTCATCTATGATACCACACCAAACATTCACTGAAAATCGTTGCTGGAAATTTTTTTCCACTGTAGCATGTGGGTTTTCTTCAGACCACCGATGCGCATTCCGTGTGTAACGTGCGTAACGTGTTTATTCCGTTACGAGTGAAAGTAGCTTCATCCGAAAATAGGCTATATAAATATATATATATATATATATATATATATATATATATATATATATATATTTATATGTAGTAGCGGAGATTTGTCGGTTGAAGAACAAAATTTAATGAATTGAATTAATGAACTGTAAACTGTGAGCCTGAGTCACTGTGTGAGCTGGGCTTGAACTGAATGATTCAAATCAACGAATAATATTACAAAAATAATAGAAATAAATTTACATTAAATTAAATAAAATAATATAATATTAAATAAATTAAAAAAATTGTTGTTTATTAAATAATTCTGTTTAATAACAATGGGCTTCCCGTGGGACTGCGTGTGAGGCTAGAGTGGTGAAGTGATGCGAGTTTCTCGTGCGAGGCTAAACTAAAACATAATCATCAACTGGTAACAAACGAGGTGTCCCTGGGGCGCTGTTTTTGGAGGTGCAATGGGTGCTCTTATAGTCTTAGATATCTCTAATATTATCTTAAAATATCTCTGCAAACGATCGTCCGATTTAAAAAATTCAAACGGGGTGTTTGTTAGTAAGTTGAAGGCTAACTTTTGCACGCATCAACTACACTCCCGATATGACAGATCACGGTTATTCGGAAATGTTATATCTCCGCAACCAGTCTTCTGATTTTCAAAATTCAAACGGAATATTTCCTAGTATAATACAAAATCATGATGGAACCAAACCAGAACAAAAAGAGTAATGTTTTTTTTTCTGGAGTCGTGTTTTTTAATTTTTAAATAAATATTTATCTCCTATTTATACGCGTATATGCAGTTTTACAATGGTGAGCGATTTGAAATTTTATGCTTGTTTTTTAATTGCCTTTTTAACGTGTAATTATTTTTTATAGATCTGTTTTTTTTTTTTTGTAAAATTTTAGATTAGAATGTATCGATACCTTTTTTGAAAGGAAACAAAACAACTAAAAGTCAGTCTCCTTACGCAGAACTACGCAAGAATTTTTTTTTACTGCATTGTTGAAAATGTGTGTACCAAAAATTTTGATTGTTATTTATTTTTGAGTTACTTTGCAAGTTATTTTTGAGTTATTCATCATTTTTAAATTTGCAAGATGTTTACGATACGTTTTTGCTGATGATACTTTACGCCAAGGCGAAAAGCTCATTTAATTATTAGATCAATATGTAAATAATTAAAGCTGATTATTTAAATAATGAAAGAGCTTACGATTTTTACTGTAGTTTACGTATTGTAAAAATTTTATTTTTGCATTCAATTTATAATAGAAATCTTTAATAGATTTTTTTAAAATTATTTTAATAATAGGTAAAAAAATTATACATTATAGTTAAATATAAATATAAAATTAAACGCTTTAACCCGAAATAATTTAAAAATACGTAAAGTTATATATCTTCGTGTTTATTTTGATTATATAAATTCCATAATTAAATGGTGTAAATTTAAAACCATGCAATAAAAACATTTGTTCGTGATTAACTGGGTATACGGGCATGTGCGTTGGTATTTGCTTGTTTGTATAAATATTTTACCTGATAAAATAAATAGAAGAATTTATTTATTAAAATTTCAATCGAAATTTAACTCGTTATTTCAGGGTATATAACTTGAAAGTATTTTAAGTAGTTCATTGCTCTTGGATTTTAATAATTCTTCCTCACTCGCCTACCACAAAAAAAAATATTCTGAATTCTTTTGCCCTTATAAATATAGAAATAATTTGTCATTTACATAATATCTATTTACTTATATGATTGTGTCCTACTTATTATATTTAGCCGCATATTTTTTACTATTGTGTGTTTGTACATTTTGTGTTTGTTTTACATTGCTGATTGATTGATTTATCAATTGTAGCGTGTATTCTTAACTTCCGTAATTTTATTCTACTATTAAGTGATTGGTTTTTGTTGAAATTTTCAAGTATTTTATTTATTTATTTATTTTTAAATCATTAACAGCAGCAAATATACAGTGTAAATAAAAATAAATGTTAGGTAAAAAATAGAAATATTAATTTTAGTTAATTAAGCCGCACTAAAAAGTATTGAGTTCGTTAAAAATGTCGATAATTGCTGTTTAAAACAATTGTTAAAAGTAAATATAGCTGTAAAATCTAAAAAAAGGTTCTTTAAGTTTTGCTTTATTAAAATGACAAATTTTGTGAAGTTAGGAAAATATTTTATTTAGTTTATATAAATAAATAAAAGTTTAAATTAAATATAATTTTTAAAAAACTTGTCTTCCACAAAGTCTACGAATTTCTAGTTGTGGATTAAAATATATAAGTTGCTGTAAATTAGGTCTAAAAAAAAGACCTGATGAATATATAATTAGGATTAATATATTAGAATTAATAATTTGGGTTAATCATAAATCTCAACTTTCCTAAATTTAAATTGTTTTTTCTCACGTACATTTATTCCAAATTACAACGTTGTGGTCAATGTTATATATCTGTTTTTAAGTAATATAACATAAAAATATACGTATATTATTTGCCACAGAATAGTACAGGCATTCTAAAAAATAATTAAACTCATTTCAAGCTTATTAGAAAATAGATGAGCGAAAATTGTGAAGTGCCTTCTTAATTGAACCGTATATACTATTGGTTCCCTTTTGCACATCACCATGGTCGATAAAATACAGATATAATCGAAAAAAAGTACGCCCTTACAAATTATATCTTCATTTTGCTTGTAATAGTGATTGCCTCTTGAATTATTGTCTTTTTTTCAGAAAAAGCAACTCTGTGGTTTAATTTTTTTAGATGTGTCACTAGGGTAATAAAAAATGGTTCAGATATTGTAAAGCAACAGCAAATTAAAATATTTTAACAAAACATAGGTTTTGAAATCTTGAAAACAATACCTTTCTCTCTCTCTCTCTGTGTGCGCGCGCGCACGCGAACTCGTGTTTTATATATATATACATTTGTATTTTAACAGTTTACTTTCGTATTGTCGTAGAATTAAAAGTACTTCGATGATAACATCATTGATGAAATTGATATTTTACTGTCATTAATCATGTGCTTTTTTCACAATTAATAGAGTGCTCTTATTTTAGAATCACCAATAATCGAGCACTTATAAATTTATCAATTTTTCCCTGAAAAAAGTATGGATTATCCCAAAAATACTTAAGGTATACACTTGCTTTATAATAAATAACATTCTAAAATTATATTTAATACAGCTATCTCTTGAGGTTCGGGATCAGCCTGCGAGTCCATTTGCCTTTCATCGACTGATCCCAAATCTCTTGCCAACAAGTGATCCCTCTGCATCCGCCTTGGATTTGGACATTCCTGTATATCTCCTTTTTCCGAACGAGGTACAGGAGCGTAAGACCGGCCTTTACTGAGACGTTCTTGTACTGCACTGTATCCGAAGGGAGACAGCCTTCGGCTGTCTTAGCTACCGGCTAAGTATTCCATTGGCGCTCTCCCTTTCCAGCGCGATGGACCAGACTGGTGTTCCTTACAAGAATTGGCAGAGCAGGTGCAGCTGGTACAAGACCTTCCGTTTCGAATTGCGGGGACGCCCGATGTTGATCGTTATACGACCGATGGTAGCAGCCATTTTTTTGGCCTCGATCGACACTTTTATTATGCGTCTCTTAAACGTGGCGGTCTTATCTATCCACACCACAAGGTACTCCATTATAGCGGTAGGCTGGATTACGTGGTACCCCGACAAAATTGATGTCGGTGTCAAAATTGATTGGTGTCGTCTTCCCGACACTACAACCTTTTGTGCCATTGGGGAAAGCTGAAGCCCGCCTTTTAACAGACCTTTTTTTTTCTTTTTCAGTTTAGCCTCTGGAACTACCGTCAGGATTACTTCAGAGGATGAATGAGGATAATATGTAAGAGTGTAAATGAAGCGTAGTTTTGTACAGTTTCAGCTCGACTATTTATGAGATGTGTGATTAATTGAAACCCAACCACCAACAAACACCGGTATCTACGATCTAGTATTTAAATCCGTATAAAAGTAACTGCCTTTACTAGGATTTGAACTTTAGAACTCTCGAATTCAAAATCAGCTGATTTGCGATGACGAGTTTAAGCACTAGACCAACCCGCTGGGTTCTTTATAGCAGACCTTTTAATAACTTTTATTTATAGTCGCATCAACAATTAAATTAACAAAAAATTCAAATTAAATTAAATTTATATTAATAATAATATAGTCGCATCAACAATTAATTAATTAGCGACTTATCAGTGTAATGTAACTACCGATAAATTTGTAGTCTTGAACAAACTACTCCTAAGACGCGTGGTTAATTGAAACCCAACCGCCAAAGGACACCGCTAGCTAACCGAATAAAAGTAGCCTACTTTATTAACAAACCTTTTAGAAGACCTGGGTGAAACCAACTGTAAGGAATTAGTATTTCTACAAAGTAAACAAAAATTATGTAAAAACTGGGGATATTTTAGGCGTTTACGAATTGCCTTACGTAACCGATATTATGTGATTGAATAGTTCATTGGCATTGCTGGTGGCGTGTTGCTGTGCTCGCAGGCTGCCGGCTGGCTTACCGCGCTTATAACTATCCTAAAAATATCTTATACTAACTTAATTATATGTAAGTATACGGAGCTAACCACCCGGTTGGTCTAGTGGTGAACGGGTCTTCGCAAATCAGCTGATTTTGAAGTCGAGAGTTCCAACGTTCAAATCCTTTTATACGGATTTGAATGCTAGATCCGTGGGTAACGGTGTTCTTTGGTGGTTGGGTTACGATTACCACACACCTCAGAAATGGTCGACCTGAGACTGTACAAGATTACACTTATAAATAATCATCCTCTGAAGTAATACCTGACAGTCATTCCCGGAGGCTAAAAAGGAGTTAAAAGGTATACGGAGCTATAGATGTTTTCGTAAAGGAATGACTACGTAACTGATCTACCCATCATATCAGTTTATCTCTCTCGCACGTAGTACGCCCCCGCTATAAGGATTTAGTTTTGTTGATAAATAATTCAACACAGAGTTCGAAAATTATAATTCAGAGATTGCTGGTTCGAATCTAGCTTAGATCAGTGATTATAAATTCTCCACTTAATTGATAACCAAGCCAATTTTACGTACTCGTTACTGATCGGGTTAGTACAGATTGAATTGGTACTGCGGGTTGAGAAATAAATTATTCCTTTCTTCTTTTCTTTGATGGCTAGAGCGTGGGATCTTTCACCATTTAGCCAATATTTATAAATTTTACTGGTTCTAGAGCTGCAATCCAGTACAAACAATATTTTAACGGAATAGTTATACTGCCTATCTTATCCTGCCGTCTTAACCTAAAAGAGCCGCCTTTGTGGCTTATACGGTAGTTTGGTGTAAAGGAAATTTTTTTTTAATTTTTCATTTTTTTTTTATGTGATCATCTTTCAGTCCTTTCTTATATAATAATTTATTAATTAACAGTTATAATGTTTACTTAAAAGGTTAAGTTCTTAAACAATTTTATTCGTGTTGTGAAAACTGAGGTACTACTGTTTGGGTTAGGAAATTTTTAACTGTTCATTAGATTTAGTTCTGTGGCGTTTACTACTGACTTTATTCACTAAAAAACTTGGAAAATAATAAATGGAATTAAATAATATTATTAATTTTATATTTTATATTTTAAACCCTTTCGAAGCTATTTTATAAATACGCAAGTATTTGATTACATAAGATAAATTTTTACAACTAAATATTTAAGTCCTAGGACGCATAACCTTTGAGGCAGGTTCTTTTTTAAGACCCAAGAACTAAAGTCTTTGCTTCATGGGATAAATTTAAATTATTACGTTAATGCTATCAAGTTATTGATTTAAATAATGTGCTTTCGAATTAGAAATTAAAAATTCATTTCTTCCTGATATTATACGACTTTTTCCTGTGGTGAAGTAATATGTTGTTTACAATACTTCACTGGGCAGGCAATTGTATCTTTAAATAATAATCACACGCTTATTAAATCTACAAGGAAATGCAGTGGGTAGTATTGTTTCTTTTAGGATAAATTATTTTATTTGAAAAGTAGGATGATAATTCGTAATGACTAGTTGTTATAACTTAAAAAATGCTTAAAACTTTCTTCGCTGAAAATTGTATCAAGTTTTATTTTATAAATATGTAAGATATATGTTGATTGATATATTTGAAAACTTTGAAGAGTTCAGCTCGCTTTGAACACGGGGTAAGGGAGATCAACAGTAACGTCAAGGCTAGAAAGTGTTGAAGTGTAAATTGATGGCCAGGTGGGAAACCGTTTGTTGGAGATTTAGAAGCTGCGGAGATTGATCACCGGCAAGTTAGAGACACGGAGAAATGGAGAAAACTTGTACCACACTAAGTCCTCAAGCTTTATTGCACCTCTTGTTCCATCTTCTTTCTATTTTATACCGCCTTTTGCACTCATTCCAAAACCCACTTACCCGATTTATCCCTTAGTCTTCTCTCCTTCGCCTATATACTGGTGAACGCAAAATTTAACACCTTCTTTTCCCCTTTTTTTATCAACTTTTCTCCCTCTTCTTATATAGGACATTGTAAAATTCTACCGCTACCTTTTCGGTCACTTGCTTTTTATTTGATCTTGTACCTTATTGAATAACTTTAGTAAGAATTGCTTTTTAGTATTTTAATAATTTGTGTCACATAATTACATCATCTGCCCTTATTTATAATGTATATAAAATAAGTGAAATGCAGTTTATATTGATATATGGCGTTTTATTGTTCCACCATTTATTGTTCTACATTAAATTTATGAAAAATTACATCTTTAGAGCAATATCAAGTTTTTATTGATGGGTTATTAAACGCTGATACACAGAAGTGTATCAGTTCTCATTTCTTAATGAGAAATTTCTCTTCACTTCTCATTTTCTTAATGTACCTGGCATTGGAT